>NC_141542.1:21167500-22570000 GCF_021556685.1 Rattus norvegicus
TCGTTGGGATGTGTTCTTGGATTCAGATTGCAAGAATTTTATTGAGCATTTTTGATCAATATTCATAAATCAAATAGGTCTGAATTTCTCTATCTTTGATGTATCTTTGTGTGGTTTAGGTATAAGAGTAATTGTGGCTTCATAGAAGGAATTTGGTAGTGCTCTGTCTGTTTCTATTTTGCGGAATAGTTTGGACAGTATTGGTATGAAGTCATCTATGAAGGTCTGATAGAATTCTGCACTAAATCCATCTGGTCGTGGGCTCTTTTTGGATGGGAGATGTTTAATAGCAGTTTCTATGTCTTTATGAGTTATGGGGTTGTTTCGAAGGTATATTTGTTCCTGATTTAACTGTGGTACCTGGTATCTGTATAGAAAATTGTCCATTTCCTTCACATTTTCGAGTTTTGTTGAATATATGTTTTTGTAGTAGGATTTGATGATGTTTTTAATTTCTTCAGATTTTGTTGTTATGTCTCCCTTTTATTTCTGATTTTATTAATTTGGATACACTCTCTGTGACCTATGGTTAGTATGGCTAAGCGTTTATTTATCTTGTTGATTTTCTCAAAGAACCAGCTCCTGGGTTTGCTGATTCTTTTGATACTTGGTATTGTTTGTTCTTGTTTGATTTGAGCCCTGAGTTTGATTATTTCCTGCCTTCTACTTCTCTAGGGTTTATTTAATTTTTTTCTAGAGCTTTTAGGTGTGCTGTCAAGCTGCTGACATATGCTCTCTCTTGTTTCTTTTTGCAGGCACTCAGAGCTGTGAGTTTTCCTCTTAGTGCTGCTTTTATTGTGTCCCATAAGTTTGGGTATGTTGTATCTTCATTTTCATTAAATTCTAAGAAGTCTTTAATTTCTTTCTTATGTCTCCAATGACCAAGTTGTCATTGACGTCAACTTCCATGTATATGTGGGCTTTCTGTCCTATTTGTTGTTATTGATCAGCAGCCTTAGTCCGTGTTTTTTTGATAGGATGCATGGGATTATTTCTATCTTCCTGTATCTGTTGAGGCCTGTTTTGTGACCGATTATATGGTCAATTTTGGAGAAGGTACCATGGGATGCTGAGCAGAAGGTATATCCTTTGGTTTTAGGGTAGAGTGTTCTATAAATATATGTTAAATCCATTTGGTTCATAACTTCTGTTAGTCTTTCTATGTCTCTGTTTAATTTCTCTTTCCCTGATCTGTCCATTGATGAAAGTGGGGTGTTTAAATCTCCTACTATTATTGTTTGTGGTGCAATGAATGATTTTTTTGAGATTTAGAAACGTTTCTCATTGTTTGAGACACAACTGCTATATACTTGACAAATGTAGCAATCACGCAGAACATCCGTAGAAAGCCTGTGACCGTTGGCCATATGAGGATGAGTGTCTTTCAAAGATCATCATGATTTTTGGTAAGATCTTCCCTGTAATTGGTGGCATGGCTTCCCACGAACATGGTCCAGTTGTCTAAAATCTACTCCTTGGTAAGCATCTTGTTTTATCTGACCCATACACCAGATGCCGGGCCTCAGTCTGTGCATGGTCATAGTCCTGAGGGAGGATCCAGTAGCGAATCTCATCCTAGTCCAGCTTCCCATCCTTGTTCAGATCTGGGAAATCATTGAACTGCTCCCCAGACAAAACCCAGTCTGTCTCAGGGCAATTGTCCTTGTGAGAAAAAGATGTCCACAATGTACTCATCCTGGCCCACAAAACCATCCCCGTTCTTGTCGATATCCTCCAGGGTTTCCAGAACTACAATCTCCTTCATATGTTATAAATCCTCTTAGTGTAGAAAAGCAATGAACCCGTCCTGAGTAGCTGTCAGGTCACTGTCAAGGCCTTAAACCTCCTCTCATCTCGTGGAGACAACTTCTTAAATTTGTGATGATCAGAGCTATCTTGGAATTCAGCAAGGTTAACCAGGTAGTAGCCATAGGTGGCCTGATTGTATTCTTCCCAGGAGATCTTTTCGTATATGTCCCTATAACAATCCTTCCAGAGTTTAGCCACCTTATGGTTGATGTATCTTTTCTGTACCTGTTTGACCCAAACTTTCAGGTCTTCAGTAGTAACAAGGCCACCTCCATCACTGTCAATTGGATCAACAATTTTCCCCAGCCTCTCCTGCTCTCGACCAGGCTTAGCTATCAAAGATCTTGGAGTCCTCCTTGCCCAGGAAGTCCTCATGATTGTATAAGAAGCTGTGCTAGTCCTCTGGTGGCCACTCGCCCAGCTCTGAATCGGGACAAACCATGTGCTCCTTTCTCATCATGCTCTTGGCCCTGAACACCAGGACCAGTGCCAGCAGCAGCCCATGGGGAGTCCCAGGCTGACACCATACACCACAGTCACGATCAAAGGGAGGCAGCAGGGAAGTAGGGACTTAGAGCACCTTAGCCGCTCTCCATCCCCAGAGAGGGCTTTTGTTACATTTCAAATGTTATCCCTTTTCCTGGTTTCCCATCCACTAAGCCCCTTATAACACGCCTCCCCCTTCTACTGTGAGGGGGTTACCATCCACCCAAACTCCCAGGTCTACCTGCCTCCCTGTTCTGGTTTCCTCTACACTGGGTCATCAAGCCTTGACAAGACCAAGGGCATCTCCTCCCATTTGTGCCCAAGAAGGCCATTCTCTTCTACATATGCAGCTGTAGCCATGGGTCTGTCCATGTGTACTCTTTGGATGGTGGTTTAGGCTCTGGGAGCTCTGGGTGTTTCTTACTGTTGTT
Organism: Rattus norvegicus; assembly: GCF_021556685.1. Classification (NCBI taxonomy): domain Eukaryota; kingdom Metazoa; phylum Chordata; class Mammalia; order Rodentia; family Muridae; genus Rattus; species Rattus norvegicus. Next base: position 21,170,227 of record NC_141542.1, read on the forward strand.
CTTATGTGGCTGTAAACCCCTTCAGCTCCCTCAATCCTTTCTCTTAACTCTTCATTTGGGACCCTGTTTTCAGCTAAATGATTGACTCCAAGCATCTGCCTCTGTATTTGTCATGCTCTTAACCCCACTCTTTTGAGCAGATCACCACAGAGCAACGAAGATGTATTGTCTTGGCATGATGATGTAGAGACAAATAGTTGATTTCTTAATTCCTAATGATGGCTATTGTAGAATTCCTAAATTAGATTAGTAACTTTAAGCTTTTATAATAGGACTGCTATTATGTTTTCTCTGGTAGTCAAAATTGCATTGAGATCTCTTCTATTCTTAAAGTGTCATGAGTGAATTGCTTCTCCAATACCAAGGAGTCATCTACAAATTAGAGCCCATCCTAAGAGGGTATAAACCAATTAACCAAAGTTCATAAAAAGAGAACTAATGATTTACTATAGGTGCAAGGACTGAACATAAACAACTGACTGGATTTGCCTATAGGTAATTTCACTTATTCTTTTCTCATAAAAACTACAGCTTTTATCTCTCCATGAATGTGCACAGCCAGTGACAGATGGTGACGGTTTATCCTGATGATTACTCTTCATGGATATGCATGTAAAAATCTGTTGTAAACTGATTATCCAACTTATGATTTGAATTCCTGTGCAAACTTGTGGTGAACTTTTCACTATGTGATGCTGTGTTCAGAAAGATATACAAATGCTGAGGACAAAGAGAGAGAAAGCTTTTTAGACAGAACTGAACTGAAGAGAACAGATCTCAAGAAGAACTTAGAAGTAAAGGCATAGCGTTGAGAGTAAGGCCTTGAGAGTAAGGAAATTATTGTGTCATAAGAGCAAGAGGAAAGGAGATAAGAAGAAGAGAGCAAGGAAAACCTTTTAAGCCAAACTTTATGGAGGCAATCTTTTGTCTTTTAGGAAAACTGAAGAACTTAGAAATAAATGTTAAAATCACTGCTCTTTAGTCTTCAGCCTGGCTCAGTGGCTAGCCTCTGCTCTTCAGTCAGGCTCACTGGCTAGCCTCTGCTCTTCAGTCAGGCTCACTGGCTAACCTCTGCTCTTCATTCAGGCTCACTGGCTAGCCTCTGCTCTTCAGTCAGGCTCACTGGCTAGCCTCTGCTCTTCAGTCAGGCTCACTGGCTAGCCTCTGCTCTTCAGTCAGGCTCACTGGCTAGCCTCTGCTTTTCAGCTGGGCTCACTGGCCTATGGGGACCTAGCACATCGCTTAACCATCTGCTCATGACTGCCTGACCACACTGACCACCTGACCACCCTGACTTCTTAAAGTCATGCTCTAGAAAGAGCACAGGAAACCAAAGAGGAACACCACAGCAAACTTTTCCCATGGGCTCTGCTTAACCTTAAGTGCTTTCATTATTTCTTTAAAAGAGTGAAATATATTTTCGGGAATTCATATGGCCAAGAGAGCTATGCAGTAGTTACTGCTTTATGGAATTTGGTGCTAAATCAAAAGATTCCTTTATTCTATTACGATGTTATCTGTATGCTGTACGATGTATGTTTAGAAAACACAACACTAAATTCCTAAATCTAGATGTTTTAAGACATCAGCTCATGGAGAAACATAACTGCTTACCTATCTAGACTGGCGGTTTTTGCTATACTGCAGGGAAAATCAATTTTCCACACTACTTCCATGGTTTTCAAGAATGATTAAGAGTAAAATAAGTTGAACATAATGGCCAGAAAGGGGGTTCTGTCAAGTTGTCTTATGTTAGACAAGATACCAAGCTATGACTGGTCAACCCAAAACTAACAGAACTTACAGAAAATACATACTTTCTTATCATTCCTCCTCCCCGATGGTCAGTGATTTATTGAGCACCTACTACGATCCTAGTACTGTGCATCTAAGGGTGTAATGGTGAATAAAAAACAATAAATGCCTCAGTAAGGAATAAAGAAAAATGAAACATAACTTTGAAACTCAGAATTCAATATAAGCAAAACCACCATTTCTTTAACTGGTGATTTCTGAAAACTTCATCATTTTTTCCATGGGCTTCTACCGTAATGATACTCAGTCTTGATTTTGTAAGTCACAAAAAGCAAGTCACTCTTCTTTCTTGGCTCCCACAACTGTCAAAGAGAACAACACTGTCACTGTCCATTGTGCTTCCCTATCAATCCTGCTATGGATGGTAATGAATTCCAGTCTTTTCAATGTGAAAACAGGCCACCACTTGAGGGGAAAGGTTATTAAAATTACCCAAACCCGTATATTCTCTAAAATTTTCACATAACATTTTACTGATATCACAATGTAAATTCACCACAAATATTTAACCAATGAAAATATTGAATAGCTCTGCAAATAGGAGCGATAATCATATATACTTGAAAATAACTATCGTGGAATCAAACAACGTACTAGGAGAAAAGATCACTAAAAGCTACACAAGCAGCAAAAATGACACTACATTTCTCTGTTTGAAAGTTAGGTGATATACTTGATCTTTAAAGACAGGCAATGTACTTGATCTTTAAGCCCTTCCACAGTGCCCTGTCCACATAGAAACTGCAGTAGATGACAATCTTTTGTAAGATTTATTTATTTATATGTCAGACAATGCAGCTGTCTTCAGACACACCAGAAGAGGGCATCAGTACTCCTTACAGATGGTTGTGAATCACCATGTGGTTGCTGGCATTTGAACTCAGGACCTCTGGAAGAACACTTGGTGCTCTTACCCACTGAGCCATCTCTCCAGCCCTCACAATGGCCTCTTACACAGCATCACAGTGGTCTATTTCACTAGATGGCTCCAGGGTGATAACAGAGAAACTTTCACAGTTCCTGAGCACTTCTGAGTTCAAACACCATCAGTGCCAACTCTGTGCTGTAGGCACATTCTGACCTGTTCCTAAGGGTTGTCAGCCACAAAAGGGACGGGTTAGCACCAGACAGCATTCCCTGCCCAATCCTAAAAACCCCCTCGATTCTGAAAAAGCCACATTCCATGCTTGCTCCGTATTTGAGGAAGCCAAATGGTTGATCTGGCTCAAGGCTCTACTTTTCTTAGCTCATCAACTTTCTTTTTCCACTTCTTGTCACAAGAAATAATTTTTTTTTTGGTTCTTTTTTTGGAGCTGGGGACCGAACCCCAGGCCTTGCACTTCCTAGGTAAGCACTCTACCACTGAGCTAAATCCCCAGGCCCTAAGAAATATTTTTTAATGATGCAACTACACTGCAATGTTTGAAGGAAACCACCATAAACTCTGGGTGTCACCTCTTGAAATTTAAAATTCACAAAACAATTCGTGGCTTTCTAATCAGCACCATGGAAAATAAACAAAAACAAGCAAAACCATTCCAAAGGAACTTGCTGATCTGGAGGCCTGCTCATAGCAGGTAGGAAAGAATTAAATTATGCAGAATTGTAATCTGCATAAATTGGGCTTGCCCAGGCCTGTCAGTCCCACCTCAGGGCTCTGCAGAGGCCCAGGGCTGCTTCTGGCGGCCCCCAGGTGTACCATGACCTAACTGTGGCCATCACCTCTGGAGCTTCCAGCTGCCCCAGGCTGGAGGCTTGGTCAGGGCAATTGTGGTTGCCACTCTCCTAGGCCGGCTCAGCAGGGCACAAGCCACCACCTGCTGTCCTCACCTGAAGGCATCCTGATGGGGCTGAGAGCCCACATCCAGCAGGCGAGCCTCAGTGCTCAGGGCCATGGTCTTGGGTCTGCACCTTGTTGCCAGCCCCTCACACATATGGCAGCATCACACACATGGCTCCTTCTACCAACCGCCACTAATCACCATTTGGACATTCCATCACAGTGTTCTCAAGAAGAAAGATGCAAACAAACACGAAAAGAATGAAATTTAAAATCTTTTTTATCAGGCTGGAGAGATGGCTTGGTGGTTAAGAGCGCTGCTTCTCCAGTGCTCCCAAGTTCAATTCCCAGCAACCACATGGTGACCCACAACTATCTGTAGTGGGATCCAATGCCCTCTTCTGTCTGAAGCTCTCTTCTGACATGCATTACACTCGCAAACAGAGTGCTCATGTACATAAATAAATAAATCTTTAAAAATAAAACCTTCTAATCAGTTAATGTATCTACATCTAGAAGCTAGAAAAGGGTCACATCAATATTAAAAATAATTCAGAAATGGTAAAGGGATGTACGAGAGTCACAAAATTCACTGGGCAAGATGGTGTTTGCCTGGAATCCCAACACTCACAAGGCTGAGGTAGGTGGATTGCCTTGAGTTCAAGACTAAAGTGTGAGACCTTGTACTAGAAAACAGAATAATTGGGGAGGGGATGGAGAGAGAGACAGAGAGACAGATAGACAGAGAAAGACGGAGAGGGTGACAGAGACAGAGAGCCAGCGCCAGAGAGAGACAGAGAGAGAGAGAGATCTCGACATCATTTCTTGCACTGATGACAAGCTACTGAAGAATGTGAATGTCTCCTACCAAACACTGAGATAATGCTAATGATAGAATGGGTTTCTTATTAAGATATCATAAAATGTAGATGGAAAAGTAAAGGAATGTATAATAAATAAAAGAGAAATCCTAAATTTGGAAAGCCTAAATTTAGAAGACTGTATAAGTTTTAATCATAGGGGAGGGGATGAGACTATGTGGGGGAGAGAATAATCAGAATAAATTATATATGTGTATGAAAATGTTAACTAAGAGCAACCAATGAAAAGAGAAAAGCAGGTTTATTTTACAATGAAATTGAGTTCCCATATGACACTATATAACATTTTGTAAATTGATTATATGAATTATCTGCAATAAAAACAATTGTTATTAAAGATGTAGTTTTGTTCATATTAATTTCAAGTGTTTTAAATTTTTTTATTTATTTGCTTATTTATTGATTGGTTTTTTTAAGATAGGGTTTTCCTATGTAGACCAGGTTGACTCAAAAAATAGATCCACCTGCCTATGCATCCAAAGAGTTAGGATCAAAAGTGTATACACACACATGAAATTTACATTCTTAAAGTGATAAAAAATTACAGCTATCAACTTGGTACAATTATTGAACAGTGATCAAGTGAATAGAAATATCAGAAACACATTTAACGCATTAGGTTACTGTTTTTAAAAGGATCTTGAGCAGCATATATAATTCAAATCATCCAGGAGATACATTGTGAAAAAAACATGAAACTGGGTAAAGATGATTTAAATTTTTTTAATCTATTAAAAATTTTAAAGTGTATTCATATGAAAGCTGTAAGTGATATACTTCACATTTTGGCTTATATACCATCTTCAATTTTATGTGCATTCTGCAAATATTGTCCATGTTTATTCAGGCTCTTAATATTTCCCCATGACTGATAACTTTCACAGAAATCATATTGAGCAAACTGTATATGTTGACGTATAATAGAATTGTATTCTACACAGTATTGCATAGAAATATGTATGTATAACTTCCCATATGTGTGTATATACATATGTAAATGGCTCAAGAAAATGAGTATCACTTTATCATTGCGGTATTATTTTCATCAAAATCCTGAGAACATTGAAATGGCATCAAATACTGACCAGATTGGCAAAAAAAAACAAAACAAAACAAAAAAACAAACAAAAACAAAAAACTCCACAAAATAAACTCTTATAAAGAATCTAAAGATACTGGCAAATATGCAAAAATATTAAAGTCTCAATGAAATATAAAGTCCAGATGAAATTCTGTATAATATTTTCTCAACTCTAGGATAATGTATTTTTGTACAACTATCAAAAAAAGGCCTGAATTTTGAAGAATTTAAAAGTAGTGCAGTATAGTTATGCAGTGGTCAATACTGTTGCCTACCATTTTCCATAACTGCATACACTCTTGTTCTTTTGTTCCGTGGTCTAGCGACGAACTCGGGTAAATTTATGGGGAACCATTGCATTGTAGACTTGAACTGGATTAATTTGGGGGTGAGTAAGTCGTACTTTGGTTAAGTTGCTTTAAAAATAAACCTTTTGATAATACAGCAAGTAATTCTCCCTGAAGGAAAAACCAGACACCAAGAACCTAGACCACTGCTGTCCAGGAGAAATTTGTATATGATAGAAATATTCTATATCTGCTGTGTTTCTGGCTATGGATTCTGGCTGGCTGTTTGCCTCCTGGTTTGCCTGCTGTGACTAAAGAGGCAGATTTTAGTTCTAAGTTCAGTTCATCTCAAATAGCCATGTGTGACCAGTGGGTGCCATTTGGACAGTGTAGCCACAGAAAACTGAAGCAGTGTAACCAAAGACTCACCTAGGAGTCAATTGACCTCCTAGAAGTGACTTGGGAAAACGTTGGCAATGATAGCCTCTTGGGGAGCTCACCTTCACCAAAAGCAAACTGTGAATCCTTACTCTTCTGCAATAGTCAGAATGCAACTGGTCTCACACCCACCCCAACCCTCACCAAAGACACTTGAGAGGGAGCTGAACCCACTGTGTGCTTTAGATTTCAGTGTAGAAAGCACTTCCTTCAAAGTTAAGCAGACTGAGATTGCCAAGTCCTTTGTGTGGCTCCAGGGACTTGGGCCTGACCAGGGGTGAGGAGGAAATGAAGAATGACATTGGACACACATACATGGGGAAGGGTGGGTCCGTGAGCTGGAGAAAATGCAGCATCCCAGAAGCTCAGCACGTTTATTATATAGAGCTGGCCAGGAAGCAGGGCTGTTGCACAGGGCAGCAAGGAGGTGGGCATTACATGCAGATAAACAAGGAGGGGAGGACTATGCATATGTAACTGACAAGGGGCAGATTTAGCTAATCTCAGTAGGAGCAGTCTCTACAGGGAGCAGTCTTCAGGCTTTAAATGTCCAGATGGGGCCAGGGAGAAAGGTAGAGTAGACTCTTTCTGCACACACTATCAACGTCATCCTGCAAAGGCTTTGTCATGTCTCTGAGCCTCAAGGGGCATGGGGGCCTTTGCCTTTTCCCCATGGATAAATGGCTTTGGGTCCATGGCATGGTCATATCATTTTTACAACACACATCCACTTAGGGCTGCACTTCCTCAGGGCTTCCTCTGTTCCCACAGTGAGATCTCAAAAGAAAAACAGAAACCAACCAAACAAAATTAAAATATTAATTATGCAAAGTAGATGGTGTTTAATGTTTAAATACTAGATATATTAACTCATCAGTCCTCAAGACAATCCTGTGAATTAAGCACACGTTATCATCCTCACTGTGCACATAAGGGAATTGAGTCACATACAGGTAAAATAACTTCTCCACGGTTGAACATGCAATGGGTGTGAGAGCCAAGCTTTGAGTCCAACTACAAAGTAGATTGGCCTATAATGTGTCTGGTCTGTTCTGCTGTATATTCAAATGCTAAATTCTGTACCCTAAGGTCTGGTTGCTCCAAGACAAGGAGATCCTCACGTATACCAGATTTTTTTTTTTTGCCTAAGTTATCCCTGATTGGTTAATAAAATCCCTACAACATGGGCTGGGCAGAAGAGAGGGGACAGAGCAAAGTTTCCCTGGGGCTGGGGGCTCAGGCCGGGTCCACAAGGAGAAGGAAAGGACATGGGAGGAGAAGGAAGACTACACTACCCCATAGGGTAGGTGGATTGTGAGTGTATTGCCATGAGGGCCAGCCTGTCAGAACAGGAGTGGCCCAGGCAGAGCATGGCAAGCAATACCTCGGGGTTATTGACAGGGAAGCAGAAAAATAGCACAGAGGGTTGATGTGTGCCCAGCTCTAGTACTTTAAGGCTTATTATAAATCTAAAAGGTTTGTGCCTTTTATTTGGGAAATAATGATCTACGGTGGGGTAGGAACCCCGAATAATATTTACTGTAGCAATGGCCACTCAATTATTGTGGTATTTTAAATATAACACACATTGAATTTCACAATTCAGATGCAAGGCTTTTTATGTTTCCAATGTGACTGTACACCTGAGGTCATGTGTAGGTATAGAGACAGAACATGGCAGAAATACCTAGAACATTTTAAGGTCACCACACCAATCAAATGAAAGCCACAGGCTATACAGACTATGATGGATGAGGAGAAGGCTTAGTGCTCTCTGGGAGTCCCCTTCCCTAGTCTTGGGATAAGACTTCCAGTAAGCCAAGACCATATTCCTCTTCCATTTCTCAAGGAGCCAGGGGTAGACCCACATACATGATTCCTTTCCCTGCAGTGTTTTTTCCAAGTGCTGCCCTGTTTGAGGACTTGGCAAAGGTAAGCACTGTCAGAGGAAGGCCAGCATATGAATTCTGTGTAACTCTGCTCTGACAGCAGGTAGCACAATCCTATCAAGTACTGGAAGCCTTGCTGGAAAGACTAATCAACCTCTAGGATTAAAAGGAAGCAACCCGAGGGGCACATGGCTGTAAATCAAGTCTGAAACCATAGCCCAGTAAGGAAGTTCATCCTTGGATCTTACATCAAACAGCATTAGCATCCAAAAGAAAAACGAAACTGAAATGGCAACGTGACTGGTAATGACCTCATGGCAAGGATATCTAAGTCATGTGGAAAGATCCCAGTGCAAAGACACATGTTCACGAAGCTGTCACCAAGAATCCCTATTCTGTGTTCTACAACATTATATATACACACACACAGTGAATACTCATTTATGGTCAGCTATGGGGATTGATTCTGGGAACCTGACTTTGAGATAGAGATAGATGTATAAATGTGTTTGACAAGTGCTCTTGGGGACCATGGCTGTGACAAAGAGGAGAGAAGAGGATAGGGTGGAGAGCACTCTGGCTCTAATGCAGTCACAAGGGTATGCAGGCAGCCCTGTGTGGGGCTCAGGAGCTAGCCTGACCCTGAAGTCTTAGCCTGCACTGGAACAAGCAGGAGGCCCGGCCTTAAAGTCCCCATTGGCTAAGGACGAGGTTCCTGGTCAGAACCCAGTTACCACATTGTAACCACATAGCCATCCCTTCTCCATTATCATTCTTCCTAAATTTCCAAGTCCTATCATGAGGATATTTGGGGCTACTCGCTGATCTTTTACTCAGAACAAACATAAAAATCAGGCAGATGGCAGGGAGTGGAATGGCCTAAGGTTAGGCTAAACCTCAATTTTAATGGGTCCATATGTTCAGGTGGGAGTCCATTTGGCATTGTCTTCTGTGGCTTCTGTGTCCTTACCCTGGGTGTGCTGACTCTGTGATACGATGCCACCTCACCTCACAGATATCAGGGTGAAAATCATGTATGACTTTTCTGGGAAGAACTCTGCCTTTTACTACCATCTGGAGTTATACATCATCTGTATGCAATGCTCAGAAGAGAGGGGTGGAGATTGTGGATGCCTTAGAAGTTGAGGATCTTTTCTGATTAAGGCACATATTTTTTCCTGTATAATTTTTCCCTTGCTCTTTCACTAATGATGGTTGACTTCATTCCTGGCCTGAAGTCAACTGGATTCCAAGGTTTTGGATTAGGGAAGCCCATATTTTTGAGATGACAGGCCCAGCAAGGGATCCCACTGCATACAGGTTCCTATTCCCAAGGAAGTTGTTGGGGTAGAATCACAGCATGGGGGCAGCAGCACAGGATATCTCCCAGCTTTCTCTCCTGCACCTGTTGCAACTGTAATAAGGCTGTTTGTTTGTTTGTTTGTTTGCTTTTTATTGGAAATACCTAAAAGCTGGTCAGAGTTAATACATGCCTTTAATACCAGCACCCACAAGGTATTTTTGTTTTTGCTTTTTTATTTGTTTTATTTCATTTCATAATTTCTGTAATTGTTGTTAGGATTCTTATTGTTTTCTTTGGTAATTCCCTCTAGCTATTCAATATGTATATAGAATGTAAAGCCATGCATTACATGGTCCTGTTATTCATGTTAAGGATTTTATTCTTACCAACGATGCCACAGATGAACACAATATTTACTTTCAAATCAGGGAAACAGGCATAAAGAAGAGAGCTATGTTCTTTGGTCTCAGGTAAGCAGGCAATCAGGAGTGTAGGATGGCTTCCCAATGTTTTGGATTAGGTAAGCTTCTGTTATTGAGATGAAAGGCCTCTGCTGAAATCTTCAGTTGAGTAACAGAGAGCCTGGAAAGACTAAAAGAGTGGTTGCACCTTGAAGGTGAAGGCTGGCCCTTCAGTGCCTCTGCAGCCTGAGGCAGAGTAATTTTGGGAACACAAGAGCACTTGGCAGAGATCATAGGGGACTTCATTTTCCTTGAGCCCTGAGAACTGGATGAGCAGAGGCTTCCACAGTTTTGAAAAGGGAAGCAGAGTCACATAGATGCGAGGGAACAATGGATCTGTGATCTGCATGTTATCCACTTCATTTATCTTTGCTGTGTACATAGTAAATATAAACGACAAGGGCATCCTACTTTATCACATCTAGTCTCTCTAGATGTTCAAGAATGTGCAAGTGTAAACACAGTAGAGTTAGTTCAGCAATACATTGTGTCCCATTTTGTTAAAGACCTTTATTTTATTTCTATTTATATATTTTTTCTTTTTCAATTTACGTTCTGCTCACTGACTACTGATACCTAATTACTCTCTCCCACAATCCTTCCCCAATCCTCCTGGCACAGTCTTCTCTGAGTGTATGAGGGCCAACTGTCTCAGTACCTCCTGTCTTTTACCAAAGCCTTTCCTGGGGGCATTGTTGAGGATGCTGGTTTTGAATGCCTTGGACTTGGCTTTCTTCATGCTCCAGTTTGCTGGCTTTGAGAAGTTTGTGAATAACTGTCTGTGAACTTGGTACTTCATCCAGATGGTACACAAGAGGCAATGGTTTTGTTAATCTTCCTGAGAGTATATTTCAATCAAACCGCTCCTACTAATATCCTAACAATGACAAAGGTAATGGGAGGCTACACATCTATTCCATTAGTTTTCAGTTCTTCTCAGACCAGCAGTGTAGAAGCCCACAAAGCTGGCAAAGTGAAGTGAGGTCTCGCAGGGGTCCTAAGAGCACAGTCCTACTTTCTTAGAGTAACTCCTAGGGACTTACCATATCCATACACCCATAGCTCCATATGCACTGGACCCCAGGGAAGTGCTCAACATTCATTGCTTTTGTCACTCAGTTTGCCACAAATCGTAGAAATCTGAAAAGTTCAGCAAATTTGAAAGTGTGAATAACTCCCAGTGACTGGAGTAAGCTCAAACAGTCTGTGACAACGAAGAAATGATAAGTATCCAAGAGACAAGACGCTCACCAGGACCATAGTTGTATCCCAGTAAGAAAATTTAATAATAAGTCTTCAGGTGAAAAGATAAATTAGGAGGTCATAGACCTAAAAGATTTATCCTCTGCCCTCAGGGTTGCAGCCATTCTGTCAGACTTTCCTGGCCCTCGGTCACAGGATCAGAGTTCTCACCTGGAAGCAGGAATATCTGGAAGGCGCATAATACATATCCACAGACTCCTCTTTGGGTTCAAACTGACAGGCAACTTCAAGGCTTGAAGTTATTCTCTCTCTCTCTCTATCTCTCTCTGTCTCTCTCTGTCTCTCTCTCTCTCTCTCTCTCAGCTTGAGGCTGCACACACTCTGCATTCTTTTGTGCACTCTGCCTTTTTTATTGCAGTTTTCTTTCTCAAACTTCCACAATCATTCACATGTCTGTTCATTATCCTTTCACGCACACACACACACTTCATACACACATCACACATATCTCACACACACCACATGCACTCTCCTGTCACTCACACACACAGTCTTCATACACACCTCACACATATCTCACACACACCACATGCACTCTCCTGTCACTCACACACACAGTCTTCACACACACCTCATACATATCTCACACACACCACATGCACTCTCTTGTCACTCACACACACAGTCTTCATACACAACTCACACATATCTCACACACACCACATGTACTCTCCTGTCACACACACACACAGTCTTCACACACACCTCACACATATCTCACACACACCGCATGCACTCTCCTGTCACGCACACACACAGTCTTCATATACACCTCACACATATCTCACACACACCACATGCACTCTCCTGTCACGCACACACACAGTCTTCACACACACCTCTCACATATCTCACACATACCACATGCACTCTCCGGTCACGCACACACACAGTCTTCATATACACCTCACACATATCTCACACACACCACATGCACTCTCTTGTCACTCACACACAGTCTTCATACACACCTCACACATATCTCACACACACCACATGCACTCTCTTGTCACGCACACACACAGTCTTCACACACACCTCACCCATATCTCACACACACCACATGCACTCTCCTGTCACGCACACACACAGTCTTCATATACACCTCACACATATCTCACACACACCACATGCACTCTCCTGTCACGCACACACACAATCTTCATACACACCTCACACATATCTCACACACACCATATGCACTCTCCTGTCACGCACACACACAATCTTCATACACACCTCACACATATCTCACACACACCACATGCACTCTCCTGTCATGCACACACACAGTCTTCACACACACCTCCTACATATCTCACACACACCACATGCACTCCCTTGTCACTCACACACACAGTCTTCACACACACCTCACACATATCTCACACACACCACATGCACTCTCCCGTCACGCACACACACACTCTTCATACACACCTCATACATATCTCACACACACCACATGCACTCTCCTGTCACGCACACACACAGTCTTCATATACACCTCACACATATCACACACACACCACATGCACTCTCCTGTCACGCACACACACAGTCTTCACACACACCTCACACATATCTCACACACACCACATGCACTCTCCTGTCACGCACACACACAGTCTTCACACACACCTCACACATATCTCACACACACCACATGCACTCTACAGTCACGCACACACACAGTCTTCATATACACCTCACACATATCTCACACACACCACATGCACTCTCTTGTCACTCACACACACAGTCTTCATACACACCTCACACACATCTCACACACACCACATGCACTCTCCTGTCACGCACACACACAGTCTTCACACACACCTCACACATATCTCACACACACCACATGCACTCTCCTGTCACTCACACACACAGTCTTCATACACACCTCACACATATCTCACACACACCACATGCACTCTCCTGTCACTCACACACACAGTCTTCATACACACCTCACACATATCTCACACATACCACATGCACTCTCCTGTCACGCACACACACAATCTTCATACACACCTCACACATATCTCACACACACCACATGCACTCTCCTGTCACGCACACACACAGTCTTCACACACACCTCCTACATATCTCACACACACCACATGCACTCTCTTGTCACTCACATACAGAGTCTCATACACACCTCAAACATATCTCACACACACCACATGCACTCTCCTGTCACGCACACACACTCTTCATACACACCTCATACATATCTCACACACACCACATGCACTCTCCTGTCACGCACACACACAGTATTCACACACACCTAACACATATCTCACACACACCGCATGCACTCTCCTGTCACGCACACACACAGTCTTCATATACACCTCACACATATCTCACACACACCACATGCACTCTCCTGTCACGCACACACAGTCTTCACACACACCTCACACATATCTCACACACACCACATGCAGTCTCCTGTCACGCACACACACAGTCTTTACATACACCTCACACATATCTCACACACACCACATGCACTCTCCTGTCACGCACACACACAATCTTCATACACACCTCACACATATCTCACACATACCACATGCACTCTCCTGTCACACACACACACAGTCTTCACACACACCTCCTACATATCTCACACACACCACATGCACTCTCCTGTCACGTACACACACAGTCTTCACACACACCTCACATTCTCTCCTCACTCATTCTCACATGCTCTCCTCATGCTCTCTCCCTGGCTTTCACGTTTGTTCTCAGACTCGATCTCTCATTAGCTCGCTCATTCACTATCACGTTCTTTCTCTACTCACTCTTCACATGCTCTCCTCATGCTGTCTCATTCGCTCTCACATTTGTCCTTACATTAGCTCAGTCATGTACTCTCTCCTTCACTCCCTCATGCTCTCTCTCATTTACTCTTCACATGTTCTGTAGCCTTTCTCTTGCCCCAGTCCTTTATTAATAATCCAAAAGCAGGTAGAAAAAAGACATTTTATAATCATTGCCAAATCAAATGTAAAGAATGACTACATCCCATCAAGAACTAAGAATTGCAATTGTTCCCCAAAGTTTCAGGCTTCCCCTATACTCAGGCCTGTGGCCAATATAATAATAATAATTGTAAACTTATCATGATTTAAACTTTAACCATTTACTTTTATACTTCAGAGTCCAAAGCTCAGAGATCAGCTAATTGCATTTTCCTGTGACACTCTAATGATAAATGACATAGGCAAAACTGCCAGGCAGTGGCCAGAAAGAATCAAGGTAACCCTTAGCACACTAATTCCACTAGCGTTCTGTTCCTTGCACACAATGACACTCATAAGGGTTCCAGTAGTTAGACTTAGTTTACTAGTATATTATTTTATATATTCTATACTTCCTTAACCAGTCTATAATATTATGTAAAACTTACTTCCTAACTTCAATAACTTTTTCCTTTCTTAGGGTCCCAATGTTGGCACTAATTCATTTTCTCTTATTTTCTTCAAGCTGTCTTTGCAAATCAAACCCTAATCTGGAACTACAATTTTGCAGTTATTACATTTTTTTCCAAGATGAGAACACACAGTATGCACCTGGGCCACTAGGGCTGTGTTGTTCTGTGCCCCTATGCATCAATTTCCAATTGTCTAAGAATCATAACCTCAAGGAAAATCTAGTTTCACAGAATTCACCAGAGCAGAAGGACAAAGACGTGGGAAAGTCAGACATAATAGAATATTTGTGCACACCATGGCCAACTGATAGGCAGTCACACACAAATGAAATCTATACAGCCGTTGTCCAGGGCTAAGGTTTGGAGAAATGGAAACAACCAGTTTTTACAAAAAGCTACTGCGGGCTACTGAGATGTCTCCATTGTATGTTGTCCCCAGCATTAGCCAGAACTCAGACAACAAGAGGAGGTCAAGGGATACAGATTGGAAAGGAAGAAGTCAAAATATCACTGTTGCAGAGGATAGGGTAGTATACATGGGACACCCCAAAAGTTACACCAGAGAACTCCTAAGCCAGATAAACAACGTCAGCAAAGTGGTTGGGTATAAAATTAACTCAAACAAATCAGTACCCTTCCTCTACACAAAAGATAAACAAGCTGAGAAAGAAATTCGGGAAATGACACCTTTCATAATAGTCCCAAATCATAAAAAAATACCTCAGTGTGACTTTTGTCAAGCAAGTGAAACATCTGTGTGACAAGAACTTCCAGTGTCTGAAGAAAGAAATTGAAGAAGGTCTCAGAAGATGGAAACATCTCCCATGCTCACGGGTCGGCAGGATGAAGAGAGTAAAAATGGCCATTTTCCCCAAAGTGACCTACAGATTCAATGCAATCCCCATCAAAATTCCAATCCAATTATTCATAAGGTTAGACAGAACAATTTGCAAATTAATTTGGAATAACAAGTAACGCAGGATAGCTAAAACAATCCTCAACAATAAAAGGACTTCCCTGGAAATCAACATCCCTGAACTCAAGCAGTTTACAGAGCATGAGTGATAAAAACTGTATGGTATTGGTACAGAGACAGGAAGATAGACCAGTGGAATAGAACTGCAGACCCAGAAATGAACCCACACACCTATGGTCACTTGATTTTTGACAAAGGGCACAAAACCATCCAATGGAAAAAGGATAGCATTTTCAGCAAATGGTGCTGGTTCAACTGGAGGGCAGCATATGGAGGACTACAAATCATCTCCTTCTTATTGCCCTGTGTAAAGCTTAAGTCCAGGTGGATCAAGGACCTCTACATCAAACCAGATCACTCAAACTAATAGAAGCAAAAGCGGGGAAGAATCTTGAACACATGGACACTGGAAAAAATTTCCTGAACAAAACACGAATGGCTTATGCTCTAAGATCAAGAATAGACAAATGGGACCTCATAAAGCTACAAAGCTTCTGTAAGACAAAGGACACTGTGGTTAGGACAAAACAGCAACCAACAGATTTGGAAAAGACCTTTACTATTCCTACAACTGATAGAGGGCTAATATCCAAAATATACAAAGAACTCATGAAGTTGGACTGCAGGGACACTAATAATCCTATTAAAAATTGCAGTGCAGAGCTAAACAAAGAATTCATAGCTGAGGAATATGGAGTGGCTGAGAAGCACCAAAAGAAATGTTTAACATCTTTAGTTATAAGGGAAATGGAAATCAAAACAACCCTGAGATTCCACCTCACAACAGTCTGAATGACTAAGATCAAACACTCAGGCTATAGAAGATCCTTGCACAGATGTGAGAAAGAGGAACACTCCTCCATTGTTGGTGAGATTGCAGACTGGTACAACCATTCTGGATATCAGTCTGGAGGTTCCTCAGAAAATTAGACATTGCACTAGCTGAGGACCCAGCTATACCTCTCTTGCACATATACTCAAATGATGCTCCAACATACAACAGGGCACACGCTCCACTATGTTCATAGCAGCCTTATTTATAATAGTCAGAAAATGAAAAGATCCCAGATGCCCTAAAAAAGAGGAATGGAAACAGAAAGTGTGGTACATCTACACAATGGAGTACTACAGAGATATCAAAAACAATGACTTCATGACATTCATAGGCAGATAGAATGAACTAGAAAATATCCTCCTGAGTGAGTTAACCCAATCACAGAAACACACACATGGTATGCACTCATTGATAAGTGGATATTAGCACAAATGCTCGATTCCTCCAAGATTCACAGACCAAATGAAATTGAGGAAGGATGACCAAAATGCTGATGCTTCACTCCTTCCTTTAAAGGAGAAGAAGAATCCTTATTGAAGGGATAGGGAGGCAAAATTTAGAACAGAGCCTGGAGGAATGGCCATTTAGAGTCTACCCCACGAGTGGCCTATACACATATACAGCCTTCAAACTAGATAAGGTGGATGAAGGTAAGAGATGCATTGCTGACAGGAACTGAAAATAGATGTCTCCTGAGAGGCACAGCCAGATCATGACAAATATCTGGTGAATGCTAGCAGCAAACCATTGAACTGAGAACTGGACCTCAGTTGGAGGAATTAGAGAAAGATTGAAAGAGCTGAAGGGACTTGCAACCCCATAAGAACAACCATGCCTGCCAAGCAGAGTTCCCAGAGACTAAACCACTACCCAATCACTATACAGGGACTGTGCCATGGCTCCATCTGCATGTGTATCAGAGGATGGTCTTCTTGGGCACAAATGGAATGAGCAGCTCTTGGTCCTGCCTAGGCTGGGAAAGTGGATGGATGGTGAAGGGAATACTTTGATAGCAGAGATGGAGGGCGATGGTATTCAGACTTATTTCTGGAAAACAAGGAAGGAATAACATTTGAATTCGAAATGAAAAATATCCAACTAAAAATCAACAACAACAAAATGGTATTTTGAGCTTCGAATCAAAAAAAGCCACAGTCAGGAAACAGAGAATTGTATGCCTCTGGTTTTCTTCAAATATGCTCACGGCCCCGGTAGGTTCTGGGTCCAGGCTGAACCAAGCAGGTTCCTGCCACTGACTGCTCCTCTATTCCTGTTTCCAGAGGCATCATGCAGATTAATATTGGGTCAGAGATGTGGGCAGAGCTGGTCAGAAGTGGCTTTCTGTCCTGTGGTCTCAGGATTAACTGCATTCCTGGGTGTTCAGCATTTTCTGCCCCAGGATTTGGGTGCAGGATTCCCGATGGCTTTAAACTCCCTTATACCATGTTTATATGTCCTGGGAGGTGTTACAGAAAAATTAATGTTTATCCTATTAATTTGGTCAAAACTGTCATCGACAGAGTATAATTTACAGGTAACTATATATTTGACAGCAAGCATACACAGTGGGTAATGTATGCATGATGAAGTTGAAATTCAGAGTTGGAAACACAGTGCACAGTGACTGTATAAATGCCTGTGAATCTCAGTCTGACTGGGAAGTGATTTGATGCCCAGTCCCCATGAGAAAGCAGAGATCCATCCCTCCCTGATAGCTGTGGGACTTCAGATGTTGACACTAATGATCAATAAAGAAGGTTCTTAAGAGTGAAGAGTTTGAGATTACTCCTTTATTGACCAGAATACATCCAATTTACTTGATAGTAACCAGATGCAGGTAGTCAATATATACAGTCTATATCCTTATCAAAATAGAAAAGCAAATGAACAAAACAACAACACGTAAATAACAAATCTTCAAATGAATAGAAGGAAAACCAAATAACCAAAACAATTAAAAATTAACCAAACTTTAAATAGAGGAATTGCACTAAGCATTTTTTGCTGCTCCTTTTGCAGAATAGACTTATAACCTGTGGCTTGCCTTGGAGACATAGTAGACAAGCAGTTAGTGATGGTAATGATCTTTTCAAGAGGAGTGGAAGTAGGTCTGTTTTGTTGGAGTGGGGGTATTAAAGAAAAAGCCTACCAATACTGAGTATAAATGATATTACAGACTTTGTCA
Organism: Rattus norvegicus; assembly: GCF_021556685.1. Classification (NCBI taxonomy): domain Eukaryota; kingdom Metazoa; phylum Chordata; class Mammalia; order Rodentia; family Muridae; genus Rattus; species Rattus norvegicus. The sequence goes on from NC_141542.1 coordinate 21,188,887, forward strand.
CAAAGTCTTTCCAATATTGTGAACTGATCTCCATGAAACTCTTCTGGATGACTCATCAGGACAAGTACAAATTTAAACGTGCACAGTCTTTCTGGATGAACAGAGGCTCTTGATTGATGTGCATCAGCACTTCTCTGGGTCCCTCCAAAAGTGTACACTTGCTGGAGAGAGGCAAGGTGAAAATACAGCGTATTCAATCCAAAGAAATCAAACTAAAGGAGGAAAATGCAGTCCTCAATTGCTATGGACATTATAGATGAGATGCAATAGTGGTGTATTTGCTGTGCACAATTAGTTCTCCTCCTGTAGTTCTTCTCTCCAAGGGAGATCTTGTCCTGGTCTGTGTCTTGTTCGAGTTTCTGCTGGAGAATTTCAGACCTAGTAGAGCAAGGGAAAAAGGTTTAGTGAGTGGTTGTCAATTCAGCTCTCCTTCTTACATCAGCTCTATTCAGTTGGACAATCCAGCATGACCTGTCAGCTGAGGTCAGTCCCTGCATCACCAAGTGTCCTAGAGTACCTGGGCTTGGATTTATATCTCACCTTTCAAACTGCTAAAATTTGAACTGTGGACTATGCACTGTACTGGGATTAAGAGAAAAATGAGCATTTTTTCCCACTGGTCCAGGTATATGACATTGAATAACAACATTGTAGCTATGTCTGAATCTGAGTTCAAGAGAGGTATGAGCAACCTAGAATACCATGTGGATTCCTTCTGGAGAACATGCCCAGAATTGAGGTGAAATTTCTGATTATGTTAGCACTGAAGGAACCCGTCTAGTTTCCATTTGTAACCACTGTATCTGCAAATACACAGAGAAGCCATCTCACTTCAAATTCATGCTCACCGGACAGATCCTGTAATCACTTAGAATGTGCTCCATGCAAATCTTCCCAGCGTACACATGGACATTAAAGGTGATTGTGATGTAGAAACAGAACAGCAGCCCTGTAAGTCTATGGCTAGTGTAAGGCAATTTGTGAGAGGACAGAAGAGAAAATGTCCTCAGATCTTTCCGGAGAGATCACAGGAAGAAAGGAGTAGAACATAGCAAGAAATCCAGAGGATCATATACATTGTTTCATGGGCAAAATTCACATGAACTGTACCAGAACTATACTCTGAGTAGCTCTTTAACTGCCTGAGGCTGAAATCCAGGTGGGGTGGTCATCCACCCAAAAAGGGTATTTATATAGGGAAGGATATTCAAATGGCTTCTTCCAGCCTGTGTTCCTACCTGAACATTAATGCTTAATGTAAAGATTCCCCAGGATTCGCTGGAGGCATAAAAACAAATGTTGAGTGGGATATGTACATAGTGGCCAGACCTATAGACAGCTCAGTCAGTGATGTGCTGTCCTCCCAAAAACCGTCATAGACTCAGGGTTCTTTCCCCATTAACAATCTGTCTTAGCAAGTCCCAAAGGCTGTGTAGAGCAGTCTTGTTGCTCAGCAAAGGATCATATGTTGGTGGTGGACTAGACTCTTGTTCTTGTTCACTCTTTCAGACTTTCCCCAAAGTGTGCAACTTCTTCTAATCGGAGCTGTCTTTACCATAGCCTGAGTGACTTCATGCCCAAAGCTAGAATCATAGGAAATCTCCATAACCAGGATCCAAATCAACAAATTTTCTCCCCATAATGTGATTGTTCCACAGATAATTTGAATACGTAAGTAAAAGCTTGCATGGATTATCTCACACTGAATCAGAATCTATGGAAGGGCTCCATCGTATGTACACTTTTACTCCTTGGCTGATGGACGTCTGGATAGATTCTCCTTCAAGGTTACTCTGGGACCACTACAACACTGATGTGCCCTAGTTGCAATGGCAAAACCTACTCCTTGTTGTGGAATCACTGGGTTAACTAAAACTTCTGTTCCACTTTCTGAACATGGCTTCTCATAGGGCTACCTGTTCTTACACTCACAGACCCATCTGAATTTCATCATTTCTCCTAACTCCATTGAGGCTGAAATTAACTGAGAGAAAATGATGTTGATCGACAGCACTTGCAGAATGCTACACAGATAACATAGAGGAGCGCTTTGGATTATCTGTGCACCTAAAGGGGTTCCTGGAACTGCCCTGTTCTTGCACCACAGCATAGCTATGGGACTTTTTCTGGATGATGATACAATTCCAAGCAACTCAAATTCTCAATGAATAAAATCCAAGCCAAACTCCCAGGGGAAGTTGTATTGTGCCAAGGCAGCTCGAAAGAAATGGTAGCAAGCAATGTGGAAAGCAACCTTGGAGAAGACACAGTGAGTGACATAACCTTCCAGTGGGCTTTCACAATTCACAAAGAACAGAGAAGCAGAATGAACTCATGGATTTTTCTAGAGAAGGCTTGCCCTTACCTCCCAGTACTCCTTTCCTTTGATGTGCTCCAAAGGATTTCAATGCAGATCAGTAGTTTTGCCCCTAATCACTTGAAAATCTAACTTTACATGTGTTTTTGTGTCCTCGTTTTGGGGGCTGCATTTCTAAAGGATTTTATTGTCCTGCTTCTACACCATAACAAAAAGGGACCTGCAAGCTCTAGGCCTGTACCATTTGTTACCCCTGTGAAACATGACTCACTTGAACATATTTCCACTCCTCCCCCAGACTTCACAAGATAATTCTGTTCTGAAATTTTTGGAAACAGAATAAATTAGTAATTTAAGCGTCCTTTTGCTGCACGGAGCTAGATGGAGATGCCAAATGACTGGGCAGCTCTATTTCATGTTTCATGGATGTAAAGTGAACGCTTAGAGTACTTTTCTCATGAAACTTGGAAATAGAGGGAAACACACGTTCACTACTGCAAACACACACACACACACACACACACACATATACCCACACACACACCAAACACACACACACAAACACACACACAGACACACAGACATACACAGATACTCACTCGCATGCACAAATGAAAACTTTGCTCTTATGTAGCACATTTCCTGTTGAGTGAGGAATTAGTGGGAACAATGCTGTGTACAAGCCTCTTAGACTCAAGCAGGCTGTGCTGCCCTGGCCTGTACTCATTTCCACTTCAGGAAACCTTTCTATGCAGATACTTGCTGGTCTGACAAGTAAGTGACATGTTCTGCACAGATAGCCTAAACAACACAACATCAAATCCCCAAGAGAGAGATTTCTAGGAAAAGACTCCATCGAGCTCTATGCTGACTCATCATAGGCCCCTCACTAAAACTACCCTGTTTTCTTCATAGAAGACTTTGGAAGCATCAGAGATGACAGAAACTCACGGTCAGTTCCCAGGAACATTTCATCACATTAGAGTTCCTGTGATATTAAAACAACCTCAGTTTCAGTCAGAAAAAGGCTAAATAAATAGCATACAGTGAATTTTCTGAAATGCAGCACTGTGTACAATATTGAGAGGGAATGTATCCTGAAAGAATGCAGTGCCCATGATATAGTCAGCAAAGCAATGTCAGCAGAGGGTTGCACTCTAGGATTCCATGCAAGATCATGGTGAAGCCAATAAGACAATCCAGAATCTTCCCGGGGGATAACTCTGTTCAGGTAAAGTGAAGAAATCTAATCCTTATTTTGAAAATAGCTGAATGGTTTAAGAATGTGTTGAGACAAATAAGAGAGGGGGCTCCACTTGGAACTGGACGAATGATGCAAAGACTGCTGGCCAGCACAAAACAGGAAGCTTCATGTTTGTTGAGAGACCTAGGCTTAAAGGACTAAGTTAGATAATGACTGGACAAAACTGCATGTCATGAACTGGCCTCCCCGCATGCTCCCTAAGATGCAGGTCAGCACAGCAATGCACCTTTCTTGGTGAGAATTGGGGGTACATACGGATAACTTTGTTCTTGAAGTCTCAAGTCTCTCATTCCCACCCTCAGCCTTTGAGAAACCTTTTCCACATCCTTGCTCTTCTAACCAGCTTCAGGTTGTAAGGCCCAGTTATGAACTTCCAGGAGCACTCAAATAAGACAGGACTGACATGCTGATACACAGGCTCTGTAGTTACCCAAGATCTATGAAGCATGAAGTCACCATCTTCATATACAGGGACATGAGGGGAGGAAGAACAAAAGCCACCACAAATGACAATGAGAACCATTTCTTTGGCATTTCCAGCAGGCTCTCCTCCTTGAAAACTACTTACTTCCTGAGTCTCACACGATCCCTGTAAAGAAAATGGGCTCTGGGCTTTTGCTTCATCCCTCAAAGCCCTGTTCTAGTATAAACAGGGGCTCCCACATAGCACCCTCCATACATAATGGCATGTAGTGCTGTGCTGTGTGATCAACCTATCTCCCTTAATAAACTGCAGATTCTCGAAGAGCAGGAGCATTTGCTTTCCAAACATGCAGTTTCTTGAAAAGGGGCTATCTCCACAGAAAGCCTTGTAAACCATCACATGAATGAACACTTGGATGAGACCTAGGTCAGGACATGGATCAGTCAATAGACAGTTACATTGGTTTGTCTATATTTATGGTAAGACCTGAGGACAACCTGACCCTGAGCCCTAACCCTACCTGCTGTTGTGTGGCTCTGGGGTCACAGATGTTCATTCCGGCCTCTTCACAGAACCTCTTTGTCTCCACAGAGGATGCTGGCAGTTCAGTCTGCTCCACCAGCAGTTCTCTCTTCTCATTCAGCAAAATCTGGATATTGTTCTTCAATTGAGCTTGTTCACGTAGGAGCTGGGATTGCCTGATGCTGAACCACAAACAAAAAATGGTAAATCCCAGCCAGCTTCTATTTGCCTGTCACTCCTCCAAGTCCAATAATCCCTTCAAGGGTCCTCATCCTTAGAAATCCCCAGAATAGAGCCACACTATACAAGTTAGCACCAATTAGAGGAGATCAAATCCAGAATCCACATTCCACATGAATCAAAGTACTTCTGAAAATCCTGACACTAAGACAGTTTATATAAATCAAGGAAGAAGAGATGGACCATAAGGGAGCTCGTATTACCATGGTATGGTGAAACAATATTCACGTTTGGGGAAAGCCCCTCTGAAGGGTAGTTGAAGACCCAATAGCTGTACAATCTTTCCATGTGTTTCTCATGGATCACAGATCTTTAAATCTCCTGTCAGAGTCCTAGAGATTCAGAGTTGATTGATATTCCCATCATGGTGCAAACCTTTTCTATCTAGAGGATCTTTAACGGGGAAAATAACAATTGGAGGGTCTTCTACACCCCTCACATGTAGGACAACTGAGTCCAAGAGCTACAAATCCAAGACTCCTGCCAGGAGGCAGGCTTCTTGTTAAGAGTCAGACACTACAGAACCAGAGCCCTGACTTTGGTTCAATGTCATACAGGACAGGAGCATTCCCTGTCTAGTGCTGGGTTCTCATCTCTGTCAACGACTCACCGGTAGGAACTGTTCACTTGTATGAGCTCCTTGTACCTCTCCATGGCATCACTTATTGAGTTGGTCATCATTTGCATAGCCATCATTCTCATCTCATGTTCGGATTGAAGGACTGGCAATTCGACGTGCAGCCTGGGTTAGGTCATGGCCAAAGGAACAAATAACCATCTGAACTCATGATTTCAGAATTAGGTGAAATGTAAATAAAAAATATATAATAAAAAAGTTCAAATTCAAGGAATGGTGGAAGGGAAGAAAGTGGCAAACTCAAAAACCAGACCAAAGCCCAACAGTGAGACTCAATCCACAGAAAATATTTCTATGTAAATAAGCAAACATTTGTTTTGAAATAAGGACTCCTTGGAATCCTGAGAGATAAGTTTCTGCAAAGACTCACTATATAGGAGGGGACAGAGCCTGAGAGCTGCCTGTTTGGGAATAACAACGGTCAAGACCACAGTGACCATTTCTAGGTCACAATAAATCATCCCTGGATAGTTAAAAAAATAAAAAACTAAAGATCAAAGCAGGTGAAACAAATTAGGTAAAATCAGACTGTTCTATTACTTAAACTCAGTATGTACCACATACTTGCTCCTTCAAAGTATTTGTACTGCTTAAGTTTATTATCCTGGGCACAGGACAACAGAGCCACGGTACCAGTTGGAGGGACCTGACCTTCAAGAGCTGGCCAGCTGAGCATGATGGAATTCACTAGTTTAGGAAGAAGATTCCTCCAGTCTGTGCACAGCTTTGGGCCAAAGAGAAAGCTGTGATGACATTTCTCTTGTTTTGAAAGCAGGTATACTCAATCCTTGGTTTCTATCGTTACATGAATTCCCAGAGGGCATAACTAAGTTTGACAGGGAAGAGGATTTATAGCACCTCCTCCCCTCGGGAGAGTCCTGGGTGCCACCAAGGTATACAGAATGAGCAAAGTGCTCTTTTGATCAGTGTGGGCCTCCACATACTCATCACTATCATGACCTGCAAAGTGTTGATCAAACAAATCCTCAGACCCCATCAAAGGTCCCAGACCTCCTGATCCTGAGTAAAACACCACATATACGTCCACATACATACATAGCAACCCATATCCAAACACATTTAGAATGCCAACTACATTCATGGAGGTGCCATAAAATCAGTGTATAATGAATAAATTCAGAGGAAAGAGTGATGACGTGCAGGCATTTCATTCACACACACAGTTGCAGCAAGTGTGACCAGGTCCTTCCAGCTGTTGATAGGACCAAGACTAATCCAGGAGGCTCAGGGTCAAGTACAAAAGAGGTTGACCCTAAACACACAGCACCTAGCTTATCTCACAAGCTAATGCATGCCAAATCTCCTTAAAATCCAGGATGAGAGGTGAAACTTTCTCGTGCTATGAGTAAATCTTGAGGTAGTAGAGAGAGAGCACAAGACAGTGAACAGGTTACTGGGCATAATGACTACCTGTGGTCCCACTCATCATAGATATAATGATCCAGGATTTGATAAAGTTCATCCCTCTCGAATTGACACTTCTGGATTTCAAATTGGAGTTCCTCCAGTTCCTTTAGACACTCCTCTTGCTGACTGATGACATTTTGGGATGATGCCTTCCTACCAAAACCTGTAGATTGATAAACACAAGTGAATTTGCATATTTGAACCAATGAGCAGAATAGATCATTCTGAATCCGAAAAGGAGGTGGAGGAAGGGGAAATGGTAGAGACTGGGTGAATCCCTGAAAGAGCAGAAAAGCTTTCTTAAAGGTTGATTCTTAAGATATGTCCCTCTTCCCAATCTCTAATGCCATACATGTGCCACACTCACTATTACACAACCACCGGCACTGAAACTTATAATCTGACTGAGACATAAACATCTGCGACATTGTTATCTCATATCAGATGTGTAGCAGATAATCCTGGATTTCATAATGACTTCATAATGCTTAGCACCATCAAGCTCTAACAAAGTGTGGTCCAGCCCAAAGTGTCTGAGAACTCAATTCATGACTAGGGGTGCATCCTTCTTTGTTCTCGCCATCAGAGACTTATGTAACCTACAGTAATCTAGAGGATGAAGTGCTTCAACTCCCAACCATGGATGGTCACATTGTTAATCTCACAGTGCCTCCTCCTGCCAATCTTTGACACTCACAGTTAAAAAGCTTCAAGAAAAGACACTGAAGTCTTACAACTTTATGGCTTTCTCTCAAATTAAAGATCAGGACCTCCTGAATCTTGGTTTGCCTTTGAGAAATCCCAAGGCTCCTGCTTGTAAGGCCTAGACTTAGAAGGCACATCTGAAACCTACCTCCTTGAGGATGTTCCCCAACTCTGCCCACGACTCACCAAGCCTTCCCCAGAATGATTTCCTCCTTCCTGTTTCACTAGAGAGGGGGTCAGCTTCCCTCTGACCTGGTGCGGTCTCTCCTTGATCAACACTTTCCTTCCGAAATAGCCTGAGCAGCTGGCGAAACATGCCTGCTTGTGAACCCAAAGGGAACTGAAGTAATATCCCAAAGGCAGTTGGTGTCACCACAACACTGGTGACATCACAGAAGATTCTAGGGATCTCTTAGATACAATAGATTGTCCAGTGAGGGGCTTACTGATGATGTGACTGGAAAGTTCTATGGTCTACCTACTAAACAGCTCTCCCCAAACTGATGAATTTCTGTGGGGACCCTTTCCTCCAGTCTCTCATGTGTCACTGGGAATACCATTTGGCAACCTCTATTTCAATGCTACATATGTCTCTCTGCTTCATTAGAAGTCAACAATGCTTTTGCTGGGGAGGGTTGCTTACAACCCTGAATTGGAGAACAGATTTTTCTTAGCACCCAAATCTCTAGGGACCAAGGAGGAGGGAGATTTTTCTTAAAAGTAAATCTACTACTCGAGACCATGCATGGGACATGTATTTCGATTCCTAAGCTTTTCCCTTTTTCTGGAGGGCAACATATTTCTTCTATACCTCTGAGTGTTTAAAACCTGGAAATATTTGCTTACTGTGCAGTCCTAGAAAGCCGACCTTGTTTCCATTTACATATCCATGTATTTCACAAAATCAATGGTCTATAATCCTATTTTTTTCAATAAAAACTCCTTTTACTTGGGAACATAGGGATCAACTACAGGGCATATAGAAAATAATAAATTTCTGTCCGTTTTATATATTATGTAGGACCTCCGCCCTTTCTCAAATATAACAAGATAATTAAATTGGACATCAGTGAGCAAATGTCAACCAGGACCTTGTGTTACTACATTGTAACTATATAGCCATCACTTCTCCAATATCATTCTTCGTGAATAGACAAGTCTAGGCATGAGAATATTGGGGACTACACCATGATCTTTTACTTGTAGCAAACATAAGAATCAGGAGGATGGGACGGGAGTGGAATGGCCTGAGTTCAGGTTGAACCGCAATTTTAATGGGTCCATACGTTCAGGGGGAGTCTATTTGGCATTGTGATATATTCATTCTGTCTTCTTATCATAGGTGTTATAATAATTCAACATGAATGTGTACTATAATGCCACCCCACCTCCGAGATGTAAGAGTGAAAATCATGTCTGACCTTTCTGGGAAGAACTCTGCCTTTTACTACCATCTGGAGTTATACAACATCACTATACAAAGCTCAGAAGAGAGGGGTGCAGATGTGCGGGCCTTAGAAGTTGAAGATCTCTTCTTCTGATTAGGGCACTTGTTTTTCCTATGTAATTTTTCCCTTGCTCTTTTACTAATGGTGGCTGACTTCTTTCCTGGCCTGAGGTAAACTGGAGTCCAATCTTTTGGATTACAGAACCTTCTAATTTTTGAGATGACAGTCCCACCAAGGGTCCTACTGCATACAGAAGGTATGAATAAGTCTCAGGGGCTGGAGTAAGTTAAAAAGGTCTGTGACAACAAAGAACTGATTAAGAAAACAAGAGCCCAGCTGCTCATCAAGATCACAGTTGTATGATAGTAAGAAAATGTGAATAGGGCATCGGGTGAAAGATAAATTAATTAGGAGGTCATAGGCCTAGAAGGGTTATCCTTTGCTCTCAGTGGAGCTGCCATTCTTTCTGCCATTCCTCACCCTCTGCCACAGGACCAGAGACTTCCCCAAACAACTGGCTGGCCTTGCCAAAGACCTGGCAGGGCTTCTCCCTGTAGAATAGGACACATAGAGTCCTTGAGGACTCACCAAGAGGTCTCCTCCACACAGGTTCCTTGCTGTCAAAGGGAAATGTTCCTGCAGAATCCTGCCATGGCAGCAGGAATTTCAACCTGGCTGCTCTTGATCCAGCTCACTGGGTGCAGGCCTGAGGCCCAGGGGTATCTGGGGAAAGAAGTAGCAGGCACTACCTCACAGCTCTCCTTTGTTGGATGCCACTGCTAGGACTGTGATGGGATTTTTGTTTCTTGTGTGTTTATTAGAAATACCTACAAAGCTGATTAAAGTTGCAACATGCCTTCATACCCAGCATGCAGAATGTTTTTACATCATTTTTGTTCCTGTTTTATGTTTGGATTTTGCTTTTTAATCCCCTCAGGAAATTTCCCTGTGCTTAGAATGTTAAGCACATGCTCAGGAGGGATCGATTATTCAAGTTCGGCAAAGCTTTTGTTCTCACCATCACTCCACAGATGATGCCATTACGTACTTTGAAATAAGAAAACAGTTATAGAGAAGTAAATTAACCTGTAAGCTATCACAGAAGAAACACATCATGATTGTGGAATGGCACCCCAGTATTTTGTATTTCCTAAGTTATTTTTATTTTAAACTTTTTTATTGGATTTTTTTGGGTACATTTCATCTTTTTTAAATCCTTAAAGGTATCTTTTATTCCTATCGTCCCATTTACAAGGTGGAATTTCACCTGTAATTGTTAGTCTAGATAGTTTAGTCAATGGCTTAGATATCACCTTGGCCTAGTTTCCTTGGCATAAGCTGAGTTAGAAGCAGACTCAAAGGTTCAGGACCAACAAATAATGAATTCCACTACATCTGGATACCTAGCCTCACAGCCAGGAAGGGACTGGATTTCCATTCACTATTTTAAAAAAAGATGCAGTTCATTAACATGTAAAAAATTTCTCAAGTATATTAAAGTGTTTACATGGTCATACAGTTTTTCAAATACCTGGCATTCATCTTTTTCCAAAACCTAAAATATCTTTCTTATTCACTTTTTTTGATTATTTTTTGGTACTAGTATCATTTTTTTAAATTTCAGGTTTTTTAATAGATATATATGTTTTATTCAAACGTTTTTCCCTTTCCCAGCTTTTGGTCCATAAGCCCCCCTGCCTTGCCCTCTCCCATAAGAATGGTCCCCCAATCCATGCCCCTTAGAACCCCCTTCCCGGACATATCCTTGCACTCAGGGTCCAACCTTGTTAAGAACAAGGGCTTCCCCTTCCACAGGTGCCCCAACAAGGATATTTTCTCCTACATATGCAGTTGGACCCCTGGGTCAGTCCATGTATATTCTTTTGCTAGTGGTTTATTTGTTTGGCATTGCTGTTCTTATGGTGTTGCAAGCCCTTCAGCTCTTTGAATCCTTCCTCTCATTCCCATAAAGGGCGTCTTGTTCTCAGTTCAGTAGTTTACTGCCAGCAATGACCTCTTTATTTGACATGCTCTGGATGTGTCTCTCAGGGGAGATGCATATTCTGTCCCTTTCAGTCAGCACTTTTTAGCTTCATCAATCTTACCTAGTTTTGGTGGCTGTATATATATAGGCCACATGTGGGGCAGACTCTGAATGGCTGTTCCTTCGGTCTCTGCTTTAGATTTGGCCTCCATATCCCCTCCTACGGATATTTTTGTTCCCCATTTTAAGAAGGAGTGGGAACATCTGCACTTTGGTCATCCTTCTTCTTGAGTTTCCTGAGATCTGTAGATTGCATCTTGGGTAATTTGAGGTTTTGGTCAATATCCACTTATCAATGAGTGCATATCGTCAATGAGGGGTGCTGAGTACCTGGAAGATAATGGGGGACAAGAGACGCGAAGAAGGACGCCAAGACAAGAGTCATATCAAGGTGATAATTTTATTTTTCCCCAATGCTGAATTTGTACCATAAAAAGGGTAACAGAGAGAGGAGAGAAGTAAGAAAATTTACCCACGCCAAGGACACAATATTCGTGTGGTCAGGGAATCGGCTGATGTTGACAGGTTGTCAGAAAACTCACAGGTTTGTAATATCTATTAGTCAGCAGGATGTTGGTTTTTCAGAAAGGTTACAGGTCATCACATTGGGTATCTTAACGTCACACGTTATCATATGATTATTCATCTTGACCACCACATTTGTATTAGTCTTCTGCAGCTGGCTGGGGATTTTCCATGAACCCAGTCATACTTAATGCTAACCGTAATAATAACATCAATAATGGAGGGCTTCAAGGCCATCGCTCCCAAGAGCATATCAAGTGTGCTTTTCTGTGATTGGATTACCTCACTGTGGATGATATTTTCTAGTTCTTTCCATTTGCCTATGAATTGAACGTAGTCATTGTTTTTGATAGCTGAGTGGTACTCCATTGTGTAGATGTACCACATTTTTCGAATAAATTCCTCTGTTGAAGGGCATCTGGGTTCATTCCAGCTTCTGGCTATTATGAATAAGGCTGCTATGAACATAGTGGATCATATGTGTTGTTGTATGTTGGAGCATCTTTTGACTATATGCCCAGGAGAGGTATAGCTGTGTGCTCAGGTAGTGCAATGTCCAATTTTCCAGGAACGTTCAGACTGATTTCCAGAGTTCTTGCACCAGTTTGCAATCCCAGCGACAATGGACGAGTGTTCCTCTTTCTCCACATCCTCGCCAGCGTCTGTTGTCACCTGATTTTTTGATCTTAGACATCCTGACTGGTGTGAGGTGGATTCTTAGGGTTGTTTTGATTTGCATTTCCCTGATGACTAAGGATATTGAGCATTTCTTTAGGTGCTTTTCAGCTATTCTATATTCCTCAGCTGAGAATGTTTTCTTTAGCTCCGAACCCCATTTATTAACAGGGGTGTTTGGCTCTCTGTACTCTAACTTCTTCTGTTTTGTGTATACTTTGGATATTAGCCCTCCATCCGATGCAGGATTGGTAAAGATTTTTTCCCAATCTCTGGGTTGCCTTTTTGTCCTAATGACACTGTCCTTTGCCTTACAGAAGCTTTTCAGTTTTATGAGGTCCCATTTGTCGATTCTTGATCCTAAAGCATAAGCCATTGGTATTTTGTTCAGGAAATTTTCCTTAGTGCTCATGTCTTCTAGACTCTTCCCTACTTCTTATCCATTACTTTTAGTGTATCTGGTTTGATGTGGAGGTCCTTGATACACTTGGACTTAAGCTTTGTACAGGGTAATAAGAATGGGTCAACTTGCATTCTTCTACATGTTGACCTCCAGTTGAATCAGCACCATTTGTTAAAAATACTACCTTCTTCCATTGGATGTTTTACCTCCTTTGTCAAAGATCAAATGACCATAGGTGTATGGGTTCTTTTCTGTGTCTTCAATTATGTTCCACTGAGCTGCCTGTCTGTATGCCAATACCATACAAACTATTGCTCTGTAATACTGCTTGAGGTCAGAGATGGTGATTCCCCCAGAAGTTCTTTTATTGTTGAGTAGAATTTTGCTATCCTGGGTTTTATGTTATACCAAATGACGGCAAATTGCACTTTCTACCTTTATAAAGAATTATGTAGGAATATTGTTGGTGATGGCATTGAATCTGTAGATTGCCTTTGGCAAAATGGTCATTTTTTTACCATATTCATCCTGCCTATCTATGAGCATGGGAGATCTTTCAATCTTCTGAGATCTTCTTCAATTTCTTCAGAGATTTGAAGTTCTTGTCATACAGATTTTTTACTTGCTTGGTTCAAGTAACAGCAAGTTATTTTATATTATTTGGGACTGTTGTGAAGGGTGTCATTTCCCTAATTTCTTTCTCAGCCTGTTTACCCTTTGAGTAGAGGAAGACTACTGAATTGTTTGGGTTAATTTTATACTCGGACAGTTTGCTGAAGTTGTTGATCAGGTTAAGTAGTTCTCTGGTGGAATTTTGGTGTTGCTTAAGTAGACTATCATATCATCTTCAAATATTAGTGTTTTGACTTCATCCCTTCTAATTTTTTCCCTTTGACCTACTTTCATTGTTTGATTGCTATGGCTAGGACGTTAAGTACCATATTGTACTTAAGTAGGGAAAGAGTGGGCAGCCTTGTCTAGTCCCTGATTTTAGTGGGATTCCTTCAATATTCTAAGTTTAGTTTGATGTTAGGTACAGGTTTGATGTATTTTGCATTTTCCTATATTTAGATTCAGGCCTTCAATTCCTGATCTTTCCAGGACTTTATTAATGAAAGGGTAATGAATTTTGTCAAATGATTTCTCAGCATCTAATGAAATGATCATGATGTTTTGACTTTGTTTATATGATGAATTTCGTTGATGGACTTCCGTATATTAAACCATCCCTGCATCCTTGCCATGAGGCCTACTTGACTATGATGGATGATTGTTTGGATGTGTTCTTGGATTCAGTTTGCAAGAATTTTATTGAGCATTTTTGATCAATATTCGTAAATCAAATAGGTCTGAATTTCTCTATCTTTGTTGTATCCTTGTGTGGTTTAGGAATAAGAGTAATTGTGGCTTCATAGAGGGAGTTTGGCAGTGCTCTGTCTGTTTCTATTTTGCGGAATAGTTTGGACAGTATTGGTATGAAGTCTTCTATGAAGGTCTGATAGAATTCTGCACTAAATCCATCTGGTCCTGGGCTCTTTTTGGATGGGAGATGTTTAATAGCAGTTTCTATGTCTTTATGAGTTATGGGGTTGTTTCGATGGTTTATTTGTTCCTGATTTAACTGTGGTACCTGGTATCTGTATAGAAAATTGTCCATTTCCTCCACATTTTCCAGTTTTGTTGAATATATGTTTTTGTAGTAGGATCTGATGATCTTTTTAATTTCTTCAGATTTTGTTGTTATGTCTCCCTTTTATTTCTGATTTTATTAATTTGGATACACTCTCTGTGACCTCTGGTTAATATGGCTAAGCGTTTATGTATCTTGTTGATTTTCTCAAAGAACCAGCTCCTGGGTTTGCTGATTCTTTTGATACTCGGTTTTGTTTCTTCTTATTTGATTTCAGCCCTGTGTTTCATTATTTCCTGCCTTCTACTCCTCTAGGGTTTATTTAATTTTTTCTAGAGCTTTTAGGTGTGCTGTCAAGCTGCTGACATATGCTCTCTCCTGTTTCTTTTTGCAGGCATACAGAGCTATGAGTTTTCCTCTTAGCGCTGCTTTTATTGTGTCCCATAAGTTTGGGTATGTTGTATCTTCATTTTCATTAAATTCTAAGAAGTCTTTAATTTCTTTCTTATGTCTCCAATGACCAAGTTGTCATTGACTTCAACTTCCATGTATATGTGGGCTTTCTGTCTTATTTGTTGTTATTGATCAGCAGCCTTAGTCCGTGGTTTTTTGATAGGATGCATGGGATTATTTCTATCTTCCTGTATCTGTTGAGGCCGGTTTTGTGACCGATTATATGGTCAATTTTGGAGAAGGTACAATGGGATGCTGAGAAGAAGGTATATCCTTTGGTTTTAGGGTGGAGTGTTCTATAAATATATGTTAAATCCATTTGTTTCATAACCTGTTAGTCTTTCTGTGTCTCTGTTTAATTTCTGTTTCCCTGATCTGTCCATTGATGAGAGTGGCGTGTTTAAGTCTCCTACTATTATTGTTTGTGGTGTAATGCATGATTTTTTTGAGCTTTAGAAAGGTTTCTTATTGTTTAGGGACACAACTGCTATATACTTGACAAATATAGCAATCAGCCAGAATAGAAAGCATGTGACTGTTGGCCACATGAGGATGAGTTTCTTTCAAAGATCATCATGATTTTTGGTAAGATCTTCCCTGTAATTGGTGGCATGGCTTCTCACAAACATGGTCCAGTTGTCTAGAATCTCCTCCTTGGTCAGCATCTCATCCTTGTTTTTATCTGACTCATACACCAGATGCTGGGCCTCAGCTTGTACATGGTCATAGTCCTGAGGGAGGATCCAATGGTGAATCTCATCCTAATCCAGTTTCCCATCCTTGTTCAGATCTGGGAAATCATTGAACTGCTCCCCAGACAAAACCCAGTCGGTCTCAGGGCAATTGTCCTCGTGAGAAAAAGATGTCCACAATGTACTCATACTCGTCCACAAAACCATCCCCATTCTTGTCAATATTCTCCAGCGTTTCCAGAACTACAATCTCCTTCATATGTTCTAAATCCTCTTAGTGCAGAAAAGCAATGAACCCGTCCTGAGTAGCTGTCAGGTCACCGTCAAGGCCATAAACCTCCTCTCATCTCGTGGAGGCAACTTTTTAAAGTTGTGATGATCAGAGCTATCTTGGAATTCAGCAAGGTTTCCCAGGTAGTAGCCATAGGTAGCCTGCTTGTATTCTTCCCAGGAGATATTTCATCTATGTCCCTATCATAATCCTTCCAGAGTTTAGCCACATTTTGGTTGATGTATCTTTTCTGTACCTGTTTGATCCAAACTTTCAGGTCCTCAGTAGTAACAAGGCTGCCTTCATCACTGTCAATTGGATCAACAATTTTCCCCAGCCTCTCCTGCTCTCGTCCAGGATTAGCTATCAAAGGTCTTGGAGTCCTCCTTGCCCAGGAAGACCTCATGATCGTACAGGAAGCTGTGCTTATTCTCTGGTTGCCACTCGCCCTGCTCTGAATCGGGACAAACCATGTGCTCCTTGCTCATCATGCTCTTGGCATGAACGCCAGGACCAGTGCCAGCAGCAGCCCATGGAGAGTCCCAGGCTGACACCATGCACCACAGTCGCGATCAATGGGAGGCAGCAGGGAAGTAGGGGCTCAAAGCAGCTTATCCGCTGTCCCTTCCCCAGAGAGGGCTTTTGTTACATTTCGAATATTATCCATTTTCCTTGTTTCCACAAAACCCCTTATAAAACCCCCTCCCCCTTCTACTGTGAGGGTGTTACCACACCCACCCAAACACCCAGGCCTATCTGCCTCCCTGTTCTGGTTTCCTCTACACTGGGGAATCAAGCCTTGACAAGACCAAGGGCTTCTCCTCCCATTTGTGCCCAAGAAGGCCATCCTCTTCTACATATGCAGCTGTAGCCATGGGTCTGTCCATGTGTACTCTTTGGATGGTGGTTTCAGTCCTGGGAACTCTGGGTGTTTCTTAGTGTTGTTCTTATGGGACTGTAAACCCCTTCAGCTCCCTCAATCCTTTCTCTTACTCCTCCATTGGGGACCCTGCTCTCAGCTGAATGGTTGGCTGCAAGTATCTGCCTCTGTATTTGTCATCCTCTTTACCCCACTCTTTTGAGCAGATCACCACAGAGCAACGAAGATGTATTGTCTTGGCCTGATGATGTACAGACAAATAGATGATTTCTTAATTCTTATGATGGTTCCATAAGAATTCCTAAAATTAGATTAGTAATTTTAAGCTCCTTTATAATGGGACTGCTATTATGTTTTCTCTGGTAATCAAAATTGCATTGAGAACTCTTCCTTCTTAAAGTTTCACGAGTGAATTGCTTCTGCTATACCAAGCAGGCATCTACAAATTAGAACCCATTCTAAGAGGGTACAAACCAATTAACCAAAGTTCATAAAAAGAGAACTAATGATTTACTATAGGTGCAAGGACTGAACGTAAATAATTGACTGGATTTGCCTATAGGCAATTTCACTTATTCTTTTCTCATAAAAATTACAGCTTTTAACTCTCCATGAACATGCAGAGCCAATGACAGATGGTGACAGTTTATCCTGATGATTACTCTTCATGGATATGCATGTAAACATTCTCTGTCGTAAACTGATTATCCAACTTATGATTCGAATTCCTGTGCAAACTTGTGAACTTTTCACCATGTGATGCTGTGTTCAGAAAGATATACAAATGCTGAGGACAAAGAGAGAGAAAGCTTTTTAGACAGAACTGAACTGAATAGAACAGAACTCAAGAAGAACTTAGAAGTAAAGGCATAGCGTTGAGAGTAAGGCATTGAGAGTAAGGAAATTATTGTGTCATAAGAGCAAGAGGAAAGGAGATAAGAAGAAGAGAGCAAGGAGAACCTTATAAGTCAAACTTTATGGCGGCAAACCTTTGTAGAAATTCTAGGAAAACGGAAGAACTTATAAATAAAGGTTAAAATCACTACTCTTCAGTCTTCAGCCTGGCTCACTGGCTAGCCTGTGCTCTTCAGTCAGGCTCACTGGCTAGCCTCTGCTCTTCAGTCAGGTTCCCTGGCTAGCCTCTGCTCTTCAGCCTGGCTCACTGGCTAGCCTCTGCTCTTCAGTCAGGGTCACGGGCTAGCCTCTGCTCTTCAGCCTGGCTCACTGGCTAACCTGTGCTCTTCAGTCAGGCTCACTGGCTAGCCTCTGTTCTTCAGTCAGCCTCACTGGCTAGCCTCTGCTCTTCAGTCAGGCTCACTGGCTAGCCTGTGCTCTTCAGTCAGGCTCACTGTCTACCCTGTGCTCTTCAGTCAGGTTCCCTGGCTAGCCTCTGCTCTTCAGCCTGGCTCACTGGCTAGCCTCTGCTCTTCAGTTAGGCTCACTGACTAGCCTCTGCTCTTCAGTCAGGCTCACTGGCTAGCCTCTGCTCTTCAGCCTGGCTCACTGGCTAGCCTCTGCTCTTCAGTCAGACTCACAGGCTAGCCTGTGCTCTTCAGCCTGGCTCACTGCCTAGACTCTGCTTTTCAGCTGGGCTCACTGGCTAGCCTCTGCTCTTCAGTCAGGCTCACTGGCTAGCCTCTGCTCTTCAGCTAGGCTCACTGGCTAGCCTCTGCTCTTCAGCTTGGCTCACTGGCTAGCCTCTGCTCTTCAGTCAGGTTCACTGTCTAGCCTCTGCTATTCAGTTAGGCTCACTGGCTAGACTCTGCTTCTCAGCTGGGCTCACTGGCCTATGGGGCCCTAGCACATCGCTTAACCATCTGCTCATGACTGCCTGACCACACTGACCACCTGACCGGTCGCCCTGACGTCTTAAAGTCATTCTCTAGAAAGAGCACAAGAAACCAAAGAGAAACACCACAGCAAACTTTTCCCATGGGCTCCTCTTTAACCTTAAGTGCTTTCATTATTTCTTTAAAAGAGTGAAATATAATTTCGGCTATTCATATGGCCAAGAGAGCTGTCCAGTAGTCATTGCTTTAGGGAATTTGGTGGTAAATCAAAAGATTCCTTTATTCTATCACGATGTTATCTGTATGCTGTAAGATGTATGTTTGAAAACACAACACCAAATTCCTAAAATCTAGATGTTTTAAGACATCAGCTCATGGAGAAACATAACTGCTTCCTATCTAGACTGGGCTTTTTTGCTTTACTGCAGGTACAATCAATTTTCCACACTACTTCCATGATTTTCAAGAATGATTAAGAGAAAAATAAGTTGAACATAATGGCCAGAAAGGGGGTTCTGTCAAGTTGTCTTATGTGGGACAAGATACCAAAGTATGATGGTAAACCTAAAACCACCTGTTCCCAAAACTAACAGAACTTACAGAAAATACATACTTTCTTATCATTCCTCCTCCCCAATGATCAGTGATTTAATGAGCACCTACTACGATCCTAGCACTGTGCATCTAAGTGTGTAATGGTGATTAAAAAACTTAATAAATGCCTCATTAAGGAATAAAGAAAAATGAAACATAACTTTGAAACTCAGAATTCAATATAAGCAAGACCACCACCATTTCTTCAACTGGTGATTTCTGAAAACTTCATCATTTTTTGCATGGGCTTCTATAGTAATGATACTGAGTCTTGATTTGGTAAATCACAAAAAGCAAGTCACACTTCTTTCTTGGCTCCCACAACTGTCAAAGGGAACAACACTGTTGTTGTCCATTGTGCTTCCCTATCAATCCTGCTATGGATGGTAATGAATTCCAGTCTTTTCAATGTGAAAACAGGCCACCACTTGAGGGCAAAGGTTATTAAAATTACCCAAACCGGTATATTCTCTAAAATTTTCACATAGCATTTTACTGATATCACAATGTAAATTCACTACAAATATTTAACCAATGAATATATTGAATAGCTCTGCAAATAGGAGCGATAATCATATATACTTGAAAACAACTATTATGGAAACAAAGGACGTACTAGGAGAAAAGATACATCATTAAAAGCTACACAAGCAGCAAAAAAGACACTACATTTCTTGGTTTAAAAGTTAGATGATACACTTGATCTTTAAAGACAGGCAATGTACTTGATCTTTAATCCCTTCAACTGTGCCCTGTCCACATAGAAACTGCAGTAGATGACAATCTTTTGTAAGATTTATTTATTTATATGTGAGACAATGCAGCTGTCTTCAGACACACCAGAAGAGGGCATCAGTACTCCTTACAGATGGTTGTGAGCCACCATGTGGTTGCTGGCATTTGAACTTAGGACCTCTGGAAGAAGACTTGGTGTTCTTACCCACTGAGCCATCTCTCCAGCCCTCACAATGGCCTCTTACACAGCATCACAGTGGTCTATTTCACTAGATGGCTCCACGGTGATAACAGAGAAACTTTCACAGTTCCTGAGCACTTCTGAGTTCAAACACCACCAGTGCCCACTCTGTGCTGTTGGCACATTCTGACCTTCTCCTAAGGGTTGTCAGCCACAAAAGGGACGGGTTAGCACCAGACAGCATTCACTGCCCTATCCTAAAAACCCCCTCGATTCTGAAAAAGCCACATTCCATGCTTGCTCCATATTTGAGGAAGCCAAATGTTGATCCGGCTCAAGGCTCTTCTTTTCTTAGCTCATCAACTTTCTTTTTCCACTTCTTGTCACAAGAAGTATTTTTTTTTATGCTGCAACTACACTGCAATGTGTGAAGAAAACCAACATCAACTCTGGGTGTCACCTCTTGAAATTTAAAATTCACAAAACAATTCATGGCTTTCTAATCAGCACCATGGAAAATAAACAAAAACAAGCAAAACCATTCCAAAGGAACTTGCTGATCTGGAGGCCTGCTCATAGCAGGTAGGAAAGAATTAAATTATGCAGAACTGTAATCTCTCAGAGCTTTGGAGGCTAAAAAAGAGGAAATCTCTGTTTATGTTCCCTTTCTCCGAGTAATTGAAGGAGGGTATTTTACATCCTCCAAATACAATCTCTTGCAAGGGGCAACCAATTTCAAAGTAGATCAGAAGAAATCTATTAAATAATACATTCATTGCCTGAGGTTTCAAGAGAATATTTTCCCACGATCCCAGTCCTTTAACAGCACACTCCAGATTACCTCTCCACTCTTTCCCAATGCCATGGGCTTTCCAATCCCTACTTCAGCTCTCCATACATCCCTGAACCCTCCCTTCCCCTACCCAATGGGCTCACTTTGCATTGCCTCCTTCTGCCACTGCTTTCCCAGGACAGGGGTAAGGGGGGGGGGGGCAGGGCCAGAACCAGCCAAGGAGGGACACGGGTCTCCTACCTACCTTGATTCTGCTGCTCTGGCGGTGCAGCCCGCCCTGCTTGCTGCTTGCTGTCCCTGGGGACCAGACCGAGGTCCAGCTAGGGGTCCAGGCAAGCGCCAGGCCTTGAAGTCCCCTGGCAGGGCTGGCCTGGGCTTCTTCCCTGGACACTGCGAGGCTGCAGTCTCTGTTGGAAACCCCGCCACTGTCATAGGGCGCCTGCCCCAGGCGGAGCTGACCCCCAAAGCCGCTAAGGTCCCCGTCCCTGGTCTCTTCTTCTGCTTTTTCTTTTCTTTTTTTCTTTCTCTTTTTGTTCGCGACCTGGCGCCTGCGAAGAGCTCGTCTCCAGGAAGGAGGACATCGTGCAGGCAGAATCACCTCTGGGCCCTGCCGGGGTCGGAGAGGGAGAGAGAGGAGTCAGCTTGGGCGGCGGCGCCCTGGCTGCCGGCACCCGCGGAAGGAAAACTCGCCCAGGCACACGCGCTGCTGCGGGCGCCAAATATAACGCGGGCGCCCCGCCCCCTCAGGCCGGCGCTCACCCACGAGCTCCGCGTGCCCTGAGGCCCGGCTCGGGCGCGGTCGAGCGGCGGGGTGGGAAGGACACGTGTGCCCACTCCGTGGGGCAGACAACAGGGCGAGGCACGACACCGGGAGGCTTGTGGTGCGGAGCTCCGGGCTCTGTACAGGCGGGTCAGTCCCCTCTCAGGGCTCTGAGGAGGCACAGGGCGGCTTCTGCGGCCCCCAGGCCCAGCGTGACCTAACTGTGGCCATAGCCTCCGGAGCTTCCAGCTGCCCCAGGCTGGAGGCTTGGGCATGGCGATTGTGGTTGCCACTCTCCTAGGCCAGCTCAGCAGGGCACAAGCCACCACCTGCTGTCCTCACCTGAAGGCATCCTGAGAGCCCACATCCAGCAGGGGAGCCTCAGGGCACAGGGCCATGGTCTTGGGTCTGCACCTTGTTGCCAGCCCCTCACACATATGGCAGCATCACACATATGGCTCCTTCTACCAACCGCCACTAATTACCATTTGGACATTCCATCACAGTGTTCTCAAGAAGAAAGATGCAAACAAACACGAAAAGAATGAAATTTAGAATCTTTTTTATCAGGCTGGAGAGATGGCTTGGTGGTTAAGAGCGCTGCTTCTCCAGTGCTCCCAAGTTCAATTCCCAGCAACTACATGGTGACCAACAACTATCTGTAGTGGGATCCAATGCCCTCTTCTGTCTGAAGTTCTCTTCTGACATGCAGGCACACTCGCAAACAGAGTGCTCATGTACATAAATAAATAAATCTTTAAAAATAAAACCTTCTAATCAGTTAATGTATCTACATCTAGAAGCTAGAAAAGGGTCACAGCAATGTTAAAAATAATTCAGAAATGGTAAAGGGATGTACGAGAGTCACAAAATTCACTGGGCAAGATGGTGTATGCCTGGAATCCCAAAACTCACAAGGCTGAGGTACGTGGATTGCCTTGAGTTCAAGGCTAGACTAAAGTGTGAGACCTTGTATTAGAAAACAAAACAATTGGGGAGGGGATGGAGAGAGAGACAGAGAGACAGAGAAAGACGGAGAGGGAGACAGAGACAGAGAGCCAGCGCCAGAGAGAGACAGAGACAGAGAGAGAGAGAGAGAGAGAGAGAGACCTCGACATCATTTCTTGCACTGATGACAAGCTACTGAAGAATGTGAATGTCTCCTACCAAACACTGAGATAATGCCAAAGATAGAATGGGTTTCTTATTAAGATATCATAAAATGTAGATGGAAAAGTAAAGGAATGTATAATAAATAAAAGAGAAATCCTAAATTTGGAAAGCCTAAATTTAGAAGACTGTATAAGTTTAAGTCATAGGGGAGGGGATGAGATGATGTGGGGGAGAGAATAATCACAATAAATTATATATGTGTATAAAAATGTTAACTAAGAGCAACCAATGAAAAGAGAAGAGCAGGTTTATTTTACGATGAAATTGAGTTCCCATATGACACTATATAACATTTTGGATTATATGAATTATCTGCAATAAAAAAATCAATTGTTATTAAAGATGTGGTTGTGTTCATATTAATTTCAAGTGTTTTAAATTCTTTTTTTATTTGCTTATTTATTGATTGATTTTTTTTAAGATAGGGTTTTTCTATGTAGACCAGGTTAATTCAAAAAAGAGATCCACCTGCCTATGCCTCCAAAGAGTTAGGATCAAAAGTGTATACACACACATGAAATTTACATTCTTAAAGTGATAAAAAATTACAGCTATCAACTTGGTACAATTATTGAACAGTAATCAAGTGAATAGAAATATCAGAAACACATGTAAGGCATTAGGTTACTGTTGTTAAAAGGATCTTGAGCAGCATATATAATTCAAATCATCCAGGAGATACATTGTGAAAAAAAATGAAACTGGATAAAGATGATTTAAATTTTTTTAATCTATTAAAAATTTTAAAGTGCATTCGATATGAAAGCTCTAAGTGATATACTTCACAGTTTTGCTTATATACCATCTTCAATTTTATGTGCATTCTGCAAATATTGTCCATGTTTATTCAGGCTCTTATTATTTCCCCATGACTGATAACATTCACAGAAATCATATTGAGCAAACTGTATATGTTGACGTATAATAGAATTGTATTCTACACAGTATAGCATAGAAATATGTATACATAACTTCCCATATGTATGTATATACATATGTAGATGGCTCAAGAAAATGAGTATCACTTTATCATTGTGATATTATTGTCATCAAAATCCTGAGAACATTGAAATGGCATCAAATAGTGACCAGATCGGCAAAAAAATCCACAAAATAAAACTCTTATAAAGAATCTAACGATACTAGCAAAAGATGCAAAAATATTAAAGTATCAATGAAATAAAAAGCCCAGATGAAATATTGTATAATATTTTCTCAAATCTAGGATAATGTATTTTTGTAAAACTATCAATAAAAGGCCTGAATTTTGAAGAAATCAAAAGTAGTACAGTATAATTATGCAGTGGTCAATATTGATACATACCATTTTACATAACTGCATAAACTGTCTTTCTTTTGTTCCGTGGTCTACCGTCGAACTCAGATAGATTCATGGGGAACCATTACATTGTAGACTTAAACTGGATTAATTTGGGGGTGAGTAAGTCATATTTTGGTAAAGTTGCTTTAAAAATAAACTGTTGGATATTAGTACAGCAAATAATTCTCCCTGAAAGAAAAACCAGACACCAAGAACCTAGACCACTGCTATCCAGGAGAAATTTCTAGATGATAGAAATATTCTATATCTGCAGTGTTTCTGGCTATGGATTCTGGCTGGCTGTTTGCCTCCTGGTTTGCCTGCTGTGACTAAAGAGGCAGAATTTAGTTCTAAGTTCAGTTCATCTCAAATAGCCATGTGTGACCAGTGGGTGCCATTTGAACAGTGTAGCCACAGAAAACTGAAGCAGTGTAACCAAAGACTCACCTAGGAGTCAGTTGACCTCCTAGAAGGCGACTTGGGAAAACGTTGGCAATGATAGCCTCTTGGGGAGCTCACCTTCACCAAAAGCAAACTGTGAATCCTTACTCTTCTGCAATAGTCAGAATGCAACTGGTCTCACACCCACCCCAACCCTCACCAAAGACACTTGAGAGGGAGCTGAACCCACTGTGTGCTTTAGATTTCAGTGTAGAAAGCACTTCCTTCAAAGTGGAGCAGACTGAGATTGCCAAGTCCTTTGCGTGGCTCCAGGGACTTGGGCCTGACATGGGTGAGGAGGAAATGAAGAATGACATTGGACACACATACATGGGGAAGGCTGGGTCCGTGGGCTGGAGAAAATGCAGCATCCCAGAAGCTCAGCATGTTTATTATATAGAGCTGGCCAGAAAGCAGGGCTGTTGCACAGGAAAGCAAGGAGGTGGGCATTACATGCAGATAAAAAAGGATGGGAGGACTATGCATATGTAACTGACAAGGGGCAGATTTAGCTAATCTCAGTAGGAGCTGTCTCTGCAGGGAGCAGTCTTCAGGATGTAAATATCAAAATGGGGCCAGGGAGAAAGGTAGAGTAGACTTTTTCTGCACACACTATCAATGCCATCCTGAGAATGCGTTGTCATGTCTCTGAGCCTCAAGGGGCATGGGGGCCTTTGCCTTTTCCCCATGGATAAATGGCTTTGGGTCCAAGGCATGGTC
The DNA here is from genome assembly GCF_021556685.1 of Rattus norvegicus. Lineage (NCBI taxonomy): Eukaryota > Metazoa > Chordata > Mammalia > Rodentia > Muridae > Rattus > Rattus norvegicus. The sequence continues at coordinate 21,213,953 of NC_141542.1, forward strand.
ATATCATGTTTACAGCACACATGCACTTAGGGCTGTACTTCCTCAGGTCTTCCTCTGCTCCCACAGTGAGATCTCAAAAGAAAAACAGAAACCAAACAAACAAAAAATGTGCTTAGTAAACTGGTTAATTCCCTAAACTGTACAGATCCAGTGTCCTAAGTCTAGGACTTCCTCCAAGGCTACAGAAAATCCTGTGGACCTAAAATAAGCAAAAAACAAACAAACAAACAAAAAGAAAACCAAAAAAAAAAAAAAAACAAAAACAAAAACCAAACAAAGACCCTTGCCCCCCCCCAAAAAATGAATGGGAGAAAAAATTATTAAGGTTTTCATAAAAATTGTTTAAGAAAAACACACGGATATTTACTTAATAGAGTTAGTGTGCTGAGATGTGAGGCCCACTCACATCATGCAGCATTTGGAAGTCTCAGACAACTTAACAGAAGAGGACTCCTAAATATTCTTTGTGACCACTCTCCACATACTACTCACAGCTTAATACTAACGTTCATAATTGAGTTGGGGACAGTATTCCCCATAGCAGATAATTGAAGCATTAGTGCACACAGACACAGACACAGACACACACACACTCATACACACACTCACACACACACAAAACACACACACTCACACGCATACACACACACTCACACATGCATACACACTCACACGCATACACACACAGACACACAGACACTCACACACACAAGTACACACACATACACACACACTCACACATACACATAAAACACACACAAAACACATACAAAACACATACACTCAGGAGCACACACAAGAGAAATGTATATTCTATGAAGTTTCTTGGCATATTTTTATTTGTAATCCTCAATGCTTTAGTATTCTTGGTTTTGCTTAAAGGGGGGAAAAGTCAGGCTTCATTTTCTCCCTTTTGAAACGACAGATATCTGTGTGTTAAACATACTCTGATGGCTGTCCAGGCTGCCTCGGCCTATTTGACAGCATCCAGGTCACCGTGGTCAGGACAGTGGTTGCTCTTCTTATTGGCAGCTGGTTTGCACCACAAGAGATTTTCACATCCTTACCAATGTTAGAAGGTTGGTGACACAAGCAGCTTGAGAAACATAAAATTATTGTGGTTTTGCCTTTCTGGAGGACATTAAAATTTACATGGTTTGCATATGGCTTTTTTTCTTAGCATTTAGTCCTGCTTTAGCGCTGTTCAAATGTGGCCATGCAGCCAGCATCCCTTTGCTCCAGGCTCTCAGCACCCCATTCCTGTCACTGATCTGATGCATACTTGGTCCCAGAGATGGGCAGCAGAGGGACTTGACACACAGCATCCACTCTGCTCCACTGCTTTGCTTTTTGTACATTCTTTACAATGGCTATTTCTTGATTTATTATTCCTACGAACATGACTTTTCTTGATATTTTGAGATAGGATCTTATTATGCAGCCCAGGCTGGCCTTGATTTCCCAATTCTCTGGCCTTAGTCTTCCACCATTCCCTGATTCTCAGTTTGTTACTAGAGGTAGTTGTATGGCCCCATTTCCAAATCAAATGTTCTTCTGGCTTTATTACTTTGCCCTTTCCACAGTCTTTTATTAATTATGCAAAGTAGATGGTGTTTAATGTTTAAATACTAGATATATTAACTCATCGGTCCCCAAGACAACTCTGTGAATTTAACACTCATTATCATCTTCACTGTGCAGATAAGGGAATAGAGTCACACAAGGTAAAATAACTTCTCCACGGTTGAACATCCAATGGGTGTGAGAGCCAAGCTTTGAGTCCAACTACAAAGTAGATTGGCCTATAATGGGCTGGCCAGTGGTGCTGTATATTCAAATGCTAAATTCTGTACCCTAAGGTCTGGTTGCTTCAAACAAGGAGACCCTCATGTATACCAGATTTTTTTTTTTTTTGCGTCCTAAGTTATCCCTAATTGGTTAATAAAATCCCTACAACATGGGCTTGGAAGAAGAGAGGGGACAGAGCAAAGTTGCCCTGGGCTTGGGGACTCAGGCAGGGTCCACAAGGAGAGGGAAAAGACATGGAGGAGAAGGAAGGAGACACCACCCTATAGGGTAGGTGGATCGTGTGTGTATTACCATGAGGGCCAGTCTGTTAGAACAGGAGTGGCCCAGGCAGAGCATGGCAAGCAATACCTCAGGGTTATTGACAGGGAAGCAGAAAAAATAGCACAGAGGGTTGATGTCTGCCCAGTTCTAGTACTTTAAAGCTTATTACAAATCTAAAAGTTTTGTGTCTTTTATTTGGGAACTAAATGATCTACGGTCGGGTAGAAACCCCCTTATAATATTTACTGTAGCAACGGCCACTCAATTATTGTGGTATTTTAAATATAACACACATTGAATTTTACAATTCATATGCAAGGCTTTGTATATTTCCAATGTGACTGTACACCTGAGGTCATGTGTAGGTATAGAGACATAACATGGCAGAAATACCTAGAACATTTTAAGGTCACCCCACCGACCAAATGAAAGCCACAGGCTATACAGACTATGATGGATGAGGAGCAGGCATAGTGCTCTCTGGAGTCCCCTTCCCTAGTCTTGGGATAAGACTACCAGTAAGTCAAGACCATATTCCTCTTTCATTTCTCAAGGAGCCAGGGGTAGACCCAGATATATGATTTATTGCCTGCAGGGTTTTTTTTTTTTTCTGCAAGCCCTGCCCTGTTTGAGGACTTGTCAAGGTTAAGCACTGTCAGAGGAAGGCCAGCATATGACTTCGGTATAACTCTGCTCTGACAGCATGTAGCACAATCCTATCAAGTACTGGAAGCCTTGCTGGAAAGATTAATCAACCTCTAGGATTAAAAGGAAGCAACCTGAGGGGCACATGGCTGTAAATCAAGTCTGAAACCATAGCCCATTGTGGAAGTTCATCCTTGGATCTTATGTCACACAGCGTTAGCATCCAAAAGAAACACAAAATTGAAATGGCAAGGTGACGGATAATGACCCCATGGCAAGGATATCTAAGTCATGTGGAAAGATCCCAGTGCAAAGACATGTAGCAAAGATACTGAAAGAGTGTACCCCAAAACGGGGAGCCCCGTCTCTTGCTCTAATCGCGGGCTGGGGTGCGCCCAGGAATCACGAGTAGCCATTCTTGATGTAACAGCAAGAGGTAGCTTTTATTAAGGAGATCCCGGGTCTAAGCGGGATCCCGGGTCGATACGTATCTCACACAGGAGACAGAGGAATCGACCCCGAGCCTCCAACCTGGGGGGTTTATATAGGGAGGTTAGGGGCATTTGCACGGTTACACGAGATTGGTCAATTCAAATGGTGCACAGTTACTTTCGGCGCGAAATTACATCAGCAAGGAGTACGTGCTCCCTAGCAGCTCGGCAGGCAGGTAGGGTGGCTCATCCCACTCAGGGGGGTGTAGGAGGGGAGGGAGTGGCTACTGATGGACAATGTCCTTGGGGCTTGTAGCTGGTCAGGCAAGTCCTATCTCTGGCTCTCCCTCAGGCACATCCGGCCCTGCACATCCGGACTCTGACAATGAGTAACCTTTTAAAAACTCTAGTTCTACATTCCCTTCTCCTTTTTTGTTAATAGTTCTAATCTTAGAACTTCATGGAGAACTCAGCTTCATCTAGCATAACAGCTTGGTATTGTTGTCTTAACATGAGGATTCTAATCTGGACACTATCTAAGCCTATACACCAAGGTCATGACTAGCTTTTAGAACTTCTAAGCTTATACAGACTGTGATCCCTGAGGCACGGTCCCAAGAAGTATTAAGAGTACTAACATATGCAATGTTACATCATTTGTAATGGAAATCAAGCCTATCCCACACCTATCCTGATAGAACCCAGGACAAACATGACTGAATTTCCCTCTAGGTCCCAGCTCTCAGCCCCCACAGCTAGTACATGACTGGTGAGGGCTGAGAATTGACAGCTGTCAGGGTGGTCAGCAGCACCAGGTATGGTCCTTTCCAGCGAGGCTCGAGTGTCTGGGCTCAGTGTAGCTGCAGTCTCCGACCTGGAACTGATGGGATGTCTCAGGGGTCTCCGGGGCATAGGCTGCTGTCAGCTGTGAGCAGATTTCTTTCTGTATCACCTGTAGGTCTTTTAGCCTGGCACACAAATCATTATTACTATGGCACTATGACGTGTTGGTTCAGTAACATCATCTAATACAGTCAGGGGGGCTGAGGCCCCATATAAGATCTCAAAGGGGGTAAGGCTGAATCTGGAAGGGGTATTTCTTGCTCTGAAGAGAGCAAGAGGGAAGGAGTGTCACCCAGTCTGCGCCAGTCTCCATGGTTAATTTAATTTGGACAGGGTCTCTTTTAGAGTTTTATTTATTTACTCTACCTGTCCTGAACTTTGAGGTCTGTAGATACAATGTAATTTCCAATCGACCTCTAAATACTTGGCCACACCCTGGCTTACCTTGGCAATGAAAATAGGGCTGTTGTCTGACCAGATTACCTTGGGTACTCCAGACTGGGGGAAGATTTCTTCCAGTATCTTCTTGATGACTATCGAGGCCATCTCTTGCAGTTGTTGGCTTCACCAGGGCATCCAAGAGATGGTAAAGGCATCTGAAGTGCTGATGTGCTGGGGGGTAGAAGTTCAGCCATCCCAGATGACATCCTGTTGTCCACCATGGCAGCACCCACTTGTCTCTGACCTTCATTCATGAAGAGAACTGTTCCCGTCTGTGGACAAGGTCCTCGGCTTTCAGCAGGGGTCAATCAGCCAGTTGCAGAGGTATTTCCTCCACCCATGGGCTTCTGTCAGTGCTTGACACGCGTGCTGTGGTGGCTCCAGGTCTGGATTGGGCAGCAAGGTGACCAGATTGTCCCCAACCGGTGGAGAATCTAGTCCATGGCAGCTGACCAGTGGTCCCATCTTTTGGGACACTCTATTTAAAGGCAAAACATCAGCCACTCTATCACAGTTTAAGTCCTGGATTGGGTGATAATTGCCAGTGCCCGGCTGGCAGGAACGGTGTGTTCCAAGCAGAACAGGACTAAGTCACACATCTCCCAGCATCAGGTACTGGTACTGCACTCAAGGTCTTTGGATATTGGCCCACTGGGGGGCATAGGAGCACAGAGCATTGGGTCCCTGTCCAGCACTCTAGGACCAAGAAGCTCTCCAGTGGCCCCTCTTGTTCTTTCTTGGGCAGTCCCTGCCCCAGTGTCCTTTTTCTTTGCATTAGGCACACTGATCTTTAGCCAGGAATTCTCTTCTGTTGCCAGGTACTATCTTCCTAGGTTCCCTAACTACTGTGGCCAGTATATGTTCCTCTCTCATCTTTTATCTCTCTTTAGCTCTCTAACTTCTTCTTCTTTTTGTCTCTTTTCTTCCCTAGCTTCCTGCTCTTTTTATCCTCTTTCTTTCTTTCTTTTTTTCAATCTCTCTGTCTGCACCTTCTTCTACAGCTATTTTTCTCTGCAACTTACAATAACTCTCTCAGTGACTTAGCTTAACCCTTCAAGTTTCTGTAACTTTCTCTTCATATCCTTTCCTTATCTTAGCCAGATTGGTGGGGCATTTTCCAGCCCCTCAGAGACCACCCTTGGAGCCTGGCGGCAGACCTGGAGCACTCCCTACCTTCAGGCGTCTGAAGAGAGCAGGCAGAAGTGAGGGCCTTCTATCCGTGTCTGGAACATTTTTTCTGGCCTCTAGTAGGATCCCGTCTTTCCTCAGTGGTAAAGAAAACCTGTAACAGTTACTAACAAGCATGAAGAGGGCAAACAGCATTTAGTCACACAGCTAAACCAGGTGGCCTTCTTGGACAAAAAGCCATTGTACAAATAAGCACAAGCTTTGTCTATGAAACCAAAAGGTGAGCAGAGAGGCAGCAGATCTGTTATCAACTATCTCTCTAGACTTAGATTTTTCCCTCAAGGAGTATAACCAAAGGATGGAGAGATGGTTAGAACCTGGGTGCTAGATGCCAGGTGGCTGACAAAAGAATCATAACCAATTCACCTGGGGCTATCAGGACCTCAGTAGCAGCCCTTTACCAAACTGTCTCACTGGGTTTAAAGGCCCATGGAAAAGAAAACATTAATCCTGACCTTGGCCACCGCCTGATAAGGCAGGCTCCCTTAAAGAACTTCTCTAAATGAGCACTCTCCTACTGTGAGCAAATGTCAGAAATTCCTTTCTTGTTCTTGTTTTCCTTATAGTCCTCTCCCACCTCGCTCTCAGCCTTTTCAGATAGTTCCTCCTATAGCATTTCTAACACAGCCTGTCTTTCTCTCTCTCTTTTTTTTTGATAGCCTGTTGAAAGCATTTCTGATCTTTAGGCAGCTACTCACTAAATGTCAAAACGGATGAAACTCCGCCTTTAAGATTCCTTACTCCCAAGCAAAATTTAAATCTTTCTCTAGCTTATCTCAGCTGGCTGCGAGGACAAGCACAGATAAAACACTGTTTTAAAAATTAGCTTTGGCTATCAACCAACACACCGCCACTAGAGCAGTGTCCATAAGATTAAGTTTCTTACTCACTAAGCATTAAGGGGACCAAGTAAAACTCTTCGACCAACAAAGCAAAACATGATTTCAAACACAGTCGTCGGTCCAAGATTTTAAACACAGTCAGATCTTTTTGACTGTCAGTTGCCGGGTCCTCCCTGCAAAATTCAGCTCGTGGAACGTTCTCATGCGTCCCAGATCCTGCGCGATTGAGGCGTCCCCCTGTGCGCTTTCTAAAAAGGAAAAAGAAAAAAAAAAGACTATTCGGAGTAGGAATCCTTCATCTACTCACAGGCGCCTAATCGGGGTGGGGAACCTTCTTCCACCCGTGCACAGGGCAGGAATCCTCCTTCTGCCCAGACAGTGCACTCTCAAGCTAGCTTTCTACGGGGTGGGAATCCTTCTTCCACCCGTGCACAGGGCAGGAATCCTTCTTCTGCCCAGACAGTGCACTCTCAAGCTAGCTTTCTACTGGGTGGGAATCCTTCTTCCACCCGTGCACAGGGCAGGAATCCTTCATCTGCCCAGACAGTGCACCAAGACCTTAAACCGGTACTGAAAAACACAGACTACAAGACTTAATTCACACACACTCACACACAGCAGCCGCTTTCCAGCACTCACACTAACGTACCTCCAAGTGGCATTCGTGGTTCCGGGGGGGTCACGCTCAGATCCCGGACGAGCCCCCAAATGAAAGAGCATACCCCAAAACGGGGAGCCCCGTCTCTCGCTCCGATCGCGGGCTGGGGTGCCCCCAGGAATCACGAGTAGCCATTCTTGATGTAACAGCAAGAGGTAGCTTTAATTAATAAGATCCCAGGTCTTAGCGGGATCCCGGGTCAACACGTATCTCACACAGGAGATAGAGGAATCGACCCCCAGCCTCCAAACTCGAGGGTTTATATAGGGGAGGTTAGGGGCATTCTCTCGGTTACACATGATTGGTCAATTCAAATGGTGCACAGTTACGTTCGGCGCGAAATTACATCAGCAAGGAGTACGTGCTCTCTAGCAGCTCGCAGGCAGGTAGGGTGGCTCATCTCACTCAGGGGGGTGAAGGAAGGGGAGGGGGTGGCTATAGATGGTCAATGTCCTTGGGGCTGATAGCTGGTTTGGCAAGTCCTATCTCTGGCTCTCCCTCAGGCACGTCCGGCCCTGCACATCTGGACTCTGACAATGAGTAACCTTTTTAAAACTCTAGTTCTGCAATACATGTCCATGAAGCTTTCACCAAGAATCCCCATGCTGTGTTCTAAAATACTATATATACACACACACACACAGAGTGAATCCTCATTTATGGTCAGCTATGGGGATTGATTCTGGGAACCTGACTTTGAGATAGAGATAGATGTATAAATGTGTTTGACAAGTGCTCTTGGGGACCATGGCTGTGACAAAGAGGAGAGAAGAGGATAGGGTGGAGAGCACTCTGGCTCTAATACAGTCACAAGAGTATGCAGGCAGCCCTGTGTGGGGCTCAGGAGCTGGCCTGACCCTGAAGTCTTAGCCTAGACTGGAACAAGCAGGAGGCCCGGCCTTAAATTCCCCATTGGCTAAGGACGAGGTTCCTGGTCAGAAACTAGTTACCACATTGTAACCACATAGCCATCCCTTCTCCAATATCATTCTTCCTGAATTTCCAAGTCCAATCATGAGGATATTTGGGGGTCCACTCTGATCTTTTACTCAGAGGAAACATAAAAATCAGGTGGATGGGCAGGGAGTGGAATGGCCTAAGGTTAAGCTAAACCTCAATTTTAATGGGTCCATAAGTTCAGGAGGGAGTCCATTTGGCATTGTCATCTGTGCCTTCTGTGTCCTTATCCCGGGTGTGCTGACTCTGTGATACGATGCCACCTCAACTCACATATGTCAGGGTGAAAATCATGTATGACTTTTCTGGGAAGAACTCTGCCTTTTCCTACCATCTGGAGTTATACAACATCACTATGCACAGCTCAGAAGAGAGGGGTGGAGATTGTGGAGGCCTTAGAAGTTGAGGATCTTTTCTGATTAAGGCACATATTTTTTCCTGTATAATTTTTCCCTTGCTCTTTCACTAATGATGGTTGACTTCATTCCTGGCCTGAAGTAAACTGGAGTCTAAGGTTTGGATTAGGGAAGCCCCTCTTTTTGAGATGATAGGCCCAGCAAGGGATCCCACTGCATACAGGTTCCTATTCCCAAGGAAGTTGTTGCTGCAGATTCACAGCATGGGGGCAGCAGCACAGGATGTCTCCCAGCTTTCTCTCCTGCACTTGCTGCAAGTGTAATAAGGCTGTTTGTTTGTTTGTTTGTTTGTTTGTTTTTTATTGGAAATTCCTACAAAGCTGGTCAGAATTAATACATGCCTTTAATACCAGCACCCACAAGGTATTTTTGTTTTTGCTTTTATTTTTGTTTTATTTCATTTCATTATTTCTGTAATTGTTGTTAGGATTCTTATTGTTTTCTTTGGTATTTCCCTCTAAGTCTTTACTCTCTACCTAGAATGTGAAGCCTATGCTCTGCATTGTCCTATTATTCATGTTAAGAATTTTATTCTTACCACCAACACCACAGATGATCACATTATTTACTTTCAAATCAGGAAAACAGGCATAAAGAAGAAAGCTATGTTGTTTGGTCTCAGGTAACCAGCCAATCAGGAGTGTAGGATGGCTTCCCATTGTTTTGGGTTAGGTAAGCTTCTGTTATTGAGATGAAAGGCCTCTGTTGAAACCTCCAGTTGAGTAACAGAGAGCCTGGAAAGACTGAAAGAGAGGTTGCACCTTGAAGGTGAAGGCTGGCCCTTCAGTGCCTCTGCAGCCTGAGGCAGAGTTCTGTTGTGAACACAAGAGCACTTGGCCAGAGATCATAGGGGACTGCATTTTGCTTGAGCCCTGAGACCTGGATGAGCAGAGGCCTCCACAGTCCTGATAAAGGGAAGCAGAGCCACATAGATGTGAGGGAACAATGGATCTTTGAACTGCATGTTCTCCACCTCATTTATCTTGTATACATAATATATTTAAATGACAAGGGCATCCTACTTTATCACATCTAGTCTTTCTATCTGTTAAAGCATGTGCAAATGTAAATACAGTAGAGTTAGTTCAGCAATACATTGTATCCCATTTTGTTAAAGAACTTTGTTTTATTTCTATTTATATATTTTTTCTTTTTCACTTTACGTTCTGCTCACTGACTACTGATACTTAATTACTCTCCCACAATCCTTCCCCAATTCTCCTGGCACAGTCTTCTCTGAGTGTATGAGGGCCAACTGTCTCAGTACCTCCCTTCTTTAACCAAAGCCTTTCCTGGGCGCATTCGTGAGGATGCTGGTTTTGAATGCCTTGGACTTGGCTTTCTTCATGCTCCAATTTGCTGGCTTTCGGGAGTTTGTGAAGAAATGTCTGTGAACTTGGTCCTTCATCCAGATGGTACACAAGAGGCAATGGTTTTGTTAATATTTTTGAGAGTATATTTCAATCAAACCTATCCTACTAATATCCTAACAATAACAAAGGTAATGGGAGGCTACACATCTATTCCCTTAGTTTTCAGTTCTTCTCAGAGCAGCAGTGTAGAAGCCCACAAAGCTGGAAAAGTGAAGTGAGGTCAGGCAGGGGTATTAAGACCACAGTCCTACATTCTTAGAGTAACTCCTAGGGATTTACCATATCAATACACCCGTAGCTCCATATGCACTGGACCCCAGGGAAGTGCTCAACATTCATTGCTTTTGCCACGCAGTTTGCCACAAATGTTAGAAATCTGAAAACTTCAGGAAAATTGAAGATGTGAGTAATCCCAGTGACTGGAGTAAGCTCAAACAGTCTGTGACAACAAAGAACTGATTGAGCATCCAAGAGACAAGACGCTCACCAGGATCATAGTTTTATCCCAGTAAGAAAATTTGAATAATAAGTCTTTAGGTGAAAAGATAAATTAGGAGGTCATAGACCTAAAAGTTTTATCCTTTGCGCTCAGGGGAGCAGCCATTCTGTCAGCCTTTCCTGGCCCTCGGTCACAGGATCAGAGTTGTCACCTGGAAGCAGGGTTATCTGGAAGGCACATAATACATATCCACAGACTCCTCTTTGGGTACAAACTGATAGGCAACTTCAAGGCTTAAAGTCATTCTCTCTCTCTCTCTCTCTCTCTCTCTCTCAGCTTGAGGCTGCACACACGCTGCATTCTTTTGTGCACTCTGCTTTTTTATTGCAGTTTTCTTTTCTCAAACTCCCACAATCATGCACACGTCTGTTCATTACCCTTTCATTCTCACACACACTCTTCATACACACCTTGTACATATCTCACACACACCACATGCACTCTCCTGTCATGTACACACACATAATCTTCATACACACCTCACAAATATCTCACACACACCACATGCACTCTCCTGTCACTCACACACACAGTCTTCATACACACCTCATACATATCTCACACACAGCACATGCACTCTCCTGTCACGCACACACACAATCTTCATACACACCTCATACATATTTCACACACACCACATGCACTCTCCTGTCATGCACACACACAATCTTCACACACACCTCACACATATCTCACACACAGCACATGCACTCTCCTGTCACGCACACACACAGTCTTCACACACACCTCACACATATCTCACACACAGCACATGCACTCTCCTGTCATGCACACACACAGTCTTCACACACACCTCACATTCTCTCCTCACTCATTCTCAAATGCTCTCCTCATGCTCTCTCCCTGGCTCTCACATTTGTTCTAAGACTCGCTCCCTCATTAGCTCCCTCATTCACTCTTCACATTCTCTCTCCACTCACTCTTCACATGCTCTTGTCATGCTCTCTCATTCGCTCTCACATTTGTTCTTACATTAGCTCTGTCATTTACTCTCTCATTCACTCCCTCATGCTCTCTCATTTAGTCTTCACATGTTCTGTAGCTTTTCTCTTGCCCCAGTCCTTTATTAATAATCCAAAAGTGGGTAGAAAAAAGAGATTTATAATCATTGCCAAATCAAATGCAAAGAATGACTACATCTCACCAAGAACTAAGAATTACAACTGTTCTCCAAAGTTTCAGGCTTGCCCTATACCCAGGCCTGTGGCCAATATAATAATAATAATTGTAAACTTATCATTATTTAAACTTAACTCTTTACTATTATACTTCAGAGTCCAAAGCTCCGAGATCAGCTAATTGCATTTTCCTGCGACACTCTAATGATAAATGACATAGGCAAAACTGCCAGGCAGTGGCCAGAAAGAATCAAGGTAACCCTTAGCACACTAATTCCACTAGCGTTCTGCACCTTGCACACAATGACACTCATAAGGGTTCCAGTAGTTAGACTTAGTTTACTAGTATATTATTTTATATATTCTATACTTCCTTAACTAGTCTATAATATTATGTAAAACTTACTTCCTAACTTCAATAACTTTTTCCTTTCTTAGGGTCCCAATGTTGGCTCTAATTCATTTTCTCTTATTTTCTTCAAGCTGTCTTTGCAAGTCAAACCCTAATCTATAACTACAATTCTGCAGTTATTACATTTTTTCCAAGATGAGAACACACAGTATCCACCTGGGCCACTAGGGCTGTGCTGTGCTGTGCCCCTATGCATCAATTTCCAATTGTCTAAGAATCATAACATCAAGGAACATCTAGTTTCACAGAATTCACCAGAGCAGAAGGAGAAAGAAGTAGAAAAGTCAGATATAATACAATAATTGTGCACACCAAGGCCAACTGATAGGCAGTCACACACAAATGAAATCTATACAGCCGTTGTCCAGGGCTAAGGTTTGGAGAAATGGAAACAACCAGTTTTTACAAAAAGCTACTGCGGGCTACTGAGATGTCTCCATTGTATGTTGTCCCCAGCATTAGCCAGAACTCAGACAACAAAGGGAGGTCAAAGGATTCAGATTGGAAAGGAAGAAGTCAAAATATCACTGTTGCAGAGGATAGGGTAGTATACATGGGACACCCCAAAAGTTACAACAGAGAACTCCTAAGCCTGATAAACAACTTCAGCAAAGTGGCTGGGTATAAAATTAACTCAAACAAATCAGTAGCCTTCCTCTACACAAAAGATAAACAAGCTGAGAAAGAAATTAGGGAAATGACACCTTTCATAATAGTCCCAAATCATATAAAAATACCTCAGTGTGACTTTTATCAAACAAGTGAAAGATCTGTGTGACAAGAACTTCATGATCTGAAGAAAGAAATTGAAAAAGATCTCAGAAAATGCAAAGATCTCCCATGTTCATGGCTTGGCAGTATGAAGATAGTAAAAATGGCCATTTTCCCAAAGTGACCTACAGTTGCAATGCACTCTCCATCAAAATTCGATTCCAATTCTTCATAGGGTTAGACAGAACAATTTGCAAATTCATTTGGAATAACAAGTAACGCAGGATAGCTAAAACTATCCTCAACAATAAAAGGACTTCCCTGGGAATCACCATCCCTGAACTCAAGCAGTTTACAGAGCATTAGTGATAAAACTGTACGGTATTGGTACAGAGACAGGAAGATAGACCAGTGGAATAGAACTGCAGACCCAGAAATGAACCAGCACACCTATGGTCCCTTGATTTTTGACAAAGGAGACAAAAGCATCCAGTGGAAAAAGGATAGCATTTTTAGCAAAGGGTGCTGGTTCAAATGGAGGTCAGCATATGGAGGAGTACAAATCATCCTCTTCTTATTGCCCTGTGTAAAGCTTAAGTCCAGGTGGATCAAGGACCTCTACATCAAACCAGATCACTCAAACTAATAGAAGCAAAAGCGGGGAAGAATCTTGAACACAAGGACACTGGAAAAAATTTCCTGAACAAAACACGAATGGCTTATGCTCTATGATCAAGAATAGACAAATGGGACCTCATAAAGGTACAAAGCTTCTGTAAGACAAAGGACACTGTGGTTAGGACAAAACAGCAACCAACAGATTGGGAAAAGACCTTTATAATCCTACAACTGATAGAGGGCTAATATCCCAGATGCCCTTCAACAAAGGAATGGAAACAGAAAGTGTGGTACATCTACACAATGGAGTACTACAGAGATATCAAAAACAATTACTTCATAAAATTCATAGGCAAAGAGAATGAACTAAAACATATCATCCTGAATGAGTTAACCCAATCACAGAAACACACACATGGTATGCACTAATTGATAAGTGGATATTACCACAAATGCTCAAATTCTCCAAGATTCACAGACCAAATGAAACTCAGAAAGGATGACCAAAATGCTGATTCTTCACTCCTTCCTTTAAAGGAGAAGAAGAATCCCTATTGAAGGGATAGGGATGCAAAGTTTAAAACAGAGCTTAGAGTAATGTCCATTCAGAGTCTACCCCACATGTGGCTTGTACATACACAGCCTTCAAACTAGATAAGGTGGATGAAGCTAAGAAGTGCAGGCTGATAGGAACTGGATATAGATGTCTCCTGAGAGGCACAGCCAGATCATGTCAAATACAGCGGTGAATGCTAGCAGCAAACCATTGAACTGAGAACTGGACCTCAGTTGGAGGAAGTACAGAAATATTGAAAGAGCTGAAGGGACTTGCAACCCCATAAGAACAACCATGGCTGCCAAGCAGAGTTCCCAGAGACTAAACCAGTACCAACCACTATACAGGGACTGTGCCATGGCTCCATCTGCATGTGTATCAGAGGATGGTCTTTTTGGGCACAAATGGAATGAGCAGCCCTTGGTCCTGCCTCGGCTGGGAAAGTGGATGGCTGGTGAAGGGAATATTTTATAGCAGAGGTGGAGGGCGATGGTATTCGGACTTATTTCTGGAAAACAAGGAAGGAATAACATTTGAATTCGAAATGAAAAATATCCAACTAAAAATCAACAACAACAAAATGGTATTTTGAGCTTCGAATCAAAAAAAGCCACAGTCAGGAAACAGAGAATTGTATGCCTCTGGTTTTCTTCAAATATGCTTGGGGCCCAGGTATGTTCTGGGCCTAGGCTGAACCAAGCAGGTTCCTGCCACTGACTGCTCTTCTATTCCTGTTTCCAGAGGCACCATGCAGATTAATATTGGGCCAGAGATGTGGGAAAAGCTGGTCAGAAGTGGCTTTCTTTCCTGTGGTCTCAGGATTATCTGCATTCCAGGGTGTTCAGCATTTTCTGCCCCAGGATTTGGGTGCAGGATTCCCGATGGCTTTAAACTCCCTTATACCATGTTTATATGTCCTGGGAGGTATTACAGAAAAATTAATGTTTATCCTATTAATTTGGTCAAAACTCTCATCGACAGAGTATAATTTAGAGGTAACTATATATTTGACAGCAAGCATACACAGTGGGTAATGTATGCATGATGAAGTTGAAATTCAGAGTTGGAAACACAGTGCACAGTCACTGTATAAATGCCTGTGAATCTCAGTCTGACTGGGAAGTGATTTGATGCTCAGTCCCCATGAGAATTCAGAGATCCATCCCTCCCTGATAGCTGTGGGACTTCAGATGTTGACACTAATGATCAATAAAGAAGGTTCTTAAGAGTGAAGAGTTTGAGATTACTCCTTTATTGACCAGAATACATCCAATTTACTTGATAGTAACCAGATGCAGGTAGTCAATATATACAGTCTATATCCTTATCAAAATAGAAAAGCAAGAAGAAAACAACAACAGTAAATAACAAATCTTCAAATGAATAGAAGGAAAACCAAATAACCAAAACAATTAAAAATTAACCAAACTTTAAATAGAGGAATTGCACTAAGCATTTTTTGCTGCACCTTTTGCAGAATAGACTTATAGCCTGTGGCTTGCGTTGGAGACATAGTAGACAAGCAGTTAGTGATGGTAATAATCTTTTCAAGAGGAGTGGAAGTAGGTCTGTTTTGTTGGAGTGGGGGTATTAAGGAAAAAGCCATCCAACACTGAGTATAAATGATATTACAGACTTTGTCACAAAGTCTTTCCAATATTGTGAACTGATCTCCATGAAACTCTTCTGGGTGACCCATCAGGACAAGTACAAATTTACACGTGCACAGTCTTTCTGGATGACCAGCAGCTCTTGATTGATGTGCATCAGCACTTCTCTGGGTACCTCCAAAAGTGTACACTTGCTGGAGAGAGGCAAGGTGAAAATACAGCGTATTCAATCCAAAGAAATCAAACTAAAGGAGGAAAATGCAGTCCACAATTGCTATGGACATTACAGATGAGATGTTATAGTGGTGTATTTGCTGTGCACACTTAGTTCTCCTCCTGTAGTTCTTCTCTCCAAGGTAGATCTTGTCCTGGACTGTGTCATGTTCGAGTTTCTGCTGGAGAATTTCAGGCCTAGCAGAGCAAGGGAATAAAGATTTAGTGAGCGGTTGTCAATTCAGCTCTCCCTCTTACATCAGCTCTATTCAGTTGGATAATCCAGCATGACCTGTCACCTGAGGTCAGTCCCTGCATCCCCAAGTGTCCTAGAGTACCTGTGCTTGGATTTATATCTCACCTTTCAAACTGCTAGAATTTGAACTGTGGACTATGCACTGTACTGGGATTAAGAGAAAAATGAGCATTTTTCCCACTGGTCCAGGTATATGACATTGAATAATAACATTGTAGCTATGTCTGAATCTGAGTTCAAGAGAGGTATGAGCAACCTAGAATACCATGTGGATTCCTTCTGGAGAACATGCCCAGAATTGAGGTGAAATTTCTGATTATGTCAGCACTGAAGGAACCCGTCTAGTTTCCATTTGTAACCACTGAATCTGCAAATACACAAAGAAGCCATCTCACTTCAAATTCATGCTCACCGCACAGATCTTGTAATCACTGAGAATGTGCTCCATGCTAATCTTCCCAGCTTACACATGGACATTAAAGGTGATTGTGATGTAGAAACAGAACAGCACCCCTGTAGGTTTATGGCTAGTGCAAGGCAGTTTGTTAGAGGACAGAATAGAAAATGTCCTCAGATCTTTCCGGAGAGATCACAGGAAGAAAGGAGTAGAACATAGCAGGAAATCCAGAGGATCATATATATATTGTTTCCTGGGCAAAATTCACATGAACTGTACCAGAACAATACTCTGAGTAGCTCTTTAACTGCCTGAGGCTGAAATCCAGGTGGGGTGGTCATCCACCCAAAAAGGGTATTTATATAGGGAAGGATATTCAAATGGCTTCTTCCAGCCTCTGTTCCTACCTGAACATTAATGCTTAATGTAAAGATTCCCCAGGATTCGCTGGAGGCATAAAAACAAATGTTGAGTGGGATATGTACATAGTGGCCAGACCTATAGACAGCTCAGTCAGTGATGTGCTGTCCTCCCATAAACCGTCATAGACTCAGGGTTCTTTCTCCATTAACAATCTGTCTTAGCAAGTCCCAAAGGCTGTGTAGAGCTGTCTTGTTGCTCAGCAAAGGATCATATATTGATGGTGGACTAGACTCTTGTTCTTGTTCACTCTTTCAGACTTTCCCCAAAGTGTGCAACTTCTTCTAATCGGAGCTGTCTTTACCATAGCCTGAGTGACTTCATGCCCAAAGCTAGAATCATAGGAAATCTCCATAACCAGGATCCAAATCAACAAATTTTCTCCCCATAATGTGATTGTTCCACAGATAATTTGAATACGTAAGTAAAAGCTTGCATGGGTTATCTCACACTGAATCAGAATCTATGGAAGGGCTCCATCGGATGGTACACTTTTACTCCTTGGCTGATGGACGTCTGGATAGATTCTCCCTCAAAGTTACTCTGGGACCACTACAACACTGATGCTCCCTAGTTGCAATGGCAATACCTACTCCTTGTTGTGGAATCACTGGGTTAACTAAAACTTCTGTTCCACTTTCTGAACATGGCTTCTCATAGGGCTACCTGTTCTTACACTGTCAGACCCATTTGAAGCTCATCATTTCTCCTAACCCATTGAGGCTGAAATTAACTGAGAGAAAATGATGTTGATCGACAGCACTTGCAGAATGCTACACAGATAACATAGAGGAGTGCTTTGGATTATCTGTGCACCTAAAGGGGTTCCTGAAACTGCCCTGTTCTTGCACCACAGCATAGCTATGGGACTTTTTCTGGATGACTATACAATTCCAAGCAACTCAAATTCTCAATGAATAAAATCCAAGCCAAACTCCCAGGGGAAGTTGTAGTGTGCCAAGGTAGCTCGAAAGAAATGGTAGCAGGCAATGTGGAAAGCAACCTTGGAGAAGACACAGTGAGTGACATAACCTTCCAGTGGGCTTTCACAATTCACAAAGAACAGAGAAGCAGAATAAACTCATGGATTTTTCTAGAGAAGCCTTGCCCTTACCTCCCAGTACTCCATTCCTTTGATGTGCTCCAAAGGATTTCAATGCAGATCAGTAGTTTTGCCCCTAATCACTTGAAAATCTAACTTTACAGGTGTTTTTTTGTCCTCTTTTTGGGGGTTGCATATGTAAAGGATTTTATTGTCCTGCTTCTACACCATAACAAGAAGGGACCTGCAAGCTCTAGGCCTGTACCATTTGTTACCCCTGTGAAACATGACTCACTTGAACATATTTCCACTCCTCCCCCAGACTTCACAAGATAATTCATTCTGAAATTTTTGGAAACAATAAATTAGTAATTTAACTGTCCTTTTGCTGTACAGAGCTAGATGGAGATGCCAAATGACTGGGCAGCTCTATTTCATGTTTCATGGATGTAAAGTGAATGCTTAGAGTACTTTTCTCATGAAACTTGGAAATAGAGGGAAACATACGTTCACTACTGCAAACACACACACACACATATACCCACACACACACCACACACACAGACACACACACACACAAACACACACACAAACACAGACACACAGATACACACTTACATGCACAAATGAAAACTTTGCTCTTATGCAGCACATTTCCTGTTGAGTGAGGAATTAGTGGGAACAATGCTGTGTACAAGTCTCTTAGACACAAGTAAGATGTGCTGCCCTGGCCTGTACTCATTTCCACTTCAGGAAACCTTTCTATGCAGATACTTGCTGGTCCGACAAGTAAGTTACATGTTGTGCACAGATAGCCTAAACAACACAACATCAAATCCCCAAGAGAGAGATTTCTAGAAAAGACTCCATCAAGCTCTATGCTGACTCATCATAGGCCCCTCACTAAAACTACTCTGTTTCCTTCATAGAAGACTTTGGAAGCACCAGAGGAGACAGTGACTCATGGTCAGTTCCCAGGAACATTTGATCACATTAGAGTTCCTGTGGTATTAAAACAACCTCAATGTCAGTCAGAAAAAGGCTAAATAAATAACATACAGTGACTTTTTGAAAGGCAGCATTGTGTACAATATTGAGAGGGAATCTATCCTGAAAGAATGCAGTGCCCATGATATAGTCAGCAAAGCAATGTCAGCAGAGGGTTGCACTCTAGGATTCCATGCAATATCATGGTGAAGCCAATAAGACAATCCAGAATCTTCCCGGGGGATAACTCTGTTCAGGTAAAGTGAAGAAATTTAATCCTTATTTTTAAAATAGGTGAAGGGTTTAAGAATGTGTTGAGACAAATAAGAGAGGGGGCTCATCTTGGAACTGGACGAATGATGCAAAGAGTGCTGGACAGCACAAAACAGGAAGCTTCATGTTTGCTGAGATACCTAGGCTTAAAGGACTAAGTTAGATAATGACTGGACAAAACTGCATGTCATGAACTGGCCTCCCCGCATGCTCCCTAAGATGCAGGTCAGCACAGCAATGCACCTTTCTTGGTGAGAATTGGGGGTACATATGGATAACTTTGTTCTTGAAGTCTCAAGTCTCTCATACCAACCCTTAGCCTTGGAGAAACCTTTTCCACATCCTTGTTCTTCTAAACAGCTTCAGGTTCTAAGGCCCAGTTATGAACTCTCCAGGAGCACTCAAAAAAGACAGGACTGACATGCTGATACACAGGTTCTGTAGTTACCCAAGATCTATGAAGCATGAAGTCACCATCTTCATATACAGAGACACGAGGGGAGGAAGAACAAAAGCCACCACAAATGACAATGAGAACCATTTCTTTGGCATTTCCACCAGGCTCTCCTACTTGAAAACTACTTACTTCCTGAGTCTCACACGATCCCTGTAAAGAAAATGGGCTCTGGGCTTTTGCTTCATCCCTCAAAGCCCTGCTCTAGTCTAAAGAGGGGCTCCCACATAGCACCCTCCATCCATAATGGCATGTAGTGCTCTTCTGTGTGATCAACCTATCTCCCTTAATGAAGTGCAGATTCTCGAAGAGCAGGAGCATTTGCTTTCCAAACATGCAGTTTCTTGTAAAGGGGCTATCTCCACAGAAAGCCTTGTAAACCATCATATGAATGAACACTTGGATGAGACCTAGGTCAGGACATGGATCAGTCAATAGACAGTTACATTGGTTTGTCTATGTTTATTGTAAGACCTGAGGACAACCTGACCCTGAGGCCTAACCCTACCTGCTGTTGCGTGGCACTGGGGTCACAGATGTTCATTCCGGCCTCTTCACAGAGCCTTTTTGTCTCCACAGAGAATGCTGGCAGTTCAGTCTGCTCCACCAGCAGTTCTCTCTTCTCATTCAGCAAAATCTGTATATTGTTCTTCAATTGAGCTTGTTCACGCAGGAGCTGGGAGTGCCTGATGATGAACCACAAACAAAAAATGGTAAATCCCAGCCAGCTTCTATTTGCCTGTCACTCCTGCAAGTCCAATCATCCCTTCAAGGGTCCTCATCCTCAGAAATCCCCAGAATAGAGCCACACTATGCAGGTTAGCACCAATTAGAGGAGGTCAAATCCAGAATCCACATTCCACATGAATCAAAGTACTTCTGAAAATCCTGACACTAAGACGGTTTATATAAATCAAGGAAGAAGAGATGGTCCATAAGGGAGCTCGTATGTCCATGGTATGGTGAAACCATCTTCACGTTGTGGGGAAAGCCCCTCTGAGGGGTAGTTGAAGACCCAATAGATATAGACTCTTTCCATGTGTTTCTCATGGATCACAGATCTTTAAATCTCCTGTCAGAGTCCTAGAGATTCAGAGTTGATTGATATTCCCATCATGGTGCAAACCTTTTCAATCTAAAGGAACTTTAACGGGGAAAATAACAATTGGAGGGTCTTCTACACCCTTCACATGTAGGACAACTGAGTCCAAGAGCTACAAATCTAAGACCCTTGCCAGGAGGCAGGCTTCTTGTTAAGAGTCAAACACCATGGAACCAGAGCCCTGACTTTTGTTAAAGTCATACAGGACAGAAGCATTCCCTGCCTAGTGCTGGGTTCTCATCTCTGTCAGCGACTCACCGGTAGGAACTGTTCACTTGTATGAGCTCCTTGTACCTCTCCATGGCATCACTTATTGAGTTGGTCATCATTTGCATAGCCATCATTCTCATCTCATGTTCAGATTGAAGGACTGGCAATTCGACATGCAGCCTGGGTTAGGTCATGGCCAAAGGAACAAATAATGTTTTGAACTCATGATTTCAGAATTAGGTGAAATGTAAATAATAATATATAATAAAAAATTTCAAATTCAAGGAATGGTGGAAGGGAAGAAAATGGCAAACTCAAAAACCAGACCAAAACCCAACAGTGAGACTCAATCCACAGAAAATATTTCTATGTAAATAAGCAAACATTTGTTTTGAAATAAGGACTCCTTGGAATCCTGAGAGATATGGTTCTGCAAAGACTCACTATATAGGAGGGGGCAGAGCCTGAGAGCTGCCTGTTTGAGAATAACAACGGTCAAGACCACAGTGACCATTTCTAGGTCACAATAAACAATCCCTGGATAGTTAAAAACATAAAAAACTAAAGATCAAAGCAGGGGAAACAAATTAGGTAAAATCAGACTGTTCTCTCTATTACTTAAACTCAGTATGTTCCACATACTTGCTCCTTCAAAGTATTTGTACTGGTTAAGTTTATTATCATGGGCACAGGACAACAGAGTCACGGTACCAGTTGGAGGGACCTGACCATCAAGAGCTGGCCAGGTAAGCATGATGGAATTCACTAGTTCAGGAAGAAGATTCCTCCAGTCTGTGCCACAGCTTTGGGCCCAAGAGAAAGCTGTGATGACATTTCTCCTGTTTTGAAAGCAGGTATTCTCAATCCTTGGTTTCTATCGTTACATGAATTCCCAGAGGGCATAACTATGTTTGACAGGGAAGAGGATTTATAGCACCTTCTCCCCTCAGGAGAGTCCTGTGTGCCACCAAGGTATACAGAAGGAGCAAAGTGCTGTGTTGATCAGTGTGGGCCTCCATGTACTAATCACTATCATGACCTGCAAACTGTTGATCAAACAAATCCTCAGACCCATTCAAAGGTCCCAGACGTCCTGATCCAGAGTAAACCACCAACAAATACTGCCACATATATACACACCACCCATATCCAAACACATTTAGAATGCCAACTACATGCATGGAGGTGCCATAGAATCAGTGTATAATGAACAAATTCAGAGGAAAGAGTGATGACGTGCAGGCATTTCATTCACACACACAGTTGCAGCAAGTGTGACAAGGTCATTCTAGCTGTTGACAGAACCAATGCTAATCCAAGAGGCTCAGGGTCAAGTACAAAAGAGGTTGACCCTAAACACACAGCACCTAGCTCATCTCACAAGCAAATGCCTGCCAAATCTCCTTAAAATCCAGGATGAGAGGTGAAACTCTCTCGTGCTATGAGTAAATCTTGAGGTAGCAGAGAGAGAGCGCAAGACAGTGAACAGGTTACTGGGCATAATGACTACCTGTGGTCCCACTCATCATAGATATAAAGATCCAGGATTTGATAAAGTTCATCCCTCTCGAATTGACACTTCTGGATTTCAAATTTGAGTTCCTCCAGTTCCTTTAGACACTCCTCTTGCTGACTGATGACATTTTGGGATGATGCCTTCCTACCAAAACCTGTAGACAGAGAAACCCAAGTGAATTTGCATATTTGAACCAATGAGCAGAATAGATCATTCTGAATCCGAAAAGGAGGTTGAGGAAGGGGAAATGGTAGAGACTGGGTGAATCCCTGAAAGAGCAGAAAAGCTTTCTTAAAGGTTGATTCTTAAGCTATGTCCCTGTTCCCAACCTCTAATGCCATACACGTGCCACACTCACTATTACACAACCACCGGCACTGAAAGTTATAATATGACTGAGACATAAACATCTGCGACATTGTTATATCAGATGTGGTGCAGATAATCCTGGAGTTCATAATGACTTCATAATGTTTAGCACCGTCAAGCTCTAACCAAGTGTGGTCCAGCCCAAAGTGTCTGAGAACTCAATTCATGACTAGGGGTGCATCCTTCCTTGTTCTCGCCATCAAGACTTATGTAACGTACAGTAATCTAGAGGATGAAGTGCTTCAACTCCCAACCATGGATGGTCACATTGTTAATCTCACAGTGCCTCCTCCTGCCAATCATTGACACTCATAGTTAAAAAGCTTCAAGAAAAGACACTGAAGTTTTACAACTTTATGGCTTTCTCTCAAATTAAAGATCAGGAACTCCTGACTCTTGGTTTGCCTTTGAAAAATCCCAAGGCTCCTGCTTGTAAGGCCTAGTCTTAGAAGGCACATCTCAAACCTACCTCCTTGAGGATGTTCCCCAACTCTGCCCACGACTCACCAAGCCTTCCCAAGAATGATTTCCTCCATCCTGTTTCACTAGAGAGGGGGACAGCTTCCCTCTGACCTGGTGCGGTCTCTCCTTGATCAACACTTTCCTTCCGAAATAGCCTGAGCAGCTGGCGAAACATGCCTGCTTGTGAACCCAAAGGGAACTGAAGTAATATCCCAAAGGCAATTGGTGTCACCACAACACTGGTGACATCACAGAAGATTCTAGGGATCTCTTAGATACAATAGAGTGTCCAGTGAACGGCTTACTGGTGATGTCACTGGAAAATTCTATGGCCTACCTACTAACCAGCTCTCCCCACACTGATGAATTTGTGTGGGGACCCTTTCCTCCAGTCTCCCATGGGTCACTGGGAATACCATTTGGCAACCTCTATTTCAAAGCTAGATATGTCTCCCTGCTTCATTAGAAGTCAACAATGCTTTTGCTGCGGAGGGTTGCTTACAACCCTGAATTGGAGAACAGATTTTTCTTAGCACCCAAATCTCTAGGTACCAAGGAGGAGGGAGACTTTTCTTAAAAGTAAATCTACTACTCGAGACAATGCATGTGACATGTATTTCGATTTCTAAGCTTCTTCCCTTTTTCTGGAGGCCAATATATTTCTTCTATACCTCTGAGTGTATAAAACCTGGAAATATTTGCTTACTGTGCAGTCCTTGAAACCGACCTTGTTTCCATTTACATATCCATGTATTTCACAAAATCAATGGTCTATAATCCTATTTTTTTGCAATAAAAACTCCTTTTCCTTGGGAACATAGGGATCAACTACAGAGCATATATAAAACAATAAATTTCTGTCTGTTTTATATATTATGGAGGACATCCTCCCTTTCTCAAATATAACAAGACAATTAAATTGGACATCAGTGAGCAAATGTCAACCTGGACCTTGTGTTACTACATTGTAACTATATAACCATCACTTCTCCAATATCCTTCTCCGTGAATAGACAAGTCTAGGCATGAGAATATTGGGGACTACAACATGATCTTTTACTTGTAGCAAACATAAGAATCAGGAGGACGGGAAGGGAGTGGAATGGCCTGAGTTCAGGTTGAACCTCAATTTTAATGGGTCCATACGTTCAGGAGGGAGTCTATTTGGCATTGTGATATACGGATTCTGTCTTCTTATCATAGGTGTTATAATAATTCAACATGAATGTGTGCTATAATGCCAGCCCACCTCAGAGATGTAAGAGTGAAAATCATGTCTGACCTTTCTGGGAAGAACTCTCCCTTTTACTACCATCTGGAGTTATACAACATCACTATACAAAGCTCAGAAGAGAGGGGTGCAGATGTGCGGGCCTTAGAAGTTGAGGATCTTTTCTACTGATTAAGCCACTTGTTTTTCCTATGTTATTTTTCCCTTGCTCTTTTACTAATGGTGGCTGACTTCTTTCCTGGCCTGAGGTAAACTGGAGTCCAATCTTTTGGATTACCGAACCTTCTATTTTCGAGATGACAGTCCCACCAAGGGTCCTACTGCATACAGAAGGTATGAATAAGTCTCAGGGGCTGGAGTAAGTTAAAAACGTCTGTGACAACAAAGAACTGATTAAGAAAACAAGAGCCCAGTTCTCATCAAGATCACAGTTGTATGATAGTAAGAAAATGTGAATAGGGCATCGGGTGAAAGATAAATTAATTAGGAGGTCATAGGCCTAGAAGGGGTAGCCTTTGATCTCAGTGGCGCTGCCATTCTTTCTGCCATTCCTCGTTCTCTGCCACAGGACCAGAGACTTCCCCATACAAATGGCTGGCCTTGCCAAAGACCTGGCAGGGCTTCTCCCTGTAGAATAGGACATGTAGAGTCCTTGACGACTCACCAAGAGGTCTCCTCCACACAGGTTCCTTGTTGTCAAAGGGAAATGTTCCTGCAGAATCCTGCCATGGCAGCAGGAATTTCAACCTGGCTGCTCTTGGTCCAGCTCACTGGGTGCAGGCCTGAGGCCCAGGGGTATCTGGGGAAAGAAGCAGCACACACTACCTCACAGCTCTCTCTTTGTTGGATGCAACTGCTAGGACTGTGATAGGATTTTTGTTTCTTTGTGTGTTTATTAGAAATACCTACAAAGCTGATTAAAGTTGCAACATGCCTTCATACCCAGAGTGCAGAATGTTTTTACATCGTTGTTGTTCCTGTTTTATGTTTGGATTTTGTTCTTTAATCCCCTCAGGAAATTTCCCTGTGCTTAGAATGTTAAGCACATGCTCAGGAGGGATCGATTATTCAAGTTAGGCAAAGCTTTTGTTCTCACCATCCACTCCACAGATGATGGCATTACTTACTTTGAAATATGAAAACAGTTATAGAGAAGTAAATTAACCTGTAAGCTATCACAGAAGAAACACATCATGATTGTGGAGTGGCACCCCAGTATTTTGTATTTCCTAAGTTATTTTTCTTTTAAACTTTTTTATTGGATTTTTTTTGGGTACATTTCATCTTTTTTAAATCCTTAAAGGTATCTTTTATTCCTCTCCTCCCATTTACAAGGTGGAATTTCACCTGTGATTGTTAGTCCAGATGGTTTGGTCAATGGCTTAGATATCACCCTGGCCTAGTTTCCTTGGCATAATCTGAGTTAGAAGCAGACTCAAAGATTCAGGACCAACAAATAATGAATTCCACTAAATCTGGATACCTAGACTCACAGCCAGGAAGGGACTGTATTTCCATTCACTATTTAAACAAAAGATGCAGTTCATTAACATGTAAAAAAATTTCTCATGTATATTAAAGTGTTTACCATGATCATACAGTTTTTCAAATACCTGGCATTCATCTTTTTCCAAATCCTAAAATTTCTTTCTTATTCACAGTTTCTTTTTCTGAATATTTCTTAGTATTATTATCATTATTTAAAATTTTAGTTTTTTAAATATATATACATTTTTTATTCAAAACTTATTCCGTTTTGCAGCTTTTGGTCCTTAAGCCCCCCTGCCGTGCCCTCTCCCATATGTATGGTCCCCCAATCCACGCCACTTAGAAACCCCTTCCCGGACAATCCCCTGCACTGAGGGTCCCACCTTGTTAAGAACAAGGGCTTCCACTTCCACAGGTGCCCCAACAAGGCTATTTTCTCCTACATATGCAGTTGGACCCCTGGGTCAGTCCACGTATAGTCTTTTGCTAGTGGTTTATTTGGTTGGCATTGCTGTTCATATGGGGTTGCAAGCCCTTCAGCTCTTTGAATCCTTCCTCTAATTCCCATAAAGGGCGTCCTGTTCTCAGTTCAGTAGTTTACTGCCAGCACTGACCTCTTTATTTGTCATGCTCTGGATGTGTCTCTCAGGGGAGATGTATATCCGGTCCCTTTCAGTAAGCACTTTTTAGCTTCATCAATCTTACCTAGTTTTGGTGGCTGTATATATATGGGCCACATATGGGGCAGGCTCTGAATGGCTGTTCCTTCGGTCTCTGCTTTAGATTTGGCCTCCTGTGGATATTTTTGTTCCCCATTTTAAGAAGGAGTGGGAGCATCTGCACTTTGGTCATCCTTCTTCTTGAGTTTCCTGAGATCTGTAGATTGCATCTTGGGTAATGTGAGGTTTTGGTCAATATCCACTTATCAATGAGTGCATATTGTCAATGAGGGGTGCTGAGTACCTGGAAGAGAATGAGGGACAAGAGACGCGAAGAAGGACGCCAAGACAAGAGTCTGATCAAGGTGACAATTTTATTTTTCCCCAAGGATGAATTTGTACCATAATAAGGTAAGAGAGAGAGGGGTGAAGTAAGAAACATTTATGCACGCCAAGGACACAATATTCGTGTGGTCAGGGAATCGGCTGATGTTGACAGGATGTCAGAAAGATCACAGGTTTGTCATATCTATTAGTCAGCAGGCTGTTGGTTTTTCAGAAAGGTTACATGTCATGACATTGGGTGTCTTAACATCACACATTATCATATGATTATTCATCTTGACCACCACATTTGTATTAGTCTTCTGAGGTGGCTGTGGATTTTCCATGAACCCAGTCATACTTAATGCTAACCATAATAATAACATCAATAATGGAGGGCTTCAAGGCCATTGCTCCCAACAGCATACCAAGTGTGTTTTTCTGTGATTGGATTACCTCACTGTGGATGATATTTTCTAGTTCTTTCCATTTGCCTATGAATTGAACGTAGTCATTGTTTTTGATAGCTGAGTGGTACTCCATTGTGTAGATGTACCACATTTTTCAAATCCATTCCTCTGTTGAAGGGCATCTGGGTTCATTCCAGCTTCTGGCTATTATGAATAAGGCTGCTATGAACTTAGTGCAGCATGTGTGTTGTTGTATGTTGGAGCATCTATTGAGTATATGCCCAGGACAGGTATAGCTGTGTGCTCAGGTAGTGCAATGTCCAATTTTCTGAGGAACCTTCAGACTGATTTCCAGAGTGCTTGTACCAGTTTGCAATCCCAGCAACAATGGAGGAGTGTTCCTCTTTCTCCACATCCTCGCTAGCATCTGTTGTCACCTGAGTTTTTGATCTTAGCCATCCTGACTGGTGTGAGGTGGATTCTTAGGGTGGTTTGATTTGCATTTCCCAGATGACTAAGGATGTTGAGCATTTCTTTATGTGCTTTTCAGCTATTCGATATTCCTCAGCTGAGAATGTTTTCTTCAGCTCCGAACCCCATTTATTAACAGGGGTGTTTGGCTCTCTGTACTCTAACTTCTTGTGTTTTGTGTATACTTTGGATATTAGTCCTCTCTCAGATGCAGGATTGGTCAAGATTTTTTCCCAATCTGTGGGTTGCCTTTTTGTCCTAATGACACTGTCCTTTGCCTTACAGAAGCTTTTCAGTTTTATGAGGGCCCATTTGTCGATTCTTGATCTTAAAGCATAAGCTATTGGTATTTTGTTCAGGAAATTTTCCTTAGTTCTTATGTCTTCGGGACTCTTCCCTACTTTTTTTCGATTAATTTTAGTGTATCTGGTTTGATGTGGAGGCCCTTGATCCACTTGGACTTAATCTTTGTCCAGGGCCATAAGGATGGGTCAACTTACATTCTTCTACATGCTTACCTCCAGTTGAACAAGCACCACTTGTTAAAAATGCTATGTTTCTTCCATTGGATGATTTAACTCCTTTGTCAAAGATCAAATGACCATAGGTGTGTGGGTTCATTTCTGTGTCTTCAATTATGTTCCACTGATCTGCCTGTCTGTATGCCAATACCATACAAACTATTGCTCTGTAATACTGCTTGAGGTCAGAGATGGTGATTCCCCCAGAAGTTCTTTTATTGTTGAGTAGAGTTTTTGCTATCCTGGGTTTTATGGTATACCAAATGATGGCAAATTGCACTTTCTACCTTTATAAAGAATTGAGTAGGAATATTGATGGTGATGGCATTGAATCTGTAGATTGCTTTTGGCAAAATAGCCATTTTTTACCATATTCATCCTGCCAATCTATGAGCATGGGAGATCTTTCAATCTTCTGAGATCTTCTTCAATTTCTTAAGAGACTTGAAGTTCTTGTCATACAGATTTTTTACTTGCTTGGTTCAAGTAACAGCAAGTTATTTTACATTATTTGGGACTATTGTGAAGGCTGTCATTTCCCTAATTTCTTTCTCAGCCTGTTTACCCTTTGAGTAGAGGAAGAGTACTGAATTGTTTGAGTTAATTTTATACTCAGACAGTTTGCTGAAGTAGTTGATCACATTAAGTAGTTCCCTGGTGGAATTTTGGTGGTGCTTATGTAGACTATCATATCATCTTCAAATATTAGTATTTTGACTTCATCCCTTCTAATTTTTTCCCTTTGACCTACTTTCATTGTTTGATTGCTATGGCTAGGACTTTAAGTACCATATTGAAAAAGTAGGGAAAGAGTGGTCAGCCGTGTCTAGTCCCTGGTTTAGTGGGATTCCTTCAATTTTCTCAGTTTAGTTTGATGTTAGCTACTGGTTTGATGTATTTTGCATTTTCCTATATTTAGATATGGGCCTTTAATTCCTGATCTTTCCAGGACTTTATTAATGAAAGGGTAATGAATTTTGTCAAATGATTTCTCAGCATCTAATGAAATGATCATGTGTTTTTTTTCCTTTGAGTTTGTTTATATGGTGAATTTCGTTGATGGATTTCTGTATATTAAACCATCCCTGCATCCTTGCCATGAGGCCTACTTGATCGTGATGGATGATCATTTGGATGTGTTCTTGGATTCAATTTGCAAGAATTTTATTGAGCATTTTTGCATCAATATTCATAAAGCAAACTGATCTGATTTTCTTTATCTTTGTTGTATCTTTGGGTGGTTTAGGTATAAGAGTAATTGTGGCTTCATAGAGGGAGTTTGGCAGTGCTCTGTCTGTTTCTATTTTGCGGAGTATTTTGGACAGTATTGGTATGAACTCTTCTATGAAGGTCTGATAGAATTCTGCACTAAATCCATCTGGTCCTGGGCTCTTTTTGGATGGGAGATGTTTAATAGCAGTTTCTATTTCTTTAGGAGTTATGGGGTTGTTTAGATGGTTTATTTGTTCCTGATTTAACTGTGGTACCTGGTATCTGTATAGAAAATTGTCCATTTCCTTCACATTTTCCAGTTTTGTTGAATATATGTTTTTGTAGTAGGATCTGATGATCTTTTTAATTTCTTCAGATTTTGTTGTATGTCTCCCTTTTATTTCTGATTTTATTAATTTGGATACACTCTCCGTGACCTCTGGTTAGTATGGCTAAGTGTTTATTTATCTTGTTGATTTTCTCAAAGAACCAGTTCCTGGGTTTGCTGATACTTTTGATACTCAGTTTTGTTTCTTCTTGTTTGATTTCAGCCCTGAGTTTGATTATTTCCTGCCTTCTACTCCTCTAGGGTTTATTTAATTTTTTTTCTAGTGCTTTTAGGTGTGCCGTCAAGCTGATGACAGATGCTCTCTCCTGTTTCTTTTTGCAGGCACTCAGAGCTGTGAGTTTTCCTCTTTGCACTGCTTTTATTGTGTCCCATAAGTTTGAGTATGTTGTATCTTCACTTTCATTAAGTTCTAAGAAGTCTTTAATTTCTTTCTTATGTCTCCAATGAACAAGTTGTTATTGACTTCAACTTCCATGTATATGTGGGCTTTCTGTTCTATTTGTTGTTATTGATCAGCAGCCTTAGTCTGTGGTTTTTTGATAAATGCATGGGATTACTTCTATCTTCCTGTACCTGTTGAGGCTTGTTTTGTGACCGATTATATGGTCAATGTTTGAATAGGTTCCATGAGATGCTGAGAAGAAGGTATATCCTTTCGTTTTAGTATGGAATGTTCTATAAATATAAGTTAAATCCATTTGTTTCATAACTTCTGTTAGTCTTTCTATGTCTCTGTTTAATTTCTGTTCCCTTGATCTGTCCATTGATGAAAGTGGTGTGTTTAAATCTCCAACTATTATTGTTTGTGGTGCAATATATGATTTTTTTTTGAGCTTTAGAAAGGTTTCTCATTGTTTAGGGACACAACTGCTATATACTTTACAAATATAGCAATAACCCAGAACATCCGCAGGAAGCCTGTGACCATTGGCCACACGAAGATGAATGTCTTTCAAAGTTCATCATGATTTTTGGTAAGATCTTCCGCATAATTGGTGGCTTGGCTTCCCATAAACATGGTCCAGTTGTCTAGAATCTCCTCCTTGGTTAGCATCTCATCCTTGCTTTTGTCTGACTCATATACCAGATGCCAGGCCTCAGCCTGTGCATGGTCATAGTCCTGAGGGAGGATCCAATGGTGAATCTCATCCTAATCCAGTTTCCCATCCTTGTTCAGATCTAGGAAATCATTGAACTGCTCCCCAGACAAAACCCAGTCTGTCATAGGGGAATTGTCCACATGGGAAAAAGATGTCCAAAATGTACTCATCCTGGTCCACAAAACCATCCCCGTTCTTGTCGATATCCTCCAGGGTTTCCAGAACTACAATCTCCTTCATATGCTTTAAATCCTCTTAGTGTAGAAAAGCAATGAACCAGTCTTGAGTAGCTGTCAGGTCACCGTCAAGGCCTTAAACCTCCTCTCATTTCACCTTTTTTTTTTTTTTTTTTGGCTTTGAATCTTTTTATTGGATAATTTTAACTTACATTTTTTTGTTGTTTTCAGTTTTTTTTAAATTTATTTAATACTTAATAATAATTCTTTGGTTTCCGGGCAAACATCCCCCTCCCCCTCCCCTGCCTTATGGGTGTTCCCCTCCCAACCCTCCCCCCATTGCCGCCCTCCCCCCAACAGTCTAGTTCACTGGGGGTTCAGTCTTAGCAGGACCCAGGGCTTCCCCTTCCACTGGTGCTCTTACTAGGATATTCATTGCTACCTATGAGGTCAGAGTCCAGGGTCAGTCCATGTATAGTCTTTAGGTAGTGGCTTAGTCCCTGGAAGCTCTGGTTGCTTGGCATTGTTGTACATATGGGGTCTCGAGCCCCTTCAAGCTCTTCCAGTTCTTTCTCTGATTCCTTCAACGGGGGTCCTATTCTCAGTTCAGTGGTTTGCTGCTGGCATTCGCCTCTGTATATGCTGTATTCTGGCTGTGTCTCTCAGGAGCGATCTACATCCGGCTCCTGTCGGTCTGCACTTCTTTGCTTCATCCATCTTGTATAATTGGGTGGCTGTATATGTATGGACCACATGTGGGGCAGGCTCTGAATGGGAGTTCCTTCAGTCTCTGTTTTAATCTTTGCCTCTCTCTTCCCTGCCAAGGGTATTCTTGTTCCCCTTTTAGAGAAGGAGTGAAGCATTCACATTTTGATCATCCGTCTTGAGTTTCATTTGTTCTAGGCATCTAGGGTAATTCAAGCATTTGGGCTAATAGCCACTTATCAGTGAGTGCATACCATGTATGTCTTTCTGTGATAGGGTTAGCTCACTCAGGATGATATTTTCCAGTTCCAACCATTTGCCTACGAATTTCATAAAGCTGTTGTTTTTGATAGCTGAGTAATATTCCATTGTATAGATGTACCACATTTTCTGTATCCATTCCTCTGTTGAAGGGCATCTGGGTTCTTTCCAGCTTCTGACTATTATAAATAAGGCTGCGATGAACATAGTGGAGCACGTGTCTTATTTATATGTTGGGGCATCTTTTGGGTATATGCCCAAGAGAGGTATAGCTGGATCCCCAGGCAGTTCAATGTCCAATTTTCTGAGGAACCTCCAGACTGATTTCCAGAATGGTTTTACCAGTCTGCAATCCCACCAACAATGGAGGAGTGTACCTCTTTCTCCACATCCTCCCCAGCATCTGCTGTCACCTGAGTTTTTGATCTTAGCCATTCTCACTGGTGTGAGGTGAAATCTCAGGGTTGTTTTGAAAAAGATGTCCACAATGTACTCATCCTGGTCCACAAAACCATCCCCGTTCTTGTCGATATCCTCCAGGGTTTCCAGAACTACAATCTCCTTCATATGCTTTAAATCCTCTTAGTGTAGAAAAGCAATGAACCCGTCCTGAGTAGCTGTCAGGTCACCGTCAAGGCTTTAAACCTCCTCTCATCTCGTGGAGGCAACTTTTTAAAGTTGTGATGATCAGAGCTATCTTGGAATTCAGCAAGGTTTCCCAGGTAGTAGCCATAGGTAGCCTGCTTGTATTCTTCCCAGGAGATTTTTCATCTATGTCGCTATCATAATCCTTCCAGAGTTTAGCCACATTTTGGTAGATGTATCTTTTCTGTACCTGTTTGACCCAAACTTTCAGGTCTTCAGAAGTAACAAGGCCGCCTCCATCACTGTCAATTGGATCAACAATTTTCCCCAGCCTCTCCTGCTCTCGTCCAGGATTAGCTATCATAGGTCTTGGAGTCCTCCTTGCCCAGGAAGACCTCATGATCGTACAGGAAGCTGTGCTTGTTCTCTGGTGGCCACTAGCCCTGCTCTGAATCGGGACAAACGAAGTGCTCCTTGCTCATCATGCTTTTGGCCCTGAACGCCAAGACCAGTGCCAGCAGCAGCCCATGGAGTGTCCCAGGCTGACATCTGGCACCAGAGTCGTGATCAAAGGGAGGCAGCAGGGAAGTAGGGGCTCAGAGCACCTTAGCCGCTGTCCATCCCCCAGAGAGGGCTTTTGTTACATTTCAAATGTTATCCCTTTTCCTGGTATCCCATCCACAAAACCCCTTATAACATGCCTCCCCCTTCTACTATGAGGGTGTTACCACACCCACCCAAACACCGAGGCCTACCTGCCTCCCTGTTCTGTTTTCCCCTACGCTGGGCCATCAAGCCTTGACAAGACTAAGGGCTTCTCCTCCCATTTGTACCCAAGAAGGCCATCCTCTTCTACATATGCAGCTGTAGCCATGGGTCTGTCCATGTGTACTCTTTGGATGGTGATTTCAGCCCTGGGAGCTCTGGTTGTTTCTTACTGTTGTTCTTATGGGGCTGTACAGCCCTTCAGCTCCCTCAATTCTTTCTCTTACTTCTCCATTGGGGACCCTGATCTCAGCTGAATTGTTGGCTGCAAGCATCTGCCTCTGTATTTGTCATGCTCTTTACCCCACTATTTTGAGCAGATCACCACAGAGCAACGAAGATGTATTGTCTTGGAGTGATGATCTGTAGACAAATAGATGATTTCTTACTTCCTAAGGATGGTTCTATAAGAATTCCTAAAATTAGATTAGTAATTTTAAGCTTTTATAATAGGACTGCTATTATGTTTTCTCTCATAACCAAATTGCATTGAGAACTCTGCCATTCTTAAAGTGTTATGAGTGAACTGCTTCTGCAATACCAAGCAGGATCTACAAGTTAGAGCCCATCCTAAGAGGGTGTAAACCAATTAACCAAAGTTCATAAAAAGAGAACTAATGATTTACTATAGGTACAAGGACTTAACATAATTGACTGGATTTGCCTATAGGTAATGTTCCTTATTCTTTTCTCATAAAAATTACAGCTTTTAACTCTCCATGAACGTGCAGAGTCAGTGACAGATGATGATGGTTTATCCTGATGATTACTCTTCATGGATGTGCATGTAAACATTCTCTGTCGTAAACTGATTATCCAACTTATGATTTGAATTCCTGTGCAAACTTGTGGTGAACTTTTCACCATGTGATGCTGTGTTCAGAAAGATATACAAATGCTGAGGACAAAGAGAGAGAAGCTTTTAAGACAGAACTGAGCTGAAGAGAACAGAACTCAAGAAGAACTTGAGTAAAGTAAAGGCATAGCGTTGAGAATAAGGCATTGAGAGTAAGGAAATTATTGTGTCATAAGAGCAAGAGGAAAGGAGATAAGAAGAAGAGAGCAAGGAGAACTTTTTAAGCCATACTTTATGGAGGCAAACTTTTGTCTTTTAGGAAAACTGAAGAACTTAGAAATAAAGGTTAAAATCACTGCTCTTCAGCCTTCAGCCTGGCTCACTGGCTAGCCTGTGCTCTTCAGTCAGGCTCACTGGCTAGCCTCTGCTCTTCAGTCAGGCTCACTGGCTAGCTTCTGCTCTTCAGTCAGGTTCACTGGCTAGCCTCTGCTCTTCAGCCTGGCTCACTGGCTAGCCTCTGCTCTTCAGTCAGGCTCACTGGCTAGCCTCTGCTCTTCAGTCAGGCTCACTGGCTAGCCTCTGCTCTTCAGTCAGGCTCACTGGCTAGCCTCTGCTCTTCAGCCTGGCTCACTGGCCTATGGGGCCCTAGCACATTGCTTAACCATCTGCTCATGACTGCCTGACCACGCTGACCACCTGACCGCCCTGACTTCTTAAAGTCGTCCTCTAGAAAGAGCACAAGAAACCAAAGAGAAACACCTCAGCAAACTTTTCCCATGGGCCTTGCTTAAGATTAAGTACTTTCATTATTTCTTTAAAAAAGTGAAATATAATTTCCGCTATTCATATGGCCAAGAGAACTGTGCAGTAGTCATTGCTTTATGGAATTTGGGGCTAAATCAAAAGACTCCTTTATTCTATTACGATGTTATCTGTATGGTGTACGATGTATCTTTAGAAAACACAACACTAAATTCCTAAAGTCTAGATGTTTTAAGACATCACCTCATGGAGAAACTTAACTGCTTACCTATCTAGACTGGCCTCTTTTGCTATACTGCAGGTACAATCAAGTTTCCACACTACTTCCATGATTTTCAAGAATGATTAAGAGAAAAATAAGTTGGGGTTGGGGATTTAGCTCAGTGGTAGAGCGCTTGCCTAGGAAGCGCAAGGCCCTGGGTTCGGTCCCCAGCTCCGAAAAAAAGAACCAAAAAAAAAAAAAGAGAGAAAAATAAGTTGAACATAATGGCCAGAAAGGGGATTCTGTCAAGTTGTCGTATGTGGGACAAGATACCAAGCTATGACTGGTAAGCCGAAAACCACCTGTTCCCGAAAGTAACAGAGCTTACAGAAAATACATCCTTTCTTATCATTCCTCTGCCCCGATGGTCAGAGATTTATTGAGCACCTACTACAATCCTAGCCCTGTGCATCTAAGGGTGTAATGGTGAATAAAAAAATTAATAAAAAGCTTCATTATGGAATAAAGAGAAATGAAACATAACTTTGAAACTCAGAATTCAATATAAGCAATATCACCATTTCTTTAACTGGTGATTTCTGAAAACTTCATCATTTTTTCCATGGGCTCCTACAGTAATGATACTCAGTCTCGATTTTATAAGTCACAAAGAGGCAACTCACACTTCATTCTTGACTCTCAAAACTGTCAAAGGGAACAACACTGTCGCTGTCCATTGTGCTTCCCTATCAATCCTGCTATGGATGGTAATACATTCCAGTCTTTTTAATGTGTAAACAGGCCACCACTTGAGGGGAAAGGTTATTACAATTACCCAAACCGGTATATTCTCTAAAATTTTCACATAGCATTTTACTGATATCACAATGTAAATTCACCACAAATATTTAACCAATGAAAACAGAAATATTGAATAGCTCTGCAAATAGGATTGATAATCATATACACTTGAAAACAACTATCATGGAAACAAACGACATAATAGGAGAAAAGATACATCACTAAAAGGTACAGAAGCAGCAAAAAAGACACTATATTTCTTGGTTTGAAAGTTAGGTGATACACTTGATCTTTAAAGACAGGCAATGTACTTGATCTTTAAGCCCCGTCCACACAGAAACTGCAGTAGATGAGAATCTTTTGTAAGATTTATTTATTTATATGTGAGACCACGCAGCTGTCTTCAGACACACCAGAAGAGGGCATCAGTACTCCTTACAGATGGTTGTGAGCCACCATGTGGTTGCTGGCATTTGAACTCAGGACCTCTGGAAGAACACTTGGTGCTCTTTCTTACCCACTGAGCCATCTCTCCAGCCCTCACAATGGCCTCTTACACAGCATCACAGTGGTCTATTTCACTAGATGGCTCCAGGATGATAACAGAGAAACTTTCACAGTTCCTGAGCACTTCTGAGTTCAAACACCACCAGTGCCCACTCTGTGCTGTTGGCACATTCTGACCTTCTCCTAAGGGTTGTCAGCCACAAAAGGGACGGGTTAGCCCCAGACAGCATTCACTGCCCAATCCTAAAAACCCCCTCGATTCTGAAAAAGCCACATTCCATGCTTGCTCCATATTTGAGGAAGCCAAATGGTTGATCTGGCTCAAGGCTCTACTTTTCTTAGCTCATCAACTTTCTTTTTCCACTTCTTGTCACAAGAAGTATTTTTTTTATGCTGCAACTACACTGCAGTGTTTGAAGGAAAACACCATAAACTCTGGGTGTCATCTCTTGAAATTTAAAATTCACAAAACAATTCATGACTTTCTAATCAGCACCATGAAAAATAAACAAAAACAAGCAAAACCATTCCAAAGGAACTTGCTGATCTGAAGGTCTGCTCATAGCAGGCAGGAAAGAATTAAATTATGCAGAACTGTAATCTCTCAGAGCTTTGGAGGCTAAAAAAGAGGAAATTTCTGTTTATGTTCTCTTTTTCCGAGTAATTGAAGGAGGGTATTTTACATCCTCTAAATACAATCTCTTACAAGGGGCAACCAATTACAAAGTAGATCAGAAGAAATCTATTAAATAATACATTCATTGCCTGAGGTTTTAAGAAAATATTTTCCCACGATCCCCATCCTTTAACATACAATTGAAACTGAAAGAGCGTACCCCTAAACGGGGAGCCGCGTCTCTGGCTCTGATCGCGGGGTGGGGTGCCCCCAGAAATCAAGAGTAGCCATTCTTGATGTAACAGCAAGAGGTAGCTTTTGTTAACGAGATCCCGGGTCTTAGCGGGATCCCGGGTCGACACGTATCTCACACAGGAGACAGAGGAATCGACCCCGAGCTTCCAAACTCGGTGGTTTATATAGGGGCATTCGAGAGGTTACACATGATTGGTCAATTCAAAAGGTGCACGGTTACTTTCGGCGCAAAATGACATCAGCAAGGAGTATGTGTTATCTAGCAGCTCGGCAGGCAGTTAAGGTGGATCATCTCACTCGGGGGGGGGGGGTGAAGGAAGGGGAGGGGGTGGCTACGGATGGTCAATGTCCTTGGGGCTGATAGCTGGTTTGGCAAGTCCTGTCTCTGGCTCTTCCTCTGGCATGTCCCACCCTGCACATCCGGACTCTGACAATGAGCAACCTTTATGAAACTCTAGTTCTGCACATTCCGGCTCTGACAATGAGTAACCTTTATGAAACTCTAGTTCTACAAAACATTACAGGGAGTGTGCCACCAGGATAAGCTGCCTCTGAAAAGCCTGTCCAGCCCTGGCAGGTACAGGTCATTTAATTCTAAGTCAATCTGGAGAGAGGTGACAGCCCCAAGATGCTCTGGGGATGTCAGAGCACAGCTCTCATGCACACTCCAGATTACCTCTCCATTCTTTCCCAATGCCATGGGCTTTCCAATTCCTGCTTCAGCTCTCCATAAATCCCTGAACCCTCCCTTCCCCTACCCAATGGGCTCACTTTGCATTGCCTCCTTCTGCCACTGCTTTCCCAGGACAGGGGGACAGGGGGGGGGGGACGGGGAGGGCAGAACGAGCCTAAGGAGGGACTCGGGTCTCCTACCTATGGGGGGACGGGGGGGGGGCAGAACGAGCCTAAGGAGGGACACGGGTCTCCTACCTACCTTGTGTCTGCTGCTCTGGTGGTGCAGCCGGCCCTGCTTGCTGCTTGCTGTCCCTGGGGACCAGACCGGAGGTCGGGCTAGAGGTCCGCAGGAGCACCACGCCTCGAGGTCCCCTGGCAGGGTTTGCCTGGGCTTCTTCCTGGACACTGCAAGGCTTCAGTCTCTGTTGGAAACCCCGCCGCTGTCATAGCGCGCCCTCCCGTGGCCGAGGTGACCCCCAACGCCCTTACCGCCCCCTTCCCTGGCCGCTTCTTCTGCTTTTTCTTTTCTTTTTTTCTTTTCTCTTTTTGTTCACGATGTGGCTCCTGCGAAGAGCTCGCCTCCAGCAAGGAGGACATCGTGCAGGCAGAATCACCTCTGGACCCTGCCGGGGTCGGAGAGGGAGAGAGAGGAGTCAGCTTGGGCGGCGGCGCCCTGGCTGCTGGCACGTGCGGAAGGAAAACTCGCCCAGGCACACGCGCTGCTGCGGGCGCCAAATATAACGCGCCCGCCCCGCCCCCTCAGGCCCCGCGCTCACCCACGAGCTCCGCGTGCCCTGAGGCCGGGCTCGGGCGCGGTCGAGCGGCGGCGTGGGAAGGACACGTGTGCCCACTCCGCGGTGCAGGCAACACCGGGAGGCGGGACAGGGCGAGGCGTGTGGTGTGGAGCTCCGGGCTCCGCCCAGGCCCGTCAGTCCCCCCTCAGGGCTCTGCGGTGGCCCAGGGCGGCTTCTGGGGGCCCCGGGACCACCGTGACCTACCCGAGGCCATTGCCTCCGGAGCTTCGCGCTGCCCCAGGCTGGAGGCTTGGACATTGTGATTGTGGTTGCCACTCTCCTAGGCTGGCTCAGCAGGGCGCAAGCCACCACCACCTTTCCTCACCTGAAGGCATCCTGATGGTGCTTCAGAGCCCATGTCCAGCAGGCGAGCCTCAGGGCAGGGGGCCATGGTCTTGGCTCTGCACCTTGTTGCCAGCCCCTCACACATATGGCAGCATCACACATATGGCTCCTTCTACCAACCGCCACTAATCACCATTTGGACATTCCATCACAGTGTTCTCAAGAAGAAAGATGCAAACAAACACGAAAAGAATGAAATTTAGAATCTTTTTTATCAGGCTGGAGAGATGGCTTGGTGGTTAAGAGCGCTGCTTCTCCATTGCTCCCAAGTTCAATTCCCAGCAACCACATTGTGACCCACAACTATCTGTAGTGGGATCCAATGCCCTCTTCTGTCTGAAGCTCTCTTCTGACATGCAGGCACACTCGCAAACAGAGTGCTCATGTACATAAATAAATAAATCTTTAAAAATAAAACCTTCTAATCAGTTAATGTATCTACATCTAGAAGCTAGAAAAGGGTCACAGCAATATTAAAAATAACTCAGAAATAGTAAAGGGATGTACGAGAGTCACAAAATTCACTGGGCAAGATGGTGTATACCTGCAATCCCAACACTCACAAGGCTGAGGTAGGTGGATTGCCTTGAGTTCAAGGCTAGACTAAAGTGTGAGTCATTGTACTAGAAAACAGAATAATTGGGGAGGGGATGGAGAGAGAGACAGAGAGACAGAGAGACAGAAGAGACAGAGAGACAGAGAGACAGAGAGGGAGACAGAGACAGAGAGACAGAGATAGAGAGAGAGAGAGAGAGCTTGATGTCATTTCCTGCACTGATGACAAGCTACTGAAGACTGTGAATGTCTCCTATCAAGCACAGAGAGTGCTAATGACAGAATGGGTTTCTTATTAAGATATCATAAACTATAGATGGAAAAGTAAAGGAATGTATAATAAATAAAAGAGAAATCAGACATCGGAAACCTAAATTTAGAAGACTGTATATGTTTAAGTCACAGGGGAGGGAATGGGACGATGTGGGGGAGAGAATAATCAGAATAAATTATATATGTGTATGAATATGGAAACTAAGAGCAAGCAATGAAAAGAGAAAAGCAGGTTTATTTTACGATGAAATTGAGTTCCCATATGACACTATGTAACATTTTGTAAATTGATTATATGAATTATCAGCAATAAAAATCAATTGTTATTAAAGATGTGGTTGTGTTCATATTAATTAGAAATGTTTTAAATTCTTTTTATTTATTTGCTTATTTATTGATTGATTTTTTTTTAAGATAGGGTTTTCCTATATAGACCAGGTCGACCTCAAAACACAGATCCACCTGCTTATGCCTTCAAAGTGTTAGGATCAAAAGTGTATACTCACACATGAGAGTTACATTCTTAAAGTGATAAAAAAGAAAGTACAGTTATCAACATGGTACAATTATTGAACAGTGATCAAGTGAATGGAAATATCAGAAACATATTTAAGGCATTAGGTCACTGTTGTTAAAAGGATCTTAAACAGCATATATAATTCAAATCATCCAGGAGACACATTTCGAAAAAAAACAAGGAACTGGGTAAAGATGATTTAAATTTTTCAATCTATTAAAAATTTTAAAGTGCATTCGATATGAAAGTGTAAGTGATATACTTCACATTTTTCTTATATACCATCTTCAATTTTATGTGCATTCTGCAAATATTGTCCATGTTTATTCAGGCTCTTAATATTTCCCCATGACTGATAACATTCACAGAAATCATATTGAGCAAAATGTATATGTTGACGTATAATAGAATTGTATTCTACACCGTATAGCATAGAAATATGTATATATAACTTCCCATATATGTGTGTATATACATATGTAAATGGCTCAAGAAAATGAGTATCACTTTATCATTGTAGTATTATTTTCATCAAAATCCTGAGAACATTGAAATGGCATCAAATACTGACCACATTGGCAAAAAACAAAAAAAAAAAAAAAACAAAAAACAAAAAGAAAAAAAAAACTCCAAAAAATAAAACTCTTATAAAGAATCTAACGATACTAGCAAAAGATGCAAAAATATTAAAGTCTCAATGAAAAAAAAAGCCCAGATGAAATACTGTATATTTTCTCAACTCTAGGATAATGTATTTTTGTACAACTATCAATAAAAGGCCTGAATTTTGAAGAATTCAAAAGTAGCGCAGTATAATTATGCAGTGGACAATACTGTTGCATACCATTTTACATAACTGCATACACTCTCGTTCTTTTGTTCCATGGTCTAGCGACGAACTCGGGTAGATTTATGGGGAACTCGGGTAGATTTATGGGGAACCATTGCACTGTAGACTTAAACTGGATTAATTTGGGGATGAGTAAGTCGTATTTTGTTAAAGTTGCTTTAAAAATAAACCGTTGGATATTAGTACAGCAAGTAATTCTCCCTGAAGGAAAAACCAGACACCAAGAACCTAGACCAGTGCTGTCCAGGAGAAATTTCTAGATGATAGAAATATTCTATATCTGCTGTGTTTCTGGCTATGGATTCTGGCTGGCTGTTTGCCTCCTGGTTTGCCTGCTGTGACTAAAGAGGCAGAATTTAGTTCTAAGTTCAGTTCATCTCAAATAGCCATGTGTGACCAGTGGGTGCCATTTGAACAGTGTAGCCACAGAAAACTGAAGCAGTGTAACCAAAGACTCACCTAGGAGTCAGTTGACCTCCTAGAAGGTGACTTGGGAAAATGTTGGCAATGATAGCCTCTTGGGGAGCTCACCTTCACCAAAAGGAAACTGTGAATCCTTACTCTACTGCAATAGTCAGAATGCAACTGGTCTCACACCCACCCCAACCCTCACCAAAGACACTTGAGAGGGAGCTGAACCCACTGTGTGCTTTAGATTTCAGTTTAGAAAGCACTTCCTTCAAAGTGGAGCAGACTGAGATTGCCAAGTCCTTTGCGTGGATCCAGGGACTTGGGCCTGACCAGGGGTGAGGAGGAAATGAAGAATGACATTGGACACACATACATGGGGACGTCTGGGTCCATGGGCTGCAGCATCCCAGAAGCTCAGCATGTTTATTATATAGAGTTGGCCAGGAAGCAGGGCTGTTGCAAGGGGCAGCAAGGAGGTGGGCATTACATGCAGATAAACAAGGAGGGGAGGACTATGCATATGTAACTGACAAGGGGCAGATTTAGCTAATCTCAGTAGGAGCAGTCTCTGCAGGGGGCAGTCTTCAGGCTGTAAATATCCAGATGGGGCCAGGGAGAAAGGTAGAGTAGACTTTATCTACACACACTATCAACACCATCCTGAGAAGGCTTTGTCATGTCTCTGAGCCTCAAGGGTTATGGGGGCCTTTGCCTTTTCCCCATGGATAAATGGCTTTGGGTCCATGGCATAGTCATATCATTTTTACAACACACATCCTCTTAGGGCTGCAGTTCCTCAGGACTTCCTCTGCTCCCACAGTGAGATCTCAAAAGAAAAACAGAAACCAAACAAAGAAAAAATGTGCTCAGTGAACTGGTTAATTCCCTAAACTATACAGATCCAGTGTCCTAAGTCTAGGACTTCCTCAAAGGCTACAGAAAATCCTGTGGACCTAAAATAAGCAAGAAAAAAAAGAGAAAAAAGGAAAAAAAAAAACAAAGACCCTTGTCCCCTCCACAAAAAATGAATGGGAGAAAAAATTATTAAAGGTTTTCATAGAAAATTGTTTAAGAAAAACACACGGGAATTGTACTTAATAGAATTAGTGTGCTGAGATGTGAGGCCCACTCACAGCATGCAGCATTTGGAAGTCTCAGACAACTTAACAGAAGAGGACTCCTAAATGTTCTTTGTGACCACTCTCCACATACTACTCACAGCTTAATACTAACCTTCATAATTGAGTTGGGGATAGTATTCACCATAGCAGATAATTGAAGCATTTGTGCACACAGACACAAACACACATACACACACACACACACAAACATGCACACAAAACACACACACTCACACACACACTCACACACATACACACAGACACACACATGCACACAAAACACACACACACATTCACACACATACACACAGAAATACACACATGCACACAAAACACACACACACACTCATACATACACACACACTCACACATACACACACAC
Organism: Rattus norvegicus; assembly: GCF_021556685.1. Classification (NCBI taxonomy): domain Eukaryota; kingdom Metazoa; phylum Chordata; class Mammalia; order Rodentia; family Muridae; genus Rattus; species Rattus norvegicus. The sequence goes on from NC_141542.1 coordinate 21,257,182, forward strand.
AAAACACACACAAAACACAAACAAAACACACACACTCAGGAGCACACACAAGAGAAATGCATATTCTATGATGTTTCTTGGCATATTTTTATTTGTAAGCCTCAATGCTGGAGTGTTCTTGGTTTTGCAAAAAGTGGGGGGAAAAGTCAGGCTTCATTTTACCCCTTTTGAAATGACAGATATCTGTGTGTTAAACATACTCTGATGGCTGTCCAGGCTGCCACGGCCTACTTGACAGCATCCAGGTCACCTTGGTCAGGACAGTGGTTGCTCTTCTTATTGGCAACTGGTTTGCATCACAAGAGTTTTTCACATCCTTACCAATATTAGAAGTTTGGTGACACAAGCAGCTTGACAAACAGTAAAATTATTGTGGTTTTGCCTTTCTGGAGGACATTAAAATTTACATGTTTTGCATATGGCTTTTTTTCTTACCACTTAGTCCTGCTTTAGCCCTCTTCAAATGTGGCCATGCAGCCAGCATCCCTTTGCTCCAGGCTCTCAGCACCCCATTCCTGTCACTGATCTGATGCATACTTGGTCCCAGAGATGGACAGCAGAGGGACTTGACACACAGCGTCCACTCTGCTCCACTGCTTTGCTTTTTGTAAATTCTTTACAATGGCTATTTCTTGATTTATTATTACTATGAACCTGACCTTTCTTGATATTTTGAGATAGGATCTTATTACACAGCCCAGGCTGGCCTTGATTTCCCAAATCTCTGGCCTTAGTCTTCCACCATTCCCTGATTCTCAATTTGTTATTAGAGGTAGTTGTATGGCCCCATTTCCAAATCAAATGTTCTTCTGGCTTTATGACTTTGCTCTTTCCACAGACTTTTATTAATTATGCAAAGTAGATGGTGTTTAATGTTTAAATACTAGATATATTAACACGTCAGTCCCCAAGACAACTCTGTGAATTAACACTCGTTATCATCCTCACTGTGCAGATAAGGGAATTGCGTCACACAAAGGTAAAATAATTTCTCCACGGTTGAACATCCAATGGGTGTGAGAGCCAAGCTTTGAGTCCAACTACAAAGTAGATCGGCCTATAATGTGTCTGCTGCTGCTGTATATTCAAATGGTAAATTCTGTACCCTAAGGTCTGGTTGCTCCAAGACAAGGAGATCCTCATGTATACCAGATTTTCTTTCTTTCTTTCTTCCTTTCTTTCTTTCTTTCTTTCTTTCTTTCTTTCTTTCTTTCTTTCTTGCCTCCTAAGTTATCCCTGATTGGTTAATAAAATCCCTACAACATGGGCTTGGAAGAAGAGAGGGGACAGAGCAAAGTTTCCCTGGGTCTGGGGGCTCAGGCAGGGTCCACAAGGAGAGGGAAAAGACATGGAGGAGAAGGAAGGAGACACCACCCAATAGGGTAGGTGGATCGTGAGTGTATTACCATGAGGGGCAGCCTGTCAGAACAGGCGTGGCCCAGGCAGAGCATGGCAAGCAATACCTCGGGGTTATGGACAGGGAAGCAGAAAAAATAGCACAGAGGGTTGATGTCTGCCCAGCTCTAGTACTTTAAGGCTTATTCTAAATCTAAAAGTTTTGTGTCTTTTATTTGGGAACCAAATGATCTACGGTGGGGTAGAAACCCCCTAATAATATTTACTGTAGCAATGGCCACTCAATTATTGTGGTATTTTAAATATAACACACATTGAATTTCACAATTCAGATGCAAGGCTTTTTATGTTTCCAATGTGACTGTACACCTGAGGTCATGTCTAGGTATAGAGACAGAACATGGCAGAAATACCGAGAACATTTTAAGGTCATCACACTGACCACATGAAAGCCACAGGCTATACAGACTATGACGGATGAGGAGAAGGCTTAGCGCTCTCTGGAGTCCCCTTCCCTAGTCTTGGGATAAGACTTCCAGTAAGCCAAGACCATATTCCTCTTTCATTTCTCAAGGAGCCAGGGGTAGACCCACATATATGATTTCTTTCCCTGCAGGGTTTTTTTTTTTCCAAGCGCTGCACTTCTAAGGAATTGGCAAAGGTAAGCACCATCAGAGGAAGGTCAGCATATGAATTCTGTATAACTCTGCTGTGACAGCATGTACCTATCAAGTACTGGAAGCCTTGCTGGAAATATTAATCAACCTCTAGGATCAAAAGGAAACAACCCGAGGGCCATATGGCTGTAAAGCAAGTCTGGAACCATAGCCCAGTATGGAAGTTCAGCCTTGGATCTTACATCAAACAGCGATAGCATCCAAAAGAAACACAAAACTGAAATGGCAAGGTGACTGGTAATGACCTCATGGCAAGGATATCTAAGTCATGTGGAAAGATCCCAGTGCAAAGACACATGTCCACGAAGCTTTCACCAAGAATCCCAATTCTGTGTTCTACAACATTATATACACACACACAAAGAATACTCATTTATGGTCAGCTATGGGGATTGATTCTCTGGTAATCTGACTTTGAGATTGACATAGATGTATAAAGGTGTTTGACAAGTGCTCTTGGGGACCATGGCTGTGACAAAGAGGAGAGAAGAGGATGGGGCGGAGAGCACTCTGGATCTAATGCAGTCACAAGGGTATGCAGGCAGCACTGTGTGGGGCGCAGGAGCTGGCCTGACCCTGAAGTCTTAGCCTGCACTGGAACAAGCAGGAGGCCCGGCCTTAAAGTCTCCATTGGCTAAGGACGAGGTTCCTGGTCAGAACCCAGTTACCACATTGTAACCACATAGCCATCCCTTCTCCATTATCATTCTTCCTGAATTTCCAAGTCCTATCATGAGGATATTTGGGGCTCCACTCTGATCTTTTACTCATAGCAAACATAAAAATCAGGTGGATGGGCAGGGAGTGGAATGGCCTAAGATTAGGCTAAACCTCAATTTTAATGGGTCCATAAGTTCAGGAGGGAGTCCATTGGCATTGTCATGTGTGGCTTCTGTGTTCTTATCCCGGGTGAGCTGACTCTGTGATACGATGCCACCTCACCTCACAGATATCAGGGTGAAAATCATGTATGACTTTTCTGGGAAGAACTCTGCCTTTTCCTACCATCTGGAGTTATACAACATCTCTATGCACAGCTCAGAAGAGAGGGGTGGAGATTGTGGAGGCCTTAGAAGTTGAGGATCTTTTCTGATTAAGGCACATATTTTTTCCTATGTAATTTTTCCCTTGCTCTTTCCCTAACGATGGCTGACTTCATTCCTGGCCTGAAGTAAACTGGATTCTAAGGTTTTGGATTAGAGAAGCCCCCATTTTTGAGATGACAGGCCCAGCAAGGGATTCCACTGCATACAGGTTCCTATTCCTAAGGAAGTTGTTGCTACAGAATCACAGAATGTGGGCAGCAGCACAGGATATCTCCCAGCTTTCTCTCCTGCACGTGCTGCAACTGTAACAAGGCTGTTTGTTTGTTTGTTTGTTTGCTTTTTATTGGAAATACCTAAAAGCTGGACAGAGTTAATACATGCCTTTAATACCAGCACCCACAAGGTATTTTTGTTTTTGCTTTTGTTTTTGTTTTATTTCATTTCATAATTTCTGTAATTGTTGTTAGGATTCTTATTGTTTTCTTTGGTAATTCCCTCTAGCCATTCAATTTGTATATAGAATGTAAAGCCATGCTCTGCATGGTCCTCTTATTAATGTTAAGGATTTTATTCTTACCACCAATGCCACAGATGAACACAATATTTACTTTCAAATCAGGGAAACAGGCATAAAGAAGAGAGCTATGTTGTTTGGTCTCAGGTAAGCAGGCAATCAGGAGTATAGGATGGCTTCCCAATGTTTTGGATTAGGTAAGCTTCTGTTATTGAGATGAGAGGCCTCTGCTGAAACCTTCAGTTGAGTAACAGAGAGTCTGGAAAGACTGAAAGAGTGGTTGCACCTTGAAAGTGAAGGCTGGCCCTTCAGTGCCTCTGCAGCCTGAGGCAGAGTTCTGTTGGGAACACAAGAGCACTTGGCCAGAGATCATAGGGGACTGCATTTTGGTTGAGCCCTGAGACCTGGATGAGCAGAGGCTTCCACAGTTTTGAAAAGGGAAGCAGAGTCACATAGATGCGAGGGAACAATGGATCTGTGATCTGCATGTTATCCACTTCATTTATCTTTGCAGTGTACATCATATATGTAAACGACAAGGGCATCCTACTTTATCACATCTAGTCTCTCTAGATATAAAGCATGTGCAAGTGTAAACACAGTAGATTTAGTTCAGCAATACATTGTGTCCCATTTTGTTAAAGACCTTTATTTTATTGCTATTTATATATTTTTTCTTTTTCACTTTACGTTCTGCTCACTGACTCCTGATACTTAATTACTCTCTCCCACAATCCTTCCCCAATTCTCCTGGCACAGTCTTCTCTGAGTGTATGAGGGCCAACTGTTTGAGTACCTCCCGTCTTTTACCAAAGCCTTTCCTGGGGCATTGTTGAGGATGCTGGTTTTGGATGCATTGGACTTGGCTTTCTTCATGCTCCATTTTCCTGGCTTTGAGAAGTTTGTGAACAACTGTCTGTGAACTTGGTACTTCATCCATATGGTACACAAGAGGTAGTGGTTTTGTTAATATTTTTGAGAGTATATTTCAATCAAACCTCTCCTACTAATATCCTAACAATGACAAAGGTAATGGGAGGCTACACATCTACTTCATTAGTTTTCAGTTCTTCTCAGACAAGCAGTGTAGAAGCCCACAAAGCTGGCAAAGTTAAGTGAGGTCACGCAGGGGTCCTAAGAGCACAGTCCTACTTTCTTAGAATAACTCATAGGGACTTACCATATCCATACACCTGTAGCTCCATATGCACTGGACCCCTGTGAAGTGCTCAACATTCATTGCTTTTGTCACTCAGTTTGCCACAAACGTTAGAAATCTGAAAAGTTCAGCAAATTTGAAGGTGTGAATAACTCCCAGTGACTGGAGTAAGCTCAAACAGTCTGTGACAACGAAGAAATGATTAAGTATCCAAGAAAGAAGACCCTCACCAGGATCGTAGTCCTATTCCAGTAAGAAAATTTAATAATAAGGCTTCAGGTGAAAAGATAAATTAGGAGGTCTAGGCCAAATATTTTGTCCTCTGCCCTCAGGGTTGCAGCCATTCTGTCAGACTTTCCTGGCCTCTGTCACAGGATCAGAGTTCTCACCTGGAAGCAGGAATATCTGGAAGGCACATAATACATATCCACAGACGACTCTTTGGGTACAAACTGACAGGCAACTTCAAGGCTTAAAGTTATTCTCTCTCTCTCTCTCTCTCTCTCTCTCTCTCTCTCTCTCTCTCTCTCTCTGTCTCTCTCTCTCTCTCTCTGTCTCTCTCTCTCTTTCTCTCTCTCTCAGCTTGAGGCTGCACACACTCTGCATTCTTTTGTGCACTCTGCCTTTTTTATTGCAGTTTTCTTTTCTCAAACTCCCACAATCATGCACACGTCTGTTCATTATCTTTTCACGCACACACACACTCTTCATACACAGCTCACACATATCTCACACACACCACATGCACTCTCCTGTCACTCACACACACAGTCTTCATAAACACCTCATACATATCTCACACAGACCACATGCACTCTCCTGTCACGCACACACACACTCTTCATACACACCTCATACATATCTCACACACACCACATGCACTCTCCTGTCACTCACACACACAATCTTCATACACACCTCACATTCTCTCCTCACTCATTCTCACATGCTCTCCTCATGCTCTCTCCCTGGCTCTCACATTTGTTCTCAGACTCGCTCTCTCATTAGCTCCCTCATTCACTCTTCACATTCTCTCTCCACTCACTCTTCACATGCTCTTCTCATGCTCTCTCATTCGCTCTCACATTTGTTCTAACATTTGCTCTGTCATTTACTCTCTCATTCACTCGCTCATGTTCTCTCTCATTTACTCTTCACATGTTCTGTAGCCTTTCTCTTGCCCCAGTCCTTTATTAATAATCCAAAAGCAGGTAGAAAAAAGACATTGTGTAATCATTGCCAAATCAAATGCAAAGAATGACTACATCTCACCAAGAACTAAGAATTACAACTGTTCCCCAAAGTTTCAGGCTTGCCCTATACCCAGGCCTGTGGCCAATATAATAATAATAATTGTAAACTTATCATTATTTAAACTTTAACTCTTTACTTTTATACTTCAGAGACCAAATAATAATTTTAAACTTATCATTATTTAAACTTTAATTCTTTACTTTTATACTTCAGAGTCCAAAGCTCCGAGATCAGCTAATTGAATTTTCCTGTGACACTCTAATGATAAATGACATAGGCAAAACTGCCAGGCAGTGGCCAGAAAGAATCAAGGTAACCCTTAGCACACTAATTCCACTAGCGTTCTGCTCCTTGCACACAGTGACTCTCATAAGGGTTCCAGTAGTTAGACTTAGTTTACTAGTATATTATTTTATATATTCTATACTTCCTTAACCAGTCTATAATATTGTGTAAAACTTACTTCCTAACTTCAATAACTTTTTCCTTTCTTGGGGTCCCAATGTTGGCTCTAATTCATTTTCTCTTATTTTCTTCAAGCTGTCTTTGGAAGTCAAACCCTAATCTAGAACAACAATTCTGCAGTTATAACATTTTTTCCAAGATGAGAATACACAGTATCCACCTGGGCCACTAGGGCTGTGCTGTGCTGTGCCCCTATGCATCAATTTCCAATTGTCTAAGAATCATAACATCAAGGAACATCTAGTTTCACAGAATTCACCAGAGCAGAAGGAGAAAGAAGTAGGAAAGTCAATATAATACAATAATTGTGCACACCAAGGCCAACTGATAGGCAGTCACACACAAATGAAATCTATACAGCCGATGTCTAGGACTAAGGTTTGGAGAAATGGAAACAACCAGTTTTTACAAAAAGCTACTGCGGGCTACTGAGATGTCTCCATTGTATGTTGTCCCCAGCATTAGCCAGAACTCAGACAACAAAGGGAGGTCAAAAGGATACAGATTGGAAAGGAAGAAGCCAAAATATCACTGTTGCAGAGGATAGGGTAGTATACATGGGACACCCCAAAAGTTACAACAGAGAACTCCTAAGCCTGATAAACAACTTCAGCAAAGTGGTTGCATATAAAATTAATTCAAACAAATCAGTAGCCTTCCTCTACACAAAAGATAAACAAGCTGAGAAAGAAATTAGGGAAATGACACCTTTCATAACAGTCCCAAATCATATAAAAATACCTCAGTGTGACTTTTATCTAACAAGTGAAAGATCTGTGTGACAAGAACTTCATGATATGAAGAAAGAAATTGAAGAAGATCTCAGAAAATGGAAAGATCTCCCATTCTCATGGGTTGGCAGTATGAAGATAGTAAAAATGGCCATTTTCCCAAAGTGACCTACAGTTGCAATGCAATCTCCATCAAAATTCAATTCCAATTCTTCATAGGGTTAGATAGAACAATTTGCAAATTCATTTGGAATAACAAGTAACGCAGGATAGCTAAAACTATCCTCAACAATAAAAGGACTTCCCTGGGAATCACCATCCCTGAACTCAAGCAGTTTACAGAGCATTAGTGATAAAACTGTATGGTATTGGTATAGAGACAGGAAGATAGACCAGTGGAATAGAACTGCAGACCCAGAAATGAACCAGCACACCTATTGTCCCTTGATTTTTGACAAAGGAGACAAAAGCATCCAGTGGAAAAAGGATAGCATTTTTAGCAAAGGGTGCTGGTTCAAATGGAGGTCAGCATATGGAGTAGTACAAATCATCCCCATCTTATTGCCCTGTGTAAAGCTTAAGTCCAGGTGGATCAAGGACCTCTACATCAAACCAGATCACTCAAACTAATAGAAGCAAAAGCGGGGAAGAATCTTGAACACATGGACACTGGGAAAAATTTCCTGAACAAAACACGAATGGCTTATGCTCTAAGATCAAGAATAGACAAATGGGACCTCATAAAGCTACAAAGCTTCTGTAAGACAAAGGACACTGTGGTTAGGACAAAACAGCAACCAACAGACTGGGAAAAGACCTTTACTAATCCTACAACTGATAGAGGGCTAATATCCAAAATATACAAAGAACTCATGAAGTTGGACTGCAGGGAGACTAAGAACCCTATTAAAAATTGCAGTTCAGAGCTAAACAAAGAATTCATAGCTGAGGAATATGGAGTGGCTGAGAAGCACCAAAAGAAATGTTCAACATCTTTAGTTATGTGGGAAATGCAAATCAAAACAACCCTGAGATTCCACCTCACACCATTCTGAACAGCTAAGATAAAACACTCAGGTAACAGAAGATGCTTTTGCAGATGTGAAAAAGAGGTACACTCCTCCATTGTTGGTGAGATTGCAGACTGGTACAACCATTCTGGATATCAGTCTGGAGGTTCCTCAGAAAATTAGACATTGCACTAGCTGAGGACCCAGCTATACTTCTCTTGCACATATACCCAAAAGATGCTCCAACATACAACAGGGCACATGCTCCACCATGTTCATAGCAGCCTTATTTATAATAGTCAGAAAATGAAAAGATCCCAGATGCCCTTCAACAGAGGAATGGAAACAGAAAGTGTGGTACATCTACACAATGGACTACTACAGATATATCAAAAACAATGACTTCATGAAATTCATAGACAAAGAGAACGAACTAAAACATATCCTCGTGAGTGAGTTAACACAATGACAGAAATACACACATGGTATGCACTCATTGATAAGTGGATATTAGCCCAAATGCTCAAATTCTCCAAGATTCACAGACCAAATGAAATTCAGGAAGTATGACCAAAATGCTGATTCTTCACTCCTTCCTTTAAAGGAGAAGAAGAATCCCTATTGAAGGGATAGGGATGCAAAGTTTAAAACAGAGCCTAGAGGAATGTCCATTCAGAGTCTACCCCACATGTGGCCTATACATATACAGCCTTCAAACTAGATAAGGTGGATGAAGCTAAGAAGTGCAGGCTGATAGGAACTGGATATAGATGTCTCCTGAGAGGCACAGCCAGATCATGTCAAATACAGTGGCAAATGCTAGCAGCAAACCATTGAACTGAGAACCGGACCTCAGTTGGAGGAATTACAGAAAGATTGAAAGAGCTGAAGGGACTTGCAACCCCATAAGGACAACCATGCCTGCCAAGCAGAGATCCCAGAGACTAAACCACTACCCAATCACTATACAGGGACTGTGCCATGGCCTCATCTGCATGTGTATCAGAGGATGGTCCTCTTGGGCACAAATGGAATGAACAGCCCTTGGTCCTGCCTAGGCTGGGAAAGTGGATGGCTGGTGAAGGGAATACTTTTATAGCAGAGGTGGAGGGCGATGGTATTCAGACTTATTTCTGGAAAACAAGGAAGGAATAACATTTGAATTCGAAATGAAAAATATCCAACTAAAAATCAACAACAACAAAATGGTATTTTGAGCTTTGAATCAAAATAAGCCACAGTCAGGAAACAGAGAATTGTATGCCTATGGTTTTCTTCAAATATGCTCAGGGCCCAGGTAGGTTCTGGGTCCAGGCTGGACCAAGTAGGTTCCTGCCACTGACTGCTCTTCTATTCCTGTTTCCAGAGGCACCATGCAGATTAATATTGGACCAGAGATGTGGGCAGAGCTGGTCGGAAGTGGCTTTCTTTCCTGTGGTCTCAGGATTATCTGCATTCCTGAATGTTCAGCATTTTCTGCCCCGGGATTTGGGTTCAGGATTCCTGATGGCTTTAAACTCCCTTATACCATGTTTATATGTCCTGGGAGGTATTACAGAAAAATTAATGTTTATCCTATTAATTTGGTCAAAACTCTCATCGACAGAGTATAATTTAGAGGTAACTATATATTTGACAGCAAGCATACACAGTAGGTAATGTATGCATGATGAAGTTGAAATTCAGAGTTGGAAACACAGTGCACAGTGACTGTATAAATGCCTGTGAATCTCAGTCTGACTGGGAAGTGATTTGATGCCCAGTCCCCATGAGAATTCAGAGATCCATCCCTCCCTGATAGCTGTGGGACTTCAGATGTTGACACTAATGATCAATAAAGAAGGTTCTTAAGAGCAAAGAGTTTGAGATTACTCCTTTATTGACCAGAATACATCCAATTTACTTGATAGTAACCAGATGCAGGTAGTCAATATATACAGTCTATATCCTTATCAAAATAGAAAAGCAAATGAAGAAAACAACAACAACAGATAAATAATAAATCTTCAAATGAATAGAAGGAAAACCAAATAACCAAAATAATCAAAACTCAACCAAACTTTAAATAGAGGAAGTATGCTAAGCATTCTTTTGCTGCTCCTTTTGCAGAATAGACTTATAGCCTGTGGCTTGCCTTGGAGACATAGTAGACAAGCAGTTAGTGATGGTAACAATCTTTTCGAGACGAGTGGAAGTAGGTCTGTTTTGTTGGAGTGGGGGTATTAAGGAAAAAGCCTACCAATACTGAGTATAAATGATATTACAGACTTTGTCACAAAGTCTTTCCAATGTTGTGAACTGATCTCCATGAAACTCTTCTGGATGACCCATCAGGAAAAGTACAAATTTACACGTGCACAGTCTTTCTGGATGACCAGCAGCTCTTGATTGATGTGCATCAGCACTTCTCTGAGTCCCTCAAAAAGTGTACACTTGCTGGAGAGAGGCGAGGTGAAAATACAGCGTATTCAATCCAAAGAAATCAAACTACAGGAGGAAAATGCAGTCCACAGTTGCTATGGACATTACAGGTGAGATGCAATAGTGGTGTATTTGCTGTGCACACTTAGTTCTCCTCCTGTAGCTCTTCTCTCCAAGGGAGATCTTGTCCTGGACTGTGTCATGTTCGAGTTTCTGCTGGAGAATTTCAGACCTAGCAGAGCAAGGGAAAAAAGGTTTAGTGAGTGGTTGTCAATTCGGTTCTCCCTCATACATCAGCTCTATTCAGTTGGACAATCCAGCATGACCTGTCAGCTGAGGTCAGTCCCTGCATCCCCAAGTGTCCTAGAGTACCTGGGCTTCAATTTATATCTCACCTTTCAAACTGCTATAATTTGAACTGTGGACTATGCACTGTACTGGGATTAAGAGAAAAATGAGCATTTTTCCCCACTGGTCCAGGTATATGACATTGAATAATAACATTGTAGCTATGTCTGAATCTGAGTTCAAGAGAGGTATGAGCAACCTAGAATACCATGTGGATGCCTTCTGGAGAACATGCCCAGAATTGAGGTGAAATTTCTGATTATGTTAGCACTGAAGGAACCCGTCTAGTTTCCATTTGTAACCACTGAGCCTGCAAATACACAGGGAAGCCATCTCACATCAAATCCATGGGAATTGCATAGATCTGGTAATCACTGAGAATGTGCTCCATGCAAATCTTCCCAGCGTACACATGGACATTAAAGGTGATTGTGATGTAGAAACAGAACAGCACCCCTGTAAGTCTATGGCTAGTGCAAGGCAGTTTGTGAGAGGACAGAAGAGAAAATGTCCTCAGATCTCTCCGGAGAGATCACAGGAAGAAAGGAGTAGAACATAGCAAGAAATCCAGAGGATCATATATATATTGTTTCATGGGCAAAATTCACATGAACTGTACCAGAACAATACTCTGAGTAGCTCTTTAACTACCTGAGGCTGAAATCCAGGTGGGGTGGTCATCCACCCAAAAAGGGTATTTATATAGGGAAGGATATTCAAATGGCTTCTTCCAGCCTATGTTCCTACCTGAACATTAATGCTTAATGTAAAGATTCCCCAGGATTCGCTGGAGGCATAAAAACAAATGTTGAGTGGGATATGTACATAGTGGCCAGACCTATAGACAGCTCAGTCAGTGATGTGCTGTCCTCCCATAAACCGTCATAGACTCAGGGTTCTTTCCCCATTAACAATCTGGCTTAGCAAGTCCCAAAGGCTGTGTAGATCTGTCTTGTTGCTCAGCAAAGGATCATATATTGGTGGTGGACTAGACTCTTGTTCTTGTTCACTCTTTCAGACTTTCCCCAAAGTGTGCAACTTCTTCTAATCGGAGCTGTCTTTACCATAGCCTGAGTGACTTCATGCCCAAAGCTAGAATCATAGGAAATCTCCATAACCAGGATCCAAATCAACAAATTTTCTCCCCATAATGTGATTGTTCCACAGATAATTTGAATAAGTAAGTAAAAGCTTGCATGGATTATCTCACACTGAATCAGAATCTATGGAAGGGCTCCATCGTATGTACACTTTTACTCCTTGGCTGATGGACGTCTGGATAGATTCTCCTTCAAGGTTACACTGGGACCACTACAACATTGATGCTCCCTAGTTGCAATGGCAATACCTACTCCTTGTTGTGGAATCACTGGGTTAACTAAAACTTCTGTTCCACTTTCTGAACATGGCTTCTCATAGGGCTACCTGTTCTTACACTGTCAGACCCATTTGAAGCTCATCATTTCTCCTAACCCATTGAGGCTGAAATTAACTGAGAAAAAAATGATGTTGATCGACAGCACTTGCAGAATGCTACACAGATAACATAGAGGAGCGCTTTGTATAATCTGTGCACCTAAAGGGGCTCCTGAAACTGCCCTGTTTCTGCACCACAGCATAGCTATGGGACTTTTGCTGGATGACGTTACAACTCCAAGCAACTCAAATTCTCAATGAATAAAATCCAAGCCAACTCCCTGGGGAAGCTGTAGTGTGCCAAGGTAGCTGGAAAGAAATGGTAGCAGGCAATGTGGAAAGCAACCTTGGAGAAGACACAGTGAGTGACACACCCTTCCAGTGGGTTTTCACAATTCACAAAGAACAGAGAAGGATCATAAATCAATGGATTTTATAGAGAAGCCTTGCCCTTACCTCCCAGTACTCCATTCCTTTGATGTGCTCCAAAGGATTTCAATGCAGATCAGTAGTTGCCCCTAAACACTTGAAAATCTAACTTTACAGGTGTTTTTGTGTCCTCTTTTTGGGGGTTGCATTTCTAAAGGATTTTATTGTCCTGCTTCTACACCATAACAAAAAGGGACCTGCAAGCTCTAGGCCTGTACCATTTGTTACCCCTGTGAAACACGACTCACTTGAACATATTTCCACTCCTCCCCCAGACTTCACAAGATAATTGTGTTCTGAAATTTTTGGAGACAGAATAAATTAGTAATTTAAGTGTCCTTTTGCTGTACAGAGCTAGATGGAGATGCCAAATGACTGGGCAGCTCTATTTCATGTTTCATGGATGTAAAGTGAACGCTTAGAGTACTTTTCTCATGAAACTTGGAAATAGAGGAAAACACACGTTCACTGCTGCAAACACAAACAAACACACACACACACACACATACCCACACACACACCCCACACACACACACACACACACACACACACAAACACAAACACAAACACAGACACACAGATACACACTCGCATGCACAAATGAAAACTTTGCTCTTATGCAGCACATTTCCTGTTGAGTGAGGAATTAGTGGGAACAATGCTGTGTACAAGTCTCTTAGACTTAAGCAAGATGTGCTGCCCTGGCCTGTACTCATTTGCACTTCAGGAAACCTTTCTATGCAGATACTTGCTGGTCCGACAAGTAAGTGACATGTTCTGCACAGATAGCCTAAATAACACAACATCAAATCCCCAAGAGAGGTTTCTAGGAAAAGACTCCATCAAGCGCTATGCTGACTCATCATAGGCCCCTCACTAAAGCTACCCTGTTTCCTTCATAGAAGACTTTGGAAGCATCAAAGAAGACAGTAACTCATGGTCAGTTCCCAGGAACATGTGATCACATTAGAGTTCCTGTGATATTAAAACAACCTCCATGTCAGTCAGAAAAAGGCTAAATAAATAACATACAGTGAATTTTCTGAAATGCAGCACTGTGTACAATATTGAGAGGGAATCTATCCTGAAAGAATGCAGTGCCCATGATATAGTCAGCAAAGCAATGTCAGCAGAGGGTTGCACTCTAGGATTCCACGCAAGATCATGGTGAAGCCAATAAGACAATCCAGAATCTTCCGGGGGGATAACTCTGTTCAGGTAAACTGAGAAATCTAATCCTTATTTTTAAAATAGCTGAATGGTTTAAGAATGTGTTGAGACAAATAAGAGAGGGGGCTCCACTTGGAACTGGACGAATGATGCAAAGACTACTGGCCAGCACAAAACAGGAAGCTTCATGTTTGTTGAGAGACCTAGGCTTAAAGGACTAAGTTAGATAATGACTGGACAAAACTGCATGTCATGAACTGGCCTCCCCGCATGCTCCCTAAGATGCAGGTCAGCACAGCAATGCACCTTTCTTGGTGAGAATTGGGGGTATATACGGATAACTTTGTTCTTGAAGTCTCAAGTCTCTCATGCCAACCCTCAGCCTTTGAGAAACCTTTTCCACATCCTTGCTCTTCTAACCAGCTTCAGGTTGTAAGGCCCAGTTATGAACTCTCCAGGAGCACTCAAATAAGACAGGACTGACATGGTGATACACAGGCTCTGTAGTTACCCAAGATCTATGAAGCATGAAGACACCATCTTCATATACAGGGACATGAGGGGAGGAACAACAAAAGCCACCACAAATGACAATGAGAACCATTTCTTTGGCATTTCCAGCAGGCTCTCCTCCTTGAAAACTACTTACTTCCTGAGTCTCACACGATCCCTGAAAAGAAAATGAGCTCCGGGCTTTTGCTTCATCCCACAAAGCCCTATTCTAGTCTAAAGAGGGGCTCCCACATAGCACCCTCCATACATAATGGCATGTAGTGCTGTGCTGTGTGATCAACCTATCTCCCTTAATGAAGTGCAGATTCTCGAAGAGCAGGAGCATTTGCTTTCCAAACATGCAGTTTCTTGAAAAGGGGCTATCTCCACAGAAAGCCTTGTAAACCATCACATGAATGAACACTTGGATGAGACCTAGGTCAGGACATGGATCAGTCAATAGACAGTTATATTGGTTTGTCTATGGTTATGGTAAGACCTGAGGACAACCTGTCCCTGAGCCCTAATCCTACCTGCTGTTGCGTGGCTCTGGGGTCACAGATGTTCATTCCGGCCTCTTCACAGAACCTCTTTGTCTCCACAGAGGATGCTGGCAGTTCAGTCTGCTCCACCAGCAGTTCTCTCTTCTCATTCAGCAAAATCTGGATATTGTTCTTCAATTGAGCTTGTTCACGCAGGAGCTGGGATTGCCTGATGCTGAACCACAAACAAACAATGGTAAATCCCAGCCAGCTTCTATTTGCCTGTCACTCCTGCAAGTCCAATCATCCGTTCAAGGGTCCTCATCCTCAGAAATCCCCAGAATAGAGCCACACTATACAAGTTAGCACCAATTAGAGGAGGTCAAATCCAGAATCCACATTCCACATGAATCAAAGTACTTCTGAAAATCCTGACACTAAGACAGTTTATATAAATCAAGGAAGAAGAGATGGTCCATAAGGGAGCTCGTATGTCCATGGTATGGTGAAAACATCTTCACGTTGTGGGGAAAGCCCCTCTGAGGGGTAGTTGAAGACCCAATAGCTATACAATCTTTCCATGTGTTTCTCATGGATCACAGATCTTTAATCTCCTGTCAGAGTCCTAGAGATTCAGAGTTGATTGATATTCTCATCATGGTGAAAACCTTTTCTATCTAGAGGAGTTTTAATGGGGAAAATAACAATTGGAGGGTCTTCTACACCCTTCACATGTAGGACAACTGAGTCCAAGAGCTACAAATCTAAGACCCTTGCCAGGAGGCAGCCTTCTTGTTAAGAGTCAGACACCATGGAACCAGAGCCCTGACTTTTGTTAAAGTCATACAGGACAGAAGCATTTCCTGCCTAGTGCTGGGTTCTCATCTCTGTCAGCGACTCACCGGTAGGAACTGTTCACTTGTATGAGCTCCTTGTACCTCTCCATGGCATCACTTATTGAGTTGGTCATCATTTGCATAGCCATCATTCTCATCTCATGTTCGGATTGAAGGACTGGCAATTCGACGTGCAGCCTGGATTAGGTAATGGGCAAAGGAACAAATAATGTTTTGAACTCATGATTTCAGAATTAGGTGAAATGTAAATAAAAAATATATAATAAAAAAGTTCAAATTAAAGGAATGGTGGAAGGGAAGAAAGTGGCAAACTCAAAAACCAGACCAAAGCCCAACAGTGAGACTCAATCCACAGAAAATATTTCTATATAAATAAGCAAACATTTGTTTTGAAATAAGGATTCCTTGGAATCCTGAGAGATATGGTTCTGCAAAGACTCACTATATAGGAGGGGACAGAGCCTGAGAGCTCCTGTTTGGGAATAACAATGGTCAAGACCACAGTGACCATTTCTAGGTCACAATAAATAATCCCTGGATAGTTAAAAAAATAAAAAACTAAAGATCAAAGCAGGTGAAACAAATTAGGTAAAATCAGACTGTTCTCTCTATTACTTAAACTCAGTATGTACCACATACTTGCTCCTTCAAAGTATTTGTACTGGTTAAGTTTATTATCCTGGGCACAGGACAACAGAGCCATGGTACCAGTTGGAGGGACCTGACCTTCAAGAGCTGGCCAGGTGAGCATGATGGAATTGACTATTTTAGGAAGAAGATTCCTCCAGTCTGTGCCACAGCTTTGGGCCCAAGAGAAAGCTGTGATGATATTTCTCTTGTTTTGAAAGCAGGTGTACTCAATCCTTGTTTTCTATCGTTACATGAATTCCCAGAGGGCATAACTAAGTTTGACAGGGAAGAGGATTTATAGCACCTCCTCCCCTCGGGAGAGTCCTGGGTGCCACCAAGGTATACAGAAGGAACAAAGTGCTCTGTTGATCAGGGTGGGCCTCCACGTACTCATCACTATCATGACCTGCAAAGTCTTGATCAAACAAATCCTCAGACCCCATCAAAGGTCCCAGACCTCCTGATCCTGAGTAAAACACCACATATACTTCAACATACATACACAGCAACCCATATCCAAACACATTTAGAATGCCAACTACATGCATGGAGGTGCCATAGAATCAGAGTATAATGAATAAATTCAGAGGAAAGAGTGATGACGTGCAGGCATTTCATTCACACACACAGTTGCAGCAAGTGTGACCAGGTCCTTCCAGCTGCTGACAGAACCAATGCTAATCCAAGAGGCTCAGGGTCAAGTACAAAAGAGGTTGACCCTAAACACACAGCACCTAGCTTATCTCACAAGCAACTGCCTGCCAAATCTTAAAATCCAGGATGAGAAGTGAAACTCTCACATGCTATGAGGAAATCTCAGGTTAGCAGAGAGAGAGCACAAGACAGTGAACAGGTTACTGGGCATAATGACTACCTGTGGTCCCACTCATCATAGATATAAAGATCCAGGATTTGATAAAGTTCATCCCTCTCGAATTGACACTTCTGGATTTCAAATTTGAGTTCCTCCAGTTCCTTTAGACACTCCTCTTGCTTACTGATGACATTTTGGGATGATGCCTTCCTACCAAAACCTGTAGACAGATAAACCCAACTGAATTTGCATATTTGAACCAATGGGCAGAATAGATCATTCTGAATCCAAAAGGGAGGTTGAGGAAGGGGAAATGGTAGAGACTGGGTGAATCCCTGAAAGAGCAGAAAAGCTTTCTTAAAGGTTGATTCTTAAGCTATGTCCCTGTTCCCAACCTCTAATGCCATACACGTGCCACACTCACTATTACACAACCCCCAGCACTGAAAGTTATAATATGACTGAGACATAAACATCTGCGAGATTGTTATCTCATATCAGAGGTGGTGCAGATAATCCTGGAGTTCATAATGACTTCATAATGCTTAGCACCATCAAGCTCTAACCAAGTGTGGTCCAGCCCAAAGTGTCTGAGAACTCAATTCATGACTAGGGGTGCATCCTTCCTTGTTCTCGCCATCAGACACTTATGTAACCTACAGTAATCTAGAGGATGAAGTGCTTCAACTCCCAACCATGGATCGTCACATTGTTAATCCCACAGTGCCTCCTCCTGCCAATCATTGACACAGTTAAAAAGCTTCAAGAAAAGACACTGAAGTCTTACAACTTTATGGCTTTCTCTCAAATTAAAGATCAGGAACTCCTGACTCTTGGTTTGCCTTTGAAAAATCCCAAGGCTCCTGCTTGTAAGGCCTAGTCTTAGAAGGCACATCTCAAACCTACCTCCTTGAGGATGTTCCCCAACTCTGCCTACGACTCACCAAGCCTTCTCCAGAATGATTTCCTCCTTCCTGTTTCACTAGAGAGGGGGTCAGCTTCTCTCTGACCTGGTGCGGTCTCTCCTTGATCAACACTTTCCTTCCGAAATAGCCTGAGCAGCTGGCGAAACATGCCTGCTTGTGAACCCAAAGGGAACTGAAGTAGTATCCCAAAGGCAGTTGGTGTCACCACAACACTGGTGACATCACAGAAGATTCTAGGGATCTCTTAGATACAATAGAGTGTCCAGTGAACGGCTTACTGGTGATGTCACTGGAAAATTCTATGGCCTACCTACTAACCAGCTCTCCCCACACTGATGAATTTCTGTGGGGACCCTTTCCTCCAGTCTCCCATGTGTCACTGGGAATACCATTTGGTAACCTCTATTTCAAAGCTAGATATGTCTTCCTGCTTCATTAGAAGTCAACAATGCTTTTGCTGGGGAGGGTTGCTTACAACCCTGAATTGGAGAACAGATTTTTCTTAGCACCCAAATCTCTAGGGGCCAAGGAGGAGGGACATTTTTCTGAAAAGTAAATCTAGTACTCGAGACAATGCATGTGACATACGTTTCCATTCCTGAGCTTTTCCCTTTTTCTGGAGGCCAATATATTACTTCTATACCTCTGAGTGTATAAAACCTGGAAATATTTGCTTACTGTGCAGTCCTTGAAAGCCGACATTGTTTCCATTTACATATCCATGTACTTCACAAAATCAATGGTCTATAATCCTATTTTTTTGCAATAAAAACTCCTTTTCCTTGGGAACATAGGGATCAACTACAGGGCATATATAAAACAATAAATTTCTGTCTGTTTTATACATTATGTAGGACATACTCCCTTTCTCAAATATAACAAGACAATTAAATTGGACATCAGTGAGCAAATGTCAACCTGGACCTTGTGTTACTACATTGTAACTATATAGCCATCAATTCTCCAATATCATTCTCCGTGAATAGACAAATCTAGGCATGAGAATATTGGGGGCTGCACCATGATCTTTTACTTGTAGCAAACATAAGAATCAGGAGGATGGGAAGGGAGTGGAATGGCCTGAGTTCAGGTTGAACCTCAATTTTAATGGGTCCATACGTTCAGGAGGGAGTCTATTTGGCATTGTGATATATGGATTCTGTCTTCTTATCATAGGTGTTATAATAATTCAACATGAATGTGTGCTATAATGCCACCCCACCTCAGAGATGTAAGAGTGAAAATCATGTCTGACCTTTCTGGGAAGAACTCTGCCTTTTACTACCATCTGGAGTTATACAACATCACTATACAAAGCTCAGAAGAGAGGGGTGCAGATATGCGGGCCTTAGAAGTTGAGGATCTTTTCTTCTGATTAAGCCACTTGTTTTTCCTATGTAATTTTTCCCTTGCTCTTTTACTAATGGTGGCTGACTTCTTTCCTGGCCTGAGGTAAACTGGAGTCCAATCTTTTGGATTACCGAACCTTCTATTTTTGAGATGACAGGCCCACCAAGGGTCCTACTGCATACAGAAGGTATGAATAAGTCTCAGGGGCTGGAGTAAGTTAAAAACGTCTGTGACAACAAAGAACTGATTAAGAAAACAAGAGCCCAGCTGCTCATCAAGATCACAGTTGTATGATAGTAAGAAAATGTGAATAGGGCTCAGGTGAAAAGATAAATTAATTAGGAGTTCATAGGCCTAGAAGGGTTATCCTTTGCTCTCAGTGGAGCTGCCCTTCTTTCTGCCATTCCTCACCCTCTGCCACATGACCAGAGACTTCCCCAAACAACTGGCTGGCCTTGCTCAAAGACCTGCCAGGGATTCTCCCTGTAGAATAGGAAATGTAGAGTCCTTGAGGACTCACCAAGAGGTCTCCTCCACACAGGTTCCTTGTTGTCAAAGGGAAATGTTCCTGCAGAATCCTGCCATGGCAGCAGGAATTTCAACCTGGCTGCTCTTGGTCCAGCTCACTGGGTGCAGGCCTGAGGCCCAGGGGTATCTGGAGAAAGAAGCAGCACGCACTACCTCACAGCTCTCTCTCTATGTTGGATGCAACTGCTAGGAGTGTGATAGGATTTTTGTTTCTTTGTGTGTTTATTAGAAATACCTACAAAGCTGATTAAAGTTGCAACATGCCTTCATACCCAGCATGCAGAATGTTTCTACATCGTTGTTGTTCCTGTTTTATGTTTGGATTTTGTTCTTTAATCCCCTCAGGAAATTTCCCTGTGCTTAGAATGTTCAGCACATGCTCGGGAGGGATCGATTATTCAAGTTAGGCAAAGCTTTTGTTCTCACCATCACTCCACAGATGATGCCATTACTTACTTTGAAATAAGAAAACAGTTATAGAGAAGTAAATTAACCTGTAAGCTATCACAGAAGAAACACATCATGATTGTGGAATGGCACCCCAGTATTTTGTATTTCCTAAGTTATTTTTATTTAAAATTTTTTTATTGGCTTTTTTGGGTACATTTCATCTTTTTTAAATCCTTAAAGGTATCTTTTATTCTTCTCCTCCCACTTACAAGGTGGAATTTCACCTGTGATTGTTAGTCCAGATAGTTTGGTCAATGGCTTAGATATCACCCTGGCCTAGTTTCCTTGGCATAAGCTGAGTTAGAAGCAGACTCAAAGGTTCAGGACCAACAAATAATGAATTCCACTACATCTGGATACCTAGCCTCAAAGCCAGGAAGGAACTGGATTTCCATTCACTATTTAAAAAAAAGATGCAGTTCATTAACATGTAAAAAATTTCTCAAGTATATTAAAGTGTTTACCATGATCATACAGTTTTTCAAATACCTGGCATTCATCTTTTTCCAAATCCTAAAATTTCTTTCTTATTCACAGTTTCTTTTTTTGATTATTTCTTAGTATTATTATCATTATTTAAAATTTTAGTTTTTTAAATAGATATATATTTTTTATTCAAAACTTATTCCGTTTCCCAGCTTTTGGTCCTAAAGCCCCCCTCCCATGCCCTCTCCCATATGTATGCTCCCCCAATCCATGCCACTTAGAAACCCCTTCCCGGACAATCCCCTGCACTGAGGGTCCAACCTTGTTAAGAACACGGGCTTCCACTTCCACAGGTGCCCCAACAAGGCTATTCATTCCTACATATGCAGTTGGACCCCTGGGTCAGTCCATATATAGTCTTTTGCTAGTGGTTTATTTGGATGGCATTGCTGTTCTTATGGGGTTGCAAGCCCTTCAGCTCTTTGAATCCTTCCTCTAATTCCCATAAAGGGCGTCCTGTTCTCAGTTCAGTAGTTTACTGCCAGCACTGACCTCTTTATTTGACATGCCCTGGATGTGTCTCTCAGGGGAGATGTATATCCGGTCCCTTTCAGTAAGCACTTTTTAGCTTCATCAATCTTACCTAGTTTTGGTGGCTGTATATATATGGGCCACATGTGGGGCAGGCCCTGAATGGCTGTTCCTTCAGTCTCTGCTTTAGATTTGGCCTCCATATCCCCTCCTATGGATATTTTTGTTCCCCATTTTAAGAAGGAGTGGGAGCATCTGCACTTTGGTCATCCTTCTCCTTGAGTTTCCTGAGATCTGTAGATTGCATCTTGGGTAATTTGAGGTTTTGGTCAATATCCACTTATCAATGAGCATACTGTCAATGAGGTGTGCTGAGTACCTGGAAGAGAACGAGGGACAAGAGACGCGAAGAAGGATGCCAAGACAAGAATCTGATCAAGGTGACAATTTTATTTTTCCCCAAGGCTGAATTTGTACCATAAAAAGGTAAGAGAGAGAGGGGTGAAGTAAGAAACATTTACGCACGCCAAGGACACAATATTCGTGTGGTCAGGGAATCGGCTGATGTTGACAGGATGTCAGAAAGGTCACAGGTTTGTCATATCTATTAGTCAGCAGGATGTTGGTTTTTCAGAAAGGTTACAGGTCATGACATTGGGTATCTTATCATCACACGCTATCATATGATTATTCATCTTGACCACAACATTTGTATTAGTCTTCTGAGGTATCTGTGGATTTTCCATGAACCCAGTCATACTTAATGCTAACCATAATAATAACATCAATAATGGAGGTCTTCAAGGCCATCGCTCCCAACAGCATACCAAGTGTGTTTTTCTGTGATTGGATTACCTCACTGTGGATGATATTTTCTAGTTCTTTCTATTTGCCTATGAATTGAACGTAGTCATTGTTTTTGATAGCTGAGTGGTACTCCATTGTGTAGATGTACCACATTTTTCAAATCCATTCCTCTGTTGAAGGGCATCTGGGTTCATTCCAGCTTCTGGCTATTATGAATAAGGCTGCTATGAACTTAGTGCAGCATGTTTGTTGTTGTATGTTGGAGCATCTTTTGGGTATATGCCCAGGACAGGTATAGCTGTGTACTCAGGTAGTGGAATGTCCAATTTTCTGAGGAACCTTCAGACTGATTTCCAGAGTGCTTGTACCAGTTTGCAATCCCAGCAACAATGGACGAGTGTTCCTCTTTCTCCACATCCTCACCAGCATCTGTTGTCACCTGAGTTTTTGATCTTAGCCATCCTGACTGGTGTGAGGTGGATTCTTAGGGTTGTTTTGATTTGCATTTCCCAGATGACTAAGGATGTTGAGCATTTCTTTAGGTGCTCTTCAGCTGTTCGATATTCCTCAGCTGAGAATGTTTTCTTTAGCTCCGAACCCCATTTATTAACAGGGGTGTTTGGCTCTCTGTACTTTAACTTCTTGTGTTTTGTGTGTACTTTGGATATTAGTCCTCTATCAGATGCAGGATTGGTCAAGATTTTTTTCCCAATCTGTAGGTTGCCTTTTTGTCATAATGACACTCTCCTTTGCCTTACAGAAGCTTTTCAGTTTTATGAGGGCCCATTTGTCGATTCTTGATCTTAAAGCATAAGCTATTGGTATTTTGTTCAGGAAATTTTCCTTAGTGCTCATGTCTTTGGGACTCTTCCCTACTTTTTTTCTATTAATTTTAATGTATCTGGTTTGATGTGGAGGCCCTTGATGCACTTGGACTTAATCTTTGTACAGGGCAATAAGAATGGGTCAACTTACATTCTTCTACATGTTGACCTCCAGTTGAACCAGCACCACTTGTTAAAAATGCTATGTTTCTTCCATTGGATGTTTTACCTCCTTTGTCAAAGATCAAATGACCATAGGTGTGTGGGTTCATTTCTGTGTCTTCAATTATGTTCCACTGAGCTGCCTGTCTGTATGCCAATACCATACACACTATTGCTCTGTAATACTGCTTGAGGTCAGAGATGGTGATTCCCCCAGAAGGTCTTTTATTGTTGAGTAGAGTTTTGCTGTCCTGGGTTTTATGTTATACCAAATGACGGCAAATTGCACTTTCTACCTTTATAAAGAATTGAGTAGGAATATTGTTGGTGATGGCATTGAATCTGTAGATTGCTTTTGGCAAAATGGCCATTTTTTACCATATTCATCCTGCCAATCTATGAGCATGGGAAATCTTTCCATCTTCTGAGACCTTCTTCCATTTCTTCAGAGATTTGAAGTTCTTGTCATACAGATTTTTTACTTGCTTGGTTCAAGTAACAGCAAGTTATTTTACATTATTTGGGACTATTGTGAAGGGTGTCATTTCCCTAATTTCTTTCTCAGCCTGTTTACCCTTTGAGTAGAGGAAGGCTACTGAATTGTTTGAGTTAATTTTATACCCGGACAGTTTGCTGAAGTTGTTGATCAGGTTAAGTAGTTCTCTGGTGGAATTTTGGTGTTGCTTAAATATACTATAATATCATCTTCAAATATTAGTGTTTTGACTTCATCCCTTCTAATTTTTTCCCTTTGACCTACTTTCATTTTTTGATTGCTATGGCTAGGACGTTAAGTACCATATTGTACTTAAGTAGGGAAAGAGTGGGCAGCCTTGTCTAGTCCCTGATTTTACTGGGATTCCTTCAATTTTCTCAGTTTAGTATGATGTTAGCTACTGGTTTGATGTATTCTGCATTATCCTATATTTAGATATGGGCCTTGAATTCCTGATCTTTCCAGGACTTTATTAATGAAAGGGTAATGAATTTTACCAAATGATTTCTCAGCATCTAATAAAATGGTCATGTGGGTTTTTTTTCCTTTGAGTTTGTTTATATGGTGAATTTCGTTGATGGATTTCCGTATATTAAACCATCCCTGCATCCTTGCCATGAGGCCTACTTGATCATGATGGATGATTGTTTGGATGTGTTCTTGGATTCAGTTTGCAAGAATTTTATTGAGCATTTTTGCATCAATATTCATAAATCAAATAGGTCTGAATTTCCCTATCTTTGTTGTATCTTTGTGTGGTTTAGGTATAAGAGTAATTGTGGCTTCATAGAAGGAGTTTGGTAGTGCTCTGTCTGTTTCTATTTTGCAGAATAGTTTGGGCAGTATTGGTATGAATTCTTCTATGAAGGTCTGATAGAATTCTGCACTAAATCCATCTGGTCCTCGGCTCTTTTTGGATTGGAGATGTTTAATAACAGTTTCTATTTCTTTAGGAGTTATGTCGTTGTTTAGATGGTTTATTTGTTCCTGATTTAACTGTGGTACCTGGTATCTGTATAGAAAATTGTCCATTTCCTCCACATTCTAGTTTTGTTGAATATGTTTTTGTAGTAGGATCTGATGATCTTTTTAATTTCTTCAGATTTTGTACTTATGTCTCCCTTTTATTTCTGATTTTATTAATTTGGATACTCTCTCTGTGACCTCTGGTTAGTATGGCTATGTGTTTATTTATCTTGTTGATTTTCTCAAAGAATCAGCTCCTGGGTTTGCTGATTCTTTTGATACTCGGTTTTGTTTCTTCTTGTTTGATTTCAGCCCTGAGTTTGATTATTTCCTGCCTTCTACTCCTCTAGGGTTTATTTAATATTCTTCTAGAGCTTTTAGGTGTGCTGTCAAGCTGCTGACATATGCTCTCTCCTGTTTCTTTTTGCAGGCACTCAGAGCTATGAGTTTTCCTCTTAGCGCTGCTTTTATTGTGTCCCATAAGTTTGGGTATGTTGTATCTTCATTTTCATTAAATTCTAAGAAGTCTTTAATTTCTTTCTTATGTCTCCAATGACCAAGTTGTCATTGCCTTGAACTTCCATATATATGTGGACTTTCTGTCCTATTTGTTGTTATTGATCAGCAGCCTTAGTCCGTGGTTTTTTGAAAGGATGCATGGGATTATTTCTATGTTCCTGTATCTGTTGAGGCCTGTTTTGTGACCGATTATATGCTCAATTTTGGAGAAGGTACCATGGGATGCTGAGAAGAAAGTATATCCTTTGGTTTTAGGGTGGAGTGTTCTATAAATATATGTTAAATCCACTTGGTTCATAACTTCTGTTAGTCTTTCTATGTCTCTGTTTAATTTCTGTTTCCCTGATCTGTCCATTGATGAAAGTGGGGTGTTTAAATCGCCTACTATTATGGTTTGTGGTGCAATGTATGATTTTTTGAGCTTTAGAAAGGTTTCTCATTGGAGACACAACTGCTATATACTTGACAAATATAGCAATAACCCAGAACATCCGCAGGAAGCCTGTGACCGTTGGCCACATGAGGATGAGTGTCTTTCAAAGTTCATCATGATTTTTGGTAAGATCTTCCCTGTAATTGGTGGCTTGGCTTCCCACAAACATGGTCCAGTTGTCTAGAATCTCCTCCTTGGACAGCATCTCATGCTTGTATTTGTCTGACTCATACACCAGATGCCGGTCCTCAGCCTGTGCATGGTCATAGTCCTGAGGGTCCAGTGGTGAATCTCATCTTAATCCAGCTTCCCATCCTTGTTCAGATCTGGGAAATCATTGAACTGCTCCCTAGACAAAACCCAGTATGTCTTAGGGCAATTGTCCTCATGGGAAAAAGATGTCCACAATGTACTCATCCTGGTCCACAAAACCATCCCCGTTCTTGTCGATATCCTCCAGGGTTTCCAGAACTACAATCTCCTTCATATGTTCTAAATCCTCTTAGTGCAGAAAAGCAATGAACCCGTCCTGAGTAGCTGTCAGGTCACCGTCAAGGCCTTAAACCTCCTCTCATCTCGTGGAGGCAACTTTTTAAAGTTGTGATGATCAGAGCTATCTTGGAAATCAGCAAGGTTTCCCAGGTAGTAGCTAGAGGTGGCCTGCTTGTATTCCTCCCAGGAGATTTTTTCCTCTATGTCCCTATCATAATCCTTCCAGAGTTTAGCCACATTTTGGTTGATGTATCTTTTCTGTACCTGTTTGATCCAAACTTTCAGGTCTTCAGTAGTAACAAGGCCGCCTCCATCACTGTCAATTGGATCAACAATTTTCCCCAGCCTCTCCTGCTCTCTTTCAGGCTTAGTTATCAAAGGTCTTGGAGTCCTTCTTGCCCAGGAAGACCTCATGATCGTACAGGAAGCTGTGCTTGTTCTCTGGTGGCCACTGGCCCTGCTCTGAATCAGGACAAACCATGTGCTCCTTGCTCATCATGCTCTTGGCCCTGAACGCCAATACCAGTGCCAGCAGCAGCCCATGGGGAGTCCCAGGCTGACACCTTGCATCACAGTTGTGTACAAAGGGAGGCAGCAGGCTCAGATCAAAGTGGGTGTGGGCTCAGAGCACCTTAGCCACTGTCCATCCCCAGAGAGGGCCTTTGTTACATTTCAAATGTTATCCCTTTTCCTGGTTTCCCATCCACAAAACCCCTTATAAAACCCCCTCCCCCTTCTACTCTGAGGGTGTTACCACACCCACCCAAACACCAAGGCCTACCTGCCTCCCTTTTCTGGTTTCCCCTACAGTGGGGCATCAAGCCTTGACAAGACCAAGGGCTTCTCCTCCCATTTGTGCCCAAGAAGGTCATCCTCTTCTACATATACCGCTGTAGCCATGGGTCTGTCCATGTGTACTCTTTGGATGGTGGTTTCAGCCCTGCGAGCTCTGGGTGTTTTTTAGTGCTGTTCTTATGTGGCTGTAAACCCCTTCAGCTCCCTCAATCCTTTCTCGTACTTCTCCATTGGGGACCCTGATCTCAGCTAAATGGTTGGCTGCAAGCATCTGCCTCTTTATTTGTCATGCTCTTTACCCCACTCTTTTCGGTACATCACCACAGAGCAACGAAGATGTATTGTCTTGGCATGATGATGTACAGACAAATAGATGATTTCTTATTTCCTAATGATGGTTCTATAAGAATTCCTAAAATTAGATTAGTAATTTTAAGCTCCTTTATAATGGGACTGCTATTATGTTTTCTCTGGTAATCAAAATTGCATTGAGAACTCTGCCATTCTTAAAGTGTCACGAGTGAATTGCTTCTGCCAAACCAAGCAGGCATCTACAAATTAGAGCCCATCCTAAGAGGGTATAAACCAATTAACCAAAGTTCATAAAAAGAGAAGTAATGATTTACTATAGGTACAAGGACTGAACATAAATAATTGACTGGATTTGCCTATAGGTAATTTCACTTATTCTTTTCTCATAAAAATTACAGCTTTTAACTCTCTATGAATGTGCAGAGCTAGTGACAGATGGTGACGGTTTATCCTGATGATTACTCTTCATGGATATGCATGTAAACATTCTCTGTAGTAAACTGATTATCCAACTTATGATTTGAATTCCTGTGCAAACTTGTGGTGAACTTTTCACCATGTGATGCTGTGTTCAGAAAGATATACAAATGCTGAGGACAAAGAGAGAGAAAGCTTTTCAGACAGAACAGAACTGAAGAGAATAGAAGAGAACAGAACTCAAGAAGAACTTAGAGGTAAAGGCATAGCGTTGAGAGTAAGGCATTGAGAGTAAGAAAATTATTGGGTCATAAGAGCAAGAGGAATGGAGATAAGAAGAAGGGAGCACGGAGAACCTTGTAAACCAAACTGTATGGAGGCAAACTTTTGTAGAAACTTTTAGGAAAAGTGAAGAACTTAGAAATAAAGGTTAAAATAACTGCTCATCAGCCTTCAGCATGGCTCACTGGCTAGCCTCTGCTCTTCAGTCAGGCTCAGTGGCTAGCCTCTGCTCTTCAGCCTGGCTCACTGGCTAGCCTCTGCTCTTCAGTCAGGCTTACTGGCTAGCCTCTGCTCTTCAGCCTGGCTAACTGGCTACCCTCTGCTCTTCAGTCAGGCTCACTGGCTAGCTTCTGCTCTTCAGCCTGTCTCACTGGCTAGCCTCTGCTCTTCACTCAGGCTCACTGCCTAGGCTCTCCTCTTCAGCTGGGCTCACTGCCTAGCCTGCACTCTTCAGCTTGGCTCACTGGCCTATGGGGCCCTAGCACATCGCTTAACCATCTGCTCATGACTGCCTGACCACACTGACCACCTGACCTCCCTGACTTCTTAAAGTCATTCTCTAGAAAGAGCACAAGGAACCAAAGAGAAACACCATAGGGACCTTTTCCATTGGCTTTGCTTAACCTTAAGTGCTTTCATTATTTCTTTAAGAGAGTGAAATATAATTTCGGCTATTCATATGGCCAAGAGAACTGTGCAGTAGTCACTGCTTTATGGAATTTGGTGCTAAATCAAAAGATTCCTTTATTCTATTATGATGTTATCTGTATGCTGTACAATGTATGTTTAGAAAACACAACACCAAATTCCTAAATCTAGATGTTTTAAGACATCAGCTCATGGAGAAACATAACTGCTTACCTATCTAGACTGGCCTCTTTTGCTATACTGCAGGTACAATCAATTTTCCACACTACTTCCATGATTTTCAAGAATGATTAAGAGAAAAATAAGTTCAACATAATGGCCAGAAAGGGGGTTCTGTCAAGTTGTCTTATGTGGGACAAGATACCAAGCTATGATGGTAAACCTAAAACCACCTGTTCCCAAAACTAAGAGAATTTACAGAAAATACATACTTTCTTATCATTCCTCCTCCCCGATGGTCAGAGCTTTATTGAGCATCTACTACGATTCTAGCACTGTGCATCTCAGGGTGTAATGGTGAATAAAAAAACTTAATAAAAAGCCTCATTAAGGAATAAAGAAAAATGAAACATAACTTTGAAACTCAGAATTCAATATAAGCAAAACCACCATTTCTTTAACTGGTGATTTCTGAAAACTTCATCATTTTTTCCATGGGCTTCCACAGTAATGATACTCAGTCTCGATTTTGTAAGACACAAAAAGCAAGTCACACTTCTTTCTTGGCTCCCACAACTGTCAAAGGGAACAACACTGTCGCTGTCCATTGTGTTTCCCTATCAATCCTGCTATGGATGGTAATACATTCCAGTCTTTTCAATGTGAAAACAGGCCACCACTTGAGGGGAAAGGTTATTACAATTACCCAAACCCGTATATTCTCTAAAATTTTCACATGACATTTCACTGATATCACAATGCAAATTCACCTCAAATATTTTTTTCAGGGCTGGGGATTGATCACCACAAATATTTAACCAATGAAAACAGAAATATTGAATAGCTCTGCAAATAGGATCAATGATCATATACACTTGAAAACAACTATCATGGAAACAAATGACGTACTAGGAGAAAAGATACATCATTAAAAGGTACAGAAGCAGCAAAAAAGACACTACATTTCTTGGTTTAAAAATTAGGTGATACACTTGATCTTTAAAGACAGACAATGTACTTGATCTTTAAGCCCTTCAACTGTGCCCTGTCCACATAGAAACTGCAGTAGATGAAAATCTTTTGTAAGATTTATTTATTTATATGTCAGACAATGCATCTGTCTTCAGACACACCAGAAGAGGGCATCAAATACTGACCAGACTGGTAAAAAAAAAAAAACAAAAAACAAAAAGAAAAAAACTCCAAAAAATAAAACTCTTATAAAGAATCTAACGATACTAGCAAAAGATGCAAAAATATTAAAATCTCAATGAAAAAAAAAGCCCAGATGAAATACTGTATATTTTCTCAACCCTAGGATAATGTATTTTTGTACAACTATCAATAAAAGGCCTGAATTTTGAAGAATTCAAAAGTAGTGCAGTATAATTATGCAGTGGTCAATACTGTTGCATACCATTTTACATAACTGCATATACTCTCATTCTTTTGTTCCGTGGTCTAGCAATGAACTCGGGTAGATTTATGGGGAACTCGGGTAGATTTATGGGGAACCATTGCACTGTAGACTTAAACTGGATTAATTTGGGGATGAGTAAGTCGTATTTTGTTAAAGTTGCTTTAAAAATAAACCGTTGGATATTAGTATGGCAAGTAATTCTCCCTGAAGGAAAAACCAGACACCAAGAACCTAGACCACTGCTGTCCAGGAGAAATTTCTAGATGATAGAAATATTCTATATCTGCTGTGTTTCTGGCTAGGGATTCTGGCTGGCTGTTTGCCTCCTGGTTTGCCTGCTGTGACTTAAGAGGCAGATTTTAGTTCTAAGTTCAGTTCATCTCAAATAGCCCTGTGTGACCAGTGGGTGCCATTTGAACAGTGTAGCCACAGAAAACTGAAGCAGTGTAACCAAAGACTCACCTAGGAGTCAGTTGACCTCCTAGAAGGTGACTTGGGAAAACGTTGGCAATGATAGCCTCTTGGGGAGCTCACCTTCACCAAAAGGAAACTGTGAATCCTTTACTCTTCTGCAATAGTCAGAATGCAACTGGTCTCACACCCACCCCAACCCTCACCAAAGACACTTGAGAGGGAGCTGAACCCACTGTGTGCTTTAGATTTCAGTTTAGAAAGCACTTCCTTCAAAGTGGAGCAGACTTAGATTGCCAAGTCCTTTGTGTGGCTCCAGGGACTTGGGCCTGACCAGGGGTGAGGAGGAAATGAAGAATGACATTGGACAAACATACATGGGGAAGGCTGGGTCCGTGGGCTGGAGAAAATGCAGCATCCCAGAAGTTCAGCATGTTTATTATATAGAGCTGGCCAGGAAGCAGGGCTGTTGCACAGGGAAGCAAGGAGGTGGGCATTACATGCAGATAAACAAGAGGGGAGGACTATGCATATGTAACTGACAAGGGGCAGATTTAATCCTAATCTCAGTAGGAGCAGTCTCTGCAGGGAGCAGTCTTCAGGCTGTAAATATCCAGATGGGGCCACAGAGAAAGGTAGAGTAGACTTTTTCTGCACACATTATCAATGCCATCCTGAGAAGGCGTTGTCATGTCTCTGAGCCTCAAGGGCATGGGGGCCTTTGCCTTTTCCCCGTGGATAGATGGCTTTGGGTCCATGGCATGGTCATGTCATGTTTAAAGCACACATCTATTTAGGGCTGCACTTCCTCAGGGCTTCCTCTGCTCCCACAGTGAGATCTCACAAGAAAAACAGAAACCAAACAAAGAAGAAATGTGCTCAGTGAACTGGTTAATTCCCTAAAGTATACAGATCCAGTGACCTAAGTCTAGGACTTCCTCCAAAGCCACAGAAAATCCTGTTGACCGAAAATAAGCAAAAAAAAAAAGACCCTTACCCCCCCAAAAAAATGAAAGGGAGAAAAAAACTATTAAAGGTTTTCATAGAAAATTGTTTAAGAAAAACACACGGGAATTGTACTTAATAGAGTTAGTGTGCTGAGATGTGAGACCCACTCACAGCATGCAGCATTTGGAATTCTCAGACAACTTAACAGAAGAGGACTCCTAATTATTCTTTGTGACCACTCTCCACATACTACTCACAGTTTAATATTAACCTTCTTAATTGAGTTGGGGACAGTATTCACCATAGCAGATAATTGAAGCATTAGTGCACACAGACACAGAAACACACAAAACACACACACACACACACACAAAACACGCACACTCACACACACACAAAACACACACTTACACACACACAAAACACACACAAAACACACACACTCACACACATATTCACACACACTCACACACATATTCAAACACACTCATACACAGAAGCACACACACTCACACACACACTCACACATACACACACACTCACACACACATTCACACACATACACACAGACATACACACATGCACACAAAACACACACTCACACACATACACACACACTCACACATACACACACACAAAACACACACAAAACACAAACAAAACACACACACTCAGGAGCACACACAAGAGAAATGCATATTCTATGAAGTTTCTTGGCATATTTTATTTGTAAGCCTCAATGCTGGAGTATTCTTGGTTTTGCATAAAGTGGGGGGAAAAGTCAGGCTTCATTTTCCCCCTTTTGAAATGACAGATATCTGTGTGTTAAACATACTCTGACGGCTGTCCAGGCTGCCTCGGCCTATTTGACAGCATCCAGGTCACCTTGGTCAGGACAGTGGTTGCTCTTCTTATTGGCAACTGGTTTGCATCACAAGAGTTTTTCACATCCTTACCAATATTAGAAGTTTGGTGACACAAGCATCTTGACAAACAGTAAAATTATTGTGGTTTTGCCTTTCTGGAGGACATTAAAATTTACATGGTTTGCATATGGCTTTTTTTCTTAGCATTTAGTCCTGCTTTAGTGCTGTTCAAATGTGGCCATGCAGTCAGCATCCCTTTGCTCCAGGCTCTCAGCACCCCATTCCTGTCACTGATCTGATACATACTTGGTCCCAGAGATGGACAGCAGAGGGACTTGACACACAGCGTCCACTCTGCTCCACTGCTTTGCTTTTTGTAAATTCTTTACAATGGCTATTTCTTGATTTATTATTACTATGAACCTGAATTGTCTTGATATTTTGAGATACGATCTTATTATGCAGCCCAGGGTGGCCTTGATTTCCCAAATCTCTGGCCTTAGTCTTCCACCATTCCGTGATTCTCAGTTTGTTATTAGTTTTGGCATTTTTTTTTTGGTTCTTTTTTTCGGAGCTGGGTCAGTTTGTTATTAGAAGTAGTTGTATGGCCCCATTTCCAAATCAAATGTTCTTCTGGCTTTATTACTTTGCCCTTTCCACATACTTTTATTACTTATGCAAAGTACATGGTGTTTAATGTTTAACTACTAAATATATTGACTCATCAGTCCCAAAGACAACTCTGTGAATTAAACACTCGTTATCATCCTCACTGTGCAGATAAAGGAATTGAGTCACACAAGGTAAAATAATTTCTCCACAGTTGAACATCCAATGGGTGTGAGAGCCAAGGTTTGAGTCAAACTACAAAGTAGATTGGCCTATAATGTGTCTGCTGCTGCTGTATATTCAAATGCTAAATTCTGTACCCTAACACCTGGTTGCTCCAAACAAGGAGATCCTCATGTATACCAGATTTTTTTTTGCCTCCTAAGTTATCCCTGATTGGTTAATAAAATCCCTACAACATGGGCTGGGCAGAAGAGAGGGGACAGAGCAAAGTTTCCCTGGGCCTGGGGGCTCAGGCAGGGTCCATGAGGAGAAGGAAAGGACATGGAGGAGAAGGAAGGAGACACCACCCCATAGGGTAGGTAGATCGTGAGTGTATTACCATGAGGGGCAGCCTGTCAGAACAGGAGTGACCCAGGCAGAGCATGGCAAGCAATACCTCGGGGTTATGGACAGGGAAGCAGAAAAAATAGCACAGAGGGTTGATGTCTGCCCAGCTCTAGTACTTTAAGGCTTATTCTAAATCTAAAAGTTTTGTGTCTTTTATTTGGGAACTAAATGATCTACGGTGGGGTAGAAACCCCCTAATAATATTTACTGTAGCAATGGCCACTCAATTATTGTGGTATTTTAAATATAACACACATTGAATTTCACAATTCAGATGCAAGGCTTTTTATGTTTCCAATGTGACTGTACACCTGAGGTCATGTCTAGGTATAGAGACAGAACATGGCAGAAATACCTAGAACATTATAAGGTCACCACACCGACCACATGAAAGCCACAGGCTATACAGACTATGATGGATGAGGAGAAGGCTTAGTGCTCTCTGGGAGTCCCCTTCCCTAGTCTTGGGATAAGACTTCCAGTAAGTCAAGACCATATTCCTCTTTCATTTCTCAAGGAGCCAGGGGTAGACCCACATATATGATTTCTTTGACTGCAGGGTTTTTTTCCAAGCGCTGCCCTGTTTGAGGACTTGGCAAAGGTAAGCACCGTCAGAGGAAGGCCAGCATATGAATTCTGTATAACTCTGCTCTGACAGCATGTACCTATCAAGTACTGGAAGCCTTGCTGGAAAGATTAATCAACCTCTTGGATCAAAAGGAAGCAACCTGAGGGCCACATAGCTGTAAATCAAGTCTGAAACCATAGCCCAGTATGGAAGTTCATCCTTGGATCTTATGTCAAACAGCATTAGCATCCACAAGAAAAAAGAAACTGAAATGGAAAGGGGACGGGTAATGAACTCGTGGCAAGGATATCTAAGTCATCTGGAAAGATCCCAGTGCAAAGACATCTAGCAAAGACACATGTCCACGAAGCTGTCACCAAGAATCCCCATTCTGTGTTCTAAAACATTATATATACACACACATTGAATACTCATTTATACTCAGTTATGTGGATTGGTTCTCTGGGAACCTGACCTTAAGATAGAGATACATGTATAAAGGTGTTTGACAAGTGCTCTTGGGGACCATGGCTTTGACAAAGAGGAGAGAAGAGGAGAGGGTGGAGAGCACTCTGGCTCTAATGCAGTCACAAGAGTATGCAGGCAGCCCTGTGTGGGGCTCAGGAGCTGGCCTGACCCTGAAGTCTTACCCTGCACTGGAACAAGCAGGAGGCCCGGCCTTAAAGTCCCCATTGGCTAAGGACGAGGTTCCTGGTCAGAACCTTGTTACTACATTGTAACCACATAGCCATCCCTTCTCCAATATCATTCTTCCTGAATTTCCAAGTCCAATCATGAGGATATTTGGGGCTCCACTCTGATCCTTTACTCAGAGCAAACATAAAAATCAGGCAGATGGGCAGGGAGTGGGTTGGCCTAAGGTTAGGCTAAACCAATTTTAATGGGTCCATAATTTCGGGAGGGAGTCCATTTGGCATTGTCATCTGTGGCTTCTGTGTCCTTATCCCGGGTGTGCTGACTCTGAGAAACGATGCCACCTCACCTCACAGATGTCAGGGTGAAAATCATGTATGACTTTTCTGGGAAGAACTCTGCCTTTTCCTACCATCTGGAGTTATACAACATCACTATGCACAGCTCAGAAGAGAGGGGTGGAGATTGTGGAGGCCTTAGAATTTGAGGATCTTTTCTGATTGAGGCCCATATTTTTTCCTATGTAATGTTTCCCTTGCTCTTTCACAAATGATGGCTGACTTCATTCCTGGCCTGAAGTAAACTGGATTCCAAGGTTTTGGATTAGGGAAGCCCCTATTTTTGAGATGACAGGCCCAGCAAGGGATCCCACTGCATACAGGTTCCTATTCCCAAGGAAGTTGTTGCTGCAGAATCACAGCATGGGGGCAGCAGCACAGGATGTCTCCCAGCTTTCTCTCCTGCACCTGCTGCACTTTTTTTTTCATATTTTCTGTGACTGTTTTATTAAGGTTAAAATTTATTTAACTTACAGTTTGCCTCTGTAAGTACAGACTGTCAGTGTTCATAGATTCTCAGAGCTGTGCAACCAGCACCACTCTCTAGCTTGAGATTATGTTTCTCACAGCAGCAGGAAACATCATAGTGGTCAGTAGTTACATCTTTTTCATTACCTGGCACTCCCTAATTTACCTCCAGCTGTGAATTTGCTTATCTGGATGGATTGTAAGTGGAATTGAACTATTTGTGAACTTTCGTGATTGGCTTCTTCTTTTGTGTAGACAACATTTTCAGAGTCATTCTTAAGCTAAATCACCCACATTTGTGGCCAAATTGGATAGATCATATTTATGCACTGATTAATTAATGGACAAATAGATTACTTGCACTTTTTTGGCCAGTGTATACAATGACGCTAAGAATATCTGTTCGAAATCAGTTGATAAATGGATAAATAAGAGTTAGCATATTTTTTATCTTGGAATAAAATTCAGTTATAGAAAGGAATGAAGTTCTGATGCTAAAGCAGGCCTTAAATGCTGAATGCATATGAACCCAAAGAAACCACTTATTTCATGATTTCACTGATAAAGAATGTCTTTCAAATTTATAGAGACAGAAAGAAGATGCTTGGCTCCCAGAGCTTTGGTCCTGGGAATGAAATGAAAGGTGGATTGCTAAAGGATGCATGGTTTCTTAATGTGCTGATAAACATGATAAAAATCATGTTGATGGTTGCACAGCCTTGTGACTAAAGACCCTGAAACTCATATTTACAAGATTGTGTTATATCACAAAGTAATCAGTAATCTATGTCAATATGGAACGCTGAGTGCCCTCTGAGGCACCGGGGCACTCGGCTAAGAAGGAGAATGCTGTCCTTCTGTGTGCTCTAGGACCTTCTCCTTCCTCAGTGTGAAGGGGAAATGGAACTCCTCAAGAACAATGCAGCAGCACGCCACACTTGTGCTAGCTTCTGGGTGGAGGCTACATTCAGAAAGATCTCAACCTCTGGGTATCAGCCATAGGACTTCAGACAGATTTCAAATGTTGTCTCTTCCAATGTTTATATAACTAAGGCGTGGGATTATCTGTGCCTTACAACACTGTGAGTCGCCGTGGGCAGGAGTCCTGTCTTACGTCCAGCTTGATTTCTCTGCTTAACCTTGTGGTCTGGCTCGCAGGCAGGATTATGTGTCTGTGAATGAATGAGTAATTGCTATTTTTGAAGCCTCTTGGTATGTCCCTGGGCAAAAATCATCTTCAGGCTCGTGGCTGTAGCCTCGGAGCAGCCCGAGGTTGGTCTAGAATGTAAGACACGTGTCCACCAATGGACGTCCTTCAAGGGTTTCTTTTTTTTTGCAACTGTTAACTACTCTCTCTGGTGTTTTCCAATGTGGTGACTGGAAACAATGTTTCAGCACTCTAGAGTGTTGTGATTTCCTCTCTGGTAAGATATCCAAAACTTGCGGTTGGGTCAGAGTCAGAGAGAGGGAAATAAAAGGCTATTGAACTAAGCCTTGATTGGCTTTTTTTCTTTCTTTTTCTTTCCTTTGCCTCCTCCCCCCACTTTTTTCTTTTTGCGTTGATCCAGCATCAAAGCTCTGAATTGTGTGTAGCTTATGGGTGTTGGCTTAATGGGATTTTTTTTTTCTTTTCTTTTTCTTCTGTGGAGGTACTCTGTGTTAAGTTCTTTCTGTTGAATATCCTTTGCTTGCACTGGACTTTTCTTTATGTTGATTTTTTGCTTCATTTTTTTTTCATTTCCCATGCTGTTCAGTTACTGGACGCCAGAAGAACGAAGGTTTGTCTGCTCTTTGCTGCTTGTTTGCTTTCCTTCCCCTGCCCCTCGTGTTTGAACGTGCTTGTCTGTGTCTCCATTTATTCCCTTTTGCTTGCAGAGGCAGTAATCCTGTTTACTAAACCTGTTCACAGCTTTATTTATAAAAAAAAATAAAGTCCTTGTTTGTGTCTGCTTGTAGTAGATGCTATTATTTTCATTTTTAAATGGATATGCATTTATCATGGAAAATAATGGATAAAGAACACCTTAGGAAACAGGGAATACTGAGTCTGGAGTGTTGTAGGCCTAAGAAGGTGTGTTTCATGAAAGTTTCCCTCTAACCCTTTCCCTTCCTAAACTAAGCACCGTAGATGTATAATTCCCTTGTGGTTGACACTAATATACCGTTTCTGTGTGTGTGTGTGTGTGTACATTTCTCTTCTCCTAAGACATTCAGAAAGCATCACTGAATTAATTCCCCTCTTCATGTGCTGTCCCATGCTTCTGAAGTCACCGAGGAGGACTTCATGGCTGGCCCCTTGGACCTCATGATTAACATTCTATCGTCATGGTGTGGCGGCGGCAGCTTGATAGCGCTTGGCCTTTTCACTAACTCTTTCTCCCTTCTCCTCCCCACTCCATCTTTCTCACTGTAGCACCTGCAGTTGACCATCCAGGCCCTTCAGGATGAACTGCGGACCCAGAGAGACCTCAACCACCTCCTGCAGCAAGAGAGTGGCAACCGAGGAGCAGAGCATTTCACCATCGAGCTGACGGAGGAGAACTTCCGCAGGCTCCAAGCCGAACACGACAGGCAGGCCAAGGAGCTGTTCCTTCTGCGGAAGACATTGGAAGAAATGGAGCTAAGGATTGAAACACAGAAACAGACTCTCAATGCCCGCGACGAGTCCATTAAAAAGCTCCTGGAGATGCTGCAGAGTAAGGGCTTGCCATCGAAAAGCCTAGAGGACGACAACGAGCGCACACGGCGGATGGCCGAGGCTGAGTCTCAGGTCAGCCACTTGGAAGTGATTTTAGACCAGAAGGAGAAGGAAAACATCCACCTTCAGACGAGACAGGTGCTAGGCCGATGCCTCCGTTACAGCCTTGTGAGACATCCTGAAGCAAAGGACCCAGCTAAGCTGTGCCTGGTCTCTTCCATTGGGAAAATACCTATGAGGTAGTGAACATATGCTTTTCGAGTCGATTAATTTGGGATTAACCTGCCGTGCAGCAGTGTGTGGCTAATACAATGGAGCAGAAGCCAAACCCTTGTTTCTCTTTTCGAACCTCCAAGCCAGTTTACAGAAGAGCAATGTAAACCATGATTTGCATAAAGACTGGCTAGGGTTTGAAACGTTATTCATGTTATTTCAGAATTGTGGTTGCAGAGCATCTCTATGGTTAGCAAAAGCTGCTGCCTCATTTTAAGGCCAAGGTCTGATGTTATATATGTAGCTAGAGTGGGATGCCAGAGAAACCACCAGCCGTAGCATCCCCTGCCCCCATGGGTTCCTGTGGTCAGGGAGGAGCCTCTGTCCTCCCGCTTTAGATTCTGCTTCTAAGTAGCACTTAATAGACGGCGCCTTGCTTTGTCTGTGTGCCCAGTTCCATGTGGAAGAAGAGAAATGCAGTCCGTGCCTTAGTTGATTGGTTCTCACAGAAGAAGCGGAGCGTGGCTAGAGTCTTGATGTCAGTTTGAGAGTTTCAGAAAGTGCAGCCTGCACATGAGCTAGTTTCGGTGGTCATCAGACCAGTCAGTGGACGGCCCCAAGAGAAGGGGCAGATTGTAGAAGATTGTGGTAGTCTGCGAGGCCCTTTGTTAAAGTTTTAGGAATTCGGGGAGGCTGCTGTTGAGCCATTGATAACCTGAAAGTGGTCACGGTTAGAATATTTTTACACGTTAGAAACTGACAAATGCCACTTTTAAGTTACACAAGACTCCGATGCCTCTCTTCCAAGTAGACTCTGTTGCCTCCTCAGTTTTCCTACGTTGATGGAGCAGGCTGATCTGTGAAGAGGTGGGTGTGGAAGTCCGCTGAGCGAACCTCCAGCCAACATATGGTGAGGCCCAGCAGGACTCATTCCACTCCTAAGGCTCACTCCTGAAGTCTGTCTACCTGCACAGTGCTGGGGAACAGGGACAAAGGACAGCGAGAAGCTGGCCAGTATCACACAGGTAGTAAATGGTAGAGTTGCCTTTTGAATCAGGTTGACTTAGTCTTGGCTCTTCAGTCATTTCAGTAAATCCCCTCTTAGGAGCATCTTTGCTACAGTGTTTTTTCTCTGGTTGCACTGGTATTCTCTTTGTTTGGTCTGGTCCTCCAAGTTTGGTACCTCTTGTA
Source organism: Rattus norvegicus (assembly GCF_021556685.1). Taxonomy (NCBI): domain Eukaryota; kingdom Metazoa; phylum Chordata; class Mammalia; order Rodentia; family Muridae; genus Rattus; species Rattus norvegicus. The sequence goes on from NC_141542.1 coordinate 21,296,930, forward strand.
ATTAATTCTCATACCGCTATCAGGATCATAGCTTCTGGATTTCTTCCGTGAAACGGAGGCTTCCCTTGGCACTGGCGATGATGAGGCTTTTTTGTCCCGGGTTCTCGGCACCAAATGTCCCACGCGCGACTTCTCGCCGGCAAGAAACACGCGGGTACATAGAAATCCTTGCTATGACCAAACTTTATTTTAATCTTATGGAGAAGCCCTGCTGCACTTTTAATAAGGCTGTTTGTTTGTTTGCTTGCTTTTTATTGGAAATACCTACAAAGCTGGTCAGAATTAATATATGCCTTAAATTCCAGCACCCACAAAATATTGTTTTTGCTTTTGTTTTTGTTTTATTTCATTTCATTATTGCTGTAATTGTTGTTAGGATTCTTATTGTTTTCTTTGGTAATTCCCTCTAGCTATTCAATTTGCAAGTAGAATGTAAAGCCATGCTCTGCATGGTCCTCTTATTCATGTTAAGGATTTTATTCTTACCACCAACAGCATAGATGAGCACAATATTTACTTTCAAATCAGGAAAACAGGCAGAAAGAAGAGAGCTGTGTTGTTTGGTCTCAGGTAACCAAACAATGAGGAGTGTAGGATGGCTTCCCAATGTTTTGGATCAGGTAAGCTTCTGTTATTGAGATGAAAGGCCTCTGCTGAAGCCTCCAGTTGAGTAACAGGGAGCCTGAAAAGGCTGAAAGAGTGGTTGTACCTTCAAGGTGAAGGCTGGCCCTTCAGTGCCTCTGCAGCCTGAGGCAGAGTTCTACTAGGAACAGAAGAGCACTTGGCCAGAGATCATAGGGGACTGCATTTTGGTTGAACCGTGAGACCTTAATGAGCAGAGGCCTCCATAGTCCTGATAAAGGGAAGCAGAGCCACATAGATGTGAGGGAACAATGGATCTTTGATCTGCCTGTTCTCTGCTACAATAATCTTTGCTGTATACATAGCATATGTAAATGACAAGGGCATCCTACTTTATCACATCTAGTCTCTCTAGATGTTAAAGCATGTGCAAGTGTAAACAGAGTAGAGTTGGTTCAGCAAAACATTGTGTCCCATTTTGTTAAAGACCTATATTTTATTTCTATTTATATATTTTTTTCTTTTTCTTGACTACTGATACCTAATTACTCTCCCACAATCCTTCCCCAATTCTCCTGGCACAGTCTTCTCTGAGTGTGTGAGGGCCAACTGTCTCAGTACCTCCCTCCTTTTACCAAAGCCTTTCCTGGTAGCATTTGTGAGGATACTGGTTTTGAATGCCTTGGACTTGGCTTTCTTCATGCTCCAGTTTGCTGGCTTTTGGAAGTTGGTGAAGAACTGTCTAGGAACTTGGTACTTTATCCAGATGGTACACAAGAGGCAATGGTTTTGTTAATATTCTTGAGAGTATATTTGAATCAAACCTTTCCTACTAATATCCTAACAATGACAAATGTAATGGGGGGCTACACATTTATTCCATTAGTTTTCAGTTCTTCTCACAGCAGCACTGTAGAAGCCCACAAAGCTGGCAAAGTTAAGTGAGGTCAGGCAGGGGTCTTGTAGAGGGCCGCAATAACATTCGCCACCACTAGATGGTGCTGGCTTCCACTGCGCACCACGTGATAGGCTAGGATAGACTCTGCCATTGCAAGAAGGCGCCAGCCTTCGCCGCACCAGCCGGCCCCCTTTCAGGAAGTTAACTGTGCGCATGTGCAAGAGTGCCTTTGTGCCAGGTCTTTGCGCACTCCGGGGCGTGCCTTATGAGATCATGGGTAACAACCAATCAGGTGTGGGTGCGCCGCACTAGGGTTTTATAAGCGCGCCATGTTGGCGCGGCATGGTTTTTCCTCTTCTAAGATTAATAAAGTGGTCACAGCAAGGATTTCTAAATGTCCGCGTGCTCCTTGCCGGCGAAAAGTCACGCGCGGGACATTTGGTGCCGAGAACCGGGGACACAGAAAGCTACATCATCGCTGGTGCCAAGAGGAAGCCTCCGTTTCACAGAAGAAATCCAGAAACTGTGGAATGCAGGTAAAAAACTCTGAGAGACTATGTTTAGCCTTGATCTGCTCCAGCTCAGTCCCCTGCCAGACGCGGCAGGTGCGGCTATGGTTGCTCTGGCAACCCTCGAGTTGTTTCTATTGACCTTTGAGTTTCTAGCTACCGCCAAACGGCGTCAGAGGTCGCGTGGGAACTGCCCAGCTATAACAGCAAAGCGGAGAGTGTTGGGGGAAGGGCGAAGCGACAAAGGGTCAGAAACAGAGGGTAGTGAAAAGTTGCAAGGAGAAAAGGATCCTGATCGATCTCAAGGACCAGGCCCCCCTGCGGTCTTACCACCGCCAGAGGTGAAAGATTGGGGAAAGAACGTCCCGGGTGAGAAGGGAGGAGGTAAAAGGAACACAGTATTTTGGGAGAAAAACTTTGTCTTGGTGCTTATAAAAGGTGTTATTAAGCTCCCGCGCCGGCTCTGGGGACGCCGCGGCATCCGGGCGCTGACGCGACAGCTTTACAGAGTCATACTGATCAGATTTGATAGAGGCAGACCGCCTGAAAATTTATTCAGGAGAATCAAGCAAAAGGACATTTCAGTGCCCGTGCACAGCCTGATAGAGTTAATATAATTGGGTTGTGAGTAAAAATACTCAGGGCTGTGTTTCACTTCCATACCATTGGCGAATGTTGGTTGTGCTGCTCAGATAATATATCTCAGTATCTTACAGGAATTGGGTTTCAACACGTTGGTGAACTAGTCCAGGAATTGAGACAATCCATCGCCCATATCAACTCCACTCGAGTGGATAGTCACCGTGAACACCATCTGGCTTTTTCCCCTCTTTGTCTATTGTTTGTCTCTGGTGCACCAGGATGTCCCCATGTCTGTCAGTGTACGTCTGTGGTTTTTGTTCCTCGTTGTCTAAATGTTTTATGTTTCATGTTCAAAAGAAAAAATGGTAAAAACTTTACCTGCTGGTCGTGCACACCTTGACTTGGTTTTAACTCGTTTCAAAAAGGAACAAATGAATAAAAAACAGTTTCAATCAGGCCTTTAGAGCCCTGCACCTGTAGCTAGGAACATAGGTCAGCTGGAGAAGCTGCCCAGAAGCTAAGCGTCTACACGAGCTGATCTTAAAAGTGCCAACAGCTTCTTCATACAAGAGTTGATAGCTGTTTCTCTTAGAAAAATCCCTGACTTATTACTTGACTCAACAGGTGACAAGGTGCTTCTCTTAAAATCATAGCTAAAAGGGTAAAAATGGTGTTTGGTCTAAATATTAAAGATAGGTGTAGCCACTTCAATTTTGTTTCTCATTGGTTTTAAATGTATAAATATGCTCTACTTGCCTTGGTTATGGACTATTGGCTTTCAAGTTATTGGATATGGTTAAAAAGGTATAATATTGGTAACAGAAAGTTGACATAAAGCTGGTAATCTGGATGGAGTAATTCTAGATAACATGTGACATGAGCCAACCTAGGGAAACAGGTCTAAATTGAGGTAATATTTTTATGGAACTCTTATCCTAGAAACCAGGCTTCTAAAAGAATTTAGGACATTGTCCCTTGAGGTATTGGAGACCGCACCATTGTGCGTCCAAATGTAAGAATTGACAGTCAAACTTTGTAACATAATAGATAGACCTGGGGTGCCTTGGAGACTAGATTGTTTGTTGGAGGTTGAGTTTTGCTTTCCAAAGTTGTGGCTTGCCCTGAAGTTATCCGTATTCTAATGCTAATTTCCACTGCCCAGAGAACAGCTGCCTAGTCCCGTACTCAGAACTCAGGTGACCTTGTGGCTGTGTTCTGGTGTTACAAAGAGAACTTAAAGATTGTGATTTAGGATTGCCAGTGTTACATTGACTAAGTCAAACATATTTTTAATTAAGGAAAAATCATACAGGTAGAGATTGTTACAAGATTTACGAAGGACTGATGAGGTTTTGGAACTTGTGAGAGCATTACAGCCAGTTTACTTACTCCAACTGCCATTTCAGGATAGATTTAGAGGATTGCTAACAGCCTCATGTTAGATAATTTTGTTGCTTCTTCAGTGTAAGAAGTTAGAACTTAAATCTTTCAATGTATATAGAAATTTTTACTACAAACCTTTGCTCTTAAAATGAGCTTTAATATTTGGGGAGTAGCTGTCACACTACTCCAGATAAGAATATTTGAAGCTAATTTTAAGCTTCTAAAGATATGTTAATTGGCTAAGTACCTCACCTTACCAGAGGACTTAGGTCTTTGTTATGCACATTGGAGATAAAGCTTCCGCTGTGTTAGTACAGAGTTGTGGACTAGAGTCATGGAAGTATTTTGAATAGAAACCTGGTAAAACATATCTTATTGCAAACAACAATTAATTGGTTACTACTAAATACTGATATTTGGCCTATTACATATACAACTTTTTCAGGCAAAATTGATAATTTTACTCTTTACATGCTTTTGTACTTCCTGCATATTTGTGCGTACAATCCATAGGAAATGCGCTTAGTGCATTTATAGGTGGTTCATCTAATGAAAAGGCTACATATATGATTAGATCACTTGTTTATTCTCTTGAGTTTCTGCTGCTTCAGCACAGATTATTAAATTCCATGCTTTAGCCGCTGTTTTTAAAATGTTAAAAAATCAAGCTTTCAATTCATATACTGATAGCCAATGTGTGGCTTGTGGTTTACAATTGATTTCAATTACTTAATGCTTTATTAGAGACAAGTTTTCTACATGAAATCAGTGAGTGATTTCAGTGTAAATGTCTGACAACTCACTGTCCCTTCAGTGCTCTGGCTCAGACAACTAAACAAAACCATAGACCCAGCTCTTTAAAAATGGTAATAGAATTGCTAACACACCCTCACGAAAAGAGGAAGACTCCATTTGCTTACTTTCAACTCCCAGCTTCACCCTGCCAGCTCAGGGATTTCTAGTAAGACTGAATCTGGACAATATTTACAAGATTTGACATTTCTAATTAATGCTTATGTTTAGGTAAATAAAGTTTGTGAGGTGCTAGAGAAATGGCTTAGTGGTTAAGAGCACTAAATACTGTTCCTTTATAGGACATTTAAGAACTCAAACTGGATTGCCTGGGCTCTTTAGCAAGGGAGGACAGATACCAGACAGATTATAGTCCTTACATAAGAACAATTAGTAAAAAAATCTCATTCTTTATATATCCAATACAATTATGCTGGAGACAATAATTTGGTATACAGGTCAATTTATAAATACAAGTGCTCAGTGTCCTCAATTTAATCCTCGAGGACTTACCTTAATAAATAATATCTTTACTATATCTTAATAAATAAAAGAAGGAGTTATCCCTGTATGCTAAATAATGCTCCTTTTATTTCAATTTTAAAATTTTGGATGCCAAAGTTTATGGCACCCTACAACTAGGCATACTTCTGCCTAGGTGAAATAGAGAGATCCACTTATTGACATGTTCCTGTCCAGATATTTTATATGGGGAAGAGGGAATGTTTGTGTTTTTTCTACAGGATGCTACAAGAGTGTGCCAGCTGCCTGAGTGGTTGCTGAGACTTGCTGATCCTGGTTATTCAGCTCTCCTGGTTCGGGTCCCTGGAGTCATTCCTCTGCCCTGAGAGGAAGATAGAAGATTCCCCTTCATCCTTTGTCATCACAGAGATTTTGCCGTTGCTGCAGTCAGTGTTACCGCTGCGTGTGTTCCCGTCCCACTGTGGCCTACGCTCAGACTCTGTACACTGCTGCTTGCTGACTCCAACTGTTACCCCTGTCCCTTCATTTCTCTGGTGACTCTTGCTGCCTTAACTGGTAACTGGTGTTGTCATTTTACAGACTGTAGCTTCACAGAAAGCCACCTGTGTAAAGCTACAGTGACTGGAGAACTCTGTCCTGGAAAAGACCTTGACACTTTCGCTGCTATTGTAGCAGCCTTTACTGCTGCAGACATTGTGTCTGCAGTGTCTGGAGTTATCCTCCCCCAATCTATTGTTAGACAAGTACAGTGGGTGAACTTTCTGGAGTAGTTACTAACAATTGGGAGTTCTAAATTTTATAGGAGTGGCTTGACTAGGGCCCTTGGTGGTAACAGCTGAGGAGGACCAAATAAGGTACCCACTACTTATCGGGAGTGGCTCTGTTTGATGCAGCCCTATGCTGTGGATCAGTATTCATACCATGATTGGTTTGCAAACTCAGATCTCAACAGTAACGTGACAAGGCCGTTATCACTCAAGCACTTGTGGCCATTGTACAAAGGGCCTCACCTGGAATTTGGTTATCTTGTTCAGGATTTACTCTGTATCTGAGTTCCCTGCTCCTGCACCCCATGGATCTGTGGGTCCATTGCACTTGGAGGAGAGGGACTCTCTCTGTATCTGAGTTCTCTGCTCCTGCACCCCATGGATCTGTGGATCCATTGCACTGGGATTGAGAGAGACTCAGTGTTCCTTTGATCAGCCCTTGCACATCGCTGAGGTTTCCTCATTGCATGCGATAGGGTGATCATGACTGCTATAAATTATATAAATTATAAGGGTGAGATGTAGAGGGCTGCAATAACATTCGCCAGCACTAGATGGCGCTGGCTTCCACTGCGCCCCACGTGGTAGGCTAGGATAGACTCTGCCATTGCAAGATGGCGCCAGGCTTCGCCGCACCAGCCGGCCCCCTTTCAGGAAGTTAACTGTGCGCATGTGCAAGAGTGCCTTTGTGCCAGGTCTTTGCCCACTCCGGGGCGTGCCTTATGAGATCATGGGTAACAACCAATCAGGTGTGGGTGTGCCGCACTAGGGTTTTATAAGCGCGCCATGTTGGCGCGGCATGGTTTTTCCTCTTCTAAGATTAATAAAGTGGTCACAGTAAGGATTTCTAAATGTCCGCGTGCTCCTTGCCGGCGAAAAGTCGCGCGCGGGACAGGTCCTAATAGCACAGTCCTACTTTCTTAGAGTAACTCATAGGGACTTACCATATCCATACACCCATAGCTGTATATGCACTGGACCCCAGCGAAGTGCTCAACATTCATTGCATTTGTCACTCAGTTTGCCACAAATGTTAGATATCTGAAAAGTTCACCAAATTTGAAGGTGTGAATAAGTCCCAGTGACTGGAGTAAGCTCAAACAGTCTGTGACAACAAACAACTGCTTGAGCATCCAAGAGACAAGACGCTCACCAGGATCATAGTCTTTTCCCAGTAAGAAAATTTTAATATTAAGGCTTCAGATGAAAAGATAAATTAGGAGTTCTAGGCCAAAAAGTTTTATCCTCTGGCCTCAGGGTTGCTGCCATTCTTTCAGCCCTTCCTGGCCTCTCACAGGATCAGAGTTCTCACCTGGAAGCAGGGATATCTGGAAGGCGCATAATACATATCCACAGACTACTCTTTGGGTACAAACTGACAGGCAACTTCAAGGCTTAAAGTCATTCTCTCTCTCTCTCTCTGTTTCTGTCTCTCTCTCTGTCTCTCTGTCTTTCTCTCTGTCTCTCTCTTTGTCTCTCTCTCTCTCTCTCACACACACACACACACATTTTGTGGCTACACACACTTAACATTTTTTTGTGCACTCTGCCTTTTTAATTGCAATTTTCTTTTCTCATACTCCCACGATAATGCACACGTCTGTTCATTACCCTTTCATTCTCACACACACTCTTCATACACACCTCACACATATCTCACACACAACACATGCACTCTCCTGTCACGCACACACACAGTCTTCATACACACCTCACACATATCGCACACACACCACATGCACTCTCCTGTCACGCACACACACAATCTTCATACACACCTCATACATATCTCACACACACCACATGCACTCTCCTGTCAAGCACACACACACTCTTCATACACACCTCACACATATCTCACACACACCACATGCACTCTCCTGTCACGCACACACACAATCTTCATACACACCTCATACATATCTCACACACACCACATGCACTCTCCTGTCACTCACACACACAATCTTCACACACACCTCATACATATCTCACACATACCACATGCACTCTCCTGTCACGCACATACACAGTCTTCATACACACCTCACACATATCTCACACACACCACATGCACTCTCCTGTCACGCACACACACAGTCTTCATACACACCTCACACATATCTCACACACAACACATGCACTCTCCTGTCACGCACACACACAATCTTCATACACACCTCATACATATCTCACACACACCACATGCACTCTCCTGTCATGCACACACACAATCTTCATACACACCTCACACATATCGCACACACACCGCATGCACTCTCCTGTCACGCACACACACAATCTTCATACACACCTCATACATATCTCACGCACACCACATGCACTCTACTGTCATGCACACACACACTCTTCATACACACCTCACACATATCTCACACACACCACATGCACTCTCCTGTCACGCACACACACAATCTTCATACACACCTCATACATATCTCACACACACCACATGCACTCTCCTGTCACTCACACACACAATCTTCACACACACCTCATACATATCTCACACATACCACATGCACTCTCCTGTCACGCACATACACAGTCTTCATACACACCTCACACATATCTCACACACACCACATGCACTCTCCTGTCACGCACACACACAGTCTTCATACACACCTCACACATATCTCACACACAACACATGCACTCTCCTGTGTCGCACACACACAATCTTCATACACACCTCATACATATCTCACACACACCACATGCACTCTCCTGTCACGCACACACACAATCTTCATACCCACCTCATACATATCTCACACACACCACATGCACTCTCCTGTCACGCACACACACAATCTTCATACACACCTCACATTCTCTCCTCACTCATTCTCACATGCTCTCCTCATGCTCTCTCCCTGGCTCTCACATTTGTTCTCAGAATCGCTCTCTCATTAGCTCCCTCATTCACTCTTCACATTCTCACTCCACTCACTCTTCACATGCTCTTCTCATGCTCTCTCATTCGCTCTCACATTTGTTCTTACATTTGCTCTGTCATTTACTCTCTCATTCACTCCCGCATGCTCTCTCTCATTTACTCTTCACATGTTCTGTAGCCTTTCTCTTGCCCCAGTCCTTTATTCATGATGCAAAAGCGGGTAGAAAAATGACATTTTTTAATCATTGCCAAATCAGATGCAAAGAATGACTACATCCCATCAAGATCTAAGAATTGCAACTGTTCCCCAAAGTTTCAGGCTTCCCCTATACCAAGGCCTGTGGCCAATATAATAATAATTGTAAACTTATCATTATTTAAACTTTAATTCTTTACTTTTATACTTCAGAGTCCAAAGCTCCGAGGTCAGCTAATTGCATTTTCCTGAGACTCTCTAATGATAAATGACATGGGCAAAACTGCCAGGCAGTGGCCAGAAAGAATCAAGGTAACCCTTAGCACAGTAATTCCACTAGCTTTCTGTTCCTTGCACACAATGACTCTCATAAGAGTTCCAGTAGTTTGACTTAGTTTACTAGTATATAATTTTATATATTCTATATTTCCTTAACTAGTCTGTAATATTATATAAGACTTATTTCCTAACTTCAATAACCTTTTCCTTTCCTAGCGCCCGATTGTTGGCTCTAATTCATTTTCTCTTATTTTCTTCAAGCTGTCTTTGCAAGTCAAACCTTAATCTGGAACTTCAATTGTGCAGTTATTACATATTTTTCAAGATGAGAATACACAATATGCACCTGGGCCGCTAGGGATATGATGTGCTGTGCCCCTATGCATCAATTTCCAATTGTCTAAGAATCATAACCTCAAGGAACATCTAGTTTCACAGAATTCACCAGAGCAGAAGTAGAAAGACGTAGGAAAGTCAGACATAATAGAATAATTGTGCACACCAAGGCCACCTGATAGGCAGTCACACACAAATGAAATCTATACAGCCCTTGTCCAGGGATAAGGTTTGGAGAAATGGAAACAACCAGTTTTTAAAAAGAGCTACTGTGGGCTACTGAGATGTCTCCATCCCGGACTGCTGCAGGCAGCCTCTTATTTCAGATGGTGGGTTCATGGAGAGATGTGTCTCCTGCTTCTCAGTGTTCCAAGAAGCCACCCTACTTTACAAGGAGCTGCTGCAGGCTTCTGAGATGTCTCCATCCCGGCCTACTGCCTGCAGTCCCTGTCATTGTATGTTGTCCCCAGCATTAGCCAGAGCAAGCAGACAACAAGAGGAGGTCAAAGGGATACAGATTGGAAAGGAAGATGTCAAAATATCACTATTGCGGACGACAGAAGAGTACACTTGATTCACCCCAAAAGTTACACCAGAGAACTCCTAAGCCTGATAAACAACTTCAGCAAGTGCCTGGGTATAATATTAACTCAAACAAATCAGTAGCCTTCCTCTACACAAAAGATAAAGAAGCTGAGAAAGAAATTAGGGAAATGACACCTTTCATAACAGTCCCAAATAATATAAAAATACCACAGTGTGACTTTTATCAAACAAGTGAAAGATCTGTGTGATAAGAACTTCATGATCTGAAGAAAGAAATTGAAGAAGATCTCAGAAAATGGAAAGATCTTCCATGCTCATGGCTTGTCAGGATGAAGATAGTAAAAATGGCCATTTTACCCAAAGTGACCTACAGATTCAATGCAATGCCTATCAAAATTCCAATCCAATTCTTCATAGGGTTAGACAGAACAATTTGCAAATTCACTTGGAATAACAAAAGAACACAGGATCGCTAAAACTATCCCCAACAATAAAGGACTTCCCTGGGAATCACCATCCCTGAACTCAAGCAGTATTACAGAGCATTGGTGATAAAAACTGTATGGTATTGGTACAGAGACAGGAAGATATACCAGTGGAATACAATTGCAGACACAGAAATGAACCCACACACCTATCTATGATCACTTGATTTTTGACAAAGGAGCCAAAACCATCCAGTGGAAAAAATATACTTTTTCAGCAAATGGTGCCAGTTCCACTGGAGGTCAGCATATGGAAGAGTCCAAATCATCCCCTGCTTATTGCCCTGGACAAAGCTTAAGTCCAGGTGGATCAAGGACCTCTACATCAAACCAGATACACTCAAACGAAGAGAAGCAAAAGTGGGGAAGAATCTTGAACACAAGGACACTGGAAAAAATTTCCTGAACAAAACATGAATGGCTTATGCTCTACGATCAAGAGTAGACAGATGGGACCTCATAAAGGTACAAAGCTTCTGTAAGGCAAAGGACACTGTGGTTAAGACTAAACAGCAACAAACAGATTGGGAAAAGACCTTTACTAATCCTACAACTGATAGAGGGTTATATCCAAAATATACAAAGAACTCATGAAGTTGGACTGTAGGGAGACTAATAACCCTAATAAAAATTGCAGTTCAGAGCTAAACAAAGAATTCACAGCTGAGGAATATGGAGTGGCTGAGATGCACCAAAAGAAATGTTCAACATCGTTAGTTATAAGGGAAATGCAAATCAAAACAACCCTGAGATTCCACCTCACACCAGTCTGAATGCCTAAGATCAAATACTCAGGCAACAGAAGATGCTTGCATGGATATGAGAAAGAGGAACACTCCTCCATTGTTGGTGAGATTGCAGACTGGTACAACCATTCTGGATATCAGTCTGGAGGTTCCTCAGAAAATTAGACATTGCACTAGCTGACGACCCAGCTATACCTCTCTTGCACATATTCCCACAAGATACTCCAACATACAAGAGGGCACATGCTCCACCACGTTTATAGCGGCCATATTTATAATAGTCAGAAAATGAAAAGATCCCAGATGCCCTTCAACAGAGGAATGGAAACAGAAAGTGTGGTACATCTACACAATGGAGTACTACAGCGATATCAAAAACAATGACTTCATGAATTTCATAGGCAAATAGAATGAACTAAAACATATCATCCTGAGTGAGTTAACCCAATCACAGAAACACACACATGGTATGCACTCATTGATAAGTGGATATTAGCCCAAATGCTGGAATTCCCCAAGATTCACAGACCAAATCAAATTCAGGAAGGATGACCAAAATGTAGATGCTTCACTTCTTCCTTTAAAAGAGAAGAAGAATCCCTATTGAAGGGATAGGGAGACAAAGTTTACAACAGAGCCTGGAGGAATGGCCATTCAGAGTCTACCCCACGAGTGACCTATAGACATACAGCCTTCAAACTAGATAAGGTGGATGAAGCTAAGAGGTGCAGGCTGACAGGAACTGGATATAGATGTCTCCTGAGAGGCACAGCCAGAGCATGTCAAATACAATGGAGAATGCTAGCAGCAAACCATTGAACTGAGAACTGGACCTCAATTGGAGGAATTACAGAAAGATTGGAAGAGCTGAAGGGACTAACAACCCCATAAGAACAACCATGACTGCCAAGCAAAGTTCCCAGAGACTAAACCACTACCCAATCACTATACAGGGACTGTGCCATGGCTCCATCTGCATGTGTATCAGAGGATGGTCTTCTTGGGCACAAATGGAATGAGCAGCCCTGGGTCCTGCCTAGGCTGGGAAAGTGGATGGATGGTGAAGGGAACACCTTTATAGAAGAGGGGGAGGGCGATGGTATTCAGACTTATTTCTGGAAAACAAGGAAGGAATAACATTTGAATTCAAAATGAAAAATATCCAATTAAAATTCAACAACAACAAAATGGTGTTTAGAACTTCAAATAAAAAAAAGCCACAATCAGGAAACAGAATTGTATGCCTCTGGTTTTCTTCAAATATGCTCAGGGCCTGGGTTGGTTCTGGACACAGGCTGAACCAAGCAGGTTCCTGCCACTGACTGCTCCTATATTCCTGTTTCCAGAGGCATCATGCAGATTAATATTGGGCAAGAGATGTGGGCAAAGTTGGGCAGAAGTGGCTTTCTGTCCTGTGGCATCAGGAGTATCTGCATTCCTGGGTGTTCAGCACTCTCCACCACGGGATTTGGGTGCAGGCTTCCTGATTGCTTTAAACTCCCTTATGCCACGTTTATATGTCCTGGGAGATATTACAGAGAAATTAATGTTTATCCCATTAATTTGTTCAACACTCTCATCCACAGAGTATAATTTAGAGGTAACTATATATTTGACAGTAAGCATACACAGTGGGTAATATATGCAATATGAAGTTGAAATTCACAGAGTTTGGAACACAGTGAACAGTGACTGTATAATTGCCTTTGAATCTCAGTCTGACTGGGAAGTGATTTTGATGCCCAGTCCCCATGAGAATGCAGAGATCCATCCCTCCCTGATAGCTGTGGGACTTCAGATGTTGACACTAATGATTAATAAAGAAGGTTCTTAAGAGTGAAGAGTTTGAGATTACTCTTTTTTTTCACCAGGATACATCCAATTTACATGATAGTAACCAGATGCAGGTAGTCAATATATACAGTCTATATCCTTATCAAAATAGAAAACCAAATGAACAAAACAACAACACATAAATAACAAAACTTCAAATGAATAGGAGGAAAACCAAATAACCAAAATAATCAAAACTCAGCCACACTTAAATAGAGGAGCTGCGCTAAGCATTGTTTGCTGCTCCTTCTGCAGAATAGATTTATAGCCTGTGTCTCTCCTTGGAGACACAGTAGACAAGCAGTTACTGGTGGTAATAATCTTTCCAAGAGGAGTGGAAGTAGGTCTGTTTTGTTGGAGTGGGGGTATTAAGGACAAAGCCATCCAATACTGAGTAGAAATGATATTACAGACTTTATCTCAAAGTCTTTCCAATGTTGTGAACTGATATCCATGAAACTCTTCTGGATGACCCACCAGGACAAGTACACATTTACACGTGCACAGTCTTTCTGGATGACCAGCACCTCTTGATTGATGTGCATCAGCACTTCTCTGAGTCCCTCCAAAAGTTTACACTTGCTGGAGGGTGGGGAGGTGAAAGTACGGCCTATTCAATCCAAAGAAATCAAACTAAAGGAGGAAAATGCAGTCCACAATTGCTATGGACATTACAGATGAGATGCAATAGTGGTGTATTTGCTGTGCACACTTAGTTCTCCTCCTGTAGCACTTCTCTCCAAGGGAGATCTTGCCCTGGTTTGTGTCTTGTTCGAGTTTCTCCTGGAGAATTTCAGACCTAGCAGAGCAAAGGAATAAAGGTTTAGTGAGTGGTTGTCAATTCAGCTCTCCCTCTTTTTTTTTTTTTTTATTAACTTGAGTATTTCTTGTATACATTTCGAGTGTTATTCCCTTTCCCGGTTTCCGGGCAAACATCCCCCTACCCCCTCCCCTTCCTTATTGGTGTTCCCCTTCCAACCCTCCCCCCATTGCTGCCCTCCCCCCCACAGTCTAGATCACTGGAGGTTCAGTCTTTCAACTCTCCCTCTTACATCAGCTCTATTCAGTTGGACAATCCAGCATGACCTGTCAGCTGAGGTCAGTCCCTGCATCCCCAAGTGTCATAGAGTACCTGCTCTTGGATTTGTATCTCAGCTTTTAAAACTGCTAGAATTTGAACTGTGGACTATACACTGTATTGGAATTTAGAGAAAAATGAGCGTATTTTTCCACTGGTCCAGATATATTATGTTGAATAATAACATTGTACCTATGTCTGAATCTGAGTTCAAGAGAGGGATGAGCAACCTACAATACCATGTGGATGCCTTCTGGAGAAGATGCCTAGAATTGAGGTGAAAGTTCTGATTATGTTTGCAGTGTAGGAACCTGCCTAGGTTCCATTTTAAGCACTGTACCTGCAAATGCACAGAGAAGCCATCTCACATCAAATCCATGGGAATTGCATGGATCCTGTAATCACTGAGAATGTGCTCCATGCAAATCTTCCCAGCGTACACACGGACATTAAAGGTGATTGTGATGTAGAAACACACCAGCACCCCTGTAAGTCTATGGCTAGTGTAAGGCAATTTCTGAGAGGACAGAAGAGAAAATGTCCTCAGATCTTTCCAGAGAGATCACAGGAAGAAAGGAGTAGAACATAGCAAGAAATCCAGAGGATCATATATATTGTTTCATGGGCAAAATTCACATGAACTGTACCAGAACTATACTCTGAGTAGCTCTTTAGCTGCCTGAGGCTGAAATCCATGTAGGTGGTCATTCACCCAAAACGGGTACTTATATAGGGAAAGGATATTCAAATGGCTTCTTCCAGCCTGTGTTCCTACCTGAACATTAATGCTTAATGTAAAGACTCCCCAGTATACGCTGGAGGCATAAAAACAAATGTTGAGTGGGATATGTACATAGTGAATAGAGCCTATAGACAGCTCAGTCAGTGATGTGCTGTCCTCCCATAAACCGATATAGACTCAGGGTTCTTTCCCCATTAACAATCTGGCTTAGCAAGTCCCAAAGGCTGTGTAGAGCTGTCTTGTTGCTCAGCAAAGGATCATATGTTGGTTGTAGACTAGACTCTTGTTCTTGTTCACTGTTTCAGACTTTCCCCAAAGTGTGCAGCTTCTTCTAATCTGAGCTGTCTTTACCATAGCCTGAGTGACTTCATGCCCAAAGCTAGAATCATAGGAAATCTCCATAACCAGGATCAAAATCAACAATTTTTCTCCCCGTAATGTGATTGTGCCAAAGATATTTTGAGTAAGTACGTAAAAGCTTGCATGGATTTTCTCAGACTGAATCAGAATCTATGGAAGGGCTCCACCCTATGGTACACTTTTACTTCTTGCCTGATGGACGTCTGGATAGATTCTCCTTCAGGGCTACTCTGGGACCACTACAACACTGATGTGCCCTAGTTGCAATGGCAACACCTACTCCTTGTTGTGGAATCACTGGGTTAACTAAAACTTCTGTTCCACTTTCTGAACATGGCTTCTCATAGGGCTACCTGTTCTTACACTCCCAGACTCATCTGAAATTCATCATTTCTCCTAACTCCATTGAGGCTGAAATTAAGGGAGAGAAAATGATGTTGATTGACAGCACTTGCAGAATGCTACACAGATAACATAGGGGAGCGCTTTAGATTATCTGTGCACCAAACGGGCTCCTGACACTGCCCTGTTCTTGCACCACAGCATAGCTATGGGGCTTTTGCTGGATGACAATACAACTCCAAGCAACTCAAATTCTCAATGAATAAAATCCAAGCCAAACTCCCAGCGGAAGCTGTAGTGTGCAAAGGTAGCTGGAGAGAAATGGTAGCAGGCCATGTGGAAAGCAACCTTAGAGAAGACACAGTGAGTGACACACCCTTCCAGTGGGCTTTCACCATTCACAAAGAACAGAGAAGCCGCATAAACTCATGGATTTTAGAGAGAAGCCCCCCTTACCTCCCTGTACTCCTTTCCTTTGATGTGCTCCAAAGGATTTCAATGCAGACCAGTAGTTTTACCCCTAATCACTTGAAAATCTAACTTTACAGGTGTTTTTGTGTCCTCTTTTTGGGGGGTTGCATTTCTACAGGACTTGATTGTCCTTCTTTTACACCATAACTAAAAGGGACCTGCAAGCTCCAGGCCTGTACCATTTGTTACCACTGTGAAACACGACTCACTTGAACATATTTCCCACTCCTCCCCCAGACTTCACGAGATAATTCTGTTACGGTATTTTTGAAAACAGAATAAATTAATACCTTAAGTGTCCTTTTGCTGTACAGAGCTGGATGGAGATGCCAAATGACTGGGCAGCTGTATTTCATGTTTCATGGATGTAAAGTGAACTCTTAGAGTACTTTTCTCATGAAACTTGGAAATAGAGGGAAACACATTCACTACTGCAAACACAAACACACACAAACACACAGAAATACACAGATACTGACTTGCACGCACAAATGAAAACTTTGATCTTGTGCAGCACATTTCCTGTTGAGTGAGGAATTAGTGGGAGCTATGCTGTGTACAAGTCTCTTAGACTCAAGCAGGCTGTGCTGCCCTGGCCTGTACTCATTTCCACTTCAGGAAACCTTTCTATGCAGATACTTGTTGGTTTTACAAGTAAGTTACATGTTCTGCACAGATAGCCTAAACAATACAACATCAAATTCCCAAGAGAGAGATTCTAGGAAAAGACTCCATCAAGCTCTATGTTGACTCATCATAGGCCCCTCACTAAAACTACCCTGTTTTCTTCATAGAAGACCTTGGAACCATCAGACAAGACAGGGACTCATGGTCATTTACCAGGAACTTTTCATCACATTAAAGTTCATGTGATGTTAAAACAACCTCAATGTCAGTCAGAAGGAGGCTAAAGAAATAACATACCCTGACTTTTCTGAAATGCAGCACTGTGTACAATATTGAGAGGGAATCTATCCTTAAAGAATGCCATGCCCATGATATAGTCAGCAAAGCAATGTCAGCAGAGGGATGCACTCTAGGATTCCATGCAAGATCATGGTGAAGCCAATAAGACAATCCAGAATCTTCCCGGGGGATACCTCTGTTCAGGTAAAGTGAAGAAATCTAATCCTTATTTTGAAAATAGTTGAATGGTTTAAGAATGTGTTGAGACAAATAAGAGACAGGGCTCCACCTAGAACTGGACCGGTGATGCAAAGACTGCTGGACAGCACAAAAAAGGAAGCTTCAAGTTTGTTGAGAGACCTAGGCTTAAAGGACGAAGTTGGATAATGACTGGACAAAACTGCATGTCATGAACTGGCCTCCCCGCATGCTCCCTAAAATGCAGATCAGCACAGCAATGCACCTTTCTTGGTGAGAATTGGGGGTATATACGGATAACTTTGTTCTTGAAGTCTCAAATCTCTCATGCCAACCCTCAGCCTTTGAGAAACCTTTTCCACATCCTTGGTCTTCTATCCAGCTTCAGATTGTAAGGCCCACATATGAACTCTCCAGGAGCACTCAAATAAGACAGGACTGACATGCTGCTCCTCAGGCTCTGTAGTTACCCAAGATCTATGAAGCATGAAGTCACCATCTTCATATACAGGGACATGAGGGAAGAACAAAAGCCACCACAAATGAGAACCGGTTCTTTGCCATTTCCACCAGCCTCTCCTCCTTGAAAACTACTTACTTCATGGAGTCTCACAAGATCCCTGTAATGAAAATGAGCTCCAGGCTTTTGCTTCATCCCTCAAAGCCCTGTTCTAGTCTAAAGAGGGGCTCCCACATAGCACCCTCCACACACATGGCATGTAGTGCTGTGATATGTGATCAACCCATCTCCCTTAATAAAATGCAGATTCTCGAAGAGCAGGAGCATTCGCTTTCCAAACATGCAGTTTCCTGAAGAGGGGCTATCTCCACAGAAAGCCTTGTAAACCATCACATGAATGAACACTTGGATGAGACCTAGGTCAGGACATGGATCAGTCAATAGACAGTTACATTGGTTTGTCTATGTTTATGGAAAGACCTGAGGACAACCTGACCTGTAGGCCTAATCCTACCTGCTGTTCCTTTGCACTGGGGACACAGATGTTCATTCCAGCCTCTTCACAGAGCCTCTTTGCCTCCACACAGGATGCTGGCCGTTCAGTCTGCTCCACCAGCAGTTCTCTCTTCTCATTCAGCAAAATCTGTATATTGTTCTTCAATTGAGTTTGTTCACGCAGAAGCTGGGAGTGCCTGATGCTGAACCACAAACAAAAAAGGTAAACCCAGCCAGCTTCTATTTGCCTGTCACTCTTGCAAGTCAAATCATCCCTTCAAGGAATACCTCATCCCCAGACATCCCCAGAACAGAGCCACACTATACAAGTTAGCACCAATTAGAGGAGGTCAAATCCAGAATCCACATTCAACATGAATCAAAGTACTTCTGATAATCCTGACACTAAGACGGTTTATATAAATCCAGGAAGAAGAAATGGTCCATATGGGTGCTTATATGTCCATGATATGCTAAAACCATCTTCACGTAGTGGGAAAATCCCCTCTGAGGGGTAATTGAAGTCCCAATAGATATACAATCTTTCCATGTGTTTCTCATCGATCACAGATCTTTAAATCTTCTGTCAGAGTCCTAGAGATTCAGAGTTGATTGATATTCCCATCACAGTACAAAACTTTCTATCTAGAGGATCCTTAATGGGGAAAATAACAATTGGAGGGTCTTCTATACCCTTCACATGTAGGACAACTGAGTCCAAGAGCTACAAACATAAGACCCTTGCCAGGAGGCAGGCTTCTTGTTAAAAGTCAGACACTACAGAACCAGTGCCCTGAATTTGGTTCAATGTCATACAGGACAGGAGCATTCCCTGCCTAGTGCTGGGTTCTCATCTCTGTCAGCGACTCACCGGTAGGAACTGTTCACTTGTATGAGCTCCTTGTACCTCTCCATGGCCTCACTTTGAACTGGTCATCATTTGCATAGCCATCATTCTCATCTCATGTTCGGATTGAAGTATTGGCAATTCGACATCCAGCCTGTTGTGGGGCATGGCCCAAGAAAAAAATAACCATCTGAACTCAGCATTTCAGAATTAAGTGAATTGTAAATTAAAAAAACCCAATAAAAAATTGAAATTTAAGAAATGTGGGGGGAGGGAAGAATGTGGCAAACACAAAGACCAGAGCAAAAACACAACAGTGAGACTCCAATTCTTTCAAGGAAATATTTCTACGCAAATCAACAAAGAGTTATTTTGAAATATGGACATTTTCTAAGACTGTGGAGATATGGTTCCCCCAAGACCAACTGTACTGCAGTGGCTTGGGTCTAACAGATAGTTGTGATGATATTTCTTTTGTTATGAAAACAGGGATTCTCAAACCTTGTTTCCTACTGTTCCATGAATTCCCAGAGGGCATAACTACTTTGACAGGGAAGAGGATTTGTAACCCCTCCTTCCCTCAGGAGAGTCCTATCTACCACCTAAGTAAACAGAAGATGCAAAGTGCTCAGTTGATCCATGTGGGCATCCCCACTATCATGACCTGCAAACTGTCCATCAGACATATCCTAAGATCCCATGAAACTCCCCAGACTCCCTGACCGAGAGCTTAATACCCACAAACACTTTCACATACTTACATACCAATCAATATACAAACACAAGCAGAATCCCAACTACATGCATGGAGGTGCCATAGAATCAGTGTATAATGAAAAAAATTAGAGGAAAAGAGGGATGACGTGCAGGCATTTCATCCCCTCACTTAGAGGCAGCAAGTGTGACCAGGTCCTTCTAGCTGTTGACAGAACCAATGCTAATCCAAGGAGCTCAGGGTCAAGTACAAAAGAGGTTGACCCTAAACACACAGGACCTAGCTTATCTCACAAGCAAATGCCTTCCAAATCTCCTTAAAATCCAGGATGAGAGGTAAACCTCTCTTGTGCTAAGAGGAAATCTTGGGTTAGCAGAGAGAAAGCACAAGACAGTGAACAGGTTACTGGCCATAATGACTACCTGTGGTCCGAATTATCATAGATATAAAGGTCCAGGATTTGATAAAATTCATCCCTCTCGAATTGACACTTCTGGATTTCAAATTTAAGTTCCTCCAGTTCCTTTAAACACTCCTCTTGCTTACTGATGACATTTTGGGATGATGCCTTCCTACCAAAACCTGTAAATAGATAAACCCAAGTGAATTTGCATATTTGGTGGCCCATGGGCAGAAAAGATCATTCTGAATCCTAAGAGGAGGTGAGGAAGGGGAAATGGTAGAGACTGGGTGAATCCCTTAAAGAGCAGAAAAGCTTTCTTAAAGGTGGATTCTTAAGCTATGTCCCTCTTCCCAACCTCTAATGCCATACACGTGCCACATTCACTATTACAGGACCCCTCACCCTGAATAGTATAACCTGACTGATACATAAACATCTGGGACGTTGTTATCTCATATCAGATGTGTTTCAGTTAATCCTGGAGTTCATACTGCTTAGCACCATCAGGCTCTAATCATGTGTGTTCCACCCAAAGTGTCTGAGAACTCAATTCATTTCTCGGGGTGCATCCTTCCTTGTTCTCACCATCAGAGACTTATGTAACCTACAGTAATCTAGAGGAAGAAATGCTTCAACTCCCAACCATGGATGGTCACATTTTTAATCTCACTGTGCCTCCTCCTGCCATGCATTGACACTCACAGTTAAAAAGCTTCAAGAAAAGACACTGAAGGCTTACCACTTTCTGGCTTTCTCTCAAATTAAAGATCAGGAACTCCTGACTCTTGGTTTGCCTTTGAGAAATCCCAAGGCTCCTGCTTGTAAGGCCTAATCTTAGAAGGCACATCTCAAACATACCTCCTTGAGGATGTTCCCCAACTCTGCCCAGGACTCACCAAGCCTTCCCCAGAATGATTTCCTTCCTTCCAAGGAAGATGAGAGGAGGTCATCTTCCTTCAGCCTTGGTGTGGTCTCTCCTTGATCAACACTTTCCTTCTGAAATAGCCTGAGCGGCTGGCGAAACATGCCTGTTTGTGAACCCAAAGGGAACTGAAGGAATATCCCAAAGGCAGTTGGTGTCACCACAACACCGGTGACATCACAGAAGATTCTAGGGATCTCTTAGATACAATAGATTGTCCAGTGAAGGGCTTACTGATGATGCCACTGGGAAGTTCTATGACCTACCTGCTAACTAGCTCTCCAAAAATTGATCAATTTCTGTGTGGACCCTTTCCTCCAGTCTCTCATACATCACTGGGAATAGCATTTGGCAACCTCTATTGCTAAGCTAGATGTTTCTCTGTGCATCATTAGAACTCAACAGTGCTTTTGCTGGGGAGGGCTGCTTACAACCTGAATGAGAGAACAGATTTTTCTTAGCACCCAAATCTCTAGGGACCAAGGAAGAGGGAGTTTTTTCTTAAAAGTAAATCTACTACTCGAGACAATGCATGTGACACACATTTCGATTCCTAAGGTTTTCCTTTTTATGGAGGCCAATATGTTTCTTCTAGACCTCTGAGTGTATAAAACCTGGAAATATTTGCTTACTGTGCAGTCCTTGACAGTTGACATTGTTTTTATTTACATATCCATGTATTTCACAAAATCAATGGTCTATTATCTTATTTTTTTAGAATAAAAACTCCTTTTTTCTTGAAACATAGGGATCAACTACAGGGCATATATAAAATAATAAATTTCTGTACCTTTTATATATTAAGTTGGACATCCTCCCTTTCTCAAATATAACAAGACAGTGAAATCGGACATCAGCGAGCAAACGTCAACCTGGACATTGTGTTACCACATTGTAACCACATAGCCATCCCTTCTCCAATATCGTTCTTCCTGAATTTCCAAGTCCAATCCTGAGGATATTTGGGGCTACATGCTGATATTTTACTCAGAGCAAACATAAAAATCAGGTGGATGGGCAGGGAGTGGAATGGCCTAAGGTTAGGCTAAACCTCAATTTTAATGGGTCCATAAGTTCAGGAGGGAGTCCATTTGGCATTGTCATCTGTGGCTTCTGTGTCCTTATCCTGGGTGTGCTGACTCTGTGATACGATGCCACCTCACCTCACAGATGTCAGGGTGAAAATCATGTATGAGTTTTCTGGGAAGAACTCTGCCTTTTACTACCATCTGGAGTTATACAACATAACTATGCACAGCTCAGAAGAGAGGGGTGGAGATTGTGGAGGCCTTAGAAGTTGAGGATCTTTTCTGATTAAGGCACATATTTTTTCCTATGTAATTTTTCCCTTGCTCTTTCACTAATGATGGTTGACTTCATTCCTGGCCTGAAGTCAACTGGATTCCAAGGTTTGGGATTAGGGAAGCCCCTCTTTTTGAGATGACAGGCCCAGCAAGGGATCCCACTGCATACAGGTTCCTTTTCCCAAGGAAGTTGTTGCTGCAGAATCACAGCATGGGGGCAGCAGCACAGGACATCTCCCAGCTTTCTCTCCTGCACCTGCAGCACTTTTAATAAGGCTGTTTGTTTGTTTGTTTGCTTTTTATTGGAAATACCTACAAAGCTGGTCAAAATTAATACGTGCCTTTAATACCAGCACCCACAAGGTATTTTTGTTTTTGCTTTTGTTTTTGTTTTATTTCATTTCATAATTTCTGTAATTGTTGTTAGGATTCTTATTGTTTTCTTTGGTAATTCCCTCTACCTCTTCACTCTGTACCTAGAATGTGAAGCCTATGCTCTGCATGGTCCTATTATTCATGTTAAGAATTTTATTCTTACCACCAACACCACAGATGATCACATTATTTACTTTCAAATCAGGAAAACAGGCATAAAGAAGAGAGCTATGTTGTTTGGTCTCAGGTAACCAGCCAATCAGGAGTGTAGGATGGCTTCCCAATGTTTTGGATTAGGTAAGCTTCTGTTATTGAGATGAAAGGCCTCTGTTGAAACCTTAGTTAGTTCAGCAATACATTGTATCCCATTTTGTTAAAGAACTTTGTTTTATTTCTATTTATATATTTTTTCTTTTTCACTTTACGTTCTGCTTACTGACTACTGATACTTAATTCCTCTCCCACAATCCTTCCCCAATTCTCCTGGCACAGTCTTCTCTGAGTGTATGAGGGCCAACTGTCTCAGTACCTCCCTTCTTTTACCAAAGCCTTTTCTGGTTGCATTGGTGAGGATGCTGGTTTTGAATGCCTTGGACTTGGCTTTCTTCATGCTCCAATTTGCTGGCTTTTGGAAGTTTGTGAAGAAATGTCTGTGAACTTGGTCCTTCATCCAGATGGTACACAAGAGGCAATGGTTTTGTTAATATTTTTGAGAGTATATTTCAATCAAACCTCTCCTACTAATATCCTAACAATGACAAAGGTAATGGGAGGCTACACATCTATTTCATTAGTTTTCAGTTCTTCTCAGAGCAGCAGTGTAGAAGCCCACAAAGCTGGCAAAGTGAAGTGAGGTCACGAGGGGTCTTAAGAGCACAGTCCTACATTCTTAGAGTAACTCCTAGGGATTTACCATATCCATACACCCGTAGCTCCATATGCACTGGACCCCAGGGAAGTGCTCAACATTCATTGCTTTTGCCACGCAGTTTGCCACAAATGTTAGAAATCTGAAAAGTTCAGGAAAATTGAGGTGTGAATAAGTCCCAGTGACTGGAGTAAGCTCAAACAGTCTGTGACAACAAAGAACTGATTGAGCATCCAAGAGACAAGACGCTCACCAGGATCATAGTTTTATACCAGTAAGAAAATTTGAATAATAAGTCTTCAGGTGAAAAGATAAATTAGGAGGTCATAGACCTAAAAGTTTTATCCTTTGCCCTCAGGGGAGCAGCCATTCTGTCAGCCTTTCCTGGCCCTCGGTCACAGGATCAGAGTTCTCACCTGGAAGCAGGGTTATCTGGAAGGCACATAATACATATCCACAGACTCCTCTTTGGGTACAAACTGATAGGCAACTTCAAGGCTTAAAGTCATTGTCTCTCTCTCTCTCTCTCTCTCTCTCTCTCTCTCTCTCTCTCTCTCTCTCTCTCAGCTTGAGGCTGCACACACGCTGCATTCTTTTGTACATTCCAGTTTTTTTATTGCAGTTTTCTTTTCTCAAACTCCCACAATCATGTACACGTCTGTTCATTACCCTTTCATTCTCACACACACTCTTCATACACACCTCACACATATCTCACACACACCACATGCACTCTCCTGTCACATACGCACACATAATCTTCACACACACCTCACACATATCTCACACACACCACATGCACTCTCCTGTCACGTACATACACATAATATTCATACACACCTCACACATATCTCACACACACCACATGCACTCTCCTGTCACTCACACACACAATCTTCACACACACCTCACACATATCTCACACACACCACATGCACTCTCCTGTCACTCACACACACAGTCTTCATACACACCTCATACATATCTCACACACAGCACATGCACTCTCCTGTCATGCACACACACAGTCTTCATACACACCTCATACATATCTCACACACAGCACATGCACTCTCCTGTCATGCACACACACAATCTTCACACACACCTCACACATATCTCACACACACCATATGCACTCTCCTGTCAGGTACACACAATCTTCATACACACCTCATACATATCTCACACACACCACTTGCACTCTCCTGTCATGCACACACACAATCTTCACACACACCTCACACATATCTCACACACAGCACATGCACTCTCCTGTCACGCACACACACAGTCTTCACACATACCTCACACATATCTCACACACAGCACATGCACTCTCCTGTCATGCACACACACAGTGTTCACACACACCTCAAGTTCTCTCCTCTCTCATTCTCAAATGCTCTCCTCATGCTCTCTCCCTGGCTCTCACATTTGTTCTCAGACTTGCTCCCTCATTAGCTCCCTCATTCACTCTTCACATTCTCTCTCCACTCACTCTTCACATGCTCTTGTCATGCTCTCTCATTTGCTCTCACATTTGTTCTCACATTAGCTCTGTCATTTACTCTCTCATTCACTCCCTCATGCTCTCTCTCATTTACTCTTCACATGTTCTGTAGCCTTTCTCTTGCCCCAGTCCTTTATTAATAATCCAAAGGCGGGTAGAAAAAAGAGATTTTATAATCATTGCCAAATCAAATGCAAAGAATGACTACATCTCACCAAGAACTAAGAATTACAACTGTTCTCCAAAGTTTCAGGCTTGCCCTATACCCAGGCCTGTGGCCAATATAATAATAATAATTGTAAACTTATCATGATTTAAACTTTAACCATTTACTTTTATACTTCAGAGTCCAAAGCTCCGAGATCAGCTAATTGCATTTTCCTGTGAAGCTCTAATGATAAATGACATAGGCAAAACTGCCAGGCAGTGGCCAGAAAGAATCAAGGTAACCCTTAGCACAGTAATTCCACTAGCGTTCTGTTCCTTGCACACAATGACTCTCATAAGGGTTCCAGTAGTTAGACTTAGTTTACTAGTATATTATTTTATATATTCTATACTTCCTTAACCAGTCTATAATATTATGTAAAACTTACTTCCTAAATTCAATAACTTTTTCCTTTCTTAGGGTCCCAATGTTGGCTCTAATTCATTTTCTCTTATTTTCTTCAAGCTGTCTTTGCAAGTCAAACCCTAATCTAGAACTACAATTCTGCAGTTATTACATTTTTTCCAAGATGAGAATACACAGTATCCATCTGGGCCACTAGGGCTGTGCTGTGCTGTGCCCCTATGCATCAATTTCCAATTGTCTAAGAATCATAACATCAAGGAACATCTAGTTTCACAGAATTCACCAGAGCAGAAGGAGAAAGAAGTAGGAAAGTCAGATATAATACAATAATTGTGCACACCAAGGCCAACTGATAGGCAGTCACACACAAATGAAATCTATAAAGCCGTTGTCCAGGGCTAAGGTTTTGAGAAATGGAAACAACCAGTTTTTACTAAAAGCTACTGCGGGCTACTGAGATGTCTCCATTGTATGTTGTCCCCAGCATTAGCCAGAACTCTGACAACAAAGGGAGGTTAAAAGGATACAGATTGGAAAGGAAGAAGTCAAAATATCACTGTTGCAGAGGATAGGGTAGTATACATGGGACACCCCAAAAGTTACAACAGAGAACTCCTAAGCCTGATAAACAACTTCAGCAAAGTGGCTGGGTATAAAATTAACTCAAACAAATCAGTAGCCTTCCTCTACACAAAAGATAAACAAGCTGAGAAAGAAATTAGGGAAATGACACCTTTCATAATAGTCCCAAATCATATAAAAATACCTCAGTGTGACTTTTATCAAACAAGTGAAAGATCTGTGTGACAAGAACTTGATGATCTGAAGAAAGAAATTGAAGAAGATCTCAGAAAATGCAAAGATCTCCCATGTTCATGGCTTGGCAGTATGAAGATAGTAAAAATGGCCATTTTCCCAAAGTGACCTACAGTTGCAATGCACTCTCCATCAAAATTCGATTGCAATTCTTCATAGGGTTAGACAGAACAATTTGCAAATTCATTTGGAATAACAAGTAACGCAGGATAGCTAAAACAATCCTCAACAATAAAAGGACTTCCCTGGGAATCACCATCCCTGAACTCAAGCAGTTTACAAAGCATTAGAGATAAAACTGTATGGTATTGGTACAGAGACAGGAAGATAGACCAGTGGAATAGAACTGCAGACCCAGAAATGAACCAGCACACCTATGGTCCCTTGATTTTTGACAAAGGAGACAAAAGCATCCAGTGGAAAAAGGATAGCATTTTTAGCAAAGGGTGCTGGTTCAAATGGAGGTCAGCATATGGAGGAGTACAAATCATCCTCTTCTTATTGCCCTGTGTAAAGCTTAAGTCCAGGTGGATCAAGGACCTCTACATCAAACCAGATCACTCAAACTAATTGAAGCAAAAGCGGGGAAGAATCTTGAACACAAGGACACTGGAAAAAATTTCCTGAACAAAACACGAATGGCTTATGCTCTATGATCAAGAATAGACAAATGGGACCTCATAAAGGTACAAAGCTTCTGTAAGGCAAAGGACACTGTCGTTACGACAAACCAGCAACCAACAGATTGGGAAAAGACCTTTACTAATCCTACAACTGATAGAGGGCTAATATCCAAAATATACAAGAAATCATGAAGTTGGACTGCAGGGAGACTAATAACCCTATTAAAAATTGCAGTTCAGAGCTAAACAAAGAATTCATAGCTGAGGAATATGGAGTGGCTGAGAAGCACAAAAAGAAATGTTCAACATCTTTAGTTATGTGGGAAATGCAAATCAAAACAACCCTGAGATTCCACCTCACACCACTCTGAATGGCTAAGATCAAACACTCAGGCTATAGAAGACGCTTGCAGGGATGTGAGAAAGAGGAACAATCTTCCATTGTTGGTGAGATTGCAGACTGGTACAACCATTCTGGATATCAGTCTAGAGGTTCCTCAGAAAATTAGACATAGCACTAGCGGAGGACCCAGCTATACCTCTCTTACACATATACCCAAAAGATGCTCCAACATACAACAGGGCACATGCTCCACCATGTTCATAGCAGCCTTATTTATAATAGTCAGAAAATGAAAAGATCCCAGATGCCCTTCAACAGAGGAATGGAAACAGAAAGTGTGGTACATCTACACAATGGAGTACTACAGAGATATCAAAAACAATGACTTCATGAAATTCATAGGCAAAGAGAATGAACTAAAACATATCATCCTGAATGAGTTAACCCAATCACAGAAACACACACATGGTATACACTCATTGATAAGTGGATATTACCACAAATGCTCAAATTCTCCAAGATTCACAGACCAAATGAAACTCAGGAAGGATGACCAAAATGCTGATTCTTCACTCCTTCCTTTAAAGGAGAAGAAGAATCCCTATTGAAGGGATAGGGATGCAAAGTTTAAAACAGAGCCTAGAGGAATGTCCATTCAGAGTCTACCCCACATGTGGCCTATACATATACAGCCTTCAAACTAGATAAGGTGGATGAAGCTAAGACGTGCAGGCTGATAGGAACTGGATATAGATGTCTCCTGAGAGGCACAGCCAGATCATGTCAAATACAGCGGTGAATGCTAGCAGCAAACCATTGAACTGAGAACTGGACCTCAGTTGGAGGAATTACAGAAAGATTGAAAGAGCTGAAGGGACTTGCAACCCCATAAGAACAACCATGGCTGCCAAGCAGAGTTCCCAGAGACTAAACCAGTACCAACCACTATACAGGGACTGTGCCATGGCTCCATCTGCATGTGTATCAGAGGATGGTCTTTTTGGGCACAAATGGAATGAGCAGCTCTTGGTCCTGCCTAGGCTGGGAAAGTGGATGGCTGGTGAAGGGAATATTTTATAGCAGAGGTGGAGGGCGATGGTATTCGGACTTATTTCTGGAAAACAAGGAAGGAATAACATTTGAATTCGAAATGAAAAATATCCAACTAAAAATCAACAACAACAAAACGGTATTTTGAGCTTCGAATCAAAAAAAGCCACAGTCAGGAAACAGAGAATTGTATGCCTCTGGTTTTCTTCAAATATGCTTGAGGCCCAGGTAGGTTCTGGGCCTAGGCTGAACCAAGAGGGTTCCTGCCACTGACTGCTCCTCTATTCCTGTTTCCAGAGGCACCATGCAGATTAATATTGGGCCAGAGATGTGGGAAGAGCTGGTCAGAAGTGGCTTTCTGTCCTGTGGTCTCAGGATAATCTGCATTCCAGGGTTTTCAGCATTTTCTGCCCCAGGATTTGGGTGCAGGGTTCCCGATGCCTTTAAACTCCCTTATACCATGTTTATATGTCCTGGGAGGTATTACAGAAAAATTAATGTTTATCCTACTAATTTGGTCAAAACTCTCATCGACAGAGTATAATTTAGAGGTAACTATATATTTGACAGCAAGCATACACAGTGGGTAATGTATGCATGATGGAGTTGAAATTCAGAGTTGGAAACACAGTGCACAGTGACTGTATAAATGCCTGTGAATCTCAGTCTGACTGGGAAGTGATTTGATGCCCAGTCCCCATGAGAATGCAGAGATCCATCCCTCCCTGATAGCTGTGGGACTTCAGATGTTGACACTAATGATCAATAAAGAAGGTTCTTAAGAGTGAAGAGTTTGAGATTACCCCTTTATTGACCAGAATACATCCAATTTACTGGATAGTAACCAGAAGCAGGTAGCCAATATATACAGTCTATATCCTTATCAAAATAGAAAAGCAAATGAACAAAACAACAACAGATAAATAACAAATCTTCAAATGAATAGAAGGAAAACCAAATAACCAAAACAATTAAAAATTAACCAAACTTTAAATAGAGGAATTGCACTAAGCATTTTTTGCTGCTCCTTTTGCAGAATAGACTTATAGCCTGTGGCTTGCCTTGGAGACATAGTAGACAAGCAGTTAGTGATGGTAATCATCTTTTCAAGAGGAGTGGAAGTAGGTCTGTTTTGTTGGAGTGGGGGTATTAAGGAAAAAGCCATCCAACACTGAGTATAAATGATATTACAGACTTTGTCACAAAGTCTTTCCAATATTGTAAACTGATCTCCATGAAACTCTTCTGGATGACCCATCAGGACAAGAACAAATTTACACGTGCACGGTCTTTCTGGATGACCAGCAGCTCTTGATTGATGTGCATCAGCACTTCTCTGAGTCCCTCAAAAAGTGCACACTTGCTGGAGAGAGGCAGGGTGAAAATACAGCGTATTCAATCCCAAGAAGTTAAACTAAAGGAGGAAAATCCAGTCCACAATTGCTATGGACATTACAGATGAGACGCAATAGTGGTGTATTTGCTGTGCACACTTAGTTCTCCTCCTGTAGTTCTTCTCTCCAAGGGAGATCTTGTCCTGGTCTGTGTCATGTTCGAGTTTCTGCTGGAGAATTTCAGACCTAGCAGAGCAAGGGAATAAAGATTTAGTGAGTGGTTGTCAATTCAGCTCTCCCTCTTACATCAGCTCTATTCAGTTGGATAATCCAGCATGACCTGTCAGCTGAGGTCAGTCCCTGCATCCCCAAGTGTCCTAGAGTACCTGCGCTTGGATTTATATCTCACCTTTCAAACTGCTAGAATTTGAACTGTGGACTATGCACTGTACTGGGATTAAGAGAAAAATGAGCATTTTTCCCACTGGTACAGGTATATGACACTGAATAATAACATTGTAGCTATGTCTGAATCTGAGTTCAAGAGAGGTATGAGCAACCTAGAATACCATGTGGATTCCTTCTGGAGAACATGCCCAGAATTGAGGTGAAATTTCTGATTATGTCAGCACTGATGGAATCCGTCTAGTTTCCATTCGTAACCACTGAATCTAGAAATACACAGAGAAGCCATCTCACTTCAAATTCATGCTCACCGCACAGATCTTGTAATCACTGAGAATGTGCTCCATGCAAATCTTCACAGCGTACACATGGACATTAAAGGTGATTGTGATGTAGAAACAGAACAGCACCCCTGTAAGTCTATGGCTAGTGCAAGGCAGTTTGTGAGAGGACAAAAGAGAAAATGTCCTCAGATCTTTCCAGAGAGATCACAGGAAGAAAGGAGTAGAACATAGCAAGAAATCCAGAGGATCATATATATATTGTTTCATGGGCAAAATTCACATGAACTGTACCAGAACAATACTCTGAGTAGCTCTTTAACTGCCTGAGGCTGAAATCCAGGTGGGTTGGTCATCCACCCAAAAAGGGTATTTATATAGGGAAGGATATTCAAATGGCCTCTTCCAGCCTATGTTCCTACCTGAACATTAATGCTTAATGTAAAGATTCCCCAGGATTCGCTGGAGGCATAAAAAAAAATGTTGAGTGGAATATGTACATAGTGGCCAGAGCCTATAGACAGCTCAGTCAGTGATGTGCTGTCCTCCCATAAACCGTCATAGACTCAGGGTTCTTTCCCCATTAACAATCTGGATTAGCAAGTCCTAAAGGCTGTGTAGAGCTGTCTTGTTGCTCAGCAAAGGATCATATGTTGGTGGTGGACTAGACTCTTGTTCTTGTTCACTCTTTCAGACTTTCCCCAAAGTGTGCAACTTCTTCTAATCGGAGCTGTCTTTACCATAGCCTGAGTGACTTCATGCCCAAAGCTAGAATCATAGGAAATCTCCATAACCAGGATCCAAATCAACAAATTTTCTCCCCGTAATGTGATTGTTCCAGAGATAATTTGAATAAGTAAGTAAAAGCTTGCATGGATTATCTCACACTGAATCAGAATCTATGGAAGGGCTCCATCGTATGGTACACTTTTACTCCTTGGCTGATGGACGTCTGGATAGATTCTCCTTCAAGGTTACTCTGGGACCACTACAACATTGATGCTCCCAGTTGCAATGGCAATACCTACTCCTTGTTGTGGAATCACTGGGTTAACTAAAACTTCTGTTCCACTTTCTGAACATGGCTTCTCATAGGGCTACCTGTTCTTACACTGTCAGACCCATTTGAAGCTCATCATTTCTCCTAACCCACTGAGGCTGAAATTAACTGAGAGAAAATGATGTTGATCGACAGCACTTGCAGAATGCTACACAGATAACATAGAGGAGCGCTTTGGATTATCTGTGCACCTAAAGGGGTTCCTGAAACTGCCCTGTTCTTGCACCACAGCATAGCTATGGGACTTTTTCTGGATGACGATACAATTCCAAGCAACTCAAATTCTCAATGAATAAAATCCAAGCCAAACTCCTAGGGGAAGTTGTAGTGTGCCAAGGTAGCTCAAAAGAAATGGTAGCAGGCAATGTGGAAAGCAACCTTGGAGAAGACACAGTGAGTGACATAACCTTCCAGTGGGCTTTCACAATTCACAAAGAACAGAGAAGCAGAATAAACTAATGGATTTTTCTAGAGAAGCCTTGCCCTTACCTCCCAGTACTCCATTCCTTTGATGTGCTCCAAAGGTCTTCAATGCAGATCAGTAGTTTTGCCCCTAATCACTTGAAAATCTAACTTTAGAGGTGTTTTTGTGTCCTCTTTTTGGGGGTTGCATATCTAATGGATTTTATTGTCCTGCTTCTACACCATAACAAAAAGGGACCTGCAAGCTCTAGGCCTGTACCATTTGTTACCCCTGTGAAACATGACTCACTTGAACATATTTCCACTCCTCCCCCAGACTTCACACGATAATTCATTCTGAAATTTTTGGAAAGAATAAATTAGTAATTTAAGTGTCCTTTTGCTGTACAGAGCTAGATGGAGAAACCAAATGACTGGGCAGCTCTATTTCATGTTTCATGGATGTAAAGTGAACGCTTAGAGTACTTTTCTCATGAAACTTGGAAATAGAGGGAAACACACGTTCACTACTGCAAACACACACACACACACACACATATACCCACACACACATATACCCACACACACACCACACACACACACACACACACAAACACACACACAAACACAGACACACAGATACACACTTGCATGCACAAATGAAAACTTTGCTCTTGTGCAGCACATTTCCTGTTGAGTGAGGAATTAGTGGGAACAATGCTGTGTACAAGTCTCTTAGACACAAGCAAGATGTGCTGCCCTGGCCTGTACTCATTTCCACTTCAGGAAACCTTTCTATACAGATACTTTCTGGTCCGACAAGTAAGTTACATGTTTTGCACAGATAGCCTAAACAACACAACATCAAATCCCCAAGAGAGATTTCTAGGAAAAGACTCCATCAAGCTCTATGCTGACTCATCATAGGCCCCTCACTAAAACTACCCTGTTTCCTTCATAGAAGACTTTGGAAGCATCAGAGAAGGCAGTGACTCATTGTCAGTTCCCAGGAACATTTCATCACATTAGAGTTCCTGTGATATTAAAACAACCTCAATGTCAGTCAGAAAAAGGCTAAATAAATAACATACAGTGAATTTTCTGAAATGCAGCACTGTGTACAATATTGAGAGGGTATCTATCCTGAAAGAATGCAGTGCCCATGATATAGTCAGCAAAGCAATGTCAGCAGAGGGTTGCACTCTAGGATTCCATGCAAGATCATGGTGAAGCCAATAAGACAATCCAGAAACTTCCCGGGGGATAACTCTGTTCAGGTAAAGTGAAGAAATCTAATCCTTATTTTTGAAATAGCTGAATGGTTTAAGAATGTGTTGAGACAAATAAGAGAGGGGGCTCCACCTGGAACTGGACGAATGATGCAAAGACTGCTGGCCAGCACAAAACAGGAAGCTTCATGTTTGTTGAGAGACCTAGGCTTAAAGGACTAAGTTAGATAATGACTGGACAAAACTGCATGTCATGAACTGGCCTCCCCGCATGCTCCCTAAGATGCAGGTCAGCACAGCAATGCAACTTTCTTGGTGAGAATTGGGGGTACATATGGATAACTTTGTTCTTGAAGCCTCAAGTCTCTCATGCCAACCCTCAGCCTTTGAGAAACCTTTTCCACATCCTTGCTCTTCTAACCAGCTTCAGGTTGTAAGGCCCAGTTATGAACTCTCCAGGAGCACTCAAATAAGACAGGACTGACATGCTGATACACAGGCTCTGTAGTTACCCAAGATCTATGAAGCATGAAGTCACCATCTTCATATACAGGGACATGAGGGGAGGAAGAACAAAAGCCACCACAAATGACAATGAGAACCATTTCTTTGGCATTTCCACCAGGCTCTCCTCCTTGAAAACTACTTACTTCCTGAGTCTCACACGATCCCTGTAAAGAAAATGGGCTCTGGGCTTTTGCTTCATCCCTCAAAGCCCTGCTCTAGTCTAAAGAGGGGCTCCCACATAGCACCCTCCATACATAATGGCATGTAGTGCTGTGCTGTGTGATCAACCTATCTCCCTTAATGAAGTGCAGATTCTCAAAGAGCAGGAGCATTTGATTTCCAAACATGCAGTTTCTTGACAGGGGCTATCTCCACAGAAAGCCTTGTAAACCATCACATGAATGAACACTTGGATGAGACCTAGGTCAGGACATGGATCAGTCAATAGACAGTTACATTGGTTTGTCTATGTTTATGGTAAGACCTGAGGACAACCTGACCCTGAGGCCTAACCCTACCTGCTGTTGCGTGGCACTGGGGTCACAGATGTTCATTCCGGCCTCTTCCCAGAGCCTCTTTGTCTCCACAGAGGATGCTGGCAGTTCAGTCTGCTCCACCAGCAGTTCTCTCTTCTCATTCAGCAAAATCTGTATATTGTTCTTCAATTGAGCTTGTTCACGCAGGAGCTGGGAGTGCCTGATGCTGAACCACAAACAAAAAATGGTAAATCCCAGCCAGCTTCTATTTGCCTGTCACTCCTGCAAGTACAATCATCCCTTCAAGGGTCCTCATCCTCAGAAATCCCCAGAATAGAGCCACACTATGCAGGTTAGCACCAATTAGAGGAGGTAAAATCCAGAATCCACATTCCACATGAATCAAAGTACTTCTGAAAATCCTGACACTAAGACGGTTTATATAAATCAAGGAAGAAGAGATGGTCCATAAGGGAGCTCGTATGTCCATGGTATGGTGAAACCATCTTCATGTTGTGGGGAAAACCCCTCTGAGGGGTAGTTGAAGACCAAATAGCTATACAATCTTTCCATGTGTTTCTCATGGATCACAGATCTTTAAATCTCCTGTCAGAGTCCTAGAGATTCAGAGTTGATTAATATTCCCATCATGGTGCAAACCTTTTCTATCTAGAGGAACTTTAACTGGGAAAATAACAATTGGAGGGTCTTCTACACCCCTCACATGTACGACAACTGAGTCCAAGAGCTACAAATCTAAGACCCTTGCCAGGAGGCAGCCTTCTTGTTAAGAGTCAGACACTACAGAACCAGAGCCCTGACTTTTGTTCAAAGTCATACAGGACAGAAGCATTCCCTGCCTAGTGCTGGGTTCTCATCTCTGTCAGCGACTCACCGGTAGGAACTGTTCACTTGTATGAGCTCCTTGTACCTCTCCATGGCATCACTTATTGAGTTGGTCATCATTTGCATAGCCATCATTCTCATCTCATGTTCAGATTGAAGGACTGGCAATTCGACATGCAGCCTGGGTTAGGTCATGGCCAAAGGAACAAATAATGTTTTGAACTCACGATTTCAGAATAAGGTGAAATGTAAATAAAAATATATAATAAAAAATTTCAAATTCAAGGAATGGTGGAAGGGAAGAAAATGGCAAACTCAAAAACCAGACCAAAACCCAACAGTGAGACTCAATCCACAGAAAATATTTCTATGTAAATAAGCAAACATTTGTTTTGAAATAAGGACTCCTTGGAATCCTGAGAGATATGGTTCTGCAAAGACTCACTATATAGGAGGGGGCAGAGCCTGAGAGCTGCCTCTTTGGGAATAACAACTGTCAAGACCACAGTGACCATTTCTAGGTCACAATTAACAATCCCTGGATAGTTAAAAAAATAAAAAACTAAAGATCAAAGCAGGTGAAACAAATTAGGTAAAATCAGACTGTTCTCTCTATTACTTAAACTCAGTATGTTCCACATACTTGCTCCTTCAAAGTATTTGTACTGGTTAAGTTTATTATCCTGGGCACAGGAAAACAGAGTCACGGTACCAGTTGGAGGGACCTGACCTTCAAGAGCTGGCCAGGTGAGCATGATGGAATTGACTAGTTTAGGAAGAAGATTCCTCCAGTCTGTGCCACAGCTTTGGGCCCAAGAGAAAGCTGTGATGACATTTCTCTTGTTTTGAAAGCAGGTATACTCAATCCTTGGTTTCTATCATTACATGAATTCCCAGAGGGTATAACTATGTTTGACAGGGAAGAGGATTTATAGCACCTCCTCCCCTCAGGAGAGTCCTGTGTGCCACCAATATATACAGAAGGAGCAAAGTGCTGTGTTGATCAATGTGGGCCTCCACATACTCATCACTATCATGACCTGCAAAGTGTTGATCAAACAAATCCTCAGACCCCATCAAAGGTCCCAGACGTCCTGATCCAGAGTAAACCACCAACAAATACTGCCACATACATACACACCAACCCATATCCAAACACACTTAGAATGCCAACTACATTCATGGAGGTGCCATAGAATCAGTGTATAATGAACAAATTCAGAGGAAAGAGTGATAACGTGCAGGCATTTCATTCACACACACAGTTGCAGCAAGTGTGACCAGGTCCTTCCAGCTGTTGACAGGACCAAGGCTAATCCAAGAGGCTCAGGGTCAAGTACAAAAGAGGTTGACCCTAAACACACAGCACCTAGCTTATCTCCCAAGCTAATGCCTGCCAACTCTACTTAAAATCCAGGATGAGAGGTGAAACTTTCTCGTGCTATGAGGAAATCTTGAGGTAGCAGAGAGAGAGCTCAAGACAGTGAACAGGTTACTGGGCATAATGACTACCTGTGGTCCCACTCATCATAGATATAAAGATCCAGGATTTGATAAAGTTCATCCCTCTCGAATTGACACTTCTGGATTTCGAATTTGAGTTCCTCCAGTTCCTTTAGACACTCCTCTTGCTTACTGATGACATTTTGGGATGATGCCTTCCTACCAAAACCTGTAGACAGATAAACCCAAGTGAATTTGCATATTTGATGGCCCATGGGCAGAATAGATCATTCTGAATCCGAAAATGAGGTTGAGGAAGGGGAAATGGTAGAGACTGGGTGAATCCGTGAAAGAGCAGAAAAGCTTTCTTAAAGGTTGATTCTTAAGCTATGTCCCTGTTCCCAACCTCTAAAGCCATACACGTGCCACACTCACTATTAAACAACCCGCGGCACTGAAAGTTATAATATGACTGAGACATAAACATCTGCGACATTGTTATATCAGATGTGGTGCAGATAATCCTGGAGTTCATAATGACTTCATAATGTTTAGCACCATCAAGCTCTAACCAAGTGTGGTCCAGCCCAAAGTGTCTGAGAACTCAATTCATGACTAGGGGTGCATCCTTCCTTGTTCTCGCCATCACACACTCATGTAACCTACAGTAATTTAGAGGATGAAGTGCTTCAACTCCCAAACATGGATGGTCACATTGTTAATCTCACAGTGCCTCCTCCTGCAAATCATTGACACTCATAGTTAAAAAGCTTCAAGAAAAGACACTGAAGTCTTACAACTTTATGGCTTTCTCTCAAATTAAAGATCAGGAACTCCTGACTCTTGGTTTGCCTTTGAAAAATCCCAAGGCTCCTGCTTGTAAGGCCTAGTCTTAGAAGGCACATCTCAAACCTACCTCCTTGAGGATGTTCCCAAACTCTGCCCACGACTCACCAAGCCTTCCCCAGAATGATTTCCTCCTTCCTGTTTCACTAGAGAGGGGGTCAGCTTCCCTCTGACCTGGTGCGGTCTCTCCTTGAT
This sequence comes from Rattus norvegicus, assembly GCF_021556685.1. Classification (NCBI taxonomy): domain Eukaryota; kingdom Metazoa; phylum Chordata; class Mammalia; order Rodentia; family Muridae; genus Rattus; species Rattus norvegicus. The sequence continues at coordinate 21,334,699 of NC_141542.1, forward strand.
CAACACTTTCCTTCCGAAATAGCCTGAGCAGCTGGCGAAACATGCCTGCTTGTGAACCCAAAGGGAACTGAAGTAATATCCCAAAGGCAGTTGGTGTCACCACAACACTGGTGACATCACAGAAGATTCTAGGGATCTCTTAGATACAATAGAGTGTCCAGTGAACGGCTTACTGGTGATGTCACTGGAAAATTCTATGGCCTACCTACTAACCAGCTCTCCCCACACTGATGAATTTCTGTGGGGACCCTTTCCTGCAGTCTCCCATGTGTCACTGGGAATACCATTTGGCAACCTCTATTTCAAAGCTACATATGTCTCTCTGCTTCATTAGAAGTCAACAATGCAATTGCTGGGGAGGGTTTCTTACAACCCTGAATTGGAGAACAGATTTTTCTTAGCACCCAAATCTCTAGGGACCAAGGAGGAGGGAGATTTTTCTTAAAAGTAAATCTACTACTTGAGACAATGCATGTGACACACGTTTCCATTCCTGAGCTTTTCCCTTTTTCTGGAGGCCAATATATTTCTTCTATACCTCTGAGTGTATAAAACCTGGAATATTTGCTTACTGTGCAGTCCTTGACAGCCGACATTGTTTCCATTTACATATCCATGTATTTCACAAAATCAATGGTCTATAATCCTATTTTTTTGCAATAAAAACTCCTTTTCCTTGGGAACATAGGGATCAACTACAGGGCATATATAAAACAATAAATTTCTGTCTGTTTTATACATTATGTAGGACATCCTCCCTTTCTCAAATATAACAAGACAATTAAATTGGACATCAGTGAGCAAATGTCAACCTGGACCTTGTGTTACTACATTGTAACTACATAACCATCACTTCTCCAATATCCTTCCCCGTGAATAGACAAGTCTAGGCATGAGAATATTGGGGACTACAACATGATCTTTTACTTGTAGCAAACATAAGAATCCGGAGGACGGGAAGGGAGTGGAATGGCCTGAGTTCAGGTTGAACCTCAATTTTAATGGGTCCATACGTTCAGGAGGGAGTCTATTTGGCATTGTGATATATGGATTCTGTCTTCTTATCATAGGTGTTATAATAATTCAACATGAATGTGTGCTATAATGCCAGCCCACCTCAGAGATGTAAGAGTGAAAATCATGTCTGACCTTTCTGGGAAGAACTCTGCCTTTTACTACCATCTGGAGTTATACAACATCACTATACAAAGCTCAGAAGAGAGGGGTGCAGATGTGCGGGCCTTAGAAGTTGAGGATCTTTTCTACTGATTAAGCCACTTGTTTTTCCTATGTAATTTTTCCCTTGCTCTTTTACTAATGGTGGCTGACTTCTTTCCTGGCCTGAGGTAAACTGGAGTCCAATCTTTTGGATTACCGAACCTTCTAATTTTTGAGATGACAGTCCCACCAAGGGTCCTACTGCATACAGAAGGTATGAATAAGTCTCAGGGGCTGGAGTAAGTTAAAAACGTCTGTGACAACAAAGAACTGATTAAGAAAACAAGAGCCCAGCTGCTCATCAAGATCACAGTTGTATGATAGTAAGAAAATGTGAATAGGGCTCAGGTGAAAAGATAAATTAATTAGGAGTTCATAGGCCTAGAAGGGTTATCCTTTGCTCTCAGTGGAGCTGCCCTTCTTTCTGCCATTCCTCACCCTCTGCCACATGACCAGAGACTTCCCCAAACAACTGGCTGGCCTTGGTCAAAGACCTGCCAGGGCTTCTCCCTGTAGAATAGGACATGTAGAGTCCTTGAGGACTCACCAAGAGGTCTCCTCCACACAGGTTCCTTGTTGTCAAAGGGAAATGTTCCTGCAGAATCCTGCCATGGCATCAGGAATTTCAACCTGGCTGCTCTTGGTCCAGCTCAGTGGGTGCAGGCCTGAGGCCCAGGGGTATCTGGGGAAAGAAGTAGCAGGGACTACCTCACAGCTTTCCTTTGTTGGATGCAACTACTAGGACTGTGATGGGATTTTTGTTTCTTGTGTGTTTATTAGAAATACCTACAAAGCTGATTAAAGTTGTAACATGCCTTCATACCCAGCGTGCAGAATGTTTTTAAATCGTTGTTGTTCCTGTTTTATGTTTGGATTTTGTTCTTTAATCCCCTCAGGAAATTTCCCTGTGCTTAGAATGTTAAGCACATGCTCAGGAGGGATCGATTATTCAAGTTCGGCAAAGCTTTTGTTCTCACCATCACTCCACAGATGATGCCATTACTTACTTTGAAATAAGAAAACAGTTATAGAGAAGTAAATTAACCTGTAAGCTATCACCGAAGAAACACATCATGATTGTGGAATGGCACCCCAGTATTTTGTATTTCCTAAGTTATTTTTATTTTAAACTTTTTTATTGGATTTTTTTGGGTACATTTCATCTTTTTTAAATCCTTAAAGGTATCTTTTATTCCTCTCGTCCCATTTACAAGGTGGAATTTCACCTGTAATTGTTAGTCTAGATAGTTTAGTCAATGGCTTAGATATCATCTTGGCCTAGTTTCCTTGGCATAAGCTGAGTTAGAAGCAGACTCAAAGGTTCAGGACTCAACAAATAATGAATTCCACTACATCTGGATACCTAGACTCACAGCCAGGAAGGGACTGTATTTCCATTCACTATTTAAAAAAAAGATGCAGTTCATTAACATGTAAAAAATTTCTCAAGTATAGTAAAGTGTTTACCATGGTCATACAGTTTTTCAAATACCTGGCATTCATCTTTTTCCAAAACCTAAAATATCTTTCTTATTCACATTTTTTTGATTATTTTTTGTATTAGTATCATTTTTCTAAATTTCAGTTTTTTTAATAGATATATATGTTTTATTCAAACGTTATTCCCTTTCCCAGCTTTTGGTACATAAGCCCCCCTGCCGTGCCCTCTCCCATATGTATGCTCCCCCAATCCATGCCACTTAGAAACCCCTTCCCGGACATTTCCCTGCACTCAGGGTCCAACCTTGTTAAGAACAAGGGCTTCCCCTTCCACAGGTGCCCCAGCAAGGCTATTCTCTCCTACATATGCAGTTGGACCCCTGGGTCAGTCCATGTATAGTCTTTTGCTAGTGGTTTATTTGGTTGGCATTGCTGTTCTTATGGGGTTGCAAGCCCTTCAGCTCTTTGAATCCTTCCTCTAATTCCCATAAAGGGTGTCCTGTTCTCAGTTCAGCAGTTTACTGCCAGCACTGACCTCTTTATTTGACATGCCCTGTATGTGTCTCTCAGGGGAGATGTATATCCGGTCCCTTTCAGTAAGCACTTTTTAGCTTCATCAGTCTTACCTAGTTTTGGTGACTGTATATATATGGGCCACATGTGGGGCAGACTCTGAATGGCTGTTCCTTCAGTCTCTGCTTTAGATTTGGCCTCCATATCCCCTCCTATGGATATTTTTGTTCCCCATTTTAAGAAGGAGTAGGAGCATCTGCACTTTGGTCATCCTTCTTCTTGAGTTTCCTGAGATCTGTTGATTGCATCTTGAGTAATTTGAGGTTTTGGTCAATATCCACTTATCAATGAGTGCATACTGTCAATGAGGGGTGCTGAGTACCTGGAAGAGAATGGGGGACAAGAGACGCGAAGAAGGACGCCAAGACAAGAGTCTTATCAAGGTGACAATTTTATTTTTCCCCAAGGCTGAATTTGTACCATAAAAAGGGTAACAGAGAGAGGAGAGAAGTAAGAAAATTTACCCACGCCAAGGACACAATATTCGTGTGGTCAGGGAATCGGCTGATGTTGACAGGTTGTCAGAAAACTCACAGGTTTGTAATATCTATTAGTCAACAGGATGTTGGTTTTTCAGAAATGTTACAGGTCATCACATTGGGTATCTTAACGTCACACGTTATCATATGATTATTCATCTTGACCACCACATTTGTATTAGTCTTCTGCAGCTGGCTGGGGTTTTTCCATGAACCCAGTCATACTTAATGCTAACCATAATAATAACATCAATAATGGAGGGCTTCAAGGCCATCGCTCCCAAGAGCATATCAAGTGTGCTTTTCTGTGATTGGATTACCTCACTGTGGATGATATTTTCTAGTTCTTTCCATTTGCCTATGAATTGAACGTAGTCATTGTTTTTGATAGCTGGGTGGTACTCCATTGTGTAGATGTACCACATTTTTCGAATAAATTCCTCTGTTGAAGGGCATCTGGGTTCATTCCAGCTTCTGGCTATTATGAATAAGGCTGCTATGAACATAGTGGATCATATGTGTTGTTGTATGTTGGAGCATCTTTTGAGTATATGCCCAGGACAGGTATAGCTGTGTGCTCAGGTAGTGCAATGTCCAATTTTCCAGGAACGTTCAGACTGATTTCCAGAGTTCTTGTACCAGTTTGCAATCCCAGCGACAATGGACGAGTGTTCCTCTTTCTCCACATCCTCGCCAGCGTCTGCTGTCACCTGAGTTTTTGATCTTAGACATCCTGACTGTTGTGAGGTGGATTCTTAGGGTTGTTTTGATTTGCATTTCCCTGATGACTAAGGATATTGAGCATTTCTTTAGGTGCTTTTCAGCTATTCTATATTCCTCAGCTGAGAATGTTTTCTTTAGCTCCGAACCCCATTTATTAACAGGGGTGTTTGGCTCTCTGTACTCTAACTTCTTCTGTTTTGTGTTTACTTTGGATATTAGCCCTCCATCCGATGCAGGATTGGTAAAGATTTTTTCCCAATCTGTGGGTTGCCTTTTTGTCCTAATGACACTGTCCTTTGCCTTACAGAAGCTTTTCAGTTTTATGAGGTCCCATTTGTCGATTCTTGATCCTAAAGCATAAGCCATTGGTATTTTGTTCAGGAAATTTTCCTTAGTGCTCATGTCTTCTAGACTCTTCCCTACTTCTTATCCATTACTTTTAGTGTATCTGGTTTGATGTGGAGGTCCTTGATCCACTTGGACTTAAGCTCTTTACAGGGTAATAAGAATGGGTCAACTTGCATTCTTCTACATGTTGACCTCCAGTTGAATCAGCACCATTTGTTAAAAATACTATCTTTCTTCCATTGGATGTTTTACCTCCTTTGTCAAAGATCAAATGACCATAGGTGTGTGGGTTCTTTTCTGTGTCTTCAATTATGTTCCACTGAGCTGCCTGTCTGTATGCCAATACCATACAAACTATTGCTCTGTAATACTGCTTGAGGTCAGAGATGGTGATTCCCCCAGAAGGTCTTTTATTGTTGAGTATAGTTTTGCTATCCTGGGTTTTATGTTAACCAAATGACGGCAAATTGCACTTTCTACCTTTATAAAGAATTATGTAGGAATATTGTTGGTGATGGCATTGAATCTATAGATTGCCTTTGACAAAATGGTCATTTTTTACCATATTCATCCTGCCAATCTATGAGCATGGGAGATCTTTCAATCTTCTGAGACCTTCTTCAATTTCTTCAGAGATTTGAAGTTCTTGTCATACAGATTTTTTACTTGCTTGGTTCAAGTAACAGCAAGTTATTTTTTATTATTTGGGACTATTGTGAAGGGTGTCATTTCCCTAATTTCTTTCTCAGCCTGTTTACCCTTTGAGTAGAAGAAGACTACTGAATTGTTTGGGTTAATTCTATACTCGGACAGTTTGCTGAAGTTGTTGATCAGGTTAAGTAGTTCTCTGGTAGAATTTTGGTGTTGCTTAAGTAGACTATCATATCATCTTCAAATATTAGTGTTTTGACTTCATCCCTTCTAATTTTTTCCCTTTGACCTACTTTCATTGTTTGATTGCTATGGCTAGGACGTTAAGTACCATATTGTACTTAAGTAGGGAAAGAGTGGGCAGCCTAGTCTAGTCCCTGATTTTAGTGGGATTCCTTCAATACTCTAAGTTTAGTTTGATGTTAGGTACAGGTTTGATGTATTTTGCATTTTCCTATATTTAGATTCAGGCCTTCAATTCCTGATCTTTCCAGGACTTTATTAATGAAAGGGTAATGAATTTTGTCAAATGATTTCTCAGCATCTAATGAAATGATCATGTGGTTTTGACTTTGTTTATATGATGAATTTCGTTGATGGACTTCCGTATATTAAACCATCCCTGCATCCTTGCCATGAGGCCTACTTGACCATGATGGATGATTGTTTGGATGTGTTCTTGGATTCAGTTTGCAAGAATTTTATTGAGCATTTTTGATCAATATTCATAAATCAAATCGATCTGAATTTCTCTATCTTTGTTGTATCCTTGTGTGGTTTAGGTATAAGAGTAATTGTGGCTTCATAGAGGGAGTTTGGTAGTGCTCTGTCTGTTTCCATTTTGCGGAATAGTTTGGACAGTATTGGTATGAAGTCTTCTATGAAGGTCTGATAGAATTCTGCACTAAATCCATCTGGTCCTGGGCTCTTTTTGGATGGGAGATGTTTAATAGCAGTTTCTATGTCTTTATGAGTTATGGGGTTGTTTCGATGGTTTATTTGTTCCTGATTTAACTGTGGTACCTGGTATCTGTATAGAAAATTGTCCATTTCCTCCACATTTTCCAGTTTTGTTGAATATATGTTTTTGTAGTAGGATCTGATGATCTTTTTAATTTCTTCAGATTTTTGTTGTTATGTCTCCCTTTTATTTCTGATTTTATTAATTTGGATACACTCTCTGTGACCTCTGGTTAATATGGCTAAGCGTTTATGTATCTTGTTGATTTTCTCAAAGAACCAGCTCCTGGGTTTGCTGATTCTTTTGATACTCGGTTTTGTTTCTTCTTATTGGATTTCAGACCTTTGTTTCATTATTTCCTGCCTTCTACTCCTCTAGGGTTTATTTAATTTTTTCTAGAGCTTTTAGGTGTGCTGTCAAGCTGCTGACATATGCTCTCTCCTGTTTCTTTTTGCAGGCATACAGAGCTATGAGTTTTCCTCTTAGCGCTGCTTTTATTGTGTCCCATAAGTTTGGGTATGTTGTATCTTCATTTTCATTAAATTCTAAGAAGTCTTTAATTTCTTTCTTATGTCTGCCATGACCAAGTTGTCATTGACTTCAACTTCCATGTATATGTGGGCTTTCTGTCCTATTTGTTGTTATTGATCAGCAGCCTTAGTCCGTGGTTTTTTGATACGAGGCATGGGATAATTTCTACCTTCCTGTATCTGTTGAGTCCGGTTTTGTGACCGATTATATGGTCAATTTTGGAGAAGGTACAATGGGATGCTGAGAAGAAGGTATATCCTTTGGTTTTAGGGTGGAGTGTTCTATAAATATATGTTAAATCCATTTGTTTCATAACCTGTTAGTCTTTCTGTGTCTCTGTTTAATTTCTATTTCCCTGATCTGTCCATTGATGAAAGTGGCGTGTTTAAATCTCCTACTATTATTGTTTGTGGTGAAATGCATGATTTTTTGAGCTTTAGAAAGGTTTCTTATTGTTTAGAGACACAACTGCTATATACTTGACAAATATAGCAATCGGCCAGAATAGAAAGCATGTGACTGTTGGCCACATGAGGATGAGTTTCTTTCAAAGATCATCATGATTTTTGGTAAGATCTTCCTTGTAATTGGTGGCATGGCTTCTCACAAACATGGTCCAGTTGTCTAGAATCTCCTCCTTGGTCAGCATCTCATCCTTGTTTTTATCTGACTCATACACCAGATGCTGGGCCTCAGCCTGTGCATGGTCATAGTCCTGAGGGAGGATCCAATGGTGAATCTCATCCTAATCCAGTTTCCCATCCTTGTTCAGATCTGGGAAATCATTGAACTGCTCCCCAGACAAAACCCAGTCGGTCTCAGGGCAATTGTCCTCGTGAGAAAAAGATGTCCACAATGTACTCATACTCGTCCACAAAACCATCCCCGTTCTTGTCGATATTCTCCAGTGTTTCCAGAACTACAATCTCCTTCATATGTTCTAAATCCTCTTAGTGCAGAAAAGCAATGAACCTGTCCTGAGTAGCTGTCAGGTCACCGTCAAGGCCTTAAACCTCCTCTCATCTCGTGGAGGCAACTTTTTAAAGTTGTGATGATCAGAGCTATCTTGGAATTCAGCAAGGTTTCCCAGGTAGTAGCCATATGTAGCCTGCTTGTATTCTTCCCAGGAGATTTTTCATCTATGTCCCTATCATAATCCTTCCAGAGTTTAGCCACATTTTGGTTGATGTATCTTTTCTGTACCTGTTTGATCCAAACTTTCAGATCCTCAGTAGTAACAAGGCTGCCTTCATCACTGTCAATTGGATCAACAATTTTCCCCAGCCTCTCCTGCTCTCGTCCAGGATTAGCTATCAAAGGTCTTGGAGTCCTCCTTGCCCAGGAAGACCTCATGATCGTACAGGAAGCTGTGATTATTCTCTGGTGGCCACCCGCCCTGCTCTGAATCGGGACAAACCATGTGCTCCTTGCTCATCATGCTCTTGGCATGAACGCCAGGACCAGTGCCAGCAGCAGCCCATGGAGAGTCCCAGGCTGACACCATGCACCACAGTCGCGATCAAAGGGAGGCAGCAGGGAAGTAGGGGCTCAGAGCAGCTTAACCGCCGTCCCTTCCCCAGAGAGGGCTTTTGTTACATTTCGAATGTTATCCATTTTCCTTGTTTCCACAAAACCCCTTATAAAACCCCCTCCCCCTTCTACTTTGAGGGTGTTACCACACCCACCCAAACACCCAGGCCTATCTGCCTCCCTGTTCTGGTTTCCTCTACACTGGGGCATCAAGCCTTGACAAGACCAAGGGCTTCTCCTCCCATTTGTGCCCAAGAAGGCCATCCTCTTCTACATATGCAGCTGTAGCCATGGGTCTGTCCATGTGTACTCTTTGGATGGTGGTTTCGGTCCTGGGAGCTCTGGGTGTTTCTTAGTGTTGTTCTTATGGGAATGTAAACCCCTTCAGCTCCCTCAATCCTTTCTCTTACTCCTCCATTGGGGACCCTGCTCTCAGCTGAATGGTTGGCTGCAAATATCTGCCTGTGTATTTGTCATCCTCTTTACCCCACTCTTTTGAGCAGATCACCACAGAGCAGCGAAGATGTATTGTCTTGGCCTGATGATGTACAGACAAATAGATGATTTCTTAATTCTTATGATGGTTCTATAAGAATTCCTAAAATTAGATTAGTAATTTTAAGCTCCTTTATAATGGGACAGCTATTATGTTTTCTCTGGTAATCAAAATTGCATTGAGAACTCTTCCTTCTTAAAGTTTCATGAGTGAATTGCTTCTGCAATACCAAGCAGGCATCTACAAATTAGAACCCATGCTAAGAGGGTACAAACCAATTAACCAAAGTTCATAAAAAGAGAACTAATGATTTACTATAGGTGCAAGGACTGAACGTAAATAATTGACTGGATTTGCCTATAGGCAATTTCACTTATTCTTTTCTCATAAAAATTACAGCTTTTAACTCTCCATGAACATGCAGAGCCAGTGACAAATGGTGACGGTTTATCCTGATGATTACTCTTCATGGATATGCATGTAAACATTCTCTGTCGTAAACTGATTATCCAACTTATGATTTGAATTCCTGTGCAAACTTGTGGTGAACTTTTCACCATGTGATGCTGTGTTCAGAAAGATATACAAATGCTGAGGACAAAGAGAGAGAAAGCTTTTTAGACAGAACTGAACTGAAGAGAACAGAACTCAAGAAGAACTTAGAAGTAAAGGCATAGCGTTGAGAGTAAGGCATTGAGAGTAAGGGAATTATTGTGTCATAAGAGCAAGAGGAAAGGAGATAAGAAGAAGAGAGCAAGGAGAACCTTATAAGTCAAACTTTATGGCGGCAAACCTTTGTAGAAATTCTAGGAAAACGGAAGAACTTATAAATAAAGGTTAAAATCACTACTCTTCAGTCTTCAGCCTGGCTCACTGGCTAGCCTCTGCTCTTCAGTCAGGCTCACTGTCTAGCCTCTGCTCTTCAGCCTGGCTCACTGGCTAGCCTCTGCTCTTCAGTCAGACTCACTGGCTAGCCTCTGCTCTTCTGTCAGGGTCACTGGCTAGCCTCTGCTCTTCAGCCTGGCTCACTGGCTAACCTGTGCTCTTCAGTCAGGCTCACTGGCTAACCTCTGTTCTTCAGTCAGCCTCACTGGCTAGCCTCTGCTCTTCAGTCAGGCTCACTGGCTAGCCTGTTCTCTTCAGTCAGGCTCACTGTCTACCCTGTGCTCTTCAGTCAGGTTCCCGGCTAGCCTCTGCTCTTCAGTCAGGCTCACTGGCTAGCCTCTGCTCTTCAGTTAGGCTCACTGACTAGCCTCTGCACTTCAGTCAGGCTCACTGGCTAGCCTCTGCTCTTCAGCCTGGCTCACTGGCTAGCCTCTGCTCTTCAGTCAGACTCACAGGCTAGCCTGTGATCTTCAGCCTGGCTCACTGCCTAGACTCTGCTTTTCAGCTGGGATCACTGGCTAGCCTCTGCTCTTCAGTCAGGCTCACTGGCTAGCCTCTGCTCTTCAGCTAGGCTCACTGGCTAGCCTCTGCTCTTCAGCTTGGCTCACTGGCTAGCCTCTGCTCTTCAGTCAGGTTCACTGTCTAGCCTCTGCTATTCAATTAGGCTCACTGGCTAGACTCTGCTTCTCAGCTGGGCTCACTGGCCTATGGGGCCCTAGCACATCGCTTAACCATCTGCTCATGACTGCCTGACCACACTGACCACCTGACCCGTCGCCCTGACTTCTTAAAGTCATTCTCTAGAAAGAGCACAAGAAACCAAAGAGAAACACCACAGCAAACTTTTCCCATGGGCTCCTCTTTAACCTTAAGTGCTTTCATTATTTCTTTAAAAGAGTGAAATATAATTTCGGCTATTCATATGGCCAAGAGAGCTGTGCAGTAGTCATTGCTTTAGGGAATTTGGTGGTAAATCAAAAGATTCCTTTATTCTATCACGATGTTATCTGTATGCTGTAAGATGTATGTTTGAAAACACAACACCAAATTCCTAAAATCTAGATGTTTTAAGACATCAGCTCATGGAGAAACATAACTGCTTCCTATCTAGACTGGGCTTTTTTGCTATACTGCAGGTACAATCAATTTTCCACACTACTTCCATGATTTTCAAGAATGATTAAGAGAAAAATAAGTTGAACATAATGGCCAGAAAGGGGGTTCTGTCAAGTTGTCTTATGTGGGACAAGATACCAAAGTATGATGGTAAGCCTAAAACCACCTGTTCCCAAAACTAACAGAACTTACAGAAAATACATACTTTCTTATCATTCCTCCTCCCCAATGATCAGTGATTTAATGAGCACCTACTACGATCCTAGCACTGTGCATCTAAGTGTGTAATGGTGATTAAAAAACTTAATAAAAAGCCTCATTAAGGAATAAAGAAAAATGAAACATAACTTTGAAACTCAGAATTCAATATAAGCAAAACCACCACCATTTCTTCAACTGGTGATTTCTGAAAACTTCATCATTTTTTCCATGGGCTTCTATAGTAATGATACTGAGTCTTGATTTGGTAAATCTCAAAAAGCAAGTCACACTTCTTTCTTGGCTCCCACAACTGTCAAAGGGAACAACACTGTTGCTGTCCATTGTGCTTCCCTATCAATCCTTTTATGGATGGTAATGAATTCCAGTCTTTTCAATGTGAAAACAGGCCACCACTTGAGGGCAAAGGTTATTAAAATTACCCAAACCGGTATATTCTCTAAAATTTTCACATAGCATTTTACTGATATCACAATGTAAATTCACCACAAATATTTAACCAATGAAAATATTGAATAGCTCTGCAAATAGGAGCGATAATCATATATACGTGAAAACAACTATTATGGAAACAAACGACGTAATAGGAGAAAAGATACATCACGAAAAGCTACACAAGCAGCAAAAAAGACACTACATTTCTTGGTTTAAAAGTTAGGAGATACACTTGATCTTTAAAGACAGACAATGTACTTGATCTTTAATCCCTTCAACTGTGCCCTGTCCACATAGAAACTGCAGTAGATGACAATCTTTTGTAAGATTTATTTATTTATATGTGAGACAATGCATCTGTCTTCAGACACACCAGAAGAGGGCATCAGTACTCCTTACAGATGGTTGTGAGCCACCATGTGGTTGCTGGCATTTGAACTCAGGACCTCTGGAAGAACACTTGGTGCTCTTACCCACTGAGCCATCTCTCCAGCCCTCACAATGGCCTCTTACACAGCATCACAGTGGTCTATTTCACTAGATGGCTCCAGGATGATAACAGAGAAACTTTCACAGTTCCTGAGCACTTCTGAGTTCAAACACCACCAGTGCCAACTCTGTGCTGTTGGCACATTCTGACCTTCTCCTAAGGGTTGTCAGCCACAAAAGGGACAGGTTAGCACCACACAGCACTCACTGCCCAATCCTAAAAACCCCCTCGATTCTGAAAAAGCCACAATCCATGCTTGCTCCATATTTGAGGAAGCCAAATGTTGATCCGGCTCAAGGCTCTACTTTTCTTAGCTCATCAACTTTCTTTTTCCACTTCTTGTCACAAGAAGTATTTTTTTTTTATGCTGCAACTACACTGCAATGTGTGAAGAAAACCAACATCAACTCTGGGTGTCACCTCTTGAAATTTAAAATTCACAAAACAATTCATGGCTTTCTAATCAGCACCATGGAAAATAAACAAAAATAAGCAAAACCATTCCAAAGGAACTTGCTGATCTGGAGGCCTGCTCATAGCAGGTAGGAAAGAATTAAATTATGCAGAACTGTAATCTCTCAGAGCTTTGGAGGCTAAAAAAGAGGAAATCTCTGTTTATGTTCCCTTTCTCCGAGTAATTGAAGGAGGGTATTTTACATCCTCCAAATACAATCTCTTGCAAGGGGCAACCAATTTCAAAGTAGATCAGAAGAAATCTATTAAATAATACATTCATTGCTTGAGGTTTTAAGAAAATATTTTCCCACGATCCCAGTCCTTTAACAGCATACTCCAGATTACCTCTCCACTCTTTCCCAATGCTATGGGCTTTCCAATCCCTACTTCAGCTCTCCATACATCCCTGAACCCTCCCTTCCCCTACCCAATGGGCTCACTTTGCATTGCCTCCTTCTGCCATTGCTTTCCCAGGACAGGGGGAAGGGGGGCGGGGGGGCAGGGCCAGAACCAGCCAAGGAGGGACACGGGTCTCCTACCTACCTTGATTCTGCTGCTCTGGCGGTGCAGCCCGCCCTGCTTGCTGCTTGCTGTCCCTGGGGACCAGACCGAGGTCCGGCTAGGGGTCCGGGCAAGCGCCAGGCCTCGAGGTCCCCTGGCAGGGCTGGCCTGGGCTTCTTCCCTGGACACTGCGAGGCTGCAGTCTCTGTTGGAAACCCCGCCACTGTCATAGCGCGCCTGCCCCAGGCGGAGCTGACCCCCAAACCCGCTAAGGTCCCCTTCCCTGGTCTCTTCTTCTGCTTTTTCTTTTCTTTTTTTCTTTCTCTTTTTGTTCGCGACCTGGCGCCTGCGAAGAGCTCGTCTCCAGGAAGGAGGACATCGTGCAGGCAGAATCACCTCTGGGCCCTGCCGGGGTCGGAGAGGGAGAGAGAGGAGTCAGCTTGGGCGGCGGCGCCCCGGCTGCTGGCACCCGCGGAAGGAAAACTCGTCCAGGCACACGCGCTGCTGCGGGCGCCAAATATAACGCGCGCGCCCCGCCCCCTCAGTCCCCGCGCTCACCCACGAGCTCCGCGTGCCCTGAGGCCCGGCTCGGGCGCGGTCGAACGGCGGGGTGGGAAGGACACGTGTGCCCACTCCGTGGGGCAGACAACAGGGCGAGGCGGGACACCGGGAGGCCTGTGGTGCGGAGCTCCGGGCTCCGTCCAGGCGGGTCAGTCCCCTCTCAGGGCTCTGAGGAGGCACAGGGCGGCTTCTGCGGCCCCCAGGCCCAGCGTGACCTAACTGTGGCCATAGCCTCAGGAGCTCCCAGCTGCCCCAGGCTGGAGGTTTGGGCATGGCGATTGTGGTTGCCACTCTCCTAGGCCGGCTTAGCAGGGCGCAAGCCACCACCTGCTGTCCTCACCTGAAGGCATCCTGAGAGCCCACATCCAGCAGGCGAGCCTCAGGGCACAGGGCCATGGTCTTGGGTCTGCACCTTGTTGCCAGCCCCTCACATATATGGCAGCATCACACATATGGCTCCTTCTACCAACCGCCACTAATTACCATTTGGACATTCCATCACAGTGTTCTCAAGAAGAAAGATTGCAAACAAACACGAAAAGAATGAAATTTAGAATCTTTTTTATCAGGCTGGAGAGATGGCTTGGTGGTTAAGAGCGCTGCTTCTCCAGTGCTCTCAAGTTCAATTCCCAGCAACTACATGGTGACCTACAACTATCTGTAGTGGGATCCAATGCCCTCTTCTGTCTGAAGTTCTCTTCTGACATGCAGGCACACTCGCAAACAGAGTGCTCATGTACATAAATAAATAAATCTTTAAAAATAAAACCTTCTAATCAGTTAATGTATCTACATCTAGAAGCTAGAAAAGGGTCACAGCAATATTAAAAATAATTCAGAAATGGTAAAGGGATGTACGAGAGTCACAAAATTCACTGGGCAAGATGGTATATGCCTGGAATCCCAACACTCACAAGGCTGAGGTAGGTGGATTGCCTTGAGTTCAAGGCTAGACTAAAGTGTGAGACCTTGTATTAGAAAACAAAACAATTGGGGAGGGGATGGAGAGAGAGACAGAGAGACAGAGAAAGACGGAGAGGGAGACAGAGACAGAGAGCCAGCGCCATAGAGAGACAGAGACAGAGAGAGAGAGAGAGAGAGAGAGAGAGAGAGAGAGAGAGAGAGAGAGACCTCGACATCATTTCTTGCACTGATGACAAGCTACTGAAGAATGTGAATGTCTCCTACCAAACACTGAGATAATGCTAATGACAGAATGGGTTTCTTATTAAGATATCATAAAATGTAGATGGAAAAGTAAAGGAATGTATAATAAGTAAAAGAGAAATCCTAAATTTGGAAAGCCTAAATTTAGAAGACTGTATAAGTTTAAGTCATAGGGGAGGGGATGAGACGATGTGGGGGAGAGAATAATCAGAATAAATTATATATGTGTATGAAAATGTTAACTAAGAGCAACCAATGAAAAGAGAAGAGCAGGTTTATTTTACGATAAAATTGAGTTCCCATATGACACTATATAACATTTTGTGAATGGATTATATGAATTATCTGCAATAAAAAATCAATTGTTATTAAAGATGTGGTTGTGTTCATATTAATTTCAAGTGTTTTAAATTCTTTTTTTACTTGCTTATTTATTGATTGATTTTTTTTAAGATAGGGTTTTCCTATGTAGACCAGGTTGACTCAAAAAAGAGACCCACCTGCCTATGCCTCCAAAGAGTTAGGATCAAAAGTGTATACACACACATGAAATTTACATTCTTAAAGTCATAAAAAATTACAGCTATCAACTTGGTACAATTATTGAACAGTGATCAAGTGAATAGAAATATCAGAAACACATTTAAGGCATTAGGTTACTGTTGTTTAAAGGATCTTGAGCAGCATATATATTTCAAATCATCCAGGAGATACATTGTGAAAAAAAAATGAAACTGGGTAAAGATGATTTAAATTTTTTTAATCTATTAAAAATTTTAAAGTGCATTCGATATGAAAGTGTAAGTGATATACTTCATACTTTTGCTTATATACCATCTTCAATTTTATGTGCATTCTGCAAATATTGTCCATGTTTATTCAGGCTCTTATTATTTCCCCATGACTGATAACATTCACAGAAATCATATTGAGCAAACTGTATATGTTGACGTATAATAGAATTGTATTCTACACAGTATAGCATAGAAATATGTATACATAACTTCTCATATGTGTGTATATACATATGTAGATGGCTCAAGAAAATGAGTATCACTTTATCATTGTGGTATTATTTTCATCAAAATCCTGAGAACATTGAAATGGCATCAAATAGTGACCAGATCTGCAAAAAAATCCACAAAATAAACTCTTACAATGAATCTAAAGATACTGGCAAAAGATGCAAAAATATTAAAGTCTCAATGAAATATAAAGTCCAGATGAAATTCTGTATAATATTTTCTCAACTCTAGGATAATGTATTTTTGTACAACTATCAATAAAAGGCCTGAATTTTGAAGAATTCAAAAGTAGTGCAGTATAATTATGCAGTGGTCAATACTGTTGCATACCATTTTACATAAATGCATACACTCTTGTTCTTTTGTTCCGTGGTCTAGCGACGAACTCGGGTACATTTATGGGGAACCATTGCATTGTAGACTTGAACTGGATTAATTTGGGGGTGAGTAAGTCATATTTTGGTAACGTTGCTTTAAAAATAAACTGTTGGATATTAGTACAGCAAGTAATTCTCCCTGAAGGAAAAACCAGACACCAAGAACCTAGACCACTGCTGTCCATGAGAAATTTGTAGATGATAGAAATATTCTATATCTGCAGTGTTTCTGGCTATGGATTCTGGCTGGCTGTTTGCCTCCTGGTTTGCCTGATGTGACTAAAGATGCAGATTTTAGTTCTAAGTTTAGTTCATCTCAAATAGCCATGTGTGACCAGTGGATGCCATTTGAACAGTGTAGCCACAGAAAACTGAAGCAGTGTAACCAAAGACTCACCTAGGAGTCAGTTGACCTCCTAGAAGTGACTTGGGAAAACGTTGGCAATGATAGCCACTACTTAACTACTAAATATATTGACTCATCAGTCCCAAAGACAACTCAGTGAATTAAACACTCGTTATCATCCTCACTGTGCAGATAAGGGAACTGAGTCACACAAAGGTAAAATAACTTCTCCAGGGTTGAACATCTAACGGGTGTGAGAGCCAAGCTTTGAGTCCAACTACAAAGTAGATCAGCATATAATGGGTTGGTCTGTGCTGCTGTATATTCAAATGCTAAATTCTGTACCCTAACGCCTGGTTGCTCCAACACAAGGAGATCCTCATGTATACCAGATTTTTTTTTTGCCTCCTATGTTATCCCTGATTGGTTAATAAAATCCTTACAACAAGGGCTGTGCAGAAGAGAGGGGACAGAGCAAAGTTTCCCTGGGCCTGGGGACTGAGGCAGGGTCCACGAGGAGAGAGAAAGGACATGGGAGGAGAAGGAAGGAGACACCACCCCATAGGGTAGGTGGATCGTGAGTGTATTGCCATGAGGGCCAGCCTGTCAGAACAGGAGTGGTCCAGGCAGAGCATGGCAAGCAGTACCTCGGGGTTATGGACAGGGAAGCAGAAAAAATAGCACAGAGGGTTGATGTCTACCCAGCTCTAATGCTTTAAGGCTTATTATAAATCTAAAAGTTTTGTGTCTTTTATTTGGGAACTAAATGATCTACGGTGGGGGAGAAACCCCCTAATATTATTTACTGTAGCAATGGTCACTCATTTATTGTGGTATTTTAAATATAACACACATTGAATCTCACAATTCAGGTGCAAGGCTTTTTATGTTTCCAATGTGACTGTACACCTGAGGTCATGTCTAGGTATAGAGACAGAACATGGCAGAAATACCTAGAACATTTTAAGGTCACCACACCGACCAAATGAAAGCCACAGGCTATACAGACTATGATGGATGAGGAGAAGGCTTAGTGCTCTCTGGGAGTCCCCTTCCCTAGACTTGGGATAAGACTTCCAGTAAGCCAAGACATATTCCTCTTTCATTTCTCACAGATCCAGGGGTAGACCCAGATATATGATTTCTTTGCCTGCAGTGTATTTTTCCAAGCGCTGCCCTTTTTGAGGACTTGGCAAAGGTAAGCACCGTCAGTGGAAGGACAGCATATAAATTCTGTATATCTCTGCTCTGACAGCATGTAGCACAGTCCTATCAAGTACTGGAATCCTTGCTGGAAAGATTAATCAACCTCTAGGATTAAAAGGAAGCAACCCGAGGGCCACATGGCTGTAAATCAAGTCTGAAACCATAGCCCAGTATGGAAGTTCATCCTTGGATCTTATGTGAAAGAGCATTAGCATCCACAAGAAAAAAGAAACTGAAATGGAAAGGGGATGGGTAATGAACTCATGGCAAGGATATCTAAGTCATGTGGAAAGATCCCATTGCAAAGACATCTAGCAAAGACACATGTCCACGAAGCTTTCAACAAGAATCCCTATTCTGTGTTCTACAACATTATATATACACACACCGTGAATACTCATTTATGGTCAGCTATGGGGATTGATTCTCTGGGAATCTGACTATGATATTGACATAGATGTATAAAGGTGTTTGACAATTGCTCTTGGGGACCATGGCTGTGACAAAGAGGAGAGAAGAGGATAGGGTGGAGAGCACTCTGGCTCTAATGCAGTCACAAAATTATGCAGGCTGCCCTGTGTGGGGCTCAAGAGCTGGCCTGACCCTGAAGTCTTAGCCTGCACTGGAACAAGCAGGAGGCCCGGCCTTAAAGTCCCCATTGGCTAAGGACGAGGTTCCTGGTCAGAACCTAGTTACCACATTGTAACCACATAGCCATCCCTTCTCCAATATCATTCTTCCTGAATTTCCAAGTCCAATCATGAGGATATTTGGGGCTCCACTCTGATGTTTTACTTAGAGCAAACATAAAAATCAGGTGGATGGGCAGGGAGTGGAATGGCCTAAGGTTAAGCTAAACCTCAATTTTAATGGGTCCATAAGTTCAGGAGGGAGTCCATTGGCATTGTCATCTGTGGCTTCTGTGTCCTTATCCCGGGTGTGCTGACTCTGTGATACGATGCCACCTCAACTCACATATGTCAGGGTGAAAATCATGTATGATCTTTTTCTGGGAAGAACTCTGCCTTTTCCTACCATCTGGAGTTGTACAACATCACTATGCACAGCTCAGAAGAGAGGGGTGGAGATTGTGGAGGCCTTAGAAATTGAGGATCTTTTCTGATTAATGCACATATTTTTTCCTATGTAATTTTTCCCTTGCTCTTTCCCTAATGATGTTTGACTTCATTCCTGGCCTGAAGTAAACTGGATTCCAAGGTTTTGGATTAGGGAAGCCCCTATTTTTGAGATGACAGGCCCAGCAAGGGATCCCACTGCATACAGGTTCCTATTCCTAAGGAAGTTGTTGCTGCAGAATCACAGCATGAGGACAGCAGCACAGGATATCTCCCAGCTTTCTCTCCTGCACCTGCTGCAACTGTAATAAGGCTGTTTGTTTGTTTGTTTGCTTTTTATTGGAAATACCTACAAAGCTGAGCAGTCCACAAGTATTGTTTGTTGCCAGTAGCCCCCTGTACCCAAGGTCTTTCGCTGGACACTAGTCCATTTGGACGTAGGAGCACAGAATGTTAGGCCCCCCGCATTCACACAACAACTGGACAGACCTTCCTTCTATCTTTTTGCATAGCCAGCACTCTAGGACCAAGAGGCTTGCCTAAGAGCCACTGGAGAGGCCCCTCTTGTTCTTCCTGGGGCAGTCCTTGACCCAGGGTCCTTTTTCTTTGCATCAGGCACACTGACTTTTAGCCAGGAATTCTCTTCTGTTGCCAGGTACTGTCTTCCTAGGTTCCCTAACTACTGTGGCCAGTACATGTTCCTCTCTTGTCTTTTATCTCTCTTTAGCTCTCTAATTTCCTCTTCTTTTTTGTCTGTTTGTTCAACCTTACTTTCTCTGTAACTTATACTAACTCTCAGCAACTTAGCTTAACCCTTCAAATTTCTGTAACTTTCTCTTCATATCTTTGTTTTTATCTTAGCCAGATTGGTGGGGCGTTTTCCAGCCCCTCAGAGACCCACCCTTGGAGCCTGGCGGCAGACCTGGAGCACTCCCTACCTTCAGGCATATTGAAGTCAGTCAGGAGTGAGGGCCTTCCACCCATGTCTAGAACATTCTTTCTGGCCTCTAGCAGGATTCTGTCTTTCCTCGGTGGTAAAGAAGATCTGTAACAGTTACTAACAAGCATCTCAAATGGGATGGTGGGAAAACAAGAGAATCTTGAGAATAGAGGTCCACTGAAGAGGGCAAATAGCATTTAGTCACACAGCTAAACCAGGAGGCCTTTCTTGGACAAAAAGGCCATTGTACAAATAAGCACAAGCTTTGTCTATGAAACAGAAAGGTGAGCAGAGAGGCAGCCGATCTGTTATCGACTATCTCTCTAAACTTAGATTTTCCCTCAAGGAGTATCTCTCTTCAGTGTCGGCTTGGTGGCTTTGCCTCTCAAGAGAACCAGCCTCCAAATGACACTAGGCTTCTAGTAGCAACTAATAACAAAAGGATGGAGAGATGGTTAGAACCTGGGTGCTAGATACCATGTGGCTGACAAAAGAATTGTAATGGGTTCACCTGGGACTTTCAGGACCTCAGTAGCAGCCCTTTACCAAACTGTCTCACTGGGTTAAAGGCCCATGGAAAAGAAGACATTAATCCTGACCTTGGCCACAGCCAAAGTCTGAATTCTAAATTTTGACGGGCAAAACAAAGTTTTTCACAGTTTGTTGTAGATTTTTTTTGAAACTATTTTAGGGGCTTTTCTGCCCCCCCAACCTGCGGCATCTCTCCTTGGGGAGGAGGCTCAAGAGAGAGAGACAAAACTCCCTGGCAGAAAACAATTTCTCTCAAGCAAATTATTTTCAATTTTTAACTTAAGCACCAAGATGACCAAGTAAAACTCTTTGACAAACAAAGCAAACAGTTTCATGATTTCAAACACAGTCGTCAGTCCAAATTCAAACATGAAACAAAAGCCAAAAAGACACTCGACAATTTCACAGAAAACAAACCAGAGAAACAAGACCAAGACAAAGCATCCTATAACCAATTTCCACAGATGCCTGGTACCTTCAGTACCTGGCCCAAACTGCAGCTTAACCTTAGCTGCTTCTGGGATACCAAACACAAAAACAGAACACAAACAACAGACACCAACACGTCCAGAAAACCACAGTCAGGTCACAAAGAAGATAAACAATTCCAACAGTCAAACAAGTAACAGAGAGACGCACCACGCGGCTTCGGTACCAAACTGAAACCAAAAATTCAGACGGAGTCACCGAGGGTCTTGGATCCTCTACTCCAATAAAATTCAGCCGGAGTCATTGAGGGTCCGGATCCCTCCGAAAACAGACGGAGGCGCCACGGATCCAGACCTCCCTCTCCTCCAACCACCCCTGGAACGTCTTCCAGGGCTGCGGGGGAGAAGTCTGAGCTCGTCAGCTCCTTCTCTGGCCCACCCAGATAGTCCCCAGATCTGAGCCTATTGATCAATTGTTCACAGGACAAGACAGGACAGACAAGACAAACGCCTGCCAGCTTACCTCCCGGTGGGTGGTCGATGATCTCTGGGCGGAGGATCTCCGAATCCCGGACGAGCCTCCAAATGAAAGATCTCCGGAGAGGACCTTTCCCTCAGGAGGAGACCCAAGTGCCCAATGACCGAGCCGAGGCCACTTGGATGCAATCAGCAAGAGGGTTTATTGGAAAACACAGGTACCTGCGAGCACACAGTCTCTTCGGTGGACTTGCGCGCCCAGCAGCTCCAGCATGAGGCTTTTATAGGGATTGGGGAAGCAGAAGCGCGCGTACAGAAGCAGATGCATAGTTACGGGGATTGGTGGATTCAAACGAGGCACACAGATATGTTCACATATGATTGGCTATTTCACATGATGAGGTAATAAGGTAAAGCTACACACATTGGCAGGTTTGGGGCGTCCTGAATGTCGGGGGCTGGGGGTTTATCTCTTCCTGCCAGGTGGCCTGTGAGTCAGATCCGGTACTCCTGGTCTGTTCTGCATTTCTTTCCTTTTATGGTCTGTTAGTTTTAACGGTGACTCAACCCTAGGTATCTGGGCATGCCTGGGCTCGTTCAAGCCTGTTGCAGCTCTGAGTTAAGACTCATGGTGGGGGTTTTCATGCCCACTGTCATGCACACGTCTGTTCATTATCCTTTCACGCACACACACAATCTTCATACACACCTTACATATATCTCACACACACCACATGCACTCTCCTGTCACACACACACACACTCTTCATACACACCTCACACATATCTCACACACACCACATGCACTCTCCTGTCACTCACACACACTCTTCATACACACCTCATACATATCTCACACACACCACATGCACTCTCCTGTCATGCACACACACAATCTTCACACACACCTCACATTCTCTCCTCACTCATTCTCACATGCTCTCCTCATGCTCTCTCCCTGGCTCTCACATTTGTTCTCAGACTTACTCCCTCATTCACTCTTCACATTCTCTCTCCACTCACTCTTCACATGCTCGTCTCATGCTCTCTCATTCGCTCTCACATTTGTTCTGACATTTGCTCTGTCATTTACTCTCTCATTCACTCCCTGATGCTCTCTCTCATTTACTCTTCACATGTTCTGTAGCCTTTCTCTTGCCCCAGTCCTTTATTAAAATCCAAAAGTGGGGAGGAAAAAGACATTGTGTAATCATTGCCAAATCAAATGCAAAGAATGACTACATCTCACCAAGAACTAAGAATTACAACTGTTCTCCAAAGTTTCAGGCTTCCCCTATACCCAGGCCTGTGGCCAATATAATAATAATAATTGTAAACTTATCATTTTTTAAACTTTAACTCTTTACTTTTATACTTCAGAGACCAAAGCTCCGAGGTCAGCTACCTGCACTTTTCTGTGAAGCTCTAATGATAAATGACATAGGCAAAACTGCCAGGCAGTGGCCAGAAAGAATCAAGGTAACTCTTAGCACACTAATTCCACTAGCTTTCTGTTCCTTGCACACAATGACTCTCATAAGGGTTCCAGTAGCTTGACTTAATTTACTAGTATATTATTTTATATATTCTATACTTCCTTAACCAGTCTATAATATTATGTAAAACTTACTTCCTAACTTCAATAACTTTTTCCTTTCTTAGGGTCCCAATGTTGGCTCTAATTCATTTTCTCTTATTTTCTTTTCTTTTTTTTTATTAACTTGAGTATTTCTTATATACATTTCAAGTGTTATTCCCTTTCCCGGTTTCCGGGCAAACATCCCCCTCCCTCCTCCCCTTCCTTATGGGTGTTCCCCTCCCAACCCTCCCCCCATTGCCGCCCTCCCCCCAACAGTCTAGTTCACTGGGGGTTAAGTCTTAGCAGGACCCAGGGCTTCCCCTTCCACTGGTGCTCTTACTAGGATATTCATTGCTACCTATGGGGTCAGAGTCCAGGGTCAGTCCATGTATAGTCTTTAGGTAGTGGCTTAGTCCCTGGAAGCTCTGGTTGCTTGGCATTGTTGTACTTTTGGGGTCTCGAGCCCCTTCAAGCTCTTCCAGTTCTTTCTCTGATTCCTTCAACGGGGGACCTATTCTCAGTTCAGTGGTTTGCTGCTGGCATTCGCCTCTGTATTTGCTGTATTCTGGCTGTGTCTCTCAGGAGCGATCTACATCCGGCTCCTGTCGGTCTGCACTTCTTTGCTTCATCCATCTTGTCTAATTGGGTGGCTGTATATGTATGGGCCACATGTGGGGCAGGCTCTGAATGGGTGTTCCTTCAGTCTCTGTTTTAATCTTTGCCTCTCCCTTCCCTGCCAAGGGTATTCTTTTTCCTCATTTAAGGAAGGAGTGAAGCATTCACATTTTGATCATCCGTCTTGAGTTTCGTTTGTTGTAGGGATCTAGGGTAATTCAAGCATTTGGGCTAATAGCCACTTATCAATGAGTGCATACCATGTATGTCTTTCTGTGATTGGGTTAGCTCACTCAGGATGATATTTTCCAGTTCCAACCATTTGCCTACGAATTTCATAAAGTCATTTTTGATAGCTGAGTAATATTCCATTGTGTAGATGTACCACATTTTCTGTATCCATTCCTCTGTTGAAGGGCATCTGGGTTCTTTCCATTTTCTGGCTATTATAAATAAGGCTGCGATGAACATAGTGGAGCACGTGTCTCTTTTATATGTTGAGGCATCTTTTGGGTATATGCCCAAGAGAGGTATAGCTGGATCCTCAGGCAGTTCAATGTCCAATTTTCTGAGGAACCTCCAGACTGATTTCCAGAATGGTTGTACCAGTCTGCAATCCCACCAACAATGGAGGAGTGTTCCTCTTTCTCCACATCCTCGCCAGCATCTGCTGTCACCTGAGTCTCTTATTTTCTTCAAGCTATTTTTGCAAGTCAAACCTTAATCTGGAACTACAATTGTGAAGTGATTACATTTTTTCCACGATGAGAACACACAGTATGGGCCTCTAGGGCTATGCTGTGCTGTGCCCCTATGCATCAATTTCCAATTGTCTAAGAATCATAACATCAAGGAACATCTATTTTCACAGAATTCACCAGAGCAGAAGGAGAAAGAAGTAGGAAAGTCAGATATAATAGAATAATTGTGCACACCAAGGCCAACTGATAGGCAGTCACACAGAAATGAAATCTATACAGCCCTTAGGAAAGTCAGATATAATACTATAATTGTGCACACCAAGGCCAACTGATAGGCAGTCACACACAAATGAAATCTATACAGCCCTTGTCCAGTGATAAGCTTAGGGAAATGGAAACAACCAGTTTTTACAAAGAGCTACTGCGGACTATTGAGATGTCTCCATCCAGGACTACTGAAGGCAGCCTCTTATTTCAGATGGTGGGACTCGTGGAGGGATGTGTGTCCTGATACTCAGGGTTCCCAAAGCCACCCTACTTTACAAGGACCTGCTGCAGGCTTCTGACATGTCACCATCCCAGCCTACTACTGGCAGTCCCTGTCATTGTATGTTGTCCCCAGCATTAGCCAAAGCAATCAGACAACAAGAGGAGGTCAAAGGGATACTGATTGGAAAGGAAGAAGAAAACTATCACTATTGAGGACGATAGGACAGTATAATTGAGACACCCAAAAAAGTACACCAGAGAATTCCTAAGACAGATAAACAACTTCGGCAATGTGGCTGGGTATAAAATTAACTCAAACAAATCAGTAGCCTTCCTCTACACAAAAGATAAACAAGTTGAGAAAGAAATTAGGGAAATGACACCTTTCATAATAGTCCCAAATAACATAAAAATACCTCAGTTTGACTTTTATCAAACAAGTGAAAGATCTGTGTGAAAAGAACTTCATGTGTCTGAAGAAAGAAATTGAAGAAGATCTCAGAAAATGGAAAGATCTCCCATGCTTGTGGGTTGGCAGGATGAAGAGAGTAAAAATGGCCATTTTTCCAAAAGTGACCTAGAGATTCAATGCAATCCCCATCAAAATTCCAATACACTTCTTCATAGGGTTAGACAAAAAAATTTGCAAATTCATTTGGAATAACACGTAACGCAGGATAGCTAAAACTATCCTCAACAATAAAAGGACTTCCCTGGGAATCACCATCCATGAACTCAAGCAGTTTACAGAGCATTAGTGATAAAAACTGTATGGTATTGGTACAGAGACAGGAAGATAGACCAGTGGAATAGAACTGCAGACCCAGAAATGAACCCACACACCTATGATCACTTGATTTTTTGACAAAGGAGACAAAACTGTCCAGTGGAGAAAAGATAGCATTTTCAGCAAATGGTGCTGGTTCCACTGGAGGTCAGCATATGGAAGAGTCCAAATCATCCCCTTCTTATTGCCCTGGACAAAGCTTAAGTCCAGGTGGATCAAGGACCTCTACATCAAACCAGATACACTCAATCTATAGAAGCAAAAGTGGGGAAGAATCTTGAACACAAGGACACTGGAAAAAATTTCCTGAACAAAACAGGAATGCCTTATGCTCTAAGATCAAGAGTAGACAAATGGGACCTCATAAAGGTACAAAGCTTCTGTAAGGCAAAGGACACTGTGGTTAGGACTAAACAGCAACCAACAGATTGGGAAAAGACCTTTACTAATCCTACAACTGATAGAGGGCTAATATCCAAAATATACAAAGAACTCATGAAGTTGGACTGTAGGGAGACTAATAATCCTATTAAAAGTTGAGGTTCAGAGCTGAACAAGTATTAACAGCTGAGGAATAGGGAATGTGTGAAAAGCACCAAAAGAAATGTTCAACATCTTTAGTCATAAAGGAAATGCAAAAGAAAACAACACTGAGATTCCACCTCACACCAGTCTGAATGCCTAAGATAAAACACTCAGGCGATAGAAGATGCTTGCGCGGATGTGAGAAAGAGGAACACTCCTACATTGTTGGTGAGATTGCAGACTGGTACAACCATTCTGGATATCAGTCTGGAGGTTCCTCAGAAAATTAGACATTGCACTAGCTGAGGACCCAACTATACCTCTCTTACACATTTACCCAAAAGATGCTCCAACATACAACAGGGCACATGCTCCACCATGTTCATAGCAGCCTTATTTATACTAGTCAGAAAATGAAAAGATCCCAGATGCCCTTCAACAGTGGAATGGAAACAGAAAGTGTGGTACATCTACACAATGTAGATGATATCAAAAACAATGACTTCATGAAATTCATAGGCAAAGAGGATGTACTAAGACATATCATCCTGAGTAAGGTAACCCAATCACAGAAACACACACATGGTATGCACTCATTGATGAGTGGATATTAGCCCAAATGCTGGAATTCCCCAAGATTCACAGACAAAATAAAATTCAGGAAGGATGACCAAAATGCTGATGCTTCACTCCTTCCTTTAAAGGAGAAGAAGAATCCCTATTGAAGGGATAGGGAGGCAAAATTTAGAACAGAGCCTAGAGGAATGGCCATCCAGAGTCTACCCCACGAGTGGTCTATACATATACAGCCTTCAAACTAGATAAGGTGGATGAAGCTAAGAGGTGCAGGCTGACAGGAACTGGATATAGATGTCTCCTGAGAGGCACAGCCAGATCATGTCAAATACAGTGGCGAATGCTAGCATCAAACCATTGAACTGAGAACTGGACCTCAGTTGGAGGAATTACAGAACGATTGAAAGAGTTGAAGGGACTTGCAACCCTATAAGAACAACCATGCCTGCCAAGCAGATTTCCCAGACACTAAACCACTACCCAAACACTATACAGGGACTGTGCCATGGCTCCTTCTGCATGTGTATCAGAGGTTGGTCTTCTTGGGCACAAATGGATGAGCAGCCCTTGGTCCTGCCTAGGCTGGGAAAGTGGATGGATGGTGACAGGAATACCTTTATAGAAGAGGGGGAGGGTGATGGTATTTGGACTTCTTTCTGGAAAACAAGAAATGAAGAACATTTGAATTCTGAATGAAAAATATCCAATTAAAATTCAACAACAACAAAATGGTGTTTAGAGCTTCAAACAAAAAAAGCCACAATCAGGAAACAGAGAATTGTATGCCTCTCGTTTTCTTCAAATATGCTCAGGGCCCGGGTCAGTTCTGGGCACAGGATGGACCAAGCAGTTTCCTGCCGCTGACTGCTCCTCTATTCCTGTTTCCAGAGGCAGCATGCAGATTAATATTGAGCCAGAGATGTGGGCAGAGCTGGGTAGAAGTGGCTTTCTGTCCTGTGGTCTCAGGATTATCTGCATTTCTGGGTGTTCAGCATTCTCTGCCATGGGATTTGGGTGCAGGTTTCCCGATTGCTTTAATCTCCCTTATACCATGTTTATATGTCCTGGGAGGTATTACAGAAAAATTAATGTTATCCCATTAATTTGTTCAACACTCTCATCCACAGAGTATAACTTAGAGGTAACTATATATTTGACACCAGGCATACACAGTAGGTAATATATGCATGATGAACTTGAAGTTCACAGAGTTGGGAACACAGTGATGAGTGACTGTGTAACTGCCTTTGAATCTCAGTCTGACTGGGAAGGAATTTTGATGCCCAGTCCCGATGAGAATGCAGAGATCCATCCCTCCCTGATAGCTGTGGGACTTCAGAGGTTGACACCAGTGATCAATAAAGAAGGTTCATAAGAGTGAAGAGTTTGAAATTACTCCTTTATTCACCAGAATACATCCAATTTACTTGATAGTAACCAGATGCAGGTAGTCAATATATACAGTCTATATCCTTATCAAAATAGAAAAGCAAATGAACAAAACAACAGATTAATAACAAATCTTCAAATGAATAGAAGGAAAACCAAAAAACCAAAATAATCAAAACTCAACCAAACTTTAAATAGAGGAATTGCTCTAAGCATTCTTTTGCTGCTCCTTTTGCAGAATAGACTTATAGCCTGTGGCTTGCCTCGGAGACATAGTAGACAAGCAGTTACTGATGGTAATAATCTTTTCAAGAGGAGTGGAAGTAGGTCTCTTTTGTTGGAGTGGGGGTATTAAGGAAAAAGCCATCCAATATTGAGTATAAATGGTATTACAGACTTTGTCTCAAAGTCTTTCCAATGTTGTGAACTGATCTCCATGAAACTCTTCTGGATACCCATCAGGACAAGTACAAATTTCTACGTGCACCGTCTTTCTGGATGACCAGCAGCTTTTGATTGATGTGCATCAGCACTTCTCTGGGTCCCTCCAAAAATTTACACTTGCTGGAGAGAGGCGAGGTTAAAATACAACATATTCAATCCAAAGAAATCAAACTAAAGGAGGAAAATGCAGCCCACAATTGCTATGGACATTACAGATGAGATGCAATAGTGGTGTATTTGCTGTGCACACTTAGTTCTCCTCCTGTAGCTCTTCTCTCCAAGGGAGATCTTGTCCTGGTCTGTGTCATGTTCGAGTTTCTGCTGGAGAATTTCAGACCTAGCAGAGAAAGGGAATAAAGATTTAGTGAGTGGTTGTCAATTCAGCTCTCCCTCTTACATCCGGTCTATTTAGTTGGACAATCCAGCATGACCTGTCAGCTGAGTCAGTCCCTGCATCCGCAAGTGACATAGAGTACCTGGGCTTGGATTTATATCTCACCTTTCAAACTGCTAGAATTTGAACTGTGGACTATGCACTGTACTGGAATTAAGAGAAAAATGTGCATATTTTCCCACTGGTCCAGGAATATGATATTGACTAATAACCTTGTAGCTATGTCTGAATCTGAGTTCAAGAGAGGTATGAGCAACCTAGAATACCATGTGGATGCCTTCTGGAGAACATGCCCAGAATTGAGGTGAAAGTTCTGATTATGTTTGCAGTGAAGGAACCTGCCTAGGTTCAATTTGTAACCGCTGTATCTGCAAATGCACAGAGAAGCCATCTCACATCAAATCCATGGGAAGTGCATAGATCCTGTAATCACTGAGAATGTGCTCCATGCAAATCTTCCCAGCGTACACAGGGAACATTAAAGGTGATTGTGATGTAGAAACAGAACAGTACCCATGTAAGTCTATGGCTAGTGCAAGGCAGTTTGTGAGAGGACAGAAGAGAAAATGTTCTCAGATCTTTCCGGAGAGATCACAGTGAAAAAGGAGTAGAAAATACCAAGAAATCCAGAGGATCATATGTATTGTTTCATGGGCAAAATTCACATGAACTGTACCAGAACAATACTCTGAGTAGCTCTTTACCTGCCCGAGGTTGAAGCCATGTGGGTGGTCATTCACCCAAAAAGGGTATTTATATAGGGAAAGGATATTCAAATGGCTTCTTCCAGCCTGTGTTCCTACCTGAACATTAATGCTTAATGTAAAGATTCCCCAGGATACTCTGGAGGCATAAAAACAAATGTTGAGTGGGTTATGTACGTAGTGGCCGGAACCTTTAGACAGCTCAGTCAGTGATGTGCTGTCCTCCCATAAACCGACATAGACTCAGGGTTCTTTCCCTATTACCAATCTTGCTAAGCAAGTTCCCAAGGCTGTGTAGAGTAGTCTTGTTTCCGATCAAAGGATCATACATTGGTGAAGGACTAGACTCTTGTTCTTGTTCACTATTTCAGACTTTCCCCAAAGTGTGCAGCTTCTTCTAATCGGAGTGGTCTTCACCATAACCTGAGTGACTTCATGCCCAAAGCTAGAATCATAGGAAATCTCCATAACCAGGATCCAAATCAACAAATTTTCTCCCCGTAATGTGATTGTGCCACAGATATTTTGAGTAAGTAAGTAAAAGCTTGCATGGATTATCTCACACTGAATCAGAATGCATGGAAGGGCTCTACCCTACGGTACACTTTTACTCCTTGGCTGATGGACATCTGGATAGATTCTCCTTCAAGGCTGCTCTGGGACCACTACAACACTGATGCTCCCTAGTTGCAATTGTAACACCTACTCCTTGTTGTGGAATCACTGGGTTAACTAAAACGTCTGTTCCACTTTCTGAACATGGCTTCTCATAGGGCTACCTGTTCTTATATTCCCAGACCCATCTGAATTTCGTCATTTCTCCTAACCCCATTGAGGCTGAAATTACCTGAGAGAAAATGATGTTGATTTACAGCACTTGCAGAATGGTACACAGATAACATAGGGGAGTGCTTTGGATTATCTGTGCACCTAAAGGGGCTCCTGAAACTGGCCTGTTCTTGCACCACAGCATAGCTATCTGACTTTTGCTTGATGACAATGCAACTCCAAGCAAATCAAATTCTCAATGAGTAAAATCCAAGCCAACTCCCAGGGGAAGCTGTGGTTGCCAAGGTAGCTGGAAAGAAATGGTAGCAGGCAATGTGGAAAGCAATCTTGGAGAAGACACAGTGAGTGACACAACCTTCCAGTGGGCTTTCACAATTCACAAAGAAAAGAGAAGCAACATAAACTCATGGATTTTCTAGAGAAGCCTTGCCCTTACCTCCCAGTATTCCATTCCTTTGATGTGCTCCAAAGGATTTCAATGCAGATGAGTAGTTTTGCCCACAATCACTTGAAAATCTAACTTTACAGGTGTTTTTGTGTCCTCATTTTTTGGGGTTGCATTTCTAAAGGACTTTATTGTCCTGCTTCTACACCATAACAAAAAGAGACCTGCAAGCTCCAGGCCTGTACCATTTGTTACCACTGTGAAACAGGACTTACTTGAACATATTTCCTACTCCTCCCCCACACTTCAGAAGATAATTCTGTTACGAATTTTTTGAAAACTGAATAAGTTAATAAATTAAGTGTACGTTTGCTCTACACAGCTAGATGGAGATGCCAAATGACTGGGCCGCTGTATTTCATGTTTCATGGATGTAAAGTGAAATCTTAGATAACGTTTCTCATGAAACTTGGAAATAGAGGGAAACACAGGTTCACTACTGCAAACACACACACACACACACACACACAAACACACATACACCCTCACACACCCTCCTATATATAAAGTCCCATACCAAAAAGACTTGAAAAATCACCCAGCATTAGAAAAACACAGCATGAACATCAACATGCTCAGCCACTGCTGATAAACACACACACACACGCACACACACACACACACACAGAGAGAGAGACACACAGACACAGAGAGAGACACACAGACATACAGAGATACACACTCGCAAGCACAAATGAAAACATTGCTGTTACGCAGCACATTTCCTGTTGAGTGAGGAATTAGTGGAACAATGCTGTGTACAAGTCTCTTAGACTCAAGCAAGCTGTGCTGCCCTGGCCTGTACTCATTTCCACTTCAGGAAACCTTTCTATGCAGATACTTGCTGGTCCTACAAGTAAGTGACACGTTCTGCACAGAGAGCCTAAACAACACATCAAATTCCCAAGAGAGAGATTCTAGGAAAAGACTCCATCAAGCGCTATGCTGACTCATCATAGGCCCCACTAAAACTACCCTGTTTCCTTCATAGAAGACCTTGGAAGCATCAGAGAAGACAGTGTCTCATGGTCATTTACCAGGAACTTTTCATCACATTAGAGTTCATGTGATATTAAAACAACCTCAATGTCAGTCAGAAGGAGGCTAAAGGAATAACATACAGTGACTTTTCTGAAATGCAGCACTGTGTACAATATTGAGAGGGAATCTATCCTGAAAGAATGCAGTGACCATGATATAGTCATCAGAGCAATGTCAGCAGAGGGATGCACTCTAAGATTCCATGCAAGATCATGGTGAAGCCCATAAGACAAACCAGAGTCTTCCCGGGAGATACCTCAGTTCAGGTAAAGTGCTCCAGTTTGCTGGCTTTGGAAAGTTGGTGAATAACTGTCTGTGAACTTGGTACTTCATCCAGATGGTACACAAGAGGCAATGGTTTGTTAATATTCCTGAGAGTATATTGAATCAAACCTTTCCTACTAATATCCTAACAATAACAAAGGTAATAGGAGGCTACACATCTATTCCATTAGTTTTCAGTTCTTCTCAGAGCTGCAATGTAGAAGCCCACAAAGCTGGCAAAGTTAAGTACATATCCACAGACTCCTCTTTGGGTGATAGGCAATTTCAAGGCTTAAAGTCATTCTCTCTGTCTCTTTGTCTGTCTGTCTGTCTGTCTGTCTGTCTGTCTCTTTCTTTCTCTCTCTCTCACAGTTTGCTGCTGCACACACACTGCATTCTTTTGTGCACTCTGCCTTTTTTATTGCAGTTTTCTCTTTTCAAACTCCCACAATCATGCACACGTCTGTTTATTACCCTTTCACTCACACACACAATCTTCATACCCAGCTCATACATATCTCACACACACCACATGCACTCTCCTGTCATGCACACACACAATCTTCATAAACACCTCATACATATCTCACATACACCACATGCACTCTCCTGTCACGCACACACACAATCTTCATACACACCTCATACATATCTCACACACACCACATGCACTCTCCTGTCATACAGTCTTCATACACACCTCATACATATCTCACACACACCACATGCACTCTCCTGTCACGCACACACACAGTCTTCGTACACACCTCATACATATCTCACACACCACATGCACTCTCCTGTCACGCACACAGACAGTCTTCATACACACCTCATACATATCTCACACATACCACATGCACTCTCCTGTCACACACACACACAGTCTTCATACACACCTCACACATATCTCACACACACCACATGCACTCTCCTGTCACACAGTCTTCATACACACCTCATACATATCTCACACACATCACATGCACTCTCCTGTCACGCACACACACAACTTCATACACATCTCATACATATCTCACACACACCACATGCACTCTCCTGTCACGCACACACACACTCTTCAAACACACCTCACACATATCTCACACACACCACATGCACTCTCCTTTCAGGCACACACACAGTCTTCACACACACCTCACGTTCTCTCCTCACTCATTCTCACATGCTCTCCTCATGCTCTCTCCCTGGCTCTCACATTTGTTCTCAGACTCGCTCTCTCATTAGCTCCCTCATTTGCTCCCTAATTCACTCTTCACATTCTCTCTCCACTCACTCTTCACATGCTCTTCTCATGCTCTCTCATTCGCTCTCACATTTGTTCTTACATTACCTCTGTCATTTACTCTCTCATTCACTCCCTCATGCTCTCTCTCATTTACTCTTCACATGTTCTGTAGCCTTTCTCTTGCCCCAGTCCTTTATTCATGATGCAAAAGCGGGTAGAAAAATGAAATTTTTTAATCATTGCCAAATCAGATGCAAAGAATGACTATATCTCACCAAGAACTAAGAACTACAACTGTTCCCCAAAGTTTCAGGCTTCCCCTATACCCAGGCCTGTGGCCAATATAATAATAGTTGTAAACTTATCATTATTTAAACTTTAATTCTTTACTTTTACACTTCAGAGTCCAAAGGTCCGAGGTCAGCTAATTGCATTTTCCTGTGACACTCTAATGATAAATGACATAGGCAAAACTGCCAGGCAGTGGCCAGAAAGAATCAAGTTAACCCTTAGCACAGTCATTCCACTAGCGTTCTGTTCCTTGCACACAATGACTCTCATAAGAGTTCCAGTAGTTTGACTTAGTTTACTAGTATATAATTTTATATATTCTATACTTCCTTAACTAGTCTGTAATATTATATGACTTATTTCAAAACTTCAATAACTTTTTTCCTTTCCTAGTGCCCGATTGTTGGCTCTAATTCATTTTCTCTTATTTTCTTCAAGCTGTCTTTGCAAGTCAAACCTTACCTGGAACTTCAATTGTGCAGTTATACATTTTTTCCAAGATAAGAATACACAATATGCACCTGGGCCGCTAGGGCTGTGCTGTGCTGTGCCCCTAGCATCAATTTCCAATTGTCTAAGAATCATAACCTCAAGGAACATCTAGTTTCACAGAATTCACCAGAGCAGAAGTAGAAAGACGTAGGAAAGTCAGACATAATAGAATAATTGTGCACACCAAGGCCACCTGATAGGCAGTCACACACAAATGAAATCTATACAGCCGTTGTCCAGGGCTAAGGTTTGGAGAAATGGAAACAACCAGTTTTTAAAAAGAGCTACTGCGGGCTACTGAGATGTCTCCATCCTGGACTGCTGCAGGCAGCCTCTTATTTCGGATGGTGGGTTCATGGAGAGATGTGTCTTCTGCTTCTCAGGTTTCCAGAAGCCACCCTACTTTACAAGGAGCTGCTGCAGGCTTCTGAGATATCTCCATCCCGGCCTACTGCCTGCAGTCCCAGTCATTGTATGTTGTCCCCAGCATTAGCCAGAGCAATCAGACAAAAAGAGGAGGTCAAAGTGATACAGAATGGAAAGGAAGAAGTCAAAATATCACTATTGAGGACGATAGAAGAGTACACTTGATTCACCCCAAAAGTTATACCAGAGAACTCCTAAGCCTGATAAACAACTTCAGCAAGAGCCTGGGTATAAAATTAACTCAAACAAAGAAGTAGCCTTCCTCTACACAAAAGATAAAGAAGCTGTGAAAGAAACTAGGGAAATGACACCTTTCATAATAGTCCCAAATAACATAAAAATACCTCAGTGTGACTTTTATCAAACAAGTGAAAGATCTGTGTGACAAGAACTTCATGATCTGAAGAAAGAAATTGAAGAAGATCTCAGAAAATGGAAAGATCTCCCATGCTCATGGGTTGGCAGGATGAAGATAGTAAAAATGGCCATTTTTCCAAAACTGACCTATAGATTCAATGCAATCCCCATCAAAATTCCAAATCAATTGTTCATAGGGTTAGAAGAAACAATTTGCAAATTCATTTGGAGTAACAAGTAACTCAGGATAGCTAAAACTATTCTCAACAATAAAAGGACTTCCCTGGGAATCACCATCCATGAACTCAAGCAGTTTACAGAGCATTAGTGATAAAAACTGTATGGTATTGGTACAGAGAAAGGAAGATAGACCAGTGGAATAGAATTGCAGACCCAGAAATGAACCCACACACCTATGGTCACTTGATTTTCGACAAAGGAGACAAAAACATCCAGTGGAAAAAAGATAGCATTTTCAGCAAATGGTGCCAGTTCCACTGGAGGTCAGCATATGGAAGAGTCCAAATCATCCCCTGCTTATTGCCCCGGACAAAGCTTAAGTCCAGGTGGATCAAGAACCTCTACATCAAACCAGATACACTCAAACTAATAGAAGCAAAAGTGGGGAAGAATCTTGAACACAAGGACACTGGAAAAAATTTCCTGAACAAAACACGAATGGCTTATGCTCTAAGATCACGAATAGACAAATGGGACCTCATAAAGGTACAAAGCTTCTGTAAGGCAAAGGACACTGTGGTTAGGACAAAACAGCAACCAACAGATTGGGAAAAGACATTTCCAATCCTACAACTGATAGAGGGCTAATATCCAAAATATACAAGAACTCATGAAGTTGGACTGCAGGGAGACTAATAATCCTATTAAAAATTGTGGTTCAGAGCTAAACAAGAATTCATAGCTGAGGAATATGGAGTGGCTGAGAAGCACCAAAAGAAATGTTCAACATCTTTAGTTATGTGGGAAATGCAAATCAAAACAACCCTGAGATTCCACCTCACACCAGTCTGAATGGCTAAGATCAAACACTCAGGCTAT
The DNA here is from genome assembly GCF_021556685.1 of Rattus norvegicus. Classification (NCBI taxonomy): domain Eukaryota; kingdom Metazoa; phylum Chordata; class Mammalia; order Rodentia; family Muridae; genus Rattus; species Rattus norvegicus. Next base: position 21,370,501 of record NC_141542.1, read on the forward strand.
AGAAGACGCTTGCACGGATGTGAGAATGAGGAACACTTCTCCATTGTTGGTCAGATTGCAGACTGGTACAACCATTCTGGATATCAGTCTGGAGGTTCCTCAGAAAATTAGACATTGCACTAGCTGAGGCCCAGCTATACCTCTCTTGCACATATACCCAAAAGCTGCTCCAACATACAACAATGCACACCCTCCACTATGTTCATAGCAGCCTTATTTATAATAGTCAGAAAATGATAAGATCCCAGATGCCCTTCAATAGAGAAATGGAAACAGAAAGTGTGGTACCTCTACCAAATGGAGTACTACAGAGATATCAAAAACAATGACTTCTGGAAATTCATAGGAGAAGAGAATGAACTAAAACATATGATCCTGAGTGAGTTAACCCAATCACAGAAACACACACATGGTATGCACTCATTGATAAGTGGACATTAGCCCAAATGCTCAAATTCCCCAAGATTCACAGACCAAATCAAATTCAGGAAGGATGACCAAAATGCTGATGCTTCACTCCTTCTTTCAAAGGGGAAGGAGAATACCCATAGAAGGGATAAGGAGTCAAAATTTAGAACAGAGCCTGGAGGAATGGCCATTCAGAGTCTACCCCATGAGTGGCCTATACGTATACAGCCTTCAAACTAGATAAGGTGGATGAAGCTGAGAGGTGCATTACTGACAGGAACTGGATATAGATGTCTCCTGAGATTCACAGCCAGATCATGTCAAATACAGTGGCGAATGCTAGCAGCAAACCATTGAACTGAGAACTGGACCTCATTTGGAGGAATTACAGAAAGATTGAAAGAGCTGAAGGGACTTGCAACCCCATAAGAACAACCATGGCTGCCAAGCAGAGTTCCCAGAGACTAAACCAGTACCAATCACTATACAGGGACTGTGCCATGGCCTCATCTGCATGTGTATCAGAGGATGGCCTTCTTGGGCACAAATGGAATGAGCAGCCCTTGGTCCTGCCTAGGCTGGGAAAGTGGATGGATGGGGAAGGGAATACCTTATAGAAGAGGGAGGGCGATGGTATTCAGACTTATTTCTGGAAAACAAGGAAGGAAGAACATTTGAATTCGAAATGAAAAATATCCATAAGAAATTCAACAGCAACAAAATGTTGGTTCAAAAAAAAAAAGGCACAACCAGGAAACAGAGAATTGTATTCCTCTGGTTTTCTTCAAATATGCTCAGGGCCCAGGTAGGTTCTGCACCCAGGCTGGACCAAGCAGTTTACTGCCCCTGACTGCTCCTCTATTCCTGTTTCCAGAGGCAGCATGCAGATTAATATTGGGCCAGAGATGTGGGCAGAGCTGGGCCGAAGTGGCTTTCTGTATTTGGTCTCAGGATTATCTGCATTCCAGGGTGTTCAGCACTCTCTGCCCTGGGATTTGCGTGCAGGCTTCCCGATTGTTTTAAACTCCCTTATACCATGTTTATATATGCTGGGAGATATTACAGAAAAATTAATGTTTATCCCATTAATTTGTTCAACACTCTCATCCACGGAGTATAACTTAGAGGTAACTATATATTTGACAGCAAGCATACACAATGGGTAATGTATGCATGATGAAGTTGCAATTCACAGAGTTGGGAACACAGTGAACAGTGACTGTATAAATGCCTTTGAATCTCAGTCTGACTGGGAAGTGATTTGATGCCCAGTCCCCATGAGAATTCAGAGATCCATCCCTCCCTGATAGCTGTGGGACCCCTGTAACACTATGGTTATTGTAATGCAATTTGTGAGAGGACAGAAGAGAAAATGTCCTCAGATTTTATCAGAGACTTAACAGGAAGAAAGAAGTACAAAATACAAAGAAATCCTGAGGATTATACATATTGTGTCATGGACAAAATTCACATAAACTGTACCAGAACAATATTCTGGGTAGTTCTTTAGGTGACTGATGGGGAAAACCTTGTCAGTGATCAGCCATCCAAAAAGGATAGTTATATAGGGACAGGAAATCCAATTGGCTTCTGCCAGTTTGTGTTCCTACTTGATCTCAAAAATATCAGAATGCTTCTACAATGTTCCTCCCAAGCCACTTTCCTGGGTGATCGGTTCTTTCTGCTTCAGAATGCCCTGCATTCTTTTCTCTAATCCTTCCTTATCGTGGTCATCAGATGAGTGTACTGTCAATGGAAGCATGCATGCATGTGTGCACACACAAACACACACACAGACACACAGACACACTAATACTAACTCGCAAACACACAAGACGTTTGTGTTTACACAATATAAACATAGTACATTTCAGTGTTTACTTTCCCTTTTAATGCTTAATATAATGATTCCCCAGGATACTCTGGAGGCATAAAAACAAATGTTGAGTGGGATATGTATATAGTGGTCATAGCCTATAGACAGCTCAGTTAGTGATGTGCTGTCCTCCCATAAACTGACATTGAATCAGGGTTCTTTCCCTATAACCAATCTGGCTTAGCAAGTTCCCAAGGCTGAGTAGAGCAGTCTTGTTTCCCAGCAAAGGATCATATGTTGGTGGTGGACTAGACTCCTGTTCTTGTTCACTGTTTCAGACTTTCCCCATAGAGTGCAGCTTCTTCTAATAGGAGCTCTCTTTACCATAGCCTGAGTGACTTCATGCCCAAAGCTATGACCCCAGAATCTTAGGAAATCTCCATAGCCAGGATCCATATGAACAATGTTTCTACCTATAATGTGATTGTGTCACAGATATTTGGAGTAAATAAATAAATGCTTACATGGATTATCTCACACTGAGTCATAATCCATTGAAGGGCTCCAACCTCTCCTACAGTTTCCTTCCTTGGACCACTAAAACCCAGAGCTCTAGTTGCTCTAGTTGGACACCTATTCTCTTCTCTGGGATCTCTGGGTCAACTAACACTTCTGTTCCACTTAAAGAACATGGCTTCTCACAGGCCTTTCTGATGGTCCACTAACAGACCCGTCTGAATTTCATCATTTCTCCTGACTCCATTTAGGCTGAAATTAACTGAGAGAAAATGATGTTGATTGACAGCACTTGCAGAATGCTACACAGATAACATAGGGGAGCGCTTTAGATTATCTGTGCACCTAAAGGGGTTCCTGAAACTGCCCTGTTCTTGCACCACAGCATAGCTATGGGACTTTTTCTGGATGACGATACAATTCCAAGCAACTCAAATTCTCAATGAAAAAAATCCAAGCCAAACTCCCAGGGGAAGTTGTAGTGTGCCAAGGTAGTTGGAAAGAAATGGTAGCAGGCAATGTGGAAAGCAACCTTGGAGAAGACACAGTGAGTGACACAACCTTCCAGTGGGCTTTCACAATTCACAAAGAACAGAGAAGCAGCATAAACTCATGGATTTTATAGAGAAGCCTTGTTCTTACCTCCCAGTACTCCTTTCCTTTGATGTGCTCCAAAGGATTTCAATGCAGATCAGTAGTTTTGCCCCTAGTCACTTGAAAATCTAGCTTTACAGGTGTTTTTGTGTCCTCTTTTTGGGGGGTTGCATTTCTAAAGGACTTTATTGTCCTGCTTCTACACCATAACAAAAAGGGACCTGCAAGCTCTAGGCCTGTACCATTGGTTAGGACTGTGAAACAGGACTCACTTGATTATATTTTCCACTCCTCCCCCAGACTTCACAAGATAATTCTGTTGCGATTTTTTTGTAAACAGAATATATTAATAACAGGTGTCCTTTTGCTGTACAGAGCTAGATGGAGATGCCAAATGACTGGGCAGCTGTATTTCATGTTTCATGGATGTAAAGTGAACTCCTAGAATTCTTTTCTTATGAAACTTTGAAATAGAGGAAACACAGGTTCATTACTGAAAACACACACACACACAAACACACAGACATACACAGATACACACTCGCACGCACAAATGAAAACTTTGCTTTTGTGCAGCACATTTCCTGTTGAGTGAGGAATTAGTGGGAAAAATGTTGTTTACAAGTCTCTTAGACTCAAGCAGGCTGTGCTGCCCTGGCCTATACTCATTTCCACTTCAGGAAACCTTTCTATGCAGATACTTTCTGGTCCTACGAGTAAATTACATGTTGTGCACAGATAGCCTAAACAACACAACATCAAATCCCCAAGAGAGAGATTTCTAGGAAAAAACTCCATCAAGCTCTATGTTGACTCATCATAGGCCCCTCACTAAAACTACACTGTTTCCTTCATAGAAGACCTTGGAAGCATCAAAGAAGACAGTGTCTCATGGTCATTTACCAGGAACTTTTCATCATATTAGATTTCATGTGACGTTAAAACAACCTCAATGTCAGTCAGAAGGAGGCTAAAGAAATAACATACAGTGACTTTTCTAAAATGCAGCACTGTGTACAATATTGAGAGGGAATCTATCCTGAAAGAATGCCGTGCCCATAATATAGTCTGCAAAGCAATGTCATTAGAGGGATGCACTACAGGATTCCATGCAAGATCATGGTGAAGCCCATAAGACAAACCAGAATCTTCCTGGGGGATACCTCTGTTCAGGTAAAGTGAAGAAATCTAATCCTTATTTTGAAAATACCTGAATGGTTTAAGAATGTGTTGAGACAAATAAGAGAGGGGGCTCCACCAGGAACTGGACCAGTGATGCAAAGACTCCTGCTTCCAGCACAAAACAGGAAGCTTCAGGTTTGTTGAGAGACCTAGGCTTAAAGGACTAAGTTGGATAATGACTGGACAAAATTGCATGTCATGAACTGGCCTCCCCGCATGCTCCCTAAGATGCAGGTCAGCACAGCAATGCACCTTTCTTGGTGAGAATTGGGGGTATATACGGATAACTTTGTTCTTGAAGTCTCAAATCTCTCATGCCAACCCTTGGCCTTTGAGAAACCTTTTCCACATCCTTGCTCTTCTAACCAGCTTCAGGTTGTAAGGCCCAGTTATGAACTCTCCAGGAGCACTCAAATAAGACAGGACTGACATGCTGCTCCTCAGGCTCTGTAGTTACCCAAGATCTATGAAGCATGAAGACACCATCATCATATACAGGGAGAAGAGGAACAACAAAAGCCACCACAAATGACAATAAGAACCATTTCTTTGGCATTTCCATGAGGGTCTCCTCCTTGAAAAGTACTTACTTCCTGGAGTCTCACAAGATCCCTGTAAAGAAAATGAGCTCCAGACATTTGCTTCATCTCGCAAAGCCCTGCTCTAGTCTAAAGAGGGACTCCCACATAGAACCCTCCACACATAATGGCATGTAGTGCTGTGCTGTGTGATCAACCTATCTCCCTTAATAAACTGCAGATTCTCGAAGAGCAGGACCATTTGCTTTCCAAACATGTAGTTTCCTGAAAAGGGGCTATCTCCACAGAAAGCCTTGTAAACCATCACATGAATGAACACTTGGATGAGACCTAGGTCAGGACATGGATCAGTCAATAGACAGTTACATTGGTTTGTCTATGTTTATGGTAAGACATGAGGACAAATTGACCCTGAGGTCTAATCCTACCTGCTGTGGCTTGGCTCTGGGGTCACAGATGTTCATTCCGGCCTCTTCACACAACCTCTTTGCCTCCACAGAGGATGCTGGGAGTTCAGTCTGCTCCACCAGCAGTTTTCTCTTCTCATTCAGCAAAATCTGTATATTGTTCTTCAATTGAGCTTGTTCATGTAGGAGCTGGGATTGCCTGATTCTGAACCACAAACAAAAAATGGTAAATCCCAGCCTGCTTCTATTTGCCTGTCACTCCTACAAGTCCAGTCATCCCTTCAAGGGTCCTCATCCCCAGAAATCCCCAGAATAGAGCCACACTATACAGGTTAGCACCAATTAGAGGAGGTCAAATCCAGAGGACACATCCCTGTGAATCAAAGTACTTCTGAAAATCCTGACACTAACACGGTTTATATAAATCAAGGTAGAAGAAATGGTCCATAAGGGAGCTCATATGTCCATAGTATGCTGAAGTCATCTGCAAGTAGAGGTCACATCCCCTCTGAGGGAGGATAGAAGACCCAATAGCTGTACAAACTTTCCATGTGTTTCTCATGGATCATAGACAACCTGTCAGAGTCCTAGAGACTAAGAGTTGATTGATATTCCCATCACGGTGCAAACCTTTTCTATCTAGAGGATCCTTAATGGGGAAAATAACGATTGAGGGTCTTCTACACCCTTCACATGTAGGACAACTGAGTCCAAGAGCTACAAATCTAAGACCCTTGCCAGGAGGCAGGCTTCTTGTTAAGAGTCAGACACCATGGAACCAGAGCCCTGACTTTGGTTCAAAGTCATACAGGACAGAAGCATTCCCTGCCTAGTGCTGGGTTCTCATCTCTGTCAGCGACTCACCGGTAGGAACTGTTCACTTGTATGAGCTCCTTGTACCTCTCCATGGCATCACTTATTGAGTTGGTCATCATTTGCATAGCCATCATTCTCATCTCATGTTCCGATTGAAGGACTGGCAATTCGACATCCAGCCTGGGTTAGGTCATGGCCAAAGGAACAAATAACGTTTTGAACTCATGATTTCAGAATTAGGTGAAGTATAAATAAAAAATATATAATAAAATTTCAAATTCAAGGAATGGTGGAAGGGAAGAAAGTGGCAAACTCAAAAGCCAGACCAAAACCCAACAGTGAGGCTTAATCCACAGAAAATATTTCCATGTAAATAAGCAAACATTTGTTTTGAAATAAGGACTCCTTGGAATCCTGGGGAGATATGGTTCTGCAAAGACTCACTATATAGGAGGGGGCAGAGCCTGAGAGCTGCCTGTTTGGGAATAACAACTGTCAAGACCACAGTGACCATTTCTAGGTCACAATAAACAATCCCTGGATAGTTAAAAAGTAAAAAACTAAAGATCAAAGCAGGTGAAACAAATTAGGTGAAATCAGACTGTTCTCTCAATTACTTAAACTCAGTATGTACTACATATTTGCTCCTTCAAAGTATTTGTACTGGTTTAGTTTATTATCCTGGGCACAGGACAACAGAGTCACGGTACCAGTTGGAGGGACCTGACCTTCAAGAGCTGGCCAGGTGAGCATGATGGAATTGACTAGTTCAGGAAGAAGATTCCTCCAGTCTGTGCCACAGCTTTGGGCCCAAGAGAAAGCTGTGATGACATTTCTCTTGTTTTGAAAGCAGGTATACTCAATCCTTGGTTTCTATCGTTACATGAATTCCCAGAGGGCATAACTAAGTTTGACAGGGAAGAGGATTTATAGCACCTCCTCCCCTCGGGAGAGTCCTGGGTGCCACCAAGGTATACAGAAGGAGCAAAGTGCTCTGTAGATCAGTGTGGGCCTCCACATACTCATCACTATCATGACCTGCAAAGTGTTGATCAAACAAATCCTCAGACCCCATCAAAGGTCCCAGACGTCCTGATCCTGAGTAAAACACCACATATACTTCCACATACATACATAGCAACCCATATCCAAACACATTTAGAATGCCAACTACATGCATGGAGGTGCCATAGAATCAGTGTATAATGAACAAATTCAGAGGAAAGAGTGATGACGTGCAGGCATTTCATTCACACACACAGTTGCAGCAAGTGTGACCAGGTCCTTCCAGCTGCTGACAGAACCAACGCTAATCCAAGGAGCTCAGGGTCAAGTACAAAAAGGTTGACCTTAAACACACAGCACCTAGCTTATCTCAAAGGTAATGCCTGCCAAATCTCCTTAAAATCCAGGATGAGAGGTGAAACTCTCTCATGCTATGAGGAAATCTCGGGTTAGCAGAGAGAGAGCACAAGACAGTGAACAGGTTACTGGGCATAATGACTACCTGTGGTCCCACTCATCATAGATATAAAGATCCAGGATTTGGTAAAGTTCATCCCTCTCGAATTGACACTTCTGGATTTCAAATTTGAGTTCCTCCAGTTCCTTTAGACACTCCTCTTGGGTACTGATGACATTTTGGGATGATGCCTTCCTACCAAAACCTGTAGATAGATAAACCCAAGTGAATTTGCATATTTGATGGCCCATGGGCAGAAAAGATCATTCTGAATCCCAAAAGGAGGTTGAGGAAGGGGAAATGGTAGAGTCTGGGTGAATCCCTGAAAGAGCAGAAAAGCTTTCTTAAAGGTGGATTCTTAAGCTATGTCCCTCTTCCCAACCTCTAATGCCATACTCGTGCCACACTCACTATTACAGGACCCCTCACCCTGAACAGTATAACCTGACTGATACATAAACATCTGGGACATTGTTCTCTCATATCAGATGTGGAGCAGTCAATCCTGCAGTTCATAATGATTAGCACCATCAAGCTCTAATCATGTGTGTTGCAGCCCAAAGTGTCTGAGAACTCAATTCATGACTAGGGGTGCATCCTTCCTTGTTCTCGCCATCGGAGACTTTATGTAATCTACAGTAATCTAGAGGATGAAGTGCTTCAACTCCCAACCATGGATGGTCACATTGTTAATCTCACAGTGCCTCCTCCTGCCATTCATTGACACTCACATTTAAAAAGCTTCAAGAAAAGACACTGAAGGCTTACCACTTTATGGCTTTCTCTCAAATTAAAGATTAGGAACTCCTGACTCTTGGTTTGCCTTTGAGAAATCCCAAGGATCCTGCTTGTAAGGCCTAGTCTTAGAAGGCACATCTCAAAACTACCTCCTTGAGGATGTTCCCAAACTCTGCCCAGAACTCACCAAGCCTTCCCCAGAATGATTTCCTCCTTCCTGTTTCACTAGAGAGGGGGTCAGCTTCCCTCTGACCTGGTGCGGTCTCTCCTTGATCAACACTTTCCTTTCGAAATAGCCTGAGCAGCTGGCGAAACATGCCTGCTTGTGAACCCAAAGGGAACTGAAGGAATATCCCAAAGGCAGTTGGTGTCACCACAACACTGGTGACATCACAGAAGATTCTAGGGAGCTCTTAGATACAAAAGATTGTCCAGTGAACGGCTTACTGGTGATGTCACTGGAAAATTCTATGGCCTACCTACTAACCAGCTTTCCCCACACTGATGAATTTCTGTGGGGACCCTTTCCTCCAGTCTCTCATGTGTCACTGGGAATACCATTTGGCAACCTCTATTTCAAAGCTAGATATTTCTCTCTGTTTCATTAGAAGTCAACAATGCTTTTGCTGGGGATAGTTGCTTACAACCCTGAATTGGAGAACAGATTTTTCTTAGCACCGAAAACTCTAGGGACCAAGGAGGAGGGAGATTTTTCTTAAAAGTAAATCTACTACTCGAGACAATGCATGTGACACACATTTCGATTCCTAAGGTTTTCCCTTTTTCTGGAGGGCAATATATTTCTTCTATACCTCTGAGTGTATAAAACCTAGAAATATTTGCTTACTGTGCAGTCCTTGACAGCTGACATTGTTTCCATTTACATATCCATGTATTTCACAAAATCAATGGTCTATAATCCTATTTTTTGCAATAAAAACTGCTTTTCCTTGGGAGCATAGGGATCAACTATAGGGCATATATAAAATAATAAATTTCTGTTCATTTTTTATATTATTCAGATACCTTCCCTTTCTCAAATATAACAAGACAATTAAATTGGACATCAGTGAGCAAATGTCAACCTGGACCTTGTGTTACTACATTGTAACCACATAGCCATCTCTTCTCCATTATCATTCTTCCTGAATAGTCAGGTCTAGGCATGAGAATATTGGGGGCTGCACCATGATCCTTTACTCCTACCAAACATAAGAATCAGGAGGACGGGAAGGGAGTGGAATGGCCTGAGTTCAGGTTGAACCTCAATTTTAATGGGTCCATAAGTTCAGGAGGGAGTCCATTTGGCATTGTGATATATGGATTCTGTATTCTTATCCTAGGTGTTATAATTCAACCTGAATGTGTGCTATAATGCCACCCAACCTCACAGATGTAAGAGTGAAAATCATTTATGACCCTTCTGGGAAGAGCTCTGTCTTTTACTATCATCTGGAGTTATACAACGTCACTATGCAAAGCTCAGAAGAAAGGGGTGCAGATGTACACCCCTTAGAAGTTGAGGATCTCTTCTGATTAGGGCACTTGTTTTTCCTATGTAATTTTTCCCTTGCTCTTTTACTAATGGTGGCTGACTTCTTTCCTGGCCTGAGGTAAACTGGAGTCCAATCTTTTGGATTACCGAAGCTTCTATTTTTGAGATGGCAGGCCCATCAAGGGTCCTACTGCATACAGAAGGTATGAATAAGTGTCAGGGGCTAGAATAAGTTAAAAAGGTCCGTGACAACAAAGAACTAATTAAGAAAACAAGAGCCCAGCTGCTCATCAAGATCACAGTTGTATGATAGTAAGAAAATGTGAATAGGGCATCAGGTGAAAAGATAAATTAATTAGGAGGTCATAGGCCTAGAAGGGGTAGCCTTTGCTCTCAGTGGAGCTGCCATTCTTTCTGCCATTCCTCGCCCTCTGCCACAGGACCAGAGACTTACCCAAACAACTGGCTGGCCTTGCCAAAGACCTGGCAGGGCTTCTCCCTGTAGAATAGGAACGTAGAGTCCTTGAGGACTCACCAAGAGGTCTCCTCCACACAGGTTCCTTGTTGTCAAAGGGAAATGTTCCTGCAGAATCCTGCCATGGCAGCAGGAATTTCAACCTGGCTGCTCTTGGTCCAGCTCACTGGGTGCAGGCCTGAGGCCCAGGGGTATCTGGGGAAAGAAGTAGCAGGCACTACCTCACAGCTCTCTCTTTGTTGGATGCAACTGCTAGGACTGTGATAGGATTTTTGTTTCTTGTGTGTATATTAGAAATACCTACAAAGCTGATTAAAGTTGTAAGATGCCTTCATACCCAGCGTGAAGAATGTTTTTAAATCGTTGTTGTTCCTGTTTTATGTTTGGATTTTGTTCTTTAATCCCCTCAGGAAATTTCCCTGTGCTTAGAATGTTAAGCACATGCTCGGGAGGGATCGATTATTCAAGTTAGCCAAAGCTTTTGTTCTCACCATCCACTCCACAGATGATGCCATTTCTTACTTTGAAATAAGAAAACAGTCATAGAGAAGTAAATTAACCTGTAAGCTATCACAGAATAAACACATCATGATTGTGGAATAGCACCCCAGTATTTTGTATTTCCTAAGTTATTTTTATTTTAAACTTTTTTTTCTTTTTCTTTTTTTTTCCTTATTTTTTTTTCTTTTTTTCCCGGAGCTGGGGATCGAACCCAGGGCCTTGCGCTCGCTATGCAAGCACTCTACCGCTGAGCTAAATCCCCAACCCCTATTTTAAACTTTTTTATTGGATTTTTTGGGTACATTTCATTTTTTTTTTAAATCCTTAAAGATATCTTTTATTCCTCTCCTCCCATTTACAAGGTGGAATTTCACCTGTGATTGTTAGTCCAGATAGTTTGGTCAATGGCTTAGATATCACCTTGGCCTAGTTTCCTTGGCATAAGCTGTGTTAGAAGCAGACTCAAAGGTTAAGGACTCAACAAATAATGAATTCCACTACATCTGGATACCTAGACTCACAGCCAGGAAGGGACTGGATTTCCATTCACTATTTAAAAAAAAAGATACAGTTCATTAACATGTAAAAAAATTACTTATATATTAAAGTATATTAAAGTGTTTACCATGGTCATACAGTTTTCAAATACCTGGCATTCATCTTTTTCCAAATCCTAAAATTTCTTTCTTATTCACATTTTCTTTTTTTGATTATTTCTTAGTAGTATTATCATATTTTTAAATTTTATTTTTTAATAGATATATACTTTTTATTTACATTTCAAACCTTATTCCCTTTCCCAGCTTTTGGTCCATAAGCCCCCCTCACGTGCCCTCTCCCATATGTATGGTCCCCCAATCCACGCCACTTAGAAACCCCTTCCCGGACATTCCCCTGCACTGAGTGTCCAACCTTGTTAAAAACAAGGGCTTCCCCTTCCACAGGTGCCCCAACAAGGCTATTCTCTCCTACATATGCAGTTGGACCCCTGGGTCAGTCCATATATAGTCTTTTGCTAGTGGTTTATTTGGTTGGCATGACTGTTCTTATGGGGTTGCAAGCCCTTCAGCTCTTTGAATCCTTCCTCTAATTCCCATAAAGGGCGTCCTGTTCTCAGTTCAGCAGTTTACTGCCAGCACTGACCTCTTTATTTGACATGCTCTGGATGTGTCTCTCAGGGGAGATGTATATCCGGTCCCTTACAGTAAGCACTTTTTAGCTTCATCAATCTTACCTAGTTTTGGTGGCTGTATATATATGGACCACATGTGGGGCAGGCTCTGAATGGCTGTTCCTTCGGTCTCTGCTTTAGATTTGTCCTCCATATCCCCTCCTATGGATATTTTTGTTCCCCATTTTAAGAAGGAGTGGGAGCATCTGCACTTTGGTCATCCTTCTTCTGGAGTTTCCTGAGATCTGTAGATTGCATCTTGGGTAATTTGAGGTTTTGGTCAATATCCACTTATCAATGAGTGCATACTGTCAATGAGGGGTGCTGAGAATCTGGAAGAGAATGAGGGACAAGAGACGTGAAGAAGGACTCCAAGAGAAGAGTCTGATCAAGATGACAATTTTATTTTTCCCCAAGTCTGAATTTGTACCATAAAATGGGTAACAGAGAGAAGAGAGAAGTAAGAAACATTTACCCACGCCAAGGACACAATATTCGTGTGGTCAGGGAATCGGCTGATGTTGACAGGATGTCAGAAAGGTCACAGGTTTGTCATATCTATTAGTCAGCAGGATGTTGGTTTTTCAGAAAGGTTACAGGTCATGACTTTGGGTATCTTAACGTCACACGTTATCATATGATTATTCATCTTGCCCACCACATTTGTATTAGTCTTCTGCAGCTGGCTGGGGATTTTCCATGAACCCAGTCATACTTAATGCTCACCATAATAATAACATCAATAATGGAGGGATTCAAGGCCATCGCTCCCAACAGCATACCAAGTGTGTTTTTCTGTGATTGGATTACCTCACTGTGGATGATATTTTCTAATTCTTTCCATTTGCCTATGAATTGAACATAGCATTGTTTTTGATAGCTGAGTGGTACTCCATTGTGTAGATGTACCACATTTTTCGAATCCATTCCTCTGTTGAAGGGCATCTGGGTTCATTCCAGCTTCTGGCTATTATGAATAAGGCTGCGATGAACTTAGTGCAGCATGTGTGTTGTTGTATGTTGGAGAATCTTTTGGGTATATGCCCAGGACAGGTATAGCTGTGTGCTCAGGTAGTGCAATGTCCAATTTTCTGAGGAACCTTCAGACTGATTTCCAGAGTGCTTGTACCAGTTTGCAGTCCCAGCAACAATGGACGAGTGTTTCTCTTTCTCCACGTCCTCCCCAGCCTCTGTTGTCACCTGAGTTTTTGATCTTAGCCATCCTGACTGGTGTGAGGTGGATTCTTAGGGTTGTTTTGATTTGCATTTCCCTGATGACTAAGGATGTTGAGCATTTCTTTAGGTGCTTTTTAGGTATTCGATATTCCTCAGCTGAGAATGTTTTCTTTAGCTCTGAACCCCATTTATTAACAGGGGTGTTTGGCTCTCTGTACTCTAACTTCTTGTGTTTTCTGTATACTTTGGATATTACCCTCCATCAGAAGCAGGATTGGTAAAGATTTTTTCCCAATCTGTTGGTTGCCTTTTTGTCCTAATGACACTGTCCTTTGCCTTACAGAAGCTTTTCAGTTTTATGAGGTCCCATTTGTCGTTTCTTGATCTTAAAGCATAAGCCATTGGTATTTGTTCAGGAAATTTTCCTTAGGGCTCATGTTTTCGAGACTCTTCCCTACTTTTTTTCTATTAATTTTAGTGTATCTGGTTTGATGTGGAGGCCCTTGATCCAATTGGATTTAAGCTTTGTACAGGGTAATAAGAATGGGTCAACTTGCATTCTTCTACATGCTGACCTCCAGTTGAACCAGCACCATTTGTTGAAAATGCTATCTTTCTTCCATTAGATGTTTTAACTCCTTTGTCAAAGATCAAATGACCATAGGTGTGTGGGTTCATTTCTGTGTCTTCAATTATGTTCTCCTGATCTGCCTGTCTGTATGCCAATACCATACAAACTATTGCTCTGTAATACTGCTTGAGGTCAGAGATGGTGATTCCCCCAGAAGTTCTTTTATTGTTGAGTATAGTTTTGCTATCCTGGGTTTTATGTTATACCAAATGACGGCAAATTGCACTTTCTACCTTTATAAAGAATTGAGTAGGAATATTGTTGGTGATGGCATTGAATCTGTAGATTCCTTTTGGCAAAATGGCCATTTTTTACCATATTCATCCTGCCAATCTATGAGCATGGGAGATCTTTCCATCTTCTGAGACCTTCTTCAATTTCTTCAGAGATTTGAAGTTCTTGTCATACAGAGTTTTTACTTGCTTGGTTCAAGTAACAGCAAGTTATTTTATATTATTTGGGACTATTGTGAAGGTTGTCATTTCCTTAATTTCTTTCTCAGCCTGTTTACCCTTTGAGTAGAGGAAGACTACTGAATTGTTTGGGTTAATTTTATACTCGGACAGTTTGCTGAAGTTTTTGATCAGGTTAAGTAGTTCTCTGGTAGGATTTTGGTGTTGCTTATGTATACTATCATATCATCTTCAAATATTAGTGTTTTGATTTCATCCCTTCTAATTTTTATCCCTTTGACCTACTTTCATTGTTTGATTGCTATGGCTAGGACGTTAAGTACCATATTGAAAAAGTAGGGAAAGAGTGGGCAGCCTTGTCTAGTCCCTGGTTTTAGTGGGATTCCTTCAATTTTCTCAGTTTAGTTTGATATTACCTACTGGTTGGTTGTATTGTGCCTTTTCCTATATTTAGATATGGGCCTTGAATTCCTGATCTTTCCAGGACTTTATTAATGAAAGGGTATTGAATTTTGTCAAATGATTTCTCAGCATCTAATGAAATGACCATGTAGTTTTGACTTTGTTTATATGATGAATTTCGTTGATGGACTTCCGTATATTAAACCATCCCTGCATCCTTGCCATGAGGCCTACTTGACCATGATGGATGATTGTTTGGATGTGTTCTTGGATTCAGTTTGCAGGAATTTTATTGAGCATTTTTGCATTAATATTCATAAATCAAATAGGTATGAATTTCTCTATCTTTGTTGTATCTTTGTGGGGTTTAGGTATAAGAGTAATTGTGGATTCATAGAAGGCATTTGGTAGTGCTCTGTCTGTTTCTATTTTGTGGAATAGTTTGGACAGTATTGGTATGAAGTCTTCTATGAAGATCTGATAGAATTCTGCACTAAATCCATCTGGTCCTGGGCTCTTTTTGGATGGAAGATGTTTAATAACAGTTTCTATTTCTTTATGAGTTATGGGGTTGTTTAGATGGTTCATTTGTTCCTGATTTAACTGTGGTACCTTGTATCTGTATAGAAAATTGTCCATTTCCTCCACATTTTCCAGTTTTGTTGAATATATGTTTTGTAGTAGGATCTGATGATCTTTTTAATTTCTTCAGATTTTGTTGTATGTCTCCCTTTTATTTCTGATTTTATTAATTTGTATACACTCTCTGTGACCTCTGGTTAGTATGGCTAAGTGTTTATTTATCTTGTTGATTTTCACAAAGAACCAGCTCCTGGGTTTGCTGATTCTTTTGATTCTCAGTTTTGTTTCTTCTTGTTTGATTTCAGCCCTGAGTTTGATTATATCCTGCCTTCTACTCAATTTTTTTTCTAGAGCTTTGAGGTGTGCTGTCAAGCTGCTGACATATGCTCTCTCCTGTTTCTTTTTGCAGGCACTCAGAGCTGTGAGTTTTCCTCTTAGTGTTGCTTTTATTGTGTCCTATAAGATTGGGTATGTTGTACCTTCATTTTCATTAAATTCTAAGAAATCTTTAATTTCTTTCTTATGTCTCCAATGACCAAGTTGTCATTGACTTCAACTTCCATGTATATGTGGGCTTTCTGTACTTTTTGTTGTTATTGATCAGCAGCCTTAGTGCGTGGTTTTTTGAAAGGATGCATGGGATTATTTCTATCTTCCTGTACCTGTAGAGGACTGTTTTGTGACCGATTATATGGTCAATTTTGGAGAAGGTACCATGAGATGCTGAGAAGAAGGTATATCCTTTGATTTTAGGGTGGAATGTTCTATAAATATATGTTAAATCCATTTGTTTCATAACTTCTCTTAGTCTTTCTATGTCTCTGTTTAATTTCTGTTTCCCTGATCTGTCCACTGATGAAAGTGGGGTGTTTAAATCTCCTACTATTATTGTTTGGTGCAATGTATGATTTTTTTGAGCTTTAGAAAGGTTTCTCATTGTTTAGGGACACAACTGCTATATACTTTACAAATATAGCAATAACCCAGAACATCCGCAGGAAGCTGTGACCATTGGCCACATGAGGATGACTGTCTTTCAAAATTCATCATGATTTTTGATAAGATCTTCCACATAATTGGTGGCTTGGCTTCCCACAAACATGTTCCAGTTGTCTAGAATCTCCTCCTTGGACAGTATCTCATGCTTGTTTTTGTCTGACTCATACACCAGATGCTGGGCCTCAATCTGTGAATGGTCATAGTCCTGAGGGAGGATCCAGTGGTGAATCTCATCCTAGAGCAGCTTCCCATCCTTCTTCAGATCTGGCAAATCATTGAACTGCTCCCCAGACAAAACCCAGTCTGTCTCAGGGCAATTGTCCTCGTGAGAAAAAGATGTCCACAATGTACTCATCCTGGTCCACAAAACCATCCCCGTTCTTGTCGATATCCTCCAGGGTTTCCAGAACTACAATCTCCTCATATGTTCTAAATCCTCTTAGTGTAGAACAGCAATGAACCCGACCTGAGTAGCTGTCAGGTCACCGTCAAGGCCTTAAACCTCCTCTCATCTCGTGGAGGCATCTTTTTAAAGTTGTGATGATCAGAGCTCTCTTGGAATTCAGCAAGGTTTCCCAGGTAGTAGCCATAGGTGGCCTGCCTCTATTCTTCCAAGGAGATCTTTTCCTCTATGTCGCTATCATAATCCTTCCAGAGTTTAGTCACATTATGGTAGATGTATCTTTTCTGTACCTGTTTGGTCCAAACTTTCAGGTCTTCAGTAGTAACAAGGCCACGTCCATCACTGTCAATTGGGTCAACAATTTTCCCCAGCCTCTCCTGCTCTCGTCCAGGCTTAGCTATCAAAGGTCTCGGAGTCCTCCTTGCCCAGGAAGACCTCATGATCGTACATGATGCTGTGCTTGTCATCTGGTGGCCACTGGCCCTGCTCTGAATCGGGACAAACCATGTGCTCCTTGCTCATCATGCTCTTGGCCCTGAACGCCAGGACCAGTGCCAGCAGCAGACCATGGAGTGTCCCAGGCTGACACCATGCACCACAGTTGCGATCAAAGGGAGCAGGGAAGTAGGGGCTCAGAGCACCTTAGCCTCTGTCCATCCAGAGAGGGCTTTTGTTACATTTCCAATGTTATCCCTTTTACTGGTTTCCCATCCAAAAAACCCCTTATAACATGCCTCCCCCTTCTACTATGAAGGTCTTACCACACCCACCCAAACATCCAGGTCTACCTGCCTCCCTGTTCTGGTTTCCCCTACTCTGGGGCATCAAGCCTTGACAAGACCAAGGGCTTCTCCTCCCATTTGTGCCCAAGAAGGCCATCCTCTTCTACATATGCAGCTGTAGCCATGGGTCTGTCCATGTGTACTCTTTCGATGGTGGTTTTGGCCCTGGGAGCTCTGGGTGTTTCTTAGTGTTGTTCTAATGGGGCTGTACACCCCTTCAGCTCCCTCAATCCTTTCTCTTACTCCTCCATTGGGGACCCTGCTCTCAGCTGAATGGTTGGCCTCAAGCATCTGCCTCTGTATTTGCCATGCTCTTTACCCCACTCTTTTGAGCAGATCACCACAGAGCAACGAAGATGTATTGTCTTGGAGTGATGATGTATAGACAAATAGATGATTTCTTAATTCCTAATGATGGTTCTATAAGAATTCTTAAAATTAGATTAGTAATTTTAAGCTTTTATATTAGGACTGCTATTGTGTTCTTTCTGGTAATCAAAATTGCATTGAGAACCCTGCCATTCTTAAAGTGTCATGAGTGAATTGCTTCTGCAATACCAAGCAGGCATCTACAAATTAGAGCCCATTCTAAGAGGGTATTAACCAATTAAACAAGGTTCATAAAAAGAGAACCAATGATTTACTATAGGTGAAAGGACTGAACATAAATAATTGACTGGATTTGCCTATAAGTAATTTCACTTATTCTTTTCTCATAAAAATTACAGCTTTTACTCTCCATGAACTTGCAGAGCCAGTAACAGATGGTGACAGTTTATCCTGATGATTACTCTTCACAGATATGCATGTAAACATTCTCTGTCGTAAACTGATTATCCAACTTATGATTTGAATTCCTGTGCAAACTTGTGGTGAACTTTTCACCATGTGATGCTGTGTTCAGAAAGATATACAAATGCTGCGGACAAAGAGAGAGAAAGCTTTTTAGACAGAACTGAACAGAACAGAACAGAACTGAAGAAGAACTTAGAAGTAAAGGCATAGCGTTGAGAGTAAGGCATTGAGAGTAAGGAAATCATTGTGTGATAAGAGCAAGAGGAAAGGAGATAAGAAGAGAGCAAGGAGAACCTTTAAAGCTAAACTTTATGGAGGCAAACTTTTGTAGAAATTTTAGGAAAACTGAAGAACTTAGAAATAAAGGTTAAAATCACTGCTCTTCAGCCTTCAGCCTGGCTCACTGGCTAGCCTCTGCTCTTCAGTCAGGCTCACTGGCTAGACTCTGCTCGTCATTCAGGCTCACTGGCTAGCCTCTGCTCTTCAGTCAGGCTCACTGGCTAGCCTCTCCTCTTCAGCTGGGCTCACTGGCTAGCCTCTGCTCTTCAGTCAGGTTCACTGGCTAGCCTCTGCTCTTCAGCCTGGCTCAGTGGCTAGCCTCTGCTCTTCATTCAGGCTCACTGGCTAGCCTCTGCTCTTCAGACTGGCTCACTGGCTAGCCTCTGCTCTTCAGTCAGGCTCACTGGCTAGCCTCTGCTCTTCAGTCAGGCTCACTGTCTAGCCTGTCCTCTTCAGCTTGGCTCATTGGCCTATGGGGCCCTAGCACATCGCTTAACCATCTGCTCATGACTGCCTGACCACAATGACAACCTGACTACCCTGACTTCTTAAAGTCGTCCTCTAGAAAGAGCACAAGAAACCAAAGAGAAAAACCACAGGGACCTTTTCCAATGGGCTTTTTTCAACCTTAAGTACTTTTGTTCTTTCTTTAAAAAAGTGAAATATAATTTCTGTAATTCATATGGCCAAGAGAGCTGTGCAGTAGTCATTGCTTTATGGAATTTGGTGCTAAATCAAAGGATTCCTTTATTCTATTACGATGTTATCTGTATGTTGTAAGATGTATCTTTGGAAAACACAACACCAAATTCCTAAAATCTAGATGTTTTAAGACGTCAGCTCATGGACAAACATAACTGCTTACCTATCTAGACTGGCCTTTTTTGCTATACTGCAGGTACAATCAATTTTCCACATTACTTCCATGATTTTCAAGAATGATTAAGAGAAAAATAAGTTGAACTTAATGGCCAGAAAGGGGATTCTGTCAAGTTGTCTTGTGTGGGACCAAGCTATGACTGGTAAGCCTAAAATCACCTGTTCCCGAAACTGACAGAACTTACAGAAAATACATACTTTCTTATCATTCCTCTGCCCCGATGGTCAGAGATTTATTGAGCACCTACTACGATCCTAGCACTGTGCATCTAAGGGAGTAATGGTGAATCAAAAACTTAATAAAAAGCTTAATTAAGGAATAAAGAAAAATGAACCATAATTTTGAAACTCAGAATTCAATATAGGCAAAACCACCATTTCTTTTTTTTTTTTTATTAACTTGAGTATTTCTTATATACTTTTCGAGTGTTATTCCCTTTCCCGGTTTCCGGGCAAACTTCCCCCTCCCCCATACCCTTCTTAATGGGTGTTCCCCTCCCCATCCTCCCCCCTTGCTGTCCTCCCCCCAACAATCTAGTTCACTGGTGGTTCAGTCTTAGCAGGACCCAGGGCTTCCCCTTCCACTGGTTCTCTTACTAGATTATTCATTGCTACCTATGAGGTCAGTGTCCAGGGTCAGTCCATGTATATAGTCTTTAGGTAGTGGCTTAGTCCCTGGAAGCTCTGGTTGCTTGGCATTGTTGTACATATGGGGTCTCGAGCCCCTTCAAGCTCTTCCACTTCTTTCTCCGATTCCTTCAATGGGCGTACTATTCTCAATTCAGTGGTTTGCTGCTGGCCTACGCCTCTGTGTTTGCTGTATTCTTGCTGTGTCTCTCGGGAGAGATCTACATCCTGCTCCTGTCCGCCTGCACTTCTTTGCTTCATCCATCTTGTCTAATTGGATGGCTGTATATGCATGGGCCACATGTGGGGCAGGCTCTGAATGGGTGTTCCTTCTGTGTCTGTTTTAATCTTTGCCTCTCTATTCCCTGCCAAGGGTATTCTTGTTCCCCTTTTAAAGAAGGTGTGAAGCATTCACATTTTGATCATCCGTCTTCAGTTTCATTTGTTCTAGGCATCTAGGGTAATTCGAGCATTTGGGCTAATAGCCACTTATCAATGAGTGCATACCATGTGTGTTTTTCTGTGATTGGGTTACCTCACTCAGGATGATATTTTCCAGTTCCGAACATTTGCCTACGAATTTCATAAAGTCATTGTTTTTGATAGCTGAGTAATATTCCATTGTGTAGATGTACCACATTTTCTGTATCCATTCCTCTGTTGAAGGGCATCTGGGTTCTTTCCAGCTTCTGGCTATTATAAATAAGGCTGCGATGAACATAGTGCAGCATGTGACTTTTTTATATGTTGGGGCATCTTTTGGGTATATGCCCAAGAGAGGTATAGCTGGATCCTCAGGCAGTTCAATGTCCAATTTTCTGAGGAACCTCCAGACTGATTTCCAGAATGGTTGTACCAGTCTGCAATCCCACCAACAATGGAGGAGTGTTCCTCTTTCTCTGCATCCTCGCCAGCATCTGCTGTCACCTGAGTTTTTGATCTTAGCTATTCTCACTGGTGTGAGGTGAAATCTCAGGGTTGTTTTGATTTGCATTTCCCTTATGACTAAAAATGTTGAACATTTCTTTAGGTGTTTCTCAGCCATTTGGCATTCCTCAGCTGTGAAGTCTTTGTTTAGCTCTGAACCTGCTGCAGGCTTTTGAGATGTCTCCATCTCGGCCCTCTGCTGGCAGTCCCTGTCATTGTATGTTGTCCCCAGCATTAGCCAGAGCAATCAGACAACAGGAGGAGGTCAAAGGGATACAGATTGGAAAGGAAGAAGTCAAAATATAACTATTGCAGAGGATAGGATAGTATACATGAGACACCCCAAAAGTTACACCAGAGAACTCCTAAGTCTGATAAACAACTTCAGCAAAGTGGCTGGGTATAAAATTAACTCAAACAAATCAGTAGACTTCCTCTACACAAAAGATAAACAAGCTGAGAAAGAAATTAGGGAAATGACACCTTTCATAATAGTCTCAAGTTATATAAAAATACCTCAGTGTGACTTTTATGAAGCAAGTGAAAGATTTGTGTGACAAGAACTTCCAGTATCTGAAGAAAGAAATTGAAGGTCTCAGAAGATGGAAAGATCTCCCATGCCCATGGCTTGACAGGATGAAGATAGTAAAAATGGCCATTTTTCCAAAAGTGACCTACAGATTGAAAGCAACCCCCATCAAAATGCCAAATCAATTGTTCATAGGGTTAGAAGAAATAATTTGCAAATTCATTTGGAATAACAAGTAAGGCAGGATAGCTAAAACTATCCTCAACAATAAAAGGACTTCCCTGGGAATCACCATCCATGAACTCAAGCAGTTTACAGAGCATTAGTGATAAAAACTGTATGGTATTGGTACAGAGACAGGAAGATAGACCAGTGGAATAGAACTGCAGACACAGAAATGAACCAGCACACCTATGGTCACTTGGTTTTCGACAAAGGAGACAAAAGCATCCAGTAGAAAAAAGATAGCATTTTCAGCAAATGGTGCTGGTTCCACTGGAGGTCAGCATATGGAAGAGTCCAAATCATCCCCTTCTTATTGCCCTGGACAAAGCTTATGTCCAGGTGGATCAAGGACCTCTACATCAAACCAGATACACTCAATCTATAGAAGCAAAAGTGGGGAAGCATCTTGAACACAAGGACACTGGAAAAAATTTCCTGAGCAAAACATGAATGGCTTACGCTCTACGATCAAGAGTAGTCAAATGGGACATCATAAAGGTACAAAGCTTCTGTAAGGCAAAGGACACTGTGGTTAGGACAAAACACAAACCAACAGATTGAGAAAAGACCTTTACCAATCCTACAACTGATAGCGGGCTTATATCCAAAATATACAAAGAACTCATGAAGTTGGACAGTTGGACTGTAGGGAGACTAATAACCCTATTTAAAATTGTGGTTCAGAGCTGAACAAAGAATTCACAGCTGAGGAATATGGAGTCGCTGAGAAGCACCAAAAGAAATGTTTAACATCTTTAGTTATAAGGGAAATGGAAATCTAAAAAACCCCGAAATTCCTCCTCACACCAGTCTGAATGGCTAAGATAAAACACTCAGGTGACAGAAGATACTTGCAGGGATTTGAGAAGGAGGAACACTCCTCCATTGTCGGTGAGATTGCAGACTGGTACAACCATTCTGGATATCAGTCTGGAGGTTCTTCAGAAAATTAGACATTGCACTAGCTGAGGCCCAGCTATACCTCTCTTGCACATATACCCAAAAGATGCTCCAACATACAACAACGCACACCCTCCACTATGTTCATAGCAGCCTTATTAATAATAGTCATAAAATGAAAAGATCCCAGATGCCCTTCAACAGAGGAATGGAAACAGAAAGTGTGGTACATCTACACAATGGAGTACTACAGAGGTATCAAAAACAATGACTTCATGAATTTCATAGGCAAATAGAATGAACTAAAACATATCATCCTGAGTGAGTTAACACAATCACAGAAACACACACATGGTATGCACTCATTGATAAGTGGATATTAACCCAAATGCTCGAATTCCCCAAGATTCACAGACCAAATGAAATTCAGGAAGGATGACCAAAATGCTGATGCTTCACTCCTTCCTTTAAAGGAGAAGAAGAATCGCTATTGATGGGGTAGGGAGGCAAAGTTTAGAACAGAGCCTGGAGGAATGGCCATTCAGAGTCTACCCCACGAGTGGCCTATACACATACAGCCTTCAAACTAGATAAGGTGGATGAAGCTAAGAGGTGCAGGTTGACAGGAACTGGATATAGATGTCTCCTGAGAGGCACAGCCAGATCATGTCAAATACAGTGGCGAATGCTAGCAGCAAACCATTGAACTGAGAACTGGACCTCAGTTGGAGGAATTACAGAAAGATTGAAAGAGCTGAAGGGACTTGCAACCCCATAAGGACAACCATGCCTGCCACGCAGAGTTACCAGAGACTAAACCACTACCCAATCACTATACAGGGTCTGTGCCATGGCTCCATCTGCATGTGTATCAGAGGATGGTCTTCTTGGGCACAAATGGAATGAGCAGCCCTTGGTCCTGCCTAGGCTGGGAAAGTGGATGGCTGGTGAAGGGAATACTTTTATAGCAGAGGGGGAGGGCGATGGTATTAGGACTTATTTCTGGGAAAAAGGAAAGAATAACATTTGAATTCAAAAAGAAAGATATCCAATTAAAATTCAACAACAAAATGGTGTTTAGAGCTTCAAATAAAAAAAAACCACAATCAGGAAACAGAGAATTGTATGCCTCTAGTTTTCGTCAAATATGCTCAGGGCCCAGGTAGGTTCTGGGCCCAGGCTGAACCAAGCAGGTTCCTGCCGCTGACTGCTCTATTCCTGTTTCCAGAGGCATCATGCAGATTAATATGGGGCCAGAGATATGGGAAGAGCTGGTCAGAAGTGGCTTTCTTTCCTGTGGTCTCAGGATTATCTGCATTCCTGGGTGTTCAACACCCTCTGCCCCGGGATTTGGGTGCAGGGTTTCCGATTGCTTTAAAATCCCTTATACCATGTTTATATGTCCTAGGAGATATTACAGAAAAATTAATTTATCCCATTAATTTGTTCAACATGCTCATCCACAGAGTATAATTTAGAGGTAACTATATATTTGACAGCAAGCATACACAGTGGGTAAGATATGCATGATGAACTTGAAATTCACAGAGTTGGAAACACAGTGATGAGTGACTGTATAATTGCCTTTGAATCTCAGTAAGATTGATGCACAGTGCCCATGAGAATGCAGAGATCGATCCCTCCCTGATAGCTGTGGGACTTCAGATGTTGACACTAGTGATCAATAAAGAAGGTTCTTAAGAGTGAAGAGTTTGAGATTACTCCTTTATTGACCAGAATACATCCAATTTACTTGATAGTAACCAGATGCAGGTAGTCAATATATACAGTCTATATCCTTATCAAAATAGAAAAGCAAATGAACAAAACAACAACAACACATAAATAACAAATCTTCAAATGAATAGAAGGAAAACCAAATAACCAAAATAATCAAAACTCAAGCAAACGTTAAATAGAGGAATTTCGCTAAGCATTCTTTTGCTGCTCCTTTTGCAGAATTGGCTTATAGCCTGTGGCTTGCCTTGGAGACATAGTAGACAAGCAGTTACTGATGGTAATAATATTTTCAAGAGAAGTGAAAGTAGGTCTGTTTTGTTGGAGTGGGGGTATTAAGGAAAAAGCCTACCAATACTGAGTATAAATGATATTACAGACTTTGTTTCATAGTCTGTCCAATGTTGTGAACTGATCTCCATGAAACTCTTCTGGATGACCCATCAGGACAAGTACAAATTTTCACGTGCACAGTCTTTCTGGATGACCAGCAGCTCTTGATTGATGTGCATCAACACTTCTCTGACTTCCTCCAAAAGTATACACTTGCTGGAAAGAGCTGAGGTGAAAGTAAGGCCTATTCAATCCAAAGAAGTTAAACTAAAGGAGGAAAATGCAGTCCACAATTGTGATGGACATTACAGATGAGATACAATAGTGGTGTATTTGCTGTGCACACTTAGTTCTCCTCCTGTAGCTCTTCTCTCCAAGAGAGATCTTGTCCTGGTCTGTGTCATGTTCGACTTTCTGCTGGAGAACTTCAGACCTAGCAGAGCAAGGGAATAAAGGTTTAGTGAGTGGTTGTCAATTCAGCTCTCCCTCTTACATCAGCTCTGTTCAGTTGGACAATCCAGCATGACCTGTCAGCTGAGGTCAGTCCCTGCATCCCCAAGTGTCATAGAGTACCTGGGCTTGGATTTATATCTTAGCTTTCCAAACTGCTAGAATTTGAACAGTGGAATATGCACTGTACTGGGGTTAAGAGAAAAATGAGCATATTTTGTCACTGGTCCAGGTTTATTATATTGAATAATAACATTGTAGCTGGGTCTGAATCTGAGTTCAAGAATGGTATGAGCAACCTAGAATACCATGTGGATTCCTTCTGGAGAACATGTCCAGAAATGTGGTGAAAGTTCTGATTATGTTAGCACTGAAGGAACCTGCCTAGGTTCAATTTGTAACCACTGAATCTGCAAATACACCGAGAAGCCATCTCACTTCAAATCCATTCTCACTGAACAGATCCTGTAATCACTGAGAATGTGCTCACAGCAAATCCTCACAGCATACACAAGGAACAGTAAAGTTTATTGTGATGGAGATACATAACAGCACCCCTGTAAGACTATGCTTATTGTAATGCAATTTGTGAGACGACAGAAGAGAAAATGTTCTCAGATCTTATCAGAGAGTTAACAGGAAGAAAGAAGTACAAAATACAAAGAAATCCTGAGGATTATACATATCCTGTCATGGACAAAATTGACATAAACTGTACCAGAACAATACTCTGGGTAGTTCTTTAGGTGACTGAAGGTGAAAACCTTGTCAGTGATCAGCCATCCAAAAAGGATAGTTATATAGGGACAGGAAATCCAATTGGCTTCTGCCAGTCTGTGTTCCTGCCTGATCTCAAAAATATCAGAATGCTTCTACAATGTTCCTCCCAAGCCACTTTCCTGGTTGATCGGTTCTTTCTGCTTCAGAATGCCCTGCATTCTTTCCTCTAATCCTTCCTTATTCTGGTCATCAGATGAGTGTACTGTCAATGGAAGCATGCATGCATGTGTGCACACACAAACACACACACAGACACACAGACACACTAATACTAACTCGCAAACACACAAGCCATTTGTGTTTACACAATATAAACATAGTACATTGCAGTGTTTACTTTCCCTTTTAATGCTTAATATAATGATTCCCCAGGATACTCTGCAGGCCTAAAAACAAATGTTGAGTGGGTTATGAACATAGTGGTCATAGCCTATAGACAGCTCAGTCAGTGATGTGCTGTCCTCCCATAAACCGACATAGAATCAGGGTTCTTTCCCTATTACCAATCTGGCTTAGCAAGTTTCCAAGGCTGGGTAGAGCAGTCTTGTTTCCCAGCAAAGGATCATATGTTGGTGGTGGACTAGACTCCTGTTCTTGTTCACTGTTTCAGACTTTCCCCATAGAGTGCATCTTCTTCTAATAGGAGCTCTCTTTACCATAGCCTGAGTGACTTCATGCCCAAAGCTATGCCCCCAGAATCATAGGAAATCTCCATAACCAGGATCCAAATGAACAATGTTTCTACTTATTATGTGATTCTGTCACAGATATTTGGAGTAAATAAATAAATGCTTACATGGATTATCTCACACTGAGTCATAATCCATTGAAAGGCTCCAACCTCTCATACAGTTTCCCTCCTTGGACCACTACAACCCAGATGTGCTCTAGTTGCACACCTATTCTTTTCTCTGGGATCTCTGTGTCAACTAAGTCTTCTGTTCCACTTAAAGAACATGGCTTCTCACAGGCCTTTCTGATCGTCCACTAACAGACCCGTCTGAATTTCATCATTTCTCCTAACTCCATTAAGGCTGAAATTAACTGAGAGAAAATGATGTTGATTGACAGCACTTGCAGAATGCTACACAGATAACATAGGGGAGCGCTTTAGATTATCTGTGCACCTAAAGGGGCTCCTGAAACTGCCCTGTTCTTGCACCACAGCATAGTTATGGGGCTCTTGCTGGATGATGATACAACTCCAAGCAACTCAAATTCTCAATGAATAAAATCCAAGCCAAACTCCCAGCGGAAACTGTAGTGTGCCAAGGTAGCTGGAAAGAAATGGTAGCAGGCAATGTAAAAAGCAACCTTGCAGAAGACACAGTGAGTGACACAACCTTCCAGTGGGCTTTCACCATTCACAAAGGACAGAGAAGGACCATAAATCAATGGATTTTATAAAGCAGCCCCCCTTACATCCATGTACTCCATTCCTTTGATGTGCTCCAAAGGATTTTGATGCAGACCAGTCATTTTTCCCTAATCACTTGAAAATCTAACTTTACACGTGTTTTGTGTTCTTTTGCTGTACAGAGCTAGGTGGAGATTCCAAGTGATTGGGGTGCTATATATGATATTCATGAAGGCAAAGTGAACTCTTAGATTCTCTTTCTCATGAAACAGGGCAATAGAGACTCACCTGTGCAATTATGCACAGGGAAACACACACACACACACATACATACACACACACATACACACACACACACACACACACACACACACACACACACACAAAAGAACCCATACTAGAAACACTTGGAAAATCATCCAGAATTAAACCCACAACATGAGCATAAACATGCTGAGCCACATCTGGTACACACAAACAGACACACACACACACACACACACATACACACACTCACACACACACAGAGTCACATATGCACACCCTAACACACACTCACAGACACACTAACACACACTCACAAACACATACACACATACATACACTCACACACATACACACACTCACACACACATACTCTATCACACACCCATACAGACACACACACAAACAAGCACAAACAGACACACACACACACACACACACACACACACACACACACACACACCAAAAATCGCAAGTCGGCAGAAAACAATGAAGATCCCATCATACTGGAGGAACAACATAATATAGACTATTCAAAGCAGGTATTTTAAGAGAGAATCACTACTCAGCCATTTTTCCCCAGAGGAACAAAAAGGCCTAGATAGCACTCTT
The DNA here is from genome assembly GCF_021556685.1 of Rattus norvegicus. NCBI lineage: Eukaryota > Metazoa > Chordata > Mammalia > Rodentia > Muridae > Rattus > Rattus norvegicus. The sequence continues at coordinate 21,398,703 of NC_141542.1, forward strand.
CTTGATGAGAATGGGGGTAGATAACTCTGTTCTTGAAGTCTCAAATCTCTCATGCCAATTGTGGAGAAAGAACGAATCCACCAAAAGATGACAATGACAACCATTTCTTTGGCATTTCCACCAGGCTCTCCTCCTTCTAAACTATTTAGTTCCTGGAATCTCACAGGACCCCTGCAAAGAAAATGGGCTCTGGGCTTTTGCTTCATCCCTCAAAGCCCTGCTCTAGTCTAAAGAGGGGCTCCCACATAGCACCCTCCACACATATGGCATGTAGTGCTGTGATGTGTAATCAACCCATCTCCCTTAATAAACTGCAGATTCTCGAAGAGCAGGAGCATTTGCTTTCCAAACAGGCAGTTTCTTGAAGAGGGGCTATCTCCACAGAAAGCCTTGTAAACCATCACATAAATGAACACTTGGATGAGACCTAGGTCAGGACATAGATCCCTCAATAGACAGCTACATTGGTTGTCTATGTTTATGGTAAGATATGAGGACAGCCTGACCCTGAGGCCTAACCCTACCTGCTGTTGCTTGGCACTGGGGTCACAGATGTTCATTCCGACCTCTTCACAGAGCCTCTTTGCCTCCACAGAGGATGCTGGCAGTTCAGTCTGCTCCACCAGCAGTTTTCTCTTCTCATTCAGCAAAATCTGTATATTGTTCCTCAATTGAGCTTGTTCACGCAGGAGCTGGGAGTGCCTGATGCTGAACCACAAACAAAAAATGGTAAATGCCTGCCAGCTTCTATTTGCCTGACACTCTTGCAAGTACAATCATCCCTTTAAGGGTCCTCATCCCCAGAAGTCCCTAGACTAGAGCCACACTATACAAGTTAGCACCAATTAGAGGAGGTCAAATCCAGAGGACACATTCCCTGTGAATGAAAGTACTTCTGAAAATCCTGACACTAAGACGGTTTATATAAATCAAGGTAGAAGAAACGGTCCATAAGGGAGCTCATATGTCCATAGTATGCTGAAACCATCTGCAAGTAGAGGTCAAATCCCCTCTGAGGGAGGATAGAAGACCCAATAGCTATATAGTCTTTCCATGTGTTTATCATGGATCACAGATCTTTAAATCTCCTGTCAGAGTCCTAGAGATTCAGAGTTGATTGATATTCCCATCATGGTGCAAACCTTTTCTATCTAGAGGATCCTTAATGGGGAAAATAACAATTGGAGGGTCTTCTACACCCTTCACATGTAGGACAACTGAGTCCAAGAGCTACAAATCTAAGACCCTTGCCAGGAGGCAGGCTTCTTGTTAAGAGTCAGACACCATGGAACCAGAGCCCTGACTTTTGTTCAAAGTCATACAGGACAGAAGCATTCCCTGCCTAGTGCTGGGTTCTCATCTCTGTCAGCGACTCACCGGTAAGAACTGTTCACTTGTATGAGCTCCTTGTACCTCTCCGTGGCATCACTTATTGAGTTGGTCATCATTTGCATAGCCATCATTCTCATCTCATGTTCGGATTGAAGGACTGGCAATTCGACATCCAGCCTGGGTTAGGTCATGGCCAAAGGAACAAATAATGTTTTGAACTCACGATTTCAGAATTAGGTGAAAGGTAAATAAAAATACATAATAAAAAATTTCAAATTCAAGGAATGGTGGAAGGGAAGAAAAGGGCAAAGTCAAAAACCAGACCAAAACCCAATAGTGAGACTCAATCCACAGAAAATATTTCCATGCAAATAAGCAAACATTTGTTTTGAAATAAGGACTCCTTAAAAGCCTGGGGAGATATGGTTCTGCAAAGACTTACTATATAGGAGTGGGCAGAGCCTGAGACCTGCCTGTTTGGAATAACAACTGTCAAGAATTTATTCCCACAGTGACCCTTTCTAGGTCACAATAAACCATCACTGGATAGTTAAAAAAATAAAAAACTAACGATCAAAGCAGGTAAAAAAAATTAGGTGAAATCAGACTGTTCTCTCAATTACTTAAACCCAGTATATAGCACATACTTGCTCCTTTGAAGTAGTTGTACTGATTAACCTTATTATCCTGGGCACAGGAGAACAGAGCCACGGTACCAATTGGAGGGACCTGACCTTCAAGAGCTGGCCAGGTGAGCATGATGGAATTGATTAGTTCAGGAAGAAGATTCCTCCAGTCTGTGCCACAGCTTTGGGCCCAAGCGAAAGCTGTGATGACATTTCTCTTGTTTTGAAAGCAGGTATACTCAATCCTTGGTTTCTATCATTACATGAATTCTCAGAGGGCATAACTATGTTTGACAGGGAAGAGGATTTATAGCACCTCCTCCCCTCAGGAGAGTCCTGTGTGCCACCAAGGTATACAGAAGGAGCAAAGTGCTCTGTTGATCAGTGTGGGCCTCCACGTACTCATCACTATCATGACCTGCAAAGTGTTGATCAAACAAATCCTCAGACCCCATCAAAGGTACCAGACGTCCTGATCCTGAGTAAAACACCACATATACTTCCACATACATACATAGCAACCCATATCCAAACATTTTAGAATGCCAACTACATGCATGGAGGTGCCATAGAATCAGTGTATAATGAACAAATGCAGAGGAAAGAGTGATGACGTGCAGGCATTTCATTCACACACACAGTTGCAGCAAGTATGACCAGGTCCTTCCAGCTGCTGACAGAACCAATGCTAATCCAAGGATCTCAGGGTCAAGTACAAAAAGGCTGGCCCTAAACACACATCACCTAGCTTATCTCAAAGGTAATGCCTGCCAAGGCTCCTTAAAATCCTGGATGAGAGGTGAAACTCTCTCGTGCTATGAGGAAATATCGGGTTAGCAGAAAGAGAGCACAAGAATGTGAACAGGTTACTGGGCATAATGACTACCTGTGGTCCCAATCATCATAGATATAAAGGTCCAGGATTTGGTAAAGTTCATCCCTCTCGAATTGACACTTCTGGATTTCAAATTTGAGTTCTTCCAGTTCCTTTAGAAGCTCCTCTTGCTTGCTGATGACACTTTGGGATGATGCCTTCCTACCAAAACCTGTAGATAGATAAACCCAAGTGAATTTGCATATTTGATGGCCCACAGGCAGAAAAGATCATTCTGAATCCCAAAAGGAGGTTCAGGAAGGGGAAATAGTAGAGACTGGGTGAATCCCTGGAAGAGCAGAAAAGCTTTCTTAAAGGTGGATTTTTAAGCTATGTCCCTCTTCCCAACCTCTAATGCCATACTCGTGCCACACTCACTATTACAGGACCCCTCACCCTGAACAGTATAACCTGACTGATACATAAACATCTGGGACAATGTTATCTCATATCAGATGTGGTGCAGTTAATCCTGGAGTTCATAATGCTTAGCACCATCAAGCTCTAATCAATGTGGTCCAGCCCAAAGTGTCTGAGAACTCAATTCATGACTAGGGGTGCATCTTTCCTTCTTCTCGCCATCAGAGACTTATGTAACCTACAGTAATCTAGAGGATGAAGTGCTTCAACTCCCAAACATGGATGGTCACATTGTTAATCTCACAGTGCCTCCTCCTGCCATTCATTGACACTCACAGTTAAAAAGCTTCAAGAAAAGACACTGAATTCTTACAACTTTATGGCTTTCTCTAAAATTAAAGATCAGGAACTCCTGACTCTTGGTTTGCCTTTGAGAAATCCCAAGGCTCCTGCTTGTAAGGCCTAGTCTTAGAAGGCACATCTCAAACCTACCTCCTTGAGGATGTTCCCCAACTCTGCCCAGGACTCACCAAGCCTTCCCCAGAATGATTTCCTCCTTCCTGTTTCAGTAGAGAGGGGGTCAGCTTCCCTCTGACCTGGTGTGGTCTCTCCTTGATCTCCCCTTTCCTTCCGAAATAGCCTGAGCAGCTAGCGAAACATGCCTGCTTGTGAACCCAAAGGGAACTGAAGAAAGATCCCAAAGGCAGTTGGTGTCACCACAACACTGGTGACATCACTGAAGATTCTAGGGATCTCATAGATACAATGGAGTGTCCAGTGAAGGGCTTACTGATGATGTCACTGGAAAGTTCTATGGCCTACCTACTAACCAGCTCTCCACAAAGTGATGAATTTCTGTGGGGACCCTTTCCTCCAGTCTCCCATGTGTCACTGGGAATACCATTTGGCAACCTCTATTTCAAAGCTAGATATGTCTCTCTGCTTCATTAGAAGTCAACAATGCTTTTGCTGGGGAGAGTTGCTTACAACCCTGAATTGGAGAACAGATTTTTCTTAGCACCCAAATCTCTAGGGGCCAAGGAGGGGGCAGTTTTTTCTTAAAAGTAAATCTACTACCCGAGACAATGCATGTGACATACATTTCGATTCTTAAGCTTTTCCCTTTTTGTGGAGGCCAATATGTTTCTTCTATACCTCTGAGTGTATAAAACCGAGAAATAGTTGATTAGTGTGCAGTCCTTGACAGCTGACATTGTTTCCAATTACATATCCATGTATTTCACAAAATCAATGGTCTATAATCCTATTTTTTTGCAATAAAAACTCCTTTTTCTTGGGAACATAGAGACCAACTACAGGGCATATATAAAATAATAAATTTCTTTCCCTTTTATATATTAAGTAGGGCATCCTCCCTTTCTCAAATATAACAAGACAATTAAATTGGACGTCAGTGAGCAAATGTCAACTTGGAGCTTGTGTTACTACATTGTAACTATATAGCCATCACTTCTCCAATATCATTCGTCCTGAATAGGCAACTCTAGGCATGAGAATATTGGGGGCTGCACCATGATCCTTTACTCCTACTAAACATAAGAATCAGGAGGATGGGAAGGGAGAGGAATGGCCTGAGTTCAGGTTGAACCTCAATTTTAATGGGTCCATAAGTTGAGGAGGGAGTCCATTTGGCATTGTGATATATGGATTCTGTCTTCTTATCCTTGGTGTTATAATTCTACCTGAATGTGTGCTATAATGCCACCCCACCTCACAGATGTAAGAGTGAAAATCATGTTTGACCTTTCTGGGAAGAGCTCTGCCTTTTACTACCATCTAGAGTTATACAACATCACTTTACAAAGCTCAGAAGAGAGGGGTGCAGATGTGCACCCCTTAGAAGTTGAGGATCTTTTCTTCTAATTAAGGCACTTGTTTTTCCTATGTAATTTTTCCCTTGCTCTTTTACTAATGGTGGCTGACTTCTTTCCTGGCCTGAGGTAAATTGGAGTCCAATCTTTTGGATTACTGAACCTTCTATTTTTGAGATCACAGGCCCACCAAGGGTCCTACTGCATACAGAAGGTATGAATAAGTCTCAGGGGCTGGAGTAAGTTAAAAACGTCTGTGACAACAAAGAACTGATTAAGAAAACAAGAGCCCAGCTGCTCATCAAGATCACAGTTGTATGATAGTAAGAAAATGTGAATAGGGCATCGGGTGAAAAGATAAATTAATTAGGAGTTCATAGGCCTAGAAGGGTTAACCTTTGCTCTGAGTGGAGCTGCCATTCTTTCTGCCATTCCCCGCCCTCTGCCACAGGACCAGAGACTTACCCAAACAACTGGCTGGCCTTGCCAAAGACCTGGCAGGGCTTCTCCCTGTAGAATAGGAAATGCAGAGTCCATGAGGACTCACCAAGAGGTCTCCTCCACACAGGTTCCTTGTTGTGAAAGGGAAATGCTCCTGCAGAATCCTGCCATGGCAGCAGGAATTTCAACCTGGCTGCTCTTGGTCCAGCTCACTGGGTGCAGGCCTGAGGCCCAGGGGTATCTGGGGAAAGAAGCAGCAGGCACTACCTCACAGCTCTCTCTTTGTTGGATGCAAGTGCTAGGACTGTGATGGGATTTTTGTTTCTTTATGTGTTTTATCAGAAATACCTACAAAGCTGATTAAAGTTGCAACATGCCTTCATACCCAGATTGCAGAATGTTTTTACATCGTTGTTGTTCCTGTTTTATGTTTGGATTTTGTTCTTTAATCCCCTCAGGAAATTTCCCTGTGCTTAGAATGTTAAGCACATGCTTGGGAGGGATCGATTATTCAAGTTAGCCAAAGCTTTTGTTCTCACCATCCACTCCACAGATGATGCCATTTCTTACTTTGAAATAAGAAAACAGTCATAGAGAAGTAAATTAACCTGTAAGCTATCACAGAATAAACACATCATGATTGTGGAATGGCACCCCAGTATTTTGTATTTCCTAAGTTATTTTTATTTTAAACTTTTTTTTCTTTTTCTTTTTTTTTTCCTTGTTTTTTTTTTTTTTCTTTTTTTCCCGGAGCTGGGGATCGAACCCAGGGCCTTGCGCTCGCTATGCAAGCACTCTACCGCTGAGCTAAATCCCCAACCCCTATTTTAAACTTTTTTATTGGATTTTTTGGGTACATTTCATTTTTTTTTAAATCCTTAAAGATATCTTTTATTCCTCTCCTCCCATTTACAAGGTGGAATTTCACCTGTGATTGTTAGTCCAGATAGTTTGGTCAATGGCTTAGATATCACTTTCGCCTAGTTTCCTTGGCATAAGCTGTGTTAGAAGCAGACTCAAAGGTTCAGGACTCAACAAATAATGAATTCCACTACATCTGGATACCTAGCCTCACAGCCAGGAAGGGACTGTATTTCCATTCACTATTTAAAAAAAAGATGCAATTCAGTAACATGTAAAAAAATTCTCACATATATTAAAATGTTTACCATGGTCATACAGTTTTTCAAATACCTGGCATTCATCTTTTTCCAAGTCCTAAAATTTCTTTCTTATTCACATTTTCTTTTTTTCTTGATTATTTCTTACTATTATTATCATTTTTTAAAATTTTGGTTTTTAATAGATATATACTTTTATTTACATTTGAAACCTTATTCCCTTTCCCAGTTTTTGGTCCATAAGCCCCCCTCCCGGGACCCTTCCCCATATATGGTCCCCCAATCCACGCCCCTTGAAACCCCTTCCCGGACATTCCCCTGCACTGAGGGTCCAACCTTGTTAAGAACAAGGGCTTCCATTTCCACAGGTGCCCCAACAAGTCTATTCTCTCCTACATATGCAGTTGGACCCCGGGTCAGTCCATGTATAGTCTTTTGCTAGTGGTTTATTTGGTTGGCATTGCTGTTCTTATGGGGTTGCAAGCCCTTCAGCTCTTTGAATCCTTCCTCTAATTCCCATAAAGGGGGTCCTGTTCTCAGTTCAGTAGTTTACTGCAAGCACTGACCTCTTTATTTGACATACCCTGCATGTGTCTCTCAGGGGAGATGCATATCCAGTCCCTTTCAGTAAGCACTTTTTAGCTTCATCAATCTTACCTAGTTTTGGTGGCTGTATATATATGGGCCACATGTGGGACAGACTCTGAATGGCTTTTCCTTCAGTCTCTGCTTTAGATTTGGCCTCCATATCTCCTTAGTGCTCATGTCTTCGAGACTCTTCCCTACTTTTTATCTATTACTTTCAGTGTATCTGGTTTGATGTGGAGGTCCTTGATCCACTTGGACTTAAGCTTTGTACAGGGTAATAAGAATGGGTCAACTTGCATTCTTCTACATGCTGACCTCCACTTGATCCAGCACCATTTGTTAAAACTGCTATCTTTCTTCCATTGGATGTTTTACCTCCTTTGTCAAAGATCAAATGACCATAGGGGTGTGTGTTCATTTCTGTGTCTTCAATTATGTTCCACTGAGCTGCCTGTCTGTATGCCAATACCATACAAACTATTGCTCTGTAATACTGCTTGAGGTCAGAGATGGTGATTCCCCCAGAAGGTCTTTTATTGTTGAGTATAGTTTTGCTATCCTGGGTTTTATGTTACGGCAAATTGCACTTTGTACCTTTATAAAGAATTGAGTAGGAATATTGTTGGTGATGGCATTGAATCTGTAGATTGCCTTTGGCAAAATGGCCATTTTTTACCATATTCATCCTGCCAATCTATGAGCATGGGAGATCTTTCCATCTTCTGAGATCTTCTTCAATTTCTTCAGAGATTTGAAGTTCTTGTCATACAGATTTTTTACTTGCTTGGTTCAAGTAACAGCAAGTTATTTTATATTATTTGGGACTATTGTGAAGGCTGTCATTTCCCTAATTTCTTTCTCAGCCTGTTTACCCTTTGAGTAGAGGAAGGCTACTGAATTGTTTGAGTTAATTTTATACCCGGACAGTTTGCTGAAATTGTTGATCAGGTTAAGTAGTTCTCTGGTGGAATTTTGGTGTTGCTTAAGTAGACTATCATATCATCTTCAAATTTTAGTATTTTGACTTCATCCCTTCTAATTTTTATCCCTTTGACCTACTTTCATTGTTTGATTGCTATGGCTAGGACTTTAAGTACCATATTGAAAAAAGTAAGGAAAGAGTGGGCAGCCTTGTCTAGTCCCTGATTTTAGTGGGATTCCTTCAATTTTCTCAGTTTAGTTTGATATTAGCTACTGGTTGGATGTATTTTGCCTTTTCCTATATTTAGATATGGGCCTTGAATTCCTGATCTTTCCAGGACTTTATTAATGAAAGGGTATTGAATTTTGTCAAATGATTTCTCAGCATCTAATGAAATGACCATGTAGTTTTGACTTTGTTTATATGATGAATTTCGTTGATGGACTTCCGTATATTAAACCATCCCTGCATCCTTGCCATGAGGCCTACTTGACCATGATGGATGATTGTTTGGATGTGTTCTTGGATTCAGTTTGGAATTTTATTGAGCATTTTTGCATTAATATTCATAAATCAAATAGGTATGAATTTCTCTATCTTTGTTGTATCTTTGTGGGGTTTAGGTATAAGAGTAATTGTGGATTCATAGAAGGCATTTGGTAGTGCTCTGTCTGTTTCTATTTTGCGGAATAGTTTGGACAGTATTGGTATGAAGTCTTCTATGAAGATCTGATAGAATTCTGCACTAAATCCATCTGGTCCTGGGCTCTTTTTGGATGGAAGATGTTTAATAACAGTTTCTATTTCTTTATGAGTTATGGGGTTGTTTAGATGGTTCATTTGTTCCTGATTTAACTGTGGTACCTTGTATCTGTATAGAAAATTGTCCATTTCCTCCACATTTTCCAGTTTTGTTGAATATATGTTTTGTAGTAGGATCTGATGATCTTTTTAATTTCTTCAGATTTTGTTGTTATGTCTCCCTTTTATTTCTGATTTTATTAATTTGTATACACTCTCTGTGACCTCTGGTTAGTATGGCTAAGTGTTTATTTATCTTGTTGATTTTCACAAAGAACCAGCTCCTGGGTTTGCTGATTCTTTTGATTCTCGGTTTTGTTTCTTCTTGTTTGATTTCAGCCCTGAGTTTGATTATATCCTGCCTTCTACTCAATTTTTTTTCTAGAGCTTTGAGGTGTGCTGTCAAGCTGCTGACATATGCTCTCTCCTGTTTCTTTTTGCAGGCACTCAGAACTGTGAGTTTTCCTCTTAGTGTTGCTTTTATTGTGTCCTATAAGATTGGGTATGTTGTACCTTCATTTTCATTAAATTCTAAGAAATCTTTAATTTCTTTCTTATGTCTCCAATGACCAAGTTGTCATTGACTTCAACTTCCATGTATATGTGGGCTTTCTGTACTTTTTGTTGTTATTGATCAGCAGCCTTAGTGCGTGGTTTTTTGAAAGGATGCATGGGATTATTTCTATCTTCCTGTACCTGTAGAGGACTGTTTTGTGACCGATTATATGGTCAATTTTGGAGAAGGTACCATGAGATGCTGAGAAGAAGGTATATCCTTTGATTTTAGGGTGGAATGTTCTATAAATATATGTTAAATCCATTTGTTTCATAACTTCTCTTAGTCATTCTATGTCTCTGTTTAATTTCTGTTTCTCTGATCTGTCCACTGATGAAAGTGGGGTGTTTAAATCTCCTACTATTATTGTTTGGTGCAATGTATGATTTTTTTGAGCTTTAGAAAGGTTTCTCATTGTTTAGGGACACAACTGCTATATACTTTACAAATATAGCAATAACCCAGAACATCCGCAGGAAGCTGTGACCATTGGCCACATGAGGATGACTGTCTTTCAAAATTCATCATGATTTTTGGTAAGATCTTCCATGTCAGTGGCTTGGCTTCCCACAAACATGGTCCAGTTGTCTAGAATCTACTCCATGGACAGCATCTCATGCTTGTTTTTGTCTGACTCATACACCAGATGCCGGGCTTCAGCCTTTGCATGGTCATAGTCCTGAGGAAGGATCCAATGGTTAATCTCATCCTAGTCCAGCTTCCCATCCTTGTTCAGATCTGGGAAATCATTGAACTGAACCCCAGACAAAACCCAGTCTGTCTCAGGGCAATTGTCCTCGTGAGAAAAAGATGTCCACAATGTACTCATCCTGGTCCACAAAACCATCCCCCTTCTTGTCGATATCCTCCAGGGTTTTCAGAACTACAATCTCCTTCCTATGTTCTAAATCCTCTTAGTGCAGAAAAGCAATGAACCTGTCCTGAGTAGCTGTCAGGTCACCTTCAAGGCCTTAAACCTCCTCTCATCTCGTGGAGGCATCTTTTTAAAGTTGTGATCATCACAGCCATCTTGAAAATCAACAAGGTGTCCCAGGGAGTAGCCATAGGTGGCCTGCTTGTATTTTTCCCAGGAGATTTTACAACTATGTCCCTATCATAATCCTTCCAGAGTTTAGCCACATTATGGTAGATGTATCTTTTTTGTACCTGTTTGATCCAAACTTTCAGGTCTTCAGTAGTAACAAGGCCACGTCCATCACTGTCAATTGGGTCAACAATTTTCCCCAGCCTCTCCTGCTCTCGTCCAGGCTTAGCTATCAAAGGTCTTGGAGTCCTCCTTGCCCAGGAAGACCTCATGATCGTACATGATGCTGTGCTTGTCATCTGGTGGCCACTGGCCCAGCTCTGAATCCGGACAAACCATGTGCTCCTTGCTCATCATACTCTTGGCCCTGAACGCCAAGTCCAGTGCCAGGAGCAGCCCATGGAGAGTCCCAGGCTGACACCATGCACCACTGTCTGGATCAAAGGGAGGCAGCAGGGAAGTAGGGGCTCAGAGCACCTTAGCACTGTCCATCCCCAGAGAGGGCTTTTGTTACATTTCAAATGTTATCCCTTTTCCTGGTTTCCGATCCACAAAACCCCTTATTAATACCTCCTCCCCCTTCTACTATGAGGGTGTTACCACCCGCCCAACCACCCAGGCCTACCTGCCTCCCTGTTCTGATTTCCCCTACACTGGGGCATCAAGCCTTGACAAGACCAAGGGCTTCTCCTCCCATTTGTGCCCAAGAAGGCCATCCTCTTCTACATATGCAGCTGTAGCCATGGGTCTGTCTGTCCATGTGTAAACATTGGATGGTGGTTTCAGTCCTGGGAGCTCTGGGTGTTTCTTATTGTTGTTCTTATGGGGCTGTACACCCCTTCAGCTCCCTCAATCCTTTCTCTTACTCATCCATTGGGGACCCTGCTCTCAGCCAAATGTTTGGCTGCAAGCATCTGCCTCTGTATTTGTCATGCTCTTTACCCCACTCTTTTGAGCAGATCACCACAGAGCAATGAAGATGTATTGTCTTGGCGTGATGATGTACAGACAAATAGATGATTTCTTAATTCTTAATGATGGTTCTATAAGAATTCCTAAAATTAGATTAGTATTTTAAGTTTTTAAAATAGGACTGCTATTATGTTTCTCTGGTAATCAAAATTGCATTGAGAACCCTGCCATTCTTAAAGTGTCATGAGTGAATCGCTTCTGCAATACCAAGCAGGCATCTACAAATTATAGCCCATCCTAAGAGGGTATAAACCAATTAACCAAAGTTCAGAAAAAGAGAACTAATGATTTACTATAGGTACAAGGACTTAACATAATTGACTGGATTTGCCTATAGGTAATGTTCCTTATTCTTTTCTCATAAAAATTACAGCTTTTAACTCTCCATGAACGTGCAGAACTAGTGACAGATGATGATGGTTTATCCTGATGATTACTCTTCATGGATATGCATGTAAACATTCTCTGTCGTAAACTGATTATCCAACTTATGATTTGAATTCCTGTGCAAACTTGTGGTGAACTTTTCACCATGTGATGCTGTGTTCAGAAAGATATACAAATGCTGAGGACAAAGAGAGAGAAGCTTTTTAGACAGAACTGAACTGAAGAGAACAGAATTCAAGAAGAACTTAGAAGTAAAGGCATAGCGTTGAGAGTAAGGCATTGAGAGTAAGGAAATTATTGTGTCATAAGAGCAAGAGGAGACAGCAGCTCTCTGCTCCCAGACCCGGTGAGAGAGAGACCCAACCGCCTGGTCAGGTGGGCACTCCTGAGGCTGCAGAGCGGAAGAGACCACCAACACTGCTCACCCCTGCCCACATCCCTGGCCCAAGAGGAAACTGTATAAGGCCTCTGGGCTCCCGTGGGGGAGCGGCAGGACCCCTGCCAGAGACACCGCCGGACCCTGAAGGAAACAGACCAGATAAACAGTTCTCTGCACCCAAATCCCGTGGGAGGGAGAGCTAAACCTTCAGAGAGGCAGACAAGCCTGGGAAACCAGAAGAGACTGCTCCCTGCACACACATCTCGGACGCCAGAGGAAAAAGCCAAAGACCATCTGGAACTCTGGTGCACTGAAGCTCCCGGAAGGGGCGGCACAGGTCTTCCTGGTTGCTGCCGCTGCAGAGAGCCCCTGGGCAGCACCCCACAAGCAAACCTGAGCCTCGGGACCACAGGTAAGACCAAATTTTCTGCTGCAAGAAAGCTGCCTGGTGAACTCAAGACACAGGCCCACAGGAACAGCTGAAGACCTGTAGAGAGGAAAAACTACACGCCCGAAAGCAGAACACTCTGTCCCCATAACTGACTGAAAGAGAGGAAAACAGGTCTACAGCACTCCTGACACACAGGCTTATAGGACAGTCTAGCCACTGTCAGAAATAGCAGAACAAAGTAACACTAGAGATAATCTGATGGCGAGAGGCAAGCGCAGGAACCCAAGCAACAGAAACCAAGACTACATGCCATCATCGGAGCCCAATTCTCCCACCAAAACAAACATGGAATATCCAAACACACCAGAAAAGCAAGATCTAGTTTCAAAATCATATTTGATCATGATGCTGGAGGACTTCAAGAAAGACATGAACACACTTAGGGAAGCACAGGAAAACATTAATAAACAAGTAAAAGCCTACAGAGAGGAATCGCAAAAATCCCTGAAAGAATTCCAGGAAAACACAATCAAACAGTTGAAGGAATTAAAAATGGAAATAGAAGCAATCAAGAAAGAACACATGGAAACAACCCTGGATATAGAAAACCAAAAGAAGAGACAAGGAGCTGTAGATACAAGCTTCACCAACAGAATACAAGAGATGGAAGAGAGAATCTCAGGAGCAGAAGATTCCATAGAAATCATTGACTCAACTGTCAAAGATAATGTAAAGCGGAAAAAGCTACTGGTCCAAAACATACAGGAAATCCAGGACTCAATGAGAAGATCAAACCTAAGGATAATAGGTATAGAAGAGAGTGAAGACTCCCAGCTCAAAGGACCAGTAAATATCTTCAACAAAATCATAGAAGAAAACTTCCCTAACCTAAAAAAAGAGATACCCATAGACATACAAGAAGCCTACAGAACTCCAAATAGATTGGACCAGAAAAGAAACACCTCCCGTCACATAATTGTCAAAACACCAAACGCACAAAATAAAGAAAGAATATTAAAAGCAGTAAGGGAAAAAGGTCAAGTAACATATAAAGGCAGACCTATCAGAATCACACCAGACTTCTCGCCAGAAACTATGAAGGCCAGAAGATCCTGGACTGATGTCATACAGACCCTAAGAGAACACAAATGCCAGCCCAGGTTACTGTATCCAGCAAAACTCTCAATTAACATTGATGGAGAAACCAAGATATTCCATGACAAAACCAAATTTACACAATATCTTTCTACAAATCCAGCACTACAAAGGATAATAAATGGTAAAGCCCAACATAAGGAGGCAAGCTATACCCTAGAAGAAGCAAGAAACTAATCGTCTTGGCAACAAAACAAAGAGAATGAAAGCACACAAACATAACCTTACATCCAAATATGAATATAACGGGAAGCAATAATCACTATTCCTTAATATCTCTCAATATCAATGGCCTCAACTCCCCAATAAAAAGACATAGATTAACAAAATGTATACGCAACGAGGACCCTGCATTCTGCTGCCTACAGGAAACACACCTCAGAGTCAAAGACAGACACTACCTCAGAGTGAAAGGCTGGAAAACAACTTTCCAAGCAAATGGTCAGAAGAAGCAAGCGGGAGTAGCCATTCTAATATCAAATAAAATCAATTTCCAACTAAAAGTCATCAAAAAAGATAAGGAAGGACACTTCATATTCATCAAAGGAAAAATCCACCAAGATGAACTCTCAATCCTAAATATCTATGCCCCAAATACAAGGGCACCTACATACGTAAAAGAAACCTTACTAAAGCTCAAAACACACATTGCACCTCACACAATAATAGTGGGAGATTTCAACACCCCACTCTCATCAATGGACAGATCATGGAAACAGAAATTAAACAGTGATGTCGACAGACTAAGAGAAGTCATGAGCCAAATGGACTTAACGGATATTTATAGAACGTTCTATCCTAAAGCAAAAGGATATACCTTCTTCTCAGCTCCTCATGGCACTTTCTCCAAAATTGACCATATAATTGGTCAAAAAACGGGCCTCAACAGGTACAGAAAGATAGAAATAATCCCATGCGTGCTATCGGACCACCAAGGCCTAAAACTGGTCTTCAATAACAATAAGGGAAGAATGCCCACATATACGTGGAAATTGAACAATGCTCTACTCAATGATAAAGTGGTCAAGGAAGAAATAAAGAAAGAAATTAAAAACTTTTTAGAATTTAATGAAAATGAAGGTACAACGTACCCAAACTTATGGGACACAATGAAAGCTGTGCTAAGAGGACAACTCATAGCGCTGAGTGCCTGCAGAAAGAAACAGGAAAGAGCATATGTCAGCAGCTTGACAGCACACCTAAAAGCTCTAGAACAAAAAGAAGCAAATACACCCAGGAGGAGTAGAAGGCAGGAAATAATCAAACTCAGAGCTGAAATCAACCAAGTAGAAACAAAAAGGACCATAGAAAGAATCAACAGAACCAAAAGTTGGTTCTTTGAGAAAATCAACAAGATAGATAAACCCTTAGCCAGACTAACGAGAGGACACAGAGAGTGTGTCCAAATTAACAAAATCAGAAATGAAAAGGGAGACATAACTACAGATTCGGAGGAAATTCAAAAAATCATCAGATCTTACTATAAAAACCTATATTCAACAAAATTTGAAAATCTTCAGGAAATGGACAATTTCCTAGACAGATACCAGGTATCGAAGTTAAATCAGGAACAGATAAACCAGTTAAACAACCCCATAACTCCTAAGGAAATAGAAGCAGTCATTAAAGGTCTCCCAACCAAAAAGAGCCCAGGTCCAGACGGGTTTAGTGCAGAATTCTATCAAACCTTCATAGAAGACCTCATACCAATATTATCCAAACTATTCCACAAAATTGAAACAGATGGAGCACTACCGAATTCCTTCTACGAAGCCACAATTACTCTTATACCTAAACCACACAAAGACACAACAAAGAAAGAGAACTTCAGACCAATTTCCCTTATGAATATCGACGCAAAAATACTCAATAAAATTCTGGCAAACCGAATTCAAGAGCACATCAAAACAATCATCCACCATGATCAAGTAGGCTTCATCCCAGGCATGCAGGGATGGTTTAATATACGGAAAACCATCAACGTGATCCATTATATAAACAAACTGAAAGAACAGAACCACATGATCATTTCATTAGATGCTGAGAAAGCATTTGACAAAATTCAACACCCCTTCATGATAAAAGTCCTGGAAAGAATAGGAATTCAAGGCCCATACCTAAACATAGTAAAAGCCATATACAGCAAACCAGTTGCTAACATTAAACTAAATGGAGAGAAACTTGAAGCAATCCCACTAAAATCAGGGACTAGACAAGGCTGCCCACTCTTTCCCTACTTATTCAATATAGTTCTTGAAGTTCTAGCTAGAGCAATCAGACAACAAAAGGAGATCAAAGGGATACAGATCGGAAAAGAAGAGGTCAAAATATCACTATTTGCAGATGACATGATAGTATATTTAAGTGATCCCAAAAGTTCCACCAGAGAACTACTAAAGCTGATAAACAACTTCAGCAAAGTGGCTGGGTATAAAATTAACTCAAATAAATCAGTTGCCTTTCTCTATACAAAAGAGAAACAAGCCGAGAAAGAAATTAGGGAAACCACACCCTTCATAATAGACCCAAATAATATAAAGTACCTCGGTGTGACTTTAACCAAGCAAGTAAAAGATCTGTACAATAAGAACTTCAAGACACTGAGGAAAGAAATTGAAGAAGACCTCAGAAGATGGAAAGATCTCCCATGCTCATGGATTGGCAGGATTAATATAGTAAAAATGGCCATTTTACCAAAAGCAATCTACAGATTCAATGCAATCCCCATCAAAATACCAATCCAATTCTTCAAAGAGTTAGACAGAACAATTTGCAAATTCATCTGGAATAACAAAAAACCCAGGATAGCTAAAGTTATCCTCAACAATAAAAGGACTTCAGGGGGAATCACTATCCCTGAACTCAAGCAGTATTACAGAGCAATAGTGATAAAATCTGCATGGTATTGGTACAGAGACAGACAGATAGACCAATGGAATAGAATTGAAGACCCAGAAATGAACCCACACACCTATGGTCACTTGATTTTTGACAAAGGAGCCAAAACCATCCAATGGAAAAAAGATAGCATTTTCAGCAAATGATGCTGGTTCAATTGGAGGGCAACATGTAGAAGAATGCAGATCGATCCATGCTTATCACCCTGTACAAAGCTTAAGTCCAAGTGGGTCAAGGACCTACACATCAAACCAGACACACTCAAACTAATAGAAGAAAAACTAGGGAAGCATCTGGAACACATGGGCACTGGAAAAAATTTCCTGAACAAAACACCAATGGCTTATGCTCTAAGATCAAGAATCGACAAATGGGATCTCATAAAACTGCAAAGCTTCTGTAAGGCAAAGGACACTGTGGTTAGGACAAAACGGCCACCAACAGATTGGGAAAAGATCTTTACCAATCCTACAACAGATAGAGGCCTTATATCCAAAATATACAAAGAACTCAAGAAGTTAGACCGCAGGGAAACAAATAACCCTATTAAAAAATGGGGTTCAGAGCTAAACAAAGAATTCACAGCTGAGGAATGCCGAATGGCTGAGAAACACCTAAAGAAATGTTCAACATCTTTAGTCATAAGGGAAATGCAAATCAAAACAACCCTGAGATTTCACCTCACACCAGTGAGAATGGCTAAGATCAAAAACTCAGGTGACAGCAGATGCTGGCGAGGATGTGGAGAAAGAGGAACACTCCTCCATTGTTGGTGGGATTGCAGACTGGTAAAACCATTCTGGAAATCAGTCTGGAGGTTCCTCAGAAAATTGGACATTGAACTGCCTGAGGATCCAGCTATACCTCTCTTGGGCATATACCCAAAAGATGCCTCAACATATAAAAGAGACACGTGCTCCACTATGTTCATCGCAGCCTTATTTATAATAGCCAGAAAATGGAAAGAACCCAGATGCCCTTCAACAGAGGAATGGATACAGAAAATGTGGTACATCTACACAATGGAATATTACTCAGCTATCAAAAACAACGAGTTTATGAAATTCGTAGGCAAATGGTTGGAACTGGAAAATATCATCCTGAGTGAGCTAACCCAATCACAGAAAGACATACATGGTATGCACTCATTGATAAGTGGCTATTAGCCCAAATGCTTGAATTACCCTAGATCCCTAGAACAAACGAAACTCAAGACGGATGATCAAAATGTGAATGCTTCACTCCTTCTTTAAATGAGGAAAAAGAATACTCTTGGCAGGGAAGGGAGAGGCAAAGATTAAAACAGAGACTGAAGGAACACCCATTCAGAGCCTGCCCCACAGGTGGCCCATACATATACAGCCACCCAATTAGACAAGATGAATGAAGCAAAGAAGTGCAGACCGACAGGAGCCGGATGTAGATCGCTCCTGAGAGACACAGCCAGAATACAGCAAATATAGAGGCGAATGCCAGCAGCAAACCACTGAACTGAGAATAGGTCCCCTATTGAAGGAATCAGAGAAAGAACTGGAAGAGCTTGAAGGGGCTCGAGACCCCAAAAGTACAACAATGCCAAGCAACCAGAGCTTCCAGGGACTAAGCCAGTACCTAAAGACTAAAGACTATATATGGACTGACCCTGGACTCTGACCCCATAGGTAGCAATGAATATCCTAGTAAGAGCACCAGTGGAAGGGGAAGCCCTGGGTCCTGCTAAGACTTAACCCCCAGTGAACTAGTCTATGGGGGGAGGGCGGCAATGGGGGGAGGGTTGGGAGGGGATCACCCATAAGGAAGGGGAGGAGGGAGGGGGATGTTTGCCCGGAAACCGGGAAAGGGAATAACACTCGAAATGTATATAAGAAATACTCAAGTTAATAAAAAAAAAAAAAGAGCAAGAGGAAAGGAGATAAGAAGAAGAGAGCAAGGAGAACTTTTTAAGCCATACTTTATGGAGGCAAACTTTTGTCTTTTAGGAAAACTGAAGAACTTATAAATAAAGGTTAAAATCACTGCTCTTCAGCCTTCAGCCTGGCTCAGTGGCTAGCCTCTGCTCTTCAGTCAGGCTCAGTGGCTAGCCTCTGCTCTTCAGTCAGGCTCAGTGGCTAGCCTCTGCTCTTCAGTCAGGCTCACTGGCTAGCCTCTGCTCTTCAGTCAGGCTCAGTGGCTAGCCTCTGCTCTTCAGTCAGGCTCACTGGCTAGCCTCTGCTCTTCAGTCAGGTTCACTGGCTAGCCTCTGCTCTTCAGTCAGGCTCACTGGCTAGCCTCTGCTCTTCAGTCCAGCTCACTGGCTAGCCTCTGTTCTTCAGTCAGGCTCACTGGCTAGCCTCTGCTCTTCAGCTGGGCTCACTGGCTAGCCTCTGCTGTTCAGACTGGCTCACTGGCTAGCCTCTGCTCTTCAGTCAGGCTCACTGGCTAGCCTCTGCTCTTCAGTCAGGCTCACTGGCTAGCCTCTGCTCTTCAGTCAGGCTCACTGGCTAGCCTCTGCTCTTCAGACTGGCTCACTGGCTAGCCTCTGCTCTTCAGTCAGGCTCACTGGCTAGCCTCTGCTCTTCAGTCAGGCTCACTGGCTAGCCTCTGTTCTTCAGACTGGCTCACTGGCTAGCCTCTGCTCTTCAGTGAGGCTCACTGGCCTATGGGGCCCTAGCACATCGCTTAACCATCTGCTCATGACTGCCTGACCACACTGACCACCTGACCGCCCTGACTTCTTAAAGTTGTCCTCTAGAAAGAGGACAAGAAACCAAAGAGAAACACCACAGGGACCTTTTCCAATGGGCTTTTTTCAACCTTTAGTACTTTCGTCATTTCTTTAAAAGAGTGAAATATAATTTCTGCTATTCATATGGCCAAGAGAGCTGTGCAGTAGTCATTGCTTTATGGAATTTGGTGCTAAATCAAAAGATTCCTTTATTCTATTACGATGTTATCTGTTTGCTGTATGATTATGTTTAGAAATCACAACACTAAAATCCTAAAATCTAGATGTTTTAAGACATCGGCTCTTGGACAAACATAACTGCTTACCTATCTAGACCGGCCTTTTTTGCTATACTGCAGGTACAATCAATTTTCCACACTACTTCCATGATTTTCAAGAATGATTAAGAGTAAAATAAGTTGAACATAATGGCCAGAAAGGGGGTTCTGTCAAGTTGTCTTATATTGGACAAGATACCAAACTTTGACTGGTAAGCCTAAAACCACCTGTTCCCAAAACTAACAGAACTTACAGAAAATACATACTTTCTTATCATTCCTCCTCCCCAATGGTCAGTGATTTATTGAGCACCTACTACAATCCTAGCACTGTGCATCTAAGGGTGTAATGGTGAATAAAAACTTAATAAAAAGCCTCAGTAAGGAATAAAGAAAAATGAAACATAACTTTGAAACTCAGAATTCAATATAAGCAAAACCACCATTTCTTTAACTGGTGATATCTGAAAACTTCATCATTTTTTCCATGGGCTTCTACAGTAATGATACTCAGTCTTGATTTTGTAAGTTACAAAAAGCAAGTCACACTTCTTTCTTGGCTCCCACAACTGTCAAAGAGTACAGAACTGTCACTGTCCATTTTGCTTCCCTATCAATCCTGCTATGGATGGTAATGAATTCCAGTCTTTTCAATGTGAAAACAGGCCACCACTTGAGGGGAAAGGTTATTAAAATTGCCCAAACCGGTATATTCTCTAAAATTTTCACATAGCATTTTACTGATATCACAATGCAAATTCACCACAAATATTTAACCAATGAAAATATTGAATAGCTCTGCAAATAGGAGCGATAATCATATATACTTGAAAACAACTATTATGGAAACAAAGGACGTACTAGGAGAAAAGATACATCACTAAAAGCTACACAAGCAGCAAAAAAAGACACTACATTTCTTGGTTTGAAAGTTAGGTGATACACTTGATCTTTAAAGACAGGCAATGTACTTGATCTTTAAGCCCTTCAACTGTGCCCTGTCCACATAGAAACTGCAGTAGATGACAATCTTTTGTAAGATTCATTTATTTATATGTGAGACAATGCAGCTGTCTTCAGACACACGAGAAGAGGGCATCAGTACTCATTACAGATGGTTGTGAGCCACCATGTGGTTGCTGGCATTTGAACTCAGGACCTCTGGAAGAACACTTGGTGCTCTTACCCACTGAGCCATCTCTCCAGCCCTCACAATGGCCTCTTACACAGCATCACTTGGTCTATTTCACTAGATGTCTCCAGGGTGATAACAGAGAAACTTTCACAGTTCCTGAGCACTTCTGAGTTCAAATACCACCAGTGCCCACTCTGTGCTGTTGGCACATCCTGACCTTCTCCTAAGGGTTGTCAGCCACAAAAGGGACAGGTTAGCCCCAGACAGCATTCACTGCCCAATCCTAAAAACCCCCTCGATTCTGAAAAAGCCACATTCCATGCTTGCTCCATATTTGAGGAAGCCAAATGGTTGATCTGGCTCAAGGCTCTACTTTTCTTAGCTCATCAACTTTCTTTTTCCACTTCTTGTCACAAGAAGTATTTTTTTTATGCTGCAACTACACTGCAATGTGTGAAGGAAACCACCATAAACTCTGGGTGCCACCTCTTGAAATTTAAAATTCACAAAACAATTCGTGGCTTTCTAATCAGCACCATGGAAAATAAACAAAAACAAGCAAAACCATTCCAAAGGAACTTGCTGATCTGGAGACCTGCTCATAGCAGGTAGGAAAGAATTAAATTATGCAGAAGTGTAAGCTCTCAGAGCTTTGGAGGTTAAAAAAGAAGAAATCCCTGTTTATGTTCCCTTTCTCCAAGTAATTGAAGGAGGGTCTTTTACATCCTCCAAATACAATCTCTTGCAAGGGGCAACCAATTACAAAGTAGATCAGAAGAAATCTATTAAATAATACATTCATTGCTTGAGGTTTTAAGAAAATATTTTCCAACGATCCCCGTCCTTTAACAGCACACTCCAGACTACCTCTCCATTCTTTCCCAATGCCATGGGCTTTCCAACCCCTAATTCAGCTCTCCATACATCCCTGAACCCTCCTTTCCCCTACCAAATGGGCTCACTTTGCATTGCCTCCTTCTGCCACTGCTTTCCCAGGGCGGGGGAGGGGGGCCAGAAGGAGCCTAAGGACGGACGCGGGTCTCCTACCTACCTTGATTCTGCTGCTCTGGCGGTGCAGCCCGCCCTGCTTGGTGCTTGCTGTCCCTGGGGTCCAGACCCGAGGTCGGGCAATGGGTCCACTCAAGCGGCAGGCCTCGAGGTCCCCTGGCAGGGCTGGCCTGGGCTTTGTCCTTGGACACTGGGAGGCTGCAGTCTCCATTGGAAACGCCGCCGCTATCATAGCGCGCCCTCCGCTGGCGGAGGTGACCCCCAACGCCGCTAAGGCCCCCTTCCCTGGCCGCTTCTTCTGCTTTTTCTTTTCTTTTTTTCTTTCTCTTTTTGTTCGCGATGTGGCGTGGGAAGAGCTCGCCTCCAGCAAGGAGGACATCGTGCAGGCAGAATCACCTCTGGGCCCTGCCGGGGTCGGACAGGGAGAGAGAGGAGTCAGCTTGGGCGGCGGCGCCCTGGCTGCCAGCACCTGCTGAAGGAAAACTCGCCCAGGCACAGGCGCTGCTGCTGGCACCGAATATAATGATAGAAATATTCTATATCTGCGGTGTTTCTGGCTATGGATTCTGGCTGGCTGTTTGCCTCCTGGTTTGCCTGCTGTGACTAAAGAGGCAGATTTTAGTTCTAAGTTTAGTTCATCTCAAATAGCCATGTGTGACCAGTGGGTGCCATTTGGACAGTGTAGCCACAGAAAACTGAAGCAGTGTAACCAAAGACTCACCTAGGAGTCAGTTGACCTCCTAGAAGTGACTTGGGAAAATGTTGGCAATGATAGCCTCTTGGGGAGCTCAGCTTCACCAAAAGAAAACTGTGAATCCTTTACTCTTCTGCAATAGTCATAATGCAACTGGTCTCACACCCACCCCAACCCTCACCAAAGACACTTGAGAGGGAGCTAAACCCACTGTGTGCTTTAGATTTCAGTGTAGAAAGCACTTCCTTCGAAGTGGAGCAGACTGAGATTGCCAAGTCCTTTGTGTGGCTCCAGGGACTTGGGTCTGACCAGGGGTGAGGAGGAAATGAAGAATGACATTGGACACACATACATGGGGAAGGCTGGGTCCGTGGGCTGGAGAAAATGCAGCATCCCAGAAGCTCAGCATGTTTATTATATAGAGTTGGCCAGGAAGCAGGGCTGTTGCACAGGGCAGCAAGGAGGTGGGCATTACATGCAGATAAACAAGGAGGGGAGGACTATGCATATGTAACTGACAAGGGGCAGATTTAGCTAATCTCAGTAGGAGCAGTCTCTGCAGGGAGCAGTCTTCAGGCTTTAAATGTCCAGATGGGGCCAGGGAGAAAGGTAGAGTATACTTTTTCTGCACACACTATCAACACCATCCTGAGAAGGCTTTGTCATGTCTCTGAGCCTCAAGGGGCATGGGGGCCTATGCCTTTTCCCCATGGATAAATGGCTTTGGGTCCTTGGCATGGTCATATCATGTTTACAGCACACATCCACTCAGGGCTGCACTTCCTCAGGGCTTCCTCTGTTCCCACAGTGAGATCTCAAAAGAAAAACAGAAACCAAACAAACAAAAAATGTGCTTAGTAAACTGGTTAATTCCCTAAACTGTACAGATCCAGTGTCCTAAGTATAGGACTTCCTCAAAGGCTACAGAAAATCCTGTGGACCTAAAATAAGCAAAAAACAAACAAATAAAAGAACCCAAAAAAAACAAAAACCAAACAAAGACCCTTGCCCCCCACAAAAAATGAATAGGAGAAAAAATTATTAAAGGTTTGCATAGAAAATTGTTTAAGAAAACCACATGGGAATTGTACTTATAGAGTTAGTGTGCTGAGATGTGAGGCCCACTCACAGCATGCAGCATTTGGAAGTCTCAGACAACTTATCAGAAGAGCACACCTAATTATTATTTGTGACCACTCTCCACATACTACTCACAGCATAATACTAACCTTCATAATTGAGTTGGGGACAGTATTCACCATAGCAGATAATTGAAGCATTATTGCACACAGACACAGACACAGACACACACACACTCATACACACAGTCACACACACAGACACACAAAACACACACACTCACATGCATACACACACACTCACACATACAAGCACACACTCACACACATACACACATAGACACACAGACACACACACAAGCACACACACATACACACACACACATACACACAAAACACATACAAAACACACTCAGTAGCACACAAAAGAGAAATGTATATTCTATGAAGTTTCTTGGCATATTTTTATTTGTAAGACTCAATGCTGGAGTATTCTTGGTTTTGCAAAAAGTGGGGGGAAAAGTCAGGCTTCATTTTCCCCCTTTTGAAATGACAGATATCTGTGTGTTAAACATACTCTGATGGCTGTCCAGGCTGCCTCGGCCTGTTTGACAGCATCCAGGTCACCTTGGTCAGGACAGTGTTTGCTCTTCTTATTGGCAGCTGGTTTGCATCACAAGAGATTTTCACATCCTTACCAATGTTAGAAGTTTGGTGACACAAGCAGCTTGACAAACAGTAAAATTATTGTGGTTTTGCCTTTCTGGAGGACATTAAAATTTACATGTTTTGCATATGGCTTTTTTTCTTAGCATTTAGTCCTGCTTTAGTGCTGTTCAAATGTGGCCATGCAGCCAGCATCCCTTTGCTCCAGGCTCTCAGCACCCCATTCCTGTCACTGATCCGATACATACTTGGTCCCAGAGATGGGCAGCAGAGGGATTTGACACACAGTGTCCACTCTGCTCCACTGCTTTGCTTTTTGTAAATTCTTTACAATGGCTATTTCATGATTTATTATTACTACAAACTTGACTTGACTTGATATTTTGAGATAGGATCTTATTACGCAGCCCAGGGTGGCCTTGATTTCCCAATTCTCTGGCCTTAGTCTTCCACCATTCCCTGATTCTCAGTTTGTTATTAGAGGTAGTTGAATGGCCCCATTTCCAAATCAAATGTTCTTCTGGCTTTATTATTTTGCCCTTTCCACAGACTTTTATTAATTATGCAAAGTAGATGGTGTTTCATGTTTAAATACTAGATATATTGACTCATCAGTCCCAAAGACAACTCTGTGAATTAAACACTCCTTATCATCCTCACTGTGCAGATAAGGGAATTGAGTCACACAAAGGTAAAATAACTTCTCCACAGTTGAACATCCAATGGGTGTGAGAGCCAAGCTTTGAGTCCAACTACAAAGTAGATCGGCCTATAATGTGTCTACTGCTGCTGTATATTCAAATGCTAAATTCTGTACCTTAAGGTCTGGTTGCTCCAAGACAAGGAGATCCTCATGTATGCCAGATTTTCTTTTCTTTTCTTTTTTTTTTTTTTTGCCTCCTAAGTTATCCCTGATTGGTTAATAAAAATCCTTACAACAAGGGCTGGGCAGAAGAGAGGGGACAGAGAAAGTTTCCCTGGGCCTGGGGGCTCAGGCAGTGTCCACAAGGAGAGGGAAAAGACATGGAGGAGAAGCAGACAGCACCCCATAGGGTAGGTGGATCGTGAGTGTATTACCATGAGGGCCAGCCTGTCAGAACAGGAGTGGCCCAGGCAGAGCATGGCAAGCAATACCTCGGGGTTATTGACAGGGAAGCAGAAAAAATAGCACAGAAGGTTGATGTCTGCCCAGCTCTAGTCCTTTAAGGCTTATTATAAATCTAAAAGTTTTGTGTCTTTTATTTGGGAACTAAATGATCTATGGTGGGGTAGAAACCCCCTAATAATATTTACTGTAGCAATGACCACTCAATTATTGTGGTATTTTAAATATAACACACATTGAATTTCACAATTCAGATGCAAGGCTTTTTATATTTTCAATGTGACTGTACACCTGAGGTCATGTCTAGGTATAGAGACATAACATGGCAGAAATACCTAGTTCATTATAAGGTCACCACACCGACCAAATGAAAGCCACAGGCTATACAGACTATGATGGATGAGGAGAAGGCTTAGTGCTCTCTGGAGTCCCCTTCCCTAGACTTGGGATAAGACTTCCAGTAAGCCAAGACCATATTCCTCTTTCATTTCTCAAGGAGCCAGGGGTAGACCCACATATATGATTTCTTTGCCTGCAGGGTTTTTTTTTTTCCAAGCGCTGCCCTGTTTGAGGACTTGGCAAAGGTAAGCACCATCAGAGGAAGGCCAGCATATGAATTCTGTATAACTCTGCTCTGACAGCATGTACCTATCAAGTACTGGAAGCCTTGCTGGAAAGATTAATCAACCTCTAGGATCAAAAGGAAACAACCCGAGGGCCATATGGCTGTAAAGCAAGTCTGAAACCATAGCCCAGTATGGAAGTTCAGCCTTGGATCTTACATCAAACAGCGATAGCATCCAAAAGAAAAACGAAACTGAAATGGCAAGGTGACTGGTAATGACCTCATGGCAAGGATATCTAAGTCATGTGGAAAGATCCCAGTGCAAAGACACATGTCCACGAAGCTTTCACCAAGAATCCCTATTCTGTGTTCTACAACATTATATATATATATATACACACACACAAAGAATACTCATTTATGGTCAGCTATGGGGATTGATTCTCTGGGAATCTGACTTTGAGATTGACATAGATGTATAAAGGTGTTTGACAAGTGCTCTTGGGGACCATGGCTGTGACAAAGAGGAGAGAAGAGGACAGGGTGGAGAGCACTCTGGCTCTAATGCAGTCACAAGGGTATGCAGGCAGCCGTGTGTGGGGCTCAGGAGCTGGCCTGACCCTCAAGTCTTAGCCTGCACTGGAACAAGCAGGAGGGCCGGCTTTAAAGTCCCCATTGGCTAAGGACGAGGTTCCTGGTCAGAACCTGAAAGAATAAAAAAAATGCAGCTAAGAAGTCAGAAGTTTAAAAAAGCCCTAATTACCTCAAATTCCAAACCCTGCCCTCTACATGTACTAGGTGACCATAAAGTTAGATTAAAATCTCAGAGAATAATCTTGAGAAGCAGGAAGCTTATCCTTGTGGTTTTTCACTGGTATTCTCGACATTTTCCAATGACGCCCTCCCTACCCGCTGGGGTTGAGGTTTCTTCCTTTAAATTCCCCCTGTGTTAGTTACTGGGCGTCGAACTCCACTGCCCCTGCGTGGGATACAAGTCTCGACCCCAGTGCACTGGTTCCTATCAATAAACCTCATGTTTATTACAGCAAGGACGGTTTCATGTGAGTTCTTGGGGGGTCGCATCATCCCGAGACTTGAGTGAGGGTCTCCCTGCTCTGGGGGTCTTTCAAACCTAGATACCACATTGTAACCACATTGCCATCCCTTCTCCAATATAGTTCTGTAGAACTAGAGTTTTTAAAAAGGTTACTCATTGTCAGAGTCCGGATGTGCAGGGCCGGACGTGCCTGAGGGAGAGCCAGAGATAGGACTTGCCAAACCAGCTATCAGCCCCAAGGACATTGACCATCTGTAGCCACCCCCTCCCCTTCCTTCACCCCCCTGAGTGAGATGAGCCACCCTACCTGCCTGCCAAGCTGCTAGAGAGCACGTACTCCTTGCTGATGTAATTTTGCGCCCAAAAGTAACTGTGCACCATTTGAATTGACCAATCATGTGTCACCGCGTGAATGCTCCTATATAAACCACCGAGTTTGGAAGCTCGGGGTCGATTCCTCTGTCTCCTGTGTGAGATACGTGTCGACCTAGGATCTCGCTAAGACACGGGATCTCGTTAATAAAGCTACCTCTTGCTGTTACATCAAGAATGGCTACTCGTGATTCCTGGGGGCACCCCACCCCGCGATCGGAGCAAGAGACACGGCTCCCCGTTTTTGGGGTATACTCTTTCAGTTCTTGCTGAATCTCCATCAAATCATTAGGATATTTGGGGCTACACTCTGATCTTTTACTCAGAGCAAACATAGAACTCAGGTGGATGGGCAGGGAGTGGAATGGCCTAAGGTTAGGCTAAACCTCAATTTTAATGGGTCCATAAGTTCAGGAGGGAGTCCATTTGGCATTGTCATCTGTGTCTTCTGTGTCCTTATCCCGGGTGTGCTGACTCTGTGAAACGATGCCACCTGACCTCACATATGTCAGGGTGAAAATCATGTATGACTTTTCTGGGAAGAACTCTGCCTTTTCCTACCATCTGGAGTTATACAACATCAATATGCAAAGCTCAGAAGAGAGGGGTGGAGATTGTGGAGGCCTTAGAAGCTGAGGATCTTTTCTGATTAAGGCACATATTTTTTCCTATGTAATTTTCCCCTTGCTCTTTCCCTAATGATGGTTGACTTTATTCCTGGCCTGAAGTAAACTGGATTCCAAGGTTTTGGATTAGGGAATCCCCTCTTTTTGAGATGACAGGTCCAGCAAGGGATCTCACTGCATACAGGTTCCTATTTCCAAGGAAGTTGTTGCTGCAGAATCACAGCATGGGGCCAGCAGCACAGGATATCTCCCAGCTTTCTCTCCTGCACTTGCAGCACTTTTAATAAGGCTGTTTGTTTGTTTGCTTGCTTTTTATTGGAAATGCCTACAAAGCTCGTCAAAATTAATACAAGCCTTAAATTCCAACACCCACAAACTATTGTTGTTTTTGCTTTTGTTTATGTTTTATTTCATTTCATTATTTCTGTAATTGTTGTTAGGATTCTTATTGTTTTCTTTGGTAATTCCCTCTACGTATTCAATTTGCAAGTAGGATGTAAAGCCATGCTCTGCATGGTCCTCTTATTCATGTTAAGGATTTTATTCTTACCACCAAGACCACAGATGAGCACAATATTTACTTTCAAATCAGGAAAACAGGCAGAAAGAAGAGAGCTATGTTGTTTGGTCTCAGGTAACCAAACAATGAGGAGTGTAGGATGGCTTCCCAATGTTTTGGATCAGGTAAGGTTCTGTTATTGAGATGAAAGGCCACTGCTGAAACCTTCAGTTGAGTAACAGAGAGCCTGGAAAGACTGAAAGAGTGGTTGCACCTTGAAGGTGAAGGCTGGCACTTCAGTGCCTCTGCAGCCTGAGGCAGAGTTCTGTTGTGAACACAAGAGCACTTGGTCAGAGATCATAGGGGACTGCATTTTGCTTGAGCCCTGAGACCTGGATGAGAGGAGGCCTCCACAGTCCTGATAAAGGGAAGCAGAGTCACATAGATGTGAGGGAACAATGGATCTGTGATCTGCATGTTATCCACTTCATTTATCTTTGCTGTGTACATAGTATATGTAAACGACAAGGGCATCCTACTTTATCACATCTAGTCTCTCTAGATATAAAGCATGTGCAAGTGTAAACAGAGTAGAGTTAGTTCAGCAATACATTGTGTTCCATTTTGTTATAGACTTTTATTTTATTTCCATTTATATATTTTTTCTTTTTCACTTTACGTTCTGCTCACTGACTACTGATACCTAATTACTCTCCCACAATCCTTCCCCAATTCTCCTGGCACAGTCTTCTCTGAGTGTATGAGGGCCAACTGTCTCAGTATCTCCCTACTTTTACCAAAGCCTTTCCTGGGGGCATTGGTGAGGATGCTGGTTTTGAATGCCTTGGACTTGGCTTTCTTCGTGCTCCAGTTTGCTGGCTTTGGAAAGTTGGTGAATAACTGTCTGTGAACTTGGTACTTTATCCAGATGGTACACAAGAGGCAATGGTTTGTTAATATTCTTGAGAGTATATTAAATCAAACCTTTCCTACTAATATCCTAACAATAACAAAGGTAATAGGAGGCTATATATCTATTCCATTAGTTTTCAGTTCTTCTCAGATCTGCAATGTAGAAGCCCACAAAGCTGGCAAAGTGAAGTGAGGTCACGCAGGGTTCCTAAGAGCACAGTCCTACTTTCTTAGAGTAACTCCTACGGACTTACCATATCCATACACCCATAGCTCTATATGCACTGGACCCCAAGGAAGTGCTCAACATTCATTGCTTTTGTCACTCAGTTTGCCACAAATGTTAGAAATCTGAAAATTTCAGGAAACTTGAAGGTGTGAATAAGTCCCAGTGACTGGAGTAAGCTCAAACAGTCTGTGACAACGAAGAACTGATTGAGCATCCAAGAGACAAGACGCTCACCAGGACCACAGTTGTATCCCAGTAAGAAAATTTTAACATTAAGGCTTCAGGTGAAAAGATAAATTAGGAGTTCTAGGCCGAAAACTTTTATCCTCTGGCCTCAGGGTTGCAGCCATTCTTTCAGACTTTCCTGGCCTCTCACAGGATCAGAGTTCTCACCTGGAAGCAGGAATATCTGGAAGGTGCACAATACATATCCACAGACTCCTCTTGGGTACAAACTGATAGGCAATTTCAAGGCTTAATTCATTCTCTCTGTCTCTTTCTCTGTCTGTCTGTCTCTCTCTCTCTTTCTTTCTCTCTCTCTCACAGTTTGCTGCTGCACACACACTGCATTCTTTTGTGCACTCTGCCTTTTTTATTGCAGTTTTCTCTTTTCAAACTCCCACAATCATGCACACGTCTGTTCATTACCCTTTTACTCACACACACAATCTTCATACACAGCTCATACATATCTCACACACACCACATGCACTCTCCTGTCACGCACACACACAATCTTCATACACACCTCATACATATCTCACACACACCACATGCACTCTCCTGTCAGCACACACACAGTCTTCACACACACCTCACATTCTCTCCTCACTCATTCTCACATGCTCTCCTCATGCTCTCTCCCTGGCTCTCACATTTGTTCTCAGACTCGCTCTCTCATTAGCTCCCTCATTCACTCTCCACATTCTCTCTCCACTCACTCTTCACAAGCTCTTCTCATGCTCTCTCATTTGCTCTCACATTTGTTCTTACATTTGCTCTGTCATTTACTCTCTCATTCACTCCCTCATGCTCTCTCTCATTTACTCTTCACATGTTCTGTAGCCTTTCTCTTGCCCCAGTCCTTTATTCATGATGCAAAAGTGGGTAGAAAAATGACATTTTTTTAATCATTGCCAAATCAGATGCAAAGAATGACTACATCTCACCAAGAACTTAGAACTACAACTGTTCCCCAAAGTTTCAGGCTTCCCCTATACCCAGGCCTGTGGCCAATATAATAATAATTGTAAACTTATCATTATTTAAACTTTAATTCTTTACTTTTATACTTCAGAGTCCAAAGCTACGAGGTCAGCTAATTGCATTTTCCTGAGACTCTCTAATGATAAATGACATAGGCAAAACTGCCAGGCAGTGGCCAGAAAGAATCAAGGTAACCCATAGCACAGTAATTCCACTAGCTTTCTGTTCCTTGCACACAATGACTCTCATAAGAGTTCCAGTAGTTTGACTTAGTTTACTAGTATATAATTTTATATATTCTATACTTCCTTAACTAGTCTGTAATGTTATATAAGACTTATTTCCCAACTTCAATAACTTTTTCCTTTCCTAGTGCCCGATTGTTGACTCTAATTCATTTTCTCTTATTTTCTTCAAGCCGTCTTTGCAAGTCAAACCTTAATCTGGAACTTCAATTGTGCAGTTATTACATTTTTTTCCAAGATAAGAATACACAATATGCACCTGGGCCGTTAGGGCTATGCTGTGCTGTGCCCCTATTCATCAATTTCCAATTGTCTAAGAATCATAACCTCAAGGAACATCTAGTTTCACAGAATTCACCAGAAAGACGTAGGAAAGTCAGACATAATAGAATAATTGTACACACCAAGGCCACCTGATAGGCAGTCACACACAAATGAAATCTATACAGCCGTTGTCCAGGGCTAAGGTTTGGAGAAATGGAAACAACCAGTTTTTAAAAAGAGCTACTGCGGGCTACTGAGATGTCTCCATCCCGAACTGCTGCAGGCAGCCTCTTATTTCAGATGGTGGGTTCATGGAGAGATGTGTCTCCTGCTTCTCAGGTTTCCAGAAGCCACCCTGCTTTACAAGGAGCGGCTGCAGGCTTCTGAGATGTTTCCATACCGGCCTACTGCCTGCAGTCCCAGTCATTGTATGTTGTCCCCAGCATTAGCCAGAGCAATCAGACAAAAAGAGGAGATCAAAGGGATACAGATTGGAAAGGAGGAAGTCAAAATATCACTATTGCAGACGACAGAAGAGTACACTTGATTCACCCCAAAAGTTACACCAGAGAACTCCTAAGCCTGATAAACAACTTCAGCAAGTGCCTGGGTGTAAAATTAACTCAAGCAAAGAAGTAGCCTTCCTCTACACAAAACATAAAGAAGCTGCGAAAGAAATTAGGGAAATGACACCTTTCATAACAGTCCCAAATAATATAAAAATACCTCATTGTGACTTTTATCGAACAAGTGAAAGATCTGTGTGACAAGAACTTCATGATCTGAAGAATGAAATTGAAGAAGGTCTCAGAAAATGGAAAGGTCTTCTATGCTCATGGCTTGGCAGGATGAAGATAG
Source organism: Rattus norvegicus (assembly GCF_021556685.1). Lineage (NCBI taxonomy): Eukaryota > Metazoa > Chordata > Mammalia > Rodentia > Muridae > Rattus > Rattus norvegicus. The sequence goes on from NC_141542.1 coordinate 21,430,885, forward strand.
TAAAAATGGCCATTTTACCCAAAGTGACCTACAGATTCAATGCAATCCCCATCAAAATTCCAATCCAATTCTTCATAGGGTTAGACAGAACAATTTGCAAATTCACTTGGAATAACAAAAGAACCCAGGATCGCTAAAACTATCCCCAACAATAAAGGACTTCCCTGGGAATCACCATCCCTGAACTCAAGCAGTATTACAGAGCATTAGTGATAAAAACTGTATGGTATTGGTACAGAGACAGACAGATAGACCAGTGGAATAGAACTGCAGACCCAGAAATGAACCCACACACCTATCTATGGGCACTTGATTTTTGACAAAGGAGACAAAACAATCCAGTGGAAAAAATATACTTTTTCAGCAAATGGTGCTGGTTCAACTGGAGGTCAGCATATGGAAGAGGACAAATCATCCCCTTCTTATTGCCCTGGACAAAGCTTAAGTCCAAGTGGATCAAGGACCTCTACATCAAACCAGATACACTCAAACGAAGAGAAGCAAAAGTGGGGAAGAATCTTGAACACGAGGACACTGGAAAAAATTTCCTTAACAAATATGAATGGCTTCTGCTCTAAGATCAAGAGTAGACAAATGGGATCTCATAAAACTGCAAAGCTTCTGTAAGGCAAAGGACACTGTGGTTAGGACAAAACACCAATCAACAGATTGGGAAAAGACCTTTACTAATCCTACAACTGATAAAGGGCTAATATCCAAAATATACAAAGAACTCATGAAGTTGGACTGCAGGGAGACTAATAAACCTATTAAAAATTGAGGTTCAGAGCTGAACAAGAATTCATAGCTGAGGAATAGGGAATGGCTGAGAAGCACCAAAAGAAATGTTCAACATCTTTAGTTATAAGGGAAATGCAAATCAAAACAACCCTGAGATTTCACCTCACACCAGTCTGAAGGCCTAAGATCAAACACTCAGTTGACAGAAGATGCTTGTGTAGATGTGAGAAAGAGGAACACTCCTCCATTGTTGGTGAGATTGCAGACTGGTACAACCATTCTGGATATCAGTCTGGAGGTTCCTCAGAAAATTAGACATTGCACTAGCTGAGGACCCAGCTGTACCTCTCTTGCACATATACCCAAAAGATGCTCCAACATACAACAAGGCACATGCTCCAGTATGTTCATAGCAGCCTTATTTATAATAGTCAGAAAATGAAAAGATCCCAGATGCCCTTCAACAGAGGAATGGAAACAGAAAGTGTGGTACATCTACACAATGGAGTACTACAGTGATATCAAAAACAATGACTTCATGAAATTCATAGGCAAATAGAATGAACTAGAAAATATCACCCTGAGTGAGTTAACACAATATAAAACACACACATGGTATGCACTCATTGACAAGTGGATATTACCCCAAATGCTTGAATTCCCCAAGATTCACAGACCAAATGAAATTCAGGAAGGATGACCAAAGTGTTGATGCTTCACTCCTTCCTTTAAAGGAGAAGAAGAATCACTATTGAAGGGATGGGGAAGCAAAGTTTACCGCAGAGCCTGGAGGAATGGCCATTCAGAGTCTACCCCACATGTGACCTATACATATACAGCCTTCAAACTAGATAACGTGGATGAAGCTAAGAGGTGTAGGCTGATAGGAACTAGATATAGATGTCTCCTGAGAGGCACAGCCAGAGCATGTCAAATACAGTGGCGAATGCTAGCAACAAACCATTGAACTGAAAACTGGACCTCAGTTGGAGGAATTACAGAAAGATTGAAAGAGCTGAAGGGACTTGCAACCCCATAAGGACAACCATGCCTGCCAAGCAGAGATCCCAGAGACTAAACCACTACCCAATCACTATACAGGGACTGTGCCATGGCTCCATCTGCATGTGTATCAGAGGATGGTCTTCTTGGGCACAAATGGAATGAGCAGCCCTTGGTCCTGCCTAGGCTGGGAAAGTGGATGGATGGTGAAGGGAACACCTTATAGAAGAGGGGGAGGGCGATGGTATTCAGACTTATTTCTGGAAAACAAGGAAGGAATAACATTTGAATTCAAAATGAAAAATATCCAATTAAAATTCAACAACAACAAAATGGTGTTTAGAGCTTCAAATAAAAAAAGCCACAATCAGGAAACAGAATTGTATGCCTCTGGTTTTCTTCAAATATGCTCAGGGCCCAGGTAGGTTCTGGGCCCAGGCTGAACCAAGCAGGTTCCTGCCACTGACTGCTCCTCTATTCCTGTTTCCAGAGGCATCATGCAGATTAATATTGGGCCAGAGATGTGGGAAGAGCTGGGCAGAAGTGGCTTTCTGTTCTGTGGCATCAGGATTATCTGCATTCCTGGGTGTTCATCATTTTCTGCCCGGGAATTTGGGTGCAGGCTTCCCGATTGCTTTAAAGTCCCTTATGCCACGTTTATATGTCCTGGGAGATATTACAGAGAAATTAATGTTTATCCCATTAATTTGTTCAACACTCTCATCGACAGAGTATAATTTAGAGGTAACTATATATTTGACAGCAAGCATACACAGTGGGTAATATATGCAATATGAAGTTGAAATTCACAGAGTTTGGAACACAGTGAACAGTGACTGTATAATTGCCTTTGAATCTCAGTCTGACTGGGAAGTGATTTTGATGCCCAGTCCCCATGAGAATACAGAGATCCATCCCTCCCTGATAGCTGTGGGACTTCAGATGTTGACACTAGTGATCAATAAAGAAGGTTCTTAAGAGTGAAGAGTTTGAGATTACTCTTTTTTTCACCAGGATACATCCAATTTACTTGATAGTAACCAGATGCAGGTAGTCAATATATACAGTCTATATCATAATCAAAATAGAAAACCAAATGAACAAAACAACAACACATAAATAACAAAACTTCAAATGAATAGGAGGAAAACCAAATAACCAAAATAATCAAAACTCAGCCACACTTAAATAGAGGAGCTGCGCTAAGCATTTTTTGCTGCTCCTTTTGCAGAATAGATTTATAGCCTGTGTCTTTCCTTGGAGACACAGTAGACAAGCAGTTACTGATGGTAATAATCTTTCCAAGAGGAGTGGAAGTAGGTCTGTTTTGTTGGAGTGGGGGTATTAAGGACAAAGCCATCCAATACTGAGTAGAAATGATATTACAGACTTTGTCTCAAAGTCTTTCCAATGTTGTGAACTGATCTCCATGAAAATCTTCTGCATGACCCATCAGGACAAGTACAAATTTACACATCCACAGTCTTTCTGGATGACCAGCAGCTCTTGATTGATGTGCATCCACACTTATCTGAGTCCCTCCAAAAGTGTACACTTGCTGGAGGGAGGGGAGGTGAAAGTACGGCCTATTCAATCCAAAGAAATCAAACTAAAGGAGGAAAATGCAGTCCACAATTGCTATGGACATTACAGATGAGACGCAATAGTGGTGTATTTGCTGTGCACACTTAGTTCTCCTCCTGTAGCACTTCTCTCCATGGGAGATCTTGCTCTGGTCTGTGTCTTGTTCGAGTTTCTCCTGGAGAATTTCAGACCTAGCAGAGCAAGGGAAAAAGGTTTAGTGAGGGGTTGTCAATTCAGCTCTCCCTCTTACATCAGCTCTATTCAGTTGGACAATCCAGCATGACCTGTCAGCTGAGGTCAGTCCCTGCATCCCCAGGTGTCATAGAGTACCTGGGCTTGGATATATATCTCAGCTTTTAAAACTGCTAGAATTTGAACTGTGGACCATACACTGTATTGGAATTTAGAGAAAAAATGAGCGTATTTTTCCACTGGTCCAGATATATTATGTTGAGTAATAACATTGTAGCTATGTCTGAATCTGAGTTCAAAAGAGGGATGAGCAACCTAGAATACCATGTGGATTCCTTCTGGAGAACATAACTAGAATTGAGGTAAAAGTTCTGATTATGTTTGCAGTGAAGGAACCTGCCTAGGTTCCATTTTAAGCACTGTACCTGCAAATGCACAGAGAAGACATCTCACATCAAATCCATGGGAATTGCATAGATCCTGTAATCACTGAGAATGTGCTCCATGCAAATCTTCCCAGTGCACACACGGACATTAAAGGTGATTGTGATGTAGAAACAGAACAGCACCCCTGTAAGTCTATGGCTAGTGCAAGGCAGTTAGTGAGAGGACAGAAGAGAAAATGTCCTCAGATCTTTCCAGAGAGATCACAGGAAGAAAGGAGTAGAACATAGCAAGAAATCCAGAGGATCATATATATTGTTTCATGGGCAAAATTCATATGAACTGTACCAGAACAATACTCTGAGTAGCTCTTTAGCTGCCTGAGGCTGAAATCCATGTAGGTGGTCATTCACCCAAAACAGGTACTTATATAGGGAAAGGATATACAAATGGTTTCTTCCAGCCTGTGTTCCTACCTGAACATTAATGCTTAATGTAAAGACTCCCCAGTATACGCTGGAGGCATAAAAACAAATGTTGAGTGGGATATGTACATAGTGAATAGAGCCTATAGATAGCTCAGTCAGTGTTGTGCTGTCCTCTCATAAACTGACATAGACTCAGGGTTCTTTCCCTATTACCAATCTTGCTTTGCAAGTTCCCAGGGCTGTGTAGAGCAGTCTTGTTCCCCAGCAAAGGATCATATGTTGGTGGTAGACTAGACTCTTGTTCTTGTTCACTGTTTCAGACTTTCCCCAAAGTGTGCAGCTTCTTCTAATCTGAGCTGTCTTTACCATAGCCTGAGTGACTTCATGCCCAAAGCTAGAATCATAGGAAATCTCCATAACCAGGATCCAAATCAACAATTTTTCTCCCCGTAATGTGATTGTGCCACAGATATTTTGAGTAAGTGCGTAAAAGCTTGCATGGATTTTCTCAGACTGAATCAGAATCTATGGAAGGGCTCCACCCTATGGTACACTTTTACTCCTTGGCTGATGGACCTCTGGATAGATTCTCCTTCAGGGCTACTCTGGGACCACTACAACACTGATGCTCCCTAGTTGCAATGGCAACACCTACTCCTTGTTGTGGAATCACTGGGTTAACTAAACGTTCTGTTCCACTTTCTGAACATGGCTTCTCATAGGGCTACCTGTTCTTACACTCCCAGACCCATCTGAAATTCATCATTTCTCCTAACTCCATTGAGGCTGAAATTAACTGAGAGAAAATGATGTTGATTGACAGCACTTGCAGAATGCTACACAGATAACATAGGGGAGAGCTTTAGATTATCTGTGCACCTAAAGGGGCTCCTGACACTGCACTGTTCTTGCACCACAGCATAGCTATGGGACTTTTGCTGGATGACAATACAATTCCAAGCAACTCAAACTCTCAGTGAATATAATCCAAGCCAAACTCCCAGGGGAAGTTGTAGTGTGCATAGGTAGCTGGAAAGAAATGGTAGCAGGCAATGTGGAAAGCAACCTTGGAGAAGACACAGTGAGTGACACAACCTTCCAGTGGGCTTTCACAATTCACAAAGAATAGAGAAGCCGCATAAACTCATGGATTTTATAGAGAAGCCTAGCACTTACCGCCCTGTACTCCTTTCCTTTGATGTGCTCCAAAGGATTTCAATGCAGATCAGTAGTTTTGCCCCTAATCACTTGAAAATCTAACTTTACAGGTGTTTTTGTGTCCTCTTTTTGGGGGGTTGCACTTCTACAGGACTTTATTTTCCTGCTTCTACACCATAACTAAAAGGGACCTGCAAGCTCTAGGCCTGTACCATTTGTTACCACTGTGAAAAACGACTCACTTGAACATATTTCCCACTCCTCCCCCAGTCTTCACGAGATAATTCTGTTACGGTATTTTTGAAAACAGAATAAATTAATACCTTAAGTGTCCTTTTGCTGTACAGAGCTGGATGGAGATGCCAAATGACTGGGCAGCTGTATTTCATGTTTCATGGATGTAAAGTGAACTCTTTCGTAATGAGTACTTTTCTCATGAAACTTGGAAATAGAGGGAAACACATTCACTACTGCAAACACAAACACACATAAACACACAGAAAAACACAGATACTCACTTGCACGCACAAATGAAAACTTTGATCTTGTGCAGCACATTTCCTGTTGAGTGAGGATTTAGTGGGAGCTATGCTGTGTACAAGTCTCTTAGACTCAAGCAGGCTGTGCTGCCCTGGCCTGTACTCATTTCCACTTCAGGAAACCTTTCTATGCAGATACTTGCTGGTCCTACAAGTAAGTGACATGTTCTGCACAGATAGCCTAAACAACACAACATCAAATTCCCAAGAGAGAAATTTCTAGGAAAAGATACCATCAAGCGCTATGCTGACTCATCATAGACCCCTCACTAAAACTACCCTGTTTCCTTCATAGAAGACTTTGGAAGCATCAGAGAAGACAGTGTCTCATGGTCATTTACCAGGAACTTTTCATCACATTAGAGTTCATGTGATATTAAAACAACCTCAATGTCAGTCAGAAGGAGGCTAAAGAAATAACATACCCTGACTTTTCTGAAATGCAGCACTGTGTACAGTATTGAGAGGGAATCTATCCTTAAAGAATGCCATGCCCATGATATAGTCAGCAAAGCAATGTCAGCAGAGGGATGCACTCTAGGATTCCATGCAAGATCATGGTGAAGCCAATAAGACAATCCAGAATCTTCCCGGGGGATACCTCTGTTCAGGTAAAGTGAAGAAATCTAATCCTTATTTTGAAAATAGTTAATGTTTTAAGAATGTGTTGAGACAAATAAGAGACAGGGCTGTACCTGGAACTGGACCGGTGATGCAAAGACTGCTGGCCAGCACAAAACAGGAAGCTTCATGTTTGTTGAGAGACCTAGGCTTAAAGGACGAAGTTGGATAATGACTGGACAAAATTGCTTGTCATTAACTGGCCTCCCCGCATGCTTCCTAAGAGGCAGGTCAGCACAGCAATGCAACTTTCTTGGTGAGAATTGGGGGTATATACGGATAACTTTGTTCTTGAAGTCTCAAATCTCTCATGCCAACCCTCAGCCTTTGAGAAACCTTTTCCACATCCTTGGTCGTCTATCCAGCTTCAGATTGTAAGGCCCACATATGAACTCTCCAGGAGCACTCACATAAGACAGGACTGACATGCTGCTCCTCAGGCTCTGTAGTTACCCAAGATCTATGAAGCATGAAGACACCATCTTCATATACAGGGAGAAGAGGGGAGGAAGAACAAAAGCCACCACAAATGACAATGAGAACCGGTTCTTTGCCATTTCCACCAGCCTCTCCTCCTTGAAAACTACTTACTTCCTGGAGTCTCACAAGATTCCTGTAAAGAAAATGAGCTCCAGGCTTTTGCTTCATCTCTCAAAGCCCTGTTCTAGTCTAAAGAGGGGCTCCCACATAGCACCCTCCACACATAATGGCATGTAGTGCTCTGCTGTGTGATCAACCTATCTCCCTTAATAAACTGCAGATTCTCGAAGAGCAAGAGCATTTGCTTTCCAAACATGCAGTTTCCTGAAGAGGGGCTATCTCCACAGAAAGCCTTGTAAACCATCACATGAATGAACACTTGGATGAGACAGAAGACAGTACATGGATCAGCCAATAGACAGTTTGTCTATGTTTATGGTAAGACATGAGGACCACCTGACCCTGAGGCCTAATCCTACCTGCTGTTGCTTTGCACTGGGGACACAGATGTTCATTCCGGCCTCTTCACAGAGCCTCTTTGCCTCCACAGAGGATGCTGGCAGTTCAGTCTGCTCCACCAGCAGTTCTCTCTTCTCATTCAGCAAAATCTGTATATTGTTCTTCAATTGAGCTTGTTCACGCAGGAGCTGGGAGTGCCTGATGCTGAACCACAAACAAAAAATGGTAAACCCAGCCAGCTTCTATTTGCCTGTCACTCTTGCAAGTCCAATCATCCCTTCAAGGGTCCTCATCCGCAGACATCCCCAGAATAGAGCCACACTATACAAGTTAGCACCAATTAGAGGAGGTCAAATCCAGAATCCACATTCAACATGAATCAAAGTACTTCTGAAAATCCTGACACTGAGACGGTTTATATAAATCCAGGAAGAAGAAATGGTCCATATGGGTGCTTATATGTCCATGATATGCTAAAACCATCTCACGTAGTGGGTAAATCCCCTCTGAGGGGTAATTGAAGTCCCAATAGCTATACAATCTTTCCATGTGTTTCTCATGGATCACAGATCTTTAAATCTTCTGTCAGAGTCCTAGAGATTCAGAGTTGATTGATATTCCCATCACGGTACAAAACTTTCTATCTAGAGGATCCTTAATGGGGAAAATACCAATTGGAGGGTCTTTACACCCTTCACATGTAGGACAACTGAGTCCAAGAGCTACAAACATAAGACCCTTGCCAGGAGGCAGGCTTCGTGTTAAAAGTCAGACACTACAGAACCAGAGCCCTGACTTTGGTCAATGTCATACAGGACAGGAGCATTCCCTGCCTAGTGCTGGGTTCTCATCTCTGTCAGCGACTCACCGGTAGGAACTGTTCACTTGTATGAGCTCCTTGTACCTCTCCATGGCCTCACTTATTGAACTGGTCATCATTTGCATAGCCATCATTCTCATCTCATGTTCGGATTGAAGTATTGGCAATTCGACATCCAGCCTGTTGTGGGGCATGGCCCAAGGAAAAAAATAACCATCTGAACTCAGGATTTCAGAATTAAGTGAATTGTAAATTAAAAAAACCCAATAAAAAATTGAAATTTAAGAAATGTGGGGAGAGAGAAGAATGTGGCAAACACAAAGACCAGAGCAAAAACACAACAGTGAGACTCCAACAACAATTCTTTCAAGGAAATATTTCTACGCAAATCAGCAAAGAGTTATTTTGAAATATGGACATTTCCTAAGACTGTGGAGATATGGTTCCCCCAAGACCATCTGTACTGCAGTGGCTTGGGTCTAACAGATAGTTGTGATGATATTTCTTTTGTTTTGAAAACAGGGATTCTCAAACCTTGTTTCCTATTGTTCCATGAATTCCCAGAGGGAATAACTACTTTGACAGTGTAGAGGATTTGTAACCCCTCCTTCCCTCAGGAGGGTCCTATCTACCACCTAAGTAAATACAGGGTGCAAAGTGCTCTGTTGATCCATGTGGGCATCCCCACTATCATGACCTGCAAACTATCCATCAGACATATCCTAAGATCCCATGAAACTCCCCAGACTCCCTGACCGAGAGCTTAATACACACAAACACTTTCACATACTTACATACCAATCAATATACAAACACAAGCAGAATCCCAACTACATGCATGGAGGTGCCATAGAATCAGTGTATAATGAAAAAAATAAGAGGAAAAGAGTGAAGATGTGCAGGCATTTCATTCCCTCACTTACAGGCAGCAAGTGTGACCAGGTACTTTTAGCTGTTGACAGAAACAACGATAATCCAAGGAGCTCAGGGTCAAGTACAAAAGAGGTTGACCCTAAACACACAGGACCTAGTTTGTCTCACAAGCAAATGTCTTCCAAATCTCCTAAAATCCAGGATGAGAGGTAAACCTCTCTTGTGCTAAGAGGAAATCTTGGGTTAGCAGAGAGAGAGCACAAGACAGTGAACAGGTTACTGGCCATAATGACTACCTGTGGTCCCAATCATCATAGATATAAAGGTCCAGGATTTGATAAAGTTCATCCCTCTCGAATTGACACTTCTGCATTTCAAATTTGAGTTCTTCCAGTTCCTTTAGACGCTCCTCTTGCTTACTGACATTTTGGGATGGTGCCTTCCTACCAAAACCTGTAGATAGATAAACCCTAGTGAATTTGCATATTTGATGGCCCATGGGCAGAAAAGATCATTCTGAATCCCAAAAGGAGGTGAGGAAGGGGAAATGGTAAAGACTGGGTGAATCCCTTAAAGAGCAGAAAAGCTTTCTTAAAGGTGGATTCTTAAGCTATGTCCCTCTTCCCAACCTCTAATGCCATACACGTGCCACATTCACTATTACAGGACCCCTCACCCTGAATAGTATAACGTGACTGATACATAAACATCTGGGATGTTGTTATCTCATATCAGATGTGTTTCAGTTAATCGTGAAGTTCATACTGCTTAGCACCATCAGGCTCTAATCATGTGTGTTCCACCCAAAGTGTCTGAGAACTCAATTCATGACTAGGGGTGCATCCTTCCTTGTTCTCACCATCAGAGACTTATGTAACCTACAGTAATCTAGAGGATGAAATGCTTCAACTCCCAACCATGGATGGTCACATTTTTAATCTCACAATGCCTCCTCCTGCCATTCATTGACACTCACAATTAAAAAGCTTCCAGAAAAGAAACTGAAGGCTTACCACTTTCTGGCTTTCTCTCAAATTAACGATCAGGAACTCCTGACTCTTGGTTTGCCTTTGAGAAATCCCAAGGCTCCTGCTTGTAAGGCCTAATCTTAGAAGGCACATCTCAAACATACCTCTTGAGGATGTTCCCCAACTCTGCCCAGGACTCACCAAGCCTTCCCCAGAATGATTTCCATCCTTCCAAGGAAGATGAGAGGAGGTCATCTTCCTTCAGCCTTGGTGTGGTCTCTCCTTGATCAACACTTTCCTTCTGAAATAGCCTAAGCGGCTGGCGAAACATGCCTGTTTGTGAACCCAAAGGGAACTGAAGGAATATCCCAAAGGCAGTTGGTGTAACCACAACACTGGTGACATCACAGAAGATTCTAGGGATCTCTTAGATACAATAGATTGTCCAGTGAAGGGCTTACTGATGATGCCACTGGGAAGTTCTATGACCTACCTGCTGACTAGCTCTCCAAAAATTGATCAATTTCTGTGCGGACCCTTTCCTCCAGTCTCTCATACATCACTGGGAATACCATTTGGCAACCTCTATTGCTAAGCTAGATGTTTCTCTGTGCATCATTAGAAGTCAACAATGCTTTTGCTGGGGAGGGTTGCTTACAACCTGAATGAGAGAACAGATTTTTCTTAGCACCCAAATCTCTAGGGACCAAGAAACAGGGAGTTTTTTCTTAAAAGTAAATCTACTACTCGAGACAATGCATGTGACACACATTTCGATTCCTAAGGTTTTCCTTTTTATGGAGGCCAATACGTTTCTTCTAGACCTCTGAGTATATAAAACCTGTAAATATTTGCTAACTGTGCAGTCCTTGACAGTTGACATTGTTTTTATTTACATATCCATGTATTTCACAAAATCAATGGTCTATTATCTTATTTTTTAGAATAAAAACATGTGGTGTGTGTGAGATATGTATGAGGTGTTTATGAAGATTGTGTGTGTGCGTAACAGGAGAGTGCATGTGGTGTGTGTGAGATATGTATGAGGTGTGTATGAAGACTGTGTGTGTGCGTGAAAGGAGAGTGCATGTGGTGTGTGTGAGATATGTATGAGGTGTGTATGAAGATTGTGTGTGTGCGTGACAGGAGAGTACATGTGATGTGTGTGAGATATGTGTGAGGTGTGTATGAAGAGTGTGTGTGTGTGTGACAGGAGAGTGCATGTGGTGTGTGTGAGATAAGTGTGAGGTTGCACGGAGCCATATTGGATTTGGGCCTAGCCGCTTTTTGACTGCATGGTTCAAAGTGACTCTGGGCTGTTTGGCCACAGAGACTCACCCCGAAGATGACTGCCATAAATCTTAAGATTGTTGGATAAAGCCTCTCCCATGAATTTACGGCACAGGAGTATAACATTCAAGGGATGCCTCAGCTTGAGCAGATACCAGTTATCTCCTCAGTCAACACCCAGTGTCTCCACCACCTGACCTCATCGCCTGACTTCTTTGCCTCCAGCTATCACTGCCTATACCCTCATCTCCCCCTCCTTCATATTTCACAAAGGTCACTCCCCCTACCTGAAAGCCTTAAAAGCGGCAATGTTCATCCCAATAAACGAGACCTTGACAACAGAACTTTTGCTTGGTCTCCTTCTTCTCTTCACCCCCATTTTGGCCCACAGGTAGAAAGCCTCTTCGGGACCCTGAATAACTGGGTCCCCGCTGGCGGGGCCAAGTGGCGCCCGAACACAGGGACCCCGAAGCAAGGCCGACTACAGGACGATGGAGATAAGAGAGCTGCAGCGGGAATCAAGGACTCTTCAGGCCGCATCGCTCGTGTGTCGCTGGAGAAGGAGGTAAGGACCGGTCGAATAATTGTCGTCTAATTGCCATGGGGAAGGTATGGATTTAGGAGGCTTGTTTCATAGGAGAGATCAAGCGCTCACTCAGGGAGAGAGGATTAAGAGTTAAGAAAAAGGATTTAATCAAGTTTTTTTGTTTTATTGATGAAAGGTATCCCTGGTTAATTTTAAGCAGTGTGGGGCTAGCTTAAGTAAAACTTGTAATAAAAAAGGGACAAGGTAATGGTAAAGTGTTTTTGCATATGCGTTCTTTTAGAGTTATATTTTAGTCTTTGGATCCTGACTAGAGATAGTTTACACCCTAGACATGAGAGAGAATGGGTTTGGGAAAAACAGTCCTCCCGGACTCTCCACGGATGCTTTGGAGAAAGAGAAAAACTTTTCAGGGCTCTCCTGGGAACAGAAGAAAGGCAGGAGACGTCCTGCCTCTCTGCTGGCTTCTATTGGAGAAATGCTTATTTCTAGTTCTGGGTTCCATAGGTAGGATATGTGGGTCCCTATCGTGGGACACCATCTAGTTTTTTCCCTCTATGTCTATTGTGTGTCCTTGGTGCACCAAGCTATCCATGTCTGTCAGTTTATGTCTGTGGTCTTTGTTTCTCGTTGTTTAAATGTTTTATGTTTCGTGTTCAAAAGAAAAAAATGATAAAAACTTTATCTGCCAGTCGTTCACACCTTGACTTGGTTTTAACTCGTTTCAAGAAGGGAACAATGCATAAAAAACAGTTTCAATTGGCTTTTGGAGCCTACATCTGTAGCTAGAAGCCTAAGTCTGCTGGACAAGCTCCCCAGGGGCTGGCTAAATGTTTATACTAGCTGATCCTAAAGACACCAGGAGCTTCACAGCTTAAAAGGTGTAACATTGGTAACAGAAAGTTGGCTTAAAACTGTAATTTGGATATGAGCCAACCTAGGGAAACAGGTCCAAATTGAGGTAATATTTTTATGGAATTCTTATTCTAAAAACCAGGCTTCTAAAAGATTTTAGGGCAATGTCTCTTTGTTGAGGTATTGGAGACCGCACCATCGTGCATTCATATGTAGGAATTGGCAATCATAGCCAAAGTTGTGGCTTGCCCTAAAGTTACTGTATTTTGATGCTAATTCCACTGCCCCAAGAACAGCTGCCTAGTCACATACTCAGAATTCAGGTGACTTTCCAAAGTTGTGGTTGTGCTCTGGTGTTACAAAGAGATCTTAAAGATTGTGATTAAAGATTGTCAGTGTTACATTGACTAACTCAAACTTATTTGCAATTAAGAAAAAATCAAACAGGTAGAGATTGTTACAAGATTTCCGAAGGATTGATGAGGTTTTAGAACTTGTGAGAGCATTACAGCTTGTTTGCTTACTCCAACTGCCATTTCAAGATAGATTTAGAGGATTGTTTTTATGCAGTTTGTTTACATCCTGGCGATTGTGAGTTTTTATTTTGTGAGCTTGCTTATAATTTTAGAGAGCCCATGAAGTGATATCATTAAAAATTTTTTACAAAAGAGTGGCTACTAGCCTTATATTATGTAATTTTGTTGCTTCTTCAATGTAAGAAGTTAGAACTTTGAATCTTTCAGTGTATATGGAAGTTTTTACTACAAACCTTTGCTCTCAAAATGAGCTTTAACATTTGGGGAGTAACTATTGCTCCAGAGAAGATTCAATATTCATTTTTAATATTTAAAACTAATTTTAAGCTTCTAAGGATATGTTAATTGCCAAAGTACCTCACCTTACCAGAGGACTTAACTTTGTTATCCTCATTGGAGATAAAGCTTTTGTCATTAGTACAAAATTGTAGGCTAGAGTCATGGAAGTATTTTAAAAAGAAACCTGGTGAAACATACCTTATTCCAAACAGCAATCAAATTGGTTATTACAAAATACTGATATTTGGCCTATTACATATACAAATTTCAGGCAAAATTGATAATTTTACTCCTTGCATGCTTTTGTATTTACTGTAAATTTGTGCATGCAACCCATAGAAAATGCGCTTAGTGTATTTATAGGTGGTTCATCTAATGAAAAGGCTACATGTATGATTGGATCACTTGTTTATTCTCTTGAGTTTCCCCCGCTTCAACACAGATTATTAAATTACATTACGTGCTGTAGCCACTGTTTTTAAATGTTAAAAATCAAGCTTTCAATTCATACGCTGATAGCCAATGTGTGGCTTGTGGTTTTACAATTGATTAAAAAGTTTTCGTTCTTTTGTTTTTTTTTTTTAGATACTACTAGCCCTCAAATTTTACAATTACTTAATGCTATATTAGAGGCAGGTTTTCTACTTAAAATCAAAGTGATTTCAGTGTGAATTGTCTGACAACTCACTGTCCTTTCAGTGCTCTGGCTCAGACAACTAAACAAAACCATAGACCCAGCTCTTTGAAAATGGTAATGGAGTTGATAACACACCCTCTTGAAAAGAGGAAGACTCCATTTGCTTACTTTCAACTCCCAGCCTCACCTTGCCGGCTCAGGGATTTCTAGTACAGTATTTATAGGATTTGGCATCTCTAATTAATGCTTATGTTTAGGTAAATAAAGCTGGTGAGGGGCTGGAGAGATGGCTCAGTGGTTAAGAGCACTAAGTACTGTTCCTTTATAGGCCATTTAAGAACTCAAACTGGATTGCCTAGACCCCTTAACAAGGGAGGACAATGATACCAGACAGATTATAGGCCTTACATAGGAACAGTTAGTAAAAAAATCTCATTCTTTATATATCCAAAACAGTAATGCTGGAGACAATAATTTGGTATAAAAGTAAATTTATAAATACAAGTGCTCAGTGTCCTCAATTTAATCCTTAAGGACTTATCTTAATAAATAATATTTTAACAATATTTTAATAAATAAAAAGGGGAGTTATCCCTGTATGCTAAAATATGCTCCTTTTATTTCAATTTTAAAATTTGGATGCCAAGGAACACTCTGAGTTTATGGCACCCTACAGCTAGGCATACTTCTGCCTAGGTGAAATAGAAAGATCCACATATTGGCATGATCCTGTTCAGATATTTTATATGGGGAAGAGGGAATCTTTGTGTTTTTTCTACAGGATGCTACAGGAGTGTGCCAGCTGCCCAAGTGGCTGGTGAGACTTGCTGATCCTGGGAGCATGAAGATTCAGCTCTCCTGGTTCAGGTCCCTGGAGTCATTCCTGTGTCCTTGGAGGAATATGGAGGATTCCCACTCATCTTTTGTCATCACAGAAATTCTGGCGTTGCTGCAGTCATTGTGTTCCGTCCCACCACGGCCTGCGCTCCGACCCTCTGTGCACTGTTGCTTGGTGGAAGCTGCTGTGGACTGGGGAACTCTGCCCTGTTTTGCAGATCTCAGACATGGTCCCATTGCCTGCTGGTTGTTCCAGAGAAGAATGACCGATCCTGAACTGTCCTGGGAAAGACCTTGGCATTTTCGCTGCTATTGTAGCAGCCATTACTGCTGCAGCCATTGTGTCTGCAGTGTCTGGAGCTACCCTCCCCCAATCTATTGTTAAGCAAGCACAGTGGGTGAACTTTCTGGAGTAGTTGCTAACAATTGGGAATTCTAAATTTTATTACAGGAGAGGCTTGACTAGGCCCTTGGTGGTATGGCCATAACAGCTGAGGAGAACCAGATGAGGTGCCTACAACTTATCGGGAGAGGCTCAATTTCCACAATCTCTTATATTAATGCCATCTGGCCCTTGCTCTTTCGCCCCTGGGCTCAAGTGAGAGGAATGAGAAGATGACCTGATGTAGCTATCCTCAGGGACGGGCAACTTCCTCTGACCCTTGACCAATCTAAGACAGGAACCTTGGGGGCGACAAGGTGATCCTATGACAGATAAGGCTGGGGTTTGAGAGGTCGATCCTAAGACAGAGGTGGCTACACCCCGTTTAAACGTGCGGGCCGGTCAAATGCTCCTCTGCCCAGTTTCTCCCCCAATAACACACACGTATAGCCCAGAACGGTGTGTTACAGCATAAGTTCATTCCTAGCCATTGGGGTGCAGTCCTAACTGCAAGAGTGGCTTGCCATGGCCGAGCTGGGCACTCTGTGAGGCATGTCTGATCTCTCTCAGACCACTACTTCCACCTAATGGTTTTTTTTTTTTTTTTTAAAGAAAAATGGGGGAGATGCACGGAGCAATATTGGATTTGGGCCTAGCCGCTTTTTGACTGCATGGTTCAAAGTGACTCTGGGCTGTTTGGCCACAGAGACTCACCCCGAAGATGACTGCCATAAATCTTAAGATTGTTGGATAAAGCCTCTCCCATGAATTTACGGCACAGGAGTATAACATTCAAGGGATGCCTCAGCTTGAGCAGATACCAGTTATCTCCTCAGTCAACACCCAGTGTCTCCACCACCTGACCTCATCGCCTGACTTCTTTGCCTCCAGCTATCACTGCCTATACCCTCATCTCCCCCTCCTTCATATTTCACAAAGGTCACTCCCCCTACCTGAAAGCCTTAAAAGCGGCAATGTTCATCCCAATAAACGAGACCTTGACAACAGAACTTTTGCTTGGTCTCCTTCTTCTCTTCACCCCCATTTTGGCCCACAGGTAGAAAGCCTCTTCGGGACCCTGAATAACTGGGTCCCCGCTGGCGGGGCCATGAGGTGTGTATGAAGACTGTGTGTGTGCGTGACAGGAGAGTGCATGTGGTGTGTGTGAGATATGTATGAGGTGTGTATGAAGACTGTGTATGTGTGCGTGACAGGGGGGCATGTGGTGTGTGTGAGATATGTATGAGGTGTTTATGAAGGGTGTGTGTGTGCATGACAGGAGAGTGCATGTGATGTGTGTGAGATATGTATGAGGTGTGTATGAAGAGTGTGTGTGTGAGTGAAAGGAGAGTGCATGTGGTGTGTGTGAGATATGTATGAGGTGTGTATGAAGATTGTGTGTGAGAATGAAAGGGTAATGAGCAGACATGTGCATGATTGTGGGAGTTTGAGAAAAGAAAACTGGAATAAAAAAGCAGAGTGCACAAAAGAATGCAGAGTCTGTGCAGCCTCAAGCTGAGAGAGAAGGAGAGAGAGAGAGAGAGAGAGAGAGAGAGAGAGAGAGCAAACAACATAGCTCTCTTGTTTATGCCTGTTTTCCTGATTTGAAAGTAAATATTGACACCGCCGGAACCTGAAGGAAACAGACCAGATAAACAGTTCTCTGCACCCAAATCCCGTGGGAGGGAGAGCTAAACCTTCAGAGAGGCAGACAAGCCTGGGAAACCAGAAGAGACTGCTCCCTGCACACACATCTCAGACGCCAGAGGAAAAAGCCAAAGACCATCTGGAACCCTGGTGCACTGAAGCTCCCGGAAGGGGCGGCACAGGTCTTCCTGGTTGCTGCCGCTGCAGAGAGCCCCTGGGCAGCACCCCACGAGCAAACCTGAGCCTCAGGACCACAGGTAAGACCAAATTTTCTGCTGCAAGAAAGCTGCCTGGTGAACTCAAGACACAGGCCCACAGGAACAGCTGAAGACCTGTAGAGAGGAAAAACTACACGCCCGAAAGCAGAATACTCTGTCCCCATAACTGACTGAAAGAGAGGAAAACAGGTCTACAGCACTCCTGACACACAGGCTTATAGGACAATCTAGCCACTGTCAGAAATAGCAGAACAAAGTAACACTAGAGATAATCTGATGGCGAGAGGCAAGCGCAGGAACCCAAGCAACAGAAACCAAGACTACATGGCACCATCGGAGCCCAATTCTCCCATCAAAACAAACATGGAATATCCAAACACACCAGAAAAGCAAGATCTAGTTTCAAAATCATTTTTGATCATGATGCTGGAGGACTTCAAGAAAGACGTGAAGAACTCCCTTAGAGAACAAGTAGAAGCCTACAGAGAGGAATCGCAAAAATGCCTGAAAGAATTCCAGGAAAACATAAATAAACAAGCAGAAGCCCATAGAGAGGAGACACAAAAATCCCTGAAAGAATTCCAGGAAAACACAATCAAACAGTTGAAGGAATTGAGGATGGAAATAGAAGCAATCAAGAAAGAACACAGGGAAACAGCCCTGGATATAGAAAACCAAAAGAAGAGACAAGGAGCTGTAGATACAAGCTTCACCAACAGAATACAAGAGATGGAAGAGAGAATCTCAGGAGCAGAAGATTCCATAGAGATCATTGACTCAACTGTCAAGGATAATGTAAAGCAGAAAAAGCTACTGGTCTAAAACATACAGGAAATCCAGGACTCAATGAGAAGATCAAACCTAAGGATAATAGGTATAGAAGAGAGTGAAGACTCCCAGCTCAAAGGACCAGTAAATATCTTCAACAAAATCATAGAAGAAAATTTCCCTAACCTAAAAAAAGAGATACCCATAGACATACAAGAAGCCTACAGAACTCCAAATAGATTGGACAAGAAAAGAAACACCTCCCGTCACATAATTGTCAAAACACCAAACGCACAAAATAAAGAAAGAATATTAAAAGCAGTAAGGGAAAAAGGTCAAGTAACATATAAAGGCAGACCTATCAGAATCACACCAGACTTCTCGCCAGAAACTATGAAGGCCAGAAGATCCTGGACTGATGTCATACAGACCCAAGAGAACACAAATGCCAGCCCAGGTTACTGTATCCAGCAAAACTCTCAATAAACATTGATGGAGAAACCAAGATATTCCATGACAAAACCAAATTTACACAATATCTTTCTACAAATCCAGCACTACAAAGGATAATAAATGGTAAAGCCCAACATAAGGAGGCAAGCTATACCCTAGAAGAAGCAAGAAACTAATCGTCTTGGCAACAAAACAAAGAGAATGAAAGCACACAAACATAACCTTACATCCAAATATGAATATAACGGGAAGCAATAATCACTATTCCTTAATATCTCTCAATATCAATGGCCTCAACTCCCCAATAAAAAGACATAGATTAACAAACTGTATACGCAATGAGGACCCTGCATTCTGCTGCCTACAGGAAACACACCTCAGAGAAAAAGACAGACACTACCTCAGAGTGAAAGGCTGGAAAACAACTTTCCAAGCAAATGGTCAGAAGAAGCAAGCGGGTGTAGCCATTCTAATATCAAATAAAATCAATTTCCAACTAAAAGTCATCAAAAAAGATAAGGAAGGACACTTCATATTCATCAAAGGAAAAATCCACCAAGATGAACTCTCAATCCTAAATATCTATGCCCCAAATACAAGGGCACCTACATACGTAAAAGAAACCTTACTAAAGCTCAAAACACACATTGCACCTCACACAATAATAGTGGGAGATTTCAACACCCCACTCTCATCAATGGACAGATCATGGAAACAGAAATTAAACAGTGATGTCGACAGACTAAGAGAAGTCATGAGCCAAATGGACTTAACGGATATTTATAGAACATTCTATCCTAAAGCAAAAGGATATACCTTCTTCTCAGCTCCTCATGGCACTTTCTCCAAAATTGACCATATAATTGGTCAAAAAACGGGCCTCAACAGGTACAGAAAGATAGAAATAATCCCATGCGTGCTATCGGACCACCAAGGCCTAAAACTGGTCTTCAATAACAATAAGGGAAGAATGCCCACATATACGTGGAAATTGAACAATGCTCTACTCAATGATAAAGTGGTCAAGGAAGAAATAAAGAAAGAAATTAAAAACTTTTTAGAATTTAATGAAAATGAAGGTACAACGTACCCAAACTTATGGGACACAATGAAAGCTGTGCTAAGAGGACAACTCATAGCGCTGAGTGCCTGCAGAAAGAAACAGGAAAGAGCATATGTCAGCAGCTTGACAGCACACCTAAAAGCTCTAGAACAAAAAGAAGCAAATACACCCAGGAGGAGTAGAAGGCAGGAAATAATCAAACTCAGAGCTGAAATCAACCAAGTAGAAACAAAAAGGACCATAGAAAGAATCAACAGAACCAAAAGCTGGTTCTTTGAGAAAATCAACAAGATAGATAAACCCTTAGCCAGACTAACGAGAGGACACAGAGAGTGCGTCCAAATTAACAAAATCAGAAATGAAAAGGGAGACATAACTACAGATTCAGAGGAAATTCAAAAAATCATCAGATCTTACTATAAAAAGCTATATTCAACAAAACTTGAAAATCTTCAGGAAATGGACAATTTCCTAGACAGATACCAGGTATCGAAGTTAAATCAGGAACAGATAAACCAGTTAAACAACCCCATAACTCCTAAGGAAATAGAAGCAGTCATTAAAGATCTCCCAACCAAAAAGAGCCCAGGTCCAGACGGGTTTAGTGCAGAATTCTATCAAACCTTCATAGAAGACCTCATACCAATATTATCCAAACTATTCCACAAAATTGAAACAGATGGAGCACTACCGAATTCCTTCTACGAAGCCACAATTACTCTTATACCTAAACCACACAAAGACACAACAAAGAAAGAGAACTTCAGACCAATTTCCCTTATGAATATCGACGCAAAAATACTCAATAAAATTCTGGCAAACCGAATTCAAGAGCACATCAAAACAATCATCCACCATGATCAAGTAGGCTTCATCCCAGGCATGCAGGGATGGTTTAATATACGGAAAACCATCAACGTGATCCATTATATAAACAAACTGAAAGAACAGAACCACATGATCATTTCATTAGATGCTGAGAAAGCATTTGACAAAATTCAACACCCCTTCATGATAAAAGTCCTGGAAAGAATAGGAATTCAAGGCCCATACCTAAACATAGTAAAAGCCATATACAGCAAACCAGTTGCTAACATTAAACTAAATGGAGAGAAACTTGAAGCAATCCCACTAAAATCCGGGACTAGACAAGGCTGCCCACTCTCTCCCTACTTATTCAATATAGTTCTTGAAGTTCTAGCCAGAGCAATCAGACAACAAAAGGAGATCAAGGGGATACAGATCGGAAAAGAAGAGGTCAAAATATCACTATTTGCAGATGACATGATAGTATATTTAAGTGATCCCAAAAGTTCCACCAGAGAACTACTAAAGCTGATAAACAACTTCAGCAAAGTGGCTGGGTATAAAATTAACTCAAATAAATCAGTTGCCTTCCTCTATACAAAAGAGAAACAAGCCGAAAAGAAATTAGGGAAACGACACCCTTCATAATAGACCCAAATAATATAAAGTACCTTGGTGTGACTTTAACCAAGCAAGTAAAAGATCTGTACAATAAGAACTTCAAGACACTGAGGAAAGAAATTGAAGAAGACCTCAGAAGATGGAAAGATCTCCCATGTTCATGGATTGGCAGGATTAATATAGTAAAAATGGCCATTTTACCAAAAGCAATCTACAGATTCAATGCAATCCCCATCAAAATACCAATCCAATTCTTCAAAGAGTTAGACAGAACAATTTGCAAATTCATCTGGAATAACAAAAAACCCAGGATAGCTAAAGCTATCCTCAACAATAAATAGGCGTCAGGGGGAATCACTATCCCTGAACTCAAGCAGTATTACAGAGCAATAGTGATAAAAACTGCATGGTATTGGTACAGAGACAGACAGATAGACCAATGGAATAGAATTGAAGACCCAGAAATGAACCCACACACCTATGGTCACTTGATTTTTTGACAAAGGAGCCAAAACCATCCAATGGAAAAAAGATAGCATTTTCAGCAAATGGTGCTGGTTCAACTGGAGGGCAACATGTAGAAGAATGCAGATCGATCCATCCTTATCACCCTGTACAAAGCTTAAGTCCAAGTGGATCAAGGACCTCCACATCAAACTAGACACACTCAAACTAATAGAAGAAAAACTAGGGAAGCATCTGGAACACATGGGCACTGGAAAAAATTTCCTGAACAAAACACCAATGGCTTATGCTCTAAGATCAAGAATCGACAAATGGGATCTCATAAAACTGCAAAGCTTCTGTAAGGCAAAGGACACTGTGGTTAGGACAAAACGGCAACCAACAGATTGGGAAAAGATCTTTACCAATCCTACAACAGATAGAGGCCTTATACCCAAAATATACAAAGAACTCAAGAAGTTAGACTGCAGGGAAACAAATTACCCTATTAAAAATGGGGTTCAGAGCTAAACAAAGAATTCACAGCTGAGGAATGCCGAATGGCTGAGAAACACCTAAAGAAATGTTCAACATCTTTAGTCATAAGGGAAATGCAAATCAAAACAACCCTGAGATTTCACCTCACACCAGTGAGAATGGCTAAGATCAAAAACTCAGGTGACAGCAGATGCTGGCGAGGATGTGGAGAAAGAGGAACACTCCTCCATTGTTGGTGGGATTGCAGACTGGTACAACCATTCTGGAAATCAGTCTGGAGGTTCCTCAGAAAATTGGACATTGAACTGCCTCAGGATCCAGCTATACCTCTCTTGGGCATATACCCAAAAGATTCCTCAACATACAAAAGAGACACGTGCTCCACTATGTTCATCGCAGCCTTATTTATAATAGCCAGAAGCTGGAAAGAACCCAGATGCCCTTCAACAGAGGAATGGATTCAGAAAATGTGGTACATCTACACAATGGAATATTACTCAGCTATCAAAAACAACGAGTTTATGAAATTCGTAGGCAAATGGTTGGAACTGGAAAATATCATCCTGAGTGATCTAACCCATTCACAGAAAGACATACATGGTATGCACTCATTGATAAGTGGCTATTAGCCCAAATGCTTGAATTACCCTAGATCCCTAGAACAAACGAAACTCAAGACGGATGATCAAAATGTGAATGCTTCACTCCTTCTTTAAATGAGGAAAAAGAATACCCTTGGCAGGGAAGAGAGAGGCAAAGATTAAAACAGAGACTGAAGGAACACCCATTCAGAGCCTGCCCCACATATGACCCATACATATACAGCCACCCAATTAGATAAGATGGACGAAGCAAAGAAGTGCAGGCCTACAGGAACCGGATGTAGATCGCTCCTGAGAGACACAGCCAGAATACAGCAAATACAGAGGCGAATGCCAGCAGCAAACCACTGAACTGAGAATAGGCCCCCGTTGAAGGAATCAGAGAAAGAACTGGAAGAGCTTGAAGGGGCTCGAGACCCCAAAAGTACAACAATGTCAAGCAACCAGAGCTTCCAGGGACTAAGCCACTACCTAAAGACTATACATGGACTGACCCTGGACTCTGACCCCATAGGTAGCAATGAATATCCTAGTAAGAGTACCAGTGGAAGGGGAAGCCCTGGGTCCTGCTAAGACTGAACCCCCAGTGAACTAGACTATGGGGGGAGGGTGGCAATGGGGGGAGGGTTGGGAGGGGAACACCCATAAGGAAAGGGAGGGGGGAGGGGGATGTTTGCCCGGAAACGGGGAAAGGGAATAACACTTGAAATGTATATAAGAAATACTCAAGTTAATTAAAAAAAAAAAAACCTCATATGCTTTTAAACTCAGACCATTTTTTATTTTCTGCAGTGTATACTTAACCCCTAGGACATAACGGGCAAATGCTTGGCACCCATTAAACAGTCTGTGGTCAAAAAAAAAAAAAAGAAAGTAAATATTGTGTTCATCTGTGGTGTTGGTGGTAAGAATAAAATCCTTAACATGAATAACAGGACCATGCAGAGCATGGCTTTACATTCTATGTACAAATTGAATAGCTAGAGGGAATTACCAAAAAAACAATAAGAATCCTAACAACAATTACAGAAATAATGAAATGAAATAAAACAAAAACAAAAGCAAAAACAACAATACTTTGTGGGTGTTGTAATTTAAGGCACGTATTAATTTTGACCAGCTTTGTAGGTATTTCCAATAAAAAGCAAACAAACAAACAAACAAACAAACAGCCTTATTAAAAGTGCTGCAGGTGCAGGAGAGAAAGCTGGGAGACATCCTGTGCTGCTGCCCCCATGCTGTGATTCTGCAGCAACAACTTCCTTGGGAATAGGAACCTGTATGCAGTGGGATCCCTTTCTGGACCTGGCATTCCAAAATAGGGGATTCCCTAATCCCAAACCTTGGAATCCAGTTGACTTCAGGCCAGGAATGAAGTCATCCATCATTAGTGAAAGAGCAAGGGAAAAATTACATAGGAAAAAATATGTGCCTTAATCAGAAAAGATCCTCAACTTCTAAGGCCTCCACAATCTCCACCCCTCTCTTCTGAGCTGTGCATAGTAATGTTGTATAACTCCAGTTGGTAGGAAAAGGCAGAGTTCTTCCCAGAAAAGTCATACATGATTTTCACCCTGACCTCTGTGAGGTGAGGAGGCATCGTATCACAGAGTCAGCACACCCGGGATAAGGACACAGAAGCCACAGATGACAATGCCAAATGGACTCCCTCCTGAACTTATGGACCCATTAAAATTGAGGTTTAGACTAACCTTAGGCCATTCCACTCCCTGCCCATCCACCTGATTTGTATGTTTGCTCTGAGTAAAAGATCAGCGTGTAGCCCCAAATATCCTCAGGATTGGACTTGGAAATTCAGGAAGAACGATATTGGAGAAGGGATGGCTATGAGGTTACAATGTGGTAACACAAGGTCCAGGTTGACGTTTGCTCCCTGATGTCCGATTTCACTGTCTTGTTATATTTGAGAAAGGGAGAATGTCCAACTTAATATATAAAAGGTACAGAAATTTATTATTTTATATATGCCCTGTAGTTGATCCCTATGTTTCAAGAAAAATGGAGTTTTTATTCATACACACCTCATACATATCTCACACACACGACATGCACTCTCCTTTCACGCACACACACAGTCTTCATACACACCTCATACATATCTCACACACACCACATGCACTCTCCTTTCACGCACACACACAGTCTTCACACCACCTCATACATATCTCACACACACCACATGCACTCTCCTGTCACTCACACACACAATCTTCATACACACCTCACATTCTCTCCTCATTCATTCTCACATGCTCTCCTCATGCTCTCTCCCTGGCTCTCACATTTGTTCTCAGACTCGCTCTCTCATTCGCTCCCTCATTCACTCTTCACGTTCTCTCTCCACTCACTCTTCACATGCTCTTCTCATGCTCTCTCATTCGCTCTCACATTTGTTCTTACATTAGCTCTGTCATTTACTCTCTCATTCACTCCCTCATGCTCTCTCTCATTTACTCTTCACATGTTCCGTAGCCTTTCTCTTGCCCCATTCCTTTATTAATAATCCAAAAGCAGGTAGAAAAAAGACATTGTGTAATCATTTCCAAATCAAATTCAGAGAATAACTACATCCCACCAAGAACTAAGAATTGCAATTGTTCCCCACAGTTTCAAGGGTTGCCTATCCCCATGCCAGTGGCCAAAATAATAATAATTGTAAACTTATCATTATTTAAACTTTAATTATTTACTTTTATACTTCAGAGGCCAAAGCTCTGAGATCAGCTAATTGCATTTTCCTGTGACACTCTAATGATAAATGACATAGGCAAAACTGCCAGGCAGTGGCCAGAAAGAATCAAGGTAACCCTTAGCTCATTAATTCAGCTAGCTTTCTGTTCCTTGCACACAATGACACTCATAAGAGTCCGACTATTTTGACTTAGTATTTTTTTGGTTCTTCTTTTTCGGACTTGGGGACCGAACCCAGGGCCTTGTGCTTCCTAGGCAAGCGCTCTACCACTGAGCTAAGTCCCCAACCCCTTAACTTAGTATTCTAGTATATGATTTAATATACTTTATACTTCCTTACCCAGGAATCACTCTCATATGTTATGTAAAACTTATTTCCTAACTTCAATAACCTTTTCCTTTATTAGGGTCCCAATGTTGTCTCTAATTCATTTTCTAATAATTTTTTAAAGTTTCTTTGCAAGTCAAACCTTAATCTGGAACTTCAATTGTGCAGTTATTACATCTTTTCCAAGATGAGAACACACAGTATCCACCTGGGCCACTAGGGCTGTGCTGTGCTGTGCCCCTATGCATCAATTTCCAATTGTCTAAGAATCATAACATCAAGGAACATCTAGTTTCACAGAATTCACCAGAGCAGAAGGAGAAAGAAGTAGGAAAGTCAGATATAATACAATAATTGTGCACACCAAGGCCAACTGATAGGCAGACACACACAAATGAAATTTATACAGCCGTTGTCCAGGGCTAAGGTATGGAGAAATGGAAACAACCAGTTTTTACAAAAAGCTACTGCGGGCTACTGAGATGTCTCCATTGTATGTTGTCCCAAGCATTAGCCAAAACTCAGACAACAAAGAGAGGTCCAAAGGATACAGATTGGAAAGGAAGAAGTCAAAATATCACTGTTTCAGAGGATAGGGTAGTACACATGGGACACCCCAAAAGTTACAACAGAGAACTCCTAAGCCTGATAAACAACTTCAGCAAAGTGGCTGGGTATAAAATTAACTCAAACAAATCAGTAGCCTTCCTCTACACAAAAGATAAACAAGCTGAGAAAGAAATTAGGGAAATGACACCTTTCATAATAGTCCCAAATCATATAAAAATACCTCAGTGTGACTTTTATCAAACAAGTGAAAGATCTGTGTGACAAGAATGCCAGTGTCTGAAGAAAGATATTGAAGAAGGTCTCAGAAAATGGAAAGATCTCCGATGTTCATGGCTTGGCAGTATGAAGATAGTAAAAATGGCCATTTTCCCAAAGTGACCTACAGTTGCAATGCAATTTCCATCAAAATTCGATTCCAATTCTTCATAGGGTTAGACAGAACAATTTGCAAATTCATTTGGAATAACAAGTAAGGCAGGATAGCTAAAAATATCCTCAACAATAAAAGGACTTCCCTGGGAATCACCATCCCTGAACTCAAGCAGTTTACAGATCATTAGTGATAAAACTGTATGGTATTGGTACAGAGACAGGAAGATAGACCAGTGGAATAGAATTGCAGATCCAGAAATGAACCCACACACCTATGGGCACTTGATTTTTGACAAAAGAGACAAAAGCATCCAGTGGAAAAAGGATAGCATTTTTAGCAAAGGGTGCTGGTTCAAATGGAGGTCAGCATATGGAGTAGTACAAATCATCCCCTTCTTATTGCCCTGTGTAAAGCTTAAGTCCAGGTGGATCAAGGACCTCTACATCAAACCAGATCACTCAAACTAATAGAAGCAAAAGCGGGGAAGAATCTTGAACACATGGACACTGGAAAAAATTTCCTGAACAAAACACGAATGGCTTATGCTCTAAGATCAAGAATAGACAAATGGGACCTCATAAAGCTACAAAGCTTCTGTAAGACAAAGGACACTGTGGTTAGGACAAAACAGCAACCAACAAATTGGGAAAAGACCTTTACTAATCCTAGAGCTGATAGAGGGCTAATATCCAAAATATACAAAGAACTCATGAAGTTGGACTGCAGGGAGACTAATAACCCTATTGAAAATTGCAGTTCAGAGCTAAACAAAGAATTCATAGCTGAGGAATATGGAGTGGCTGAGAAGCACCAAAAGAAATGTTCAACATCTTTAGTTATAAGGGAAATGCAAATCAAAACAACCCTGAGATTCCACCTCACACTAGTCTGAATGGCTAAGATCAAACACTCAGGTGACTGAAGATGCTTTTGCAGATTTGAGAAAGAGGAACACTCCTCCATTGTTGGTGAGATTGCAGACTGGTACAACCATTCTGGATATCAGTCTGGAGGTTCCTCAGAAAATTAGACATTGCACTAGCTGAGGACAAAGCTATACCTCTCTTGCACATATACCCAAAAGATGCTACAACATACAACAGGGCACATGCTCCACCATGTTCATAGCAGCCTTATTTATAATAGTCATAAAATGAAAAGATCCCAGATGCCCTTCAACAGAGGAATGGAAACAGAAATTGTGGTACATCTACACAATGGAGTACTACAGAGATATCAAAAACAATGACTTCATGAAATTCATAGGCAAAGAGAACGAACTAAAACATATCATCCTGAGTGAGTTAACCCAATGACAAAAACACACACATGGTTTGCACTCACTGATAAGTGGATATTAGGCCAAATGCTCAAATTCTCCAAGATTCACAGACCAAATGAAATTCAGGAAGGATGACCAAAATGCTGATTCTTCACTCCTTCCTTTAAAGGAGAAGAAGAATCCCTATTGAAGGGATAGGGATGCAAAGTTTAAAACAGAGCCTAGAGGAATGTCCATTCAGAGTCTACCCAACATGTGGCCTATACATATACAGCCTTCAAACTAGATAACGTGGATGAAGCTAAGAAGTGCAGGCTGATAGGAACTGGATATAGATGTCTCCTGAGATTCACAGCCAGATCATGTCAAATAGAGTGGCAAATGCTAGCAGCAAACCATTGAACTGAGAACTGGACCTCAGTTGGAGGAATTAGAGAAAGATTGAAAGAGCTGAAGGGACTTGCAACCCCATAAGAACAACCATGGCTGCCAAGCAGAGTTCCCAGAGACTAAACCAGTACCAATCACTATACAGGGACTGTGCCATGGCCTCATCTGCATGTGTATCAGAGGATGGTCTTCTTGGGCACAAATGGAATGAGCAGCCCTTGGTCCTGCCTAGGCTTGGAAAGTGTATGGCTGGTGAAGGGAATACTTTTATAGCAGAGGTGGAGGGCAATGGTATTCAGACTTATTTCTGGAAAACAAGGAAGGAATAACATTTGAATTCGAAATGAAAAATATCCAACTAAAAATCAACAACAACAAAATGGTATTTTGAGCTTCGAATCAAAATAAGCCACAGTCAGGAAACAGAGAATTGTATGGCTATGGTTTTCTTCAAACATGCTCAGGGCCCAGGTAGGTTCTGGGCCCAGGCTGAACCAAGCAGGTTCCTGCCACTGACTGCTCCTCTATTCCTGTTTCCAGAGGCATCATGCAGATTAATATTGGGCCAGAGATGTGGGCAGAGCTCGTCAGAAGTGGCTTTCTTTCCTGTGGTTTCAGGATTATCTGCATTCCTGGGTGTTCAGCATTTTCTGCCCCGGGATTTGGGTGCAGGATTACCGATGGCTTTAAACTCCCTTCTACCATGTTTATATGTCCTGGGAGGTGTTACAGAAAAATTAATGTTTATCCTATTAATTTGGTCAAAACTGTCATCGACAGAGTATAATTTAGAGGTAACTATATATTTGACAGCAAGCCTACACAGTGGATAATGTATGCATGATGAAGTTGAAATTCAGAGTTGGAAAAACAGTGCACAGTGACTGTATAAATGCCTGTGAATCTCAGTCTGACTGGGAAGTGATTTGATGCCCAGTCGCCATGAGAATGCCGAGATCCATCCCTCCCTGATAGCTGTGGGACTTCAGATGTTGACACTAATGATCAATAAAGAAGGTTCTTAAGAGTGAAGTGTTTGAGATTACTCCTTTATTGACCAGAATACATCCAATTTACTTGATAGTAACCAGATGCAGGTAGTCAATATATACAGTCTATATCCTTATCAAAATAGAAAAGCAAATGAACAAAACGACAACAACAGATAAATAACAAATCTTCAAATGAATAGAAGGAGAACCAAATAACCAAAATAATTAAAAATTAACCAAACTTTAAATAGAGGAATTGCACTAAGCATTTTTTGCTGCTCCTTTTGCAGAATAGACTTATAGCCTGTGGCTTGCCTTGGAGACATAGTAGACAAGCAGTTAGTGATGGTAATAATCTTTTCAAGAGGAGTGGAAGTAGGTCTGTTTTGTTGGAGTGGAGGTATTAAGGAAAAAGCCATCCAACACTGAGTGTAAATGATATTACAGACTTTGTCACAAAGTCTTTCCAATATTGTGAACTGATCTCCACGAAACTGTTCTGGATGACCCATCAGGACAGGTACAAATTTACACGTGCACAGTCTTTCTGGATGACCAGCAGCTCTTGATTGATGTGCATCAGCACTTCTCTGAGTCCCTCCAAAAGTGTACACTTGCTGGAGAGAGGCAAGGTGAAAATACAGGGTATTCAATCCAAAGAAATCAAACTAAAGGAGGAAAATGCAGTCCACAATTGCTATGGAAATTACAGGTGAGATGCAATAGTTGTGTATTTGCTGTGCACACTTAGTTCTCCTCCTGTAGCACTTCTCTCCAAGGGAGATCTTGTCCTGGACTGTGTCATGTTCGAGTTTCTGCTGGAGAATTTCAGACCTAGCAGAGCAAGGGAAAAAAGGTTTAGTGAGTGGTTGTCAATTCAGCTCTCCCCCTTATATCAGCTCTATTCAGTTGGACAATCCAGCATGACCTGTCAGCTGAGGTCAGTCCCTGCATCCCCAAGTGTCCTAGAGTACCTGCGCTTGGATTTATATCTCACCTTTCAAACTGCTAGAATTTGAACTGTGGACTATGCACTGTACTGGGATTAAGAGAAAAATGAGCATTTTTTCCCACTGGTCCAGGTATATGACATTGAATAATAACATTGTAGCTATGTCTGAATCTGAGTTCAAGAGAGGTATGAGCAACCTAGAATACCATGTGGATTCCTTCTGGAGAACATGCCCAGAATTGAGGTGAAATTTCTGATTATGTTAGCACTGAAGGAACCCGTCTAGTTTCCATTTGTAACCACTGAGTCTGCAAATACACAGAGAAGCCATCTCACTTCAAATTCATGCTCACTGCATAGATCCTGTAATCACTGAGAATGTGCTCCATGTAAATCTTCCCAGCGTACACACGGACATTAAAGGTGATTATGATGTAGAAACAGAACAGCACCCCTGTAAGTCTATGGCTAGTGTAAGGCAATTTGTGAGAGGACAGAAGAGAAAATGTCCTCAGATCTTTCCGGAGAGATCACAGGAAGAAAGGAGTAGAACATAGCAAGAAATCCAGAGGATCATATATATTGTTTCATGGGCAAAATTCACATGAACTGTACCAGAACAATACTCTGAGTAGCTCTTTAGCTGCCTGAGGCTGAAATCCAGGTGGGGTGGTCATCCACCCAAAAAGGGTATTTATATAGGGAAAGATATTCAAATGGCTTCTTCCAGCCTGTGTTCCTACCTGAACATTAATGCTTAATGTAAAGATTCCCCAGGATTCGCTGGAGGCATAAAAACAAATGTTGAGTGGGATATGTACATAGTGGCCAGATCCTATAGACAGCTCAGTCAGTGATGTGCTGTCCTCCCATAAACCGTCATAGACTCAGGGTTCTTTCTCCATTAACAATCTGGCTTAGCAAGTCCCAAAGGCTGTGTAGAGCTGTCTTGTTGCTCAGCAAAGGATCATATGTTGGTGGTGGACTAGACTCTTGTTCTTGTTCACTCTTTCAGAAATTCCCCAAAGTGTGCAACTTCTTCTAATCAGAGCTGTCTTTACCATAGCCTGAGTGACTTCATGCCCAAAGCTAGAATCATAGGAAATCTCCATAACCAGGATCCAAATCAACAAATTTTCTCCCCGTAATGTGATTGCTCCACAGATAATTTGAATGAGTAAGTAAAAGCTTGCATGGATTATCTCACACTGAATTAGAATCTATGGAAGGGCTCCATCGTATGGTACACTTTTACTCCTTGGCTGATGGACGTCTGGATAGATTCTCCTTCAAGGTTACTCTGGGACCACTACAACATTGATGCTCCCTAGTTGCAATGGCAATACCTACTCCTTGTTGTGGAATCACTGGGTTAACTAAAACTTCTGTTCCACTTTCTGAACATGGCTTCTCATAGGGCTACCTGTTCTTACACTGTCAGACCCATTTGAAGCTCATCATTTCTCCTAACCCATTGAGGCTGAAATTAACTGAGAGAAAGTGTTGATCGACAGCACTTGCAGAATGCTACACAGATAACATAGAGGAGCGTTTTGTATAATCTGTGCACCTAAAGGGCCTCCTGAAACTACCCTGTTCTTGCACCACAGCATAGCTATGGGACTTTTTCTGGATGACGATACAATTCCAAGCAACTCAAATTCTCAATGAATAAAATCCAAGCCAAACTCCCAGGGGAAGTTGTAGTGTGCCAAGGTAGCTCGAAAGAAATGGTAGCAGGCAATGTGGAAAGCAACCTTGGAGAAGACACAGTGAGTGACACAACCTTCCAGTGGGCTTTCACAATTCACAAAGAAAAGAGAAGCAGAATAAACTCATGGATTTTTCTAGAGAAGCCTTGCCCTTACCTCCCAGTACTCCATTCCTTTGATGTGCTCCAAAGGATTTCAATGCAGATCAGTAGTTTTGCCCCTAATCACTTGAAAATCTAACTTTACAGGTGTTTTTGTGTCCTCTTTTTGGGGGTTGCATTTCTAAAGGATTTTATTGTCCTGCTTCTACACCATAACAAAAAGGGACCTGCAAGCTCTAGGCCTGTACCATTTGTTACCCCTGTGAAACACGACTCACTTGAACATATTTCCACTCCTCCCCCAGACTTCACAAGATAATTCTGTTCTGAAATTTTTGGAAACAGAATAAATTAGTAATTTAAGTGTCCTTTTGCTGTACAGAGCTAGATGGAGATGCCAAATGACTGGGCAGCTCTATTTCATGTTTCATGGATGTAAAGTGAATGCTTAGAGTACTTTTCTCATGAAACTTGGAAATAGAGGGAAACACACCTTCACTACTGCAAACACACACACACACACACACACACACACACACACACATACCCACACACACCACACACACACACACACAAACACACACACAAACACAGACACACAGATACACACTCGCATGCACAAATGAAAACTTTGCTCTTATGCAGCACATTTCCTGTTGAGTGAGGAATTAGTGGGAACAATGCTGTGTACAAGTCTCTTAGACTCAAGCAGGCTGTGCTGCCCTGGCCCGTACTCATTTCCACTTCAGGAAACCTTTCTATGCAGATACTTGCTGGTCCGACAAGTAAGTTACATGTTCTGCACAGATAGCCTAAACAACACAACATTAAATCCCCAAGAGAGAGATTTCTAGGAAAAGACTCCATCAAGCTCTATGCTGACTCATCATAGGCCCCTCACTAAAACTACCCTGTTTCCTTCATAGAAGACTTTGGAAGCATCAGAGAAGACAGTAACTCATGGTCACTTCCGAGGAACATTTGATCACATTAGAGTTCCTGTGATATTAAAACAACCTCAATGTCAGTCAGAAAAAGGCTAAATAAATAACATACAGTGAATTTTCTGAAATGCGGCACTGTGTACAATATTGAGAGGGAATCTATCCTGAAAGAATGCAGTGCCCATGATATAGTCAGCAAAGCAATGTCAGCAGAGGGTTGCACTCTAGGATTCCATGCAAGATCATGGTGAAGCCAATAAGACAATCCAGAATCTTCCCGGGGGATAACTCTGTTCAGGTAAAGTGAAGAAATCTAATCCTTATTTTTCAAATAGCTGAATGGTTTAAGAATGTGTTGAGACAAATAAGAGAGGGGGCTCCACTTGGAACTGGACGAATGATGCAAAGACTGCTGGCCAGCACAAAACAGGAAGCTTCATGTTTGTTGAGAGACCTAGGCTTAAAGGACTAAGTTAGATAATGACTGGACAAAACTGCATGTCATGAACTGGCCTCCCCGCATGCTCCCTAAGATGCAGGTCAGCACAGCAATGCACCTTTCTTGGTGAGAATTGGGGGTACATATGGATAACTTTGTTCTTGAAGTCTCAAATCTCTCATGCCAACCCTCAGCCTTTGAGAAACCTTTTCCACATCCTTGGTCTTCTAACCAGCTTCAGGTTGTAAGGCCCAGTTATGAACTCTCCAGGAGCACTCAAATAAGACAGGACTGACATGCTGTTACACTGGCTCTGTAGTTACCCAAGATCTATGAAGCATGAAGTCACCATCTTCATATACAGGGACATGAGGGGAAGAAGAACAAAAGCCACCACAAATGACAATGAGAACTATTTCTTTGGCATTTCCACCAGGCTCTCCTCCTTGAAAACTACTTACTTCCTGAGTCTCACACGATCCCTGTAAAGAAAATGAGCTCCAGGCTTTTGCTTCATCCCTCAAAGCCCTGTTCTAGTCTAAAGAGGGCTCGCACATAGCACCCTCCATACATAATGGCATGTAGTGCTGTGCTGTGTGATCAACCTATCTCCCTTAATGAAGTGCAGATTCTCAAAGAGCAGGAGCATTTGCTTTCCAAACATGCAGTTTCTTGAAAAGGGGCTATCTCAACAGAGGGCCTTGTAAACCATCACCTGAATGAACACTTGGATGAGACCTAGGTCAGGACATGGATCAGTCAATAGACAGTTACATTGGTTTGTCTATGGTTATGGTAAGACCTGAGGACAACCCGACCCTGAGCCCTAACCCTACCTGCTGTTGCTTGGCTCTGGGGTCACAGATGTTCATTCCGGCCTCTTCACAGAACCTCTTTTTCTCCACAGAGGATGCTGGCAGTTCAGTCTGCTCCACCAGCAGTTCTCTCTTCTCATTCAGCAAAATCTGTATATTGTTCTTCAATTGAGCTTGTTCACGTAGGAGCTGGGATTGCCTGATGCTGAACCACAATCAAAAAATGGTAAATCCCAGCCAGCTTCTATTTGCCTGTCACTCCTGCAAGTACAATCATCCCTTCAAGGGTCCTCATCCTCAGAAATCCCCAGAATAGAGCCACACTATACAAGTTAGCACCAATTAGAGGAGGTCAAATCCAGAATCAACATTCCACAATCCCCAGAATAGAGCCACACTATACAAGTTAGCACCAATTAGAGGAGGTCAAATCCAGAATCCACATTCCACATTTCAAAATACTTCTAAAAATCCTGACACTAAGACGGTTTATATAAATCAAGGAAGAAGAGATGGTCCATAAGGGAGCTCGTATGTCCATGGTATGGTGAAACCATCTTCACGTTGTGGGGAAAGCCCCTCTGAGGGGTAGTTGAAGACACAATAGCTATACAATCTTTCCATGTGTTTCTCATGGATCACAGATCTTTAAAGCTCCTGTCAGAGTCCTAGAGATTCACAGTTCATTGATATTCCCATCATGGTGCAAACCTTTTCTATCTAGAGGAACTTTAACGGGGAAAATAACAATTGGAGGGTCTTCTACACCCTTCACATGTAGGACAACTGAGTCCAAGAGCTACAAATCTAAGACCCTTGCCAGGAGGCAGCCTTCTTGTTAAGAGTCAAACACCATGGAACCAGAGCCCTGACTTTTGTTAAAGTCATACAGGACAGAAGCATTCCCTGCCTAGTGCTGGGTTCTCATCTCTGTCAGCGACTCACCGGTAGGAACTGTTCACTTGTATGAGCTCCTTGTACCTCTCCATGGCATCACTTATTGAGTTGGTCATCATTTGCATAGCCATCATTCTCATCTCATGTTCAGATTGAAGTACTGGCAATTCGACATCCAGCCTGGGTTAGGTCATGGCCAAAGGAACAAATAACCATCTGAACTCACGATTTCAGAATTAGGAGAAATGTAAATAACAATATATATAATAAAAAAGTTCAAATTCAAGGAATGGTGGAAGGGAAGAAAGTGGCAAAGTCAAAAACCAGACCAAAACCCAATAGTGAGACTCAATCCACAGAAAATATTTCCATGTAAATAAGCAAATTTTGTTTTGAAATAAGGACTCCTTAAAAGCCTGGGGAGATATGGTTCTGCAAAGACTTACTATATAGGAGTGGGCAGAGCCTGAGACCTGCCTGTTTGGAATAACAACTGTCAAGAATTTATTCCCACAGTGACCCTTTCTAGGTCACAATAAACCATCACTGGATAGTTAAAAAAATAAAAAACTAACGATCAAAGCAGGTAAAAAAAATTAGGAGAAATCAGACTGTTCTCTCAATTACTTAAACCCAGTATATAGCACATACTTGCTCCTTTGAAGTAGTTGTACTGATTAAACTTATTATCCTGGGCACAGGAGAACTGAGCCACGGTACCAATTGGAGGGACCTGACCTTCAAGAGCTGGCCAGGTAAGCATGATGGAATTGACTAGTTCAGGAAGAAGATTGCTCCAGTCTGTGCCACAGCTTTGGGCCCAGCGAAAGCTGTGATGACATTTCTCTTGTTTTGAAAGCAGGTATACTCAATCCTTGGTTTCTATAGTTACATGAATTCCCAGAGGGCATAACTAAGTTTGACAGGGAAGAGGATTTATAGCACCTCCTCCCCTCAGGAGAGTCCTCGGTGCCACCAAGGTATACAGAAGGAGCAAAGTGCTCTGTTGATCAGTGTGGGCCTCCACGTACTCATCACTTTCATGACCTGCAGACTGTTGATCAAACAAATCCTCAGACCCCATCAAAGGTCCCAGATGTCCTGATCCTGAGTAAACACCACATATACTTCCACATACATACATACCAACCCATATCCAAACACATTTAGAATGCCAACTACATGCATGGAGGTGCCATAGAATCAGAGTATAATGAACAAATTCAGAGGAAAGAGTGATGCCGTGCAGGCATTTCATTCACTCCCACAGCTGCAGCAAGTGTGACCAGGGCCTTCCAGCTGCTGACAGAACCAATGCCTCTCCAACCACCTCAGGCTAAACTACAAAAAAGGTTAACCCTAAACACACAGCACCTAGCTTATCTCACAAGGTAATGCCTGCCAAGGCTCCTTAAAATCCAGCATGAGAGGTGAAACTCTCTCGTGCTATGAGGAAATCTCGGGTTAGCAGAAAGAGAGCACAAGACAGTGAACAGGTTACTGGGCATAATGACTACCTGTGGTCCCACTCATCATAGATATAAAGGTCCAGGATTTGATAAAGTTCATCCCTCTCAAATTGACACTTCTTGATTTCAAATTTGAGCTCCTCCAGTTCCTTTAGAAGCTCCTCTTGCTTACTGATGACACTTTGGGATGATGCCTTCCTACCAAAACCTATAGAAAGATAAACCCAAGTGAATTTGTATATTTGATGGACCACAGGCAGAAAAGATCCTTCTGAATCCCAAGAGGAGGTTGAGGAAGGGAAAATGGTAGAGACTGGGTGAATCCCTAAAAGAGCAGAAAAGCTTTCTTAAAGGTGGATTTTTAAGCTATGTCCCTCTTCCCAACCTCTAATGCCATACTCGTGCCACACTCACTATTACAGGACCCCTCACCCTGAAAAGTATAACCTGACTGATACATAAACATCTGGGACAATGTTATCTCATATCAGATGTGGTGCAGTCAATCCTGGAGTTCATAATGCTTAGCACCATCAAGCTCTAACCAAGTGTGGTCCAGCCCAAAGTGTTTAAGAACTCAATTCAAGACTAGGGGTGCATCCTTCCTTGTTCTTGCCATCAGAGACTTATGTAACCTACAGTAATCTAGAGGATGAAGTGCTTAAACTCCCAACCATGGATAGTCACATTGTTAATCTCACAGTGCCTCCTCCTGCCATTCATTGACACTGACATTTAAAAAGCTTCAAGAAAAGACACTGAAGGCACCATTTTCTGGCTTTCTCTCAAATTAAAGAGTAGGAACTCTTGACTCTTGGTTTGCCTTTGAGAAATCCCAAGGCTCCTGCTTGTAAGGCCTAGTCTTAGAAGGCACATCTCAAACCTACCTCCTTGAGGATATTCCCCAACTCTGCCTAGGACTCACCAAGCCTTCCCCAGCATGATTTCCTCCTTCTTGTTTCACTAGAGAGGGGGTCAGCTTCCCTCTGACCTGGTGTGGTCTCTCCTTGATCTCCCCTTTCCTTCCGAAATAGCCTGAGCAGCTGGCGAAACATGCCTGCTTGTGAACCCAAAGGGAACTGAAGTAATATGCCAAAGGCAGTTGGTGTCACCACAACACTGGTGACATCACAGAAGATTCTAGGGATCTCTTAGATACAAAAGATTGTCCAGTGAAGGGCTTACTGATGAAGACAATGGAAAGTTCTATGGCCTACCTACTAACCAACTCTCTCCAAAGTGATGAATTTCTGTGGAGACCCTTTCCTCCAGTCTCTCATGTGTCACTGGGAATACCATTTGGCAACCTCTATTTCAAAGCTAGATGTTTCTCTCTGCTTCATAAAAAGTCAACAATGCTTTTGCTGGGGAGAGTTGCTTACAACCCTCAATTGGAGAACAGATTTTTCTTAGCACCCAAATCTCTAGGGGCCAAGGGGGAGGCAGTTTTTTCTTAAAAGTAAATCTACTACCTGAGAAAATGCATGTGACACACATTTCGATTCCTAAGCTTTTCCCTTTTTCTGGAGGCCAATGTGTTTCTTCTATACCTCTGAATATATGAAACCGAGAAATAGTTGATTAGTGTGCAGTCCTTGACAGCTGACATTGTTTCCAATTACATAGCCATGTATTTCACAAAATCAATGGTATATAATCCTATTTTTTTGCAATAAAAACTCCTTTTTCTTGGGAACATAGGGACCAACTACAGGGCATATATAAAATAATAAATTTCTCTCCCTTTTATATATAAAGTAGGGCATCCTCCCTTTCTCAAATATAACAAGACAATTAAATTGGACATCAGTGAGCAAATGTCAACTTGGAGCTTGTGTTACTACATTGTAACCACATAGCCATCACTTCTCCAATATCATTCTTCCTGAATAGGCAAATCTAGGCATGAGAATATTGGGGGCTGCACCATGATCCTTTACTCCTACCAAACATAAGAATCAGGAGGATGGGAAGGGAGTGGAATGGCCTCAGTTCAGGTTGAACCTCAATTTTAATGGGTCCATAAGTTGAGGAGGGAGTCCATTTGGCATTGTGATATATGGATTCTGTCTTCTTATCCTTGGTGCTATAATTCCACCTGAATGTGTGCTATAATGCCACCCCACCTCACAGATGTAAGAGTGAAAATCATGTTTGACCTTTATGGGAAGAGCTCTGCCTTTTACTACCATCTAGAGTTATACAACATCACTTTACAAAGCTCAGAAGAGAGGGGTGCAGATGTGCACCCCTTAGAAGTTGAGGATCTTTTCTTCTAATTAAGGCACTTGTTTTTTCTATGTAATTTTTCCCTTGCTCTTTTACTAATGGTGGCTGACTTCTTTCCTGGCCTGAGGTAAACTGGAGTCCAATCTTTTGGATTACTGAACATTCTATTTTTGAGATGACAGGCCCACCAAGGGTCCTACTGCATACAGAAGGTATGAATAAGTCTCATGGGCTGGAGTAAGTTAAAAATGTCTGTGACAACAAAGAACTGATTAAGAAAACAAGAGACCAGCTGCTCATCAAGATCACAGTTGTATGATAGTAAGAAAATGTGAATAGGCATCAGGTGAAAAGATAAATTAATTAGGAGGTCATAGACCTAGAAGGGTTATCCTTTGCTCTCAGTGGAGCTGCCATTCTTTCTGCCATTCCTCACCCTCTACCACAGGACCAGAGACTTCCCCAAACAACTGGCTGGCCTTGCCAAAGACCTGGCAGGGCTTCTCCCTGTAGAATAGGACACGTAGAGTCCTTGAGGACTCACCAAGAGGTCTCCTCCACACAGGTTCCTTGTTGTCAAAGGGAAATGTTCCTGCAGAATCCTGCCATGGCAGCAGGAATTTCAACCTGGCTGCTCTTGGTCCAGCTCACTGGATGCAGGCCTGAGGCCCAGGGGTATCTGGGGAAAGAAGCAGTAGGCACTACCTCACAGCTCTCTCTTTGTTGGATGCAACTGCTAGGACTGTGATGGGATTTTTGTTTCTTTGTGTGTTTATTAGAAATACCTACAAAGCTGATTAAAGTTGTAACATGCCTTCATACCCAGCGTGCAGAATGTTTTTAAATCGTTGTTGTTCCTGTTTTATGTTTGGATTTTGTTTTTTAATCCCCTCAGGAAATTTGCCTGTGCTTAGAATGTTAAGCATGTGCTCGGGAGGGATCGATTATTCAAGTTAGGCAAAGCTTTTGTTCTCACCATCCACTCCACAGATGATGCCATTACTTACTTTGAAATAAGAAAACAGTCATAGAGAAGTAAATTAATCTGTAAGCTATCACAGAAGAAACACATCATGATTGTGGAATGGCACCCCAGTATTTTGTATTTCCTAAGTTATTTTTATTTTAAACTTTTATATTGGACTTTTTGGGAACATTTCATTTTTTTTAAATCCTTAAAGGTATCTTTTATTCCTCTCCTGACATTTACAAGGTGGAATTTCACCTGTAATTGTTAGTCCAGATAGTTTGGTCAATGGCTTAGATATCACCCTGGCCTAGTTTCCTTGGCATAAGCCGTGTTAGAAGCAGACTCAAAGGTTCAGGACTCAACAAATAATGAATTCCACTACATCTGGATACCTAGACTCACAGCCAGGAAGGAACTGTATTTCCATTCACTATTTAAAAAAAAGATGCAGTTCATTAACATGTAAAAAATTTCTCACGTATATTAAAGTGTTTACCATGGTCATACAGTTTTTCAAATACCTGGCATTCATCTTTTTCCAAATCCTAAAATTTCTTTCTTATTCACATTTTCTTTTTTTGATTATCTAAGTATTATTATCATTTTTTAAAATTTTAGTTTTTTTAATAGATATATATTTTTTATTCAAACTTTATTCTCTTTCCCAGCTTTTGGTCCATAAGCCCCCCTGCCGTGCCCTCTCCCATATCTATGGTCCCCCAATCCACGCCACTTAGAAACCCCTTCCTGGACATTCCCCTGCACTGAGGGTCCCACCTTGTTAAGAACAAGGGCTTCTCCTTCCACAGGTGCCCCAACAAGGCTATTCTCTCCTACATATGCAGTTGGACCCCTGGGTCAGTCCATATATAGTCTTTAGCTAGTGGTTTATTTGGTTGGCATGACTGTTCTTATGGGGTTGCAAGTCCTTCAGCTCTTTGAATCCTTCTTTTAATTCCCATAAAGGGCGTCGTGTTCTCAGTTCAGTAGTTTACTGCTAGCACTGACGTCTTTATTTGACATGCTCTGGATGTGTCTCTCAGGGGAGATGTATATCCGGTCCCTTTCAGTAAGCACTTTTTAGCTTCATCAATCTTACCTATTTTTGGTGGTTGTATATATATGGGCCACATGTGCGCAGGCTCTGAATGGCTGTTCCTTCAGTCTCTGCTTTAGATTTAGCCTCCATATCCCCTCCTATGGATATTTTTATTCCCCATTTTAAGAAGGAGTGGGAGCATCTGCACTTTGGTCATCCTTCTTCTTGAGCTTCCTGAGATCTGTTGCATCTTCGGTAATTCAAGGTTTTGGTCAATATCCACCTATCAATGAGTGCATACTGTCAATGAGGGGTGCTGAGAATCTGGAAGAGAATGGGGGACAAGAGACGTGACGAAGGACTCCAAGACAAGAGTCTGATCAAGGCGACAATTTTATTTTTCCCCAAGGCTGAATTTGTACCATAAAATGGGTA
This sequence comes from Rattus norvegicus, assembly GCF_021556685.1. Classification (NCBI taxonomy): domain Eukaryota; kingdom Metazoa; phylum Chordata; class Mammalia; order Rodentia; family Muridae; genus Rattus; species Rattus norvegicus. Next base: position 21,472,264 of record NC_141542.1, read on the forward strand.
ACAGAGAGAGGAGAGAAGTAAGAAACATTTACCCACGCCAAGGACACAATATTCATGTGGTCAGGGATTCGGCTGATGTTGACAGGTTGTCAGAAAGGTCGTAGGTTTGTCATATCTATTAGTCAACAGGATGTTGGTTTTTCAGAAAGGTTACAGGTCATGACATTGGGTATCTTAACGTCACACGTTATCATATGATTATTCATCTTGACCACCACATTTGTATTAGTCTTCTGCAGCTGGCTGGGGATTTTCCATGAACCCAGTCATAGTTAATGCTAACCATAATAATAACATCAATAATGGAGGGCTTCAAGGCCATCACTCCCAACAGCATACCAAGTGTGTTTTTCTGTGATTGGATTACCTCACTGTGGATGAGATTTTCTATTTCTTTCCATTTGCCTATGAATTGAACGTAGTCATTGTTTTTGATAACTGAGTGGTACTCCATTGTGTAGATGTACCACATTTTTCAAATCCATTCCTCTGTTGAAAGGCATCTGGGTTCATTCCAGCTTCTGGCTATTATGAATAAGGCTGCTATGAACATATTGGAGCATGTGTGTTTGTTGTATGTTGGAGAATCTTTTGGTTATATGCCCAGGACAGTTATAGCTGGGTCCTCAGGTAGTGGAATATTCTATTTTCTGAGGAACCTTCAGACTGATTTCCAGAGTGCATGAACCAGTTTGCCATCCCACCAACAATGGAGAAGTGTTCCTCTTTCTCCACATTCTTGCCAGCATCTGTTGTCACCTGAGTTTTTGATCTTAGCCATCCTGACTGGTGTGAGGTGGATTCTTAGGCTTGTTTTGATTGGCATTTCCGTGATGACTAAGGATGGTGAGCATTTCTTTAGGTGCTTTTCAGCTGTTCGATATTCCTCAGCTGAGAATGTTTTCTTTAGCTCTGAACCCCATTTATTAACAGGGGTGTTTGGCCCACCGTATTCTAAATTCTTGTGTTTTGTGTATACTTTGGATATTACCCTCCATCAGAAGCAGGATTGGTAAAGATTCTTTCCCAATCTGTTGGTTGCCTTTTTGTCCGAATGACACTGTCCTTTGCCTTACAGAAGCTTTTCAGTTTTATGAGGTCCCATTTGTCGATTCTTGATCTTAAAGCATAAGCCATTGGTATTTTGTTCAGGAAATTTTCCTTAGTGCTCATGTTTTCGAGACTCTTCCCTACTTTTTTCTATTAATTTTAGTGTATCTGGTTTGATGTGGAGGCCCTTGATCCACTTGGACTTAAGCTTTGTACAGGGTAATAAGAATGGGTCAACTTGCATGCTTCTACATGTTGACCTCAGGTGAACCAGCAACATTTGTTAAAAATACTATCTTTCTTCCATTGGATGTTTTAACTCCTTTGTCAAAGATCAAATGAGCATAGGTGTGTGGGTTCTTTTCTGTGTCTTCAATTATGTTCCACTGATCTGCCTGTCTGTATGCCAATACCATACAAACTATTGCTCTGTAATACTGCTTGAGGTCAGAGATGGTGATTCCCCCAGTTCTTTTATTGTTGAGTATAGTTTTTGCTATCCTGAGTTTTATGTTATACCAAATGACGGCAAATTACCATATTCATCCTGCCAATCTCTGAGCATGGGAGATCTTTCCATCTTCTGAGATCTTCAATTTCTTCAGAGATTTGAAGTTCTTGTCATACAGATTTTTTACTTGCTTGGTTCTAGTAACAGCAAGTTATTTTATAGTATTTGGGACTATTCTGAAGGGTGTCATTTCCCTCATTTCTCTCTTAGCCTGTTTACCCTTTGAGTAGAGGAAGGCTACTGAATTGTTTGAGTTAATTTTATACTCGGACATTTTGCTGAAGTTGTTGATCAGGTTAAGTAGTTCTCTGGTAGAATTTTGGTGGTGCTTATGTATACTATCTTATCATCTTCAAATATTAGTGTTTTGATTTCATCCCTTCTAATTTTTACCCTTTGACCTACTTTCATTGTTTGATTTCTATGGCTAGGAATTTAAGTACCATATTGAAAAAGTAGGGAAAGAGTGGGCAGCCTTGTCTAGTCCCTGATTTTAGTGGGATTCCTTCAATTTTCTCAGTTTCGTTTGATATTAGCTACTGGTTGGATGTATTTTGCATTTTCCTATATTTAGATATGGGCCTTTAATTCCTGATCTTTCCAGGAATTTATTAATAAAATGGTACTGAATTTTGTCAAATGATTTCTCAGCATCTAATGAAATGATCATGTGGGGTTTTTTCCTTTCAGTTTGTTTATATGGTAAATTTCGTTGATGGATTTCTGTATATTAAACCATCCCTGCATCCTTGCCATAGGCCTACTTGATCATGATGGATGATTGGTTGGATCTGTTCTTGGATTCAGTTTGCAAGAATTTTATTGAGCATTTTTGCATCAATATTCATAAAGGAAATTGGTCTGAATTTCTCTATCTTTGTTGTATCTTTGTATGGTTCAGGTATAAGAGTAATTGTGGCTTCATGGAAGGAATTTGGTAGTGCTCTGTCTGTTTGAATTTTGCGGAGTATTTTGGACAGTATTGGTATGAACTCTTCTATGAAGGTCTGATAGAATTCTGCACTAAATCCATCTGGTCCTGGGCTCTTTTTGGATGGGAGATGTTTAATAACAGTTTCTATTTCTTTATGAGTTATGGGGTTGTTTAGATGGTTCATTTGTTCCTGATTTAACTGTGGTACCTGGTATCTGTATAGAAAATTGTCCATTTCCTCCACATTTTCCAGTTTTGTTGAATATATGTTTTGTAGTAGGATCTGATGATCTTTTTAATTTCTTCAGATTTTGTTGTTATGTCTCCCTTTTATTTCTGATTTTATTAATTTGTATACACTCTCTGTGACCTCTGGTTAGTATGGCTAAGTGTTTATTTATCTTGTTGATTTTCACAAAGAACCAGCTCCTGGGTTTGCTGATTCTTTTGATTCTCGGTTTTGTTTCTTCTTGTTTGATTTCAGCCCTGAGTTTGATTATATCCTGCTTCTACTCAATTTTTTTTCTAGAGCTTTTAGGTGTGCTGTCAAGCTGCTGACATATGCTCTCTCCTGTTTCTTTTTGCAGACACTCAGAGCTGTGAGTTTTCCTCTTAGCGTTGCTTTTATTGTGTCCTATAAGATTGGGTATGTTGTACCTTCATTTTCATTAAATTCTAAGAAATCTTTAATTTCTTTCTTATGTCTCCAATGACCAAGCTGTCATTGACTTCAACTTCCATGTATATGTGGGCTTTCTGTACTTTTTGTTGTTATTGATCAGCAGCCTTAGTGCGTGGTTTTTTGAAAGGATGCATGGGATTATTTCTATCTTCCTGTACCTGTTGAGGCCTGTTTTGTGACCGATTATATGGTCAATTTTGGAGAAGGTACCATGAGATGCTGAGAAGAAGGTATATCCTTTGGTTTTAGGGTGGAATGTTCTATAAATATATGTTAAATCCATTTGTTTCATAACTTCTCTTAGTCTTTCTATGTCTCTGTTTAATTTCTGTTTCCCTGATCTGTCCACTGATGAAAGTGGGGTGTTAAAATCTCCTACTATTATTGTTTGGTGCAATGTATGATTTTTTTGAGCTTTAGAAAGGTTTCTCATTGTTTAGGGACACAACTGCTATATACTTTACAAATATAGCAATAACCCAGAACATCCGCAGGAAGCTGTGACCATTGGCCACATGAGGATGACTGTCTTTCAAAATTCATCATGATTTTTGATAAGATCTTCCACATAATTGGTGGCTTGGCTTCCCACAAACATGTTCCATTTGTCTAGAATCTCCTCCTTGGACAGTATCTCATGCTTGCTTTTGTCTGACTCATACACCAGATGCTGGGCCTCAGCCTGTGCATGGTCATAGTCCTGAGGGAGGATCCAGTGGTGAATCTCATCCTAGAGCAGCTTCCCATCCTTGTTCAGATCTGGCAAATCATTGAACTGCTCCCCAGACAAAACCCAGTCTGTCTCAGGGCAATTGTCCTCGTGAGAAAAAGATGTCCACAATGTACTCATCCTGGTCCACAAAACCATCCCCATTCTTGTCAATATCCTCCAGGGTTTCCAGAACTACAATCTCCTCATATGTTCTAAATCCTCTTAGTGCAGAAAAGCAATGAACCCGACCTGAGTAGCTGTCAGGTCACCGTCAAGGCCTTAAACCTCCTCTCATCTCGTGGAGGCAACTTTTTAAAGTTGTGATGATCAGAGCTATCTTGGAATTCAGCAAGGTTTCCCAGGTAGTAGCCATAGGTGGCCTGCCTCTATTCTTCCAAGGAGATCTTTTCCTCTATGTCGCTATCATAATCCTTCCAGAGTTTAGTCACATTATGGTAGATGTATCTTTTCTGTACCTGTTTGGTCCAAACTTTCAGGTCCTCAGTAGTAACAAGGCCGCCTTCATCACTGTCGATTGGATCAACAATTTTCCCCAGCCTCTCCTGCTCTCGGCCAGGCTTAGCTATCAAAGGTCTTGGAGTCCTCCTTGCCCAGGAAGACCTCGTGATCGTACAGGAAGCTGTGCTTTTCCTCTGGTGGCCACTGGCCCTGCTCTGAATCGGGACAAACCATGTGCTCCTTGCTCATCATGCTCTTGGCCCTGAACGCCAGGACCAGTGCCAGCAGCAGCCCATGGAGTGTCCCAGGCTGACACCATGCACCACAGTTGCCATCAAAGGGAGCAGGGAAGTAGGGACTCAGAGCACCTTAGCCTCTGTCCATCCAGAGAGGGCTTTTGTTACATTTCCAATGTTATCCCTTTTACTGGTTTCCCATCCAAAAAACCCCTTATAACACGCCTCCCCCTTCTACTATGAAGGTCTTACCACACCCACCCAAATATCCAGGTCTACCTGCCTCCCTGTTCTGGTTTCCCCTACACTGGGGCATCAAGCCTTGACAAGACCAAGGGCTTCTCCTCCCATTTGTGCCCAAGAAGGCCATCCTCTTCTACATATGCAGCTGTAGCCATGGGTCTGTCCATGTGTACTCTTTCGATGGTGGTTTTGGCCCTGGGAGCTCTGGGTGTTTCTTAGTGTTGTTCTTATGGGGCTGTAAACCCCTTCAGCTCCCTCAATCCTTTCTCTTACTCCTCCATTGGGGACCCTGCTCTCAGCTGAATGGTTGGCCTCAAGCATCTGCCTCTGTATTTGTCATGCTCTTTACCCCACTCTTTTGAGCAGATCACCACAGAGCAACGAAGATGTATTGTCTTGGAGTGATGATGTATAGACAAATAGATGATTTCTTAATTCCTAATGATGGTTCTATAAGAATTCTTAAAATTAGATTAGTAATTTTAAGCTTTTATATTAGGACTGCTATTATGTTCTTTCTGATAATCAAAATTGCATTGAGAACCCTGCCATTCTTAAAGTGTCATGAGTGAATTGCTTCTGCAATACCAAGCAGGCATCTACAAATTAGAGCCCATTCTAAGAGGGTATTAACCAATTAACCAAGGTTCATAAAAAGAGAACCAATGATTTACTATAGGTGAAAGGACTGAACATAAATAATTGACTGGATTTGCCTATAAGTAATTTCACTTATTCTTTTCTCATAAAAATTACAGCTTTTACTCTCCATGAACGTGCAGAGCCAGTAACAGATGGTGACAGTTTATCCTGATGATTACTCTTCACAGATATGCATGTAAACATTCTCTGTCGTAAACTGATTATCCAACTTATGATTTGAATTCCTGTGCAAACTTGTGGTGAACTTTTCACCATGTGATGCTGTGTTCAGAAAGATATACAAATGCTGCGGACAAAGAGAGAGAAAGCTTTTTAGACAGAACTGAACAGAACAGAACAGAACTGAAGAAGAACTTAGAAATAAAGGCATAGCGTTGAGAGTAAGGCATTGAGAGTAAGGAAATCATTGTGTGATAAGAGCAAGAGGAAAGGAGATAAGAAGAGAGCAAGGAGAACCTTTAAAGCTAAACTTTATGGAGGCAAACTTTTGTAGATATTTTAGGAAAACTGAAGAACTTAGAAATAAAGGTTAAAATCACTGCTCTTCAGCCTTCAGCCTGGCTCACTGGCTAGCCTCTGCTCTTCAGTCAGGCTCACTGGCTAGACTCTGCTCGTCATTCAGGCTCACTGGATAGCCTCTGCTCTTCAGTCAGGCTCACTGGCTAGCCTCTCCTCTTCAGCTGGGCTCACTGGCTAGCCTCTGCTCTTCAGTCAGGTTCACTGGCTAGCCTCTGCTCTTCAGCCTGGCTCAGTGGCTTGCCTCTGCTCTTCAGTCAGGCTCACTGGCTAGCCTCTGCTCTTCAGACTGGCTCACTGGCTAGCCTCTGCTCTTCAGTCAGGCTCACTGGCTAGCCTCTGCTCTTCAGTCAGGCTCACTGTCTAGCCTGTCCTCTTCAGCTTGGCTCATTGGCCTATGGGACCCTAGCACATCGCTTAACCATCTGCTCAGGACTGCCTGACCACAATGACAACCTGACTGCCCTGACTTCTTAAAGTCGTCCTCTAGAAAGAGCACAAGGAACCAAAGAGAAAAACTACAGGGACCTTTTCCAATGGGCTTTTTTCAACCTTAAGTACTTTTGTTCTTTCTTTAAAAAAGTGAAATATAATTTCTGTAATTCATATGGCCAAGAGAGCTGTGCAGTAGTCATTGTTTTATGGAATTTGGTGCTAAATCAAAAGATTCCTTTATTCTATTACGACGTTATCTGTATGTTGTAAGATGTGTCTTTGGAAAACACAACACCAAATTCCTAAAATCTAGATGTTTTAAGACGTCAGCTCATGGACAAACATAACTGCTTACCTATCTAGACTGGCCTTTTTTGCTATACTGCAGGTACAATCAATTTTCCACATTACTTCCATGATTTTCAAGAATGATTAAGAGAAAAATAAGTTGAACATAATGGCCCGAAAGGGGATTCTGTCAAGTTGTCTTGTGTGGGACCAGATACCAAGCTATGACTGGTAAGCCTAAAATCACCTGTTCCCGAAACTGACAGAACTTACAGAAAATACATACTTTCTTATCATTCCTCTGCCCCGATGGTCAGAGATTTATTGAGCACCTACTACGATCCTAGCACTGTGCATCTAAGGGTGTAATGGTTAATCAAAAACTTAATAAAAAGCTTAATTAAGGAATAAAGAAAAATGAACCATAATTTTGAAACTCAGAATTCAATATAGGCAAAACCACCGTTTCTATTTTTTTATTTATTAACTTGAGTATTTTTTATATACATTTCGAGTGTTATTCCCTTTCCCGGTTTCCGGGCAAACTTCCCCCTCCCCCGTCCCCTTCTTAATGGGTGTTCCCCTCCCCATCCTCCCCCCTTGCTGCCCTCCCCCCAACAATCTAGTTCACTGGTGGTTCAGTCTTAGCAGGACCCAGGGCTTCCCCTTCCACTGGTGCTCTTACTAGATTATTCATTGCTACCTATGAGGTCAGTGTCCAGGGTCAGTCCATGTATATAGTCTTTAGGTAGTGGCTTAGTCCCTGGAAGCTCTGGTTGCTTGGCATTGTTATACATATGGGGTCTCGAGCCCCTTCAAGCTCTTCCACTTCTTTCTCCGATTCCTTCAACGGGCGTACTATTCTCAATTCAGTGGTTTGCTGCTGGCATACGCCTCTGTGTTTGCTGTATTCTGGCTGTGTCTCTCGGGAGAGATCTACATCCTGCTCCTGTCGGCCTGCACTTCTTTGCTTCATCCATCTTGTCTAATTGGATGGCTGTATATGCATGGGCCACATGTGGGGCAGGCTCTGAATGGGTGTTCCTTCAGTCTCTGTTTTAATCTTTGCCTCTCTATTCCCTGCCAAGGGTATTCTTGTTCCCCTTTTAAAGAAGGAGTGAAGCATTCACATTTTGATCATCCGTCTTCAGTTTCATTTGTTCTAGGCATCTAGGGTAACTCGAGCATTTGGGCTAATAGCCACTTATCAATGAGTGCATACCATGTGTGTTTTTCTGTGATTGGGTTACCTCACTCAGGATGATATTTTCCAGTTCCGAACATTTGCCTACGAATTTCATAAAGTCATTGTTTTTGATAGCTGAGTAATATTCCATTGTGTAGATGTACCACATTTTCTGTATCCATTCCTCTGTTGAAGGGCATCTGGGTTCTTTCCAGCTTCTGGCTATTATAAATAAGGATGCGATGAACATAGTGGAGCACGTGTCTTTTTTATATGTTGGGGCATCTTTTGGGTATATGCCCAAGAGAGGTATAGCTGGATCCCCAGGCAGTTCAATGTCCAATTTTCTGAGGAACCTCCAGACTGATTTCCAGAATGGTTGTACCAGTCTGCAATCCCACCAACAATGGAGGAGTGTTCCTCTTTCCCCACATCCTCGCCAGCATCTGCTGTCACCTGAGTTTTTGATCTTAGCCATTCTCACTGGTGTGAGGTGAAATCTCAGGGTTGTTTTGATTTGCATTTCCCTTATGACTAAAGATGTAGAACATTTCTTTAGGTGTTTCTCAGCCATTCGGCATTCCTCAGCTGTGAATTCTTTGTTTACCTCTGAATCCCATTTTTTAATAGTGTTATTTGTCTCCCTGCAGTCTAACTTCTTGAGTTCTTTGTATATTTTGGATATTAGCCCTCTATCTGTTGTAGGATTGGTAAAGATCTTTTCCGAAACTGTTGGTTGCCATTTTGTCCTAACCACAGTGTCCTTTGCCTTACAGAAGCTTTGCAGTTTTATGAGATCCCATTTGTCGATTCTTGATCTTAGAGCATAAGCCATTGGTATTTTGTTCAGGAAATTTATCCCGTGCCCATGTGTTCCAGATTCTGCCCTAGTTTTTCTTCTCTTAGTTTGAGTGTGTCTGGTTTGATGTGGAGGTCCTTGATCCACTTGGACTTAAGCTTTGTACAGGGTGATAAACATGGATCAATCTGCATTCTTCTACATGTTGACCTCCAGTTGAAACAGCACCATTTGCTGAAAATGCTATCTTTTTTCCATTGGATGGTTTTGGCTCCTTTGTCTAAAATCAAGTGCCCATATGTATGTGGGTTCATTTCTGGGTCTTCAATTCTGTTCCATTGGTCTATCTGTCTGTCTCTGTACCAATACCATGCAGTTTTTATTGTCACCACCAGCGGGGACCCAGTTATTCAGGGTCCCGAAGAGGCTTTCTACCTGTGGGCCAAAATGTGGGTGAAGAGAAGAAGGAGACCAAGCAAAAGTTCTGTTGTCAAGGTCTCGTTTATTGAGAGAAATGTACAGCATTTAAAGCTCTGAGGCAGGAATAGAAGCGGGAACTGAAGCTTAGGGTGGGGGAGTTTGGGAAGTGCCCAAGGATATAAGGTGAATCACTACACTGCAAGATATCCTCCTATAACAAAGAGGCAACAGTCTTCCGGGGACATGTTCTTTGAAAAGGTCGAACCCTTCTTAGGAATCTGCTCAGGGACATCCGGTGTTTTGCTCAGGCTGAAACATCCTGTCATTGCTCCCAGGGTCTTCCTGGGAGAGGCTCTTAGTTCAACAATCTCAAGTCTGTATGGCAGTCATTTCAAGGTTAAACCTCTGAGGCCATGCAGCCCAGAGTCAAGTAGCCACCTTGAGCTAAGCAGTCACAAAGCAGCTAGGCCCAAATCCAATACGGCTCACTGCATTTTATCACTATTGCTCTGTAATACTGCTTGAGTTCAGGGATAGTCATTCACCCTGAAGTCCTTTTATTGTTGAGGATAGTTTTAGCTATCCTGGGTTTTTTGTTATTCCAGATGAATTTGCAAATTGTTCTGTCTAACTCTGTGAAGAATTGGATTGGTATTTTGATGGGGATTGCATTGAATCTGTAGATCGCTTTTGGTAAAATGGCCATTTTTACTATATTAATCCTGCCAGGCCATGAGCATGGGAGATCTTTCCATCTTCTGAGGTCTTCTTCAATTTCTTTCTTCAGAGTCTTGAAGTTCTTATTGTACGAATCTTTTACTTGCTTGGGTAAAGTCTCACTGAGGTACTTTATATTATTTGTCTATTATGAAGGGTGTCATTTCCCTAATTTCTTTCTCGGCTTGTTTCTCTTTTGTGTAGAGGAAGGCTACTGATTTATTTGAGTTAATTTTATACCTGGCCAGTTTGATGAATTTGTCTATCAGCTTTAGTAGTTCTTTGGTGGAACTTTTAGGATCACTTAAATATACTATCATATCATCTGCAAATAGTGATATTTTGACTTCTTCTTTTCAGATCTGTATCCCCTTGACCTCCTTTTGTTGTCTGGTTGCTCTGGCTAGGACTTCAAGAACTATATTGAATAAGTAGGGAGAGAGTGGGCAACCTTGTCTAGTCCCTGATTTTAGTAGGATTGCTTCAAGTTTCTCTCCATTTAGTTTAATGTTAGCAACTGGTTTGCTGTATATGGCTTTTACTATGTTTAGGTATGGGCCTTGAATTCCTATTCTATCCAGGACTTTCATCATGAAGGGGTGTTGAATTTTGTCAAATGCTTTCTCAGCATCTAATGAAATGATCATGTGGTTTTGTTCTTTCAGTTTGTTTATGTAATGGATCACTTTCACGGTTTTCTGTATATTAAACCATCCCTGCATGCCTGGGATGAAGCCTACTTGATCATGGTGGATGATTGTTTTGATGTGCTCTTGGATTCGGTTTGCCAGAATTTTATTGAGTATTTTTGCGTCGATATTCATAAGGGAAATTGGTCTGAAGTTCTCTTTCTTTGTTGTGTCTTTGTGTGGTTTAGGTATAAGAGTAATTGTGGCTTCATAGAAGGAATTCAGTAGTGCTCCATCTGTTTCAATTTTGTGGAATAGTTTGGATAGTATTGGTATGAGGTCTTCTATGAAGGTCCGATAGAATTCTGCACTAAACCCATCTGGACCTGGGCTCTTTTTGGTTGGGAGAACTTTAAGGACTGCTTCTATTTCCTTAGAAGTTATAGGGTTGTTTAACTGGTTTATCTGTTCCTGATTTAACTTCGGTACCTGGTATTTGTCTAGGAAATTGTCTATTTCCTGCAGATTTTCAAGTTTTGTTGAATATAGGCTTTTATAGTAAGATCTGATGATTTTTTGAATTTCCTCTGAATCTGTAGTTATGTCTCCCTTTTCATTTTTGATTTTGTTAATTTGGACACACTCTCTTTGTCCTCTCGTTAGTCTGGCTAAGGGTTGATCTATCTTATGGATTTTCTCAAAGAACCAACTTTTGGTTCTGTTGATTCTTTCTATGGTCCTTTTTGTTTCTACTTGGTTGATTTCAGCTCTGAGTTTGATTATTTCCTGCCTTCTACTCCTCCTGGGTGTATTTGCTTCTTTTTGTTCTAGAGCTTTTAGGTGTGCTTTCAAGCTGCTGACATATGCTCTCTCCTGTTTCTTTCTGTAGGCACTCAGCGCTATGAGTTTTCCTCTTAGCACAGCTTTCATTGTGTCCCATAAGTTTGGGTATGTTGTACCTTCATTTTCATTAAATTCTAAAAAGTCTTTAATTTCTTTCTTTATTTCTTCCTTGACCAGGTTATCATTGAGTAGAGCATTGTTCAATTTCCACGTATATGTGGGCATTCTTCCCTTATTGTTATTGAAGACCAGTTTTAGGGCATGGTGTTCCGATAGCACGCATGAGATTATTTCTATGTTTCTGTACCTGTTGAGGCCTGTTTTTTGACCAATTATATGGTCAATTTTGGAGAAAGTACCATGAGGAGCTGAGAAGAAGGTATGTCCTTTGCTTTAGGATAGAATGTTCTATAAATATCTGTTAAATCCATTTGGCTCATGACTTCTCTTAGTCTGAATACGTCTCTGTTTAATTTTCTGTTTCCATGATCTGTCCATTGATGAAAGTGGGGTGTTGAAATCTCCTACTATTATTTTGTGAGTTGCAATGTGTGTTTTGAGCTTTAGTAAGGTTTCTTTTATGTATGTAGGTGCCCTTGTATTTGGGGCATAGATATTTAGGATTGAGAGTTCATCTTGGTGGATTTTTCCTTTGAGGAATATGAAGTGTCCTTCCTTATCTTTTTTGATGAATTTTAGTTGAAAATTGATTTTATTTGGTATTAGAATGGCTACTCCAGCTTGCTTCTTCCAACCATTTGCTTGGAAAGTTGTTTTCCAGCCTTTCACTCTGAGGTAGTGTCTGTCTTTTTCTCTGAGGTGTGTTTCCTGTAGGCAGCAGAATGTAGGGTCCTCATTGCATATCCAGTTTGTTAATCTATGTCTTTTTATTGGGGAGTTGAGGCCATTGATGTTGAGAGATATTAAGGAATAGTGATTATTGCTTCCTGTTATATTCATATTTGGATGTGAGGTTATGTTTGTGTGCTTTTCTTCTCTTTGTTTTGTTGCCAAGATGATTAGTTTCTTGCTCCTTCTAGAGTATAGCTTGCCTCCTTATGTTGGGCTTTACCATTTATTATCCTTTGTAGTGCAGGATTTGTAGAAAGATATTGTGTAAATTTGGTTTTGTCATGGAATATCTTGGTTTCTCCATCTATGTTAATTGAAAGTTTTGCAGGATACATTAACCTGGGCTGGCATTTGTGTTCTCTTAGGGTCTGTATGACATCTGTCCAGGATCTTCTGGCTTTCATAGTTTCTGGCAAAAAGTCTTGTGTGATTCTGATAGGTCTGCCTTTATATGTTACTTGACCTTTTTCCCTTACTGCTTTTAATATTCTTTCTTTATTTTGTGGGTTTGGTGTTTTGACTATTATGTGACAAGAGGTGTTTCTTTTCTGGTCCAATCTATTTGGAGTTGTGTAGGCTTCTTGTATGCCTATGGGTATCTCTTTTTTTAGGTTAGGGAAGTTTTCTTCTATGATTTTGTTAAAGATATTTACTGCTTCTTTGAGCTGGGAGTCTTCACTCTCTTCTATACCTATTATCCTTAGGTTTGATCTTCTCATTGAGTCCTGGATTTCCCGTATGTTTTGGATCAGTAGCTTTTTCTGCTTTACATTATCTTTGACAGTTGAGTCGATGATTTCTATGGAATCTTCTGCTCCTGAGATTCTCTCTTCCATCTCTTGTATTCTATTGGTGAAGCTCATATCTACAGCTCTTTGTGTCCTCTTTTGGTTTTCTATATCCAGGGTTGTTTCCATGTGTTCTTTCTTGATTGCTTCTATTTCCATTTTTAATTCCTTCAACTGTTTTATTGTGCTTTCCTGGAATTCTTTCAGGGATTATTGTGAGTCCTTTCTGTAGGCTTCTACTTGTTCTCTATGGGAGTTCTTCATGTCTTTCTTGAAGTCCTCCAGCATCATGATCAAATATGGTTTTGAAACTAGATCTTGCTTTTCTGGTATGTTTGGATATTCCGTGTTTGCTTTGGTGGGAGAATTGGGCTCCGATGATGCCATGTAGTCTTGGTTTCTGTTGCTTGGGTTCCTGCGCTTGCCTCTCGCCATCAGATTATCTCTAGTGTTACTTTGTTCTGCTATTTCTGACAGTGGCTAGACTGTCCTATAAGCCTGTGTGTCAGGAGTGCTGTAGACCTGTTTTCCTGTTTTCTTTCAGCCAGTTATGGGGACAGAGTGTTCTGCTTTCGGGTGTGTAGTTTTTCCTATCTACAGGTCTTCAGCTGTTCCTGTGGGCCTGTGTCTGGTGTTCACCAGGCAGGTCACTTGCAGCAGAAAAGTTGGTCTTACCTGTGGTCCCGAGGCTCAAGTTTGCTCTTGGGGTGTTTTCCTCTGGCATCAGAGATGTGTGCAGAGTGCAGTCTCTTCTGGTTTCCCAGGCGTGTCTGCCTCTCTGAAGGTTTATCTCTTCCTCCTATGGGATTTGGGTGCAGAGAACTGTTTATCCGGTAGGTCCCTTCAGGTTATGGCAGTGTCTCAGGCGCAGGGGTCTGTGCTCCTGGGCCCTCCTCTACGGGAACCCAGAGGCCGTATATAGTTTCCTTTTGGGCCAGGGATGCGGGCAGGGGTGGGCAGTGTTGGTGGTCTCTTCTGCTCTGCAGCCTCAGGAGTGTCTACCTAACCAGGCGGTGAGGTATCTCTCCCATGGGGTTTGAAGCAGAGAGCTGCTGCGGGCCAGGATCCGCCACAATGGCTATTTCTTGATTTATTATTACTACGACCATGACTTGTCTTGATATTTTGAGATACGATCTTCTTACACAGCTCAGGGTTGGCCTTGATTTCCCAATTCTCTGGCCTTAGTCTTCCACCATTCCCTGATTCTCAGTTTGTTATTAGAGGTAGTTGTATGGACCCATTTCCAAATCAAATGTTCTTCTGGCTTTATTACTTTGCCTTTTCCACAGACTTTTATTAATTATGCAAAGTACATCGTGTTTAATGTTTAACTACTAGATATATTAACTCATCAGTCCCAAAGACAACTCTGTGAATTAAACACTCGTTATCATCCTCACTGTGCAGATGAGGAAATTGAATCATACAAAGGTACAATAACTTCTCCACGGTTGAACATCTAACGGGTGTGAGAGCCAAGCTTTGAGTCCAACTACAAAGTAGATTGGCCTATAATGGGTTGGCCTGTGCTGCTGTATATTCAAATGCTAAAGTCTGTACCCTAAGGTCTGGTGGCTCCAAGACAAGGAGATCCTCATGTATACCAGATTTTTTTTTTGCCTCCTAAGTTATCCCTGATTGGTTAATAAAATCCCTACAAGATGGGCTGGGCAGAAGAGAGAGGACAGAGGAAAGTTTCCCTGGGCTTGGGGCTCAGGCAAGGTCCACGAGGAGAGGGAAAGGACATGGGAGGAGAAGAAGGAGACAGCACCCCATAGGGTAGGTGGATCGTGAGTGTATTGTCATGAGGGCCAGCCTGACAGAACAGGAGTGGCCCAGGCAGAGCATGGCAAGCAATACCTCAGGGTTATTGACAGGGAAGCAGAAAAAATAGCACAGAGGGTTGATGTGTGCGCAGCTTTAGTACTTTAAGGCTTATTATGAATCTAAAAGTTTCGTGTCTTTTATTTGGGAACTAAATGATCTACGGTGGGGTAGATACACCCTAATAATATTTACTGTAGCAATGGCCACTCAATTGTTGTGGTATTTTAAATATAACACACATTGAATTTCACAATTCAGATGCAAGGCTTTTTATGTTTCCAATGTGACTGTACACCTGAGGTCATGTCTAGGTATAGAGACAGAACATGGCAGAAATACCTAGAACATTTTAAGGTCATCACACTGACCACATGAAAGCCACAGGCTATACAGACTATGATGGATGAGGAGAAGGCTTAGTGCTCTCTGGGAGTCCCCTTCCCTAGTCTTGGGATAAGACTTCCAGTAAGCCAAGACCATATTCCTCTTTCATTTCTCAAGGAGCCAGGGGTAGACCCACATATATGATTTCTTTGCCGGCAGTGATTTTTTCCAAGCGCTGCCCTGTTTGAGGACTTGGCAAAGGTAAGCACCATCAGAGGAAGGCCAGCATATGAATTCTGTATAACTCTGCTCTGACAGCATGTAGCACAATCCTATCAAGTACTGGAAGCCTTGCTGGAAATTTTAATCAACCTCTAGGATCAAAAGGAAGCAACCCAAGGGCCACATGGTTGTAAATCAAATCTGAAACCATAGCCCAGTATGGAAGTTCATCCTTGGATCTTATGTCAAACAGCATTAGCATCCAAAAGAAAAACGAAACTGAAACCACAAGGTGCTGAGTAATGACCTCATGGCAAGGACATCTAAGTCATGTGGAAAGATCCCAGTGCAAAGACATCTAGCAAACATACATGTCCACGAAGCTTTCACCAAGAATCCCCATTCTGTGTTCTAAAACATTATATATACACACACACAGTGAATCCTCATTTATGGTCAGCTATGGGGATTGATTCTCTGGGAACCTGACTTTGAGATAGAGATAGATGTATAAAGGTGTTTGACAAGTGCTCTTGGGGACCATGGCTGTGACAAAGAGGAGAGAAGAGGATAGAGCACTCTGGCTCTAATGCAGTCAGGAGAGTATGCAGGCAGCCCTGTGTGGGGCTCAGGAGCTGGCCTGACCCTCAAGTCTTAGCCTGCACTGGAACAAGCAGGAGGCCTGGCCTTAAAGTCCCCATTGGCTAAGGACGAGGTTCCTGGTCAGAAACTAGTTGCCACATTGTAACCACATAGCCATCCTTTCTCCAATATCATTCTTCCTGAATTTCCAAGTCCAATCATGAGGATATTTGGGGCTACACTCTGATCATTTATTCAGAGCAAATATAAAAATCAGGCGGATGGGCAGGGCGTGGAATGGCCTAAGGTTAGGCTAAACCTCAATTTTAATGGGTCCAAAAGTTCGGGAGGGAGTCCATTTGGCATTGTCATCTGTGGCTTCTGTGTCCTTATCCCGGGTGTGCTGACTCTGTGATAAGATGCCACCTCACCTCACAGATGTCAGGGTGAAAATCATGTATGACTTTTCTGGGAAGAACTCTGCCTTTTCCTACCATCTGGAGTTATACAACATCTCTATGCAAAGCTCAGAAGAGAGGGGTGGAGATTGTGGAGGCCTTAGAAGTTGAGGATCTTTTCTGACTAAGGCACATATTTTTCCCTATGTAATTTTTCCCTTGCTCTTTCACTAATGATGGTTGACTTCATTCCTGGCCTGAAGTAAACTGGATTCCAAGGTTTGAATTAGGGAAGCCCTATTTTTGGGATGACAGGCCCAGCAAGGGATCCCACTACATACAGGTTCCTATTCCCAAGGAAGTTGTTGCTTCAGAAACACAGCGTGGGGGCAGCAGCACAGGATATCTCCCAGCTTTCTCTCCTGCATCTGCTGCAACTGTAATAAGGCTGTTTGTTTGTTTGTTTGTTTGTTTGCTTGCTTGCTTTTTACTGGAAATTCCTACAAAGCTGTTGAGAGTTAATACATGCCTTTAATACCAGCACCCACAAGGTATTTTTGTTTTTGCTTTTGTTTTTGTTTTATTTCATTTCATTATTTCTGTAATTGTTGTTAGGATTCTTATTGTTTTCTTTGGTAATTTCCTCTAGGTATTCACTCTGTACCTGAATGTGAAGCCCATGCTCTGCTTGGTCCCATTATTCATGTTAAGAATTTTATTCTTACCACCAACACCACAGATGATAACATTATTTACTTTCAAATCAAGAAAACAGGCATAAACAAGAGAGCTATGTTGTTTCGTCACAGGTAAGCAGGTAATCAGGAGTGTAGGATGGCTTCCAATTGTTTTGGATTAGGTAAACTTCTGTTATTGAGATGAAAGGATTCTGCTGAAGCCTCCAGTTGAGTAACAGAAAGCCTGGAAAGACTGAAAGAGTGGTTGTGCCCTGAGGGGAAGGCTGGCCCTTCAGTGCCTCTGCAGCCTGAGGCAGAGTTCTACTGGGAACAGAAGAGCACTTGGCCAGAGATCAAAGGGGACTGCATTTTGGTTGAGCCCTGACACCTGGATGAGCCTCCACAGTCCTGATAAGGGGAAACAGGGCCACATAGATGTGAGGGAACAATGGATTTTGATCTGCATGTTCTCCACTTCATTTATCTTGTATACATAGTATATGTAAATGACAAGGCCATCCTACTTTATCACATCTAGTCTCTCTAGATCTTAAAGCATGTGCAAATGTAAACACAGTAGAGTTAGTTCAGCAATACATTGTATCCCAGTTTGTTAAAGACCTTTATTTTATTTCTATTTATATATTTTTTCTTTTTCACTTTATGTTCTGCTCACTGACTACTGATATCTAATTACTCTCTCCCACAATCCTTCCCCAATTCTCCTGGCACAGTCTCCTCTGAGTGTATGAGGGCCAACTGTCTCACTACCTCCCTTCTTTTACCAAAGCCTTTCCTGGGGCATTGGTGAGGATGCTGGTTTTGAATGCCTTGGACTTGGCTTTCTTCATGCTGCAATTTGCAGGATTTCGGAAGTTTGTGAAGGACTGTCTGTGAACTTGGTACTTCATCCAGATGGTACACAAGAGGCAATGGTTTTGTTAATATTTTTGAGAGTATATTTCAATCAAACCTATCCTACTAATATCCTAACAATGACAAAGGTAATGGGAGGCTACACATCTATTCCCTTAGTTTTCAGTTCTTCTCAGAGCAGCAATGTAGAAGCCCACAAAGCTGGCAAAGTGAAGTGAGGTCACGCAGGGGTCTTAAGAGCACTGTCCTACTTTCTTAGAGTAACTCCTAGGGATTTACCAGATCCATAGACCCGTAGCTCCATATGTACTGGACCCCAGCGAAGTGCTCAACATTCATTGCTTTTGTCACTCAGTTTGCCACAAATGTTAGAAATCTGAAAAGTTCAGGAAAATTGAAGGTGTGAATAAGTCCCAGTGACTGGAGTAAGCTCAAACAGTCTGTGACAACGAAGAACTGATTGAGCATCCAAGAGACAAGATGCTCACCAGGATCATAGTTGTATCCCAGTAAGAAAATTTGAATAATCAGGCTTCAGGTGAAAAGATAAATTAGGAGGTCATAGGCCAAAAATTTTATCCTCTGGCCTCAGGGTTGCAGCCATTCTTTCAGCCTTTCCTGGGCCTCTCACAGGATCAGAGTTCTCAACTTGAAACATGGATATCTGGGAGGTGCGTAATACATATCCACAGACTACTCTTTTGTGCACTCTGCTTTTTTTATTGCAGTTTTCTTTTCTCAAACTCCCACTCTCATGCACTTGTCTGTTCATTACCCTTTCATTCTCACACACACAATCTTCATACACACCTCACACATATCTCACACACACCACATGCACTCTCCTGTCACTCACACACACAGTCTTCATACACACCTCATACATATCTCACACACACCACATGCACTCTCCTTTCAGGCACACACACACTCTTCATACACACCTCATACATATCTCACACACACCACATGCACTCTCCTGTCACACACACACACAATCTTTATACACACCTCATACATATCTCACACACACCACATGCACTCTCCTGTCACGCACACACACAGTCTTCATACACACCTCGTACATATCTCACACACACCACATGCACTCTCCTGTCACGCACACACACAATCTTCATACACACCTCACATTCTCTCCTCACTCATTCTCACATGCTCTCCTCATGCTCTCTCCCTGGCTCTCACATTTGTTCTCAGACTCGCTCTCTCATTAGCTCCCTCATTCACTCTTCACATTCTCTCTCCACTCACTCTTCACATACTCTTCTCATGCTCTCTCATTCGCTCTCACATTTGTTCTTGCATTTGCTCTGTCATGTACTCTCTCATTCACTCCCTCATGCTCTCTCTCATTTACTCTTCACATGTTCTGTAGCCTTTCTCTTGCCCCAGTCCTTTATTAATAATCCAAAAGCGGGTAGAAAAAAGACATTGTGTAATCATTTCCAAATCAAATTCAGAGAATAACTACATCCCATCAAGAACTAAGAATTGCAATTGTTCCCCACAGTTTCAAGCGTTCCCTAGCCCCAGGCTTGTGTCCAAAATAATAATAATTGTAAACTTATCATTATTTAAACTTTAATTCTTTTCTTTTATACTTCAGAATCCAAAGCTCTGAGGTCAGCTAATTGCATTTTCCTGTGAAGCTCTAATGATAAATGACATAGGCAAAACTGCCAGGCAGTGGCCAGAAAGAATCAAGGTAACCCTTAGCACAGTAATTCCACTAGCTTGCTTTCTTTCTTTCTTTCTTTCTTTCTTTCTTTCTTTCTTTCGTTCTTTCTTTCTTTTTTTTTTTCTCGGAGCTGGGGACCGAACCCAGGGCCTTGTGCTTGCTAGGCAAGCGCTCTACAACTGAGCCAAATCCCCAACCCTCCACTAGCTTTCTGTTCTTGCACACAATGTCACTCATAAGAGTCCGACTATTTTGACTTAGTATTTTTTTTGGTTCTTTTTTTTCGGAGTTGGGGACTGAACCCAGGGCTTTGTGCTTCCTAGGCAAGCACTCTACCACTGAGCTAAATCCCCAACCCCTTGCCTTAGTATTCTAGTATATGATTTAATATACTTTATACTTCCTTATCCAGGAATCACTCTCATATGTTATGTAAAACTTATTTCCTAACTTCAATAACCTTTTCCTTTATTAGGGTCCCAATGTTGGCTTTAATTCATTTTCTAATAATTTTTTAAAGTTTCTTTGTAAGTCAAACCTTAATCTGGAACTATAATTGTGCAGTTATTATATCTTTTCCAAGATGAGAACACACAACATGCACCTGGGCCATTAGGGCTGTGCTGTGCTGTGCCCCTATGCATCAATTTCCAATTGTCTAAGAATCATAACCTCAAGGAACATCCAGTTTCACAGAATCCACCAAAACAGAAGGAGAAAGAAGTAAGAAAGTCGAGGCTGCTGGTGCTCCCTGGGTCAAGAAGGCAGCAGGAAGCAGAGCTGCAAGTTCACCATCGTGTGTGATCAGTGTTAAAATGATAGAGGTACAGTGCACACGTAGACCCTTGGAAATGGTTGTTCAATGACTACATGAATCAATAGAGAAAAGCAAA
Source organism: Rattus norvegicus (assembly GCF_021556685.1). NCBI lineage: Eukaryota > Metazoa > Chordata > Mammalia > Rodentia > Muridae > Rattus > Rattus norvegicus. The sequence goes on from NC_141542.1 coordinate 21,492,728, forward strand.
GGACAGAGCACGTCAGTGAGGAAATCAAATGAACAACGAAGAAAAGTCCACGCCAGCTCTGCAAGAAAGAAAGTGACGTCATAAGGCTGGTGTTGGGCAAATCATAACTTTCCATGTAGGAAAATTAGTTGAGTTTAAAGTATTTTTGTTGATCTTCCTGGTTGCTACCGCCGCAGAGAGCTCGTGGGCAGCACCCCGCGAGCGAACTTGAGCCTCGGGACCACAGGTAAGACCAACTTTTCTGCTGCAAGTGACCTGCCTGGTGAACTCAGGACACACAGAGGCAGATTTCCTCTAGGACCGGGCACTTCCTGTGTTTACTGGGATTCCCACACCCGCGGATCCCGGCCCGCAGCAGCTCTCTGCTCCCAGACCCCATGGGAGAGAGACCTCACCGCCTGGTCACGTGGACACTCCCGAGGCTGCAGAGCGGAAGAGACCACCAACACTGCCCACCCCTGCCCACATCCCTGGCCCAAGAGGAAACTGTATAAGGCCTCTGGGTTCCCGTGGGGGAGGGCCCAAGAGCAGCAGGACCACTGTGTCTGAGACACCGCCAGAACCTGAAGGGATCTACCGGATAAACAGTTCTCTGCACCCAAATCCCGTGGGAGGGAGAGCTAAACCTTCAGAGCGACAGACACGCCTGGAAAACCAGAAGAGACTGTACTCTGCACACACATCTCGGACGCCAGAGGAAAACACCAAACGCCATCTGGAACCCTGGTGCACGGAAGCCCCCAGAAACGGCAGCACAGATCTTCCTGGTTGCTGCCGCCTCAGAGAGCTCGTGGGCAGCACCCCGCGAGCGAACTTGAGCCTTGGGACCACAGGTAAGACCAACTTTTCTGCTGCAAGAGACCTGCCTGGTGAACTCGGGACACACAGAGGCAGAATTCCTCTAGGACCGGGCACCTCCTGTGTTTACCAGGAGTCCCACACCCGCGGATCCCGGCCTGCAGCAGCTCTCTGCTCCCAGACCCAGGCCCACAGGAACAGCTGAAGACTTGTAGAGAGGAAAAACTACACACCCGAAAGCAGAACACTCTGTCCCCATAACTGGCTGAAAGAAAACAGGAAAACAGGTCTACAGCACTCCTGACACACAGGCTTATAGGACAGTCTAGACACTGTCAGAAATAGCAGAACAAAGTAACACTAGAGATAATCTGATGGCGAGAGGCAAGCACAGGAACCCAAGCAACAGAAACCAAGACTACATGCCAACATCAGAGCCCAATTCTCCCATCAAAACAAACATGGAATATCCAAACACACCAGAAAAGCAAGATCTAGTTTCAAAATCATATATGATCATGATGCTGGAGGACTTCAAGAAAGACGTGAAGAACTCCCTTAGGGAAACACAGGAAAACATTAATAAACAAGTAGAAGCCTACAGAGAGGAGTCGCAAAAATCCCTGTAAGAATTCCAGGAAAACACAATCAAACAGTTGAAGGAATTAAAAATGGAAATAGAAGCAATCAGGAAAAAACACATGGAAACAACCCTGGATATAGAAAACCAAAAGAAGAGACAAGGAGCAGTAGATACGAGCTTCACCAACAGAATACAAGAGATGGAAGAGAGAATCTCAGGAGCAAAGATTCCATAGAAATCATTGACTCAACTGTCAAAGATAATGTAAAGCAGAAAAAACAACTGGTCCAAAACATACAGGAAATCCAGGACTCAATGAGAAGATCAAATAAGGATAATAGGTATAGAAGAGAGTGAAGACTCCCAGCTCAAAGGATCAGTAAATATCTTCAACAAAATCATAGAAGAAAACTTCCCTAACCTTAAAAAAGAGATACTCATAGGCATACAAGAAGCCTACAGAACTCCAAATAGATTGGACCAGAAAAGAAACACCTCCTGTCACATAATAGTCAAAACACCAAACGCACAAAATAAAGAAAGAATATTAAAAGCATTAAGGGAAAAAGGTCAAGTAACATATAAAGGCAGACCTATCAGAATCACACCAGACTTTTTACCAGAAACTATGAAGGCCAGAAGATCCTGGACTGATGTCATACAGACCCTAAGAGAACACAGATGCCAGCCCAGGTTACTGTATCCTGCAAAACTTTCAATTAACATAGATGGAGAAACCAAGATATTCCATGACAAAACCAAATTTACACAATATCTTTCTACAAATACAGCACTACAAAGGATAATAAATGGTAAAGCCCAACATAAGGAGGCAAGCTATACCCTAGAAGAAGCAAGAAACTAATAGTCTTGGCAACAAAACAAAGAGAAGAAAAGCACACAAGCATAACCTCACATCCAAATATGAATATAACAGGAAGTAATAATCACTATTCCTTAATATCTCTCAACATCAATGGCCTCAACTCCCCAATAAAAAGACATAGATTAACAAACTGGATACGCAACGAGGACCCTGCATTCTGCTGCCTACAGGAAACACACCTCAGAGAAAAAGACAGACACTACCTCAGAGTGAAAGGCTTGAAAACAACTTTCCAAGCAAATGGTCGGAAGAAGCAAGCTGGAGTAGCCATTCTAATATCAAATAAAATCAATTTTCAACTAAAAGTCATCAAAAAAGATAAGGAAGGACACTTCATATTCATCAAAGGAAAAATCCACCAAGATGAACTCTCAATCCTAAATATCTATGCCCCAAATACAAGGGCACCTACATATGTTAAAGAAACCTTACTAAAGCTCAAAACACACATTGCACCTCACACAATAATAGTAGGAGATTTCAACACCCCACTCTCATCAATGGACAGATCATGGAAACAGAAATTAAACAGAGACGTAGACAGACTAAGAGAAGTCATGAGCCAAATGGACTTAACAGATATTTACAGAACATTCTATCCTAAAGCAAAAGGATATACCTTCTTCTCAGCTCCTCATGGTACTTTCTCCAAAATTGACCATATAATTGGTCAAAAAACGGGCCTCAACAGGTACAGAAAGATAGAAATAATCCCATGCGTGCTATCAGACCACCACGGCCTAAAACTGGTCTTCAATAACAATAAGGGAAGAATGCCCACATATACGTGGAAATTGAACAATGCTCTACTCAATGATAACCTGGTCAAGGAAGAAATAAAGAAAGAAATTAAAGACTTTTTAGAATTTAATGAAAATGAAGGTACAACATACCCAAACTTATGGGACACAATGAAAGCTGTGCTAAGAGGAAAAATCATAGCGCTGAGTGCCTGCAGAAAGAAACAGGAAAGAGCATATGTCAGCAGCTTGAAAGCACACCTAAAAGCTCTAGAACAAAAAGAAGCAAATACACCCAGGAGGAGTAGAAGGCAGGAAATAATCAAACTCAGAGCTGAAATCAACCAAGTAGAAACAAAAAGGACAATAGAAAGAATCAACGGAACCAAAAGTTGGTTCTTTGAGAAAATCAACAAGATAGATAAACCCTTAGCCAGACTAACTAGAGGACACAGAGAGTGTGTCCAAATTAACAAAATCAAAAATGAAAAGGGAGACATAACTACAGATTCAGAGGAAATTCAAAAAATCATCAGATCTTACTATAAAAGCCTATATTCAACAAAACTTGAAAATCTGCAGGAAATGGACAATTTCCTAGACAGATACCAGGTACCGAAGTTAAATCAGGAACAGATAAACCAGTTAAACAACCCCATAACTCCTAAAGAAATAGAAACAGTCATTAAAGGTCTCCCAACCAAAAAGAGCCCAGGTCCAGACGGGTTTAGTGCAGAATTCTATCAGACCTTCATAGAAGACCTCATACCAATATTATCCAAACTATTCCACAAAATTGAAACAGATGGAGCACTACCGAATTCCTTCTATGAAGCCACAATTACTCTTATACCTAAACCACACAAAGTCCCAACAAAGAAAGAGAACTTCAGACCAATTTCCCTTATGAATATCGATGCAAAAATACTCAATAAAATTCTGGCAAACCGAATCCAAGAGCACATCAAAACAATCATCCACCATGATCAAGTAGGCTTCATCCCAGGCATGCAGGGATGTTTAATATATGGAAAACCATCAACGTGATCCATTATATAAACAAACTGAAAGAACAAAACCACATGATCATTTCATTAGATGCTGAGAAAGCATTTGGCAAAATTCAACACCCCTTCATGATAAAAGTCCTGGAAAGAATAGGAATTCAAGGCCCATACCTAAACATAGTAAAAGCCATATACAGCAAACCAGTTGCTAACATTAAACTAAATGGAGAGAAACTTGAAGCAATCCCACTAAAATCAGGGACTAGACAAGGCTGCCCACTCTCTCCCTACTTATTCAATATAGTTCTTGCCAGAGCAATCAGACAACAAAAGGAGGTCAAGGGGATACAGATCAGAAAAGAAGAAGTCAAAATATCACTATTTGCAGATGATATGATAGTATATTTAAGTGATCCCAAAAGTTCCACCAAAGAACTACTAAAGCTGATTAACAACTTCAGCAAAGTGGCTGGGTATAAAATTAACTCAAATAAATCAGTAGCCTTCCTCTACACAAAAGAGAAACAAGCCGAGAAAGAAATTAGGGAAACGACACCCTTCATAATAGTCCCAAATAATATGAAGTACCTCGGTGTGACTTTAACCAAGCAAGTAAAAGATTTGTACAATAAGAACTTCAAGACACTGAAGAAAGAAATTGAAGAAGACCTCAACAGATGGAAAGATCTCCCATGCTCATGGCCTGGCAGGATTAATATAGTAAAAATGGCCATTTTACCAAAAGCGATCTACAGATTCAATGCAATCCCCATCAAAATACCAATCCAATTCTTCAAAGAGTTAGACAGAACAATTTGCAAATTCATCTGGAATAACAAAAACCCAGGATAGCTAAAACTATCCTCAACAATAAAAGGACTTCAGGGGGAGTCACTATCCCTGAACTCAAGCAGTATTACAGAGCAATAGTGATAAAAACTGCATGGTATTGGTACAGAGACAGACAGATAGACCAATGTAATAGAATTGAAGACCCAGAAATGAACCCACACACCTATGGGCACTTGATTTTTGACAAAGGAGCCAAAACCATCCAATGGAAAAAAGATAGCATTTTCAGCAAATGGTGCTGGTTCAACTGGAGGTCAACATGTAGAAGAATGCAGATCAATCCATGCTTATCACCCTGTAAAAAGCTTAAGTCCAAGTGGATCAAGGACCTCCACATCAAACCAGACACACTCAAACTAAGAGAAGAAAAACTAGGGAAGAATCTGGAACACATGGGCACTGGAAAAAATTGTCTGAACAAAACACCAATGGCTTATGCTCTAAGATCAAGAATGGACAAATGGGATCTCATAAAACTGCAAAGCTTCTGTAAGGCAAAGGACACTGTGGTTAGGACAAAACGGCAACCAACAGGTTGGGAAAAGATCTTTACCAATCCTACAACATATAGAGGCCTTATATCCAAAATATACAAAGAACTCAAGAAGTTATACGGCAGGGAGACAAAAAACCCTATTAAAAAATTGGCTTCAGACCTAAACAAAGAATTCACAGCTGAGGAATGCTGAATGGCTGAGAAACACCTAAAGAAATGTTCAACATCTTTAGTCATAAGGATAATGCAAATCAAAACAACCCTGAGATTTCACCTCACACCAGTGAGAATGGCTAAGATCAAAAACTCAGGTGACAGCAGATGCTGGTGAGGATGTGGAGAAAGAGGAACACTCCTCCATTGTTGGTGGGGTTGCAGACTGATACAACCATTCTGGAAATCAGTCTGGAGGATCCTCAGAAAATTGGACATTGAAGTGCCTGAGGATACAGCTATACCTCTCTTGGGCATATACCCACACGATGTCCCAACATATAAAAAAGACATATGCTCCACTATGTTCATCGCAGCCTTATTTATAATAGCCAGAAGCTGGAAAGAACCCAGATGCCCTTCAACAGAGGAATGGATACAGAAAATGTGGTACATCTACACAATGGAATATTACTCAGCTATCAAAAACAATGACTTTATGAAATTCGTAGGCAAATGGTTGGAACTGGAAAATATCATCCTGAGTGAAGTAACCCAATCACAGAAAGACACACATGGTATGGACTCATTGATAAGTGGCTATTAGCCCAAATGCTTGAATTACCCTAGATGCCTAGAACAAATGAAACTCAAGACGGATGATCAAAATGTGAATGCTTCACTCCTTCTTTAAAAGGGGAACAAGAATACCCTTGGCAGGGAATAGAGAGGCAAAGATTAAAACAGAGACTGAAGGAACACCCATTCAGAGCCTGCCCCACATGTGGCCCATATACATACAGCCACCCAATTAGACAAGATGGATGAAGCAAAGAAGTGCAGGCCGACAGGAGCCGGATGTAGATCGCTCCTGAGAGACACAGCCAAAATACAGCAAATACAGAGGCGAATGCCAGCAGCAAACCACTGAACTGAGAATAGGACCCCCGTTGAAGGAATCAGAGAAAGAACTGGAAGAGCTTGAAGGGGCTCGAGACCCCATATGTACAACAATACCAAGCAACCAGAGCTTCCAGGGACTAAGCCACTATCTAAAGACTATACATGGACTGACCTTGGACTCTGCCCTCATAGGTAGCAATGAATATCCTAGTAAGAGCACCAGTGGAAGGGGAAGCCCTGGGTCCTGCTAAGACTGAACCAACAGTGAACTAGACTGTTGGGGGTAGGGCGGCAATGGGGGGAGGGCAGGGAGGGGAACACCCATAAGGAAGGGGAGGGGGGAGGGGGATGTTTGCCCGGAAACCTGGAAAGGGAATAACACTCAAAATGTATATAATAAATACTCAAGTTAATAAAAAAAAAGTAAAAAAAAAGAAGTAAGAAAGTCAGATAGAACAATTATGCACACCAAGGCCAAGTGATAGGCAGTCACACACAAATGAAATCTATACAGCCCTTGTCCAGGGATAAGGTTAGGGAAATGGAAAATAACCAGTTTCTACAAAGAGCTACTGCAGGCTACTGAGATGTCTCCATCCCGACCTACTGCTGGCAATCCCTGTCATTGTATGTTGTCCCCAGCATTAGCCTGAAAATCAGACAACAAGGGGAGGTCAAAGGGATACAGAGTGGAAAGGAAGAAATCAAAATATCATTATTGTAGAGGATAGGATACTATACATGAGACACCGAAAAGTTACACCAGAGAACTCCTAAGCCTGATAAACAACTTCTGCGAAGTGCCTGGGTATAAAATTAACTCAAACAAATAGTAGCCTTCCTCTACCCAAAAGATAAACAAGCTGAGAAAGACATTAGGGAAATGACACCCTTCCTAATAGTCTCAAATTATATAAAAATACCTCAGTGTGACTTTTATGAAGCAAGTGTAAGATCTGTGTGACAAGAACTTTCAGTGTCTGAAGAAAGAAATTGAAGGTCTCAGAAGATCGAAAGATCTCCCATGCTCATGGCTTGGCAGGATGAAGAGAGTAAAAATGGCCATTTTTCCAAAAGTGAACAACAGATTGAAAGCAATCCCCATCAAAATTCCAATCCAATTGTTCATAGGGTTAGAAGAAATAATTTGCAAATTCATTTGGAATAACAAGTAACACAGGATAGCTAAAACTATCCTCAACAATAAAGGACTTCCCTGGGAATCACCATCCATGAACCCAAGCAGTGTACAGAGCATTAGTGATAAAAACTGTATGGTATTGGTACAGAGACAGGAAGATAGACCAGTGGAATAGAACTGCAGACCCAGAAATGCACCCACACACCTATGGTCACTAGATTTTCGACAAAGGAGACAAAAGCATCCAGTAGAAAAAAGATAGCATTTTCAGCAAATGGTGCTGGTTCCACTGGAGGTCAGCATATGGAAGAGTCCAAATCATCCCCTTCTTATTGCCCTGGACAAAGCTTATGTCCAGGTGGATCAAGGACCTCTACATCAAACCAGATACACTCAATCTATAGAAGCAAAAGTGGGGAAGCATCTTGAACACAAGGACACTGGAAAAATTTCCTGAGCAAAACATGAATGGCTTATGCTCTACGATCAAGAATAGTCAAATGGGACCTCATAAAGGTACAAAGCTTCTGTAAGGCAAAGGACACTGTGGTTAGGACAAAACACAAACCAACAGATTGAGAAAAGACCTTTACCAATCCTACAACTGATCGAGGGTTAATATCCAAAATTTAGAAAGAACTCATGAAGTTGGACAGTTGGACTGTAGGGAGACTAATAACCCTATTAAAAATTGTGGTTCAGAGCTGAACAAAGAATTCACAGCTGAGGAATATGGAGTCGCTGAGAAGCACCAAAAGAAATGTTTAATATCTTTAGTTATAAGGGAAATGGAAATCAAAAAAACCCCGAAATTCCTCCTCACACCAGTCTGAATGGCTAAGATAAAACACTCAGGTGACAGAACATACTTGCAGGGATTTGAGAAGGAGGAACACTCCTCCATTGTTGGTGAGACTGCAGACTGCTACAACCATTCTGGATATCAGTCTGGAGGTTCCTCAGAAAATTAGACATTGCACTAGCTGAGGCCCAGCTATACCTCTCTTGCACATATACCCAAAAGATGCTCCAACATACAACAACGCACACCCTCCACTATGTTCATAGCAGCCTTATTAATAATAGTCATAAAATGAAAAGATCCCAGATGCCCTTCAACAGAGGAATGGAAACAGAAAGTGTGGTACATCTACACAATGGAGTACTACAGAGGTATCAAAAACAATGACTTCATGAATTTCATAGGCAAATAGAATGAACTAAAACATATCATCCTGAGTGAGTTAACACAATCACAGAAACACACACATGGTATGCACTCATTGATAAGTGGATATTAACCCAAATGCTCGAATTCCCCAAGATTCACAGACCAAATGAAATTCAGGAAGGATGACCAAAATGCTGATGCTTCACTCCTTCCTTTAAAGGAGAAGAAGAATCGCTATTGATGGGGTAGGGAGGCTAAGTTTAGAACAGAGCCTGGAGGAATGGCCATTCATAGTCTACCCCACGAGTGGCCTATACATATACAGCCTCAAACTAGATAAGGTGGATGAAGCTAAGAAGTGCAGGCTGATAGGAACTGGATATAGATGTCTCCTGAGAGGCACAGCCAGAGCATGTCAAATACAGTGGTGAATGCTAGCAGCAAACCATTGAACTGAGAACTGGACCTCAGTTGGAGGAATTACAGAAAGATTGAAAGAGCTGAAAAGACTTGCTACCCCATAAGGACAACCATGCCTGCCAAACAGAGTTCCCAGAGACTAAACCACTACCCAATCACTATACAGGGACTGTGCCATGGCCCCATCTGCATGTGTATCAGAGGATGGTCTTCTTGGGCACAAATGGAATGAACAGCCCTTGGTCCTGCCTAGGCTGGGAAAGTGGATGGATGGTGAAGGGAACACCTTTATAGAAGAGGGGGCGGGCGATTGTATTCAGACTTATTTCTAGGAAAACAAGGAAGGAATAACATTTGACTTGGAAATGAAAGATATCCAATTAAAATTCAACAACAGCAAAATGGTGTTTAGAGCTTCAAATAAAAAAGTCACAATTAGGAAACACAGAATTGTATTCCTCTGGTTTTCTTCAAATATGCTCAGGGCCCAGGTAGGTTCTGGGCCCAGGCTGAACCAAGCAGGTTCCTGCCGCTGACTGCTCCTCTATTCCTGTTTCCAGAGGCATCATGCAGATTAATATGGGGCCAGAGATATGGGAAGAGCTGGGTAGAAGTGGCTTTCTTTCCTGTGGTATCAGGATTATCTGCATTCCTGGGTGTTCAATACCCTCTGCCCCGGGATTTGGGTGCAGGATTTCCGATTGCTTTAAAATCCCTTATACCATGTTTATATGTCCTAGGAGATATAACAGAAAAATTAATGTTTATCCCATTAATTTGTTCAACATGCTCATCCACAGAGTATAACTTAGAGGTAACTATATATTTGACAGCAAGCATACACAGTGGGTACGATATGCATGATGAAGTGGAAATTCACAGAGTTGGAAACACAGTGAACAGTGACTGTATAATTGCCTTTGAATCTCAGTAAGATTGATGAACAGTGCCTATGAGAATGCAGAGATCGATCCCTCCCTGATAGCTGTGGGACTTCAGATGTTGACATTAGTGATCAATAAAGAAGGTTCTTAAGAGTGAAGAGTTTGAGATTACTCCTTTATTTACCAGAATACATCCCATTTACTTGATAGTAACCAGATGCAGGTAGTCAATATATACAGTCTATATCCTTATCAAAATAGAAAACAAAATGAACAAAACAACAACAACACATAAATAACAAATCTTCAAATGAATAGAAGGAAAACCAAATAACCAAAATAATCAAAACTCAAGCAAACTTTAAATAGAGGAATTTCGCTAAGCATTCTTTTGCTGCTCCTTTTGCAGAATTGGCTTATAGCCTGTGGCTTGCCTTGGAAACATAGTAGACAAGCAGTTACTGATGGTAATAATATTTTCAAGAGAAGTGGAAGTAGGTCTGTTTTGTTGGAGTGGGGGTATTAAGGAAAAAGCCTATCAATACTGAGTATAAATGATATTACAGACTTTGTTTCATAGTCTGTCCTATGTTGTGAACTGATCTCCATGAAACTCTTCTGGATGACCCATCAGGACAAGTACAAATTTTCACGTGCACAGTCTTTCTGGATGACCAGCAGCTCTTGATTGATGTGCATCAACACTTCTCTGACTTCCTCCAAAAGTATACACTTGCTGGAGAGAGCTGAGGTGAAAGTAAGGCCTATTCAATCCAAAGAAGTTAAACTAAAGGAGGAAAATGCAGTCCACAATTGTGATGGACATTACAGATGAGATACAATAGTGGTGTATTTGCTGTGCACACTTAGTTCTCCTCCTGTAGCTCTTCTCTCCAAGAGAGATCTTGTCCTGGTCTGTGTCATGTTCCAGTTTCTGCTGGAGAACTTCAGACCTAGCAGAGCAAGGGAATAAAGGTTTAGTGAATGGTTGTCAATTCAGCTCTCCCTCTTACATCAGCTCTGTTCAGTTGGACAATCCAGCATGACCTGTCAGCTGAGGTCAGTCCCTGCATCCCCAAGTGTCATAGAGTACCTCAGCTTTATATCTCAGCTTTTCAAACTGCTAGAATTTGAACTGTGGAATATGCACTGTACTGGGGTTAAGAGAAAAATGAGCATATTTTGTCACTGGTCCAGGTTTATTATATTGAATAATAACATTGTAGCTGGGTCTTAATCTGAGTTCAAGAATGGTATGAGCAACCTAGAATACCATGTGGATTCCTTCTGGAGAATATGTCCAGAAATGTGGTGAAAGTTCTGATTATGTTAGCACTGAAGGAACCTGCGTAGGTTCAATTTGTAACCACTGAATCTGCAAATACACAGAGAAGCCATCTCACTTCAAATCCATTCTCACTGAACAGATCCTGTAATCACTGAGAATGTGCTCACAGCAAATCCTCACAGCATACACAAGGAACAGTAAAGTTTATGGTGATGGAGATACATAACAGCACCCCTGTAAGACTATGCTTATTGTAATGCAATTTGTGAGACGACAGAAGAGAAAATGTTCTCAGATCTTATCAGAGAGTTAACAGGAAGAAAGAAGTACAAAATACAAAGAAATCCTGAGGATTATACATATCCTGTCATGGACAAAATTGACATAAACTGTACCAGAACAATACTCTGGGTAGTTCTTTAGGTGACTGAAGGTGAAAACCTTGTCAGTGATCAGCCATCCAAAAAGGATAGTTATATAGGGACAGGAAATCCAATTGGCTTCTGCCAGTCTGTGTTCCTGCCTGATCTCAAAAATATCAGAATGCTTCTACAATGTTCCTCCCAAGCCACTTTCCTGGTTGATCGGTTCTTTCTGCTTCAGAATGCCCTGCATTCTTTTCTCTAATCCTTCCTTATTCTGGTCATCAGATGAGTGTACTGTCAATGGAAGCATGCATGCATGTGTGCACACACAAACACACACACAGACACACAGACACACTAATACTAACTCGCAAACACACAAGCCATTTGTGTTTACACAATATAAACATAGTACATTGCAGTGTTTGCTTTCCCTTTTAATGCTTAATATAATGATTCCCCAGGATACTCTGCAGGCCTAAAAACAAATGTTGAGTGGGTTATGAACATAGTGGTCATAGCCTATAGACAGCTCAGTCAGTGATGTGCTGTCCTCCCATAAACCGACATAGAATCAGGGTTCTTTCCCTATTACCAATCTGGCTTAGCAAGTTTCCAAGGCTGTGTAGAGCAGTCTTGTTTCCCAGCACATGATCATATGTTGGTTGGTGGTGTTCCTGTTCTTGTTCACTGTTTCAGACTTTCCCCATAGAGTGCAGCTTCTTCTAATAGGAGCTCTCTTTACCATACCCTGAGTGACTTCATGCCCAAAGCTATGCCCCCAGAATCATAGGAAATCTCCATAACCAGGATCCAAATGAACAATGTTTCTACCTATTATGTGATTGTGTCACAGATATTTGGAGTAAATAAATAAATGCTTACATGGATTATCTCACACTGAGTCATAATCCATTGAAAGGCTCCAACCTCTCATACAGTTTCCCTCCTTGGACCACTACAACCCAGATGTGCTCTAGTTGCACACCTATTCTTTTCTCTGGGATCTCTGGGTCAACTAAGACTTCTGTTCCACTTAAAGAACATGGCTTCTCACAGGCCTTTCTGATTGTCCACTAACAGACCCGTCTGAATTTCATCATTTCTCCTAACTCCATTAAGGCTGAAATTAACTGAGAGAAAATGATGTTGATTGACAGCACTTGCAGAATGCTACACAGATAACATAGGGGAGCGCTTTAGATTATCTGTACACCTAAAGGGGCTCCTGAAACTGCCCTGTTCTTGCACCACAGCATAGCTATGGGGCTTTTGCTGGATAATGATACAACTCCAAGCAACTCAAATTCTCAATGAATAAAATCCAAGCCAAACTCCCAGCAGAAACTGTAGTGTGCCAAGGTAGCTGGAAAGAAATGGTAGCAGGCAATGTGGAAAGCAACCTTGGAGAAGACACAGTGAGTGACACAACCTTCCAGTGGGCTTTCACCATTCACAAAGGACAGAGAAGGATCATAAATCAATGGATTTTATAAAGCAGCCCCCCTTACCTCCATGTACTCCATTCCTTTGATGTGCTCCAAAGGATTTTGATGCAGACCAGTCATTTTTCCCTAATCACTTGAAAATCTAACTTTACACGTGTTTTGGGTTTTTTGCTGTACAGAGCTAGGTGGAGATTACAAGTGATTGGGGTGCTATATTTGATATTCATGAAGGCAAAGTGAACTCTTAGATTGTTTTTCTCATGAAACGGGGCAATAGAGACTCACCTGTGCAATTATGCACAGGGAAACACACACACACACACACATACATACACACACACATACACACACACACACACGCACACAAAAGAACCCATACTAGATCAGACGAGATCGGGTGCGTTCAGGGTGGTATGGCCGTAGACAGAACCCATACTAGAAACACTTGGAAAATCATCCAGAATTAAACCCACAACATGAGCATAAACATGCTGAGCCACAGCTGGTACACACAAACAGACACACACACACACACACACACACACATACACACACTCACACACACACAGAGTCACATATACACACCCTAACACACACTCACAGACACACTCACACACACTCACACACACATACACACATACACACACTCACACACACATACACACACTCACACACACATACTCTATCACACACCCATACAGACACACACACAAACAAGCACAAACAGACACACACACACACACACACACACACACACACACACACACACCAAAAATCGCAAGTCGGCAGAAAACAATGAAGATCCCATCATGCTGGAGGAACAACATAATATAGACTATTCAAAGCAGGTATTTTAAGAGAGAATCACTACTCAGCCATTTTTCCTGAGAGGAACAAAAAGGCCTAGATAGCACTCTTCTTGATGAGAATGGGGGTAGATAACTCTGTTCTTGAAGTCTCAAATCTCTCATGCCAATTGTCAGGTTTTGAGAACACCTTTCCACATCCCTGCTTTTCCAAGCATCTACAGAGTATAACGTCAAGATATGAACTCTCCAGCAACACTCGAACAAAACAGGACTGACATGCTGCTACTCTTTCTCTGTCAGGTACCATGATTTAGGAAGCATGAAGAGATGGTCTTGATATACAGGGAAAATGGTGGAGAAAGAACAAATCCACCAAAAGATGACAATGACAACCATTTCTTTGGCATTTCCACCAGGCTCTCCTCCTTCTAAACTATTTAGTTCCTGGAATCTCACAGGACCCCTGCAAAGAAAATGGGCTCTGGGCTTTTGCTTCATCCCTCAAAGCCCTGCTCTAGTCTAAAGAGGGGCTCCCACATAGCACCCTCCACACATATGGCATGTAGTGCTGTGATGTGTGATCAACCCATCTCCCTTAATAAACTGCAGATTCTCGAAGAGCAGGAGCATTTGCTTTCCAAACACGCAGTTTCTTGAAGAGGGGCTATCTCCACAGAAAGCCTTGTAAACCATCACATAAATGAACACTTGGATGAGACCTAGGTCAGGACATAGATCCCTCAATAGACAGCTACATTGGTTGTCTATGTTTATGGTAAGACATGAGGACAGCCTGACCCTGAGTCCTAACCCTACCTGCTGTTGCTTGGCACTGGGGTCACAGATGTTCATTCCGGCCTCTTCACAGAGCCTCTTTGCCTCCACAGAGGATGCTGGCAGTTCAGTCTGCTCCACCAGCAGTTTTCTCTTCTCATTCAGCAAAATCTGTATATTGTTCCTCAATTGAGCTTGTTCACGCAGGAGCTGGGAGTGCCTCACGCTGAACCAGAAACAAAAAATGGTAAATGCCTGCCAGCTTCTATTTGCCTGACACTCTTGCAAGTACAATCATCCCTTTAAGGGTCCTCATCCCCAGAAGTCCCTAGACTAGAGCCACAGTATACAAGTTAGCACCAATTAGAGGAGGTCAAATCCAGAGGACACATTACCTGTGAATGAAAGTACTTCTGAAAATCCTGACACTAAGACGGTTTATATAAATCAAGGTAGAAGAAATGGTCCATAAGGGAGCTCATATGTCCATAGTATGCTGAAACCATCTGCAAGTAGAGGTCACATCCCCTCTGAGGGAGGATAGAAGACCCAATAGCTATATAGTCTTTCCATGTGTTTCTCATGGATCACAGATCTTTAAATCTCCTGTCAGAGTCCTAGAGATTCAGAGTTGATTGATATTCCCATCATGGTGCAAACCTTTTCTATCTAGAGGATCCTTAATGGGGAAAATAACAATTGGAGGGTCTTCTACACCCTTCACATGTAGGACAACTGAGTCCAAGAGCTACAAATCTAAGACCCTTGCCAGGAGGCAGGCTTCTTGTTAAGAGTCAGACACCATGGAACCAGAGCCCTGACTTTTGTTCAAAGTCATACAGGACAGAAGCATTTCCTGCCTAGTGCTGGGTTCTCATCTCTGTCAGCGACTCACCGGTAAGAACTGTTCACTTGTATGAGCTCCTTGTACCTCTCCATGGCATCACTTATTGAGTTGGTCATCATTTGCATAGCCATCATTCTCATCTCATGTTCGGATTGAAGTACTGGCAATTCGACATGCAGCCTGGGTTAGGTCATGGCCAAAGGAACAAATAATGTTTTGAACTCACGATTTCAGAATTAGGTGAAAGGTAAATAAAAATATATAATAAAAAATTTCAAATTCAAGGAATGGTGGAAGGGAAGAAAATGGCAAAGTCAAAAACCAGACCAAAACCCAACAGTGAGACTCAATCCACAGAAAATATTTCTATGTAAATAAGCAAACATTTGTTTTGAAATAAGGACTCCTTGGAATCCTGAGAGATATGGTTCTGCAAAGACTCAATATATAGGAGGGGGCAGAGCGTGAGAGCTGGCCGTTTGGGAATAACAACGGTCAAGACCACAGTGACCATTTCTAGGTCACAATAAACAATCCCTGGATAGTTAAAAAAATAAAAAATAAAGATCAAAGCAGGTGAAACAAATTAGGTAAAATCAGACTGTTCTATTACTCAAACTCAGTATGTACCACATACTTGCTCCTTCAAAGTATTTGTACTGGTTAAGTTTATTATCCTGGGCACAGGACAACAGAGCCACGGTACCAGTTGGAGGGACCTGACCTTCAAGAGCTGGCCAGGTGAGCATGATGGAATTGACTAGTTCAGGAAGAAGATTCCTCCAGTCTGTGCCACAGCTTTGGGCCCAAGAGAAAGCTGTGATGACATTTCTCTTGTTTTGAAAGCAGGTATACTCAATCCTTGGTTTCTATTATTACATGAATTCCCAGAGGGCATAACTAAGTTTGACAGGGAAGAGGATTTATAGCACCTCCTCCCCTCAGGAGAGTCCTGGGTGCCACCAAGGTATACAGAAGGAGCAAAGTGCTCTTTTGATCAGTGTGGGCCTCCACGTACTCATCACTTTCATGACCTGCAGAGTGTTGATCAAACAAATCCTCAGACCCCATCAAAGGTCCCAGACGTCCTGATCCTGAGTAAACACCACATATACTTCCACATACACACATAGCAACCCACATCCAAACACATTTAGAATGCCAACTACATCCATGGAGGTGCCATAGAATCAGAGTATAATGAACAAATTCAGAGGAAAGAGTGATGACGTGCAGGCATTTCATTCACACACACAGTTGCAGCAAGTGTGACCAGGTCCTTCTAGCTGTTGACAGAACCAATGCTAATCCAAGAGGCTCAGGGTCAAGTACAAAACAGGTTGACCCTAAACACACAGCACCTAGCTTATCTCACAAGCAAATGCCTGCCAAAGCTCCTTAAAATCCAGGATGAGAGGTGAAACTTTCTCGTGCTATGAGTAAATTTTGAGGTAGCAGAGAGAGAGCACAAGACAGTGAATAGGTTACTGGGCATAATGACTACCTGTGGTCCCACTCATCATAGATATAAAGATCCAGATTTTGATAAAGTTCATCCCTCTCGAATTGACACTTCTGGATTTCAAATTTGAGTTCCTCCAGTTCCTTTAGACACTCCTCTTGCTTACTGATGACAATTTGGGATGACGCCTTCCTACCAAAACCTGTAGACAGATAAACCCAAGTGAATTTGCATATTTGAACCAATGGGCAGAATAGATCATTCTGAATCAGAAAAGGAGGTTGAGGAAGGGGAAATGGTAGAGACTGGGTGAATCCCTGAAAGAGCAGAAAAGCTTTCTTAAAGGTTGATTCTTAAGCTATGTCCCTCTTCCCAACCTCTAATGCCATACACGTGCCACACTATTACACAACCTCCCGCACTGAAAGTTACAATCTGACTGAGACATAAACATCTGCGACATTGTTATATCAGATGTGGTGCAGATAATCCTAGAGTTCATAATGACTTCATAATGCTTAGCACCATCAAGCTCTAATCATGTGTATTCCAGCCCAAAGTGTCTGAGAACTCAATTCATGACTAGGGGTGCATCCTTCTTTGTTCTCGCCATCAGAGACTTATGTAACCTACAGTAATCTAGAGGATGAAGTGCTTCAACTCCCAACCATGGATGGTCACATTGTTAATCTCACAGTGCCTCCTCCTGCCAATCATTGACACTCACAGTTAAAAAGCTTCAAGAAAAGACACTGAAGTCTTACAACTTTATGGCTTTCTCTCAAATTAAAGATCAGGAACTCCTGACTCTTGGTTTGTTTTTGAAAAATCCCAAGGCTCCTGCTTGTAAGGCCTAGTCTTAGAAGGCACATCTCAAACCTACCTCCTTGAGGATGTTCCCCAACTCTGCCCACGACTCACCAAGCCTTCCCCAGAATGATTTCCTCCTTCCTGTTTCACTAGAGAGGGGGTCAGCTTCCCTTTGACCTGGTGCGGTCTCTCCTTGATCAACACTTTCCTTCCGAAATAGCCTGAGCAGCTGGTGAAACATGCCTGCTTGTGAACCCAAAGGGAACTGAAGTAATATCCCAAAGGCAGTTGGTGTCACCACAACACTGGTGAGATCACAGAAGATTCTAGGGAGCTCTTAGATACAATAGAGTATCCAGTGAACGGCTTGCTGTTGATGTCACTGGAAAGTTCTATGGCCTACCTACTAACCAGCTCTCCCCACACTGATGAATTTCTGTGGGGACCCTTTCCTCCAGTCTCCCATGTGTCACTGGGAATACCATTTGGCAACCTCTATTTCAAAGCTAGATATGTCTCTCTGCTTCATTAGAAGTCAACAATGCTTTTGCTGGGGAGGGTTGCTTACAACCCTGAATTGGAGAACAGATTTTTCTTAGCACCCAAATCTCTAGGGACCAAGGAGGAGGGAGACTTTTCTTAAAAGTAAATCTACTACTCGAGACAATGCATGTGACATACATTTCGATTCCTGAGCTTTTCCCTTTTTCTGGAGGCCAATATGTTTCTTCTAGACCTCTGAGTGTATAAAACCTGGAAATATTTGCTTACTGTGCAGTCCTTGAGAGCTGACATTGTTTCCATTTACATATCCATGTATTTCACAAAATCAATGGTCTATAATCCTATTTTTTTGCAATAAAAACTCCTTTTACTTGGGAACATAGGGATCAACTACAGGGCATATATAAAATAATAAATTTCTGTCCGTTTTATATATTATGTAGGACATCCTCCCTTTCTCAAATATAACAAGACAATTAAATTGGACATAAGTGAGCAAATGTCAACCTGGACCTTGTGTTACTGCATTGTAACTATATAACCTTCACTTCTCCAATATCATTCTTCGTGAATAGACAAGTCTAGGCATGAGAATATTGGGGACTACACCATGATCTTTTACTTGTAGCAAACATAAGAATCAGGAGGATGGAAAGGGAGTGGAATGGCCTGAATTCAGGTTGAACCTCAATTTTAATGGGTCCATACATTCAGGAGGGAGTCTATTTGGCATTGTGATATATGGATTCTGTCTTCTTATCATAGGTGTTATAATAATTCAACATGAATGTGTGCTATAATGCCACCCCACCTCAGAGATGTAAGAGTGAAAATCATGTCTGACCTTTCTGGGAAAAACTCTGCCTTTTACTACAATCTGGAGTTATACAACATCACTATACAAAGCTCAGAAGAGAGGGGTGCAGATGTGCGGGCCTTAGAAGTTGAGGATCTTTTCTTCTGATTAAGCCACTTGTTTTTCCTATGTAATTTTTCCCTTGCTCTTTTACTAATGGTGGCTGACTTCTTTCCTGGCCTGAGGTAAACTGGAGTCCAATCTTTTGGATTACGGAACTTTCTATTTTTGAGATGACAGTCCCACCAAGGGTCCTACTGCATACAGAAGGTATGAATAAGTCTCATGGGCTGGAGTAAGTTAAAAACGTCTGTGACAGCAAAGAACTGATTAAGAAAACAAGAGCCCAGCTGCTCATCAAGATCACAGTTGTATGATAGTAAGAAAATGTGAATAGGGCATCAGGTGAAAAGATAAATTAATTAGGAGGTCATAGGCCTAGAAGGGTTATCCTTTGCTCTCAGTGGAGCTGCCATTCTTTCTGCCATTCCTTGCCCTCTGCCACAGGACCAGAGACTTCCCCATACAACTGGCTGGCCTTGCCAAAGACCTGACAGGTCTCCTCCCTGTAGAATATGACACGTAGAGTCCTTGAGGACTCACCAAGAGGTCTCCTCCACACAGGTTCCTTGTTGTCAAAGGGAAATGTTCCTGCAGAATCCTACCATGGCAGCAGGAATTTCAACCTGGCTTCTCTTGGTCCAGCTCACTGGGTGCAGGCCTGAGGCCCAGGTCTATCTGGGGAAAGAAGCAGCACACACTACCTCACAGCTCTCTCTTTGTTGGATGCAACTGCTAGGACTGTGATAGGATTTTTGTTTCTTTGTGTGTTTATTAGAAATACCTACAAAGCTGATTAAAGTTGCAACATGCCTTCATACCCAGCGTGCAGAATGTTTTTACATCGTTGTTGTTCCTGTTTTATGTTTGGATTTTGTTTTTTAATCCCCTCAGGAAATTTGCCTGTGCTTAGAATGTTAAGCACATGCTCGGGAGGGATTGATTATTCATTTTCGGCAAAGCTTTTGTTCTTACCATCCACTCCACAGATGATGCCATTACGTACTTTGAAATGAGAAAACAGTTATAGAGAAGTAAATTAACCTGTAAGCTATCAAAGAAGAAACACATCATGATTGTGGAATGGCACCCCAGTATTTTGTATTTCCTAAGTTATTTTTATTTTAAACTTTTTTATTGGATTTTTTTGGGTACATTTCATCTTTTTTAAATCCTTAAAGGTATCTTTTATTCCTCTCCTCCATTTACAAGGTGGAATTTCACCTGTAATTGTTAGTCTAGATAGTTTAGTCAATGGCTTAGATATCACCCTGGCCTAGTTTCCTTGGCATAAGCTGAGTTAGAAGCAGACTCAAAGATTCAGGACTCAACAAATAATGAATTC
The DNA here is from genome assembly GCF_021556685.1 of Rattus norvegicus. Classification (NCBI taxonomy): domain Eukaryota; kingdom Metazoa; phylum Chordata; class Mammalia; order Rodentia; family Muridae; genus Rattus; species Rattus norvegicus. The sequence continues at coordinate 21,513,330 of NC_141542.1, forward strand.
CACTACATCTGGATACCTAGCCTCACAGCCAGGAAGGGACTGTATTTCCATTCACTATTTAAAAAAAAGATGCAGTTCATTAACATGTAAATAATTTCTCACGTATATTAAAGTGTTTACCATGGTCATACAGTTTTTCAAATACCTGGCATTCATCTTTTTCCAAAACCTAAAATTTCTTTCTTATTCACATTTTTTTAATTATTTTTTGGTATTAGTATCATTTTTTTAAATTTCAGTTTTTTTAATAGATATATATGTTTTATTCAAACGTTATTCCCTTTCCCAGCTTTTGGTCCATAAGCTCCCCTGCCTTTCCCTCTCCCATATGTATGGTCCCCCAATCCATGCCACTTAGAAACCCCTTCCTGGACATTCCCCCGCACTCAGGGTCCAACCTTGTTAAGAACAAGGGCTTCCCCTTCCACAGGTGCCCCAACAAGGATATTCTCTCCTACATATGCAGTTGGACCCCTGGGTCAGTCCATGTATAGTCTTTTGCTAGTGGTTTATTTGGTTGGCATTGCTGTTCTTATGGGGTTGCAAGCCCTTCAGCTCTTTGAATCCTTCTTCTAATTCCCATAAAGGGTGTCCTGTTCTCAGTTCAGTAGTTTACTGCCAGCACTGACCTCTTTATTTGACATGCCCTGGATGTGTCTCTCAGGGGAGATGCATATTCTGTCCCTTTCAGTAAGCACTTTTTAGCTTCATCAATCTTACCTAGTTTTGGTGGCTGTATATATATGGGCCACATGTGGGGCAGACTCTGAATGGCTGTTCCTCCAGTCTCTGCTTTAGATTTGGCCTCCATATCCCCTTCTATGAATATTTTTGTTCCCCATTTTAAGAAGGAGTGGGAACATCTGCACTTTGGTCATCCTTCGTCTTGAGTTTCCTGAGATCTGTAGATTGCATCTTGGGTAAATCGAGGTTTTGGTCAATATCCACGTATCAATGAGTGCATACTGTCAATGAGGGGTGCTGAGAATCTGGAAGAGAATGGGGGACAAGAGACGTGACGAAGGACTCCAAGACAAGAGTCTGATCAAGGCAACAGTTTTATTTTTCCCCAAGGCTGAATTTGTACCATAAAAAGGGTAACAGAGAAAGGAGAGAAGTAAGAAACATTTACCCACGCCAAGGACACAATATTCATGTGGTCAGGGAATCGGCTGATGTTGACAGGTTGTCAGAAAGGTCACAGGTTTGTCACATCTATTAGTTAGCAGGATGTTGGTTTTTCAGAAAGGTTACAGGTCATGACATTGGGTATCTTAACGTCACACATTATCATATGATTATTCATCTTGACCACCACATTTGTGTTAGTCTTCTGCAGCTGGCTGGGGATTTTCCATGAACCCAGTCATACTTAATGCTAACCATAATAATAACATCAATAATGGAGGGCTTCAAGGCCATCGCTCCCAACAGCATACCAAGTGTGTCTTTCTGTGATTTGATTACCTCATTGTGGATGATATTTTCTAGTTCTTTCCATTTGCCTATGAATTGAACGTAGTCATTGTTTTTGATAGCTGAGTGGTACTCCATTGTGTAGATGTACCACATTTTTTGAATCAATTCCTCTGTTGAAGGGCATCTGGGTTCATGCCAGCTTCTGGCTATTATGAATAAGGCTGCTATAAACTTAGTGCAACATGTGTGTTTGTTTTATGTTGGAGTATGTTTTGGGTATATGCCCAGGACAGGTATAGCTGTGTGCTCAGGTAGTGGAATGTCCAATTTTCTGAGGAACCTTCAGACTGATTTCCAGAGTGCTTGTACCAGTTTGCCATCCCAGCAACAATGGAGGAGTGTTCCTCTTTCTCCACATCCTCACCAGCATCTGTTGTCACCTGAGTTTTTGATCTTAGACATCCTGACTGGTGTGAGGTGGATTCTCAGCTTTGTTTTGATTTCCATTTCCCTGATGACTAAGGATGTTGAGCATTTCTTTATGTGCTTTTCAGGTATTCGATATTCCTCAGCTGAGAATGTTTTCTTCAGCTCTGAACCCCATTTATTAACAGGGTTGTTTGGCTCTGTGTACTCTAACTTCTTGTGTTTTGTGTATACTTTGGATATTACCCTCTATCAGAAGCAGGATTGGTAAAGATTTTTTCCCAATCTGTTGGTTGCCTTTTTGTCCTAATGACACTGTCCTTTGCCTTACAGAAGCTTGTCAGTTTTATGAGGTTCCCCCATTTGTCGATTCTTTTTTTTTTTCCCTTTTTTTTTTATTAACTTGAGTATTTCTTATATACATTTCGAGTGTTATTCCCTTTCCCAGTTTCCGGGCAAACATCCCCCTCCCCCTTCCCCTTCCTTATGGGTGTTCCCTTCCCAACCCTCCCCCCATTGCCGCCCACCCCCCATAGACTAGTTCACTGGGGGTTCAGTCTTAGCAGGACCCAGGGCTTCCCCTTCCACTGGTGCTCTTACTAGGATATTCATTGCTACCTATGGGGTCAGAGTCCAGGGTCAGTCCATGTATAGTCTTTAGGTAGTGGCTTAGTCCCTGGAAGCTCTGGTTGCTTGGCATTGTTGTACTTTTGAGGTCTCGAGCCCCTTCAAGCTCTTCCAGTTCTTTCTCTGATTCCTTCAATAGGGGACCTATTCTCAGTTCAGTGGTTTGCTGCTGGCATTCGCCTCTATATTTGCTGTATTCTGGCTGTGTCTCTCAGGAGCGATCTACATCCGGCTCCTGTCGGTCTGCACTTCTTTGCTTCATCCATCTTGTCTAATTGGGTGGCTGTATATGTATGGGCCATATGTGGGGCAGGCTCTGAATGGGTGTTCCTTCAGTCTCTGTTTTAATCTTTGCCTCTCCCTTCCCTGCCAAGGGTATTCTTTTTCCTCATTTAAAGAAGGAGTGAAGCATTCACATTTTGATCATCCGTCTTGAGTTTCGTTTGTTCTAGGGATCTAGGGTAATTCAAGCATTTGGGCTAATAGCCACTTATCAATGAGTGCATACCATGAATGTCTTTCTGTGATTGGGTTAGCTCACTCAGGATGATATTTTCCAGTTCCGAACATTTGCCTACGAATTTCATAAACTCGTTGTTTTTGATAGCTGAGTAATATTCCATTGTGTAGATGTACCACATTTTCTGTATCCATTCCTCTGTTGAAGGGCATCTGGGTTCTTTCCATTTTCTGGCTATTATAAATAAGGCTGCGATGAACATAGTGGAGCACGTGTCTCTTTTGTATGTTGAGGCATCTTTTGGGTATATGCCCAAGAGAGGTATAGCTGGATCCTCAGGCAGTTCAATGTCCAATTTTCTGAGGAACCTCCAGACTGATTTCCAGAATGGTTTTACCAGTCTGCAATCCCACCAACAATGGAGGAGTGTTCCTCTTTCTCCACATCCTCGCCAGCATTTGCTGTCACCTGAGTTTTTGATCTTAGCCGTTCTCACTGGTGTGAGGTGAAATCTCAGGGTTGTTTTGATTTGCATTTCCCTTATGACTAAAGATGTTGAACATTTCTTTAGGTGTTTCTCAGCCATTCGGCATTCCTCAGCTGTGAATTCTTTGTTTAGCTCTGAACCCCATTTTTTAATAGGGTTATTTGTTTCCCTGCGGTCTAACTTCTTGAGTTCTTTGTATATTTTGGATATAAGGCCTCTATCTGTTGTAGGATTGGTAAAGATCTTTTCCCAACCTGTTGGTTGCCGTTTTGTCCTAACCACAGTGTCCTTTGCCTTACAGAAGCTTTGCAGTTTTATGAGATCCCATTTGTCCATTCTTGATCTTAGAGCATAAGCCATTGGTGTTTTGTTCAGACAATTTTTTCCAGTGCCCATGTGTTCCAGATTCTTCCCTAGTTTTTCTTTTCTTAGTTTGAGTGTGTCTGGTTTGATGTGGAGGTCCTTTATCCACTTGGACTTAAGCTTTGTACAGGGTGATAAGCATGGATCGATCTGCATTCTTCTACATGTTGCCCTCCAGTTGAACCAGCACCATTTGCTGAAAATGCTATCTTTTTTCCATTGGATGGTTTTGGCTCCTTTGTCAAAAATCAAGTGACCATAGGTGTGTGGGTTCATTTCTGGGTCTTCAATTCTATTCCATTGGTCTATCTTTCTGTCTCTGTACCAATACCATGCAGTTTTTATCACTATTGCTCTGTAATACTGCTTGAGTTCAGGGATAGTGATTCCCCCTGAAGTCCTTTTATTGTTGAGGATAGCTTTAGCTATCCTGGGTTTTTTGTTATTCCAGTTGAATTTGCAAATTGTTCTGTCTAACTCTTTGAAGAATTGGATTGGTATTTTGATGGGGATTGCATTGAATCTGTAGATTGCTTTTGGTAAAATGGCCATTTTTACTATATTAATCCTGCCAATCCATGAGCATGGGAGATCTTTCCATCTTCTGAGGTCTTCTTCAATTTCTTTCCTCAGTGTCTTGAAGTTCTTATTGTACAGATCTTTTACTTGCTTGGTTAAAGTCACACCGAGGTACTTTATATTATTTGGGTCTATTATGAAGGGTGTCGTTTCCCTAATTTCTTTCTCGGCTTGTTTCTCTTTTGTATAGAGGAAGGCAACTGATTTATTTGAGTTAATTTTATACCCAGCCACTTTGCTGAAGTTGTTTATCAGCTTTAGTAGTTCTCTGGTGGAACTTTTGGGACCACTTAAATATACTATCATGTCATCTGCAAATAGTGATATTTTGACCTCTTCTTTTCCGATCTGTATCCCTTTGATCTCCTTTTGTTGTCTGATTGCTCTGGCTAGAACTTCAAGAACTATATTGAATAAGTAGGGAGAGAGTGGGCAGCCTTGTCTAGTCCCTGATTTTAGTGGGATTGCTTCAAGTTTCTCTCCATTTAGTTTAATGTTAGCAACTGGTTTGCTGTATATGGCTTTTACTATGTTTAGGTATGGGCCTTGAATTCCTATTCTTTCCAGGACTTTTATCATGAAGGGGTGTTGAATTTTGTCAAATGCTTTCTCAGCATCTAATGAAATGATCATGTGGTTCTGTTCTTTCAGTTTGTTTATATAATGGATCACGTTGATGGTTTTCCGTATATTAAACCATCCCTGCATGCCTGGGATGAAGCCTACTTGATCATGGTGGATGATTGTTTTGATGTGCTCTTGAATTCGGTTTGCCAGAATTTTATTGAGTATTTTTGCGTCAATATTCATAAGGGAAATTGGTCTGAAGTTCTCTTTCTTTGTTGTGTCTTTGTGTGGTTTAGGTATAAGAGTAATTGTGGCTTCGTAGAAGGAATTCGGTAGGGCTCCATCTGTTTCAATTTTGTGGAATAGTTTGGATAATATTGGTATGAGGTCTTCTATGAAGGTTTGATAGAATTCTGCACTAAACCCGTCTGGACCTGGGCTCTTTTTGGTTGGGAGACCTTTAATGACTGCTTCTATTTCCTTAGGAGTTATGGGGTTGTTTAACTGGTTTATCTGTTCCTGATTTAACTTCGATACCTGGTATCTGTCTAGGAAATAGTCCATTTCCTGAAGATTTCAAATTTTGTTGAATATAGGTTTTTATAGTAAGATCTGATGATTTTTTGAATTTCCTCCGAATCTGTAGTTATGTCTCCCTTTTCATTTCTGATTTTGTTAATTTGGACACACTCTCTGTGTCCTCTCGTTAGTCTGGCTAAGGGTTTATCTATCTTGTTGATTTTCTCAAAGAACCAACTTTTGGTTCTGTTGATTCTTTCTATGGTCCCTTTTGTTTCTACTTGGTTGATTTCAGCCCTGAGTTTGATTATTTCCTGCCTTCTACTCCTCCTGGGTGTATTTGCTTCTTTTTGTTCTAGAGCTTTTAGGTGTGCTGTCAAGCTGCTGACATATGCTCTTTCCTGTTTCTTTCTGCAGGCACTCAGCGCTATGAGTTTTCCTCTTAGCACAGCTTTCATTGTGTCCCATAAGTTTGAGTATGTTGTATCTTCATTTTCATTAAATTCTAAAAAGTTTTTAATTTCTTTCTTTATTTCTTCCTTGACCACTTTATCATTGAGTAGAGCATTGTTCAATTTCCACGTATATGTGGGCATTCTTCCCTTATTGTTATTGAAGACCAGTTTTAGGCCGTGGTGGTCTGATAGCACGCATGGGATTATTTCTATCTTTCTGTACCTGTTGAGGCCCGTTTTTTGACCAATTATATGGTCAATTTTGGAGAAAGTACCATGAGGAGCTGAGAAGAAGGTATATCCTTTTGCTTTAGGATAGAATGTTCTATAAATATCCGTTAAGTCCATTTGGCTCATGACTTCTCTTAGTCTGTCTACATCACTGTTTAATTTCTGTTTCCATGATCTGTCCATTGATGAGAGTGGGGTGTTGAAATCTCCCACTATTATTGTGTGAGGTGCAATGTGTGTTTTGAGCTTTAGTAAGGTTTCTTTTACGTATGTAGGTGCCCTTGTATTTGGGGCATAGATATTTAGGATTGAGAGTTCATCTTGGTTGATTTTTCCTTTGATGAATATGAAGTGTCCTTCCTTATCTTTTTTGATGACTTTTAGTTGGAAATTGATTTTATTTGATTTTAGAATGGCTACTCCAGCTTGCTTCTTCTGACCATTTGCTTGGAAAGTTGTTTTCCAGCCTTTCACTCTGAGGTAGTGTCTGTCTTTGTCTCTGAGGTGTGTTTCCTGTAGGCAGCAGAAAGCAGGGTCCTCATTGCATATCCAGTTTGTTAATCTATGTCTTTTTATTGGGGAGTTGAGGCCATTGATATTGAGAGATATTAAGGAATAGTGATTATTGCTTCCCGTTATATTCATATTTGGATGTGAGGTTATGTTTGTGTGCTTTCATGCTCTTTGTTTTGTTGCCAAGACGATTAGTTTCTTGCTTCTTCTAGGGTATAGCTTGCCTCCTTATGTTGGGCTTTACCATTTATTATCCTTTGTAGTGCTGGATTTGTAGAAAGATATTGTGTAAATTTGGTTTTGTCATGGAATATCTTGGTTTCTCCATCAATGTTAATTGAGAGTTTTGCTGGATACAGTAACCTGGGCTGGCATTTGTGTTCTCTTAGGGTCTGTATAACATCAGTCCAGGATCTTCTGGCCTTCATACTTTCTGGCGAGAAGTCTGGTGTGATTCTGATAGGTCTCCCTTTATATGTTACTTGACCTTTTTCCCTTACTGCTTTTAATATTCTTTCTTTATTTTGTGCGTTTGGTGTTTTGACAATTATGTGACGGGAGGTGTTTCTTTTCTGGTCCAATCTATTTGGAGTTCTGTAGGCTTCTTGTATGTCTATGGGTATCTCTTTTTTTAGGTTAGGGAAGTTTTCTTCTATGATTTTGTTGAAGATATTTACTGGTCCTTTGAGCTGGGAGTCTTCACTCTCTTCTATACCTATTATCCTTAGGTTTGATCTTCTCATTGAGTCCTGGATTTCCTGTATGTTTTGGACCAGTAGCTTTTTCCGCTTTACATTATCTTTGACAGTTGAGTCAATGATTTCTATGGAATCTTCTGCTCCTGAGATTCTCTCTTCCATCTCTTGTATTCTGTTGGTGAAGCTTGTATCTACAGCTCCTTGTCTCTTCTTTTGGTTTTCTATATCCAGGGTTGTTTCCATGTGTTCTTTCTTGATTGCTTCTATTTCCATTTTTAATTCCTTCAACTGTTTGATTGTGTTTTCCTGGAATTCTTTCAGGGATTTTTGCGACTCCTCTCTGTAGGCTTCTACTTGTTTATTAATGTTTTCCTGTGCTTCCCTAAGTGTGTTCATGTCTTTCTTGAAGTCCTCCAGCATCATGATCAAATATGATTTTGAAACTAGATCTTGCTTTTCTGGTGTGTTTGGATATTCCATGTTTGTTTTGGTGGGAGAATTGGGCTCCGATGATGGCATGTAGTCTTGGTTTCTGTTGCTTGGGTTCCTGTGCTTGCCTCTCGCCATCAGATTATCTCTAGTGTTACTTTGTTCTGCTATTTCTGACAGTGGCTAGACTGTCCTATAAGCCTGTGTGTCAGGAGTGCTGTAGACCTGTTTTCCTCTCTTTCAGTCAGTTATGGGGACAGAGTGTTCTGCTTTCGGGTGTGTAGTTTTTCCTCTCTACAGGTCTTCAGCTGTTCCTGTGGGCCTGTGTCTTGAGTTCACCAGGCAGCTTTCTTGCAGCAGAAAATTTGGTCTTACCTGTGGTCCTGAGGCTCAGGTTTGCTCGTGGGGTGCTGCCCAGGGGCTCTCTGCAGCGGCAGCAACCAGGAAGACCTGTGCCGCCCCTTCCGGGAGCTTCAGTGCACCAGGGTTCCAGATGGTCTTTGGCTTTTTCCTCTGGCGTCCGAGATGTGTGTGCAGGGAGCAGTCTCTTCTGGTTTCCCAGGCTTGTCTGCCTCTCTGAAGGTTTAGCTCTCCCTCCCACGGGATTTGGGTGCAGAGAACTGTTTATCCGGTCTGTTTCTTTCAGGTTCCGGCGGTGTCTCTGGCAGGGGTCCTGCCGCTCCTGGGCCCTCCCCCACGGGAGCCCAGAGGCCTTATACAGTTTCCTCTTGGGCCAGGGATGTGGGCAGGGGTGAGCAGTGTTGGTGGTCTCTTCTGCTCTGCAGCCTCAGGAGTGCCCACCTGACCAGGCGGTTGGGTCTCTCTCTCACCGGGTCTGGGAGCAGAGAGCTGCTGCAGGCCGGGATCCACGGGTGTGGGACTTCCGGTAAACACAGAACGTGCCCGGTCCTAGAGAAATTCTGCTTCCGTGTGTCCCAAGCTCACCAGGCAGCTTTCTTGCAGCAGAAAATTTGGTCTTACCTGTGGTCCCGAGGCTCAGGTTCGCTCGTGGGGTGCTGCCCAGGGGCTCTCTGCAGCGGCAGCAACCAGGAAGACCTGTGCCGCCCCTTCCGGGAGCTTCAGTGCACCAGGGTTCCAGATGATCTTTGGCTTTTTCCTCTGGCGTCCGAGATGTGAGTGCAGGGAGCAGTCTCTGCTGGTTTCCCAGGCTTGTCTGCCTCTCTGAAGGTTTAGCTCTCCCTCCCACGGGATTTGGGTGCAGAGAACTGTTTATCCGGTCTGTTTCTTTCAGGTTCCGGCGGTGTCTCTGGCAGGGGTCCTGCCGCTCCTGGGCCCTCCCCCACGGGAGCCCAGAGGCCTTATACAGTTTCTTCTTGGGCCAGGGATGTGGGCAGGGGTGAGCAGTGTTGGTGGTCTCTTCCGCTCTGCAGCCTCAGGAGTGCCCACCTGACCAGGCGGTTGGGTCTCTCTCTCACCGGGTCTGGGAGCAGAGAGCTGCTGCCCCATTTGTCGATTCTTGATCTTAAAGCATAAGCCATTCGTATTTTGTTCAGGAAATTTTCCTTAGTTCTTATGTCTTCGAGACTCTTCCCTACTTTTTATTTATTACTTTTATTGTATCTGGTTTGATTTGGAGGTCCTTGATCCACTGGGACTTAAGCTTTGTCCAGGGTAATAAGAATGGGTCAACTTGCATTCTTCTACATGCTGACCTCCAGTTGAACCAGCTCCATTTGTTAAAAATGCTCTCTTTCTTCCATTGGATGTTTTAACTCCTTTGTCAAAGATCAAATGTTCATTTCTGTGTCTTCAATTATGTTCCACTGAGCTGCCTGTCTGTATGCCAATACCATACAAACTATTGCTCTGTAATACTGCTTGAGGTCAGAGATGGTGATTCCCCCAGAAGTTCTTTTATTGTTGAGTATAGTTTTGCTATCCTGGGTTTTATGATATACGAAATGATGGCAAATTGCACTTTCTACCTTTATAAAGAATTGAGTAGGAATATTATTGGTGATGGAATTGAATCTGTAGATTGCTTTTTGCAAAATGGCCATTTTTTACCATAATCATCCTGCCAATCTATGAGCATCGGAGATCTTTCCATCTTCTGAGATCTTCGTCAATTTCTTTCCTCAGAGATTTGAAGTTCTTGTCATACAGATTTTTTACTTGCTTGGTTCAAGTAACAGCAAGTTATTTTATATTATTTGTGACTATTGTGAAGGGTGTCATTTCCCTAATTTCTTTATCAGCCTGTTTACCCTTTGAGTAGAGGAAGACTACTGAATTGTTTGAGTTAATTTTATACTCGGACAGTTTGCTGAAGTTGTTGATCAGGTTAAGTAGTTCTCTGGTGGAATTATGGTGTTGCTTAAGTAGACTATCATATCATCTTCCAATATTACTATTTTGACTTCATCCCTTCTAATTTTTTCAATGACCTACTTTCATTGTTTGATTGCTATGGCTAGGACTTTAAGTACCACATTGAAAAAGTAGGGAAAGAGTAGGCAGCCTTGTCTAGTCCCTGATTTTAGTGGGATTCCTTCAATTTTCTCAGTTTAGTTTGATGTTACCTACTGGTTTGATGTATTTTGCATTTTCCTATATTTAGATTTAGGCCTTGAATTCCTGATCTTTCCAGGACTTTAATAATGAAAGGGTAATGAATTTTGTCAAATGATTTCTCAGCATCTAATGAAATGATCATGTGGTTTTGACTTTGTTTATATGATGAATTTCGTTGATGGACTTCCGTATATTAAACCATCCCTGAATCCTTGCCATGAGGCCTACTTGATCATGATGGATTATTGTTTGGATGTGTTCTTGGATTCAGTTTGCAAGAATTTTATTGAGCATATTTGATCAATATTCATAAAGCAAAAGGTCTGAATTTCTCTATCTTTGTTGTATCTTTGTGTGGTTTAGGTATAAGAGTAATTGTGGCTTCATAGAAGGAATTTGGTAGTGCTCTGTCTGTTTCTATTTTGCGGAATAGTTTGGACAGTATTGGTATGAATTCATCTACGAAGGTCTGATAGAATTCTGCACTAAATCCATGTGGTCCTGGGCTCTTTTTGGATGGGAGATGTTTAATAGCAGTTTCTATGTCTTAATGAGTTATGGGTTTGTTTCAATGGTTTATTTGTTCCTGATTTAACTGTGGTACCTGGTATCTGTACAGAAAATTGTCCATTTCCTCCACATTTTCCAGTTTTGTTAAATATATGTTTTTGTAGTAGGATCTGATGATCTTTTAAATTTCTTCAGATTTTGTTGTTATATCTCCCTTTTATTTCTGATTTTATTAATTTGGATACACTCTCTGTGACCTCTGGTTAGTATGGCTAAGCGTTTATGTATCTTGTTGATTTTCTCAAAGAACCAGCTCCTGGGTTTCCTGATTCTTTTGATACTCGGTTTTGTTTCTTCTTGTTTGATTTCAGCCCTGAGTTTGATTATTTCCTGCCTTCTACTCCTCTAGGGTTTATTTAATTTTTTCTAGAGCTTTTAGGTGTGCTGTCAAGCTGCTGACATATGCTCTCTCTTGTTTCTTTTTGCAGACACTCAGAGCTATGATTTTTCCTCTTAGCGCTGCTTTCATTGTGTCCCATAAGTTTGGGTATGTTGTATCTTCATTTTCATTAAATTCTAAGAAGTCTTTACTTTCTTTCTTATGTCTCCAATGACCAAGTTGTCATTGACTTCAACTTCCATGTATATGTGGGCTTTCTGTCCTACTTGTTGTTATTGATCAGCAGCCTTAGTCCGTGGTTTTTTGATAGGATGCATGGGATTATTTCTACCTTCCTGTACCTGTTGAGGCCTGTTTTTATGGTCAATTTTGGAGCAGGTACCATGGGATGCTGAGAAGAAGGTATATCCTTTCGTTTTAGGGTGGAATGTTCTATAAATATGTTAAATTCATTTGTTTCATAACTTCTGTTAGTCTTTCTGTGTCTCTGTTTAATTTCTGTTTCCCTGATCTGTCCATTGATGAAGTGTGGTGTTAAAATCTCCTACTATTATTGTTTGTGGTGCAATGTATGATTTTTTTTGAGCTTTAGAAATGTTTCTCATTGTTTAGGGACACAACTGCTATATACTTGATAAATATAACAATCACCCAGAACATCTGTAGGAAGCCTGTGACTGTTGGCCACATGAGGATGAGTTTCTTTCAAAGATCATCATGATTTTTGGTAAGATCTTCCCTGTAATTGGTGGCATGGCTTCCCACAAACATGTTTGTCTAGAATCTCCTCTTTGGTCAGCATCTCTTCCTTGTTTTTATCTGACTCATACACCAGATGCCGGGCCTCAGCCTGTGCATGGTCATAGTCCTGGGGGAGGATCCAATGGTGAATCTCATCCTAGTCCAGCTTCCCATCCTTGTTCAGATCTGGGAAATCATTGAACTGCTCCCCAGAAAAAAAACCCTGTCTGTCTCAGGGCAATTGTCCTCGTGAGAAAAAGATGTCCACAATGTACTCATCCTGGTCCACAAAACCATCCCCGTTCTTGTCAATATCCTCCAGGGTTTCCAGAACTACAATCTCCTTCATATGTTCTAAATCCTCTTAGTGTAGAAAAGCAATGAACTGGACCTGAGTAGCTGTCAGGTCACCGTCAAGACCTTAAGCCTCCTCTCATCTCGTGGAGGCAACTTTTTAAAGTTGTGATGATCAGAGCCATCTTGGAATTCAGCAAGGTTAACCAGGTAGTAGCCATAGGTGGCCTGCTTGTATTCTTTCCATGAGATCTTTTCGTATATGTCCCTATCATAATCCTTCCAGAGTTTAGCTACATTATGGTTGATGTATGTTTTCTATACCTGTTTGATCCAAGCTTTCAGGTCTTCAGTAGTAAGAAGGCCACCTCCATCACTGTCAATTGGATCAACAATTTTCCCCAGCCTCTCCTGCTCTTGTCCAAGCTTAGCTATCAAAGGTCTTGGAGTCCTCCTTGCCCAGGAAGTCCTCATGATCATACAGGAAGCTGTGCTTGTTCTCTGGTAGCCACTCTCCCTGCTCTGAATCGGGACAAACCATGTGCTCCTTGCTCATCATGCTCTTGGCCCTGAATGCCAGGACCAGTGCCAGCAGTAGCCTATGGAGAGTCCCAGGCTGACACCTGGCACCAGAGTCGGGATCAAAGGGAGGCAGCCAGGAAGTAGGGGCTCAGAGCACCTTAGCTGCTGTCCATCCCCAGAGAGGGCTTTTGTTACATTTCAAATGTTATCCCTTTTCCCGGTTTCCCATCCACAAAGCCCCTTATAAAACCCCCTCCCCCTTCTACTATGAGGTTGTTACCACCCACCCAACCACCCAGGTCTAACTGCCTCCCTGTTCTGGTTTCCCCTACACTGGGGCATCAAGCCTTGACAAGACCAAGGGCTTCTCCTCCCATTTGTGCCCAAGAAGGCCATCCTCTTCTTCATTTGCAGCTGTAGCCATGGGTCTGTCCATGTGTACTCTTTGGATGGTGGTTTCGGCTCTGGGAGCTCTGGGTGTTTCTTATTGTTGTTCTTATGGGGCTGTAACCCCTTCAGCTCCCTCAATCCTTTCTCTTACTCCCCCATTGGGGACCCTGATCTCAGCTAAATGGTTGGCTGCAAGCATCTGCCTCTGTATTTGTCATGCACTTTACCCCACTCTTTTGAGAAGATCCCCACAGAGTAACGAAGATGTATTGTATTGAAGTGATTATGTATAGACAAATAGATGATGTCTTAATTCCTAATGATGGTTCTATAAAAATTCCTAAAATTAGATGAGTAATTTTAAGCTTTTATAATGAGAATGCTATTATGTTTTCTCTCGTAATCAAAATTGCATTGAGAACTCTGCCATTCTTAAAGTGTCATGAGTGAATTGCTTCTGCAATACCAAGCAGGATCTACAAATTAGAGCCCATCCTAAGAGGGTATAAACCAATTAACCAAAGTTCATAAAAAGGGAATGAGTGATTTACTATAGGTGCAAGGACTGAACGTAAATAATTGACTGGATTTGCCTATAGGTAATTTCACTTATTCTTTTCTCATAAAAATTACATCTTTTAACTCTCCATGAATGTGCAGAGCTAGTGACAGCTAGTGATGATTTATCCTGATGATTACTCTTCATGGATGTGCATGTAAACATTCTCTGTTGTAAACTGATTATCCAACTTATGATTTGAATTCCTGTGCAAACTTGTGCTGAACTTTTCACCATGTGATGCTGTGTTCAGAAAGATATACAAATGCTGAGGACAAAGAGAGAGAAAGCTTTTTAGACAGAACTGAACTGAAGAGAACAGAACTCAAGAAGAACATAGAAGTAAAGCATAGCGTTGAGAGTAAGGCCTTGAGAGTAAGGAAATTATTGTGTCATAAGACCAAGAGGAAAGGAGATAAGAAGAAGAGAGCAAGGAGAACCTTCTAAGTCAAACTTTATGGAGGCAGACTTTTGTCTTTTAGGAAAACTGAAGAACTTAGAAATAAAGGTTAAAATCACTGTTCTTAATAAGATGCCACTACACCAGCACAGATCAGTCAAAATCACTGTTCTTCAGCCTTCAGCCTGGCTCACTGGCTAGCCTATGCTCTTCAGTCAGGCTCACTGGCTAGCCTCTGCTCTTCAGTCAGGCTCACTGGCTAGCCTCTGCTCTTCAGTCAGGCTCACTGGCTAGCCCCTGCTCTTCAGCCTGGCTCACTGGCTAGCTTCTGTTCTTCAGCCTGGCTCACTGGCTAGCCTCTGTTCTTCAGCCTGGCTCACTGTCTAGCCTGTGCTCTTCAGTCAGGCTCACTGGCTAGCCCCTGCTCTTCAGCCTGGCTCACTGCCTAGCCTCTGCTCTTCAGCCTGGCTCACTGGCTAGGCTCTGCTCTTCAGCTGGCCTCACTGGTAGCCTCTGCTCTTCAGTATGGCTCACTGGCTAGCCTCTGCTCTTCAGCCTGGCTCACTGACTAGCCTCTGCTCTTCAGTCAGGCTCACTGGCTAGCCTCTGCTCTTCAATCAGGCTCACTAGCTAGCCTCTGCTCTTCAGTCAGGCTCACTGGCTAGCCTGTGCTCTTCAGTCAGGCTCACTGGCTAACCTCTGCTCTTCAGTCAGACTCAATGGCTAGCCTCTGCTCTTCAGCCTTGCTCACTGCCTAGCCTCTGCTCTTCAGTCAGGCTCACTGGCCTATGGGGCCCTGGCACATCGCTTAACCATCTGCTCATGACTGCCTGACCACAATGACTACCTGACCGCCCTGACTTCTTAAAGCTGTCCTGTAGAAAGAGCACAAGAAACCAAAGAGAAACACCACAGGGACCTTTTCCAATGGGCTTTATTCAACCTTAAGTACTTTTGTTATTTCTTTAAAAAAGTGAAATATAATTTCTGTAATTCATATGTTCAAGAGAGCTGTGCAGTAGTCATTGCTTTATGGAATTTGGTGCTAAATCAAAAGATTCCTTTATTCTATTACGATGTTATCTGTATGTTATAAGATGTATCTTTGGAAAACACAACACCAAATTCCTAAAATCTAAATGTTTTAAGACATCAGATGATAGAGAAACGTAACTGCTTACCTATCTAGACTGGACTCTTTTGCTATACTGCAGGTACTATGAATTTTCCACATTACTTCCATGATTTTCAAGAATGATTAAGAGAAAAATAGGTTGAACATAATGGCCAGAAATGGGATTCTGTCAAGTTGTCTTATATTGGACAAGATACCAAGCTATAACTGGTCAACCTAAAACCACCTATTCCCAAAACTAACAGAACTTAAAGAAAATACATACTTTCTTATCATTCCTCCTCCACGATGGTCAGAGATTTATTGAGCACCTACTACGATCCTAGCACTGTGCATCTAAGGGTGTAATGGTGAATAAAAAACTTAATAAAAAGCCTCATTGAGGAATAAAAAAATGAACCATAATTTTGGAACTCAGGATTCAATATTAGCAAAAGCACCATTTCTTTAACTGGTGATGTATGAAAACTTCATTATTTTTTCCATGGGCTTCTACCGTAATGATACTCAGTCTTAATTTTGTAAGTCACAAAAAGCAACTCACACTTCTTTCTTGGCTCCCACAACTGTCAAAGAGAACAACATTGTCGCTGTCCATTGTGCTTCCCTATCAATCCTGCTATAGATGGTAATACATTCCAGTCTTTTAAATGTGTAAACAGGCCACCACTTGAGGGGAAAGGTTATTATAATTACCCAAACCTGTATATTCTCTAAAATTTTCACATAGCATTTTAGTGATATCACAATGCAAATTCACCACAAATATTTAACCAATGAAAAGAGAAATATTGAATAGCTCTGCAAATAGGATCAATAATCATATACACTTGAAAACAACTATCATGGAAATAAACGACATACTAGGAGAAAAGATACATCATTGAAAGGTACAGAAGCAGCAAAAAAGACACTACATTTCTTGGTTTAAAAGTTAGGTGATACACTTGATCTTTAAAGACAGACAATGTACTTGATCTTTAAGCCCTTCAACTGTGCCCTGTCCACATAGAAACTGCAGTAGATGACAATCTTTTGTAAGATTTATTTATTTATATGTCAGAAAATGCATCTGTCTTCAGACACAACAGAAGAGGGCATCAGTACTCATTACAGATGGTTATGAGCCACCATGTGATTGCTGGCATTTGAACTCAGGACCTCTGGAAGAACACTTGGTGCTCTTACCCACTGAGCCATCTCTCCAGCCCTCACATCGGCCTCTTACACAGCATCACAGTGGTCTATTTCACTAGATGGCTCCAGGATGATAACAGAGAAACTTTCACAGTTCCTGAGCACTTCTGAGTTCAAATACCACCAGTGCCAACTCTGTGCTGTTGGCACATTCTGACCTGTCTCCTAAGGGTTGTCAGCAACAAAAGGGACGGGTTAGCACCAGACAGTATTCACTGCCCTATCCTAAAAACCCCCTCGATTCTGAAAAAGCCACATTCCATGCTTGCTCCATATTTGAGGAAGCCAAATGGTTGATCTGGCTCAAGGCTCGACTTTTCTTAGCTCATCAACTTTCTTTTTCCACTTCTTGTCACAAGAAGTATTTTTTTTATGTTGCAACTACAGTGCAATGTGTGAAGGAAACCACCATAAACTCTGGGTGCCACCTCTTGAAATTTAAAATTCACAAAACAATTCATGGCTTTCTAATCAGCACCATGGAAAATAAACAAAAACAAGCAAAACCATTCCAAAGGAACTTGCTGATCTGAAGGTCTGCTCATAGCAGGTAGGAAAAAATTAAATTATGCAGAACTGTAATCTCTCAGAGCTTTGGAGGCTAAAAAAGAGGAAATCTCTGTTTATGTTCCCTTTCTCCGAGTAATTGAAGGAGGGTATTTTACATCCTCCAAATACAATCTCTTGCAAGGGGCAACCAATTACAAAGTAGATCAGAAGAAATCTATTAAATAATACATTCATTGCCTAAGGTTTTTAGAAAATATTTTCCCTTGATCCCAGGCCTTTAACTTACATTAGAAACATTACAGGGAGTGTGCCACCAGGCTAAGCTGCCTCTGAAAAGCCTATCCTGCCCTGGCAGGTACTGGCCATTTAATTCCAAATCAACTGGAGAGAGGTGACAGCCCCAATTTGCTCTGGGGATGTCAGAGCACAGCTCTCATGCACACTCCAGATTACCTCTCCACTCTTTCCCAATGCCATAGGCTTTCCAATCCCTGCTTCAGCTCTCCATACATCCCTGAACCCTCTCTTCCCCTACCCAATGGGCTCACTTTGCATTGCCTCCTTCTGTCACTGCTTTCGCAGGGCGGGGAGGGCGGGCAGAACCAGTCCAAGGAGGGGAGCAGGTCTCCTACCTACCTTGATGATGCTCCTCTTAAGGTGCAGCCCGCCCTGCTTGCTGCTTGCTGTCCCTGGGGACCAGACCGGAGGTCGGGCTAGGGGTCAGCGCGAGCACCAGGCCTCAAGGTCCCCTGGCAGGACTGGCCTCTTCCTTGGACACTGTGAGGCTGTAGTCTCCATTGGAAACCCCGCCGATGTCATAGCACGCCCTCTGCTGGCCGAGGTGATGCCCAAAGGCGCTAAGGCCCCCTTCCCTGGCCGCTTCTTCTGCTTTTTCTTTTCTTTTTTTCTTTTTTTTTCTTTTTTTTTTTTCTTTTTTCGTTTTCGGGGCTGGGGACCGACCCAGGGCCTTGTGCTTGCTAGGCAAGCGCTCTACCACTGAGCTAAATCCCCAACTTCTGCTTTTTCTTTTCTTTTCTTCTTTCTCTTTTGTTCTCGATGTGGCTGCCCCTCTGCTCACTTTTCTGTTTCACAGACACAAGGCTTTTTTGTCCCAAGAAAGCCTCCTGGCTTAGCTGTGTGACTAAATGCTATTTGCCCTCTTCAGTGGACCTCTATTCTCAAGATTCTCTTGTTTTCTCAGCATCCCATTTGAGATGCTTGTTAGTAACTGTTACAGGTCTTCTTTACCACTGAGGAAAGACGGAATCCTACTGGAGGCCAGAAAGAATGTTCCAGACATGGATACAAGGCCTTCACTTCTGCCTGTTGAATTCAATACGCCTAAAGGTAGGGAGTGCTCCAGGTCTGCCGCCAGGCTCCAAGGGTGGGTCTCTGAGGGGCTGGAAAATGCCCCACCAATCTGGCTAAGATAAGGAAAGGATATGAAGAGAAAGTTACAGAAATTTGAAGGGCTAAGCTAAGTCGCTGAGAGTTAGTATAAGTTACAGAGAAAGTAAGGTTAAAAGAGAAAGAGGTAAAAAGAGCAGGAAGCTAGGGAAGAGAAGAGATAGAAAGTTAAGAAGAAGTTAGAGAGCTAAAGAGAGATAAAAGACGAGAGAGGAACTTATACTGGCCACAGTAGTTAGGGAACCTAGGAAGATAGTACCTGGCAACAGAAGAGAATTCCTGGCTAAAGATCAGTGTGCCTAATGCAAAGAAAAAGGACACTGGGTCAGGGTCTGCCCAAGAAAGAACAAGAGGGGCCACTGGAGAGCTTCTTGGTCCTAGTGTGCTGGACAGGGACCCAATGCTCTGTGCTCCTATGCCCCCCAGTGGGCCAATATCCAAAGACCTTGAGTGCAAGGGGCTACTGAAAACGAACAATACCTATGGACTGCCCGAAGAACAGTGGACCTTGGCGTGGGCCGGGTAACCCACTAGTTCATAGTCATCCCTGACTGCCCCTATCCCTTTCTCATGTGAAAATTGCTCTCCAAAATGGCTTGCGTGGGCCAAAATGGCTGGGTGAGGCCATGTGTATGCATATCTACAGATTGTGTATGTGGAGCTTAAGACCTGTCTCAGTGCACCAGTACCTGATGCTGGGAGATGTGTGACTTAGTCCTGTTCTGCCTGGAACACATCACTCCTGCCAACCGGGCACTAACAATTATCACCCAATCAGGGCACTAACAATTATCACCCAATCCAGGACTTAAACTGTGATAGAGTGGCTGATGTTTTCCCTTTAAATAGAGTGTCCCAAAAGATGGGACCACTGGTCAGCTTCCATGGACTAGGTTCTCCACCAGTTGGGGACAATCTGGTCACCTTGCTGCCCAATCCGGACCTGGAGCCACCACAGCACGAGTGTCAAGTACTGGCAGAAGCCCATGGGTGGAGGAAAGACCTCTGCGACTGGCTGATTGACCCCTGCTGAAAGCCGAGGACCTTGTCCACAGACGGGAACAGTTCTCTTCATGAATGAAGGTCAGAGACAAGTGGGTGCTGCCATGGTGGACAACACAATGTCATCTGGGATGGCTGAACCTCTACCCCCCAGCACATCAGCGCTGCAGATGCCTTTACCATCTCTTGGATGCCCTGGTGAAGCCAACAACTGCAAGAGACAGCCTCGATAATCATCAAGAAGATACTGGAAGAAATCTTCCCCAGTCTGGAGTGCCCAAGGTAATCTGGTCAGACAACAGCCCTATTTTCGTTGCCAAGGTAAGCCAGGGTGTGGCCAAGTATTTAGAGGTCGATTGGAAATTACATTGTATCTACAGACCTCAAAGTTCAAGACAGGTAGAGTAAATAAATAAAATTTTAAAAGAGACCCTGACCAAATTAAATTAACCATGGAGACTGGCGAAGACTGGGTGACACTCCTTCCCTCTTGCTCTCTTCAGAGCAAGAAATACCCCTTCCAGATTCAGCCTTACCCCCTTTGAGATCTTATATGAGGCCTCAGCCCCCCTGACTGTATTAGATGATGTTACTGAACCAACACGTCATGGTGCCATAGTAATAATGATTTGTGTGCCAGACTAAAAGACCTACAGGTGATACAGAAAGAAATCTGCTCACAGCTGACAGCAGCCTATGCCCCGGAGACCCCTGAGACATCCCACCAGTTCCAGGTCGGAGACTGCAGCTACACTGAGCCCAGACACTCGAGCCACGCTGGAAAGGAACATACCTGGTGCTGCTGACCACCCTGACAGCTGTCAATTCTCAGCCCTCACCAGTCGTGTACTAGCTGTTGGGGCTGAGAGCTGGGACCTAGAGGGAAATTCAGTCATATTTGTCCTTGGTTCTATCAGGATAGGTGTGGGATAGGCTTGATTTCCATTACAAATGATGTAACATTACATATGTTTGTACTCCTAATACTTCTTGGGACTGTGCTTCAGGGATCACAGTCTGTATAAGTTTAGAAGTTCTAAAAGCTAGTCATGACCTTGGTGTATAGGCTTAGATAGTGTCCAGATTAGAATCCTCATGTTAAGACAACAATACCAAGCTGTTATGCTAGATGAAGCTGAGTTCTCCATGAAGTTCTAGGATTAGAACCACTCCCAAAAGGAAGTGGGGAATGAAGAATTAAAATTTCAAAAAGTTAGGACATGCCTGAGAGGGTATTAGAGATAGGACTTGCCAAACCAGCTATCAGCCCCAAGGACATTGACCATCTATAGCCACCCCCTCCCCTTCCTTCACCCCCCTGAGTGAGATGAGCCACCCTACCTGCCTGCCGAGCTGCTAGAGAGCAGGTACACCTTGCTGATGTAATTTCGCGCAGAAAGTAACTGTGCACCATTTGAAATGACCAATCATGTGTAACCTCGCGAATGCCCCTATATAAACCCCCGAGTTTGGTAGCTCAGGGTCGATTCCTCTGTCTCCTGTGTGGGATACGTGTCGACCCAGGATCCCGCTATACCGGGGATCTCGTTAATAAAAGCTACCTCCTGCTGTTACATCAAGATGGCTACTCGTGATTCCTGGGGGCACCCCATCCCGCGATTGGAGTGAGAGATGCGGCTCCCAGTTTATGGTCTTTCACCAGTTGCCCCAGGCTTGAGGCTTGGGCATGGTGATTGTGCTTGCCACTCTCCTAGGCCGGCTCAGCAGGGTGCAAGCCACCACCTGCTGTCCTCACCTGAAGGCATCCTGATGGGGCTTCAGAGCCCAGGTCCAGCAGGCGAGCCTCAGGGCACGGGGCTGGGGTCTTGGCTCTGCACCTTGTTGCCAGCCCCACACACATATGGCAGCATCACACATATGGCTCCTTCTACCAACCGCCACTAATTACCATTTGGACATTCCATCACAGTGTTCTCAAGAAGAAAGATTGTAAACAAACACAAAAAGAATGAAATTTAAAATCTTTTTTATCAGGCTGGAGAGATGGCTTGGTGGTTAAGAGCGCTGCTTCTCCAGTGCACCCATGTTCAATTCCCAGCAACCACATGGTGACCGACAACTATCTGTAGTGGGATCCAATGCCCTCTTCTGTCTGAAGCTCTCTTCTGACATGCAGGCACACTCGCACACAGAGTGCTCATGTACATAAATAAATAAATCTTTAAAAATAAAACCTTCTAATCAGTTAATGTATCCACATCTAGAAGCTAGAAAAGGGTCACAGCAATATTAAAAATAATTCAGAAATAGTAAAGGGATGTACGAGAGTCACAAAATTCACTGGGCAAGATGGTGTATACCTGCAATCCCAACACTCACAAGGCTGAGGTAGGTGGATTGCCTTGAGTTCAAGGCTAGACTAAAGTGTGTGACCTTGTATTAGAAAACAAAACAATTGGGGAGGGGATGGAGAGAGAGACAGAGAGACAGAGAGACAGAGAAAGACAGAGAGGGTGACAGAGACAGAGAGCCAGCGCCAGAGAGAGACAGAGAAAGAGACCTCGATGTCATTTCTTGCACTGATGACAAGCTACTGAAGAATGTGAATGTCTCCTACCAAGCACAGAGAGTGCTAATGACAGAATGGGTTTCTTATTAAGATATCATAAAATGTAGATGGAAAAATAAAGGAATGTATAATAAATAAAAGAGAAATCCTAAATTTGGAAAGCCTAAATTTAGAAGATTGTATAAGTTTAAGTCATACGGGTGGGGATGAGACGATGTGGGGGGAGAGAATAATCACAATAAATTATATATGTGTATGAAAATGTTAACTAAGAGCAACCAATGAAAAGAGAAAACCAGGTTTGTTTTACGATGAAATTCATTTCCCATATGACACTATATAACATTTTGTAAATGGATTATATAAATTATCTGCAATAAAAAAATCAATTGTTATTAAAGATGTGGTGGTGTTCATATTAATTTCAAGTGTTTTAAATTCTTTTTTTATTTGCTAATTTATTGATTGATTTTTTTTAAGATAGGGTTTTTCTATGCAGACCAGGTTGACTCAAAAAAGAGATTCACCTGCCTATGCCTCCAAAGAGTTAGGATCAAAAGTATATACACACACATGAAATTTACATTCTTAAAGTGATAAAAAATTACAGCTATAACTTGGTACAATTTTTGAACAGTGATCAAGTGAATAGAAATATCAGAAACACATGTAAGGCATTAGGTTACTGTTGTTAAAAGGATCTTGAGCAGCATATATAATTCAAATCATCCAGGAGATACATTGTAAAAAAAAACATGAAACTGGGTAAAGATGATTTAAATTTTTTTAATATTTAAAATTTTAAAGTGCATTCGATATGAAAGCTCTACGTGATATACTTCACACTTTTGCTTATATACCATCTTCAATTTTATGTGCATTCTGCAGATATTGTCCATGTTTATTCAGGCTCTTAATATTTCCCCATGACTGATAACATTCACAGAAATCATATTGAGTACACTGTATATGTTGAGGTATAATAGAATTGTATTCTACACAGTATAGCATGGAAATATGTATACATAACTTCCCATATATGTGTGTATATACATATGTAAATGGCTCAAGAAAATGAGTATCCCTTTATCATTGTGGTATTATTGTCATCAAAATCCTGAGAACATTGAAATGGCATCAAATAGTGACCAGATCGGCAAAAAAATCCACAAAATAAAACTCTTACAAAGAATCTAACAATACTAGTAAAAGATGCAAAAATATTAAAGTCTCAATGAAATAAAAAGCCCAGATGAAATATTGTACAATATTTTCTCAACTCTAGGATAATGTATTTTTGTAAAACTATCAATAAAAGGCCTGAAGTTTGAAGAAATCAAAAGTAGTACAGTATAACTTTGCAGTGGTCAATATTGATGCATACCATTTTGCATAACTGCATAAACTGTCTTTCTTTTGTTCCGTGGTCTACCGTCGAACTCAGATAGATTTATGGGGAACCATTACATTGTAGACTTAAACTGGATTAATTTGGGGGTGAGTAAGTCATATTTTGGTAAAGTTGCTTTAAAAATAAACCTTTTGATATTAGTACAGCAAATAATTCTCCCTGAAGGAAAAACCAGACACCAAGAACCTAGACCACTGCTGTCCAGGAGAAATTTCTAGATGATAGAAATATTCTATATCTGCTGTGTTTCTGGCTATGGATTCTGGCTGGCTGTTTGCCTCCTGGTTTGCCTGCTGTGACTAAAGAGGCAGATTTTAGTTCTAAGTTTAGTTCATCTCAAATAGCCATGTGTGACCAGTGGGTGCCATTTGGACAGTGTAGCCACAGAAAACTGAAGCAGTGTAACCAAAGACTCACCTAGGAGTCAGTTGACCTCCTAGAAGGTGACTTGGGAAAACGTTGGCAATGATAGCCTCTTGGGGAGCTCACCTTCACCAAAAGAAAACTGTGAATCCTTTACTCTTCTGCAATAGTCATAATGCAACTGGTCTCACACCCACCCCAACCCTCACCAAAGACACTTGAGAGGGAGCCTTACCCACTGTGTGCTTTAGATTTCAGTTTAGAAAGCACTTCCTTCAAAGTGGAGCAGACTGAGATTGCCAAGTCCTTTGTGTGGCTCCAGGGACTTGGGCCTGACCAGGGGTGAGGAGGAAATGAAGAATGACATTGGACGCACATACATGGGGAAGGCTGGGTCCGTGAGCTGGAGAAAATGCAGCATCCCAGAAGCTCAGCATGTTTATTATATAGAGCTGGCCAGGAAGCAGGGCTGTTGCACAGGGCAGCAAGGAGGTGGGCATTACATGCAGATAAACAAGGAGGGGAGGACTATGCATATGCAACTGACAAGGGGCAGATTTAGCTAATCTCAGTAGGAGCAGTCTCTGCAGGGAGCAGTCTTCAGGCTTTAAATGTCCAGATGGGGCCAGGGAGAAAGGTAGAGTAGACTTTTTCTGTACACACTATCAACACCATCCTGAGAAGGCATTGTCATGTCTCTGAGCCTCAAGGGGCACGGGGGCCTTTGCCTTTTCCCCATGGATAAATGGCTTTGGGTCCAAGGCATGGTCATATCAGGTTTACAGCACACATCCACTTAGGGCTGCACTTCCTCAGGTCTTCCTCTGCTCCCACAGTGAGATCTCAAAAGAAAAACAGAAACCAAACAAAGAAAAAATGTGCTCAGTGAACTGGTTAATTCCCTTAACTGTACAGATCCAGTGTCCTAACTAGGACTTCTTCAAAGGCTACAGAAAGTCCTATGGACCTAAAGTAAGCAAGAAAAAAAAAAACACCAAAGACCCTTGGCCCCCCAAAAAATGAATGGGAGAAAAAATTTTTTAAAGATTTTCATAGAAAATTGTTTAAGAAAAACACACGGGAATTGTACTTAATAGAGTTAGTGTGCTGAGATGTGAGGCCCACTCACAACATGCAGCATTTGGAAGTCTCAGACAACTTAACAGAAGAGGACTCCTAAATGTTCTTTGTGACCACTCTCCACATACTACTCACAGCTTAACACTAATCTCCAAAATTGAGTTGGGGACAGTGTTCACCATAGCAGATAATTGAAGCGTTAGTGCACACAGACACAGAGACAGACAGAGAGACAGACAGACAGACAGACACACACACACACACACACAAAACAAACACACACAAAAACACACTCACACACAAAACACACACAAAACACACACTCACACACACTCACACATACACTCACACACATACACACACACTCAAACACACACTCATACAAAACACACACACTCACACACACTCACACATACACTCACACACATATACACACACTCAAACACACAAGCACACACACATACACACACACTCACACATACACACACACAAAACACACCAAACACACACACACTCAGTAGCACACACAAGAGAAATATATATTCTATGAAATTTCTTGGTATATTTTTATTTGTAAGCCTCAATGCTGGAGTATTCTTGGTTTTGCATAAAGTGGGGGGAAAAGTCAGGCTTCATTTTCCCCCTTTTGAAATGACAGGTATCTGTGTGTTAAACATACTCTGATGGCTGTCCAGGCTGCCTCGGCCTATTTGACAGCATCCAGGTCACCTTGGTCAGGACACTGGTTGCTCTTCTTATTGGCAACTGGTTTGCATCACAAGAGTTTTTTACATCCTTACCAATATTAGAAGTTTGGTGACACAAGCAGCTTGACAAACAGTAAAATTATTGTGGTTTTGCCTTTCTGGAGGACATTAAAATTTACATGTTTTGCATACTGCTTTTTTTCTTAGCATTTAGTCCTGCTTTAGCACTGTTCACATGTGGCCATGCAGCCAGCATCCCTTTGCTCCAGGCTCTCAGCACCCCATTCCCATCACTGATCTGATACATACTTGGTCCCAGAGATGGACAGCAGAGGGATTTGACACACAGCATCCACTCTGCTCCACTGCTTTGCTTTTTGTAAATTCTTTACAATGGCTATTTCTTGATTTATTATTACTACGACCATGACTTGTCTTGATATTTTGAGATAGGATCTTCTTAGGCAGCCCAGGGTGGCCTTGATTTCACAATTCTCTGGACTTGGTCTTCCACCATTCCTGATTCTGAGTTTGTTATTAGAGGTAGTTATATGGCCCCATTTCCAAATAAAATGTTCTTCTGGCTCTATTACTTTGCCCTTTCAACAGACTTTTATTAATTATGCAAATTAGATGGTGCTTAATGTCTAAATACTAGATATATTAACTCGTCAGTCCCAAAGACATCTCTGTGAATTAAACACTCGTTATCATCCTCACTGTGAAGATAAGGGAATTGAGTCACACAAAGGTAAAATAACTTCTCCACAGTTGAACATCTAATGGGTGTGAGAGCCAAGCTTTGAGTCCAACTACAAAGTAGATCGGCCTATAATGGGCTGGTCTGTGCTGCTGTATATTCAAATGGCAAATTCTGTACCCTAAGGTCTGGTTGCTCCAAGACAAGGAGATCCTCATGTATACCAGATTTTTTTTTTGCCTCCTAAGTTATCCCTGATTGGTTAATAAAATCCCTACAACACGGGCTGGGCAGAATAGAGTGGACAGAGCAAAGTATCCCTGGGCCTGGGGGCTCAGGCAGGGTCCACGAGGAGAGGGAAAAGACATGGAGGAGAAGGAAGGAGACAGCACCCCATAGGGTAGGTGGATCGTGAGTGTATTACCATGAGGGCCAGCCTGTTAGAACAGGAGTGGCCCAGGCAGAGCATGGCAAGCAATACCTCAGGGTTATTGACAGGGAAGCAGAAAAATAGCACAGAGGGTTGATGTCTGCCCAGCTCTAGTACTTTAAGGCTTATTCTAAATCTGAAAGTTTTGTGTCTTTTATTTGGGAACTAAATAATCTACGGTGGGGTAGAAAACCCCTAATAATATTTACTGTAGCAATGGCCACTCATTTATTGTGGTATTTTAAATATAACACACATTGAATTTCACAATTCAGATGCAAGGCTTTTTATATTTCCAATGTGACTGTACATTTGAGGTCATGTCTAGGTATAGAGACAGAACATGGCAGAAATACCTAGAACATTTTCAGGTCACCACACCGACCACATGAAAGCCACAGGCTATACAGACTATGATGGATGAGGAGAAGGCTTAGTGCTCTCTGGGAGTCCCCTTCCCTAGTCTTGAGATAAGACTTCCTATAAGCCAAGACCATAATCCTCTTTCATTTTCACTGAGCCAGGGTTAGACCCACATATATGATTTCTTAGCCTGCAGTTTTTTTTACCAAGTGCTGCCCTGTTTGAGGACTTGGCAAAGGTAAGCACCATCAGAGGAAGGCCAGCATATGAATTCTGTATAACTCTGCTCTGACAGCATGTACCTATCAATTACTGGAAGCCTTGCTGGAAATATTAATCAACCTCTATGATCAAAAGGAAACAACCCGAGGGGCACATGGCTGTAAAGCAAGTCTGAAACCATAGCCCAGTATGGAAGTTCAGCCTTGGATCTTACATCAAACAGCGATAGCATCCAAAAGAAAAACGAAACTGAAATGGAAAGGGGACTGGTAATGACCTCATGGCAAGGATATCTAAGTCATGTGGAAAGATCCCAGTGCAAAGACACATGTCCACGAAGCTTTCACCAAGAATCCCTATTCTGTGTTCTACAACATTATATATACACACACACAAAGAATACTCATTTATGGTCAGCTATGGGGATTGATTCTCTGGGAATCTGACTTTGAGATTGACATAGATGTATAAAGGTGTTTGACAAGTGCTCTTGGGGACCATGGCTGTGACAAAGAGGAGAGAAGAGGATGGGGCAGAGAGCACTCTGGCTCTAATGCAGTCACAAGGGTATGCAGGCAGCCCTGTGTGGGTCTCAGGAGCTGGCCTGACCCTGAAGTCTTAGCCTGCACTGGAACAAGCAGGAGGCCCGGCCTTAAAGTCTCCATTGGCTAAGGACGAGGTTCCTGGTCAGAACCCAGTTACGACATTGTAACCACATAGCCATCCCTTCTCCAATATCATTCTTCCTGAATTTCCAAGTCCTATCATGAGGATATTTGGGGCTCCACTCTGATCTTTTGCTCATAGCAAACATAAAAATCAGGTGGATGGGCAGGGAGTGGAATGGCCTAAGGTTAGGCTATACCTCAATTTTAATGTGTCCATAAGTTCAGGAGGGAGTCCATTGGCATTGTCATCTGTGGCTTCTGGGTCCTTATCCCGGGTGAGCTGACTCTGTGATACGATGCCACCTCACCTCACAGATGTTAGGGTGAAAATCATGTATGACTTTTCTGGGAAGAACTCCGCCTTTTCCTACCATCTGGAGTTATACAACATCTCTATGCACAGCTCAGAAGAGAGGGGTGGAGATTGTGGAGGCCTTAGAAGTTGAGGATCTTTTCTGATTAAGGCACATATTTTTTCCTATGTAATTTTCCCCTTGCTCTTTCCCTAATGATGGTTGTCTTCATTCCTGGCCTGAAGTAAACTGGATTCCAAGGTTTTGGATTAGGGAAGTCCCTATTTTTGAGATGACAGGCCCAGCAAGGGATCCCACTGCATACAGGTTCCTATTCCCAAGGAAGTTGTTGCTGCAGAATCACAGCATGGGGGCAGCAGCACAGGATATCTCCCAACTTTCTCTCCTGCACCTGCTGCAACTGTAATAAGGCTGTTTGTTTGTTTGTTTGTTTGTTTGTTTGCTTTTTATTGGAAATACCTAAAAGCTGGTCAGAGTTAATACATGCCTTTAATACCAGCACCCACAAGGTATTTTTGTTTTTGCTTTTGTTTTTGTTTTATTTCATTTCATAATTTCTGTAATTGTTGTTAGGATTCTTATTGTTTTCTTTGGTAATTTCCTCTAGCTATTCACTCTGTACCTAGAATGTGAAGCCCATGCTCTGCATGGTCCTGTTATTCATGTTAAGGATTTTATTCTTACCACCGATGCCACAGATGAACACAATATTTACTTTCTAATCAGGGAAACAGGCATAAAGAAGAGAGCTATGTAGTTTGGTCTCAGGTAAGCAGGCAATCAGGAGTGTAGGATGGCTTCCCAATGTTTTGGATTAGGTAAGCTTCTGTTATTGA
This sequence comes from Rattus norvegicus, assembly GCF_021556685.1. Classification (NCBI taxonomy): domain Eukaryota; kingdom Metazoa; phylum Chordata; class Mammalia; order Rodentia; family Muridae; genus Rattus; species Rattus norvegicus. The sequence continues at coordinate 21,542,329 of NC_141542.1, forward strand.
TATGAAAGGCCCTTGCTGAAACCTTCAGTTTAGTAACAGAGAGCCTGTAAAGACTGAAAGAGTGGTTGCACCTTGAAGGTGAAGGCTGGCCCTTCAGTGCCTCTGCAGCCTGAGGCAGAGTAATTTTGGGAACACAAGAGCACTTGGCCAGAGATCATAGGGGACTGCATTTTGCTTGAGCCCTGAGACCTGGATGAGAGGAGGCCTCCACAGTCCTGATAAAGGGAAGCAGAGTCACATAGATGGGAGGGAACAATGGATCTGTGATCTACATGTTATCCACTTCATTTATCTTTGCTGTGTACATAGTATATGTAAACGACAAGGGCATCCTACTTTATCACATCTAGTCTCTCTAGATGTTAAAGCATGTGCAAGTGTAAACACAGTGGAGTGAGTTCAGCAATACATTGTGTCCCATTTTGTTAAAGACCTTTATTTTATTTCTATTTATATATTTTTTCTTTTTCACTTTACGTTCTGCTCACTGACTACTGATACTTAATTACTCTCTCCCACAATCCTTCCCCAATTCTCCTGGCACAGTCTTCTCTGAGTGTATGAGGGCCAACTGTCTCACTACCTCCCTTCTTTTAACAAAGCCTTCCCTGGGGTCATTGATGAGGATGCTGGTTTTGAATGCCTTGGACTTGGCTTTCTTCATGCTCCAGTTTGCTGGCTTTGAGAAGTTTGTGAAGAACTGTCTGTGAACTTGGTACTTCATCCAGATGGTACACAAGAGGCAGTGGTTTTGTTAATATTTTTGAGAGTATATTTCAATCAAACCTCTCCTACTAATATCCTAACAATGACAAAGGTAATGGGAGGCTACACATCTATTTCATTAGTTTTTAGTTTTCCTCAGACCAGCAGTGTAGAAGCCCACAAAGCTGGCAAAGTGAAGTGAGGTCACGCAGGGGTCCTAAGAGCATAGTCCTGCTTTCTTAGAGTAACTCCTAGGGACTTACCATATCCATACACCCGTAGCTCCATATGCACTGGACCCCAGTGAAGTGCTCAACATTCATTGCTTTTGCCACGCAGTTTGCCACAAATGTTAGAAATCTGAAAAGTTCAGCAAATTTGAAGGTGTGAATAACTCCCAGTGAATGGAGTAAGCTCAAACAGTCTGTGACAACGAAGAAATGATTAAGTATCCAAGAGAGAATACCCTCACCAGGATCGTAGTCCTATTCCTGTAAGAAAATTTAATAATAAGGATTCAGGTGAAAAGATAAATTAGGATATCTAGGCCAAATATTTTATCCTCTGCCCTCAGGGTTGCAGCCATTCTGTCAGCCTTTCCTGGCCTCTCACAGGATCAGAGTTCTCACCTGGAAGCAGGAATATCTTGAAGGCACATAATACATATCCACAGACGACTCTTTTGGTACAAACTGACAGGCAACTTCAAGGCTTAAAGTTATTCTCTCTCTCTCTCTCTCTCTCTCTCTCTCTCTCTCTCTCTCAATCTCTCTCTCTCTCTCTCTCAGCTTGAGGCTGCACACACTCTCATTCTTTTGTGCACTCTGCCTTTTTTATTGCAGTTTTCTTTTCTCAAACTCCCACAATCATTCACACGTCTGTTCATTACCCTTTCATTCTCACACACACTCTTCATACACACCTCATACATATCTTACACACACCACATGCACTCTCCTTTCACGCACACACACAATCTTCATACACACCTCATACGTATCTCACACACAGCACGTGCACTCTCCTGTCACGCACACACACAATCTTCATACACACCTCACATTCTCTCCTCACTCATTTTCAAATTCTCCTCTTATGCTCTCTCCCTGGCTCTCATATTTGTTCTTACATTTGCTCTGTGATTTACTCTCTCATTCACTCCCTCATGCACTCTCTCATTTACTCTTCACATGTTCTGTAGTTATTAATAATCCAAAAGCGGGTAGAAAAAAGAGCTTTTATAATCATTGCCAAATCAAATGCAAAGAATGACTAAATCCCACCAAGAACTAAGAATTACAACTGTTCCCCAAAGTTTCAGGCTTGCCCTATACCCAGGCCTGTGGTCAATATAATAATAATAATTGTAAACTTATCATGATTTAAACTTTAACCATTTACTTTTATACTTCAGAGTCCAAAGCTCTGAGGTCAGCTAATTACATATTCCTGTGACACTCTAATGATAAATGACATAGGCAAAACTGCCAGGCAGTGGCCAGAAAGAATCAAGGTAACCCTTAGCACACTAATTCCACTAGCGTTCTGTTCCTTGCACACAATGACTCTCATAAGGGTTCCAGTAGTTAGACTTAGTTTACTAGTATATTATTTTATATATTCTATACTTCCTTAACCAGTCTATAATATTATGTAAAACTTACTTCCTAACTTCAATAACTTTTTCCTTTCTTGGGGTCCCAATGTTGGCTCTAATTCATTTTCTCTCATTTTCTTCAAGCTGTCTTTGCAAGTAAAACCCAAATCTAGAACTACAATTCTGCAGTTATTACATTTTTTCCAAGATGAGAACACAGAGTATGCGCCTGGGCCTCTAGGGCTGTGCTGTGCTGTGCCCCTATGCATCAATTTCCAATTGTCTAAGAATCATAACATCAAGGAACATCTAGTTTCACAGAATTCACCAGAGCAGAAGGAGAAAGAAGTAGGAAAGTCAGATATAATACAATAATTGTGCACACCAAGGCCAACTGATAGGCAGTCACACACAAATGAAATCTATACAGCCGTTGTCCAGGGCTAAGTTTTGGAGAAATGGAAACAACCAGTTTTTACAAAAAGCTACTGCGGGCTACTGAGATGTCTCCATTGTATGTTGTCCCCAGTATTAGCCAGAACTCAGACAACAAAGAGAGGTCAAAAGGATACAGATTGGAAAGGAAGAAGTCAAAATATCACTGTTGCAGAGGATAGGGTAGTATACATGGGACACCCCAAAAGTTACAACAGAGAACTCCTAAGCCTGATAAACAACTTCAGCAAAGTGGTTGGGTATAAAATTAACTCAAACAAATCAGTAGCCTTCCTCTACACAAAAGATAAACAAGCTGAGAAAGAAATTAGGGAAATGACACCTTACATAGTAGTCCCAAATCATATAAAAATACCTCAGTGTGACTTTTATCAAACAAGTGAAAGATCTGTGTGACAAGAACTTCATGATATGAAGAAAGAAATTGAAGAAGATCTCAGAAAATGGAAAGATCTCCCATGTTCATGGCTGGCAGTATGAAGATAGTAAAAATGGCCATTTTCCCAAAGTGACCTACAGTTGCAATGCAATCTCCATCAAAATTCGATTCCAATTCTTCATAGGGTTAGACAGAACAATTTGCAAATTCATTTGGAATAACAAGTAACGCAGGATAGCTAAAACTATCCTCAACAATAAAAGGACTTCCCTGGGAATCACCATCCCTGAACTCAAGCAGTTTACAGAGCATTAGTGATAAAACTGTATGGTATTGGTACAGAGACAGGAAGATAGACCAGTGGAATAGAACTGCAGACCCAGAAATGAACCAGCACACCTATGGTCCCTTAATTTTTGACAAAGGAGACAAAAGCATCCAGTGGAAAAAGGATAGTATTTTTAGCAAAGGGTGCTGGTTCAAATGGAGGTGAGCATATGGAGGAGTACAAATCATCCCCTTCTTATTGCCCTGTGTAAAGCTTAAGTCCAGGTGGATCAAGGACCTCTACATCAAACCAGATCACTCAAACTAATAGAAGCAAAAGCGGGGAAGAATCTTGAACACATGGACACTGGAAAAAATTTCCTGAACAAAACACGAATGGCTTATGCTCTACGATCAAGAATAGACAAATGGGACCTCATAAAGCTACAAAGCTTCTGTAAGACAAAGGACACTGTGGTTAGGACAAAACAGCAACCATCAGATTGGGAAAAGACCTTTATAATCCTACAACTGATAGAGGGCTAATATCCCAAATATACAAAGAACTCATGAAGTTGGACTGCAGGGAGACTAATAACCCTATTAAAAATTGCAGTTCAGCGCTAAACAAAGAATTTATAGCTGAGGAATATGGAGTGGCTGATAAGCACCAAAAGAAATGTTCAACATCTTTAGTTATGTGGGAAATGCAAATCAAACAACCCTGAGATTCCACCTCACACCAGTCTGAATGGCTAAGATAAAACACTCAGGCGACAGAAGATGCTTGCACGGATGTCAGAAAGAGGAACATTCCTCCATTGTTGGTGAGATTGCAGACTGGTACAACCATTCTGGATATCAGTCTGGAGGTTCCTCAGAAAATTAGACATTGCACTAGCTGAGGACCCACCTATACCTCTCTTGCACATATACCGAAAAGATGATCCAACATACAACAGGGCACATGCTCCACCATGTTCATAGCAGCCTTATTTATAATAGTCAGAAAATGAAAAGATCCCAAATGCCCTTCAACAGAGGAATGGGAACAGAAAGTGTGGTACATCTACACAATGGAGTACTACAGAGATATCAAAAACAATGACTTCATGAAATTCATAGGCAAAGAGAATGAACCAGAAAATATCATCCTGAGTGAGTTAACCCAATCACAAAAACACACACATGGTATGCACTCACTGATAAGTGGAATTTAGCCCAATTGCTCAAGTTCTCCAAGATTCACAGACCAAATGAAATTCAGGAAGGATGACCAAAATGCTGATTCTTCACTCCTTCCTTTAAGGAGAAGAAGAATCCCTATTGAAGGTATAGGGAGGCAAAGTTTAGAACAGAGCCTGGAGGAATGGCCATTCAGAGTCTACCCCACGAGTGGCCTATACATATACAGCCTCAAACTAGATAAGGTGGATGAAGCTAAGAAGTGCAGGCTGATAGGAACTGGATATAGATGTCTCCTGAGAGGCACAGCCAGATCATGTCAAATACAATGGCAAATGCTAGCAGCAAACCATTGATCTGAGAACTGGACCTCAGTTGGAGGAATTACAGAAAGATTGAAAGAGCTGAAGGGACTTGCAACCCCATAAGGACAACCATGCCTGCCAAGCAGAGTTTCCAGAGACTAAACCAATACCAATCACTATACAGGGACTGTGCCATGTCTCCATCTGCATGTGTATCAGAGGATGGTCTTCTTGGGCACAAATGGAATGAGCAGCCCTTGGTCCTAGGCTGGGAAAGTAGATGGCTGGTGAAGGGAATACTTTTATAGCAGAGGTGGAGGGCAATGGTATTCAGACTTATTTCTGGAAAACAAGGAAGGAATAACATTTGAATTCGAAATGAAAAATATCCAACTAAAAATCAACAACAACAAAATGGTATTTTGAGCTTCGAATCAAAAAAAGCCACAGTCAGGAAACAGAGAATTGTATGCTTCTGGTTTTCTTCAAATATGCTCAGGGCCCAGGTAGGTTCTGGGCCCAGGCTGAACCAAGCAGGTTCCTGCCACTGACTGCTCCTCTATTCCTCTTTCCAGAGGCATCATGCAGATTAATATTGGGCCAGAGATGTGGGCAGAGCTGGTCAGAAGTGGCTTTCTTTCCTGTGGTCTCAGGATTATCTGCATTCCTGGGTGATCAGCATTTTCTGCCCCGGGATTTGGGTGCAGGATTCCCGATGGCTTTAAACTCCCTTATACCTTTTTTATATGTCCTGGGAGGTGTTACAGAAAAATTAATGTTTATCCTATTAATTTGGTCAAAACTCTCATCGACAGAGTATAATTTACAGGTAACTATATATTTGACAGCAAGCATACACAGTGGGTAATGTATGCATGATGAAGTTGAAATTCAGAGTTGGAAACACAGTGCACAGTGACTGTATAAATGCCTGTGAATCTCAGTCTGACTGGGAAGTGATTTGATGCCCAGTCCCCATGAGAATGCAGAGATCCATCCCTCCCTGATAGCTGTGGGACTTCAGATGTTGACACTAATGATCAATAAAGAAGGTTCTTAAGAGTGAAGAGTTTGAGATTACTCCTTTATTGACCAGAATACATCCAATTTACTTGATAGTAACCAGATGCAGGTAGTCAATATATACAGTCTATATCCTTATCAAAATAGAAAAGCAAATGAAGAAAACAACAACAACAGATAAATAACAAATCTTCAAATGAATAGAAGGAAAACCAAATAACCAAAACAATTAAAAATTAACCAAACTTTAAATAGAGGAATTGCACTAAGCATTTTTTGCTGCTCCTTTTGCAGAATAGACTTATAGCCTGTGGCTTGCCTTGGAGACATAGTAGACAAGCAGTTAGTGATGGTAATAATCTTTTCAAGAGGAGTGGAAGTAGGTCTGTTTTGTTGGAGTGGGGGTATTAAGGAAAAAGCCATCCAACACTGAGTAGAAATTATATTACAGACTTTGTCCCAATTCTGTCCAATATTGTGAACTGATCTCCATGAAACTCTTCTGGATGACCCACAAGGACAAGTACAAATTTACATGTGCACAGTCTTTCTGGATGACCAGCAGCTCTTGATTGATGTGCATCAGCACTTCTCTGAGTCCCTCAAAAAGTGTACACTTGCTGGAGAGAGGCATGGTGAAAATACAGCGTATTCAATCCAAAGAAATCAAACTACAGGAGGAAAATGCAGTCCACAGTTGCTATGGACATTACAGGTGAGATGCAATAGTGGTGTATTTGCTGTGCACACTTAGTTCTCCTCCTGTAGCTCTTCTCTCCAAGGGAGATCCTGTCCTGGACTGTGTCATGTTCGAGTTTCTGCTGGAGAATTTCAGACCTAGCAGAGCAAGGGAAAAAAAGGTTTAGTGAGTGGTTGTCAATTCGGCTCTCCCTCATATATCAGCTCTATTCAGTTGGACAATCCAGCATGACCTGTCAGCTGAGGTCAGTCCCTGCATCCCCAAGTGTCCTAGAGTACCTGCGCTTGGATTTATATCTCACCTTTCAAACTGTTAGAATTTGAACTGTGGACTATGCACTGTACTGGGATTAAGAGAAAAATGAGCATTTTTTTCCCACTGGTCCAGGTATATGACATTGAATAATAACATTGTAGCTATGTCTGAATCTCAGTTCAAGAGAGGTATGAGCAACCTAGAATACCATGTGGATTCCTTCTGGAGAACATGCCCAGAATTGAGGTGAAATTTCTGATTATGTTAGCACTGAAGGAACCCGTCTAGTTTCTATTTGTAACCACTGAGTCTGCAAATACACAGGGAAGCCATCTCACATCAAATCCATGGGAATTGCATAGATCCTGTAATCACTGAGAATGTGCTCCATGCAAATCTTCCCAGCGTACACATGGACATTAAAGGTGATTGTGATGTAGAAACAGAACAGCACCCCAGTAAGTCTATGGCTAGTGTAAGGCAATTTGTGAGAGGACAGAAGAGAAAATGTCCTCAGATCTTTCCGGAGAGATCACAGGAAGAAAGGAGTAGAACATAGCAAGAAATCCAGAGGATCATATATATTGTTTCATGGGCAAAATTCACATGAACTGTACCAGAACAATACTCTGAGTAGCTCTTTAACTGCCTGAGGCTGAAATCCAGGTGGGGTGGTCATCCACCCAAAAAGGGTATTTATATAGGGAAGGATATTCAAATGGCTTCTTCCAGCCTGTGTTCCTACCTGAACATTAATGCTTAATGTAAAGATTCCCCAGGATTCGCTGGAGGCATAAAAAAAAATGTTGAGTGGGATATGTACATAGTGGCCAGAGCCTATAGACAGCTCAGTCAGTGATGTGCTGTCCTCCCATAAACCGTCATAGAGTCAGGGTTCTTTTTCCATTAACAATCTGGCTTAGCAAGTCCCAAAGGCTGTGTAGAGCTGTCTTGTTGCTCAGCAAAGGATCATATATTGGTGGTGGACTAGACTCTTGTTCTTGTTCACTCTTTCAGACTTTCCCCAAAGTGTGCAACTTCTTCTAATCGGAGCTGTCTTTACCATAGCCTGAGTGACTTCATGCCCAAAGCTAGAATCATAGGAAATCTCCATAACCAGGATCCAAATCAACAAATTTTCTCCCCGTAATGTGATTGCTCCAAAGATAATTTGAATAAGTAAGTAAAAGCTTGCATGGATTATCTCACACTGAATCAGAATCTATGGAAGGGCTCCATCGTATGGTACACTTTTACTCCTTGGCTGATGGACGTCTGGATAGATTCTCCTTCAAGGTTACTCTGGGACCACTACAACACTGATGCTCCCAGTTGCAATGGCAATACCTACTCCTTGTTGTGGAATCACTGGGTTAACTAAAACTTCTGTTCCACTTTCTGAACATGGCTTCTCATAGGGCTACCTGTTCTTACACTGTCAGACCCATTTGAAGCTCATCATTTCTCCTAACCCATTGAGGCTGAAATTAACTGAGAGAAAATGATGTTGATTGACAGCACTTGCAGAATGCTACACAGATAACATAGAGGAGCGCTTTGGATTATCTGTGCACCTAAAGGGGTCCCTGAAACTGCCCTGTTCTTGCACGACAGCATAGCTAAGGGGCTTTTTCTGGATGACGATACAATTCCAAGCAACTCAAATTCTCAATGAATAAAATCCAAGCCAAACTCCCAGGGGAAGTTGTAGTGTGCCAAGGTAGCTCGAAAGAAATGGTAGCAGGCAATGTGAAAAGCAACCTTGGAGAAGACACAGTGAGTGACATAACCTTCCAATGGGCTTTCACAATTCACAAAGAACAGAGAAGCAGAATAAACTCATGGATTTTTCTAGAGAAGCCTTGCCCTTACCTCCCAGTACTCCATTCCTTTGATGTGCTCCAAAGGATTTCAATGCAGATCAGTAGTTTTGCCCCTAATCACTTGAAAATCTAACTTTACAGGTGTTTTTGTGTCCTCGTTTTGGGGGTTGCATTTCTAAAGGATTTTATTGTCCTGCTTCTACACCATAACAAAAAGGGACCTGCAAGCTCTACACCTGTACCATTTTTTACTCCTGTGAAACATGACTCACTTGAACATATTTCCAGTCCTCCCCCAGACTTCACAAGATAATTCTGTTCTGAAATTTTTGGAAACAATAAATTAGTAATTTAAGTGTCCTTTTCCTGTACAGAGCTAGATGGAGATGCCAAATGACTGGGCAGCTCTATTTCATGTTTCATGGATGTAAAGTGAACGCTTAGAGTACTTTTCTCATGAAACTTGGAAATAGAGGGAAACACACGTTCACTACTGCAAACACACACACACACACACATATACCCACACACACACACCACACAGACACACACACACACACAAACACACACAAACACAGACACCCAGATACACACTCACATGCACAAATGAAAACTTTGCTCTTATGCAGCACATTTCCTGTTGAGTGAGGAATTAGTGGGAACAATGCTGTGTACAAGTCTCTTAGACTCAAGCAATATGTGCTGCCCTGACCTGTACTCATTTCCACTTCAGGAAACCTTTCTATGCAGATACTTGCTGGTCCGATAAGTAAGTTACATGTTCTGCACAGATAGCCTAAACAACACAACATCAAATCCCCAAGAGAGAAATTTCTAGGAAAAGACTCCATCAAGCTCTATGCTGACTCATCATAGGCCCCTCACTAAAACTACCCTGTTTCCTTCATAGAAGTCTTTGGAAGCACCAGAGAAGACAGTAACTCATGGTCAGTTCCGAGGAACATTTGATCACATTAGAGTTCCTGTGATATAAAAACAACCTCAATGTCAGTCAGTAAAAGGCTAAATAAATAACATACAGTGAATTTTCTGAAATGCAGCACTGTGTACAATATTGGGAGGGAATCTATCCTGAAAGAATGCAGTGCCCATGATATAGTCAGCAAAGAAATGTCAGCAGAGGGTTGCACTCTAGGATTCCATGCAAGATCATGGGGAAGCCAATAAGACAATACAGAATCTTTCCGGGGGATAACTCTGTTCAGGTAAAGTAAAGAAATCTAATCCTTATTTTTAAAATAGCTAAATGGTTTAAGAATGTGTTGAGACAAATAAGAGAGGGGGCTCCACTAGGAACTGGATGAATGATGCAAAGACTGCTGGCCAGCACAAAACAGGAAGCTTCATGTTTGTTGAGAGACCTAGGCTTAAAGGACTAAGTTAGATAATGACTGGACAAAACTGCATGTCATGAACTGGCCTCCCCGCGTGCTCCCTAAGATGCAGGTCAGCACAGCAATGCACCTTTCTTGGTGAGAATTGGTGGTACATACGGATAACTTTGTTCTTGAAGTCTCAAGTCTCTCATGCCAACCCTCAGCCTTTGAGAAACCTTTTCCACATCCTTGCTCTTCTAACCAGCTTCAGGTTGTAAGGCCCAGTTATGAACTCTCAGGGGCACTCAAGTAAGACAGGATTGACATACTGATACACAGGCTCTGTAGTTACCCAAGATCTATGAAGCATGAAGTCACCGTCTTCATATATAGGGACATGAGGGGAGGAAGAACAAAAGCCACCACAAATGACAATGAGAACCATTTCTTTGGCATTTCCACCAGGCTCTCCTCCTTGAAAACTACTTACTTCCTGAGTCTCACACGATCCTGAAAATAAAATGAGCTCCAGGCTTTTGCTTCATCCCTCAAAGCCCTGTTCTAGTCTAAAGAGGGGTTCCCACATAGCACCCTCCATACATAATGGCATGTAGTGCTGTGCTGTGTGATCAACCTATCTCCCTTAATGAAGTGCAGATTCTCGAAGAGGAGGAGCATTTGCTTTCCAACATGCAGTTTCTTGAAAAGGGGCTATCTCCACAGAAAGCCTTGTAAACCATCACATGAATGAACACTTGGATGAGACCTAGGTCAGGACATGGATCAGTCAATAGACAGTTACATTGGTTTGTCTATGATTATGGTAAGACCTGAGGACAACCTGACCCTGAGGCCTAATCCTACCTGCTGTTGCTTGGCTCTGGGGTCACAGATGTTCATTCCGGCCTCTTCACAGAACCTCTTTGTCTCCACAGAGGATGCTGGCAGTTCAGTCTGCTCCACCAGCAGTTTTCTCTTCTCATTCAGCAAAATCTGTATATTGTTCTCCAATTGAGCTTGTTCACGCAGGAGCTGGGATTGCCTGATGCTGAACCACAAACAAACAATGGTAAATCCCAGCCAGCTTCTATTTGCCTGTCACTCCTGCAAGTCCAGTCATCCCTTCAAGGGCCCTCATCCCCAGAAATCACCAGAATAGAGCCACACTATACAAGTTAGCACCAATTAGAGGAGGTCAAATCCAGAGGATACATTCCTTGTGAATCAAAGTACTTCTGAAAATCCTGACACTAAGACGGTTTATATAAATCAAGGAAGAAGAAATGGTCCATATGGGTGCTTATATGTCCATAGTATGCTGAAAACATCTTCACGTTGTGGGGAAAGCCCCTCTGAGGGGTGGTTGAAGATCCAATAGCTGTATAGTCTTTCCATGTGTTTCTCATGGATCACAGATCTTTAAATCTCCTGTCAGAGTTCTAGAGATTCAGAGTTGATTGATATTCCCATTATGGTGCAAACCTTTTCTATCTTGAGGATCTTTAATGGGGAAAATAACAATTGGAGGGTCTTCTACACCCTTCACATGTAGGACAACTGAGTCCAAGAGCTACAAATCTAAGACCCTTGCCACAAGGCAGGCTTCTTTTTAAGAGTCAGACACTACAGAACCAGAGCCCTGACTTTGGTTCAAAGTCACACAGAACAGAAGCATTCCCTGCCTAGTGCTGGGTTTTCATCTCTGTCAGCGACTCACCGGTAGGAACTGTTCACTTGTATGAGCTCCTTGTACCTCTCCATGGCATCACTTATTGAGTTGGTCATCATTTGCATAGCCATCATTCTCATCTCATGTTCGGATTGAAGGACTGGCAATTCGACATCCAGCCTGGGTTAGGTCATGGCCAAAGGAACAAATAACATTTTGAACTCATGATTTCAGAATTAGGTGAAATGTAAATAAAAAATATATAATAAAACAGTTCAAATTCAAGGAATGGTGGAAGGGAAGAAAATGGCAAACTCAAAAACCAGACCAAAACCCAAGAGTGAGACTCAATCCACAGAAAATATTTCCATGTACATAAGCAAACATTTGTTTTGATATAAGGACTCCTTGGAATCTTGGGGAGATATGGTTCTGCAAAGACTCACTATATAGGAGAGGGCAGAGCCTGAGAGCTGCCTGTTTGGGAATAACAACGGTCAAGACCACAGTGACCATTTCTAGGACACAATGAACAATCCCTGGATAGTTAAAAAAATAAAAAACTAAAGATCAAAGCAGGTGAAACAAATTAGGTAAAATCAGACTGTTCTCTCGATTACTTAAACTCAGTATGTACCACATACTTGCTCCTTCAAAGTATTTGTACTGGTTAAGTTTATTATCCTGGGCACAGGACAACCGAGCCAAGGGACCAATTGGAGGGACCTGAGCTTCAAGAGCTGGCCAGGTGAGCATGATGGAATTGACTAGTTCAGGAAGAAGATTCCTCCAGTCTGTGCCACAGCTTTGGGCCCAAGAGAAAGCTGTGATGACATTTCTCTTGTTTTGAATACTCAATCCTTGGTTTCTATTGTTACATGAATTCTCAGAGGGCATAAATATGTTTGACAGGGAAGAGGATTTATAGCACCTCCTCCCCTCAGGAGAGTCCTGTGTGCCACCAAGGTATACAGAAGGAGCAAAGTGCTCTGTAGATCAATGTGGGCCTCCACGTACTCATCACTATCATGACCTGCAAACTGTCCATCACACAAATTCTCAGACCCCATCAAAGGTCCCAGACGTCCTGATCCTGAGTAAAACACCAACAAATACATCCACATATATACATACCAACCCATATCCAAAAACATTTAGAATGCCAACTACATCCATGGAGGTGCCATAGAATCAGTGTATAATGAACAAATTCAGAGGAAAAGAGTGATGACCTGCAGGCATTTCATTCACACACACACTTGCAGTAAGTGTGACCAGGTCCTTCCAGCTGTTGACAGAACCAATGCATCTCCAACCACCTCAGGCTCAACTACAAAACAGGTTAACCCCAAACACACAGCACCTAGCTTATCTCACAAGCTAATGCATGCCAAGTCTCCTTAAAATGCAGGATGAGAGGTGAAACTCTCTCGTGCTATGAGGAAATCTTGGGTTAGCAGAGAGAGAGCACAAGACAGTGAACAGGTTACTGGGCATAATGATTACCTGTGGTCCCAATCATCATAGATATAAAGGTCCAGGATTTGGTAAAGTTCATCCCTCTCGAATTGACACTTCTGGATTTCAAATTTGAGTTCCTCCAGTTCCTTTAGACACTCCACTTGCTGACTTATGACACTTTGGGATGATGCCTTCCTACCAAAACCTGTAGATAGATAAACCCAAGTTAATTTGCATATTTGATGGCCCATGGGAGGAAAAGACCATTCCGAATACCAAAAGGCAGTTGAGGAAGATGAAATGGTAGACTGGGTGAATCCCAAAAAGAGCAGAAAAGCTATTTTGAAGCTGGACTTTAAGCTATGACCCTCTTCCCAACCTCTAATGCCATACACGTGCCACACTCACTATTATAGGACCCCTGGCACTGAGAATTATAACCTGACTGAGACATAAACATCTGGGATAATGTTATCTCATATCAGATGTGGTGCAGTTAATCCTGGAGTTCATAATGCTTAGCTCCATCAAGCTCTAATCATCTATGTTCCAGTCCAAAGTGTCTGAGAACTCAATTCATGACTAGGGGTGCATCCTTCCTTGTTCTCACCATAGAGACTTATGTAACCTACAGTAATCTAGAGGATGAAGTTCTTCAACTCCCAACCATGGATGGTCACATTGTTAATCTCACAGTGCCTCCTCCTGCCATTCATTGACATTCACAGTTAAAAAACTTCAAGAAAAGACACTGAAGGCTTACCACTTTATGTCTTTCAAATTTAAGATTAGGAACTCCTGACTCTTGGTTTGCCTTTGAGAAATCCCAAGGCTCCTGCTTGTAAGGCCTAGCCTTAGAAGGCACATCTCAAACCTACCTCCTTGAGGATGTTCCCCAACTCTGCCCAGGACTCACCAGGCCTTCCCCAGAATGATTTCCTCCTTCCTGTTTCACTAGAGAGGGGGTCAGCTTCCCTCTGACGTGGTATGGTCTCTCCTTGATCTCCCCTTTCCTTCCGAAATAGCCTGAGCAGCTGGCGAAACATGCCTGCTTGTGAACCCAAAGGGAACTGAAGAAAGATCCCAAAGGCAGTTGGTGTCACCACAACACTGGTGACATCACAGAAGATTCTAGGGATCTCTTAGATACAATAGATTGCCCAGTGAAGTGCTTACTGGTGATGTCACTGGAAAGTTCTATGGCCTACCTACTAACCAGCTCTCCCCAAACTAATGATTTTCTGTGGGGACCCTTTCCTCCAGTCTCTCATGTGTCGCTGGGAATACCATTTGGCAACCTTTATTTCAAAGCTAGATATGTCTCTCTGCTTCATTAAAAGTCAACAATGCTTTTGCTGGGGAGGGCTGCTTACAACCCTGAATTTGAGAGCAGATTTTTCTTAGCACCCAAATCTCTAGGGACCAAGGAGGAGGGAGACTTTACTTAAAAGTAAATCTACTACTTGAGACAATGCATGTGACACACATTTCCATTCCTAAGGTTTTCCCTTTTTCTGGAGGCCAATATATTTCTTCTATACCTCTGAGTGTATAAAACCTGGAAATATTTGCTTACTGTGCAGTCCTTGACAGCCGACATTGTTTCCATTTACATATCCATGTATTTCACAAAATCAATGGTCTATAATCCTATTTCTTTTGCAATAAAAACTCCTTTTCCATGGGAACATAGTGATCAACTACAGGGCATATATAAAAGAATAAGTTTCTGTCCCTTTTATATATTATGTAGGATATCTTCCTTTTCTCAAATATAACAAGACAATTAAATTGGACATCAGTGAGCAAATGTCAACCTGGACCTTGTGTTACTACATTGTAACTACGTAGCCATCACTTTTACAATATCATTCTTCCTGAATAGCCAAGTCCAGGCATGAGAATATTGGGGGCTGCACCATGATCTTTTACTTCTAGCAAACATAACAATCAGGAGAACGGGAAGGGAGTGGAATGGCGTGAGGTCAGGTTGAAGCTCAATTTTAATGGGTCCATAAGTTCTGGAGGGTGTCCATTTGGCATTGTGATATGTGGATTCTGTCTTCTTATCCTAGGTTTTATAATCCCACCTGAATGTGTGCTATAATGCCACCAAACCTCACAGATGTAAGAGTGAAAATCATGTATGACGTTTCTGGGAAGAACTCTGCCTTTTACTACCATCTGGAGTTATACAACATCACTATACAAAGCTCAGAAGAGAGGGGTGCAGATGTGCGGGCCTTAGAAGTTGAGGATCTTTTCTTCTGATTAAGCCACTTGTTTTTCCTATGTAATTTTTCCCTTGCTCTTTTACTAATGGTGGCTGACTTCTTTCCTGGCCTGAGGTAGACTGGAGTCCAATCTTGTGGATTACTGAACCTTCTATTTTTGAGATGACAGGCCCACCAAGGGTCCTACTGCATACAGAAGGTGTGAATAATTCTCAGGGGCTGGAGTAAGTTAAAAACGTCTGTGACAACAAAGAACTGATTAAGAAAACAAGAGCCCAGCTGCTCATCAAGATCACAGTTGTATGATAGTAAGAAAATGTGAATAGGCATCAGGTGAAAAGATAAATTAATTAGGAGGTCATAGGCCTAGAAGGGTTATCCTTTGCTCTCAGTGGAGCTGCCCTTCTTTCTGCCATTCCTCGCCCTCTGCCACAGGACCAGAGACTTCCCCAGACAACTGGCTGGCCTTGCCAAAGACCTGGCAGGGCTTCTCCCTGCAGAATAGGACATGTAGAGTCCTTGAGGACTCACCAAGAGGTCTCCTCCACACAGGTTCCTTGTTGTCAAAGGGAAATGTTCCTGCAGAATCCTGCCATGGCAGCAGGAATTTCAACCTGGCTGCTCTTGGTCCAGCTCACTGGGTGCAGGCCTGAGGCCCAGGGGTATCTGGCAAAGAAGCAGCACACACTACCTCACAGCTCTCTCTTTGTTGGATGCAACTGCTAGGACTGTGATAGGATTTTTGTTTCTTTGTGTGTTTATTAGAAATACCTACAAAGCTGATTAAAGTTGTAACATGCCTTCATACCCAGAATGCAGAATGTTTTTAAATCATTGTTGTTCCTGTTTTATG
The DNA here is from genome assembly GCF_021556685.1 of Rattus norvegicus. Classification (NCBI taxonomy): domain Eukaryota; kingdom Metazoa; phylum Chordata; class Mammalia; order Rodentia; family Muridae; genus Rattus; species Rattus norvegicus. The sequence goes on from NC_141542.1 coordinate 21,558,578, forward strand.
TTTGGATTTTGTTCTTTAATCCCCTCAGGAAATTTCCCTGTGCTTAGAATGTTAAGCACATGCTCTGGAGGGATCGATTATTCAAGTTAGGCAAAGCTTTTGTTCTCACCATCACTCCACAGATGATGCCATTACTTACTTTCAAATAAGAAAACAGTCATAGAAAAGTAAATTAACCTGTAAGCTATCACAGAAGAAACACATCATGATTGTGGAATGGTAACCCAGTATTTTGTATTTCCTAAGTTATTTTTATTTTAAACTTTTTTATTGGATTTTTTGGGGTACATTTCATTTTTTTTAAATCTTTAAAGGTATCTTTTATTCCTCTCCTCCCATTTACAAGGTGGAATTTCACCTGTGATTGTTAGTCCAGATAGTTTGGTCAATGGCTTAGATATCACCTTGGCCTAGTTTCCTTGGCATAAGCTGAGTTAGAAGCAGACTCAAAGATTCAGGACCAACAAATAATGAATTCCACTACATCTGGATCCCCAGCCTCACAGCCAGGAAGGGACTGGATTTCCATTCACTATTTAAAAAGATGCAGTTCATTAACATGTAAAAAAATTTCTCAAGTATATTAAAGTGTTGACCATGATCATACAGTTTTTCAAATACCTGGCATTCATCTTTTTCCAAATCCTAAAATTTCTTTCTTATTCACATTTTTTGATTATTTTTTGGCATTAGTATCATTTTTTTAAATTTTAGTTTTTTTAATAGATATATATGTTTTATTCAAACGTTATTCCCTTTCCCAGCTTTTGGTCCATAAACCCCCCTGCCGTGCCCTCTCCCATATATATGGTCCCCCAATCCATGCCACTTAGAAACCCCTTCCCGGATATTTCCCTGCACTCAGGGTCTAACCTTGTTAAGAACAAGGGCTTCCCCTTCCACAGGTGCCCCAACAAGGCTATTCTCTCCTACATATGCAGTTGGACCCCTGGGTCAGTCCACGTATAGTCTTTTGCTAGTGGTTTATTTGGTTGGCATTGCTGTTCTTATGGGGTTGCAAGCCCTTCAGCTCTTTGAATCCTTCCTCTAATTCCCATAAATGGCGTCCTGCTCTCAGTTCACTAGTTTACTGCCAGCACTGACCTCTTTATTTGAAATGCTCTGCATGTGTCTCTCAGTGGAGATGTATATCCAGTCCCTTTCAGTAAGCACTTTTTAGCTTCATCAATCTTACCTAGTTTTGGTGGCTGTATATACATGGGCCACATGTGGGGCAGGCTCTGAATGGCTGTTCCTTCAGGCTCTGCTTTAGATTTGGCCTCCATATCCCCTCCTATGGATACTTTTGTTCCCCATTTTAAGAAGGTGTGGGAACATCTGCACTTTGGTCATCCTTTTCTTGAGTTTCCTGAGATCTGTAGATTGCATCTTGGGTAATTTGAGGTTTTGGTCAATATCCACTTATCAATGAGTACATACTGTCAATGAGGGGTGCTGAGAATCTGGAAGAGAATGGGGGACAAGAGACGTGACGAAGGACTCCAAGACAAGAGTCTGATCAAGGCGACAATTTTATTTTTCCCCAAGGCTGAATTTGTACCATAAAAAGGGTAACAGAGAGAGGAGAGAAGTAAAAAACAATTACCCACGCCAAGGACACAATATTCATGTGGTCAGGGAATCGGCTGATGTTGACAGGTTGTCAGAAAGTTCACAGGTTTGTCATATCTATTAGTCAGCAGGATGTTGGTTTTTCAGAAAGGTTACAGGTCATGACATTGGGTATCTTAACGTCACACGTTATCATATGATTATTCATCTTGACCGCCACATTTGTATTAGTCTTCTGCAGCTGGCTGGGGATTTTCCATGAACCCAGTCATACTTAATGGTAACCATAATAATAACATCAATAATGGAGGGCTTCAAGGCCATCGCTACCAAGAGCATACCAAGTGTGTTTTTCTGTGATTGGATTACCTCACTGTGGATGATATTTTCTAGTTTTTTCCATTTGCCTATGAATTGAACGTAGTCATTGTTTTTGATAGCTGAGTGGTACTCCATTGTGTAGATGTACCACATTTTTCGAATCCATTCCTCTGTTGAAGGGCATCTGGGTTCACTTCAGGTTCTGGCTATTATGAATAAGGCTGCTATAAACTCAGTGGATCATATGTGTTTGTTTTATGTTGGAGTATCTTTTGGGTATATGCCCAGGACAGGTATAGCTGTGTGCTCAGGTAGTGCAATGTCCAATTTTCTGAGGAACCTTCCGACTGATTTCCAGAGTGCTTGTACCAGTTTGCCATCCCAGCAACAATGGAGGAGTGTTCCTCTTTCTCCACATCCTCACCAGCATCTGTTGTCACCTGAGTTTTTGATCTTAGCCATCCTGACTGGTGTGATGGGAGATGTTTAATAGCAGTTTCTATGTCTTTATGAGTTACGGGTTTGTTTCGAAGGTATATTTATTCCTGATTTAACTGTGGTACCTGGTATCTGTATAGAAAATTGTCCATTTCCTCTACATTTTCCAGTTTTGTTGAATATACGTTTTTGTAGTAGGATTTGATGATCTTTTTAATTTCTTCAGATTTTGCTGTTATGTCTCCCTTTTATTTCTGATTTTATTAATTTGGATACACTCTCTGTGCCCTCTGGTTAGTATGGCTAAGCGTTTATTTATCTTGTTGATTTTCTCAAAGAACCAGCTCCTGGGTTTGCTGATTCTTTTGATACTCGGTTATGTTTCTTCTTGTTTGATTTCAGCCCTGAGTTTGATTATTTCCTGCTTTCTACTTCTCTAGGGTTTATTTAATTTTTTTCTAGAGCTTTTAGGTGTGCTGTGAAGCTGCTGAAATATGCTCTCTCTTGTTTCATTTTGCAGGCACTCAGAGCTATGATTTTTCCTCTTAGCGCTGCTTTTATTGTGTCCCATAAGTTTCAGTATGTTGTATCTTCATTTTCATTTACTTCTAAGAAATCTTTAATTTTTTTCTTATGTCTCCAATGACCAACCAAGTTGTCATTGACTTCAACTTCCATGTATATGTGGGCTTTCTGTCCTATTTATTGTTATTGATCAGTAGCCTTAGTCCGTGGTTTTTTGATAGGATACATGGGATTATTTCTATCTTCCTGTATCTGTTGAGGCCTGTTTTGTGACCGATTATATGGTCAATTTTGGAAAAGGTACTGTGGGATGCTGAGAAGAAGGTATATCCTTTGGTTTTAGGGTGGAGTGTTCTATAAATATATGTTAAATACATTTGGTTCATAACTTCTGTTAGTCTTTCTATGTCTCTGTTTAATTTCTGTTTCCCTGATCTGTCCATTGATGAAAGTGGGGTGTTTAAATCTCCTACTATTATTGTTTGTGGTGCAAAGTATGATTTTTTTGAGCTTTAGAAAGGTTTCTCATTGTTTAGGGACACAACTGCTATATACTTGACAAATATAGCAATCACGCAGAACATCTGTAGAAAGCCTGTGACCGTTGGCCATATGAGGATGAGTGTCTTTCAAATATCATCATGATTTTTGGTAAGATCTTCCCTGTAATTGGTGGCATGGCTTCCCACAAACATGGTCCAGTTGTCTAAAATCTACTCCTTGGTAAGAATCTTTTTTTATCTGACTCATACACCAGATGCCAGAACTCACCCTGTGCATGGTCATAGTCCTGAGGGAGGATCCAGTGGCGAATCTCATCCTAGTCCAGCTTCCCATCCTTGTTCAGATCTGGCAAATCATTGAACTGCTCCCCAGACAAAACCAAGTCTGTCTCAGGGCAATTGTCCTCGTGAGAAAAAGATGTTCACAATGTACTCATCCTGGTCCACAAAACCATCCCCGTTCTTGTCGATATCCTCCAGGGTTTCCAGAACTACAATCTCCTTCATATGTTCTAAATCCTCTTAGTGTAGAAAAGCAATGAACCCATCCTGAGTAGCTGTCAGGTCACCGTCAAGGCCTTAAACCTCCTCTCATCTCATGGAGGCAACTTTTTAAAGTTGTGATGATCAGAGCTATCTTGGAATTCAGCAAGGTTAACCAGGTAGTAGCCATAGTTGGCCTGATTGTATTCTTCCCAGGAGATCTTTTCGTATATGTATCCCAATCCTTCCAGAGTTTAGCCACATTATGGTTGATGTATCTTTTCTGTACCTGTTTGATCCAAACTTTCAGGTCTTCAGTAGTAACAAGGCCACCTCCATCACTGTCAATTGGATCAACAATTTTCCCCAGCCTCTCCTGCTCTCGTCCAGGCTTACTATCAAAGGTCTTGGAGTCCTCCTTGCCCAGGAAGTCCTCATGATTGTACAGGAAGCTGTCCTAATCCTCTGGTGGCCACTCACCCAGCTCTGAATCGGGACAAACCATGTGCTCCTTGCTCATCATGCTCTTGGCCATGAACACCAGGACCAGTGCCAGCAGCATCCCATGGGGAGTCCCAGGCTGACACCATACACCACAGTCGTGATCAAAGGGAGGCAGCAGGGAAGGAGGTGCTCAGAGCATCCTTAGCCGCTGTCCATCCCCAGAGAGGGCTTTTGTTACATTTCAAATGTTATCCCTTTTCCTGGTTTCCCATCCACTAAACCCCTTATAACACGCCTCCCCCTTCTACTGTGAGGGTGTTACCACCCACCCAAACTCCCAGGCCGACCTGCCTCCCTGTTCTGGTTTCCTCTATACTGGGGCATCAAGCCTTGACAAGACCAAGGGCTTCTCCTCCCATTTGTGCCCAAGAAGGCCATTCTCTTCTACATATGCAGCTGTAGCCATGGGTCTGTCCATGTGTACTCTTTGGATGGTGGTTTAGGCCCTGGGAGCTCTGGGTGTTTCTTACTGTTGTTCTTATGTGGCTGTAAACCCCTTCAGCTCCCTCAATCCTTTCTCTTAACTCTCCATTTGGGACCCTGTTTTCAGCTAAATGGTTGACTGCAAGCATCTGCCTCTGTATTTGTCATGCTCTTTACCCCACTCTTTTGAGCAGATCACCACAGAGCAACAAAGATGTATTGTCTTGGCGTGATGATGTATAGACAAATAGTTGATTTCTTAATTCCTAATGATGGTTCTATAAGAATTCCTAAATTAGATTAGTAATTTTAAGCTTTTATAATAGGACTGCTATTATGTTTTCTCTGGTGATCAAAATTGCATTGAGATCTCTTCTATTCTTAAAGTGTCATGAGTGAATTGCTTCTCCAATACCAAGGAGGCATCTACAAATTAGAGCCCATCCTAAGAGGGTATAAACCAATTAACCAAAGTTCATAAAAGGAGAACAAATCATTTACTATAGGTGCATGGACTGAACATAAATAACTGACTGGATTTGCCTATAGGTAATTTCACTTATTTTTTTCTCATAAAAATTACAGCTTTTAACTCTCCATGAATGTGCAGAGCTGGTGACAGATGGTGACTGTTTATCCTGAGGATTACTCTTCATGGATATGCATGTAAACATTCTCTGTCGTAAACTGATTATCCAACTTATGATTTGAATTCCTGTGCAAACTTGTGGTGAACATTTCACCATGTGATGCTGTGTTCAGAAAGATATACAAATACTGAGTACAAAGAGAGAGAAGCTTTTTAGACAGAACTGAACTGAAGAGAACAGAACTCAAGAAGAACTTAGAAGTAAAGGCACAGCGTTGAGAGGAAGGCCTTGAGAGTAAGGAAATTATTGTGTCATAAGAGCAAGAGGAAAGGAGATAAGAAGAAGAGAGCAAGGAGAACCTCTTTAGTCAAACTTTATGGAGGGAAACTTTTGTCTTTTAGGAAAACTGAAGAACTTAGAAATAAAGGTTAAAATCACTGCTCTTCAGCCTTCAGTCAGGCTCACTGGCTAGCCTGTGCTCTTCAGTCAGGTTCACTGGCTAGCCTCTGCTCTTCAGTCAGGCTCACTGGCTAGCCTGTGCTCTTCAGTCAGACTCACTGGCTAGCCTCCGCTCTTCATTCAGGCTCACTGGCTAGCCTCTGCTCTTCAGTCAGGCTCACTGGCTAGCCTCTGCTCTTCAGCCTGGCTCACTGGCTAGCCTCTGCTCTTCAGTCAGGCTCACTGGTTAGCCTCTGCTCTTCAGTCAGGCTCACTGGCTAGCCTCTGCTCTTCATTCAGGCTCACTGGCTAGCCTCTGCTCTTCAGTCAGGCTCACTGGCTACCCTCTGCTCTTCAGCCTGGCTCACTGGCTAGCCTCTGCTCTTCAGACTGGCTCACTGGCTAGCCTCTGCTCTTCAGTCAGGCTCACTGGCTAGCCTCTGCTCCTCAGTCAGGCTCACTGGCTAGACTCTCCTCTTCAGCTGGGCTCACTGGCCGATGGAGCCCTAGCACATTGCTTAACCATCTGCTCATGACTGCGTGACTACGCTGACCACCTGACCGCCCTGACTTCTTAAAGTCATTCTCTAGAAAGAGCACAAGAAACCAAAGAGAAACACCGCAGCAAACTTTTCCCATGGGCTTTGCTTAACCTTAAGTGCTTTCATTATTTCTTTAAAAGAGTGAAATATAATTTAGGCTATTTATATGTCCAAGAGAGCTGTGCAGTAGTCATTGCTTTAGGGAATTTGGTGCTAAATCAAAAGATTCCTTTATTCTATTACGATGTTATCTGTATGCTGTACGATGTATGTTTAGAAAACACAAAACTAAATTCCTAAATCTAGATGTTTTAAGACATCAGCTCATGGAGAAACATATCTGCTTACCTATCTAGACTGGCCTTTTTTGCTATACTGCAGGTAAAATCAATTTTCCACACTAATTCCATGATTTTCAAGAATGATTAAGAGTAAAATATGTTGAACATAATGGCCAGAAAGGGGGTTCTGTCAAGTTGTCTTATGTGGGTCAAGATACCAAGCTATAACTGGTCAACCTAAAACCACCTGTTCCCAAAACTAACAGAACTTACAGAAAATACATACTTTCTTATCATTCCTCCTCCCCAATGGTCAGTGATTTATTGAGCACCTAATACGATCCTAGCACTGTGCATCTAAGGGTGTAATGGTGAATAAAAAGCTTAATAAAAAGCCTCATTAAGTAATAAAGAAAAATGAAACATAACTTTGAAACTCAGAATTCAATATAAGAAAACCACCATTTCTTTAACTGGTGATTTCTGAAAACTTCATCATTTTTTCCATGGGCTTCTACAGTAATGATACTCAGTCTTGATTTTGTAAGTCACAAAAAGCAAGTCACACTTCTTTCTTGGCTCCCACAACTGTCAAAGAGAACAACACTGTCACTGTCCATTTCGCTTCCCTATCAATCCTGCTATGGATGGTAATGAATTCCAGTCTTTTCAATGTGAAAACAGGCCACCACTTGAGGGGAAAGGTTATTAAAATTACCCAAAACCGTATATTCTCTAAAATTTTCACATAGCATTTTACTGATATCACAATGTAAATTCACCACAAATATTTATCCAATGAAAATATTGAACAGCTCTGCAAATAGGAGCGATAATCATATATACTTGAAAACAACTATCATGGAAACAAATGACGTAATAGGAGAAAAGTTACATCACTAAAAAGTACAGAAGCAGCAAAAAAGACACTACATTTCTTGGTTTGAAAGTTAGGTGATACACTTGATCTCTAAAGACAGGCAATGTACTTGATTTTTAAGCCCTTCAACTGTGCCCTGTCCACACAGAAACTACAGTAGATGACAATCTTTTGTAAGATTTATTGATTTATATGTGAGACCATGCAGCTGTCTTCAGACACAACAGAAGAGGGCATCAGTACTCCTTACAGATGGTTGTGAGCCATCATGTGGTCGCGGGCATTTGAACTCAGGACCTCTGGAAGAACACTTGGTGCTCTTACCCATTGAGCCATCTCTCCAGCCCTCACAATGGCCTCTTACACAGCATCACAGTGGTCTATTTCACTAGATGGCTCCAGGGTGATAACAGAGAAACTTTCACAGTTCCTGAGCACTTCTGAGTTCAAACACCACCAGTGCCCAATCTGTGCTGTTGGCACATTCTGACCTTCTCCTAAGGGTTGTCAGCCACAAAAGGGATGGGTTAGCACCAGACAGCATTCATTGCCCAATCCTAAAAACCCCCTCGATTCTGAAAAAGCCACATTCCATGCTTGCTCCAAATTTGAGGAAGCCAAATGGTTGATCTGGCTCAAGGCTCCTCTTTTCTTAGCTCATCAACTTTCTTCTTCCACTTCTTGTCACAAGAAGTATGTTTTTATGCTGCAACTACACTGCAGTGTTTGAAGGAAACCACCATAAACTCTGGGTGTCACCTCTTGAAATTTAAAATTCACAAAACAATTCATGGCTTTCTAATCAGCACCATGGAAAATAAACAAAAACAAGAAAACCATTCCAAAGGAACTTGCTGATCTGGAGGCCTGCTCATAGCAGGCAGGAAAGAATTAAATTATGCAGAACTGTAATCTGCATAAATTGCCTGAGGTTTTAAGAAAATATATTCCCACGATCCCCATCCTTTAACATAGAATGAAAACATTACAGGGAGTGTGCCACCAGGCTAAGCTGCCTCTGAAAAGCCTGTCCTGCCCTGGCAGGTACAGGTCATTTAATTCTAAGTCAATCTAGAGAGAGGTGACAGCCCCAAGTTGCTCTGGGGATGTCAGAGCACAGCTCTCATGCACACTCCGATCACCTCTCCATTCTTTCCCAATGCCATAGGCTTTCCAATCCCTGCTTCAGCTCTCCATACATCCCTGAACCCTCCCTTCCCCTACCCAATGGGCTCACTTTGCATTGCCTCCTTCTGCCACTGCTTTCCCAGGGCTGGGGTGGGGGCGGCCCAGAAGGAGCCTTAGGAGGGACGCGGGTCTCCTATGTACCTTGATGATGCTGCTCTTAAGGTGCAGACCGCCCTGCTTGAGGCTTGCTGTCCCTGGGGAGCAGACCGGAGGTCGGGCTAGGGGTCCGCGCGGGCGCCAGGCCTCCAGGTCCCCTGGCAGGACTAGCCTTGGCTTCTTTCCTGGACACTGCAAGGGTGGAGTCGCCGTTGGAAACCCCGCCACTGTCTTAGCGCGCCCTCCCGTGGCCGAGGTGACCCCCAACGCCGTTACCGCCCCCTTCTCTGTCAGCTTCTTCTGATTTTTCTTTTCATTTTTTTCTTTTCTCTTTTTGTTCGCGACGTGGCGCCTGAGAAGAGCTCGCCTCCAGGAAGGAGGACATCGTGCAGGCAGAATCACGTCTGGGCCCTGCCGGGGTCGGAGAGGGAGAGAGAGGAGTCAGCTTGGGCTTCGGCGCCCCGGCTGCCGGCACCCGCGGAAGGAAAACTCACCCAGGCACACGCGCTGCTGCAGGCGCCAAATATAACGCGAGCGCCCCGACCCCTCAGGCCCCGCGCTCACCCACGAGCTCCGCGTGCCCTGAGGCCCGGCTCGGGCGCGGTCGAGCGGCGGGGTGGGAAGGACACGTGTGCCCACTCCGTGGCGCAGACAACACCCGGAGGCAGGACAAGGGGAGGCGCGTGGTGTGGAGCTCCGGGCTCCGCTCAGGCCCGTCAGTCCCCTCTCAGGGCCCGCTGAGGCCGGGGCGGCTTCTTCGGGCCTCCAGGCCCACCGTGACCAACCTGAGGCCATCACAGCCAGAGCTTCCTGGTGCCCCAGGCTGGAGGCTTGGACATGGCAATTGTGGTTGCCACTCTCCTAGGCCGGCTCAGCAGGGCACAAGCCACCACCTGCTGTCCTCCCCTGAAGGCATCTTGATGGGGCTGAGAGCCCACATCCAGCAGGCGAGCCTCAGGGCACGGGGCCATGGTCTTGGCTCTGCACCTTGTTTCCAGCCCCTCACACATATGGCAGCATCACACATATGGCTCCTTCTACCAACCGCCACTAATCACCATTTGGACATTCCATTACAGTGTTCTCAAGAAGAAAGATGCAAACAAACACGAAAAGAATGAAATTTAAAATCTTTTTTATCAGGTTGGAGAGATGGCTTGGTGGTTAAGAGCGCTGCTTCTCCATTGCTCCCAAGTTCAATTCCCAGCAACCACATGGTGACCCACAACTATCTGTAGTGGGATCCAATGCCCTCTTCTGTCTGAAGCTCTCTTCTGACATTCAGGCACACTCACAGAGTGCTCATGTACATAAATAAATAAATCTTTAAAAATAAAGCCTTCTAATCAGTTAATGTATCTACATCTAGAAGCTAGAAAAGGGTCACAGCAATATTAAAAATAACTCAGAAATAGTAAAGGGATGTACGAGAGTCACAAAATTCACTGGGCAACATGGTGTATGCCTGGAATCCCAACACTCACAAGGCTGAGGTAGGTGGATTGCCTTGAGTTCAAGGCTAGACTAAAGTGTGAGACCTTGTACTAGAAAACAGAACACTTGAGGAGGGGATGGAGAGAGAGACAGAGAGACAGAAGAGACAGAGAGACAGAGAGGGAGACAGAGACAGAGACAGAGAGAGAGAGAGAGACAGAGCTTGATGTCATTTCCTGCACTGATGACAAGCTACTGAAGAATGTGAATGTCTCCTATCAAGCACAGAGAGTGCTAATGACAGAATGGGTTTCTTATTAAGATATCATAAACTATAGATGAAAAGTAAAGGAATGTATAATAAATAAAAGAGAAATCAGACATCGGAAACCTAAATTTAGAAGACTGTATATGTTTAAGTCACCTGGAGGGAATGGACGATGTGGGGGAGAGAATAATCAGAATAAATTATATATGTGTATGAAAATGGAAACTAAGAGCAACCAATGAAAAGAGAAAAGCAGGTTTATTTTACGATGAAATTGAGTTCCCATATGACACTATGTAACATTTTGTAAATTGATTATATGAATTATCAGCAATAAAAATCAATTGTTATTAAAGATGTGGTTGTGTTCATATTAATTAGAAATGTTTTAAATTCTTTTTATTTATTTGCTTATTTATTGATTGATTTTTTTTTTAAGATAGGGTTTTCCTATATAGACCAGGTCGACCTCAAAAAACAGATCCACCTGCTTATGCCTTCAAAGTGTTAGGATCAAAAATGTATATTCACACATGAAAGTTACATTCTTAAAGTGATAAAAAAGAAAGTACAGTTATCAACATGGTAAAATTATTGAACAGTGATCAAGTGAATGGAAATATCAGAAACACATTTAAGGCATTAGGTCACTGTTGTTAAAAGGATCTTAAGCAGCATATATAATTCAAATCATCCAGGAGACACATTTCGAAAAAAAACAAGAAACTGGGTAAAGATGATTTAAATTTTTTAATCTATTAAAAATTTTAAAGTGCATTCGATATGAAAGTGTAAGTGATATACTTCACATTTTTGCTTACATACCATCTTCAATTTTATGTGCATTCTGCAAATATTGTCCATGTTTATTCAGGCTCTTAATATTTCCCCATGACTGATAACATTCACAGAAATCATATTGAGCAAACTGTATATGTTGACGTATAATAGAATTGTATTCTACACAGTATAGCATAGAAATATGTATATATAACTTCCCACATGTGTGTATATACATATGTAAATGGCTCAAGAAAATGAGTATCACTTTATCATTGTAGTATTATTTTCATCAAAATCCTCAGAACATTTAAATGGCATCAAATACTGACCAGATTGGCAAAAAACAAAAAAAACAAAAAACAAAAAAAAAAAACTCCAAAAAATAAAACTCTTATAAAGAATCTAACGATACTAGCAAAAGATGCAAAAATATTAAAGTCTCAATGAAAAAAAAAAGCCCAGATGAAATACTGTATATTTTCTCAACTCTAGGATAATGTATTTTTGTACAACTATCAATAAAAGGCCTGAATTTTGAAGAATTCAAAAGTAGTGCAGTATAATTATGCAGTGGACAATACTGTTGCATACCATTTTACATAACTGCATACACTCTCGTTCTTTTGTTCCGTGGTCTAGCAACGAACTCCGGTAGATTTATGGGGAACTCAGGTAGATTTATGGGGAACCATTGCACTGTAGACTTAAACTGGATTAATTTGGGGATGAGTAAGTCGTATTTTGTTAAAGTTGCTTTAAAAATAAACCGTTGGATATTAGTATGGCAAGTAATTCTCCCTGAAGGAAAAACCAGACACCAAGAACCTAGACCACTTCTGTCCAGGAGAAATTTCTAGATGATAGAAATATTCTATATCTGCTGTGTTTCTGGCTATGGATTCTGGCTGGCTGTTTGCCTCCTGGTTTGCCTGCTGTGACTAAAGAGGCAGATTTTAGTTCTAAGTTTAGTTCATCTCAAATAGCCATGTGTGACCAGTGGGTGCCATTTGGACAGTGTAGCCACAGAAAACTGAAGCAGTGTAACCAAAGACTCACCTAGGAGTCAGTTGACCTCCTAGAAGGTGACTTGGGAAAACGTTGGCATTGATAGCCTCTTGGGGAGCTCACCTTCACCAAAAACAAACTGTGAATCCTTGCTCTTCTGAAATAGTCATAATGCAACTGGTCTCACACCCACCCCAACCCTCACCAAAGACACTTGAGAGGGAGCTGAACCCACTGTGTGCTTTAGATTTCAGTTTAGAAAGCACTTCCTTCAAAGTGGAGCAGACTGAGATTGCCAAGTCCTTTGACTGGCTCCAGGGACTTGGGCCTGACCAGGGGTGAGGAGGAAATGAAGAATGACATTGGACACACTTACATGGGGAAGGCTGGGTCCATGAGCTGGAGAAAATGCAGCATCCCAGAAGCTCAGCATGTTTATTATATAGAGCTGGCCAGGAAGCAGGGCTGTTGCACAGGGCAGCAAGGAGGTGGGCATTACATGCAGATAAACAAGGAGGGGAGGACTATGCATATGTAACTGACAAGGGGCAGATTTAGCTAATCTCAGTAGGAGCAGTCTCTGCAGCTGGCAGTCTTCAGGCTGTAAATATCCAGATGGGACCAGGGGGAAAGGTAGAGTAGACTTTACCTGCACACACTATCAACACCATCCTGAGAAGGCTTTGTCATGTCTCTGAGCCTCAAGGGGTATGGGGGTCTTTGCCTTTTCCCCATGGATAAATAGCTTTGGGTCCATGGCATGGTCATATCATTTTTACAACACACATCCTCTTAGGGCTGCAGTTCCTCAGGACTTCCTCTGCTCCCACAGTGAGATCTCAAAAGAAAAACAGAAACCAAACAAAGAAAAAATGTGCTCAGTGAACTGGTTAATTCCCTAAACTATACAGACCCAGTGTCCTAAGTCTAGGACTTCCTCAAAAGCTACAGAAAATCCTGTGGACCTAAAATAAGCAAGAAAAAAAAAAAAGAAAAAAGGAAGAAAAAAAAAACAAAGACCCTTGTCCCCTCCACAAAAAATGAATGGGAGAAAAAATTATTAAAGGTTTTCATAGAAAATTGTTTAAGAAAAACACACGGGAATTGTACTTAATAGAATTAGTGTGCTGAGATGTGAGGCCCACTCACAGCATGCAGCATTTGGAAGTCTCAGACAACTTAACAGAAGAGCACTCCTAATTATTCTTTGTGACCACTCTCCACATACTACTCACAGCTTAATACTAACCTTCATAATTGAGTTGGGGATAGTATTCACCATAGCAGATAATTGAAGCATTTGTGCACACACACACACACACACACACACACACACACACACACAAACATGCACACAAAACACACACACTCACACACACACACTCACACACATACACACAGACACACACACATGCACACAAAACACACACACACATTCACACACATACACACAGTCATACACACATGCACACAAAACACACACTCACACACACACTCACACATACACACACTCACACATACACACACACAAAACACACACAAAACACAAACAAAACACACACACTCAGGAGCACACACAAGAGAAATGCATATTCTATGAAGTTTCTTGGCATATTTTTATTTGTAAGCCTCAATGCTGGAGTATTCTTGGTTTTGCAAAAAGTGGGGGGAAAAGTGTGGCTTAATTTTCCCCCTTTTGAAATGACAGGTATCTGTGTGTTAAACATACTCTGATGGCTGTCCAGGCTGCCTCGGCCTATTTGACACCATCCAGGTCACCTTGGTCAGGACACTGGTTGCTCTTCTTATTGGCAACTGGTTTGCATCACAAGAGTTTTTCACATCCTTACCAATATTAGAAGTTTGGTGACACAAGCAGCTTGACAAACAGTAAAATTATTGTGGTTTTGCCTTTCTGGAGGACATTAAAATTTACATGTTTTGCATATGGCTTTTTTCTTAGCATTTAGTCCTGCTTTAGCACTGTTCAAATGTGGCCATGCAGCCAGCATCCCTTTGCTCCAGGCTCTCAGCACCCCATTCCTGTCACTGATCTGATGCATACTTGGTCCCAGAGATGGACAGCAGAGGGACTTGACACACAGCATCCATTCTGCTCCACTTCTTTGCTTTTTGTACATTCTTTACAATGGCTATTTCTTGATTTATTATTACTATGAACCTGACTTTTCTTGATATTTTGAGATAGGATCTTATTACACAGCCCAGGCTGGCCTTGATTTCCCAATTCTCTGGCCTTAGTCTTCCACCATTCCCTGATTCTCAATTTGTTATTAGAGGTAGTTGTATGGGCCCATTTCCAAATCAAATGTTCTTCTGGCTTTATGACTTTGCCCTTTCCACAGACTTTTATTAATTATGCAAAGTAGATGGTGTTTAATGTTTAAATACTAGATATATTAACTCGTCAGTCCCCAAGACAACTCTGTGAATTAACACTCGTTATCATCCTCACTGTGCAGATAAGGGAATTGAGTCACACAAAGGTAAAATAACTTCTCCAGGTTGAACATCTAACGGGTGTGAGAGCCAAGCTTTGAGTCCAACTACAAAGTAGATCGGCCTATAATGTGTCTGCTGCTGCTGTATATTCAAATGGTAAATTCTGTACCCTAAGGTCTGGTTGCTCCAAGACAAGGAGATACTCATGTATACCAGATTTTCTTTCTTTCTTTCTTTCTTTCTTTCTTTCTTTCTTTCTTTCTTTCTTTCTTTCTTTCTTTTTTTCTTTCTTTTTTTTTTTTTTGCCTCCTAAGTTATCCCTGATTGGTTAATAAAATCCCTACAACATGGGCTGGGCAGAAGAGAGGGGACAGAGCAAAGTTTCCCTGGGCCTGGGGGCTCAGGCAGGGTCCACAAGGAGAGGGAAAGGACATGGAGGAGAAGGAAGGAGACAGCACCCCATAGGGTAGGTGGATCGTGAGTGTATTACCATGAGGGGCAGCCTGTCAGAACAGGAGTGGCCCAGGCAGAGCATGGCAAGCAATACCTCGGGGTTATGGACAGGGAAGCAGAAAAAATAGCACAGAGGGTTGTGTCTGCCCAGCTCTAGTACTTTAAGGCTTATTCTAAATCTAAAAGTTTTGTGTCTTTTATTTGGGAACTAAATGATCTACGGTGGGGGAGAAACCCCCTAATAATATTTACTGTAGCAATGGCCACTCAATTATTGTGGTATTTTAAATATAACACAGATTGAATTTCACAATTCAGATGCAAGGCTTTTTATGTTTCCAATGTGACTGTACACCTGAGGTCATGTCTAGGTATAGAGACAGAACATGGCAGAAATGCCTAGAACATTTTAAGGTCACCACACCAACCAAATGAAAGCCACAGGCTATACAGACTATGATGGATGAGGAGAAGGCTTAGTGCTCTCTGGGAGTCCCCTTCCCTAGACTTGGGATAAGCCTACCAGTAAGCCAAGACATATTCCTCTTTCATTTCTCAAGGAGCCAGGGGTAGACCCACATACATGATTTCTTTGCCTGCAGGGTTTTTTTTTTCCAAGCGCTGCCCTGTTTGAGGACTTGGCAAAGGTAAGCACCATCAGAGGAAGACCAGCATATGAATTCTGTATAACTCTGCTCTGACAGCATGTACCTATCAAGTACTGGAAGCCTTGCTGCAAAGATTAATCAACCTCTAGGATCAAGAGGAAACAACCCGAGGGCCATATGGCTGTAAAGCAAGTCTGAAACCATAGCCCAGTATGGAAGTTCAGCCTTGGATCTTACATCAAACAGCGATAGCATCCAAAAGAAAAACGAAACTGAAATGGCAAGGTGACTGGTAATGACCTCATGGCAAGGATATCTAAGTCATGTGGAAAGATCCCAGTGCAAAGACACATGTCCACGAAGCTTTCACCAAGAATCCCTATTCTGTGTTCTACAACATTATATATATACACACACAAAGAATACTCATTTATGGTCAGCTATGGGGATTGATTCTCTGGGAACCTGACCTTGAGATTGACATAGATGTATAAAGGTGTTTGACAAGTGCTCTTGGGGACCATGGCTGTGACAAAGAGGAGAGAAGAGGATGGGGCGGAGAGCACTCTGGATCTAATGCAGTCACAAGGGTATGCAGGCAGCCCTGTGTGGGGCTCAGGAGCTGGCCTGACCCTGAAGTCTTAGCCTGCACTGGAACAAGCAAGAGGCCCGGCCTTAAAGTCTCCATTGGCTAAGGACGAGGTTCCTGGTCAGAATCCAGTTACCACATTGTAACCACATAGCCATCCCTTCTCCATTATCATTCTTCCTGAATTTCCAAGTCCTATCATGAGGATATTTGGGGCTCCACTCTGATCTTTTGCTCATAGCAAACATAAAAATCAGGTGGATGGGCAGGGAGTGGAATGGCCTAAGGTTAGGCTAAACCTCAATTTTAATGTGTCCATAAGTTCAGGAGGGAGTCCATTGGCATTGTCATCTGTGGCTTCTGTTTCCTTATCCCGGGTGAGCTGACTCTGTGATACGATGCCACCTCAACTCACATATGTCAGGGTGAAAATCATGTATGACTTTTCTGGGAAGAACTCTGCCTTTTCCTACCATCTGGAGTTATACAACATCACTATGCAAAGCTCAGAAGAGAGGGGTGGAGATTGTGGAGGCCTTAGAAGTTGAGGATCTTTTCTGATTAAGGCACACATTTTTTCCTGTATAATTTTTCCCTTGCTCTTTCACTAATGATGGTTGACTTCATTCCTGGCCTGAAGTAAACTGGATTCCAAGGTTTTGGATTAGGGAAGCCCCTATTTTTGAGATGACAGGCCCAGCAAGGGATCCCACTGCATACAGGTTCCTATTCCCAAGGAAGTTGTTGCTGCAGAATCACAGCATGGGGGCAGCAGCACAGGATGTCTCCCAGCTTTCTCTCCTGCACTTGCTGCAAGTGTAATAAGGCTGTTTGTTTGTTTGTTTGTTTTTTAATGGAAATTACTACAAAGCTGGTCAGAATTAATACATGGCTTTAATACCAGCACCCACAAGGTATTTTTGTTTTTGCTTTTGTTTTTGTTTTATTTCATTTCATTATTTCTGTAATTGTTGTTAGGATTCTTATTGTTTTCTTTGGTAATTCCCTCTAGCTATTCAATTTGCAAGTAGAATGTAAAGCCATGCTCTGCATGGTCCTCTTATTCATGTTAAGGATTTTATTCTTACCACCAATGCCACAGATGAACACAATATTTACTTTCAAATCAGGAAAACAGGCATAAAGAAGAGAGCTATGTAGTTTGGTCTCAGGTAAGCAGGCAATCAGGAGTGTTGGATGGCTTCCCAATGTTTTGGATTAGGTAAGCTTCTGTTATTGAGATGAAAGGCCTCTGCTGAAACCTTCAGTTGAGTAACAGAGAGCCTGTAAAGACTGAAAGAGTGGTTGCACCTTGAAGGTGAAGGCTGGCTCTTCAGTGCCTCTGCAGCCTGAGGCAGAGTAATTTTGGGAACACAAGAGCACTTGGCCAGAGATCATAGGGGACTGCATTTTGCTTGAGCCCTGAGACCTGGATGAGAGGAGGCCTCCACAGTCCTGATAAAGGGAAGCAGAGTCACATAGATGCGAGGGAACAATGGATCTGTGATCTGCATGTTATCCACTTCATTTATCTTTGCTGTGTACATAGTATATGTAAACGACAAGGGCATCCTACTTTATCACATCTAGTCTCTCTAGATGTTAAAGCATGTGCAAGTGTAAACACAGTAGAGTTATTTCAGCAATACATTGTGTCCCATTTTGTTAAAGAACTTTATTTTATTTCTATTTATGTATTTTTTCTTTTTCACTTTACGTTCTGCTCACTGACTACTGATACTTAATTACTCTCTCCCACAATCCTTCCCCAATTCTCCTGGCACAGTCTTCTCTGAGTGTATGAGGGCCAACTGTCTCAGTACCTCCTGTCTTTTACCAAAGCCTTTCCTGGGGGCATTGGTGAGGATGCTGGTTTTGAATGCCTTGGACTTGGCTTTCTTCATGCTCCAGTTTGCTGGCTTTGAGAAGTTTGTGAAGAACTGTCTGTGAACTTGGTACTTCATCCAGATGGTACACAAGACGCAGTGGTTTTGTTAACATTTTTGAGAGTATATTTCAATCAAACCTCTCCTACTAATATCCTAACAATGACAAAGGTAATGGGAGGCTACACATCTATTTCATTAGTTTTCAGTTCTTCTCAGACCAGCAGTGTAGAAGCCCACAAAGATGGCAAAGTGAAGTGAGGTCACGCAGGGGTCCTAGGGGAGCACAGTCCTACTTTCTTAGAGTAACTCCTAGGGACTTACCATATCCATACACCCGTAGCTCCATATGCACTGGACCCCAGTGAAGTGCTCAACATTCATTGCTTTTTTACTCAGTTTGCCACAAATGTTAGAAATCTGAAAAGTTCAGCAAATTTGAAGGTGTGAATAAGTCCCAGTGACTGGAGTAAGCTCAAACAGTCTGTGACAACGAAGAAATGATTAAGTATCCAAGAGAGAAGACCCTCACCAGGATCGTAGTCCTATTCCAGTAAGAAAATTTAATAATAAGGCTTCAGGTGAAAAGATAAATTAGGAGGTCTAGGCCAAATATTTTATCCTCTGCCCTCAGGGTTGCAGCCATTCTGTCAGCCTTTCCTGGCTCTCTCACAGGATCAGAGATCTCACCTGGAAGCAGGAATATCTGGAAGGCACATAATACATATCCACAGACGACTCTTTGGGTACAAACTGACAGGCAACTTCAAGGCTTAAAGTTATTCTCTCTCTCTCTCTCTCTCTCTCTCTCTCTCTCTCTCTCTCTCTCTCTCTCTTTCTCTCTCTCTTTCAGCTTGAGGCTGCACACACTCTGCATTCTTTTGTGCACTCTGCCTTTTTTATTGCAGTTTTCTTTTCTCAAACTCCCACAATCATTCACACATCTGTTCATTACCCTTTCATTCTCACACACACTCTTCATACACACCTCACACATATCTCACACACACCACATGCACTCTCCTGTCACGCACACACACAATCTTCATACACACCTCACATTCTCTCCTCACTCATTTTCACATTCTCCTCTCATGCTCTCTCCCTGGCTCTCACATTTGTTCTTACATTAACTCTGTGATTTACTCTCTCATTCACTCCCTCATGCTCCCTCTCATTTACTCTTCACATGTTCTACAGAACTACAGCCTTTCTCTTGCCCCAGTCCTTTATTAATAATCCAAAAGCGGGTAGAAAAAAGAGATTTTATAATCATTGCCAAATCAAATGCAAAGAATGACTACATCACACCAAGAACTAAAAATTACAAATGTTCTCCAAAGTTTCAGGCTTGCCCTGTACCCAGGCCTGTGGCCAATATAATAATAATAATTGTAAACTTATCATTATTTAAACTTTAACTCTTTACTTTTATACTTCAGAGTCCAAAGCTCCGAGGTCAGCTAATTGCATTTTCCTGTGACACTCTAATGATAAATGACATAGGCAAAACTGCCAGGCAGTGGCCAGAAAGAATCAATTTAACCCTTAGCACACTAATTCCACTAGCGTTCTGTTCCTTGCACACAATGACTCTCATAAGGGTTCCAGTAGTTAGACTTAGTTTACTAGTATATTATTTTATATATTCTATACTTCCTTAACCAGTCTATAATATTATGTAAAACTTACTTCCTAACTTCAATAACTTTTTCCTTTCTTAGGGTCCCAATGTCGGCTCTAATTCATTTTCTCTTATTTTCTTCAAGGTGTCTTTGCAAGTAAAACCCTAATCTAGAACTACAATTCTGCAGTTATTACATTTTTTCCAAGATGAGAATACACAGTATCCACCTGGGCCACTAGGGCTGTGCTGTGCTGTGCCCCTATGCATCAATTTCCAATTGTCTAAGAATCATAACATCAAGGAACATCTAGTTTCACAGAATTTACCAGAGCAGAAGGAGAAAGAAGTAGGAAAGTCAGATATAATACAATAATTGTGCACACCAAGGCCAACTGATAGGCAGTCACACACAAATGAAATCTATACAGCCGTTGTCCAGGGCTAAGGTTTGGAGAAATGGAAACAACCAGTTTTTACAAAAAGCTACTGCGGGCTACTGCGATGTCTCCATTGTATGTTGTCCCCAGCATTAGCCAAAACTCAGACAACAAAGGGAGGTCAAAAGGATACAGATTGGAAAGGAAGAAGTCAAAATATCACTGTTGCAGAGGATAGGGTAGTATACATGGGACACCCCAAAAGTTACAACAGAGAACTCCTAAGCCTGATAAACAACTTCAGCAAAGTGGGTGGGTATAAAATTAACTCAAACAAATCAGTAGCCTTCCTCTACACAAAAGATAAACAAGCTGAGAAAGAAATTAGGGAAATGACACCTTTCATACCAGTCCCAAATCAAATAAAAATACCTCAGTGTCACTTTTATCAAACCAGTGAAAGATCTATGTGACAAGAATTTCATGATCTGAAGAAAGAAATTGAAGAAGATCTCAGAAAATGGAAAGATCTCCCATGTTCATGGCTTGGCAGTTGGAAGATAGTAAAAATGGCCATTTTCCCAAAGTGACCTACAGTTGCAATGCAATCTCCATCAAAATTCGATTCCAATTCTTCATAGGGTTAGACAGAACAATTTGCAAATTCATTTGGAATAACAAGTAACGCAGGATAGCTAAAACTATCCTCAACAGTAAAAGGACTTCCCTGGGAATCACCATCCCTGAACTCAAGCAGTTTACAGATCATTAGTGATAAAACTGTATGGTATTGGTACAGAGACAGGAAGATAGACCAGTGGAATAGAACTGCAGACCCAGAAATGAACCAGCACACCTATGGTCCCTTGATTTTTGACAAAGGGGACAAAAGCATCCAGTGGAAAAAGGATAGCATTTTTAGCAAAGGGTGCTGGTTCAAATGGAGGTCAGCATATGGAGGAGTACAAATCATCCCCTTCTTATTGCCCTGTGTAAAGCTTAAGTCCAGGTGGATCAAGGACCTCTACATCAAACCAGATCACTCAAACTAATAGAAGCAAAAGCGGGGAAGAATCTTGAACACATGGACACTGGAAAAAATTTCCTGAACAAAACACAAATGGCTTATGCTCTAAGATCAAGAATAGACAAATGGGACCTCATAAAGCTACAAAGCTTCTGTAAGACAAAGGACACTGCGGTTAGGACAAAACAGCAACCAAAAGACTGGGAAAAGACCTTTACTAATCCTACAACTGATAGAGGGCTAATATCCAAAATATACAAAGAACTCATGAAGTTGGACTGCAGGGAACTAGTAACCCTATTAAAAATTGCAGTTCAGAGCTAAACAAAGAATTCATAGCTGAGGAATATGGAGTGGCTGAGAAGCACCAAAAGAAATGTTCAACATCTTTAGTTATGTGGGAAATGCAAATCAAAACAACCCTGAGATTCCACCTCACAGCAGTCTGAATGGCTAAGATAAAACACTCAGGTGACAGAAGATGCTTTTGCGGATGTGAAAAAGAGGAACACTCCTCCATTGTTGGTGAGATTGCAGACTGGTACAACCATTCTGGATATCAGTCTGGAGGTTCCTTAGAAAATTAGACATTGCACTAGTTGAGGACCCAGCTATACTTCTCTTGCACATATACCCAAAAGATGCTCCAACATACAACAGGGCACATGCTCCACCATGTTCATAGCAGCCTTATTTATAATAGTCAGAAAATGAAAAGATCCCAGATGCCCTTCAACAGAGGAATGGAAACAGAAAGTGTGGTACATCTACACAATGGAGTACTACAGAGATATCAAAAACAATGACTTCATGAAATTCATAGACAAAGAGAACGAACTAAAACATATCCTCCTGAGTGAGTTAACCCAATGACAGAAATACACACATGGTATGCACTCATTGATAAGTGGATATTAGCCCAAATGCTCAAATTCTCCAAGATTCACAGACCAAATGAAAGTCAGGAAGGATGACCAAAATGCTGATTCTTCACTCCTTCCTTTAAAGGAGAAGAAGAATCCCTACTGAAGGGATAGGGATGCAAAGTTTACAACAGAGCCTAGAGTAATGGCCATTCAGAGTCTACCCCACATGTGGCCTATACATATATAGCCTTCAAACTAGATAAGGTGGATGAAGCTAAGAAGTGCAGGCTGACAGGAACTGGATATAGATGTCTCCTGAGAGGCACAGCGAGATCATGTCAAATACAGTGGCAAATGCAGGCAGCAAACCATTGAACTGAGAACCGGACCTCAGTTGGAGGAATTACAGAAAGATTGAAAGAGCTGAAGGGACTTGCAACCCCATAAGAACAACCATGGCTGCCAAGCAGAGTTCCCAGAGACTAAACCAGTACCAATCACTATACAGGGACTGTGCCATGGCCTCATCTGCATGTGTATCAGAGGATGGTCTTCTTGGGCACAAATGGAATGAACAGCCCTTGGTCCTGCCTAGGCTGGGAAAGTGGATGGCTGGTGAAGGGAGTACTTTTATAGCAGAGGTGGAGGGCGATGGTATTCAGACTTATTTCTGGAAAACAAGGAAGGAATAACATTTGAATTCGAAATGAAAAATATCCAACTAAAAATCAACAACAACAAAATGGTATATTGAGCTTCGAATCAAAAAAAGCCGCAGTCAGGAAACAGAGAAATGTACGCCTATGGTTTTCTTCAAATATGCTCAGGGCCCAGGTAGGTTCTGGGTCCAGGCTGAACCAAGCAGGTTCCTGCCACTGACTGCTCCTCTATTCCTCTTTCCAGAGGCATCATGCAGATTAATATTGGGCCAGAGATGTGGGCAGAGCTGGTCAGAAGTGGCTTTCTTTCCTGTGGTCTCAGGATTATCTGCATTCCTGGGTGTTCAGCATTTTCTGCCCCGGGATTTGGGTGCAGGATTCCCGATGGCTTTAAACTCCCTTATACCTTTTTTATATGTCCTGGGAGGTGTTACAGAAAAATTTATGTTTATCCTATTAATTTGGTCAAAACTGTCATCGACAGTATAATTTAGAGTTAACTATATAGTTGACAGCAAGCATACACAGTGGGTAATGTATGCATGATGAAGTTGAAATTCAGAGTTGGAAACACAGTGCACAGTGACTGTATAAATGCCTGTGAATCTCAGTCTGACTGGGAAGTGATTTGATGCCCAGTCCCCATGAGAATTCAGAGATCCATCCCTCCCTGATAGCTGTGGGACTTCAGATGTTGACACTAATGATCAATAAAGAAGGTTCTTAAGAGTGAAGAGTTTGAGATTACTCCTTTATTGACCAGAATACATCCAATTTACTTGATAGTAACCAGATGCAGGTAGTCAATATATACAGTCTATATCCTTATCAAAATAGACAAGCAAATGAACAAAACAAGAACAACAGATAAATAATAAATCTTCAAATGAATAGAAGGAAAACCAAATAACCAAAACATTTAAAAATTAACCAAACTTTAAAAAGAAGAATTGCGCTAAGCATTCTTTTGCTGCTCCTTTTGCAGAATAGACTTATAGCCTGTGGCTTGCCTTGGAGACATAGTAGAAAAGCTGTTAGTGATGGTAACAATCTTCTCGAGAGGAGTGGAAGTAGGTCTGTTTAGTTGGAGTGGGGGTATTAAGGAAAAAGCCTACCAATACTGAGTATAAATGATATTACAGACTTTGTCACAAAGTCTTTCCAATGTTGTGAACTGATCTCCATGAAACTCTTCTGGATGACCCATCAGGACAAGTACAAATTTACACGTGCACAGTCTTTCTGGATGACCAGCAGCTCTTGATTGATGTGCATCAACACTTCTCTGAGTCCCTCAAAAAGTGCACACTTGTTGGAGAGAGCTGAGGTGAAAGTACAGCCTATTCAATCCAAAGAAGTTAAACTAAAGGAGGAAAATGCCGTCCACAATTGCTATGGACACTACAGATGAGACGCAATAGTGGTGTATTTGCTGTGCACACTTAGTTCTCCTCCTGTAGCTCTTCTCTCCAAGGGAGATCTTGTCCTGGTCTGTGTCATGTTCGAGTTTCTGCTGGAGAATTTCAGACCTAGCAGAGCAAGGGAATAAAGATTTATTGAGTGGTTGTCAATTCAGCTCTCCCTCTTACATCAGCTCTATTCAGTTGGACAATCCAGCATGACCTGTCAGCCTAGGTCAGTCCCTGCATCCCCAAGTGACATAGAGTACCTGCGCTTGGATTTATATCTCAGCTTTTAACACTGCTAGAATTTGAACTGTGGACTATGCACTGTACTGGGATTAAGAGAAAAATGAGCATTTTTTCCCACTGGTCCAGGTATATGACATTGAATAATAACATTGTAGCTATGTCTGAACCTGAGTTCAAGAGATGTATGAGCAACCTAGAATACCATGTGGATTCCTTCTGGAGAACATGCCCAGAATTGAGGTGAAATTTCTGATTATGTTAGCACTGAAGGAACCTGCGGAGGTTCAATTTGTAACCACTGTATCTGCAAATACACAGAGAAGCCATCTCACATCAAATCCATGGGAATTGCATAGATCCTGTAATCACTGAGAATGTGCTCCATGCAAATCTTCCCAGCGTACACACGGACATTAAATGTGATTGTGATGTAGAAACAGAACAGCACCCCTGTAAGTCTATGGCTAGTGTAAGGCAATTTGTGAGAGGACAGAAGAGAAAATGTCCTCAGATATTTCCGGAGAGATCACAGGAAGAAAGGAGTAGAACATAGCAAGAAATCCAGAGGATCATATATATTGTTTCATGGGCAAAATTCACATGAACTGTACCAGAACAATACTCTGAGTAGCTCCTTAGCTGCCTGAGGCTGAAATCCAGGTGGGGTGGTCATCCACCCAAAAAGGGTATTTATATAGGGAAGGATATTCAAATGGCTTCTTCCAGCCTGTGTTCCTACCTGAACATTAATGCTTAATGTAAAGATTCCCCAGGATTCGCTGGAGGCATAAAAAAAAATGTTGAGTGGGATATGTACATAGTGGCCAGAGCCTATAGACAGCTCAGTCAGTGATGTGCTGTCCTCCCATAAACCGTCATAGACTCAGGGTCTTTCCCCATTAACAATCTGGCTTAGCA
Organism: Rattus norvegicus; assembly: GCF_021556685.1. Lineage (NCBI taxonomy): Eukaryota > Metazoa > Chordata > Mammalia > Rodentia > Muridae > Rattus > Rattus norvegicus. The sequence continues at coordinate 21,583,977 of NC_141542.1, forward strand.
AGTCCCAAAGGCTGTGTAGAGCTGTCTTGTTGCTCAGCAAAGGATCATATATTGGTGGTGGACTAGACTCTTGTTCTTGTTCACTCTTTCAGACTTTCCCCAAAGTGTGCAACTTCTTCTAATCGGAGCTGTCTTTACCATAGCCTGAGTGACTTCATGCCCAAAGCTAGAATCATAGGAAATCTCCATAACCTGGATCCAATTCAACAAATTTTCTCCCCGTAATGTGATTGCTCCACAGATAATTTGAATAAGTAAGTAAACGCTTGCATGGATTATCTCACACTGAATCAGAATCTAGGGAAGGGCTCCATCGTATGGTACACTTTTACTCCTTGGCTTATGGACGTCTGGATAGATTCTCCTTCAGGGCTACTCTGGGACCACTACAACACTGATGCTCCCTAGTTGCAATGGCAATACCTACTCCTTGTTGTGGAATCTCTGGGTTAACTAAAACTTCTGTTCCACTTTCTGAACATGGCTTCTCATAGGGCTACCTGTTCTTACACTGTCAGACCCATTTGAAGCTCATCATTTCTCCTAACCCATTGAGGCTGAAATTAACTGAGAGAAAATGATGTTGATTGACAGCACTTGCAGAATGCTACACAGATAACATAGGGGAGCGCTTTGGATTATCTGTGCACCTAAAGGGGCTCCTGAAACTACCCTGTTCTTGCACCACAGCATAGCTATGGGACTTTTTCTGGATGACGATACAATTCCAAGCAACTCAAATTCTCAATGAATAAAATCCAAGCCAACTCCCACGGGAAGTTGTAGTGTGCCAAGGTAGCTCGAAAGAAATGGTAGCAGGCAATGTGGAAAGCAACCTTGGAGAAGACACAGTGAGTGACACAACCTTCCAGTGGGCTTTCACAATTCACAAAGAACAGAGAAGCAGGATAAACTCATGGATTTTTCTAGAGAAGCCTTGCCCTTACCTCCCAGTACTCCATTCCTTTGATGTGCTCCAAAGGATTTCAATGCAGATCAGTGGTTTTGCCTGTAATCACTTGAAAATCTAACTTTACAGGTGTTTTTGTGTCCTCTTTTTGGGGGTTGCATTTCTAAAGGATTTTATTGTCCTGCTTCTACACCATAACAAAAAGGGACCTGCAAGCTCTAGGCCTGTACCATTTGTTACCCCTGTGAAATACGACTAACTTGAACATATTTCCACTCCTCCCCCAGACTTCACAGGATAATTCTGTTCTGAAATTTTTGGAAACAGAATAAATTAGTAATTTATGTGTCCTTTTGCTGTACAGAGCTAGATGGAGATGCCAAATGACTGGGCAGCTCTATTTCATGTTTCATGGATGTAAAGTGAATGCTTAGAGTACTTTTCTCATGAAACTTGGAATTGAGGGAAACACACGTTCACTACTGCAAACACACACACACACACACACACACCACACACACACACACACACAAACACTCACACAAACACAGACACACAGATACACACTCGCATGCACAAATGAAAACTTTGCTCTTATGCAGCACATTTCCTGTTGAGTGAGGAATTAGTGGGAACAATGCTGTGTACAAGTCTCTTAGACTCAAGCAGGCTGTGCTGCCCTCGCCTGTACTCATTTCCACTTCAGGAAAACTTTCTATGCAGATACTTGCTGGTCCGACAAGTAATTTACATGTTCTGCACAGATACTCAAAACAACACAACATCAAATCCTCAAGAGAGAGATTTCTAGGAAAAGACTCCATCAAGCTCTATGCTGACTCATCATAGGCCCCTCACTAAAACTACCCTGTTTCCTTCATAGAAGACTTTGGAAGCATCAGAGAAGACAGTGACTCATGGTCAGTTCCCAGGAATATTTCATCACATTAGAGTTCCTGTGATATTAAAACAACCTCAATGTCAGTCAGAAAAAGGCTAAATAAATAACATACAGTGACTTTTCTGAAAGGCAGCACTGTGTACAATATTGAGAGGGAATCTATCCTGAAAGAATGCAGTACCCATGATATAGTCAGCAAAGCAATGTCAGCAGAGGGTTGCACTCTAGGATTCCATGCAAGATCATGGTGAAGCCAATAAGACAATCCAGAATCTTCCCGGGGGATAACCTGTTCAGGTAAAGTGAAGAAATCTAATCCTTATTTTTAAAATAGCTGAATGGTTTAAGAATGTGTTGAGACAAATAAGAGAGGGGGCTCATCTTGGAACTGGACGAATGATGCAAAGACTGCTGGCCAGCACAAAACAGGAAGCTTCATGTTTGTTGAGAGACCTAGGCTTAAAGGACTAAGTTAGATAATGACTGGACAAAACTGCATGTCATGAACTGGCCTCCCCGCATGCTCCCTAAGATGCAGGTCAGCACAGCAATGCACCTTTCTTGGTGAGAATTGGGGGTACATATGGATAACTTTGTTCTTGAAGCCTCAAGTCTCTCATGCCAACCCTCAGCCTTTGAGAAACCTTTTCCACATCCTTGCTCTTCTAAACAGCTTCAGGTTCTAAGGCCCAGTTATGAACTCTCCAGGAGCACTCAAATAAGACAGGACTGACATGCTGATACACAGGCTCTGTAGTTACCCAAGATCTATGAAGCATGAAGTCACCATCTTCATATACAGGGACATGAGGGGAGGAAGAACAAAAGCCACCACAAATGACAATGAGAACCATTTCTTTGGCATTTCCACCAAGCTCTCCTCCTTGAAAACTACTTACTTCCTGAGTCTCAAGGATCCCTGTAAAGAAAATGAGCTCCAGGCTTTTGCTTCATCCCTCAAAGCCCTGTTCTAGTCTAAAGAAGGGGCTCCCACATAGCACCCTCCATACATAATGGCATGTAGTGCTGTGCTGTGTGATCAACCTATCTCCCTTAATGAAGTGCAGATTCTCAAAGAGCAGGAGCATTTCATTTCCAAACATGCAGTTTCTTGAAAAGGGGCTATCTCCACAGAAAGCCTTGTAAACCATCACATGAATGAACACTTGGATGAGACCTAGGTCAGGACATGGATCAGTCAATAGACAGTTACATTGGTGTGTCTATGTTTATGGTAAGACATGAGGACCACCTGACCTGAGTCCTAACCCTACCTGCTGTTGCTTGGCTCTGGGGTCACAGATGTTCATTCCGGCCTCTTCACAGAGCCTCTTTGCCTCCACAGAGGATGCTGGCAGTTCAGTCTGCTCCACCAGCAGTTCTCTCTTCTCATTCAGCAAAATCTGTATATTGTTCTTCAATTGAGCTTGTTCACGCAGGAGCTGGGATTGCCTGATGCTGAACCACAAACAAAAAATGGTAAATCCCAGCCAGCCTCTATTTGCCTGTCACTCCTGCAAGTCCAATCATCCCTTCAAGGGTCCTCATCCTCAGAAATCCCCAGAATAGAGCCACACTATACAAGTTAGCACCAATTAGAGGAGGTCAAATCCAGAATCCACATTCCACATGAAGCAAAGTACTTCTGAAAATCCTGACACTAAGACGGTTTATATAAATCAAGGAAGAAGAGATGGTCCATAAGGGAGCTCGTATGTCCATGGTATGGTGAAACCATCTTCACGTTGTGGGGAAAGCCCCTCTGAGGGGTAGTTGAAGACCCAATAGCTATACAATCTTTCCATGTGTTTCTCATGGATCACAGATCTTTATATCTCCTGTCAGAGTCCTAGAGATTCAGAGTTGATTGATATTCCCATCATGGTGCAAACCTTTTCTATCTAGAGGATCTTTAACGGGGAAAATAACAATTGGAGGGTCTTCTACACCCCTCACATGTACGACAACTGAGTCCAAAAGCTACAAATCTAAGACCCTTGCCAGGAGGCAGGCTTCTTGTTAAGAGTCAGACACCATGGAACCAGAGCCCTGACTTTTGTTAAAGTCATACAGGACAGAAGCATTCCCTGCCTAGTGCTGGGTTTTCATCTCTGTCAGCGACTCACCGGTAGGAACTGTTCACTTGTATGAGCTCCTTGTACCTCTCCATGGCATCACTTATTGAGTTGGTCATCATTTGCATAGCCATCATTCTCATCTCATGTTCAGATTGAAGTATTGGCAATTCGACATGCAGCCTGGGTTAGGTCATGGCCAAAGGAACAAATAATGTTTTGAACTCACGATTTCAGAATTAGGTGAAATGTAAATAAAAATATATAATAAAAAAGTTCAAATTCAAAGAATGGTGGAAGGAAAGAAATTGGCAAAGTCAAAAACCAGAACAAAACCCAACAGTGAGACTCAATCCACAGAAAATATTTCTATGTAAATAAGCAAACATTTGTTTTGAAATAAGGATCCTTGGAATTCTGAGAGATATGGTTCTGCAAAGACTCACTATATAGGAGGGGGCAGAGCCTGAGAGCTGCCTGTTTGGGAATAACAACGGTCAAGACCACAGTGACCTTTCTAGGTCACAATAAACAATCCCTGGATAGTTAAAAAAATAAAAACCTAAAGATCAAAGCAGGTGAAACAAATTAGGTGAAATCAGACTGTTCTCTCTATTACTTAAACTCAGTATGTACCACATACTTTCTCCTTCAAAGTATTTGTACTGGTTAAGTTTATTATCCTGGGCACAGGACAACAGAGCCACTGTACCAGTTGGAGGGACCTGACCTTCAAGAGCTGGCCAGGTAAGCATGATGGAATTGACTTGTTCAGGAAGAAGATTCCTCCAGTCTGTGCCACAGCTTTGGGCCCAAGAGAAAGCTGTGATGACATTTCTCTTGTTTTGAAAGCAGGTATACTCAATCCTTGGTTTCTATCATTACATGAATTCCCAGAGGGCATAACTAAGTTTGACAGGGAAGAGGATTTATAGCACCTCCTCCCCTCAGGAGAGTCCTGTGTGCCACCAAGGTATACAGAAGGAGCAAAGTGCTCTGTTGATCAGTGTGGGCCTCCACATACTCATCACTATCATGACCTGCAACCTGATGATCAAACAAATCCTCAGACCCCATCAAAGGTCCCAGACGTCCTGATCCTGAGTAAAACACCACATATACTTCCACATACATACATAGCAACCCATATCCAAACACATTTAGAATGCCAACTACATCCATGGAGGTGCCATAGAATCAGTGTATAATGAACAAATTCAGAGGAAAGAGTGATGACGTGCAGGCATTTCATTCACACACACAGTTGCAGCAAGTGTGACAAGGTCATTCTAGCTGTTGACAGAACCAATTGTAATCCAAGAGGCTCAGGGTCAAGTACAAAAGAGGTTGACCCTAAACACACAGCACCTAGCTTATCTCACAAGCAAATGCCTGCCAAATCTCCTTAAAATCCAGGATGAGAGGTGAAACTTTCTCGTGCTATGAGTAAATCTTGAGGTAGTAGAGAGAGAGCGCAAGACAGTGAACAGGTTACTGGGCATAATGACTACCTGTGGTCCCACTCATCATAGATATAAAGGTCCAGGATTTGGTAAAGTTCATCCCTCTCAAATTGACACTTCTGGATTTCAAATTTGAGTTCCTCCAGTTCCTTTACACACTCCTCTTGCTTACTGATGACATTTTGGGATGATGCCTTCCTACCAAAACCTGTAGATAGATAAACCCAAGTGAATTTGCATATTTGATGGCCCATGGGCAGAAAAGATCATTCTGAATCCCAAAAGGAGGTTGAGGAAGGGGAAATGGTAGAGTCTGGGTGAATCCCTGAAAGAGCAGAAAAGCTTTCTTAAAGGTGGATTCTTAAGCTATGTCCCTTTTCCCAACCTCTAATGCCATACTCGTACCACACTCACTATTACAGGACCCTTCACACTGAACAGTATAACCTGACTGATACATAAACATCTGGGACATTGTTATCTTATATCAGATGTGGAGCAGTCAATCCTGCAGTTCATAATGCTTAGCACCATCAAGCTCTAATCATGTGTATTCCAGCCCAAAGTGTCTGAGAACTCAATTCATGACTAGGGGTGCATCCTTCCTTGTTCTCGCCATCAGAGACTTCTGTAACCTACAGTAATCTAGAGGATGAAGTGCTTCAACTCCCAACCATGGATGGTCACATTGTTAATCTCACAGTGACTCCTCCTGCCAATCATTGACACTCACAGTTAAAAAGCTTCAAGAAAAGACACTGAAGTCTTACAACTTTATGGCTTTCTCTCAAATTAAAGATCAGGAACTCCTGACTCTTGGTTTGCCTTTGAAAAATCCCAAGGCTCCTGCTTGTAAGGCCTAGTCTTAGAAGGCACATCTCAAACCTACCTCCTTGAGGATGTTCCCCAACTCTGCCCACGACTCACCAAGCCTTCCCCAGAATGATTTCCTCCTTCCTGTTTCACTAGAGAGGGGGTCAGCTTCCCTCTGACCTGGTGCGGTCTCTCCTTGATCAACACTTTCCTTCCGAAATAGCCTGAGCAGCTGGCGAAACATGCCTGCTTGTGAACCCAAAGGGAACTGAAGTAATATCCCAAAGGCAGTTGATGTCACCACAACACTGGTGACATCACAGAAGATTCTAGGGATCTCTTAGATACAATAGAGTGTCCAGTGAAGGGCTTACTGGTGATGTCACTGGAAAATTCTATGGCCTACCTACTAACCAGCTCTCCCCACACTGATGAATTTCTGTGGGGACCCTTTCCTCCAGTCTCCCATGTGTCACTGGGAATACCATTTGGCAACCTCTATTTCAGAGCTATATATGCCTCTCTGCTTCATTAGAAGTCAACAATGCTTTTGCTGGGGAGGGTTGCTTACAACCCTGAATTGGAGAACAGATTTTTCTTAGCACCCAAATCTCTAGGGACCAAGGAGGAGGGAGATTTTTCTTAAAAGTAAATCTACTACTCGAGACAATGCATGTGACATGTACTTCGATTCCTAAGCTTTTCCCTTTTTCTGGAGGCCAATATATTTCTTCTATACCTCTGAGTGTATAAAACCTGGAAATATTTGCTTACTGTGCAGTCCTTGACAGCTGACATTGTTTCCATTTACATATCCATGTATTTCACAAAATCAATGGTCTATAATCCTATTTTTTTTTCCAATAAAGGCTCCTTTTCCTTGGGATCATAGGGATCAACTACAGGGCATATAAAAATAATAAATTTCTGTCCGTTTTATATATAAAGTAGGGCATCCTCCCTTTCTCAAATATAACAAGACAATTAAATTGGACATCAGTGAGCAAATGTCAACTTGGACCTTGTGTTACTACATTGTAACTATATAGCCATCACTTCTCCAATATCATACTTCCTGAATAGACAAGTCTAGGCATGAGGATGTTGGGGACTACACCATGATCTTTTACGTGTAGCAAACATAAGAATCAGGAGGATGGAAAGGGAGTGGAATGGCCTGAGTTCAGGTTGAACCTCAATTTTAATGGGTCCATAAGTTCAGGAGGGAGTCCATTTGGCATTGTGATATATGGATTCTGTTTTCTTATCATAGGTGTTATAATAATTCAACATGAATGTGTGCTATAATGCCACCCCATCTCACAGATGTAAGAGTGAAAATCATGTCTGACATTTCTGGGAAGAACTCTGCCTTTTACTACCATCTGGAGTTATACAACATCACTATACAAAGCTCAGAAGAGAGGGGTGCAGATGTGCGGCCCTTAGAAGTTGAGGATCTTTTCTTCTGATTAGGGCACTTATGTGTCCTATGTACTTTTTCCCTTGCTCTTTTACTAATGGTGGCTGACTTCTTTCCTGGCCTGAGGTAAACTGGAGTCCAATCTTTTGGATTACTGAACCTTCTATTTTTGAGATGACAGTCCCACCAAGGGTCCTACTTCATACAGAAGGTATGAATAAGTCTCAGGGGCTGGAGTAAGTTAAAAACGTCTGTGACAACAAAGAACTGATTAAGAAAACAAGAGCCCAGCTGCTCATCAAGATCACAGTTGTATGATAGTAAGAAAATGTGAATAGGGCATCAGGTGAAAAGATAAATTAATTAGGAGGTCACAGGCCTAGAAGGGGTAGCCTTTGCTCTCAGTGGAGCTGCCATTCTTTCTGCCATTCCTCGCCCTCTGCCACAGGACCAGAGACTTCCCCATACAACTGGCTGGCCTTGCCAAAGACCTGGCAGGGCTTCTCCCTGTAGAATAGGACACATAGAGTCCTTGAGGACTCACCAAGAGGTCTCCTCCACACAGGTTCCTTGTTGTCAAAGGGAAATGTTCCTGCAGAATCCTGCCATGGCAGCAGGAATTTCAACCTGGCTGCTCTTGGTCCAGCTCACTGGGTGCAGGCCTGAGGCCCAGGGGTATCTGGGGAAAGAAGCAGCACGCACTACCTCACAGCTCTCTCTTTGTTGGATGCAACTGCTAGGACTGTGATGGGATTTTTGTTTCTTTGTGTGTTTATTAGAAATACCTACAAAGCTGATTAAAGTTGCAACATGCCTTCATACCCAGCGTGCAGAATGTTTTTACATCGTTGTTGTTCCTGTTTTATGTTTGGATTTTGTTCTTTAATCCCCTCAGGAAATTTCCCTGTTCTTAGAATATTAAGCACATGCTCAGGAGGGATCGATTATTCAAGTTCGGCAAAGCTTTTGTTCTCACCATCACTCCACAGATGATGCCATTACTTACTTTGAAATAAGAAAACAGTTATAGAGAAGTAAATTAACCTGTAAGCTATCAAAGAAGAAACACATCATGATTGTGGAATGGCACCCCAGTATTTTGTATTTCCGAAGTTATTTTTATTTTAAATTTTTTATTGGATTTTTTGGGTACATTTCATCTTTTTTAAATCCTTAAAGGTATCTTTTATTCCTCTCGTCCCATTTACAAGGTGGAATTTCACCTGTGATTCTTAGTCCAGATGGTTTGGTCAATGGCTTAGACATCACCCTGGCCTAGTTTCCTTGGCATAAGCTGAGTTAGAAGCAGACTCAAAGGTTCAGGACCAACAAATAATGAATTCCACTACATCTGGATACCTAGCCTCACAGCCAAGAAGGGACTGGATTTCCATTCACTATTTAAAAAAAGATGCAGTTCATTAACATGTAAAAAATTTCTCAAGTATATTAAAGTGTTTACCATGGTCATACAGTTTTTCAAATACCTGGCATTCATCTTTTTCCAAAACCTAAAATTTCTTTCTTATTCACATTTTTTGATTATTTTTTGGTATTAGTATCATTTTTTTAAATTTCAGTTTTTTTACTAGATATATATGTTTTATTCAAACGTTATTCCCTTTCCCAGCTTTTGGTCCATAAGCACCCCTGCCATGACCTCTCCCATATGTATGGTCCCCCAATCCATGCCACTTAGAAACCCCTTCCCGGACATTCCACTGCACTGAGGGTCCCACCTTGTTAAGAACAAGGGCTTCCCCTGCTGCTTTTATTGTGTCCCATAAGTTTTGGTATGTTGTATCTTCATTTTCATTAAATTCTAAGAAGTCTTTAATTTCTTTCTTATGTCTCCAATGACCAAGTTGTCATTGACTTCAACTTCCATGTATATGTGGGCTTTCTGTCCTATTTGTTGTTATTGATCAGCAGCCTTAGTCCGTGGTTTTTTGATAGGATGCATGGGGTTATTTCTATCTTCCTGTATCTGTTGAGGCCTGTTTTGTGACCGATTATATGGTCAATTTTGTAGAAGGTACAATGGGATGCTGAGAAGAAGGTATATCCTTTGGTTTTAGGGTGGAGTGTTCTATATATATATATATATGTTAAATCCATTTGTTTCATAACCTGTTAGTCTTTCTGTGTCTCTGTTTAATTTCTGTTTCCCTTATCTGTACATTGATGAAAGTGGCGTGTTTAAATTTCCTACTATTATTGTTTGTGGTGCAATGTATGATTTTTTTGAGCTTTAGAAAGGTTTCTTATTGTTTAGGGACACAACTGCTATATACTTGACAAATATAGCAATCACCCAGAACATCCGTAGAAAGCATGTGACTGTTGGCCACATGAGGATGAGTTTCTTTCAAAGATCATCATGATTTTTGGTAAGATCTTCTCTGTAATTGGTGGCATGGCTTCCCACAAACATGGTCCAGTTGTCTAGAATCTCCTCCTTGGTCAGCATCTCATCCTTGTTTTTATCTGACTCATACACCAGATGCTGGGCCTCAGCCTGTGCATGGTCATAGTCCTGAGGGAGGATCCAATGGTGAATCTCATCCTAATCCAGTTTCCCATCCTTGTTCAGATTTGGGAAATCATTGAACTGCTCCCCAGACAAAACCCAGTAGGTCTCAGGGCAATTGTCTTCGTGAGAAAAAGATGTCCACAATGTACTCATCCTGGTCCACAAAACCATCCCTGTTCTTGTCGATATTCCCCAGCGTTTCCAGAACTACAATCTCCTTCATATGTTCTAAATCCTCTTAGTGCAGAAAAGCAATGAACCCGTACTGAGTAGCTGTCAGGTCACCGTCAAGGCCTTAAACCTCCTCTCATCTCGTGGAGGCAACTTTTTAAAGTTGTGATGATCAGAGCTATCTTGGAATTCAGCAAGGTTTCCCAGGTAGTAGCCATAGGTAGCCTGCTGGTATTCTTCCCAGGAGATTTTTCATCTATGTCCCTATCATAATCCTTCCAGAGTTTAGCCACATTTTGGTTGATGTATCTTTTCTGTACCTGTTTGATCCAAACTTTCAGATCCTCAGTAGTAACAAGGCTGCCTTCATCACTGTCAGTTGGATCAACAATTTTCCCCAACTACTCCTGCTCTCGTCCAGGATTAGCTATCAAAGGTCTTGGAGTCCTCCTTGCCCAGGAAGACCTCATGATCGTACAGGAAGCTGTGCTTATTCTCTGGTGGCCACTGGCCCTGCTCTGAATCGGGACAAACCATGTGCTCCTTGCTTATCATGCTCTTGGCCATGAACGCCAGGACCAGTGCCAGCAGCAGCCCATGGAGAGTCCCAGGCTGACACCATGCACCACAGTTGCAATCAAAGGGAGGCAGCAGGGAAGTAGGGGCTCAGAGCACCTTATCCGCTGTCCCTTCCCCAGAGAGGGCTTTTGTTACATTTCAAACGTTATACGTTTTCCTGGTTTCCACAAAACCCCTTATAAAACCCCCTCCCCCTTCTACTATGAGGGTGTTACCACACCCACCCAAACACCCAGGCCTATCTGCCTCCCTGTTCTGGTTTCCCCTACACTGGGGCATCAAGCCTTGACAAGACCAAGGGCTTCTCCTCCCATTTGTGCCCAAGAAGGCCATCCTCTTCTACATATGCAGCTGTAGCCATGGGTCTGTCCATGTGTACTCTTTGGATGGTGGTTTCGGTCCTGGGAGCTCTGGGTGTTTCTTAGTGTTGTTCTTATGGGGCTGTAAACCCCTTCAGCTCCCTCAATCCTTTCTCTTACTCCTCCATTGGGGACCCTGCTCTCAGTTGAATGGTTGGCTGCAAGTATCTGCCTCTGTATTTGTCATGCTCTTTACCCCACTCTTTTGAGCAGATCACCACAGAGCAATGAAGATGTATTGTCTTGGCATGATGATGTACAGACAAATAGATGATTTCTTAATTCTTATGATGGTTCTATAAGAATTCCTAAAATTAGATTAGTAATTTTAAGCTCCTTTATAATGGGACAGCTATTATGTTTTCTCTGGTAATCAAAATTGCATTGAGAACTCTTCCTTCTTAAAGTTTCATGAGTGAATTGCTTCTGCAATACCAAGCAGGCATCTACAAATTAGAACCCATGCTAAGAGGGTACAAACCAATTAACCAAAGTTCATAAAAAGAGAACTAATGATTTACTATAGGTGCGAGGACTGAACGTAAATAATTGACTGGATTTGCCTATAGGCAATTTCACTTATTCTTTTCTCATAAAAATTACAGCTTTTAACTCTCCATGAACATGCAGAGCCAGTAACAGATGGTGACGGTTTATCCTGATGATTACTCTTCATGGATATGCATGTAAACATTCTCTGTCGTAAACTGATTATCCAACTTATGATTTGAATTCCTGTGCAAACTTGTGGTGAACTTTTCACCATGTGATGCTGTGTTCAGAAAGATATACAAATGCTGAGGACAAAGAGAGAGAAAGCTTTTTAGACAGAACTGAACTGAAGAGAACAGAACTCAAGAAGAACTTAGAAGTAAAGGCATAGCGTTGAGAGTAAGGCATTGAGAGTAAGGAAATTATTGTGTCATAAGAGCAAGAGGAAAGGAGATAAGAAGAAGAGAGCAAGGAGAACCTTATAAGTCAAACTTTATGGAGGCAAACCTTTGTAGAAATTTTAGGAAAACTGAAGAACTTATAAATAAAGGTTAAAATCACTGCTCTTCAGCCTTCAGCCTGGCTCACTGGCTAGCCTGTGCTCTTCAGGCAGGCTCACTGGCTAGCCTGTTCTCTTCAACCTGGCTCACTGGCTAGCCTCTGCTCTTCAGTCAGACTCACTGGCTATCCTCTGCTCTTCAGTCAGGCTCACTGGCTAGCCTCTGCTCTTCAGCCTGGCTCACTGGCTAGCCTGTGCTCTTCAGTCAGGCTCACTGGCTAGCCTCTGCTCTTCAGCCTGGCTCACTGGCTAGCCTGTGCTCTTCAGCCTGGCTCACTGACTAGCCTCTGCTCTTCAGTCAGGCTCACTGGCTAGCCACTGCTCTTCAGCTAGGCTCACTGGCTAGCCTCTGCTCTTCAGTCAGGTTCACTGTCTAGCCTCTGCTATTCAGTTACGCTCACTGGCTAGACTCTGCATCTCAGCTGGGCTCACTGACCTATGGGGCCCTAGCACATCGCTTAACCATCTGCTCATGATTGCCTGACCACACTGACCACCTGACCGCCCTGACTTCTTAAAGTCATTCTCTAGAAAGAGCAAAAGAAACCAAAGAGAAACACCACAGCAAACTTTTCCCATGGGCTCTGCTTTAACCTTAAGTGCTTTCATTATTTCTTTAAAAGAGTGAAATATAATTTCGGCTATTCATATGGCCAGGAGAGCTGAGCAGTAGTCATTGCTTTAGGGAATTTGGTGCTAAATCAAAAGATTCCTTTATTCTCTCACGATGTTATCTGTATGCTGTAAGATGTATGTTTAGAAAACACAACACCAAATTCCTAAAATCTAGATGTTTTAAGACATCAGCTCATGGAGAAACATAACTGCTTCCTATCTAGACTGGGCTTTTTTGCTATACTGCAGGTACAATCAATTTTCCACACTACTTCTATGATTTTCAAGAATGATTAAGAGAAAAATAAGTTGAACATAATGGCCAGAAAGGGGGTTCTGTCAAGTTGTCTTATGTGGGACAAGATACCAAACTATGATGGTAAACCTAAAACCACCTGTTCCCAAAACTAACAGAACTTACAGAAAATACATACTTTCTTATCACACCTCCTCCCCAATGGGCAGTGATTTAATGAGCACCTACTACGATCCTAGCACTGTGCATCTAAGTGTGTAATGGTGAATAAAAAAACTTAATAAAAAGCCTCATTAAGGAATAAAGAAAAATGAAACATAACTTTGAAACTCAGAATTCAATATAAGCAAAACCACCATTTCTTCAACTGGTGATTTCTGAAAACTTCATCATTTTTTCCATGGGCTTCTATAGTAATGATACTCAGTCTTGATTTGGTAAATCACAAAAAGCAAGTCACACTTCTTTCTGGCTCCCACAACTGTCAAAGGGAACAACACTGTCGCTGTCCATTGTGCTTCCCTATCAATCCTGCTATGGATGGTAATACATTCCAGTCTTTTCAATGTGAAAACAGGCCGCCACTTGAGGGTAAAGGTTATTAAAATTACCCAAACCGGTATATTCTCTAAAATTTTCACATAGCATTTTACTGATATCACAATGTAAATTCACCACAAATATTTAACCAATGAAAATATTGAATAGCTCTGCAAATAGGAGCGATAATCATATATACTTGAAAACAACTATTATGGAAACAAACGACGTAATAGGAGAAAAGTTACATCACTTAAAGGTACAGAAGCAGCAAAAAAGACACTACATTTCTTGGTTTAAAAGTTAGGTGATACACTTGATCTTTAAAGACAGGCAATGTACTTGATCTTTAAGCCCTTCAACTGTGCCCTGTCCACATAGAAACTGCAGTAGATGACAATCTTTTGTAAGATTTATTTATTTATATGTGAGACAATGCAGCTGTCTTCAGACACACCAGAAGAGGGCATCAGTACTCCTTACAGATGGTTGTGAGCCACCACGTGGTTGCTGGCATTTGAACTCAAGACCTCTGAAAGAACACTTGATGCTCTTACCCACTAAGCCATCTCTCCAGCCCTCACAACAGCCTCTTACACAGCACCACAGTGGTCTATTTCACTAGATGGCTCCAGGCTGATAACAGAGAAACTTTCATAGTTCCTGAGCACTTCTGAGTTCAAATACCACCAGTGCCCACTCTGTGCTGTTGGCACATTCTGACCTGTCTCCTAAGGGTTGTCAGCCACAAAAGGGATGGGTTAGCACCAGACAGTATTCACTGCCCAATCCTAAAAACCCCATCAATTCTGAAAAAGCCACATTCCATGCTTGCTCCATATTTGAGGAAGCCAAATGGTTGATCTGGCTCAAGGCTCTACTTTTCTTAGCTCATCAACTTTCTTTTTCCACTTCTTGTCACAAGAAGTATTTTTTTATGCTGCAACTACACTGCAATGTTTGAAGGAAACCACCATAAACTCTGGATGTCACCTCTTGAAATTTAAAATTCACCAAACAATTCGTGGCTTTTTAATCAGCACCATGGAAAATAAATAAAAACAAGCAAAACCATTCCAAAGGAACTTGCAGATCTGGAGGCCTGCTCATAGCAGGCAGGAAAGAATTAAATTATGCAGAACTGTAATCTCTCAGAGCTTTGGAGGCTAAAAAAGAGGAAATCTCTGTTTATGTTCCCTTTCCCCCAGTAATTGAAGGAGTGTATTTTACATCCTCCAAATACAATTTCTTGCAAGGGGCAACCAATTACAAAGTAGATCAGAAGAAATCTATTAAATAATACATTCATTGCCTGAGGTTTTAAGAAAATATTTTCCCACGATCCCCGTCCATTAACAGCACACTCCAGATTACCTCTCCATTCTAAGGTTTTTAGAAAATATTTTCCCTTGATCCCAGGCCTTTAACATACATTAGAAACATTACAGGGATGTGCCACCAGGTTAAGCTGCCTCTGAAAAGCCTGTCCTGCCCTGGCAGGTACAGGCCATTTAATTCCAAGTCATCTGGAGAGGTGTGACAACCCCAAGTTGCTGTGGGGATGTCAGAGCACAGCTCTCATGCACACTCCAGATTACCTCTCCATTCTTTCTCAATGCCATGGGCTTTCCAATCCCTGCTTCAGCTCTCCATACATTCCTGAACCCTCCCTTCCCCTACCTAGTGGGCTCACTTTGCATTGCCTCCTTCTGCCATGGCTTTCCCAGGGCGCGGGGGGGGGGGGGGGGGGGCAGAACCAGTCCAAGGAGGGGAGCAGGTCTCCTACCTACCTTGACGATGCTGCTCTTAAGGTGCAGCCCGCCCTGCTTGCTGCTTGCTGTCCCTGGGGACCAGACCGGAGGTCGGGCTAGGGGTCTGCGCGAGCGCCAGGCCTCGAGGTCCCCTGGCAGGACTGGCCTGGGCTTCTTCCTTGGACACTGCGAGGCTGTAGTCTCAGTTGGAAACCCCGTCGCTGTCATAGCGCGCCCTCCGGTGGCCGAGGTGACGCCCAACGCCGCTAAGGCCCCCTTCCCTGGCCGCTTCTTCTGCTTTTTCTTTTCTTTTCTTCTTTCTCTTTTTGTTCGCGATGTGGCGCCTGCGAAGAGCTCGCCTCCAGGGAGGAGGACATCGTGCAGTCAGAATCACCTCTGGGCCCTGCCGGGGTTGGAGAGGGAGAGAGAGGAGTCAGCTTGGGAGGTGGCGCCCTGGCTGCTGGCACCTGCTGATGGAAAACTCGCCCAGGCACACGCGCTGCTGAGGGCGCCAAATATAACGCGGGCGCCCGGTCCCCTCAGGCCCCGCGCTCACCCACGAGCTCCGCGTGCCCTGAGGCCCGGCTCGGGCGCGGTCGAGCTGCGGGGTGGGACAGACACGGGTGCCCACTCCACGGTGCAGGCAACACGGGGAAGCAGGACACGGGGAGGCGTGTGGTGTGAATCTCTGGGCTCCGCCCAGGCCCGTCAGACCCCCTCAGTGCTCTGAGGAGGCACCGGGCGGCTTCTGTGGCCCCCAGGCCCAACATAACCTAACCGCGGCCATCGCCTGCGGAGCTTCCAGCTGCCCCAGGCTTGAGGCTTGGGCATGGTGATTGTGGTTGCCACTCTCCTAGGCCAGCTCAGCAGGGCACAAGCCACCACCTGCTGTCCTCACCTGAAGGCATCTTGATGGGGCTGAGATCCCAGATCCAGCAGGCGAGCCTCAGGGCACTGGGCCATGGTCTTGGGTCTGCACCTTGTTGCCAGCCCCTCATACATATGGCAGCATCACACATATGGCTCCTTCTACCAACCGCCACTAATTACCATTTGGACATTCCATCACAGTGTTCTCAAGAAGAAAGATGCAAACAAACAGAAATAGAATGAAATTTAAAATCTTTTTTATCAGGCTGGAGAGACGGCTTGGTGGTTAAGAGCCCTGCTTCTCCAGTGCTCCCAAGTTCAATTCCCAGCAACCACATGCTGACAGACAACTATCTGTAGTGGGATCCAATGCCCTCTTCTGTCTGAAGCTCTCTTCTGACATGCAGGCACACTCGCAGAGTGTTCATGTACATAAATAAATAAATCTTTAAAAATAAAACCTTCTAATCAGTTAATGTATCTACATCTAGAAGCTAGAAAAGGGTCACAGCAATATTAAAAATAATTCAGAAATGGTAAAGGGATGTACGAGAGTCACAAAATTCACTGGGCAAGATGGTGTATGCCTGGAATCCCAGCACTCACAAGGCTGAGGTAGGTGGATTGCCTTGAGTTCAAGCCTAGACTAAAGTGTGAGACCTTGTATTAGAAAACAAAACAATTGGGGAGGGGATGGAGAGAGAGACAGAGAGACAGAGAGACAGAGAGACAGAAAGACAGAGAAAGAGGGAGAGGGTGACAGAGACAGAGAGCCAGCGCCAGAGAGAGACAGAAACAGAGAGAGACATCGATGTCATTTCCTGCACTGATGACAAGCTACTGAAGAATGTGAATGTCTCCTACCAAGCACTGAGATAATCCTAATGACAGAATGGGTTTCTTATTAAGATATCATCAACTGTAGATGGAAAAGTAAAGGAATGTATAATAAATAAAAGAGAAATCCTAAATTTGGAAAGCCTAAATTTAGAAGACTGTATAAGTTTAAGTCATAGGGGAGGGGATGAGAAGATGTGGGGGAGAGAATAACCAGAATAAATTATATATGTGTATGAAAATGTTAACTAAGAGCAACCAATGAAAAGAGAAAAGCAGGTTTATTTTACGGTGAAATTGAGTTCCCATATGATACTATATAACATTTTTTAAATTGATTATATGAATTATCTGCAATAAAAAATCAATTGTTATTAAAGATGTGGTTGTGTTCATATTAATTTCAAGTGTTTTAAATTCTTTTTATTTATTTGCTTATTTATTGATTAATTTTTTAAGACAGGGTTTTCCTATGTAGACCAGGTAGACCTCAAAAAAGAGACCCACCTGCCTATGCCTCCAAAGAGTTAGGATCAAAAGTATACATACAGATGAAATTTACATTCTTAAAGTGATCAAAAATTACAGCTATCAACTTGGTACAATTATTGAACAGTGATCAAGTGAATAAAAATATCAGAAACACATGTAAGGCATTAGGTTACTGTTGTTAAAAGGATCTTGAGCAGCATATATAATTCAAATCATCCAGGAGACACATAGTGAAAAACAACATGAAACTGGGTAAAGATGATTTAAATTTTTTTAATCTATTAAAAATTTTAAAGTGCATTCGATATGAAAGCTGTAAGTGATATACTTCACATTTTTGCTTATATACCATCTTCAATTTTATGTGCATTCTGCAAGTATTGTCCATGTTTATTCAGGCTCTTAATATTTCCCCATGACTGATACCATTCACAGAAATCATATTGAGCAAACTGTATATGTTGACGTATAATAGAATTGTATTCTACAAAGTATAGCATAGAAATATGTATACATAACTTCCCATATGTATGTATATACATATGTAAATGGCTCAAGAAAATGAGTATCATGTTATCACTGTGGTATTACTTTCATTAAAATCCTGAGAACATTGAAATGGCATCAAATAATGACCAGATTGGCAAAAAAAAAACTCCACAAAATAAAATTCTTATAAAGAATCTAACGATACTAGCAAAAGATGCAAAATATTAAAGACTCATTGAAATATAAAGCCCAGATGAAATTCTGTATAATATTTTCTCAACTCTAGGATAATGTATTTTTGTACAACTATATCAATAAAAGGCCTGAATTTTGAAGAATTCAAAAGTAGTACAGTATGATTATGCAGTGGTCAATACTGTTGCATACCATTTTACATAACTGCAAACACTCTTGATCTTTTGTTCCGTGGTCTAGTGATGAACTCGGGTAGATTTATGGGGAACCATTGCACTGTAGACTTAAACTGGATTAATTTGGGGATGAGTAAGCCATATTTTGGTAAAGTTGCTTTAAAAATAAACCGTTGGATATTAGTACAGTAAGTAATTCTCCCTGAAGGAAAAACCAGACACCAAGAACCTAGATCACTGCTGTCCAGGAGAAATTTCTAGATGATAGAAATATTCTATATCTGCGGTGTTTCTGTCTATGGATTCTGGCTGGCTGTTTGCCTCCTGGTTTGCCTGCTGTGACTAAAGAGGCAGATTTTAGTTCTAAGTTTAGTTCATCTCAAATAGCCATGTGTGACCAGTGGGTGCCATTTGGACAGTGTAGCCACAGAAAACTGAAGCAGTGTAACCAAAGACTCACCTAGGAGTCAGTTGACCTCCTAGAAGGTGACTTGGGAAAACATTGGCATTGATAGCCTCTTGGGGAGCTCACCTTCTCCAAAAGCAAACTGTGAATCCTTTACTCTTCTGCAATAGTCATAATGCAACTGGTCTCACACCCACCCCATCCCTCACCAAAGACACTTGAGAGGGAGCTAAACCCACTGTGTGCTTTAGATTTCAGTTTAGAAAGCACTTCCTTCAAAGTGGAGCAGACTGAGATTGCCAAGTCCTTTTCGTGGCTCCGGGGACTTGGGTCTGACCAGGGATGAGTAGGAAATGAAGAATGACATTGGACACCCATAGATGGGGAAGGCTGGGTCCGTGAGCTGGAGAAAATGCAGCATCCCAGAAGCTCAGCATGTTTATTATATAGAGTTGGCCAGGAAGCAGGGCTGTTGCACAGGGAAGCAAGGAGGTGGGCATTACATGCAGATAAACAAGGAGGGGAGGACTATGCATATGTAACTGACAAGGGGCAGATTTAGCTAATCTCAGTAGGAGCAGTCTCTGCAGGGAACAGTCTTCAGGCTGTAAATATACAGATGGGGCCAGGGAGAAAGGTAGAGTTGACTTTTTCTGCACACACTATCAATGCCATCCTGAGAAGGCTTTGTTGTCTCTGAGTCTCAAGGGGCATGGGGGCCTTTGCCTTTTCCCCATGGATAAATGGCATTGGGTCCATGGCATGGTCATATCAGGTTTACAGCACACATCCACTCAGGGCTGCACTTCCTCAGGGCTTCCTCTGCTCCCACAGTGAGATCTCAAAAGAAAAACAGAAACCAAAGAAAAAATGTGCTCAGTTAACTGGTTAATTCCCTAAAGTATACAGATCCAGTGTCCTAACTAGGACTTCTTCAAAGGCTACAGAAAATCCTGTGGACCTAAAGTAAGCAAGAAAAAAAAAACCCAAAGACCCTTCGTCCCCCAAAAGATGAATGGGAGAAAAAAATTATTAAAGGTTTTCATAGAAAATTGTTTAAGAAAAACACACGGGAATTGTACTTAATAGAGTTAGTGTGCTGAGATGTGAGACCCACTCACAACATGCAGCATTTGGAAGTCTCAGACAACTTAACAGAAGAGGACTCCTAAATGTTCGTTGTGACCACTCTCCACATACTACTCACAGCTTAATACTAACCTCCATAATTGAGTTGGGGACAGTGTTCACCATAGCAGATAATTGAAGCAATAGTGCACACAGACACACAGACACACACAAACACACACACACAAAACACACACACACAAACACACTCACACACACAAAACACACACAAAACACACACACTCACTCACACTCACACATACACTCACAAACATACACACACACTCAAACACACACACAAAAAACACACACTCACACACCCTCACACATACAGTCACACACATACACACACACTCAAACACAAGCACACACACATACACACACCCTCACACATACACACACACAAAACATACCAAACACACACACACTCAGTAGCACACACAAGAGAAATGTATATTCTAGGAAATTTCTTGGTGTATTTTTATTTGTAAGCCTCAATGCTGGAGTATTCTTGGTTTTGCATAAAGTGGGGGGAAAAGTCAGGCTTCATTTTCCCCCTTTTGAAATGACAGATATCTGTGTGTTAAACAGACTCTGATGGCTGTCCAGGCTGCCTCGGCCTATTTGACAGCATCCAGGTCACCTTGGTCTGGACAGTGGTTGTTCTTCTTATTGGCAACTGGTTTGCATCAGAAGAATTTTTCACATCCTTACCAATATTAGAAGATTGGTGACACAAGCAGCTTGACAAACAGTAAAATTATTGTGGTTTTGCCTTTCTGGAGGACATTAAAATTTACATGGTTTGCATATGGCTTTTTTTTCTTAGCATTTAGTCCTGCTTTAGTGCTGTTCAAATGTGGCCATGCAGCCAGCATCCCTTTGCTCCAGGCTCTCAGCACCCCATTCCTGTCACTGATCTGATACATACTTGGTCCCAGAGATTGACAGCAGAGGGACTTGACACACAGCATCCACTCTGCTTCACTGCATTGATTTTTGTAAATTCTTTACAATGGCTATTTCTTTTTTTTTTAATTAAATTGAGTATTTCTTATATACATTTCTGTTATTCTGTTTCCCGCTTTCCGGGCAAACATCCCCCTCCTCCCTCCCATTCTTTATGGGTGTTGCCCTCCCCATCCTCCCCCCATTGCCGCCCTGCCCCCAACAATCTAGTTCACTGGGGGTTCAGTCTTAGCAGGACCCAGGGCTTCCCCTTCCACTGGTGCTCTTACTAGGATATTCATTGCTACCTATGAGGTCAGAGTCCAGGGTCAGTCCATGTATAGTCTTTAGGTAGTGGCTTAGTCCCTGGAAGCTCTGGTTGCTTGGCATTGTTGTACATATGGGGTCTCGAGCCCCTTCAAGCTCTTCCAGTTCTTTCTCTTCAACAGGGGTCCTATTCTCAGTTCAGTGGTTTGCTGCTTGCATTCACCTCTGTGTTTGCTGTATTCTGGCTTTGTCTGTCAGGAGTGATCTACATCCGGCTCCTGTCGGACTGCACTTCTTTGCTTCATCCATCTTGTCTAATTGGGTGGCTGTATATGTATGGGCCACATGTGGGGCAGGCTCTGAATGGGTGTTCCTTCTGTGTCTGTTTTAATCTTTGCCTCTCTATTCCCTGCCAAGGGTATTCTTGTTCCCCTTTTAAAGAAGGAGTGAAGCATTCACATTTTGATCATCCTTCTTGAGTTTCATGTGTTCTAGGCATCTAGGGTAATTCAAGCATTTGGGCTAATAGCCACTTATCAATGAGTGCATACCATGTGTGTTTTTCTGTGATTGAGTTACCTCACTCAGGATGATATTTTCCAGTTCCGACCATTTGCCTACGAATTTCATAAAGTCATTGTTTTTGATAGCTGAGTAATATTCCATTGTGTAGATGTACCACATTTTCTGTATCCATTCCTCTGTTGAAGGGCATCTGGGTTCTTTCCAGCTTCTGGCTATTATAAATAAGGCTGCGATGAACATAGTGCAGCACGTGTCTTTTTTATATGTTGGGGCATCTTTTGGGTATATGCCCAAGAGAGGTATAGCTGGATCCTCAGGCAGTTCAATGTCCAATTTTCTGAGGAACCTCCAGACTGATTTCCAGAATGGTTGTACCAGTCTGCAATCCCACCAACAATTGGAGGAGTGTTCCTCTTTCTCCGCATCCTTGCCAGCATCTACTGTCACCTGAGTTTTTGATCTTAGCCATTCTCACTGGTGTGAGGTGAAATCTCAGGGTTGTTTTGATTTGCATTTCCCTTATGACTAAAGATGTTGAACATTTCTTTAGGTGTTTCTCAGACATTCGGCATTCCTCAGCTGTGAATTCTTTGTTTAGCTCTGAACCCCATTTTTTAATAGGGTTATTTGTCTCCCTGCGGTCTAACTTCTTGAGTTCTTTGTATAGTTTGGATATAAGGCCTCTATCTGTTGTAGGATTGGTAAAGATCTTTTCCGAATCTGTTGGTTGCCATTTTGTCCGAACCACAGTGTCCTTTGCCTTATATAAGCTTTGCAGTTTTATGAGATCCCATTTGTCGATTCTTGATCTTAGAGCATAAGCCATTGGTGTTTTGTTCAGGAAATTTATCCCGTGCCCATGTGTTCCAGATTCTGCCCTACTTTTTCTTCTATTAGTTTGAGTGTGTCTGGTTTGATGTGGAGGTCCTTGATCCACTTGGACTTAAGCTTTGTACAGGGTGATAAACATGGATCAATCTGCATTCTTCTACATGTTGACCTCCAGTTGACCCAGCACCATTTGCTGAAAATGCTATCTTTTTTCCATTGGATGGTTTTGGCTCCTTTGTCAAAAATCAAGTGCCCATGGGTGTGTGGGTTCATTTCTGGGTCTTCAATTCTGTTCCATTGGTCTATCTGTCTGTCTCTGTACCAATACCATGCAGTTTTTATCACTATTGCTCTGTAATACTGCTTGAGTTCAGGGATAGTGATTCCCCCTGAAGTCCTTTTATTGTTGAGGATAGTTTTAGCTATCCTGGGTTTTTTGTTATTCCAGATGAATTTGCAAATTGTTCTGTCTTACGCTTTGAAGAATTGGATTGGTATTTTGATGGGGATTGCATTGAATCTGTAGATCGCTTTTGGTAAAATGGCCATTTTTACTATATTAATCCTGCCAATCCATGAGCTTGGGAGATCTTTCCATCTTCTGAGGTCTTCTTCAATTTCATTCTTCAGAGTCTTGAAGTTCTTATTGTACAAATCTTTTACTTGCTTGGTTAAAGTCACACCGAGGTACTTTATATTATTTGGGTCTATTATGAAGGGTGTCCTTTCCCTAATTTCTTTCTCGGCTTGTTTCTCTTTTGTGTAGCGGAAGGCTACTGATTTATTTGAGTTAATTTTATACCCAGCCACTTTGCTGAAGTTGTCTATCAGCTTTAGTAGTTCTCTGTTGGAACTTTTGCGATCACTTAAATATACTATCATATCATCTGCAAATAGTGATATTTTGACTTCTTCTTTTACGATCTCTATACACTTGACCTCCTTTTGTTGTCTGGTTGATCTGGCTAGAACTTCAAGAACTATATTGAATAAGTAGGGAGAGAGTGGGCAACCTTGTCTAGTCTCTGATTTTAGTGGGATTGCATCAAGTTTCTCTCCATTTAGTTTAATGTTAGCAACTGGTTTGCTGTATATGGCTTTTACTATGTTTAGGTATGGGCCTTGAATTCCTATTCTTTCCAGGACTTTTATCATGAAGGGGTGTTGAATTTTGTCAAATGCTTTCTCAGCATCTAATGAAATGATCATATGGTTTTGATCTTTCAGTTTGTTTATATAATGGATCATGTTGATTGTTTTCCATATATTAAACCATCCCTGCATGCCTGGGATGAAGCCTACTTGATCATGGTGGATGATTGTTTTGATGTGCTCTTGGATTCGGTTTGCCAGAATTTTATTGAGTATTTTTGCGTCGATATTCATAAGGGAAATTGGTCTGAAGTTCTCTTTCTTTGTTGGGTCTTTGTGTGGTTTAGGTATAAGAGTAATTGTGGCTTCATAGAAGGAATTTGGTAGTGCTCCATCTGTTTCAATTTTGTGGAATAGTTTGGATAATATTGGTATGAGGTCTTCTATGAAGGTCTGATAGAATTCTGCACTAAACCTGTCTGGACCTGTGCTCTTTTTGGTTGGGAGACCTTTAATGACTGCTTCTATTTCCTTAGGAGTTATGGGGTTGTTTAACTGGTTTATCTATTCCTGATTTAACTTTGGTACCTGATATCTGTCTAGGAAATTGTCCATTTCCTGCAGATTTTCAAGTTTTGTTGAATATAGGCTTTTATAGTAAGATCTGATGATTTTTTGAATTTCCTCTGAATCTGTAGTTATGTCTCCCTTTTCATTTCTGATTTTGTTAATTTGGACACACTCTCTGTGTCCTCTCATTAGTCTGTCTAAGGGATTATCTATCTTGTTAATTTTCTCAAAGAACCAACTATTGGTTCTGTTGATTCTTTCTATGGTCCTTTTTGTTTCTACTTGGTTGATTTCAGCTCTGAGTTTGATTATTTCCTGCCTTCTACTACTCCTGGGTTTATTTGCTTCTTTTTGTTCTAGAGCTTTTAGGTGTGCTGTCAAGCTGCTGACATATGCTCTCTCCTGTTTCTTTCTGCAGGCACTCAGCGCTATGAGTTTTCCTCTTAGCACAGCTTTCATTGTGTCCCATAAGTTTGAGTATGTCGTACCTTCATTTTCATTAAATTCTAAAAAGTCTTTAATTTCTTTCTTTATTTCTTCCTTGACCAGGTTATCATTGAGTAGAGCATTGTTCAATTTCCACGTATATGTGGGCATTCTTCCCTTATTGTTATTGAAGACCAGTTTTAGGCCGTGGTGGTCCGATAGCAGGCATGGGATTATTTCTGTCTTTCTGTACCTGTTGAGGCCTGTTTTTTGACCAATTATATCGTCAATTTTGGAGAAAGTACCATGAGGAGCTGAGAAGAAGGTATATCCTTTTGCTTTAGGATAGAATATTCTATAAATATCTGTTAAGTCCATTTGGCTCATGACTTCTCTTAGTCTGTCTACGTCTCTGTTTAATTTCTGTTTCCATGATCTGTCCATTGGTGAGAGTGGGGTGTTGAAGTCTCCTACTATTATTGTGTGAGGTGCAATGTGTGTTTTGAGCTTTAGTAAGGTTTCTTTTACGTATGTAGGTGCCCTTGTATTTGGGGCATAGAAATTTAGGATTGAGAGTTCATCTTGGTGGATTTTTCCTTTGATGAATATGAAGTGTCCTTCCTTACCTTTTTTGATGAATTTTAGTTGAAAATTAATTTTATTTGATATTAGAATGTCGACTCCAGCTTGCTTCTTCTGACCATTTGCTTGGAAAGTTGTTTTCCAGCCTTTCACTCTGAGGTAGTGTCTGTCTTTGTCTCTGAGGTGTGTTTCCTGTAGGCAGCAGAATGCAGGGTCCTCATTGCATATCCAGTTTGTTAATCTATGTCTTTTTATTGGGGAGTTGAGGCCATTGATATTGAGAGATATTAAGGAATAGTGATTATTGCTTCCTGTTATATTCATATTTGGATGTGAGGTTATGTTTGTGTGCTTTTCTTCTCTTTGTTTTGTTGCCAAGACAATTAGTCTCTTGCTTCTTGTAGGATATAGCCTGCCTCCTTATGTTGGGCTTTACCATTTATTATCCTTTGTAGTGCTGGATTTGTAGAAAGATATTGTGTAAATTTGGTTTTGTCATGGAATATCTTGGTTTCTCCATCTATGTTAATTGAGAGTTTTGCAGGATACAGTAACCTGGGCTGGCATTTGTGTTCTCTTAGGGTCTGTATGACATCTGTCCAGGATCTTCTGGCTTTCATAGTTTCTGGCGAAAAGTCTGGTGTGATTCTGATAGGTCTGCCTTTATATGTTACTTGACCTTTTTCCCTTACTGCTTTTAATATTCTTTCTTTATTTTGTGCGTTTGGTGTTTTGACTATTATGTGACGGGAGGTGTTTCTTTTCTGGTCCAAACTATTTGGAGTTCTGTAGGCTTCTTGTATGCCTATGGGTATCTCTTTTTTTAGGTTAGGGAAGTTTTCTTCTATGATTTTGTTGAAAATATTTACTGGTCCTTTGAGCTGGGAGTCTTCACTCTCTTCTATACCTATTATCCTTAGGTTTGATCTTCTCATTGAGTCCTGGGTTTACTGTATGTTTTGGACCAGTAGCTTTTTCTGCTTTACATTATCTTTGACAGTTGCGTCAATGATTTCTATGGAATCTTCTGCTCCTGATATTCTCTCTTCCATCTCTTGTATTCTGTTGGTGAAGCTCGTATCTACAGCTCCTTGTCTCTTCTTTTGGTTTTCTATATCCAGGGTTGTTTCCATGTGTTCTTTCTTGATTGCTTCTATTTCCATTTTTAATTCCTTCAACTGTTTGATTGTGTTTTCCTGGAATTCTTTCAGGGATTTTTGTGACTCCTCTCTATGGGCTTCTACTTGTGTATTTATGATTTCCTGGAATTCTTTCAGGGATTTTTGTGACTCCTCTCTATGGGCTTCTACTTGTTTATTTATGATTTCCTAGAATTCTTTCAGGGATTTTTGAGATTCCTCTCTGTAGGCTTCTACTTGTTCTCTAAGGGAGTTAGTTCTTCACGTCTTTCTTGAAGTCCTCCAGCATCATGATCAAATATGATTTTGAAACTAGATCTTGGGGCTGGGGATTTAGCTCAGTGGTAGAGCGCTTGCCTAGGAAGCGCAAGGCCCTGGGTTCGGTCCCCAGCTCCAAAAAAAAGAACCAAAAAAAAAAAAAAAAACTAGATCTTGCTTTTCTGGTGTGTTTGGATATTCCGTGTTTGCTTTGGTGGGAGAATTGGGCTCCGATGATGCCATGTAGTCTTGCTTTCTGTTGCTTAGGTTCCTGCGCTTGCCTCTCGCCATGAGATTATCTCTACTGTTACTTTGTTCTGCTATTTCTGACAGTGGCTAGACTCTCCTATAAGCCTGTGTGGCAGGAGTGCTGTAGACCTATTTTCCTGTTTTCTTTCAGCCAGTTATGGGGACAGAGTGTTCTGCTTTCGGGCGTGTAGTTTTCCCCATCTACAGGTCTTCAGCTGTTCCTGTGGGCCTATGTCTGGTGTTCACCAGGCAGGTCACTTGCAGCAGAAAGGTTGGTCTTACCTGTGGTCCCAAGGCTCAAGTTTGCTCATGGGGTGCTGCCTACAAGCTCTACGCGGGGACAGCAACCAGGAAGATCTGTACCACCCTTTCCGGGAGCCTCTGTGCACCAGGGTTCCAGATGGCGTTTGGTGTTTTCTTCTGGCGTCAGAGATGTGTGCAGAGTGCAGTCTCTTCTGCTTTCCCAGGCGTTTCTGCCTCTCTGAACGTTTAGGTCTCCCTCCCACGGGATTTGGGTGCAGAGAACTGTTTATCCGGTCTGTCCCTTCAGGTTCCAGCAGTGTCTCAGGCGCAGAGTTCCTGCAGCTCCTGGGCCCTCCCCCACCAATACCACCATTTCTTTAACTGGTGATTTCTGAAAAGCTCATCATTTTTTCCATGGGCTTCTACAGTAATGATACTCAGTCTCAGTTTTGTAAGACACAAACAGGCAACTCACACTTCTTTCTTGGCTCCCACAACTGTCAAAGGGAACAACACTGTCGCTGTCCATTGTGCTTCCCTATCAATCCTGCTATGGATGGTAATGAATTCCAGTCTTTTCAATGTGAAAACAGGCCACCACTTGAGGGCAAAGGTTATTAAAATTACCCAAACCGGTATATTCTCTAAAATTTTCACATAGCATTTTACTGATATCACAATGTAAATTCACCACAAATATTTAACCAATGAAAATATTGAATAGCTCTGCAAATAGGAGCGATAATCATATATACTTGAAAACAACTATTATGGACACAAAGGACGTACTAGGAGAAAAGATACATCACTAAAAGCTACACAAGCAGCAAAAAAGACACTACATTTCTTGGTTTGAAAGTTAGGTGATACACTTGATCTTTAAAGACAGGCAATGTACTTGATCTTTAAGCCCTTCAACTGTGCCCTGTCCACATAGAAACTGCAGTAGATGACAATCTTTTGTAAGATTTATTTATTTATATGTGAGACAATGCAGCTGTCTTCAGACACACCAGAAGAGGGCATCAGTACTCCTTACAGATGGTTGTGAGCCACCACGTGGTTGCTGGCATTTGAACTCAAGACCTCTGAAAGAACACTTGATGCTCTTACCCACTAAGCCATCTCTCCAGCCCTCACAACAGCCTCTTACACAGCACCACAGTGGTCTATTTCACTAGATGGCTCCAGGCTGATAACAGAGAAACTTTCATAGTTCCTGAGCACTTCTGAGTTCAAATACCACCAGTGCTAACTCTGTGCTGTTGGCACATTCTGACCTGTCTCCTAAGGGTTGTCAGCCACAAAAGGGATGGGTTAGCACCAGACAGTATTCACTGCCCAATCCTAAAAACCCCATCAATTCTGAAAAAGCCACATTCCATGCTTGCTCCATATTTGAGGAAGCCAAATGGTTGATCTGGCTCAAGGCTCTACTTTTCTTAGCTCATCAACTTTCTTTTTCCACTTCTTGTCACAAGAAGTATTTTTTTATGCTGCAACTACACTGCAATGTTTGAAGGAAACCACCATAAACTCTGGATGTCACCTCTTGAAATTTAAAATTCACCAAACAATTCGTGGCTTTTTAATCAGCACCATGGAAAATAAATAAAAACAAGCAAAACCATTCCAAAGGAACTTGCAGATCTGGAGGCCTGCTCATAGCAGGCAGGAAAGAATTAAATTATGCAGAACTGTAATCTCTCAGAGCTTTGGAGGCTAAAAAAGAGGAAATCTCTGTTTATGTTCCCTTTCCCCCAGTAATTGAAGGAGTGTATTTTACATCCTCCAAATACAATTTCTTGCAAGGGGCAACCAATTACAAAGTAGATCAGAAGAAATCTATTAAATAATACATTCATTGCCTGAGGTTTTAAGAAAATATTTTCCCACGATCCCCGTCCATTAACAGCACACTCCAGATTACCTCTCCATTCTTTCTCAATGCCATAGGCTTTCCAATCCCTGCTTCAGCTCTCCATACATCCCTGAACCCTCCCTTCCCCTACCCAATGGACTCACTTTGCATTGCCTCCTTCTGCCACTGCTTTCCCAGGACAGGGGGACCAGGGGGGGGGGGCGGAGCCAGAACCAGGCAAGTAGGGACGCGGGTCTCCTACCTACCTTGATTCTGCTGCTCTGGCGGTGCAGCCCGCCCTGCTTGCTGCTTGCTGTCCCTGGGTACCAGACCGGAGGTCGGGCTAGGGGTCCGCGCGAGCACCACGCCTCCAGGTCCCCTGGCAGGGCTGGCCTGGGCTTCGTCCCTGGACACTGAAGGCTGCAGTCTCTTCTTGAAACCCCGCCGCTATCATAGCGCGCCTGCCCTAGGCCAAGCTGACCCCCAACGCCTTTAAGGCCCGCTTCCCTGGCTGCTTCTTCTGCTTTTTCTTTTCTTTTTGTCTTTCTCTTTTTGTTCGCGACGTAGCGCCTGCGAAGAGCTCGCTTCCAGGAAGGAGGACATCGTGCAGGCAGAATCACCTCTGGGCCCTGCCGGGGTTGGAGAGGGAGAGAGAGGAGTCAGCTTGGGCGGCGGCGCCCTGACTGCAGGCACCTGCTGATGGAAAACTCGCCCAGGCACACGCGCTGCTGCGGGTGCCAAATATAACGCGGGCGCCCCGTCCCCTCAGGCCCCGCGCTCACCCACGAGATCCGCGTGCCCTGAGGCCTGGCTCGGGCGCGGTCGAACGGCGGGGTGGGAAGGACACGGGTGCCCACTCCAAGGTGCAGGCAACCTGGTGAGGCGCAATACTCGGAAGCACGTGGTGCGGAGGTCCTGGCTCAGTCCAGGTGGGTCAGTCCCCTCTCAGGGCTCTGGGGAGGCGTAGGGCGGCTTCTGTGGCCCCCAGGCCTACCTTGACCTAACTGTGGCCAAAGCCTCAGGAGCTTCCAGCTACCCCAGGCTGGAGACTTGGGCAGGGTGATTGTGGCTGCCACTCTCCTAGGCCAGCTCAGCAGGGCACAAGCCACCACCTGCTGTCCTCCCCTGAAGGCATCCTGATGGGGCTGAGAGCCCAAGTCCAGCAGGCGAGCCTCAGGGCACAGGGCCATGGTCTTGGCTCTGCACCTTGTTGCCAGCCCCTCACACATATGGCAGCATCACACATATGGCTCCTTCTACCAACCGCCACTAATCACCATTTGGACATTCCATCACAGTGTTCTCAAGAAGAAAGATGCAAACAAACACAAAAAGAATGAAATTTAAAATCTTTTTTATCAGGCTGGAGAGATGGCTTGGTGGTTAAGAGTGCTGCTTCTCCATTGCTCCCAAGTTCAATTCCCAGCAACCACATGGTGACCCACAACTATCTGTAGTGGGATCCAATGCCCTCTTCTGTCTGAAGCTCTCTTCTGACATGCAGGCACACTCGCAGACAGAGTGCTCATGTACATAAATAAATAAATCTTTAAAAATTAAACCTTCTAATCAGTTAATGTATCTACATCTAGAAGCTAGAAAAGGGTCACAGCAATATTAAAAATAATTCAGAAATTGTAAAGGGATGTACGAGAGTCACAAAATTCACTGGGCAAGATGGTGTATACCTGGAATCCCAAAACTCACAAGGCTGAGGTAGGTGGATTGCCTTGAGTTCAAGCCTAGACTAAAGTGTGAGTCCTTATATTAGAAAACAAAACAATTGGGGAGGGGATGGAGAGAGAGACAGAGAGACAGAGAGACAGAGAGACAGAAGAGACAGAGAGACAGAAGAGACAGAGAGGGAGACAGAGACAGAGAGACAGAAAAACAGAGAAAGACGGAGACGGTGACAGAGAGAGAGAGAGAGAGAGAGAGAGAGAGAGAGAGAGAGAGAGAGAGAGAGAGAGAGAGAGACCTCGATGTCATTTCCTGCACTGATGACAAGCTACTGAAGAATGTGAATGTCTCCTACCAAGCACTGAGATAATGCTAATGACAGAATGGGTTTCTTATTAAGATATCATAAACTGTAGATGGAAAAGTAAAGGAATGTATAAAAAATAAAAGAGAAATCCTACATTTGGAAAGCCTAAATTTAGAAGACTGTATAAGTTTAAGTCATAGGGGTGGGAATGAGACGATGTGGGGGGAGAGAATAATCACAATAAACTATGTATGTACATGAAAATGTTAACTAAGTGCAACCAATTAAAAGAGAAAAGCAGGTTTGTTTTACGATGAAATTGATTTCCCATATGACACTATATAACATTTTGTGAATGGATTATATGAATTATCTGCAATAAAAAAATCAATTGTTATTAAAGATGTGGTTGTGTTCATATTAATTTCAAGTGTTTTAAATTCTTTTTTTATTTGCTTATTTATTGATTGATTTTTTTAAGATAGGGTTTTTCTATGTAGACCAGGTTGACTCAAAAAAGAGATGCACCTGCCTATGCCTCCAAAGAGTTAGGATCAAAAGTGTATACATACACATGAAATTTACATTCTTAAAGTCATAAAAAATTACAGTTATCAACTTGGTACAATTTTTGAACAGTGATCAAGTGAATAGAAATATCAGAAACACATGTAAGGCATTAGGTTACTGTTGTTAAAAGGATCTTGAGCAGCATATATAATTCAAATCATCCAGGAGATACATTGTGAAAAAAAAACATGAAACTGGGTAAAGATGATTTAAATTTTTTAATCTATTAAAAATTTTAAAGTGCATTTGATATGAAAGCTCTAAGTGATATACTTCACACTTTTGCTTATATACCATCTTCAATTTTATGTGCATTCTGCAAATATTGTCCATGTTTATTCAGGCTCTTATTATTTCCCCATGACTGATAACATTCACAGAAATCATATTGAGCAAACTGTATATGTTGACGTATAATAGAATTGTATTCTACACAGTATAGCATAGAAATATGTATATATAACTTCCCACATGTGTGTATATACATATGTAAATGGCTCAAGAAAATGAGTATCACTTTATCATTGTGGTATTATTGTCATCAAAATCCTGAGAACATTGAAATGGCATCAAATAGTGACCAGATCGGCAAAAAAATCCACAAAATAAAACTCTTATAAAGAATCTAACAATACTAGCAAAAGACGCAAAAATATTAAAGTCTCAATGAAATAAAAAGCCCAGATGAAATATTGTATAATATTTCTCAACTCTAGGATAATGTATTTTTGTAAAACTATCAATAAAAGGCCTGAATTTTGAAGAAATCAAAAGTAGTACAGTATAATTTTGCAGTGGTCAATATTGATGCATACCATTTTACATAACTGCATAAACTGTCTTTCTTTTGTTCCGTGGTCTACCGTCGAACTCAGATAGATTTATGGGGAACCATTACATTGTAGACTTAAACTGGATTAATTTGGGGGTGAGTAAGTCATTTTGGTAAAGTTGCTTTAAAAATAAACCTTTTGATATTAGTACAGCAAATAATTCTCCCTGAAGGAAAAACCAGACACCAAGAACCTAGACCACTGCTGTCCAGGAAAAATTTCTAGATGATAGAAATATTCTATATCTGCGGTGTTTCTGGCTATGGATTCTGGCTGGCTGTTTGCCTCCTGGTTTGCCTGCTGTGACTAAAGAGGCAGATTTTAGTTCTAAGTTTAGTTCATCTCAAATAGCCATGTGTGACCAGTGGGTGCCATTTGGACAGTGTAGCCACAGAAAACTGAAGCAGTGTAACCAAAGACTCACCTAGGAGTCAGTTGACCTCCTAGAAGTGACTTGGGAAAACATTGGCAATGATAGCCTCTTGGGGAGCTCACCTTCACCAAAAGCAAACTGTGAATCCTTTACTCTTCTGCAATAGTCATAATGCAACTGGTCTCACACCCACCCCAACCCTCACCAAAGACATTTGAGAGGGAGCTGAACCCACTGTGTGCTTTAGATTTCAGTGTAGAAAGCACTTCCTTCGAAGTGGAGCAGACTGAGATTGCCAAGTCCTTTGTGTGGCTCCAGGGACTTGGGTCTGACCAGGGGTGAGGAGGAAATGAAGAATGACATTGGACACACATACATGGGGAAGGCTGGGTCCGTGAGCTGGAGAAAATGCAGCATCCCAGAAGCTCAGCATGTTTATTATATAGAGTTGGCCAGGAAGCAGGGCTGTTGCACAGGGCAGCAAGGAGGTGGGCATTACATGCAGATAAACAAGGAGGGGAGGAATATGCATATGCAACTGACAAGGGGCAGATTTAGCTAATCTCAGTAGGAGCAGTCTCTGCAGGGAGCAGTCTTCAGGCTGTAAATATCCAGATGGGGCCAGGGAGAAAGGTAGAGTAGACTTTTTCTGCACACACTATCAACACCATCCTGAGAAGGCATTGTCATGTCTCTGAGCCTCAAGGGACATGGGGGCCTTTGCCTTTTCAACATGGATAAATGGCTTTGGGTCCAAGGCATGGTCATATCATGTTTACAGCACATATCCACTTAGGGCTTCAGTTCCTCAGGACTTCCTCTGCTCCCACAGTGAGATCTCAAAAGAAAAACAGAAACCAACAAACAAAAAATGTGCTCAGTGAACTGGTTAATTCCCTTAACTGTACAGATCCAGTGTCCTAAGTCTAGGACTTCCTCCAAGGCTACAGAAAATCCTCTGGACCTAAAATAAGCAAAAAACAAACAAACAAACAAAAAGAAAACCAAAAAAAAACAAAAAAAAAAACAAAAACCAAACAAAGACCCTTGCGCCCCCCCCCAAAAATGAATGGGAGAAAAAATTATTAAGGTTTTCATAAAAATTGTTTAAGAAAAACACACGGGAATTTACTTAATAGAGTTAGTGTGCTGAGATGTGAGGCCCACTCACATTATGCAGCATTTGGAAGTCTCAGACAACTTAACAGAAGAGGACTCCTAAATATTCTTTGTGACCACTCTCCACATACTACTCACAGCTTAATACTAACCTTCATAATTGAGTTGGGGACAGTATTCACCATAGCAGATAATTGAAGCATTAGTGCACACAGACACAGACACAGATACACACACACTCATACACACACTCACACATGCACACACACACAAAACACACACTCACACGCATACACACACACTCACACATGCATACACACTCACACACATACACACAGAGACACACAGACACTCACACACACAAGTACACACACATACACACACACTCACACATACACATAAAACACACACAAAACACATACAAATCACACACTCTGAGGAGCACACACAAGAGAAGTGTATATTCTATGAAGTTTCTTGGCATATTTTTCTTTGTAATCCTCAATGCTTTAGTATTCTTGGTTTTGCTTAAAGGGGGGAAAAGTCAGGCTACATTTTCCCCGTTTTGAAATGACAGATATCTGTGTGTTAAACATACTCTGACGGCTGTCCAGGCTGCCTCGGCCTATTTGACAGCATCCAGGTCACCTTGGTCAGGACAGTGGTTGCTCTTCTTATTGGCAACTGGTTTGCATCACAAGAGTTTTCCACATCCTTACCAATATTAGAAGTTTGGTGACACAAGCAGCTTGACAAACAGTAAAATTATTGTGGTGTTGTCTTTCTGCAGGACATTAAAATTTACATGGTTTGCATATCGCTTTTTTTTCTTAGCATTTAGTCCTGCTTTAGCGCTGTTCAAATGTGGCCATGCAGCCAGCATCCCTTTGCTCCAGGCTCTCAGCACCCCATTCCTGTCACTGATCTGATGCATACTTGATCCCAGAGATGGACAGCAGAGGGATTTGACACACAGCATCCACTCTGCTCCACTGCTTTGCTTTTTGTACATTCTTTACAATGGCTATTTCTTGATTTATTATTCCTACGAACATGACTTGGCTTGATATTTTGAGATAGGATCTTATTAGGCAGCCCAGGCTGGCCTTGATTTCCCAATTCTCTGGCCTTAGTCTTCCACCATTCCCTGATTCTCAGTTTGTTACTAGAGGTAGTTATATGGCCCCATTTCCAAATCAAATGTTCTTCTGGCTTTATTACTCTGCCCTTTTCACAGACTTTTATTAATTATGCAAAGTAGATGGTATTTAATGTTTAAATACTAGATATATTAACTCATCTGTCCCCAAGACAACTCTGTGAATTAAACACTCATTATCATCCTCACTGTGCAGATAAGGGAATTGAGTCACACAAGGTAAAATAACTTCTCCACAGTTGAACATCTAAAGAGTGTGAGAGCCAAGCTTTGAGTCCAACTACAAAGTAGATCGGCCTATAATGGGGTGGCCTGTGGTGCTGTATATTCAAATGCTAAATTCTGTACCCTAAGGTCTGGTTGCTTCAAACAAGGAGACCCTCATGTATACCAGATTTTTTTTTGCCTCCTAAGTTATCCCTGATTGGTTAATAAAATCCCTACAACATGGGCTTGGAAGAAGAGAGGGGACAGAGCAAAGTTGTCCTTGGCTTGGGGGCTCAGGCAGGGTCCACGAGGAGAGGGAAAGGACATGGAGGAGAAGGAAGGAGACACCACCCCATAGGGTAGTTGGATCATGAGTGTATTGCCATGAGGGCCACTTTGTTAGAACAGGCGTGGCCCAGGCAGAGCGTGGCAAGCAAAACCTCAGTGTTACTGACAGGGAAGCAGAAAAAATAGCACAGAAGGTTGATGTCTGCCCAGTTCTAGTACTTTAAAGCTTATTATAAATCTAAAGGTTTTGTGTCTTTTTTTTGGGAACGAAATGATCTACGGTCTGGTAGAAACCCCCTTATAATATTTACTGTAGCAATGGCCACTCAATTATTGTGGTATTTTAAATATAACACACATTGAATTTTACAATTCATATGCAAGGCTTTGTATATTTCCATGTGACTGTACACCTGAGGTCATGTGTAGGTATAGAGACATAACATGGCAGAAATACCTAGAACATTTTAAGGTCACCCCACCGACCAAATGAAAGCCACAGGCTATACAGACTATGATGGATGAGGAGAAGGCTTAGTGCTCTCTGGAGTCCCCTTCCCTAGTCTTGGGATAAGACTTCCAGTAAGCCAAGACCATATTCCTCTTCCATTTCTCAAGGAGCCAGGGGTAGACCCAGATATATGATTTATTGCCTGCAGGGTTTTTTTTCTGCAAGCGCTGCCCTGTTTGAGGACTTGTCAAGGGTAAGCACTGTCAGAGGAAGGCCAGCATATGAATTCTGTATAACTCTGCTCTGACACCATGTAGCACAATCCTATCAAGTACTGGAAGCCTTGCTGGAAAGATTAATCAAACTCTAGGATCAAAAGGAAGCAACCCGAGGGCCACATGGCTGTAAATCAAGTCTGAAACCATAGCCCAGTATGGAAGTTCAGCCTTGGATCTTATGTCAAACAGCGTTAGCATCCAAAAGAAACACAAAATTGAAATGGCAAGGTGACGGGTAATGACCCCATGGAAAGGATATCTAAGTCATGTGGAAAGATTCCAGTGCAAAGACATCTAGCAAAGATACTGAAAGAGTGTACCCCAAAACGGGGAGCCCCATCTCTCGCTCTGATCGTGGGCTGGGGTGCCCCCAGGAATCACGAGTAGCCATTCTTGATGTAACTGCAAGAGGTAGCTTTTATTAAGGGGATCCCGGGTCTTAGCGGGATCCCGGGTCGATCCGTGTCTCACACAGGAGAGAGAGGAATCGACCCCGAGCCTCCAATCTGGGGGGTTTATATAGGGGAGGTTAGGGGCATTCGCAGGGTTACACATGATTGGTCACTTCAAATGGTGCACAGTTACTTTCGGCACGAAATTACATCAGCAAGGAGTATGTGCTCTCTAGCAGCTCGGCAGGCAGGTAGGGTGGCTCATCTCACTCAGGGGGGTGAAGGAAGGGGAGGGGGTGGCTACTGATGGTCAATGTCCTTGGGGCTGGTAGCTGGTCCGGCAAGTCCTATCTCTGTCTCTCCCTCAGGCACGTCCGGCCCTGCACATCCGGACTCTGACAATGAGTAACCTTTTTAAAACTCTAGTTCTACATTCCCTTCTCCTTTTTTGTTAATAGTTCTAATCTTAGAACTTCATGGAGAACTCAGCTTCATCTAGCATAACAGCTTGGTATTGTTGTCTTAACATGAGGATTCTAATCTGGACACTATCTAAGCCTATACACCAAGGTCATGACTAGCTTTTAGAACTTCTAAGCTTATACAGACTGTGATCCCTGAGGCACGGTCCCAAGAAGTATTAAGAGTACTAACATATGCAGTGTTACATCATTTGTAATGGAAATCAAGCCTATCCCACACCTATCTTGATAGAACCCAGGACAAACATGACTGAATTTCCCTCTAGGTCCCAGCTCTCAGCCCCAACAGCTAGTACACGACTGGTGAGGGCTGAGAATTGACAGCTGTCAGGGTGGTCAGCAGCACCAGGTATGGTCCTTTCCAGCGAGGCTCAAGTGTCTGGGCTCAGTGTAGCTGCAGTCTCCGACCTGGAACTGATGGGATGTCTCAGGGGTCTCCGGGGCATAGGCTGCTGTCAGCTGTGAGCAGATTTCTTTCTGTATCACCTGTAGGTCTTTTAGCCTGGCACACAAATCATTATTACTATGGCACTATGACGTGTTGGTTCAGTAACATCATCTAATACAGTCAGGGGGGCTGAGGCCTCATATAAGATCTCAAAGGGGGTAAGGCTGAATCTGGAAGGGGTATTTCTTGCTCTGAAGAGAGCAAGAGGGAAGGAGTGTCACCCAGGCTGTGCCAGTCTCCATGGTTAATTTAATTTGGTCAGGGTCTCTTTTAGAGTTGTATTTATTTACTCTACCTGTCCTGAACTTTGAGGTCTGTAGATACAATGTAATTTCCAATCGACCTCTAAATACTTGGCCACACCCTGGCTTACCTTGGCAACGAAAATAGGACTGTTGTCTGACCAGATTACCTTGGGTACTCCAGACTGGGGGAAGATTTCTTCCAGTATCTTCTTGATGACTATCGAGGCCATCTCTTGCAGTTGTTGGCTTCACCAGGGCATCCAAGAGATGGTAAAGGCATCTGAAGTGCTGATGTGCTGGGGGTAGAAGTTCAGCCATCCCAGATGACATCGTGTTGTCCACCATGGCAGCACCCACTTGTCTCTGACCTTCATTCATGAAGAGAACTGTTCCCATTTGTGGACAAGGTCCTCGGCTTTCAGCAGGGGTCAATCAGCCAGTTGCAGAGGTCTTTCCTCCACCCATGGGCTTCTGTCAGTGCTTGACACTCGTGCTGTGGTGGCTCCAGGTCTGGATTGGGCAGCAAGGTGACCAGATTGTCCCCAACCATTGGAGAACCTAGTCCATGGCAGCTGACCAGTGGTCCCGTCTTTTGGGACACTCTATTTAAAGGCAAAACATCAGCCACTCTATCACAGTTTAAGTCCTGGATTGGGTGATAATTGCCAGTGCCCGGCTGGCAGGAACGGTGTGTTCCAAGCAGAACAGCGCTAAGCCACACACCTCCCAGCATCAGGTACTGGTCCACTGAGACAGGTCTTAAGCTCCACATTCACAGTCTGTAGATATGCATACACATGGCCTCACCCAGCGATTTCAGCCCACGCAAGCCAATTTGGAGAGCAATTTTCTCATGAGTAGGGATAGGGGCAGTCAGGGATGACCATGAATTAGTGGGTGGGTTACCCGGCCCACCCCAAGGTCCACTGTTCTTCGGGCAGTCCATAACTATTGTTCGTTGCCAGTAGCCCCTTGCACTCAAGGTTTTTGGATATTGGCCCACTGGGGGGCATAGGAGCACAGAGCATTGGGTCCCTCTCCAGCACTCTAGGACCAAGAAGCTCTCCAGTGGCCCCTCTTGTTCTTTCTTGGGCAGTCCCTGCCACAGTGTCCTTTTTCTTTGCATTAGGCACACTGATCTTTAGCCAGGAATTCTCTTCTATTGCCAGGTACTATCTTCCTAGGTTCCCTAACTACTGTGGCCAGTATATGTTCCTCTCTCATCTTTTATCTCTCTTTAGCTCTCTAACTTCTTCTTCTTTTTGTCTCTTTTCTTCCCTAGCTTCCTACTCTTTTTATCCTCTTTCTTTCTTTCTTTTTTTCAATCTCTCTGTCTGCACCTTCTTCTACAGCTATTTTTCTCTGCAACTTACAATAACTCTCTCAGTGACTTAGCTTAACCCTTCAAGTTTCTGTAACTTTCTCTTCATATCCTTTCCTTATCTTAGCCAGATTGGTGGGGCATTTTCCAGCCCCTCAGAGACCCACCCTTGGAGCCTGGCGGCAGACATGGAGCACTCCCTACCTTCAGGCGTCTGAAGAGAGCACGCAGAAGTGAGGGCCTTCTATCCGTGTCTGGAACATTTTTTCTGGCCTCTAGTAGGATCCCGTCTTTCCTCAGTGGTAAAGAAAACCTGTAACAGTTATTAACAAGCATGAAGAGGGCAAACAGCATTTAGTCACACAGCTAAACCAGGAGGCCTTCTTGGACAAAAAGCCATTGTACAAATAAGCACAAGCTTTGTCTATGAAACGGAAAGGTGAGCAGAGAGGCAGCAGATCTGCTATCGACTATCTCTCTAGACTTAGATTTTTCCCTCAAGGAGTATAACCAAAGGATGGAGAGATGGTTAGAACCTGGGTGCTAGATGACAGGTGGCTGACAAAAGAATCGTAACCAATTCACCTGGGGCTATCAGGACCTCAGTAGCAGCCCTTTACCAAACTGTCTCACTGGGTTTAAAGGCCCATGGAAAAGAAAACATTAATCCTGACCTTGGCCACCGCCTGATAAGGCAGGCTCCCTTAAAGAACTTCTCTAAATGAGCGCTCTCCTACTATGAGCAAATGTCAGAAATTCCTTTCTTGTTCTTGTTTTCCTTATAGTCCTCTCCCACCTCGCTCTCAGCCTTTTCAGATAGTTCCTCCTGTAGCATTTCTAACACAGCCTGTCTCTCTCTCTCTCTTTTTTTTTTTTTGATAGCCTGTTGACAGCATTTCTGATCTTTTAGGCAGCTACGCACTAAGTGTCAAAACGGCTGAAACTCTGCCTTTAAGATTCCTTACTCCCAAGCAAAATTTAAATCTTTCTCTAGCTTATCTCAGCTGGCTGCGAGCACAAGCACAGAGAAAACACTGTTTTAAAAATTAACTTTGGCTATCAACCAACACACCGCCACTAGAGCAGGGTCCATAAGATTAAGTTTCTTACTCACTAAGCATTAAGGGGACCAAGTAAAACTCTTCGACGAACAAAGCAAAACATGATTTCAAACACAGTCGTCAGTCCAAGATTTTAAACACAGTCAGATCTTTTTGACTGTCAGTTGCCGGGTCCTCCCTGCAAAATTCAGCTCGTGTAACGGTCTCATGCGTCCCAGAACCTGCGCGATTGGGGCGTCCCCCTGTGCACTTTCTACAAAGGAAAAAGAAAAAAAAAAGACTATTCGGAGTAGGAATCCTTCATCTACTCACAGGCGCCTATTCGGGGTGGGGAACCTTCTTCCACCCGTGCACAGGGCAGGAATCCTCCTTCTGCCCAGACAGTGCACTCTCAAGCTAGCTTTCTACTGGGTGGGAATCCTTCTTCCACCCGTGCACAGGGCAGGAATCCTCCTTCTGCCCAGACAGTGCATTCTCAAGCTAGCTTTCTACAGGGTGGGAATCCTTCTTCCACCCGTGCACAGGGCAGGAATCCTCCTTCTGCCCAGACAGTGCACCCTCAAGCTAGCTTTCTACGGGGTGGGAATCCTTCTTCCACCCGTGCACAGGGCAGGAATCCTTCATCTGCCCAGACAGTGCACCAAGACCTTAAACCGGTACTGAAAAACACAGACTACAAGACTTAATTCACACAAACTCACACACAGCAGCCGCTTTCCAGCACTCACATTAACGTACCTCCAAGTGGCATTCGGGGTTCCGGGGGGGGGTGGGGGTCACGCTCAGATCCCGGACGAGCCCCCAAATGAAAGATCATACCCCAAAACGGGGAGCCCCGTCTCTCACTCCGATCGTGGGCTAGGGTGCCCCCAGGAATCACGAGTAGCCATTCTTGTTGTAACAGCAAGAGGTAGCTTTATTAAACGAGACCCCAAGTCTTAGCGGGATCCCGGGTCGACACGTATCTCACACAGGAGAGAGAGGAATCGACCCCGAGCCTCCAAACTCGGGGGTTTATATAGGGGAGGTTAGGGGCATTCGTGCGGTTACACATGATTGGTCAATTCAAATGGTTCACAGGTACTTTCGGCACGAAATTACATCAGCAAGGAGTATGTGCTCTCTAGCAGCTCGGCAGGCAGGTAGAGTAGCTCATCTCACTCAGGGGGGTGAAGGAAGGGGAGGGGGTGGCTATAGATGGTCAATGTCCTTGGGGCTGATAGCTGGTTTGGCAAGTCCTATCTCTGTCTCTCCCTCAGGCATATCCGGCCCTGAACATCCGGACTCTGACAATGAGTAACCTTTTTAAAACTCTAGTTCTACAATACATGTCCATGAAGCTTTCACCAAGAATCCCCATTCTGTGTTCTAAAATACTATATATATACACACACACAGTGAATCCTAATTTATGGTCAGCTATGGGGATTGATTCTCTGGGAACCTGACTTTGAGATAGAGATAGATGTATAAATGTGTTTGACAAGTGCTCTTGGTGACCATGGCTGTGACAAAGAGGAGAGAAGAGGATAGGGTGGAGAGCACTCTGGCTCTAATGCAGTCACAAGAGTATGTAGGCAGCCCTGTGTGGGGCTCAGGAGCTGGCCTGACACTGAAGTCTTAGCCTGCACTGGAACAAGCAGGAGGCCCCGCCTTAAAGTCCCCATTGGCTAAGGACGAGGTCCTGGTCAGAAACTAGTTACCACATTGTAACCACATAGCCATCCCTTCTCCAATATCATTCTTCCTGAATTTCCAAGTCCAATCATGAGGATATTTGGGGCTCCACTCTGATCTTTTACTCAGAGCAAACATAGAAATCAGGTGGATGGGCAGGGAGTGGAATGGCCTAAGGTTAGGCTAAACCTCAATTTTAATGGGTCCATAAGATCAGGAGGGAGTCCATTTGGCATTGTCATCTGTGGCTTCTGTGTCCTTATCCCGGGTATGCTGACTCTAAGATACGATGCCACCTCAACTCACATATGTCAGGGTGAAAATCATGTATGACTTTTCTGGGAAGAACTCTGCCTTTTCCTACCATCTGGAGTTATACAACATCACTATGCAAAGCTCAGAAGAGAGGGGTGGAGATTGTGGAGGCCTTAGAAGTTGAGGATCTTTTCTGATTAAGGCACATATTTTTTCCTGTATAATTTTTCCCTTGCTCTTTCCCTAATGATGGTTGACTTCATTCCTGGCCTGAAGTAAACTGGATTCTAAGGTTTGGATTAGGGAAGCCCCTCTTTTTGAGATGATAGGCCCAGCAAGGGATTCCACTGCATACAGGTTCCTATTCCCAAGGAAGTTGTTGCTGCAGAATCACAGCATGGGGGCAGCAGCACATGATGTCTCCCAGCTTTCTCTCCTGCACTTGCTGCAAGTGTAATAAGGGTGTTTGTTTGTTTGTTTGTTTTTTATTGGAAATTCCTACAAAGCTGGTCAGAATTAATACATGCCTTTAATACCAGCACCCACAAGGTATTTTTATTTTTGCTTTTGTTTTTGTTTTATTTCATTTCATTATTTCTGTAATTGTTGTTAGGATTCTTATTGTTTTCTTTGGTAATTCCCTCTAGCTATTCACTCTGTACCTAGAATGTGAAGCCCATGCTCTGCATGGTCCTATTATTCATGTTAAGAATTTTATTCTTACCACCAACACCACAGATGATCACATTATTTACTTTCAAATCAGGAAAACAGGCATAAAGAAGAGAGCTATGTTGTTTGGTCTCAGGTAACCAGCCAATCAGGAGTGTAGGATGGCTTCCCATTGTTTTGGGTTAGGTAAGCTTCTGTTATTGAGATGAAAGGCCTCTGTTGAAACCTCCAGTTG
Organism: Rattus norvegicus; assembly: GCF_021556685.1. NCBI lineage: Eukaryota > Metazoa > Chordata > Mammalia > Rodentia > Muridae > Rattus > Rattus norvegicus. The sequence goes on from NC_141542.1 coordinate 21,627,054, forward strand.
AGTAACAGAGAGCCTGAAAAGACTGAAAGAGTGGTTGCACCTTGAAGGTGAAGGCTGGCCCTTCAGTGCCTCTGCAGCCTGTGGCAGAGTAATTTTGGGAACACAAGAGCACTTGGCCAGAGATCATAGAGGACTGCATTTTGCTTGAGCCCTGAGACCTGGATGAGCAGAGACCTCCACAGTCCTGATAAAGGGAAGCAGAGCCACATAGATGTGAGGGAACAATGGATCTTTGAACTGCATGTTCTCCACCTCATTTATCTTTGCTGTGTACATAGTATATGTAAATGACAAGGGCATCCTACTTTATCACATCTAGTCACTCTATCTGTTAAAGCATGTGCAAATGTAAACACAGTAGAGTTAGTTCAGCAATACATTGTATCCCATTTTGTTAAAGAACTTTATTTTATTTCTATTTATATATTTTTTCTTTTTCACTTTACGTTCTGCTCACTGACTACTGATACCTAATTACTCTCCCACAATCCTTCCCCAATTCTCCTGGCACAGTCTTCTCTGAGTGTATGAGGGCCAACTGTCTCACTGCCTCCCTTCTTTTACCAAAGCCTTTTCTGGTTGCATTGGTGAGGATGCTGGTTTTGAGTGCCTTGGACTTGGCTTTCTTCATGCTCCAATTTGCTGGCTTTCATAGTTTGTGAAGAAATGTCTGTGAACTTGGTCCTTCATCCAGATGGTACACAAGAGGCAATGGTTTTGTTAATATTTTTGAGAGTATATTTCAATCAAACCTATCCTACTAATATCCTAACAATAACAAAGGTAATGGGAGGCTACACATCTATTACCTTAGTTTTCAGTTCTTCTCAGAGCAGTAGTGTAGAAGCCCACAAAGCTGGCAAAGTGAAGTGAGGTCACGCAGGGGTCCTAAGAGCACAGTCCTACTTTCTTAGAGTAACTCCTAGGGATTTACCATATCCATACACCCGTAGCTCCATATGCACTGGACCCCAGGGAAGTGCTCAACATTCATTGCTTTTGCCACGCAGTTTGCCACAAATGTTAGAAATCTGAAAAGTTCAGGAAAATTGAAGGTGTGAATAAGTCCCAGTGACTGGAGTAAGCTCAAACAGTCTGCGACAACAAAGAACTGATTGAGCATCCAAGAGACAAGACGCTCACCAGGACCATAGTTGTATCCCAGTAAGAAAATTTGAATAATAAGTCTTCAGGTGAAAAGATAAATTAGGAGGTCCTAGACCTAAAAGTTTTATCCTCTGCCCTCAGGGTTGCAGCCATTCTTTCAGACTTTCCTGGCCCTGGGTCACAGGATCAGAGTTCTCACCTGGAAGCAGGGTTATCTGGAAGGCGCATAATACATATCCACAGACTCCTCTTTGGGTACAAAGTGATAGGCAACTTCATGTCTTAAAGTCATTCTCTCTCTCTCTCTCTCTCTCTCTCTCTCTCTCTCTCTCTCTCTCTCTCTCAGCTTGAGGCTGCACACACACTGCATTCTTTTGTGCACTCCGATTTTTTTATTGCAGTTTTCTTTTCTCAAACTCCCACAATCATGCACACGTCTGTTCATTACCCTTTCATTCTCACACACACTCTTCATACACACCTCGTACATATCTCACACACACCACATGCACTCTCCTGTCATGCACACACACAATCTTCATACACACCTCACACATATCTCACACACACAGCACATGCACTCTCCTGTCACTCACACACAGTCTTCATGCACACCTCATACATATCTCACACACAGCACATGCACTCTCCTGTCACGCACACACACAATCTTCGTAAACACCTCATACATATCTCACACATACCACATGCACTCTCCTGTCATGCACACACACAATCTTCACACACACCTCACATATATCTCACACACAGCACATGCACTCTCCTGTCACGCACAAACACAGTCTTCACACACACCTCACATTCTCTCCTCACTCATTCTCACATGCTCTCCTCATGCTCTCTCCCTGGCTCTCACATTTGTTCTCAGACTCGCTCCCTCATTAGCTCCCTCATTCACTATCACATTCTCTCTCCACTCACTCTTCACATGCTCTTCTCATGCTCTCTCATTCACTCTCACATTTGTTCTTACATTTGCTCTGTCATTTACTCTCTCATTCACTCCCTCATGCTCTCTCTCATTTACTCTTCACATGTTCTGTAGCCTTTCTCTTGCCCCAGTCCTTTATTAATAATCCAAAAGCGGGTAGAAAAAAGAGATTTATAATCATTGCCAAATCAGATGCAAAGAATGACTACATCCCACCAAGACCTAAGAATTACAACTGTTCCCCAAAGTTTCAGGCTTCCCCTATACCCAGGCCTGTGGCCAATATAATAATAATTGTAAACTTATCATTATTTAAACTTTAATTCTTTACTTTTATACTTCAGAGTCCAAAGCTCTGAGGTCAGCAAATTGCATTTTCCTGTGACACTCTAATGATAAATGACATAGGCAAAACTGCCAGGCAGTGGCCAGAAAGAATCAAGGTAACCCTTAGCACACTAATTCCACTAGCGTTCTGTTCCTTGCACACAATGACTCTCATAAGGGTTCCAGTAGTTAGACTTAGTTTACTAGTATATTATTTTATATATTCTATACTTCCTTAACCAGTCTATAATATTATGTAAAACTTACTTCCTAACTTCAATAACTTTTTCCTTTCTTAGGGTCCCAATGTCGGCTCTAATTCATTTTCTCTTATTTTCTTCAAGCTGTCTTTGCAAGTAAAACCCTAATCTAGAACTACAATTCTGCAGTTATTACATTTTTTTCCAAGATGAGAATACACAGTATCCACCAGGGCCACTAGGGCTGTGCTGTGCTGTGCCCCTATGCATCAATTTCCAATTGTCTAAGAATCATAACATCAACGAACATCTAGTTTCACAGAATTCACCAGAGCAGAAGGAGAAAGAAGTAGGAAAGTCAGATATAATACAATAATTGTGCACACCAAGGCCAACTGATAGGCAGTCACACACAAATGAATCTATACAGCCGTTGTTCAGGGCTAAGGTTTGGAGAAATGGAAACAACCAGTTTTTACAAAAAGCTACTGCGGGCTACTGAGATGTCTCCATTGTATGTTGTCCCCAGCATTAGCCAGAACTCAGACAACAAAGGGAGGTCAAAAGGATACAGATTGGAAAGGAAGAAGTCAAAATATCACTGTTGCAGAGGATAGGGTAGTATACATGGGACACCCCAAAAGTTACAACAGAGAACTCCTAAGCCTGATAAACAACTTCAGCAAAGTGGTTGGGTATAGAATTAATTCAAACAAATCAGTAGCCTTCCTCTACACAAAAGATAAACAGGCTGAGAAAGAAATTAGGGAAATGAAACCTTTCATAACAGTCCCAAATCATATAAAAATACCTCAGTGTGAATTTTATCAAACAAGTGAAAGATCTGTGTGACAAGAACTTCATGATATGAAGAAAGAAATTGAAGAAGATCTCAGAAAATGGAAAGATCTCCCATGCTCGTGGGTTGGCAGTATGAAGATAGTAAAAATGGCCATTTTCCCAAAGTGACCTACAGTTGCAATGCAATCTCCATCAAAATTCGATTCCAATTCTTCATAGGGTTAGACAGAACAATTTGCAAATTCATTTGGAATAACAAGTAACGCAGGATAACTAAAACTATCCTCAACAATAAAAGGACATCCCTGGGAATCACCATCCCTGAACTCAACCAGTTTACAGAGCATTAGTGATAAAACTGTATGGTATTGGTACAGAGACAGGAAGATAGACCAGTGGAATAGAACTGCAGACCCAGAAATGAACCGGCACACCTATGGTCCCTTGATTTTTGACAAAGGAGACAAAAGCATCCAGTGGAAAAAGGATAGCATTTTTAGCAAAGGGTGCTGGTTCAAATGGAGGTCAACATATGAAGGAGTACAAATCAACCCCTTCTTATTGCCCTGTGTAAAGCTTAAGTCCAGGTGGATCAAGGACCTCTACATCAAACCAGATCACTCAAACTAATAGAAGCAAAAGCGGGGAAGAATCTTGAACACATGGACACTGGAAAAAATTTCCTGAACAAAACACGAATGGCTTATGCTCTAAGATCAAGAATAGACAAATGGGACCTCATAAAGCTACAAAGCTTCTGTAAGGCAAAGGACACTGTGGTTAGGACAAAACAGCAGCCAACAGATTGGGAATAGACCTTTACTAATCCTACAACTGATATAGGGCTAATATCCAAAATATACAAGAACTCATGAAGTTGGACTGCAGGCAGACTAATAACCCTATTAAAAATTGCAGTTCAGAGCTAAACAAAGAATTCATAGCTGAGGAATATGGAGTGACTGAGAAGGACCAAAAGAAATGTTCAACATCTTTAGTTATAAGGGAAATGTAAATCAAAACAACCCTGAGATTCCACCTCACACCAGTCTGAATGCCTAAGATAAAACACTCATGCCACAGAAGATACTTGCAGGGATGTGAGAAATAGGAACACTCCTCCATTGTCGGTGAGATTGCAGACTGCTACAACCATTCTGGATATCAGTCTGGAGGTTCCTCAGAAAATTAGACATTGCACTAGCTGAGGACCCAGCTATACCTCTCTTGCACATATACCCAAAAGATGCTCCAACATACAACAGGGCACATGCTCCACCATGTTCATAGCAGCCTTATTTATAATAGTCAGAAAATGAAAAGATCCCAGATGCCCTTCAACAGAGGAATGGAAACAGAAAGTGTGGTACATCTACACAATGGAGTACTACAGAGATATCAAAAACAATGACTTCATGAAATTCATAGGCAAAGAGAATGAACTAAATCATATCATCCTGAGTGAGTTAACCCAATGACAGAAACACACACATGGTATGCACTCACTGATAAGTGGATATTAGCCCAAATGCTCAAATTCTCCAAGATTCACAGACCAAATGAAATTCAGGAAGGATGACCAAAATGCTGATTCTTCACTCCTTCCTTTAAAGGAGAAGAAGAATCCCTATTGACGTGATAGGGATGCAAAGTTTAAAACAGAGCCTAGAGGAATGTCCATTCAAGAGTCTACCCCACATGTGGCCTATACATATACAGCCTTCAAACTAGATAAGGTGGATGAAGCTAAGAAGTGCAGGCTGATAGGAACTGGATATAGATGTCTCCTGAGAGGCACAGCCAGATCATGTCAAATACAGTGGCGAATGCTAGCAGCAAACCATTGAACTGAGAACTGGACCTCAGTTGGAGGAATTACAGAAAGATTGAAAGAGCTGAAGGGACTTGCAACCCCATAAGAACAACCATGCCTGCCAAGCAGAGTTCCCAGAGACTAAACCACTACCCAATCACTATACAGGGAATATGCCATGGACTCATCTGCATGTGTATCAGAGGATGGTCTTCTTGGGCACAAATGGAATGAACAGCCCTTGGTCCTGCCTAGGCTGGGAAAGTGGATGGCTGGTGAAGGTAATACTTTTATAGCAGAGGTGGAGGGCGATGGTATTCAGACTTATTTCTGGAAAACAAGGAAGGAATAACATTTGAATTCAAAATGAAAAATACCCAATTAAAATTCAACAACAACAAAATGGTATTTTGAGCTTCGAATCAAAAAAAGCCACAGTCAGGAAACAGAGAATTGTATGCCTATGGTTTTCTTCAAATATGCTCAGGGCCCAGGTAGGTTCTGGGTCCAGGCTGGACCAAGCAGGTTCCTGCCACTGACTGCTCTTCTATTCCTGTTTCCAGAGGCACCATGCAGATTAATATTGGGCCAGAGATGTGGGCAGAGCTGGTCAGAAGTGGCTTTGTTTCCTGTGGTCTCAGGATTATCTGCATTCCTGGGTGTTCATCATTTTCTGCCCCGGGATTTGGGTGCAGGATTCCCAATGGCTTTAAACTCCCTTATACCATGTTTATATGTCCTGGGAGGTGTTACAGAAAAATTAATGTTTATCCTATTAATTTGGTCAAAACTCTCATCGACAGAGTATAATTTACAGGTAACTATATATTTGACAGCAAGCATACACAGTGGGTAATGTATGCATGATGAAGTTGAAATTCAGAGTTGGAAACACAGTGCACAGTGACTGTATAAATGCCTGTGAATCTCAGTCTGACTGGGAAGTGATTTGATGCCCAGTCCCCATGAGAATTCAGAGATCCATCCCTCCCTGATAGCTGTGGGACTTCAGATGTTGACACTAATGATCAATAAAGAAGGTTCCTAAGAGTGAAGAGTTTAAGATTACTCCTTTATTGACCAGAATACATCCAATTTACTTGATAGTAACCAGATGCAGGTAGTAAATATATACAGTCTATATCCTTATCAAAATAGAAAAGCAAATGAACAAAACAACAACAACAGATAAATAATAAATCTTCAAATGAATAGAAGGAAAACCAAATAACCAAAACAATTAAAAATTAACCAAACTTTAAATAGAAGAATTGCGCTAAGCATTCTTTTGCTGCTCCTTTTGCAGAATAGACTTATAGCCTGTGGCTTGCCTTGGAGACATAGTAGACAAGCAGTTAGTGATGGTAACAATCTTTTCGAGAGGAGTGGAAGTAGGTCTGTTTTGTTGGAGTGGGGGTATTAAGGAAAAAGCCTACCAATACTGAGTATAAATGATATTACAGACTTTGTCACAAAGTCTTTCCAATGTTGTGAACTGATCTCCATGAAACTCTTCTGGATGACCCATCAGGACAAGTACAAATTTACACATGCACAGTCTTTCTGGATGACCAGCAGCTCTTGATTGATGTGCATCAGCACTTCTCTGAGTCCCTCAAAAAGTGCACATTAGTTGGAGAGGCTGAGGTGAAAGTACGGCCTATTCAATCCAAAGAAGTTAAACTAAAGGAGGAAAATGCAGTCCACAATTGCTATGGATACTACAGATGAGACACAATAGTGGTGTATTTGCTGTGCACACTTAGTTCTCCTCCTGTAGCTCTTCTCTCCAAGGGAGATCTTATCCTGGTCTGTGTCATGTTCGAGTTTCTGCTGGAGAATTTCAGACCTAGCAGAGCAAGGGAATAAAGATTTATTGAGTGGTTGTCAATTCAGCTCTCCCTCTTACATCAGCTCTATTCAGTTGGACAATCCAGCATGACTTGTCAGCTGAGGTCAGTCCCTGCATCCCCAAGTGACATAGAGTACCTGCGCTTGGATTTATATCTCAGCTTTTAACACTGCTGGAATTTGAACTGTGGACTATGCACTGTGCTGGGATTAAGAGAAAAATGAGCATTTTTTCCCACTGGTCCAGGTATATGACATTGAATAATAACATTGTAGCTATGTCTGAACCTGAGTTCAAGAGATGTATGAGCAACCTAGAATACCATGTGGATTCCTTCTGGAGAACATGCCCAGAATTGAGGTGAAATTTCTGATTATGTTAGCACTGAAGGAACCCGTCTAGTTTCCATTTGTAACCACTGAGTCTGCAAATACACAGAGAAGCCATCTCACTTCAAATTCATGCTCACTGCATAGATCCTGTAATCACTGAGAATGTGCTCCATGTAAATCTTCCCAGCGTACACATGGACATTAAAGGTGATTATGATGTAGAAACAGAACAGCACCCCTGTAAGTCTATGGCTAGTGTAAGGCAATTTGTGAGAGGACAGAAGAGAAAATGTCCTCAGATCTTTCCGGAGAGATCACAGGAAGAAAGGAGTAGAACATAGCAAGAAATCCAGAGGATCATATATATTGTTTCATGGGCAAAATTCACATGAACTGTACCAGAACTTTACTCTGAGTAGCTCTTTAACTGCCTGAGGCTGAAATCCATGTAGGTGGTCATTCACCCAAAACGGGTACTTATATAGGGAAAGGATATTCAAATGGCTTCTTCCAGCCTGTGTTCCTACCTGAACATTAATGCTTAATGTAAAGATTCCCCAGGATTCGCTGGAGGCATAAAAACAAATGTTGAGTGGGATATGTACATAGTGGCCAGACCTATAGACAGCTCAGTCAGTGATGTGCTGTCCTCCCATAAACCGTCATAGACTCAGGGTTCTTTCCCCATTAACAATCTGGCTTAGCAAGTCCCAAAGGCTGTGTAGAGCTGTCTTGTTGCTCAGCAAAGGATCATATATTGGTGGTGGACTAGACTCTTGTTCTTGTTCACTCTTTCAGACTTTCCCCAAAGTGTGCAACTTCTTCTAATCGGAGCTGTCTTTACCATAGCCTGAGTGACTTCATGCCCAAAGCTAGAATCATAGGAAATCTCCATAACCAGGATCCAAATCAACAAATTTTCTCCCCGTAATGTGATTGTTCCACAGATAATTTGAATAAGTAAGTAAACGCTTGCATGGATTATCTCACACTGAATCAGAATCTATGGAAGGGCTCCATCGTATGGTACACTTTTACTCCTTGGCTGATGGACGTCTGGATAGATTCTCCTTCAAGGTTACTCTGGGACCACTACAACATTGATGCTCCCTAGTTGCAATGGCAATACCTACTCCTTGTTGTGGAATCACTGGGTTAACTAAAACTTCTGTTCCACTTTCTGAACATGGCTTCTCATAGGGCTACCTGTTCTTACACTGTCAGACCCATTTGAAGCTCATCATTTCTCCTAACCCATTGAGGCTGAAATTAACTGAGAGAAAATGATGTTGATCGACAGCACTTGCAGAATGCTACACAGATAACATAGAGGAGCGCTTTGTATAATCTGTGCACCTAAAGGGCCTCCTGAAACTACCCTGTTCTTGCACCACAGCATAGCTATGGGACTTTTTCTGGATGACGATACAATTCCAAGCAACTCAAATTCTCAATGAATAAAATCCAAGCCAAACTCCCAGGGGAAGTTGTAGTGTGCCAAGGTAGCTCGAAAGAAATGGTAGCAGGCAATGTGGAAAGCAACCTTGGAGAAGACACAGTGAGTGACACAACCTTCCAGTGGGCTTTCACAATTCACAAAGAAAAGAGAAGCAGAATAAACTCATGGATTTTTCTAGAGAAGCCTTGCCCTTACCTCCCAGTACTCCATTCCTTTGATGTGCTCCAAAGGATTTCAATGCAGATCAGTAGTTTTGCCCCTAATCACTTGAAAATCTAACTTTACAGGTGTTTTTGTGTCCTCTTTTTGGGGGTTGCATTTCTAAAGGATTTTATTGTCCTGCTTCTACACCATAACAAAAAGGGACCTGCAAGCTCTAGGCCTGTACCATTTGTTACCCCTGTGAAACACGACTCACTTGAACATATTTCCACTCCTCCCCCAGACTTCACAAGATAATTCTGTTCTGAAATTTTTGGAAACAGAATAAATTAGTAATTTAAGTGTCCTTTTGCTGTACAGAGCTAGATGGAGATGCCAAATGACTGGGCAGCTCTATTTCATGTTTCATGGATGTAAAGTGAATGCTTAGAGTACTTTTCTCATGAAACTTGGAAATAGAGGGAAACACACCTTCACTACTGCAAACACACACACACACACACACACACACATACCCACACACACCACACACACACACACACAAACACACACACAAACACAGACACACAGATACACACTTGCATGCACAAATGAAAACTTTGCTCTTATGCAGCACATTTCCTGTTGAGTGAGGAATTAGTGGGAACAATGCTGTGTACAAGTCTCTTAGACACAAGTAAGATGTGCTGCCCTGGCCTGTACTCATTTCCACTTCAGGAAACCTTTCTATGCAGATACTTGCTGGTCCGACAAGTAAGTTACATGTTCTGCACAGATAGCCTAAACAACACAACATCAAATCCCCAAGAGAGATTTCTAGGAAAAGACTCCATCAAGCTCTATGCTGACTCATCATAGGCCCCTCACTAAAACTACTCTGTTTCCTTCATAGAAGACTTTGGAAGCACCAGAGGAGACAGTGACTCATGGTCAGTTCCCAGGAACATTTGATCACATTAGAGTTCCTGTGGTATTAAAACAACCTCAATGTCAGTCAGAAAAAGGCTAAATAAATAACATACAGTGAATTTTCTGAAATGCAGCACTGTGTACAATATTGAGAGGGAATCTATCCTGAAAGAATGCAGTGCCCATGATATAGTCAGCAAAGCAATGTCAGCAGAGGGTTGCACTCTAGGATTCCATGCAATATCATGGTGAAGCCAATAAGACAATCCAGAATCTTCCCGGGGGATAACTCTGTTCAGGTAAAGTGAAGAAATCTAATCCTTATTTTTAAAATAGCTGAATGGTTTAAGAATGTGTTGAGACAAATAAGAGAGGGGGCTCATCTTGGAACTGGACGAATGATGCAAAGACTGCTGGCCAGCACAAAACAGGAAGCTTCATGTTTGTTGAGAGACCTAGGCTTAAAGGACTAAGTTAGATAATGACTGGACAAAACTGCATGTCATGAACTGGCCTCCCCGCATGCTCCCTAAGATGCAGGTCAGCACAGCAATGCAACTTTCTTGGTGAGAATTGGGGGTACATATGGATAACTTTGTTCTTGAAGTCTCAAGTCTCTCATACCAACCCTCAGCCTTTGAGAAACCTTTTCCACATCCTTGCTCTTCTAAACAGCTTCAGGTTCTAAGGCCCAGTTATGAACTCTCCAGGAGCACTCAAATAAGACAGGACTGACATGCTGATACACAGGCTCTGTAGTTACCCAAGATCTATGAAGCATGAAGTCACCATCTTCATATACAGGGACATGAGGGGAGGAAGAACAAAAGCCACCACAAATGACAATGAGAACCATTTCTTTGGCATTTCCACCAGGCTCTCCTCCTTGAAAACTACTTACTTCCTGAGTCTCACACGATCCCTGTAAAGAAAATGGGCTCTGGGCTTTTGCTTCATCCCTCAAAGCCCTGCTCTAGTCTAAAGAGGGGCTCCCACATAGCACCCTCCATCCATAATGGCATGTAGTGCTCTGCTGTGTGATCAACCTATCTCCCTTAATGAAGTGCAGATTCTCGAAGAGCAGGAGCATTTGCTTTCCAAACATGCAGTTTCTTGAAAAGGGGCTATCTCCACAGAAAGCCTTGTAAACCATCACATGAATGAACACTTGGATGAGACCTAGGTCAGGACATGGATCAGTCAATAGACAGTTACATTGGTTTGTCTATGTTTATGGTAAGACCTGAGGACAACCTGACCCTGAGGCCTAACCCTACCTGCTGTTGCGTGGCACTGGGGTCACAGATGTTCATTCCGGCCTCTTCACAGAGCCTTTTTGTCTCCACAGAGAATGCTGGCAGTTCAGTCTGCTCCACCAGCAGTTCTCTCTTCTCATTCAGCAAAATCTGTATATTGTTCTTCAATTGAGCTTGTTCACGCAGGAGCTGGGAGTGCCTGATGCTGAACCACAAACAAAAAATGGTAAATCCCAGCCAGCTTCTATTTGCCTGTCACTCCTGCAAGTCCAATCATCCCTTCAAGGGTCCTCATCCTCAGAAATCCCCAGAATAGAGCCACACTATGCAAGTTAGCACCAATTAGAGGAGGTCAAATCCAGAATCGACATTCCACATGAAGCAAAGTACTTCTGAAAATCCTGGCACTAAGACGGTTTATATAAATCAAGGAAGAAGAGATGGTCCATAAGGGAGCTCGTATGTCCATGGTATGGTGAAACCATCTTCACGTTGTGGGGAAAGCCTCTCTGAGGGGTAGTTGAAGACCCAATAGATATAGACTCTTTCCATGTGTTTCTCATGGATCACAGATCTTTAAATCTCCTGTCAGAGTCCTAGAGATTCAGAGTTGATTGATATTCCCATCATGGTGCAAACCTTTTCAATCTAGAGGAACTTTAACGGGGAAAATAACAATTGGAGGGTCTTCTACACCCTTCACATGTATGACAACTGAGTCCAAGAGCTACAAATCTAAGACCCTTGCCAGGAGGCAGCCTTCTTGTTAAGAGTCAAACACCATGGAACCAGAGCCCTGACTTTTGTTAAAGTCATACAGGACAGAAGCATTCCCTGCCTAGTGCTGGGTTCTCATCTCTGTCAGCGACTCACCGGTAGGAACTGTTCACTTGTATGAGCTCCTTGTACCTCTCCATGGCATCACTTATTGAGTTGGTCATCATTTGCATAGCCATCATTCTCATCTCATGTTCAGATTGAAGGACTGGCAATTCGACATGCAGCCTGGGTTAGGTAATGGCCAAAGGAACAAATAATGTTTTGAACTCACGATTTCAGAATTAGGTGAAATGTAAATAAAAATGTATAATAAAAAATTTCAAATTCAAGGAATGGTGGAAGGGAAGAAAATGGCAAACTCAAAAACCAGACCAAAACCCAACAGTGAGACTCAATCCACAGAAAATATTTCTATGTAAATAAGCAAACATTTGTTTTGAAATAAGGACTCCTTGGAATCCTGAGAGATATGGTTCTGCAAAGACTCACTATATAGGAGGGGGCAGAGCCGGAGAGCTCCCTGTTTGGGAATAACAACTGTCAAGACCACAGTGACCATTTCTAGGTCACAATAAACAATCCCTGGATAGTTAAAAAAATAAAAAACCTAAAGATCAAAGCAGGTGAAACAAATTAGGTAAAATCAGACTGTTCTCTCTATTACTTAAACTCAGTATGTTCCACATACTTGCTCCTTCAAAGTATTTGTACTGGTTAAGTTTATTATCCTGGGCACAGGACAACAGAGTCACAGTACCAGTTGGAGGGACCTGACCATCAAGAGCTGGCCAGGTAAGCATGATGGAATTCACTAGTTCAGGAAGAAGATTCCTCCAGTCTGTGCCACAGCTTTGGGCCCAAGACAAAGCTGTGATGACATTTCTCTTGTTTTGAAAGCTGGTATACTCAATCCTTGGTTTCTATCGTTACATGAATTCCCAGAGGGCATAACTATGTTTGACAGGGAAGAGGATTTATAGCACCCCCTCCCCTCAGGAGAGTCCTGTGTGCCACCAAGGTATACAGAAGGAGCAAAGTGCTGTGTTGATCAGTGTGGGCCTCCATGTACTAATCACTATCATGACCTGCAAACTGTTGATCAAACAAATCCTCATACCCATTCAAAGGTCCCAGACGTCCTGATCCAGAGTAAACCACCAACAAGTACTGCCACATATATACACACCAACCCATATCCAAACACGTTTAGAATTCCAACTACATCCATGGAGGTGCCATAGAATCAGTGTATAATGAACAAATTCAGAGGAAAGAGTGATGACGTGCAGGCATTTCATTCACACACACAGTTGCAGCAAGTGTGACAAGGTCATTCTAGCGGTTGACAGAACCAATGCTAATCCAAGAGGCTCAGGGTCAAGTACAAAAGAGGTTGACCCTAAACACACAGCACCTAGCTCATCTCACAAGCAAATGCCTGCCAAATCTCCTTCAAATCCAGGATGAGAGGTGAAACTCTCTCGTGCTATGAGTAAATCTTGAGGTAGCAGAGAGAGAGCGCAAGACAGTGAACAGGTTACTGGGCATAATGACTACCTGTGGTCCCACTCATCATAGATATAAAGATCCAGGATTTGATAAAGTTCATCCCTCTCGAATTGACACTTCTGGATTTCAAATTTGAGTTCCTCCAGTTCCTTTAGACACTCCTCTTGCTGACTGATGACATTTTGGGATGATGCCTTCCTACCAAAACCTGTAGACAGATAAACCCAAGTGAATTTGCATATTTGAACCAATGGGCAGAATAGATCATTCTGAATCCGAAAAGGAGGTTGAGGAAGGGGAAATGGTAGAGACTGGGTGAATCCCTGAAAGAGCAGAAAAGCTTTCTTAAAGGTTGATTCTTAAGCTATGTCCCTGTTCCCAACCTCTAATGCCATACACGTGCCACACTCACTATTACACAACCCGTGGCACTGAAAGTTATAATATGACTGAGACATAAACATCTGCGACATTGTTATATCAGATGTGGTGCAGATAATCCTGGAGTTCATAATGACTTCATAATGTTTAGCACCATCAAGCTCTAACCAAGTGTGGTCCAGCCCAAAGTGTCTGAGAACTCAATTCATGACTAGGGGTGCATCCTTCCTTGTTCTCGCCATCAAGACTTATGTAACGTACAGTAATCTAGAGGATGAAGTACTTCAACTCCCAAACATGGATGGTTACATTGTTAATCTCACAGTGCCTCCTCCTGCCAATCATTGACACTCATAGTTAAAAAGCTTCAAGAAAAGACACTGAAGTCTTACAACTTTATGGCTTTCTCTCAAATTAAAGATCAGGAACTCCTGACTCTTGGTTTGCCTTTGAAAAATCCCAAGGCTCCTGCTTGTAAGGCCTAGTCTTAGAAGGCACATCTCAAACCTACCTCCTTGAGGATGTTCCCCAACTCTGCCCAAGACTCACCAAGCCTTCCCAAGAATGATTTCCTCCTTCCTGTTTCACTAGAGAGGGGGTCAGCTTCCCTCTGACCTGGTGCGGTCTCTCCTTGATCAACACTTTCCTTCCGAAATAGCCTGAGCAGCTGGCGAAACATGCCTGCTTGTGAACCCAAAGGGAACTGAAGGAATATCCCAAAGGCAGTTGGTGTCACCACAACACTGGTGACATCACAGAAGATTCTAGGGATCTCTTAGATACAATAGAGTGTCCAGTGAACGGCTTACTGGTGATGTCACTGGAAAATTCTATGGCCTACCTACTAACCAGCTCTCCCCACACTGATGAATTTCTGTGGGGACCCTTTCCTCCAGTCTCCCATGTGTCACTGGGAATACCATTTGGCAACCTCTATTTCAAAGCTAGATATGTCTCTCTGCTTCATTAGAAGTCAACAATGCTTTTGCTGCGGAGGGTTTCTTACAACCCTGAATTGGAGAACAGATTTTTCTTAGCACCCAAATCTCTAGGGACCAAGGAGGAGGGAGATTTTTCTTAAAAGTAAATCTACTACTCGAGACAATGCATGTGACATGTATTTCGATTTCTAAGCTTTTTCCCTTTTTCTGGAGGCCAATATATTTCTTCTATACCTCTGAGTGTATAAAACCTGGAAATATTTGCTTACTGTGCAGTCCTTGAAAGCCGACCTTGTTTCCATTTACATATCCATGTATTTCACAAAATCAATGGTCTATAATCCTATTTTTTTGCAATAAAAACTCCTTTTCCTTGGGAACATAGGGATCAACTACAGAGCATATATAAAACAATAAATTTCTGTCTATTTTATATATTATGGAGGACATCCTCCCTTTCTCAAATATAACAAGACAATTAAATTGGACATCAGTGAGCAAATGTCAACCTGGACCTTGTGTTACTACATTGTAACTATATAACCATCACTTCTCCAATATCCTTCTCCGTGAATAGACAAGTCTAGGCATGAGAATATTGGGGACTACAACATGATCTTTTACTTGTAGCAAACATAAGAATCAGGAGGACGGGAAGGGAGTGGAATGGTCTGAGTTCAGGTTGAACCTCAATTTTAATGGGTCCATACGTTCAGGAGGGAGTCTATTTGGCATTGTGATATACGGATTCTGTCTTCTTATCATAGGTGTTATAATAATTCAACATGAATGTGTGCTATAATGCCAGCCCACCTCAGAGATGTAAGAGTGAAAATCATGTCTGACCTTTCTGGGAAGAACTCTCCCTTTTACTACCATCTGGAGTTATACAACATCACTATACAAAGCTCAGAAGAGAGGGGTGCAGATGTGAGGGCCTTAGAAGTTGAGGATCTTTTCTACTGATTAAGCCACTTGTTTTTCCTATGTTATTTTTCCCTTGCTCTTTTACTAATGGTGGCTGACTTCTTTCCTGGCCTGAGGTAAACTGGAGTCCAATCTTTTGGATTACCGAACCTTCTATTTTCGAGATGACAGTCCCACCAAGGGTCCTACTGCATACAGAAGGTATGAATAAGTCTCAGGGGCTGGAGTAAGTTAAAAAGGTCTGTTACAACAAAGAACTGATTAAGAAAACAAGAGCCCAGTTCTCATCAAGATCACAGTTGTATGAGATTAAGAAAATGTGAATAGGGCATCGGGTGAAAGATAAATTATTTAGGAGGTCATAGGCCTAGAAGGGTTATCCTTTGATCTCAGTGGCGCTGCCATTCTTTCTGCCATTCCTCGTTCTCTGCCACAGGACCAGAGACTTCCCCATACAAATGGCTGGCCTTGCCAAAGACCTGGCAGGGCTTCTCCCTGTAGAATAGGACATGTAGAGTCCTTGAGGACTCACCAAGCGGTCTCCTCCACACAGGTTCCTTGTTGTCAAAGGGAAATGTTCCTGCAGAATCCTGCCATGGCAGCAGGAATTTCAACCTGGCTGCTCTTGGTCCAATTCACTGGGTGCAGGCCTGAGGCCCAGGGGTATCTGGGGAAAGAAGCAGCACACACTACCTCACAGCTCTCTCTTTGTTGGATGCAACTGCTAGGACTGTGATAGGATTTTTGTTTCTTTGTGTGTTTAATAGAAATACCTACAAAGCTGATTAAAGTTGCAACATGCCTTCATACCCAGAGTGCAGAATGTTTTTACATCGTTGTCGTTCCTGTTTTATGTTTGGATTTTGTTTTTTAATCCCCTCAGGAAATTTCCGTGTGCTTAGAATGTTAAGCACATGCTCAGGAGGGATCGATTATTCAAGTTAGGCAAAGCTTTTGTTCTCACCATCCACTCCACAGATGATGCCATTACTTACTTTGAAATAAGAAAACAGTCATAGAGAAGTAAATTAACCTGTAAGCTATCACAGAAGAAACACATCATGATTGTGGAGTGGCACCCCAGTATTTTGTATTTCCTAAGTTATTTTTATTTTAAACTTTTTTATTGGATTTTTTTTGGGTACATTTCATCTTTTTTAAATCCTTAAAGGTATCTTTTATTCCTCTCCTCCCATTTACAAGGTGGGATTTCACCTGTGATTGTTAGTCCAGATAGTTTGGTCAATGGCTTAGATATCACCTTGGCCTAGTTTCCTTGGCATAAGCTGTGTTAGAAGCAGACTCAAAGATTCAGGACCAACAAATAATGAATTCCACTACATCTGGATACCTAGACTCACAGCCAGGAAGGCACTGGATTTCCATTCACTATTTAAACAAAAGATGCAGTTCATTAACATGTAAAAAAATTTCTCATGTATATTAAAGTGTTTACCATGATCATACAGTTTTTCTTTCTTTTTTTTTTTTTTGGAGCTGGGGACCGAACCCAGGGCCTTGCGGTTGCTAGGCAAGTGCTCTACAGCTGAGCCAAATCCCCAACCCGATCATACAGTTTTTCAAATACCTGGCATTCATCTTTTTCCAAATCCTAAAATTTCTTTCTTATTCACAGTTTCTTTTTCTGAATATTTCTTAGTATTATTATCATTATTTAAAATTTTAGTTTTTTAAATATATATACATTTTTTATTCAAAACTTATTCCGTTTTGCAGCTTTTGGTCCTTAAGCCCCCCTGCCGTGCCCTCTCCCATATGTATGGTCCCCCAATCCACGCCACTTAGAAACCCCTTCCCGGACAATCCCCTGCACTGAGGGTCCCACCTTGTTAAGAACAAGGGCTTCCACTTCCACAGGTGCCCCAACAAGGCTATTCTCTCCTACATATGCAGTTGGACCACTGGGTCAGTCCATGTATAGTCTTTTGCTAGTGGTTTATTTGGTTGGCATTGCTGTTCATATGGGGTTGCAAGCCCTTCAGCTCTTTGAATCCTTCCTCTAATTCCCATAAAGGGCGTCCTGTTCTCAGTTCAGTAGTTTACTGCCAGCACTTGACCTCTTTATTTGTCATGCTCTGGATGTGTCTCTCAGGGGAGATGTATATCCGGTCCCTTTCAGTAAGCACTTTTTAGCTTCATCAATCTTACCTAGTTTTGGTGGCTGTATATATGTGGGCCACATGTGGGGCAGGCTCTGAATGGCTGTTCCTTCGGTCTCTGCTTTAGATTTGGCCTCCTGTGGATATTTTTGTTCCCCATTTTAAGAAGGAGTGGGAGCATCTGCACTTTGGTCATCCTTCTTCTTGAGTTTTCTGAGATCTGTAGATTGCATCTTGGGTAATTTGAGGTTTTGGTCAATATCCACTTATCAATGAGTGCATATTGTCAATGAGGGGTGCTGAGTACCTGGAAGAGAATGAGGGACAAGAGACGCGAAGAAGGACGCCAAGACAAGAGTCTGATCAAGGTGACAATTTTATTTTTCCCCAAGGATGAATTTGTACCATAAAAAGGTAAGAGAGAGAGGGGTGAAGTAAGAAACATTTACGCACGCCAAGGACACAATATTCGTGTGGTCAGGGAATTGGCTGATGTTGACAGGATGTCAGAAAGATCACAGGTTTGTCATATCTATTAGTCAGCAGGCTGTTGGTTTTTCAGAAAGGTTACAGGTCATGACATTGGGTATCTTAACATCACACATTATCATATGATTATTCATCTTGACCACCACATTTGTATTAGTCTTCTGAGGTGGCTGTGGATTTTCCATGAACCCAGTCATACTTAATGCTAACCATAATAATAACATCAATAATGGAGGGCTTCAAGGCCATTGCTCCCAACAGCATACCAAGTGTGTTTTTCTGTGATTGGATTACCTCACTGTGGATGATATTTTCTAGTTCTTTCCATTTGCCTATGAATTGAACGTAGTCATTGTTTTTGATAGCTGAGTGGTACTCCATTGTGTAGATGTACCACATTTTTCAAATCCATTCCTCTGTTGAAGGGCATCTGGGTTCATTCCAGCTTCTGGCTATTATGAATAAGGCTGCTATGAACTTAGTGCAGCATGTTTGTTGTTGTATGTTGGAGCATCTATTGAGTATATGCCCAGGACAGGTATAGCTGTGTGCTCAGGTAGTGGAATGTCCAATTTTCTGAGGAACCTTCAGACTGATTTCCAGAGTGCTTGTACCAGTTTGCAATCCCAGCAACAATGGACGAGTGTTCCTCTTTCTCCACATCCTCGCCAGCATCTGTTGTCACCTGAGTTTTTGATCTTAGACATCCTGACTGGTGTGAGGTGGATTCTTAGGGTTGTTTTGATTTGCATTTCCCTGATGACTAAGGATGTTGAGCATTTCTTTATGTGCTTTTCAGCTGTTCGATATTCCTCAGCTGAGAATGTTTTCTTCAGCTCCGAACCCCATTTATTAACAGGGGTGTTTGGCTCTCTGTACTCTAACTTCTTGTGTTTTGTGTATACTTCGGATATTAGTCCTCTATCAGATGCAGGATTGGTCAAGATTTTTTCCCAATCTGTAGGTTGCCTTTTTGTCCTAATGACACTGTCCTTTGCCTTACAGAAGCTTTTCAGTTTTATGAGGTCCCATTTGTCGATTCTTGATCTTAAAGCATAAGCTATTGGTATTTTGTTCAGGAAATTTTCCTTAGTTCTTATGTCTTCGGGACTCTTCCCTACTTTTTTTCAATTAATTTTAGTGTATCTGGTTTGATGTGGAGGCCCTTGATACACTTGGACTTAATCTTTGTCCAGGGCAATAAGGATGGGTCAACTTACATTCTTCTACATGCTTACCTCCAGTTGAACAAGCACCACTTGTTAAAAATGCTATGTTTCTTCCATTGAATGATTTAACTCCTTTGTCAAAGATCAAATGACCATAGGTGTGTGGGTTCATTTCTGTGTCTTCAATTATGTTCCACTGATCTGCCTGTCTGTATGCCAATACCATACAAACTATTGCTCTGTAATACTGCTTGAGGTCAGAGATGGTGATTCCCCCAGAAGTTCTTTTATTGTTGAGTATAGTTTTTGCTATCCTGGGTTTTATGGTATACCAAATGATGGCAAATTGCACTTTCTACCTTTATAAAGAATTGAGTAGGAATATTGATGGTGATGGCATTGAATCTGTATATTGCTTTTGGCAAAATAGCCATTTTTTACCATATTCATCCTGCCAATCTATGAGCATGGGAGATCTTTCCATCTTCTGAGATCTTCTTCAATTTCTTCAGAGACTTGAAGTTCTTGTCATACAGATTTTTTACTTGCTTGGTTCAAGTAACAGCAAGTTATTTTACATTATTTGGGACTATTGTGAAGGCTGTCATTTCCCTAATTTCTTTCTCAGCTTGTTTACCCTTTGAGTAGAGGAAGAGTACTGAATTGTTTGAGTTAATTTTATACCCGGACAGTTTGCTGAAATTGTTGATCAGGTTAAGTAGTTCTCTGGTGGAATTTTGGTGGTGCTTATGTAGACTATCATATCATCTTCAAATATTAGTATTTTGACTTCATCCCTTCTAATTTTTTCCCTTTGACCTACTTTCATTGTTTGATTGCTATGGCTAGGACTTTAAGTACCATATTGAAAAAGTAGGGAAAGAGTGGTCAGCCGTGTCTAGTTCCTGGTTTAGTGGGATTCCTTCAATTTTCTCAGTTTAGTTTGATGTTAGGTACTGGTTTGATGTATTTTGCATTTTCCTATATTTAGATATGGGCCTTTAATTCCTGATCTTTCCAGGACTTTATTAATGAAAGGGTAATGAATTTTGTCAAATGATTTCTCAGCATCTAATGAAATGATCATGTGTTTTTTTTCCTTTGAGTTTGTTTATATGGTGAATTTCGTTGATGGATTTCTGTATATTAAACCATCCCTGCATCCTTGCCATGAGGCCTACTTGATCATGATGGATGATCATTTGGATGTGTTCTTGGATTCAATTTGCAAGAATTTTATTGAGCATTTTTGCATCAATATTCATAAAGCAAACTGATCTGATTTTCTTTATGTTTGTTGTATCTTTGGGTGGTTTAGGTATAAGAGTAATTGTGGCTTCATGGAAGGAATTTGGTAGTGCTCTGTCTGTTTGTATTTTGCGGAGTATTTTGGACAGTATTGGTATGAACTCTTCTAGGAAGGTCTGATAGAATTCTGCACTAAATCCATCTGGTCCTGGGCTCCTTTTGGATGGGAGATGTTTAATAGCAGTTTCTATTTCTTTAGGAGTTATGGGGTTGTTTAGATGGTTTATTTGTTCCTGATTTAACTGTGGTACCTGGTATCTGTATAGAAAATTGTCCATTTCCTTCACATTTTCCAGTTTTGTTGAATATATGTTTTTGTAGTAGGATCTGATGATCTTTTTAATTTCTTCAGATTTTGTTGTATGTCTCCCTTTTATTTCTGATTTTATTAATTTGGATACACTCTCCGTGACCTCTGGTTAGTATGGCTAAGTGTTTATTTATCTTGTTGATTTTCTCAAAGAACCAGTTCCTGGGTTTGCTGATTCTTTTGATACTCAGTTTTGTTTCTTCTTGTTTGATTTCAGCCCTGAGTTTGATTATTTCCTGCCTTCTACTCCTCTAGGGTTTATTTAATTTTTTTTCTAGTGCTTTTAGGTGTGCCGTCAAGCTGATGACAGATGCTCTCTCCTGTTTCTTTTTGCAGGCACTCAGAGCTGTGAGTTTTCCTCTTTGCACTGCTTTTATTGTGTCCCATAAGTTTGAGTATGTTATATCTTCACTTTCATTAAGTTCTAAGAAGTCTTTAATTTCTTTCTTATGTCTCCAATGAACAAGTTGTTATTGACTTCAACTTCCATGTATATGTGGGCTTTCTGTCCTATTTGTTGTTATTGATCAGCAGCCTTAGTCTGTGGTTTTTTGATAAATGCATGGGATTACTTCTATCTTCCTGTACCTGTTGAGGCTTGTTTTGTGACTGATTATATGGTCAATTTTGGAATAGGTTCCATGAGATGCTGAGAAGAAGGTATATCCTTTTGTTTTAGTATGGAATGTTCTATAAATATAAGTTAAATCCATTTGTTTCATAACTTCTGTTAGTCTTTCTATGTCTCTGTTTAATTTCTGTTCCCTTGATCTGTCCATTGATGAAAGTGGTGTGTTTAAATCTCCAACTATTATTGTTTGTGGTGCAATATATGATTTTTTTTTGAGCTTTAGAAAGGTTTCTCATTGTTTAGGGACACAACTGCTATATACTTTACAAATATAGCAATAACCCAGAACATCCGCAGGAAGCCTGTGACCATTGGCCACACGAAGATGAATGTCTTTCAAAGTTCATCATGATTTTTGGTAAGATCTTCCGCATAATTGGTGGCTTGGCTTCCCATAAACATGGTCCAGTTGTCTAGAATCTCCTCCTTGGTTAGCATCTCATCCTTGCTTTTGTCTGACTCATATACCAGATGCCAGGCCTCAGCCTGTGCATGGTCATAGTCCTGAGGGAGGATCCAATGGTGAATCTCATCCTAATCCAGTTTCCCATCCTTGTTCAGATCTAGGAAATCATTGAACTGCTCCCCAGACAAAACCCAGTCTGTCATAGGGGAATTGTCCACATGGGAAAAAGATGTCCAAAATGTACTCATCCTGGTCCACAAAACCATCCCCGTTCTTGTCGATATCCTCCAGGGTTTCCAGAACTACAATCTCCTTCATATGCTTTAAATCCTCTTAGTGTAGAAAAGCAATGAACCAGTCTTGAGTAGCTGTCAGGTCACCGTCAAGGCCTTAAACCTCCTCTCATTTCACCTTTTTTTTTTTTTTTTTGGCTTTGAATCTTTTTATTGGATAATTTTAACTTACATTTTTTTGTTGTTTTCAGTTTTTTTTAAATTTATTTAATACTTAATAATAATTCTTTGGTTTCCGGGCAAACATCCCCCTCCCCCTCCCCTGCCTTATGGGTGTTCCCCTCCCAACCCTCCCCCCATTGCCGCCCTCCCCCCAACAGTCTAGTTCACTGGGGGTTCAGTCTTAGCAGGACCCAGGGCTTCCCCTTCCACTGATGCTCTTTCTAGGATATTCATTGCTACCTATGAGGTCAGAATCCAGGGTCAGTCCATGTATAGTCTTTAGGTAGTGGCTTAGTCCCTGGAAGCTCTGGTTGCTTGGCATTGTTGTACATATGGGGTCTCGAGCCCCTTCAAGCTCTTCCAGTTCTTTCTCTGATTCCTTCAACGGGGGTCCTATTCTCAGTTCAGTGGTTTGCTGCTGGCATTCGCCTCTGTATATGCTGTATTCTGGCTGTGTCTCTCAGGAGCGATCTACATCCGGCTCCTGTCGGTCTGCACTTCTTTGCTTCATCCATCTTGTATAATTGGGTGGCTGTATATGTATGGACCACATGTGGGGCAGGCTCTGAATGGGAGTTCCTTCAGTCTCTGTTTTAATCTTTGCCTCTCTCTTCCCTGCCAAGGGTATTCTTGTTCCCCTTTTAGAGAAGGAGTGAAGCATTCACATTTTGATCATCCGTCTTGCGTTTCATTTGTTCTAGGCATCTAGGGTAATTCAAGCATTTAGGCTAATAGCCACTTATCAGTGAGTGCATACCATGTATGTCTTTCTGTGATTGGGTTAGCTCACTCAGGACGATATTTTCCAGTTCCAACCATTTGCCTACGAATTTCATAAAGCCGTTGTTTTTGATAGCTGAGTAATATTCCATTGTATAGATGTACCACATTTTCTGTATCCATTCCTCTGTTGAAGGGCATCTGGGTTCTTTCCAGCTTCTGGCTATTATAAATAAGGCTGCGATGAACATAGTGGAGCACGTGTCTTATTTATATGTTGGGGCATCTTTTGGGTATATGCCCAAGAGAGGTATAGCTGGATCCCCAGGCAGTTCAATGTCCAATTTTCTGAGGAACCTCCAGACTGATTTCCAGAATGGTTTTACCAGTCTGCAATCCCACCAATAATGGAGGAGTGTTCCTCTTTCTCCACATCCTCGCCAGCATCTGCTGTCACCTGAGTTTTTGATCTTAGCCATTCTCACTGGTGTGAGGTGAAATCTCAGGGTTGTTTTGATTTGCATTTCCCTTATGACTAAAGATGTTGAACATTTCTTTAGGTGTTTCTCAGACATTCGGCATTCCTCAGCTGTGAATTCTTTGTTTAGCTCTGAACCCCATTTTTTAATAGGGTTATTTGTCTCCCTGTGGTCTAACTTCTTGAGTTCTTTGTATATTTTGGATATAAGGCCTCTATATGTTGTAGGATTGGTAAAGATCTTTTCCCAATCTGTTGGTTGCCGTTTTGTCCTAACCACAGTGTCCTTTGCCTTACAAAAGCTTTGCAGTTTTATGAGATCCCATTTGTCGATTCTTGATCTCAGAGCATAAGCCATTGGTGTTTTGTTCAGGAAATTTTTTCCAGTGCCCATGTGTTCCAAATGCTTCCCTAGTTTTTCTTCTATTAGTTTGAGTGTATCAGGTTTGATGTGGAGGTCCTTGATCCACTTGGACTTAAGCTTTGTACAGAGTGATAAGCATGGATCAATCTGCATTCTTCTACATGTTGACCTCCAGTTGAACCAGCACCATTTGCTGAAAATGCTATCTTTTTTCCATTGGATGGTTTTGGCTCCTTTGTCAAAAATAAAGTGACCATAGGTGTGTGGGTTCATTTCTGGGTCTTCAATTCTATTCCATTGGTCTATCTGTCTGTCTCTGTACCAATACCATGCAGTTTTTATCACTATTGCTCTGTAATACTGCTTGAATTCAGGGATAGTGTTTCCCCTGGAGGCATCTTTTTAAAGCTGTGATGATCAGAGCTATCTTGGAATTCAGCAAGGTTTCCGAGGTAGTAGCCATAGGTGGCTGCTTGTATTCTTACCAGGAGATCTTTTCCTCTATGTCCCTATCATAATTCTTCCAGAGTTTAGCCACATTATGGTAGATGTATCTTTTCTGTACCTGTTTGACCCAAACTTTCAGGTCTTCAGAAGTAACAAGGCCGCCTCCATCACTGTCAATTGGATCAACAATTTTCCTCAGCCTCTCCTGCTCTCATCCAGGATTAGCTATCATAGGTCTTGGAGTCCTCCTTGCCCAGGAAGACCTCATGATCGTACAGGAAGCTGTGCTTGTTCTCTGGTGGCCACTAGCCCTGCTCTGAATCGGGACAAACGAAGTGCTCCTTGCTCATCATGCTTTTGGCCCTGAACGCCAAGACCAGTGCCAGCAGCAGCCCATGGAGTGTCCCAGGCTGACATCTGGCACCAGAGTCGTGATCAAAGGGAGGCAGCAGGGAAGTAGGGGCTCAGAGCACCTTAGCCGCTGTCCATCCCCCAGAGAGTGCTTTTGTTACATTTCAAATGTTATCCCTTTTCCTGGTATCCCATCCACAAAACCCCTTATAACATGCCTCCCCCTTCTACTATGAGGGTGTTACCACACCCACCCAAACACCGAGGCCTACCTGCCTCCCTGTTCTGTTTTCCCCTATGCTGGGCCATCAAGCCTTGACAAGACTAAGGGCTTCTCCTCCCATTTGTACCCAAGAAGGCCATCCTCTTCTACATATGCAGCTGTAGCCATGGGTCTGTCCATGTGTACTCTTTGGATGGTGATTTCAGCCCTGGGAGCTCTGGTTGTTTCTTACTGTTGTTCTTATGGGGCTTTACAGCCCTTCAGCTCCCTCAATTCTTTCTCTTACTTCTCCATTGGGGACCCTGATCTCAGCTGAATTGTTGGCTGCAAGCATCTGCCTCTGTATTTTTCATGCTCTTTACCCCACTCTTTTGAGCAGATCACCACAGAGCAACGAAGATGTATTGTCTTGGAGTGATGATCTGTAGACAAATAGATGATTTCTTAATTCCTAAGGATGGTTCTATAAGAATTCCTAAAATTAGATTAGTAATTTTAAGCTTTTATAATAGGACTGCTATTATGTTTTATCTGGTAATCAAAATTGCATTGAAATCTCTTCTATTCTTAAAGTGTCATGAGTGAATTGCTTCTGCAATACCAAGCAGGCATCTACAAATTATAGCCCATCCTAAGAGGGTGTAAACCAATTAACCAAAGTTCATAAAAAGAGAACTAATGATTTCCTATAGGTACAAGGACTTAACATAATTGACTGGATTTGCCTATATGTAATTTCACTTATTCTTTTCTCATAAAAATTACAGCTTTTAACTCTCCATGAACGTGCAGAACTAGTGACAGATGGTGACGGTTTATCCTGATGATTACTCTTCATGGATATGCATGTAAACATTCCCTGTCGTAAACTGATTATCCAACTTATGATTTGAATTCCTGTGCAAACTTGTGGTGAACTTTTCACCATGTGATGCTGTGTTCAGAAAGATATACAAATGCTGAGGACAAAGAGAGAGAAAGCTTTTTAGACAGAACTGAACAGAACAGAACAGGACAGAACTCAAGAAGAACTTAGAAGTAAAGGCATAGCGTTGAGAGTAAGGCATTGAGAGTAAGGAAATTATTGTGACATAGAGCAAGAGGAAAGGAGATCAGAAGAAGAGAGCAAGGAGAACCTTTTAAGCCAAACTTTATGGAGGCAAAACTTTGTAGAAACTTTTAGGAAAACTGAAGAACTTAGAAATAAAGGTTAAAATCACTGCTCTTCAGCCTTCAGCCTGGCTCACTGGCTAGCCTCTGCTCTTCAGTCAGGCTCACTGGCTAGCTTCTGCTCTTCAGTCAGGTTCACTGGCTAGCCTCTGCTCTTCAGCCTGGCTCACTGGCTAGCCTCTGCTCTTCAGTCAGGCTCACTGGCTAGCTTCTGCTCTTCAGTCAGGCTCACTGCCTAGCCTCTGCTCTTCAGTCAGGCTCACTGGCTAGCCTCTGCTCTTCAGTCAGGCTCACTGGCTAGCTTCTGCTCTTCAGTCAGGTTCACTGGCTAGCCTCTGCTCTTCAGCCTGGCTCACTGGCTAGCCTCTGCTCTTCAGTCAGGCTCACTGGCTAGCTTATGCTCTTCAGCCTGGCTCACTGGCTAGCCTCTGCTCTTCAGTCAGGCTCACTGGCTAGCTTCTGCTCTTCAGTCAGGCTCACTGGCTAGCCTCTGCTCTTCAGTCAGGCTCACTGGCTAGCCTCTGCTCTTCAGTCAGGCTCACTGGCTAGCCTCTGCTCTTCAGCCTGGCTCACTGGCCTATGGGGCCCTAGCACATTGCTTAACTATCTACTCATGACTGCCTGACCACGCTGACCACCTGACCGCCCTGACTTCTTAAAGTCGTCCTCTAGAAAGAGCACAAGAAACCAAAGAGAAACACCACAGCAAACTTTTCCCATGGGCTTTGCTTAAGATTAAGTACTTTCATTATTTTTTTTAAAAAGTGAAATATAATTTCCGCTATTCATATGGCCAAGAGAACTGTGCAGTAGTCATT
The DNA here is from genome assembly GCF_021556685.1 of Rattus norvegicus. Lineage (NCBI taxonomy): Eukaryota > Metazoa > Chordata > Mammalia > Rodentia > Muridae > Rattus > Rattus norvegicus. The sequence continues at coordinate 21,654,221 of NC_141542.1, forward strand.
ACTTTATGGAATTTGAGGGTAAATCAAAAGATTCATTTATTCTATTACCATGTTATCTGTGTACTGTATGATGTATCTTTAGAAAACGCAACACTATATTCCTAAAGTCTAGATGTTTTAAGACATCACCTCATGGAGAAACTTAACTGCTTACCTATCTAGACTGGCCTCTTTTGCTATACTGCAGGTACAATCAAGTTTCCACACTACTTCCATGATTTTCAAGAATGATTAAGAGAAAAATAAGTTGAACATAATGGCCAGAAAGGGGATTCTGACAAGTTGTCATATGTGGGACAAGATACCAAGCTATGAATGGTAAGCCGAAAACCACCTGTTCCCGAAAGTAACAGAACTTACAGAAAATACATCCTTTCTTATCATTCCTCCTCCCCAATGGTCAGAGATTTATTGAGCACCTACTACAATCCTAGCCCTGTGCATCTAAGGGTGCAATGGTGAATAAAAAAATTAATAAAAAGCTTCATTATGGAATAAAGAGAAATGAAACATAACTTTGAAACTCAGAGTTCAATATAAGCAATATCACCATTTCTTTAACTGGTGATTTCTGAAAACTTCATCATTTTTCCATGGGCTTCTACAGTAATGATACTCAGTCTCAATTTTGTAAGACACAAATAGGCAACTCACACTTCATTCTTGGCTCCCACAACTGTCAAAGGGAACAACACTGTCGCTGTCCATTGTGCTTCCCTATCAATCCTGCTATGGATGGTAATACATTCCAGTCTTTTAAATGTGTAAACAGGCCACCACTTGAGGGGAAAGTTATTATAATTACCCAAACAATATACTCTCTAAAATTTTCACATACATTTTACTGATATCACAAAGCAAATTCACCACAAATATTTAACCAATTCAAACAGAAACATTGAATAGCTCTGCAAATAGGATCAATAATCACATTCACTTGAAAACAACTATCATGGAAACAAACGACGTAATAGGAGAAAAGATACATCAGTAAAAGCTCCACAAGCAGCAAAAAAGACACTACATTTCTTGGTTTGAAAGTTAGGTGATACACTTGATCTTTAAAGACAGGCAATGTACTTGATCTTTAAGCCCTGTCCACATAGAAACTGCAGTAGATGACAATCTTTTGTAAGATTTATTTATTTATATGTCAGACAATGCAGCTGTCTTCAGACACACCAGAAGAGGGCATCAGTACTCATTACAGATGGTTGTGAATCACCATGTGGTTGCTGGCATTTGAACTCAGGACCTCTGGAAGAACACTTGGTGCTCTTACCCACTGAGCCATCTCTCCAGTCCTCACAATGGCCTCTTACACAGCATCACAGTGGTCTATTTCACTAGATGGCTCCAGGGTGATAACAGAGAAACTTTCACAGTTCCTGAGCACTTCTGAGTTCAAACACCACCAGTGCCCACTCTGTGCTGTTGGCACATTCTGACCTTCTCCTAAGGGTTGTCAGCCACAAAAGGGACGGGTTAGCACCAGACAGCATTCACTGCCCTATCCTAAAAACCCCCTCGATTCTGAAAAAGCCACATTCCATGCTTGCTCCATATTTGAGGAAGCCAAATGGTTGATCTGGCTCAAGGCTCTACTTTTCTTAGCACATCAACTTTCTTTTTCCACTTCTTGTCACAAGAAGTATTTTTTTTATGCTGCAACTACACTGCAATGTGTGAAGGAAACCACCATAAACTCTGGGTGTCACCTCTTGAAATTTAAAATTCACAAAACAATTCATGGCTTTCTAATCAGCACCATGGAAAATAAACAAAAACAAGCAAAACCATTCCAAAGGAACTTGCTGATCTGGAGGCCTGCTCATGGCAGGCAGGAAAGAATTAAATTATGCAGAACTGTAATCTCTCAGAGCTCTGGAGGCTAAAAAAGAGGAAATCTCTGTTTATGTTCCCTTTCTCCGAGTAATTGAAGGAGGGTATTTTACATCCTCCAAATACAATCTCTTGCAAGGGGCAACCAATTTCAAAGTAGATCAGAAAAAAATCTATTAAATAATACATTCATTGCCTGAGGTTTTAAGAAAATATTTTCCCAGGATCCCCGTCCATTAACAGCACACTCCAGATTACCTCTCCATTCTTTCCCAATGCCTTGGGCTTTCCAATCCCTACTTCAGCTCTCCATACATCCCTGAACCCTCCCTTCCCCTACCCTGCCTCCTTCTGCCACTGCTTTCCCAGGACAGGGGGAAGGGGAGGGAGGGGAGGGGAGGGGGCGGGGCCAGAACCAGCCAAGGACAGACGCGGGTCTCCTACCTACCTTGATTCTGTTGCTCTGGCGGTGCAGCCCGCCCTGCTTGCTGCTTGCTGTCCCTGGGGACCAGACCGGAGGTCGGGCTAGGGTCAGCGCGAGCTCCACGCCTCGAGGTCCCCTGGCCTGGGCTTCGTTCCTGGACACTGAGAGGCTGCAGTCTCCGTTGGAAACACCGCCGCTGTCATAGCGCGCCCTCCCGGGGCCGAGGTGACCCCAAGGCCGCTAAGGCCCGCTTCCCTGGTCTCTTCTTCTGCTTTTTCTTTTCTTTTTTTCTCTCTCTTTTTGTTCGCGACGTGGCGCCTGCGAAGAGCTCGTCTCCAGGAAGGAGGACATCGTGCAGGCAGAATCACCTCTGGGCCCTGCCGGGGTCAGAGAGGGAGAGAGAGGAGTCAGCTTGGGCGGCGGCGCCCCGGCTGCTGGCACCTGCGGAAGGAAAACTCGCCCAGGCACACGCGCTGCTGCCGGCGCCAAATATAACGCGCGTTCCCCGTCCCCTCAGGCCCCGCGCTCACCCACGAGCTCCGCGTGCCCTGAGGCCCGGCTCGGGCGCGGTCGAATGGCGGGGTGGGAAGGACACGTGTGCCCACTGCGTGGTGCAGGCAACACGCTGAAGTGCGACCCGCGGAGGCGCCTGGTGCCGAGCTCCCGGCTGCGCCCAGGCCTGTCAGTCCCCCTCAGGGCTCTGCGGAGGCCCAGGGCTGCTTCTGAGGCCCCCAGGCCCACCGTGACCTAACCGCGGCCAAAGCCTCCGGATCTTCCAGGTGCCCCAGGCTGGAGGCTTGGGCATGGCGATTGTGGTTGCCACTCTCCTAGGCCAGCTCAGCAGGGCACAAGCCACCACCTGCTGTCCTCACCTGAAGGCATCCTGACCTGGCTGTGAGCCCACATCCAGCAGGCGAGCCTCAGGGCACCGGGCCATGGTCTTGGGTCTGCACCTTGTTGCCAGCCCCTCACACATATGGCAGCATCACACATATGGCTCCTTCTACCAACCGCCACTAATTACCATTTGGACATTCCATCACAGTGTTCTCAAGAAGAAAGATGCAAACAAACACAAAAAGAATGAAATTTAAAATCTTTTTTATCAGGCTGGAGAGATGGCTTGGTGGTTAAGAGCACTGCTCCTCCATTGCTCCCAAGTTCAATTCCCAGCAACCACATGGTGACCCCGAGCCTCCAAACTCGAGGGTTTATATAGGGGAGGTTAGGGGCATTCGCGAGGTTACACATGATTGGTCAATTCAAATGGTGCACAGTTACGTTCGTCGCGAAATTACATCAGCAAGGAGTACGTGCTCTCTAGCAGCTCGGAAGGCAGGTAGGGTGGCTCATCTCACTCAGCGGGGTGAAGGAAGGGGAGGGGGTGGCTACAGATGGTCAATGTCCTTGGGGCTGATAGCTGGTTTGGCAAGTCCTATCTCTGGCTCTCCCTCAGGCACGTCCCGCCCTGCACATCCGGACTCTGAGTAACCTTTTTAAAACTCTAGTTCTGCAATACATGTCCATGAAGCTTTCACCAAGAATCCCCATTCTGTGTTCTAAAATACTATATATATACACACACACACACAGTGAATCCTCATTTATGGTCAGCTATGGGGATTGATTCTCTGGGAACCTGACTTTGAGATAGAGATAGATGTATAAATGTGTTTGACAAGTGATCTTGGGGACCATGGCTGTGACAAAGAGGAGAGAAGAGGATAGGGTGGAGAGCGCATTGGCTCTAATGCAGTCACAAGAGTATGCAGGCAGCCCTGTGTGGGGCTCAGGAGCTGGCCTGACCCTCAAGTCTTAGACTGCACTGGAACAAGCAGGAGGCCCGGCCTTAAATTCCCCATTGGCTAAGGACAAGGTTCCTGGTCAGAAACTAGTTACCACATTGTAACCACATAGCCATCCCTTCTCCAATATCATTCTTCCTGAATTTCAAAGTCCAATCATGAGGATATTTGGGGCTACACTCTGATCTTTTACTCAGAGCAAACATAAAAATCAGGTGGATGGGCAGGGAGTGGAATGGCCTAAGGTTAAGCTAAACCTCAATTTTAATGGGTCAATAAGTTCAGGAGGGAGTCCATTTGGCATTGTCATCTGTGGCTTCTGTGTCCTTATCCCGGGTGAGCTGACTCTGTGATACGATGCCACCGCAACTCACATATGTCAGGGTGAAAATTATGTATGACTTTTCTGGGAAGAACTCTGCCTTTTCCTACCATCTGGAGTTATACAACATCACTATGTACAGCTCAGAAGAGAGGGGTGGAGATTGTGGAGGCCTTAGAAGTTGAGGATCTTTTCTGATTAAGGCACATATTTTTTCCTGTATAATTTTTCCCTTGCTCTTTCACTAATGATGGTTGACTTCATTCCTGGCCTGAAGTAAACTGGATTCTAAGGTTTGGATTAGGGAAGCCCCTCTTTTTGAGATGATAGGCCCAGCAAGGGATCCCACTGCATACAGGTTCCTATTCCCAAGGAAGTTGTTGCTGCAGAATCACAGCATGGGGGCACCAGCACAGGATGTCTCCCAGCTTTCTCTCCTGCACTTGCTGCAAGTGGAATAAGGCTGTTTGTTTGTTTGTTTGTTTGTTTGTTTTTTTATTGGAAATTCCTACAAAGCTGGTCAGAATTAATACATGCCTTTAATACCAGCACCCACAAGGTATTTTTGGTTTTGCTTTTGTTTTTGTTTTATTTGATTTCATTATTTCTGTAATTGTTGTTAGGATTTTTATTGTTTTCTTTGGTAATTCCCTCTAGCTCTTCACTCTGTACCTAGAATGTGAAGCCTATGCTCTGCATGGTCCTATTATTCATGTTAAGAATTTTATTCTTACCACCAACACCACAGATGATCACATTATATACTTTCAAATCAGGAAAACAGGCATAAAGAAGAGAGCTATGTTGTTTGGTCTCAGGTAACCAGCCAATCAGGAGGGTAGGATGGCTTCCCATTGTTTTGGGTTAGGTAAGCTTCTGTTATTGAGATGAAAGGCCTCTGTTGAAACCTCCAGTTGAGTAACAGAGAGCCTTGAAAGACTGAAAGAGTGGTTGCACCTTGAAGGTGAAGGCTGGCCCTTCAGTGCCTCTGCAGCCTGAGGCAGAGTTCTGTTGTGAACACAAGAGCACTTGGCCAGAGATCATAGGGGACTGCATTTTGGTTGAGCCCTGAGACCTGGATGAGCAGAGGCCTCCACAGTCCTGATAAAGGGAAGCAGAGCCACATAGATGTGAAGGAACAATGGATCTTTGAACTGCATGTTCTCCACCTCATTTATCTTGTATACATAATATATGTAAATGACAAGGGCATCCTACTTTATCACATCTAGTCTCTCTATCTGTTAAAGCATGTGCAAATGTAAATACAGTAGAGTTAGTTCAGCAATACATTGTATCCCATTTTGTTAAAGAACTTTGTTTTATTTCTATTTATATATTTTTTCTTTTTCACTTTACGTTCTGCTCACTGACTACTGATACCTAATTACTCTCCCACAATCCTTCCCCAATTCTCCTGGCACAGTCTTCTCTGAGTGTATGAGGGCCAACTGTCTCAGTACCTCCCTTCTTTAACCAAAGCCTTTCCTGGGGGCATTGGTGAGGATGCTCGTTTTGAATGCCTTGGACTTGGCTTTCTTCATGTTCCAATTTGCTGGCTTTCGGAAGTTTGTGAAGAAATGTCTGTGAACTTGGCCCTTCATCCAGATGGTACACAAGAGGCAATGGTTTTGTTAATATTTTTGAGAGTATATTTCAGTCAAACCTATCCTACTAATATCCTAACAATGACAAAGGTAATGGGAGGCTACACATCTATTCCCTTAGTTTTCAGTTCTTCTCAGAGCAGCAGTGTGGAAGCCCACAAAGCTGGCAAAGTGAAGTGAGGTCAGGCAGGGGTCCTAAGAGCTCAGTCCTACATTCTTAGAGTAACTCCTAGGGATTTACCATATCCATACACCCGTAGCTCCATATGCACTGGACCCCAGGGAAGTGCTCAACATTCATTGCTTTTGCCACTCAGTTTGCCACAAACGTTAGAAATCTGAAAAGTTCAGGAAAATTGAAGGTGTGAATAAGTCCCAGTGACTGGAGTAAGCTCAAACAGTCTGTGACAACAAAGAACTGATTGAGCATCTAAGAGACAAGACCCTCACCAGGATCATAGTTTTATCCCAGTAAGAAAATTTGAATAATAAGTCTTCAGGTGAAAAGATAAATTAGGAGGTCATAGACCTAAAAGTTTTATCCTTTGCCCTCAGGGGAGCAGCCATTCTGTCAGCCTTTCCTGGCCCTCACACAGGATCAGAGTTCTCACCTGGAAGCAGGGTTATCTGGAAGGCACATAATACATATCCACAGACTCCTCTTTGGGTACAAACTGATAGGCAACTTCAAGGCTTAAAGTCATTCTCTCTCTCTCTCTCTCTCTCTCTCTCTCTCTCTCTCTCTCTCTCAGCTTGAGGCTGCACACACGCTGCATTCTTTTGTGCACTCCACTTTTTTTATTGCAGTTTTCTTTTCTCAAACTCCCACAATCATGCACACGTCTGTTCATTACCCTTTCATTCTCACACACACTCTTTATACACACCTCACACATATCTCACACACACCACATGCACTCTCCTGTCACGTACACACACAGTCTTCATACACACCTCATACATATCTCACACACACCACATGCACTCTCCTGTCATGCACACACACAATCTTCACACACACCTCACACATATCTCACACACACCACATGCACTCTCCTGTCATGCACACACACAGTCTTCACACACACCTCACATTCTCTCCTCACTCATTCTCAAATGCTCTCCTCATGCTCTCTCCCTGGCTCTCACATTTGTTCTCAGACTCGCTCCCTCATTAGCTCCCTCATTCCTTCTTCACATTCTCTTTCCACTCACTCTTCACATGCTCTTGTCATGCTCTCTCATTCGCTCTCACATTTGTTCTTACATTAGCTCTGTCATTTACTCTCTCATTCACTCCCTCATGCTCTCTCATTTAGTCTTCACATATTCTGTAGCCTTTCTCTTGCCCCAGTCCTTTATTAATAATCCAAAAGTGGGTAGAAAAAAGATATTTATAATCATTGCCAAATCAAATGCAAAGAATGACTACATTTCATCAAGAACTAAGAATTACAACTGTTCTCCAAAGTTTCAGGCTTGCCCTATACCCAGGCCTGTGGCCAATATAATAATAATAATTGTAAACTTATCATTATTTAAACTTTAACTCTTTACTTTTATACTTCAGAGTCCAAAGCTCTGTGTAGAGGGCTGCAATACGTTCGCCACCACTAGTTGGCGCTGTCTTCCACTGCGCCCCACGTGGTAGGTCAGGATAGACTCTGCCATTGCAAGATGGCTCCAACCTTCGCTGCGCCAGCCGGCCCCCCCTTTCAGGTAGTTAACTGTGCGCATGTGCAAGAGTGCCTTCCTGCCAGGTCTTTGCCCATTCCGGGGCGTGCCTGATGAGATCATGAGTAAGCAACCAATCAGGTGTGGATGCGTGCTCGAGGGTTAAATAGGCGTGCCTGGCCGAGGCGCGGGGCTTCTCCATGAGATAGGAATAAAGTATCACTCATAGCAAGAATTTCTATGTCTCGCGTGCTTCTTGCCGGCGGAAAGTCTCGCGTGGGACATTTGGTGCCGAGAAACCCGGGACAAAAACATCGCTGGTGCTACGAGAGGCCTCCGTTTCACGGAAGAAATTCAGAAGCTATGGAATACAGGTAAAAAACTCTGAGAGACCATGGCTAGCCTTGATCTGCTCCAACTCAGTCCCCTGCCGGACGCGGCAGGTGCCGCTGTGGTTGCTCTGGCAACCCTCGGGCTTTTTCTATTGACCTTTGAGTTTCTAGCTACCACCAAACGGCGTCAGAGGTCGCGTGGGAACTGCCCAGCTGTAACAGCAAAGCGGAGAGCGTTGGGGACAGGGAGAGACAGTGCGTCAGAAACAGAGTTAGAGAACGAATTAAAGAGTTTTAAGGGAAAAAGTGCACTTAAGAAAAGAGACCCTCTCGAGGACTTTAGATCCGAGGGAGAGAGAGAGTGGGGAAAAAACGCCCCGGGAGAGAACAAGGAAGGAGATAAACAGAACACAGTATTTTGGGAGAAAAACTTTGTCTTAGTGCTTATGAAATGTGTAATTAGGCTCCCGCGCCAACTCTGGGGACGCTGCGGCGTCCGGGCGCTGACGCGACAGCTTTACAGAGTCATACTGATCAGATTTGATAGAGGCAGACCGCCTGAAAATTTATTCAGGAGAATCAAACAAAAGGACATCTCAGTGCCCGTGCACAGCCTGATAGAGTTAATGTAATTGGGTTGTGAGTAAAGATACTCAGGGCTGTGTTTCACTTCCATACCATTGGCGAATATCGGTCGTACTGCTCAGATATCTCTCAGTGTCTTACAGAATTGGGTTTCAACACGTTGGTGGACTAGTCCAGGAATTGAGACAATCCATCGCCCATATCAGCTCCACTCGATGGATAGTCACCGTGAACACCATCTGGCTTTTTCCCCTCTTTCTCTATTGTTTGTCTCTGGTACACCAGGATGTCCCCATGTCTGTCAGTGTATGTATGTGGTTTTTGTTTCTCGTTGTCTAAAAGTTTTATGTTTCATGTTCAAAAGAAAAAAATGGTAAAAACTTTATCTGCTGGTCGTGCGCACCTTGACTTGGTTTTAACTAGCTTCAAGAAGGGAACAATGAATAAAAAACAGTTTTAATCAGGTCTTTGAAGCCCTGTGCCTAGAGCCAGGTGTCTAGATTAGCTAGAGAAGCTGACCAGAAGCTAAGCGTCTACAGGAGCTGATCTTAAAAGCGCCAACAGCTTCTTCATACAAGAGTTGATAGCTGTTTCTCTTAGAAAAATCCCTGACTGATTAATTGACTCAACAGGTGACAAGGTGCTTCTCTTAAAATCATAACAAAAGGGTAAAAATGGTGTTTGGTCTATATATTAAAGATAGGTGTAGCCACTTCAATTTTGTTTCTCATTGGTTTTAAATGTATAAATATGCTCTACTTGCCTTGGTTATGGACTATTGGCTTTCAAGTTATTGGATACGGTTAAAAAGGTATAATATTGGTAACAGAAAGTTGACATAAAGCTGGTAATCTGGATGGAGTCATTCTAGATAACATGTGACATGAGCCAACCTAGGGAAACAGGTCTAAATTGAGGTAATATTTTTATGGAACTCTTATCCTAGAAACCAGGCTTCTAAAAGAATTTAGGACATTGTCCCTTGAGGTATTGGAGACCGCACCATTGTGCGTCCAAATGTAAGAATTGACAGTCAAACTTTGTAACATAATAGATAGACCTGGGGTGCCTTGGAGACTAGATTGTTTGTTGGAGGTTGAGTTTTGCTTTCCAAAGTTGTGGCTTGCCCTGAAGTTATCCGTATTCTAATGCTAATTTCCACTGCCCAGAGAACAGCTGCCTAGTCACGTACTCAGAACTCAGGTGACCTCCTGGCTGTGTTCTGGTGTTACAAAGAGAACTTAAAGATTGTGATTTAAGATTGCCAGTGTTACATTGACTAACTCAAACATATTTTTAATTAAGGAAAAATCATACAGGTAGAGATTGTTACAAGATTTACGAAGGACTGATGAGGTTTTGGAACTTGTGAGAGCATTACAGCCAGTTTACTTACTCCAACTGCCATTTCAGGATAGATTTAGAGGATTGCTAACAGCCTCATGTTAGATAATTTTGTTGCTTCTTCAGTGTAAGAAGTTAGAACTTAAATCTTTCAATGTATATAGAAATTTTTACTACAAACCTTTGCTCTTAAAATGAGCTTTAATATTTGGGGAGTAGCTGTCACACTACTCCAGATAAGAATATTTGAAGCTAATTTTAAGCTTCTAAAGATATGTTAATTGGCTAAGTACCTCACCTTACCAGAGGACTTCGGTCTTTGTTATGCACATTGGAGATAAAGCTTCAGCTGTGTTAGTACAGAGTTGTGGACTAGAGTCATGGAAGTATTTTGAATGGAAACCTGGTAAAACATATCTTATTCCAAACAACAGTTAATTGGTTACTACTAAATACTGATATTTGGCCTATTACATATACAACTTTTTCAGGCAAAATTGATAATTTTACTCTTTACATGCTTTTGTACTTCCTGCATATTTGTGCGTACAACCCATAGGAAATGCGCTTAGTGCATTTATAGGTGGTTCATCTAATGAAAAGGCTACATATATGATTAGATCACTTGTTTATTCTCTTGAGTTTCTGCTGCTTCAGCACAGATTATTAAATTACATGCTTTAGCCGCTGTTTTTAAAATGTTAAAAAATCAAGCTTTCAATTCATATACTGATAGCCAATGTGTGGTTTGTGGTTTACAATTGATTTCAATTACTTAATGCTTTATTAGAGACAAGTTTTCTACATGAAATCAGTGAGTGATTTCAGTATAAATGTCTGACAACTCACTGTCCCTTCAGTGCTCTGGCTCAGACAACTAAACAAAACCATAGACCCAGCACTTTAAAAATGGTAATAGAATTGCTAACACACTCTCACGAAAAGAGGAAGACTACATTTGCTTACTTTCAACTCCCAGCTTCACCCTGCCAGCTCAGGGATTTCTAGTAAGACTGAATCTGGACAATATTTACAAGATTTGACATTTCTAATTAATGCTTATGTTTAGGTAAATAAAGTTTGTGAGGTGCTAGAGAAATGGCTTAGTGGTTAAGAGCACTAAATACTGTTCCTTTATAGGACATTTAAGAACTCAAACTGGATTGCCTGGGCTCTTTAGCAAGGGAGGACAGATACCAGACAGATTATAGTCCTTACATAAGAACAATTAGTAAAAAAATCTCATTCTTTATATATCCAATACAATTATGCTGGAGACAATAATTTGGTATACAGGTCAATTTATAAATACAAGTGCTCAGTGTCCTCAATTTAATCCTCGAGAACTTACCTTAATAAATAATATCTTTACTATATCTTAATAAATAAAAGAAGGAGTTATCCCTGTATGCTAAATAATGCTCCTTTTATTTCAATTTTAAAATTTTGGATGCCAAAGTTTATGGCACCCTACAACTAGGCATACTTCTGCCTAGGTGAAATAGAGAGATCCACTTATTGACATGTTCCTGTCCAGATATTTTATATGGGGAAGAGGGAATGTTTGTGTTTTTTCTACAGGATGCTACAAGAGTGTGCCAGCTGCCTGAGTGGTTGCTGAGACTTGCTGATCCTGGTTATTCAGGTCTCCTGGTTCGGGTCCCTGGAGTCATTCCTCTGCCCTGAGAGGAAGATAGAAGATTCCCCTTCATCCTTTGTCATCACAGAGATTTTGCCGTTGCTGCAGTCAGTGTTACCGCTGCGTGTGTTCCCGTCCCACTGTGGCCTACGCTCAGACTCTGTACACTGCTGCTTGCTGACTCCAACTGTTACCCCTGTCCCTTCATTTCTCTGGTGACTCTTGCTGCCTTAACTGGTAACTGGTGTTGTCATTTTACAGATTGTAGCTTCACAGAAAGCCACCTGTGTAAAGCTACAGTGACTGGAGAACTCTGTCCTGGAAAAGACCTTGACACTTTCGCTGCTATTGTAGCAGCCTTTACTGCTGCAGACATTGTGTCTGCAGTGTCTGGAGTTATCCTCCCCCAATCTATTGTTAGACAAGTACAGTGGGTGAACTTTCTGGAGTAGTTACTAACAATTGGGAGTTCTAAATTTTATAGGAGTGGCTTGACTACGGTCCTTGTTGGTAACAGCTGAGGAGGACCATATGAGGTGCCCACTACTTATCGGGAGTGGCTCTGTTTGATGCAGCCCTATGCTGTGGATCAGTATTCATACCATGGTTGGTTTGCAAACTCAGATCTCAACAGTAACGTGACAAGGCCGTTATCACTCAAGCACTTGTGGCCATTGTACAAAGGGCCTCACCTGGAATTTGGTTATCTTGTTCAGGATTTACTCTGTATCTGAGTTCCCTGCTCCTGCACCCCATGGATCTGTGGGTCCATTGCACTGGGAGAAGAGGGACTCTCACTGTATCTGAGTTCTCTGCTCCTGCACCCCATGGATCTGTGGATCCATTGCACTGGGATTGAGAGAGACTCAGTGTTCCTTTGATCAGCCCTTGCACATCGCTGAGGTTTCCTCATTGCACGCGATAGGGTGATCATGACTGCTATAAATTATATAAATTATAAGGGTGAGATGTAGAGGGCTGCAATAACATTCGCCAGCACTAGATGGCGCTGGCTTCCACTGCGCCCCACGTGGTAGGCTAGGATAGACTCTGCCATTGCAAGATGGCGCCAGCCTTCGCCGCACCAGCCGGCCCCCTTTCAGGAAGTTAACTGTGCGCATGTGCAAGAGTGCCTTTGTGCCAGGTCTTTGCCCACTCGGGGCGTGCCTTATGAGATCATGGGTAACAACCAACCAGGTGTGGGTGCGCCGCACTAGGGTTTTATAAGCGCGCCATGTTGGCGCGGCATGGTTTTTCCTCTTCTAAGATTAATAAAGTGGTCACAGTAAGGATTTCTAAATGTCCGCGTGCTCCTTGCTGGCGAAAAGTCGCACGCAGGACAGGTCCTAATAGCACAGTCCTACTTTCTTAGAGTAACTCATAGGGACTTACTATATCCATACACCCATAGCTCCATATGCACTGGACCCCAGCGAAGTGCTCAACATTCATTGCATTTGTCACTCAGTTTGCCACAAATGTTAGATATCTGAAAAGTTCACCAAATTTGAAGGTGTGAATAAGTCCCAGTGACTGGAGTAAGCTCAAACAGTCTGTGACAACAAATAACTGCTTGAGCATCCAAGAGACAAGACGCTCACCAGGATCATAGTCTTTTCCCAGTAAGAAAATTTTAATATTAAGGCTTCAGATGAAAAGATAAATTAGGAGTTCTAGGCCAAAAAGTTTTATCCTCTGGCCTCAGGGTTGCAGCCATTCTTTCAGCCCTTCCTGGCCTCTCACAGGATCAGAGTTCTCACCTGGAAGCAGGAATATCTGGAAGGCACATAATACATATCCACAGACTCCTCTTTGGGTACAAAATGACAGGCAACTTCAAGGCTTAAAGTCATTCTCTCTCTCTCTCTCTGTTTCTGTCTCTCTCTCTGTCTCTCTGTCTTTCTCTCTGTCTCTCTCTCTCTCTCTCTCACACACACACACACACACACACATTTTGTGGCTGCACACACTTAACATTCTTTTGTGCACTCTGCCTTTTTAATTGCAATTTTCTTTTCTCATACTCCCACGATCATGCACACGTCTGTTCATTACCCTTTCATTCTCACACACACTCTTCATACACACCTCATACATATCTCACACATACCACATGCACTCTCCTGTCACGCACACACACAATCTTCATACACACCTCATACATATCTCACACACACCACATGCACTCTCCTGTCACGCACACACACAGTCTTCATACACACCTCACACATATCGCACACACACCACATGCACTCTCCTGTCACGCACACACACAATCTTCATACACACCTCATACATATCTCACACACACCACATGCACTCTCCTGTCACTTACACAAACACTCTTCATGCACACCTCATACATATCTCACACACACCACATGCACTCTCCTGTCACGCACACACAGAATCTTCATACACACCTCATACATATCTCACACACACCACATGCACTCTCCTGTCACGCACACACACAGTCTTCATACACACCTCACACATATCTCACACACACCACATGCACTCTCCTGTCACGCACACACACAATCTTCATACACACCTCATACATATCTCACACACACCACATGCACTCTCCTGTCACTTACACAAACACTCTTCATGCACACCTCATACATATCTCACACACACCACATGCACTCTCCTGTCACGCACACACAGAATCTTCATACACACCTCATACATATCTCACACACACCACATGCACTCTCCTGTCACGCACACACACAATCTTCACACACACCTCATACATATCTCACACATACCACATGCACTCTCCTGTCACGCACATACACAGTCTTCATACACACCTCACACATATCTCACACACACCACATGCACTCTCCTGTCACGCACACACACAATCTTCACACACACCTCATACATATCTCACACATACCACATGCACTCTCCTGTCACGCACATACACAGTCTTCATACACACCTCACACATATCTCACACACACCACATGCACTCTCCTGTCACGCACACACACAATCTTCATACACACCTCATACATATCTCACACACAGCACATGCACTCTCCTGTCACGCACACACACAATCTTCATACACACCTCACACATATCTCACACACACCACATGCACTCTCCTGTCACGCACACACACAATCTTCATACACACCTCACATTCTCTCCTCACTCATTCTCACATGCTCTCCTCATGCTCTCTCCCTGGCTCTCACATTTGTTCTCAGACTTGCTCCCTCATTAGCTCCCTCATTAGCTCCCTCATTCACTCTTCACATTCTCACTCCACTCACTCTTCACATGCTCTTCTCATGCTCTCTCATTCGCTCTCACATTTGTTCTTACATTTGCTCTGTCATTTACTCTCTCATTCACTCCCGCATGCTCTCTCTCATTTACTCTTCACATGTTCTGTAGCCTTTCTCTTGCCCCAGTCCTTTATTCATGATGCAAAAGCGGGTAGAAAAATGACATTTTTTAATCATTGCCAAATCAGATGCAAAGAATGACTACATCCCACCTAGATCTAAGAATTGCAACTGTTCCCCAAAGTTTCAGGCTTCCCCTATACCCAGGCCTGTGGCCAATATAATAATAATTGTAAACTTATCATTATTTAAACTTTAATTCTTTACTTTTATAATTCAGAGTCCAAAGCTCCGAGGTCAGCTAATTGCATTTTCCTGAGACTCTCTAATGATAAATGACATGGGCAAAACTGCCAGGCAGTGGCCAGAAAGAATCAAGGTAACCCTTAGCACAGTAATTCCACTAGCTTTCTGTTCCTTGCACACAATGACTCTCATAAGAGTTCCAGTAGTTTGACTTAGTTTACTAGTATATAATTTTATATATTCTATATTTCCTTAACTAGTCTGTAATATTATATACGACTTATTTCCTAACTTCAATAACCTTTTCCTTTCCTAGCGCCTGATTGTTGACTCTAATTCATTTTCTCTTATTTCCTTCAAGCTGTCTTTGCAAGTCAAACCTTAATCTGGAACTTCAATTGTGCAGTTATTACATATTTTCCAAGATGAGAATACACAATATGCACCTGGGCCGCTAGGGATATGCTGTGCTGTGCCCCTATGCATCAATTTCCAATTGTCTAAGAATCATAACCTCAAGAAACATCTAGTTTCACAGAATTCACCAGAGCAGAAGTAGAAAGACGTAGGAAAGTCAGACATAATAGAATAATTGTGCACACCAAGGCCACCTGATAGGCAGTCACACACAAATGAAATCTATACAGCCCTTGTCCAGGGATAAGGTTTGGAGAAATGGAAACAACCAGTTTTTAAAAAGAGCTACTGCGGGCTACTGAGATGTCTCCATCCCGGACTGCTGCAGGCAGCCTCTTATTTCAGATGGTGGGTTCATGGAGAGATGTGTCTCCTGCTTCTCAGGGTTCCAGAAGCCACCCTACTTTACAAGGAGCTGCTGCAGGCTTCTGAGATGTCTCCATCCCGGCCTACTGCCTGCAGTCCCTGTCATTGTATGTTGTCCCCAGCATTAGCTAGAGCAATCAGACAACAAGAGGAGGTCAAAGGGATACAGATTGGAAAGGAAGATGTCAAAATATCACTATTGCGGACGACAGAAGAGTACAATTGATTCACCCCAAAAGTTACACCAGAGAAATCCTAAGCCTGATAAACAACTTCAGCAAGTGCCTGGGTATAAAATTAACTCAAACAAATCAGTAGCCTTCCTCTACACAAAAGATAAAGAAGCTGAGAAAGAAATTAGGGAAATGACACTTTTCATAACAGTCCCAAATAATATAAAAATACCACAGTGTGACTTTTATCAAACAAGTGAAAGATCTGTGTGACAAGAACTTCATGATCTGAAGAAAGAAATTGAAGAAGATCTCAGAAAATAGAAAGATCTCCCATGCTGGATTGGCAGGATGAAAATGGAAAGATCAACCCATGCTGGGTTGGCAGGATGAAGATAGTAAAAATGGCCATTTTACCCAAAGTGACCTACAGATTCAATGCAATCCCCATCAAAATTCCAATCCAATTCTTCATAGGGTTAGACAGAACAATTTACAAATTCACTTGGAATAACAAAAGAACACAGGATCACTAAAACCATCCCCAACAATAAAGGACTTCCCTGGGAATCACCATCCCTGAACTCAAGCAGTTTACAGAGCATTAGTGATAAAAACTGTATGGTGTTGGTACAGAGACAGGAAGATAGACCAGTGGAATAGAATTGCAGACCCAGAAATGAACCCACACAGCTATGGGCACTTGATTTTCGACAAAGGAGACAAAACCATCCAGTAGAAAAAAGATAGCTTTTTCAGCAAATGGTGCTGGTTCCACTGGAGGTCAGCATATGGAGGAGTACAAATCATCCCCTGCTAATTGCCCTGGACAAAGCTTAAGTCCAGGTGGATCAAGGACCTCTACATCAAACCAGATACACTCAAACGAAGAGAAGCAAAAGTGGAGAAGAATCTTGAACACAAGGATACTGGAAAAAATTTCCTGAACAAAACATGAATGGCTTATGCTCTAAGATCAAGAGTAGACAAATGGGACCTCATAAAGGTACAAAGTTTCTGTAAGGCAAAGGACACTGTGGTTAAGACTAAACAGCAACAAACAGATTGGGAAAAGACCTTTACTAATCCTACAACTGATAGAGGGCTAATATCCAAAATATACAAAGAACTCATGAAGTTGGACTGTAGGGAGACTAATAACCCTAATAAAAATTGCAGTTCAGAGCTAAACAAAGAATTCAGAGCTGAGGAATATGGAGTGGCTGAGATGCACCAAAAGAAATGTTCAACATCTTTAGTTATAAGGCAAATGCAAATCAAAACAACCCTGAGATTCCACCTCACAACTGTCTGAATGCCTAAGATCAAATACTCAGGCAACAGAAGATGCTTGCATGGATATGAGAAAGAGGAACACTCCTCCATTGTTGGTGAGATTGCAGACTGGTACAACCATTCTGGATATCAGTCTGGAGGTTCCTCAGAAAATTAGACATTGCACTAGCTGACGACCCAGTTATACCTCTCTTGCACATATTCCCACAAGATACTCCAACATACAAGAGGGCACATGCTCCACTATGTTCATAGCGGCCATATTTATAATAGTCAGAAAATGAAAAGATCCCAGATGCCCTTCAACAGAGGAATGGAAACAGAAAGTGTGGTACATCTACACAATGGAGTACTACAGCGATATCAAAAACAATGACTTCATGAATTTCATAGGCAAATAGAATGAACTAAAACATATCATCCTGAGTGAGTTAACCCAATCACAGAAACACACACATGGTATGCACTCATTGATAAGTGGATATTAGCCCAAATGCTGGAATTCCCCAAGATTCACAGACCAAATCAAATTCAGGAAGGATGACCAAAATACTGATGCTTCACTTCTTCCTTTAAAAGAGAAGAAGAATCCCTATTGAAGGGATAGGGAGACAAAGTTTAAAACAGAGCCTGGAGGAATGGCCATTCAGAGTCTACCCCACGAGTGACCTATACACATACAGCCTTCAAACTAGATAAGGTGGATGAAGCTAAGAGGTGCAGGCTGACAGGAACTGGATACAGATGTCTCCTGAGAGGCACAGCCAGAGCATGTCAAATACAGTGGAGAATGCTAGCAGCAAACCATTGAACTGAGAACTGGACCTCAGTTGGAGGAATTACAGAATAATTGGAAGAGCTGAAGGGACTAACAACCCCATAAGAACAACCATGCCTGCCAAGCAGAGTTCCCAGAGACTAAACCACTACCCAATCACTATACAGGGACTGTGCCATGGCTCCATCTGCATGTGTATCAGAGGATGGTCCTCTTGGGCACAAATGGAATGAGCAGCCCTTGGTCCTGCCTAGGCTGGGAAAGTGGATGGATGGTGAACGGAACACCTTTATAGAAGAGGGGGAGGGCGATGGTATTCAGACTTATTTCTGGAAAACAAGGAAGGAATAACATTTGAATTCATAATGAAAAATATCCAATTAAAATTCAAAAACAACAAAATGGTGTTTAGAACTTCAAATAAAAAAAAGCCACAATCAGGAAACAGAATTGTATGCCTCTGGTTTTCTTCAAATATGCTCAGGGCCTGGGTTGGTTCTGGGCCCAGGCTGAACCAAGCAGGTTCCTGCCACTGACTGCTCCTATATTCCTGTTTCCAGAGGCATCATGCAGATTAATATTGGGCAAGAGATGTGGGCAAAGTTGGGCAGAAATGGCTTTCTGTCCTGTGGCATCAGGAGTACCTGCATTCCTGGGTGTTCAGCACTCTCCACCACGGGATTTGGGTGCAGGCTTCCTGATTGCTTTAAACTCCCTTATGCCACGTTTATATGTCCTGGGAGATATTACAGAGAAATTAATGTTTATCCCATTAATTTGTTCAACACTCTCATCCACAGAGTATAATTTAGAGGTAACTATATATTTGACAGTAAGCATACACAGTGGGTAATATATGCAATATGAAGTTGAAATTCACAGAGTTTGGAACACAGTGAACAGTGACTGTATAATTGCCTTTGAATCTCAGTCTGACTGGGAAGTGATTTTGATGCCCAGTCCCCATGAGAATGCAGAGATCCATCCTTCCCTGATAGCTGTGGGACTTCAGATGTTGACACTAATGATCAATAAAGAAGGTTCTTAAGAGTGAAGAGTTTGAGATTACTCTTTTTTTTCACCAGGATACATCCAATTTACATGATAGTAACCAGATGCAGGTAGTCAATATATACAGTCTATATCCTTATCAAAATAGAAAACCAAATGAACAAAACAACAACACATAAATAACAAAACTTCAAATGAATAGGAGGAAAACCAAATAACCAAAATAATCAAAACTCAGCCACACTTAAATAGAGGAGCTGCGCTAAGCATTGTTTGCTGCTCCTTCTGCAGAATAGATTTATAGCCTGTGTCTCTCCTTGGAGACACAGTAGACAAGCAGTTACTGGTGGTAATAATCTTTCCAAGAGTAGTGGAAGTAGGTCTGTTTTGTTGGAGTGGGGGTATTAAGGACAAAGCCATCCAATACTGAGTAGAAATGATATTACAGACTTTATCTCAAAGTCTTTCCAATGTTGTGAACTGATCTCCATGAAACTCTTCTGGATGACCCACCAGGACAAATACACATTTACACGTGCACAGTCTTTCTGGATGACCAGCACCTCTTGATTGATGTGCATCAGCACTTCTCTGAGTCCCTCCAAAAGTTTACACTTGCTGGAGGGTGGGGAGGTGAAAGTACGGCCTATTCAATCCAAAGAAATAAAACTAAAGGAGGAAAATGCAGTCCACAATTGCTAAGGACATTACAGATGAGATGCAATAGTGGTGTATTTGCTGTGCACACTTAGTTCTCCTCCTGTAGCACTTCTCTCCAAGGGAGATCTTGCCCTGGTTTGTGTCTTGTTCGAGTTTCTCCTGGAGAATTTCAGACCTAGCAGAGCAAGGGAATAAAGGTTTAGTGAGTGGTTTTCAATTCAGCTCTCCCTCTTTTTTCTTTTTTTTTTATTAACTTGAGTATTTCTTATATACATTTCGAGTGTTATTCCCTTTCCCGGTTTCCGGGCAAACATCCCCCTCCCCCATCCCATTCCTTATGGGTGTTCCCCTCCCAACCCTCCCCCCATTGCTGCCCTCCCCCCCACAGTCTAGTTCACTGGGGGTTCAGTCTTTCAACTCTCCCTCTTACATCAGCTCTATTCAGTTGGACAATCCAGCATGACCTGTCAGCTGAGGTCAGTCCCTGCATCCCCAAGTGTCATAGAGTACCTGCTCTTGGATTTGTATCTCAGCTTTTAAAACTGCTAGAATTTGAACTGTGGACTATACACTGTATTGGAATTTAGAGAAAAATGAGCGTATTTTTCCACTGGTCCAGATATATTATGTTGAATAATAACATTGTACCTATGTCTGAATCTGAGTTCAAGAGAGGGATGAGCAACCTAGAATACCATGTGGATGCCTTCTGGAGAAGATGCCTAGAATTGAGGTGAAAGTTCTGATTATGTTTGCAGTGAAGGAACCTGCCTAGGTTCCATTTTAAGCACTGTACCTGCAAATGCACAGAGAAGCCATCTCACATCAAATCCATGGGAATTGCATGGATCCTGTAATCACTGAGAATGTGCTCCATGCAAATCTTCCCAGCGTATACACGGACATTAAAGGTGATTGTGATGTAGAAACACACCAGCACCCCTGTAAGTCTATGGCTAGTGTAAGGCAATTTGTGAGAGGACAGAAGAGAAAATGTCCTCAATTTTTCCAGAGAGATCACAGGAAGAAAGGAGTAGAACATAGCAAGAAATCCAGAGGATCATATATATTGTTTCATGGGCAAAATTCACATGAACTGTACCAGAACTATACTCTGAGTAGCTCTTTAGCTGCCTGAGGCTGAAATCCATGTAGGTGGTCATTCACCCAAAACGGGTATTTATATAGGGAAGGATATTCAAATGGCTTCTTCCAGCCTGTGTTCCTACCTGAACATTAATGCTTAATGTAAAGACTCCCCAGTATACGCTGGAGGCATAAAAACAAATGTTGAGTGGGATATGTACATAGTGAATAGAGCCTATAGACAGCTCAGTCAGTGATGTGCTGTCCTCTCATTAACCAACATAGACTCAGGGTTCTTTCCCTATTAACAATCTTGCTTTGCAAGTTCCCAGGGCTGTGTAGAGCAGTCTTGTTCCCCAGCAAAGGATCATATGTTGGTGGTGTACTAGACTCTTGTTCTTGTTCACTGTTTCAGACTTTCCCCAAAGTGTGCAGCTTCTTCTAATCTGAGCTGTCTTTACCATAGCCTGAGTGACTTCATGCCCAAAGCTTGAATCATAGGAAATCTCCATAACCAGGATCCAAATCAACAATTTTTCTCCCCGTAATGTGATTGTGCCACAGATATTTTGAGTAAGTACGTAAAAGCTTGCATGGATTTTCTAAGACTGAATCAGAATCTATGCAAGGGCTCCACCCTATGGTACACTTTTACTCCTTGCCTGATGGACGTCTGGATAGATTCTCCTTCAAGGTTACTCTGGGACCACTACAACACTGATGCTCCCTAGTTGCAATGGCAACACCTACTCCTTGTTGTGGAATCACTGGGTTAACTAAACCTTCTGTTCCACTTTCTGAACATGGCTTCTCATAGGGCTACCTGTTCTTACACTCCCAGACCCATCTGAAATTCATCATTTCTCCTAACTCCATTGAGGCTGAAATTAAGGGAGAGAAAATGATGTTGATTGACAGCACTTGCAGAATGCTACACAGATAACATAGGGGAGCGCTTTAGATTATCTGTGCACCTAAAGGGGCTCCTGACACTGCCCTGTTCTTGCACCACAGCATAGCTATGGGGCTTTTGCTGGATGACAATACAACTCCAAGCAACTCAAATTCTCAATGAATAAAATCCAAGCCAAACTCCCAGCGGAAGCTGTAGTGTGCCAAGGTAGCTGGAGAGAAATGGTAGCAGGCCATGTGGAAAGCAACCTTGGAGAAGACACAGTGAGTGACACACCCTTCCAGTGGGCTTTCACCATTCACAAAGAACAGAGAAGCCACATAAACTCATGGATTTTAGAGAGAAGCCCCCCTTACCTCCCTGTACTCCTTTCCTTTGATGTGCTCCAAAGGATTTCAATGCAGACCAGTAGTTTTACCCCTAATCACTTGAAAATCTAACTTTACAGGTGTTTTTGTGTCCTCTTTTTGGGGGGTTGCATTTCTACAGGACTTTATTGTCCTTCTTTTACACCATAACTAAAAGGGACCTGAAAGCTCCAGGCCTGTACCATTTGTTACCACTGTGAAACACGACTCACTTGAACATATTTCCCACTCCTCCCCCAGACTTCACGAGATAATTCTGTTACGGTATTTTTGAAAACAGAATAAATTAATACCTTAAGTGTCCTTTTGCTGTACAGAGCTGGATGGAGATGCCAAATGACTGGGCAGCTGTATTTCATGTTTCATGGATGTAAAGTGAACTCTTAGAGTACTTTTCTCATGAAACTTGGAAATAGAGGGAAACACATTCACTACTGCAAACACAAACACACACAAACACACAGAAATACACAGATACTCACTTGCACGCACAAATGAAAACTTTGATCTTGTGCAGCACATTTCCTGTTGAGTGAGGAATTAGTGGGAGCTATGCTGTGTACAAGTCTCTTAGACTCAAGCAGGCTGTGCTGCCCTGGCCTGTACTCATTTCCACTTCAGGAAACCTTTCTATGCAGATACTTGTTGGTTTTACTAGTAAGTTACATGTTCTGCACAGATAGCCTAAACAATACAACATCAAATTCCCAAGAGAGAGATTCTAGGAAAAGACTCCATCAAGCTCTATGTTGACTCATCATAGGCCCCTCACTAAAACTACCCTGTTTCCTTCATAGAAGACCTTGGAACCATCAGAGAAGACAGGGACTCATGGTCATTTACCAGGAACTTTTCATCACATTAGAGTTCATGTGATGTTAAAACAACCTCAATGTCAGTCAGAAGGAGGCTAAAGAAATAACATACCCTGACTTTTCTGAAATGCAGCACTGTGTACAGTATTGAGAGGGAATCTATCCTTAAAGAATGCCATGCCCATGATATAGTCAGCAAAGCAATGTCAGCAGAGGGATGCACTCTAGGATTCCATGCAAGATCATGGTGAAGCCAATAAGACAATCAAGAATCTTCCCGGGGGATACCTCTGTTCAGGTAAAGTGAAGAAATCTAATCCTTATTTTGAAAATAGTTGAATGGTTTAAGAATGTGTTGAGACAAATAAGAGACAGGGCTCCACCTGGAACTGGACCGGTGATGCAAAGACTGCTGGACAGCACAAAAAAAGGAAGCTTCATGTTTGTTGAGAGACCTAGGCTTAAAGGACGAAGTTGGATAATGACTGGACAAAATTGCTTGTCATTAACTGGCCTCCCCACATGCTTCCTAAGATGCAGATCAGCACAGCAATGCACCTTTCTTGGTGAGAATTGGGGGTATATATGGGTAACTTTGTTCTTGAAGTCTCAAATCTCTCATGCCAACCCTCAGCCTTTGAGAAACCTTTTCCACATCCTTGGTCTTCTATCCAGCTTCAGATTGTAAGGCCCACATATGAACTCTCCAGGAGCACTCAAATAAGACAGAACTGACATGCTGCTCCTCAGGCTCTGTAGTTACCCAAGATCTATGAAGCATGAAGACACCATCTTCATATACAGGGAGAAGAGGGGAGGAAGAACAAAAGCCACCACAAATGACAATGAGAACTGGTTCTTTGCCATTTCCACCAGCCTCTCCTCCTTGAAAACTACTTACTTCCTGAGTCTCACAAGATCCCTGTAACGAAAATGAGCTCCAGGCTTTTGCTTCATCCCTCAAAGCCCTGTTCTAGTCTAAAGAGGGGCTCCCACATAGCACCCTCCACACACATGGCATGTAGTGCTGTGATATGTGATCAACCCATCTCCCTTAATAAACTGCAGATTCTCGAAGAGCAAGAGCATTTGCTATCCAAACATGCAGTTTCCTGAAGAGGGGCTATCTCCACAGAAAGCCTTGTAAACCATCACATGAATGAACACTTGGATGAGACCTAGGTCAGGACATGGATCAGTCAATAGACAGTTACATTGGTTTGTCTATGTTTATGGAAAGACCTGAGGACAACCTGACCTGGAGGCCTAATCCTACCTGCTGTTCCTTTGCACTGGGGACACAGATGTTCATTCCGGCCTCTTCACAGAGCCTCTTTGCCTCCACAGAGGATGCTGGCTGTTCAGTCTGCTCCACCAGCAGTTCTCTCTTCTCATTCAGCAAAATCTGTATATTGTTCTTCAATTGAGTTTGCTCACGCAGAAGCTGGGAGTTCCTGATGCTGAACCACAAACAAAAAATGGTAAACCCAGCCAGCTTCTATTTGCCTGTCACTCTTGCAAGTCAAATCATCCCTTCAAGGGTCCTCATCCCCAGACATCCCCAGAACAGAGCCACACTATACAAGTTAGCACCAATTAGAGGAGGTCAAATCCAGAACCCACATTCAACATGAATCAAAGTACTTCTGATAATCCTGACACTAAGACGGTTTATATAAATCCAGGAAGAAGAAATGGTCCATATGGGTGCTTATATGTCCATGATATGCTAAAACCATCTTCACGTAGTGGGTAAATCCCCTCTGAGGGGTAATTGAAGTCCCAATAGCTATACAATCTTTCCATGTGTTTCTCATGGATCACAGATCTTTAAATCTTCTGTCAGAGTCCTAGAGATTCAGAGTTGATTGATATTCCCATCACGGTACAAAACTTTCTATCTAGAGGATCCTTAATGGGGAAAATAACAATTGGAGGGTCTTCTATACCCTTCACATGTAGGACAACTGAGTCCAAGAGCTACAAACATAAGACCCTTGCCAGGAGGCAGGCTTCTTGTTAAAAGTCAGACACTACAGAACCAGTGCCCTGACTTTGGTTCAATGTCATACAGGACAGGAGCATTCCCTGCCTAGTGCTGGGTTCTCATCTCTGTCAGCGACTCACCGGTAGGAACTGTTCACTTGTATGAGCTCCTTGTACCTCTCCATGGCCTCACTTATTGAACTGGTCATCATTTGCATAGCCATCATTCTCATCTCATGTTCGGATTGAAGTATTGGCAATTCGACATCCAGCCTGTTGTGGGGCATGGCCCAAGAAAAATTAACCATCTGAACTCAGGATTTCAGAATTAAGTGAATTGTAAATTAAAAAAACCCAATAAAAAATTGAAATTTAAGAAATGTGGGGGGAGGGAAGAATGTGGCAAACACAAAGACCAGAGCAAAAACACAACAGTGAGACTCCAACAACAATTCTTTCAAGGAAATATTTCTACGCAAATCAGCAAAGAGTTATTTTGAAATATGGACATTTTCTAAGACTGTGGAGATATGGTTCCCCCAAGACCAACTGTACTGCAGTGGCTTGGGTCTAACAGACAGTTGTGATGATATTTCTTTTGTTTTGAAAACAGGGATTCTCAAACCTTGTTTCCTATTGTTCCATGAATTCCCAGAGGGAATAACTACTTTGACAGGGTAGAGGATTTGTAACCCCTCCTTCCCTCAGGAGGGTCCTATCTACCACCTAAGTAAACAGAAGATGCAAAGTGCTCAGTTGATCAATGTGGGCATCCCCACTATCATGACCTGCAAACTGTCCATCAGACATATCCTAAGATCCCATGAAACTCCCCAGACTCCCTGACCGAGAGCTTAATACCCACAAACACTTTCACATACTTACATACCAATCAATATACAAACACAAGCAGAATCCCAACTACATGCATGGAGGTGCCATAGAATCAGTGTATAATGAAAAAAAATTAGAGGAAAAGAGGGATGACGTGCAGGCATTTCATCCCCTCACTTAGAGGCAGCAAGTGTGACTAGGTCCTTCTAGCTGTTGACAGAACCAATGCTAATCCAAGGAGCTCAGGGTCAAGTACAAAAGAGGTTGACCCTAAACACACAGGACCTAGCTTGTCTCACAAGCAAATGCCTTCCAAATCTCCTTAAAATCCAGGATGAGAGGTAAACCTCTCTTGTGCTAAGAGGAAATCTTGGGTTAGCAGAGAGAAAGCACAAGACAGTGAACAGGTTACTGGCCATAATGACTACCTGTGGTCCCAATCATCATAGATATAAAGGTCCAGGATTTGATAAAATTCATCCCTCTCGAATTGACACTTCTGGATTTCAAATTTGAGTTCCTCCAGTTCCTTTAAACACTCCTCTTGCTTACTGATGACATTTTGGGATGATGCCTTCCTACCAAAACCTGTAAATAGATAAACCCAAGTGAATTTGCATATTTGGTGGCCCATGGGCAGAAAAGATCATTCTGAATCCGAAAAGGAGGTGAGGAAGGGGAAATGGTAGAGACTGGGTGAATCCCTTAAAGAACAGAAAAGCTTTCTTAAAGGTGGATTCTTTTTTTTTTTTTTTTTCGGAGCTGGGGACCGAACCCAGGGCCTGCGCTTCCTAGGCAAGCACTCTACCACTGACCTAAATCCCCAACCCCCTTATAGGTGGATTCTTAAGCTATGTCCCTCTTCCCAACCTCTAATGGCATACACGTGCCACATTCACTATTACAGGACCCCTCACCCTGAATAGTATAACCTGACTGATACATAAACATCTGGGACGTTGTTATCTCATATCAGATGTGTTTCAGTTAATCCTGGAGTTCATACTGCTTAGCACCATCAGGCTCTAATCATGTGTGTTCCACCCAAAGTGTCTGAGAACTCAATTCATTTCTCAGGGTGCATCCTTCCTTGTTCTCACCATCAGAGACTTATGTAACCTACAGTAATCTAGAGGAAGAAATGCTTCAACTCCCAACCATGGATGGTCACATTTTTAATCTCACTGTGCCTCCTCCTGCCATGCATTGACACTCACAATTAAAACGCTTCCAGAAAAGAAACTGAAGGCTTACCACTTTCTGGCTTTCTCTCAGATTAAAGATCAGGAACTCCTGACTCTTGGTTTGCCTTTGAGAAATCCCAAGGCTCCTGCTTGTAAGGCCTAATCTTAGAAGGCACATCTCAAACATACCTCCTTGAGGATGTTCCCCAACTCTGCCCAGGACTCACCAAGCCTTCCCCAGAATGATTTCCTTCCTTCCAAGGAAGATGAGAGGAGGTCATCTTCCTTCAGCCTTGGTGTGGTCTCTCCTTGATCAACACTTTCCTTCTGAAATAGCCTGAGCGGCTGGCGAAACATGCCTGTTTGTGAACCCAAAGGGAACTGAAGGAATATCCCAAAGGCAGTTGGTGTCACCACAACACTGGTGACATCACAGAAGATTCTAGGGATCTCTTAGATACAATAGATTGTCCAGTGAAGGGCTTACTGATGATGCCACTGGGAAGTTCTATGACCTACCTGCTAACTAGCTCTCCAAAAATTGATCAATTTCTGTGCGGACCCTTTCCTCCAGTCTCTCATACATCACTGGGAATACCATTTGGCAACCTCTATTGCTAAGCTAGATGTTTCTCTGTGCATCATTAGAACTCAACAGTGCTTTTGCTGGGGAGGGTTGCTTACAACCTGAATGAGAGAACAGATTTTTCTTAGCACCCAAATCTCTAGGGACCAAGGAAGAGGGAGTTTTTTCTTAAAAGTAAATCTACTACTCGAGACAATGCATGTGACACACATTTCGATTCCTAAGGTTTTCCTTTTTATGGAGGCCAATATGTTTCTTCTAGACCTCTGAGTGTATAAAACCTGGAAATATTTGCTTACTGTGCAGTCTTGACAGTTGACATTGTTTTTATTTACATATCCATGTATTTCACAAAATCAATGGTCTATTATCTTATTTTTTTAGAATAAAAACTCCTTTTTTCTTGAAACATAGGGATCAACTACAGGGCATATATAAAATAATAAATTTCTGTACCTTTTATATATTAAGTTGGACATCCTCCCTTTCTCAAATATAACAAGACAGTGAAATCGGACATCAGCGAGCAAACGTCAACCTGGACCTTGTGTTACGACATTGTAACCACATAGCCATCCCTTCTCCAATATCGTTCTTCCTGAATTTCCAAGTCCAATCCTGAGGATATTTGGGGCTACATGCTGATATTTTACTCAGAGCAAACATAAAAATCAGGTGGATGGGCAGGGAGTGGAATGGCCTAAGGTTAGGCTAAACCTCAATTTTAATGGGTCCATAAGTTCAGGAGGGAGTCCATTTGGCATTGTCATCTGTGCCTTCTGTGTCCTTATCCCGGGTGTGCTGACTCTGTGATACGATGCCACCTCACCTCACAGATGTCAGGGTGAAAATCATGTATGACTTTTCTGGGAAGAACTCTGCCTTTTACTACCATCTGGAGCTATACAACATCACTATGCACAGCTCAGAAGAGAGGGGTGGAGATTGTGGAGGCCTTAGAAGTTGAGGATCATTTCTGATTAAGGCACATATTTTTTCCTATGTAATTTTTCCCTTGCTCTTTCCCTAATGATGGTTGACTTCATTCCTGGCCTGAAGTCAACTGGATTCCAAGGTTTGGGATTAGGGAAGCCCCTATTTTTGAGATGACAGGCCCAGCAAGGGATCCCACTGCATACAGGTTCCTATTCCCAAGGAAGTTGTTGCTGCAGAATCACAGCATGGGGGCAGCAGCACGGGACATCTCCCAGCTTTCTCTCCTGCACCTGCAGCACTTTTAATAAGGCTGTTTGTTTGTTTGTTTGCTTTTTATTGGAAATACCTACAAAGCTGGTCAAAATTAATACGTGCCTTAAATTCCAGCACCCACAAAGTATTGTTGTTTTTGCTTTTGTTTTTGTTTTATTTCATTTCATTATTTCTGTAATTGTTGTTAGGATTCTTATTGTTTTCTTTGGTAATTCCATCTAGCTATTCAATTTGTACATAGAATGTAAAGCCATGCTCTGCATGGTCCTGTTATTCATGTTAAGGATTTTTTCTTACCATAACACCACAGATGAACACAATATTTACTTTCAAATCAGGAAAACAGGCATACAGAAGAGAGCTATGTTGTTTGGTCTCAGGTAACCAGCCAATCAGGAGTGTAGGATGGCTTCCCAATGTTTTGGATCAGGTAAGCTTCTGTTATTGAGATGAAAGGCCTCTGCTGAAGCCTCCAGTTGAGTAACAGAGAGCCTGGAAAGACTGAAAGAGTGGTTGTACCTTGAAGGTGAACCCTTCAGTGCCTCTGCAGCCTGAGGCAGAGTTCTACTGGGAACAGAAGAGCACTTGGCCAGAGATCATAGGGGACTGCATCTTGGTTGAGCCCTGAGACCTGGATGAGCAGAGGCCTCCACAGTCCTGATAAAGGGAAGCAGAGCCACATAGATGTGAGGGAACAATGGATCTTTGATCTGCCTGTTCTCTGCTACATTAATCTTTGCTGTATACATAGTATATGTAAATGACTGTAGATGTTAAAGCATGTGCAAGTGTAAACAGAGTAGAGTTAGTTCAGCAATACATTATGTCCCATTTTGTTAAAGACCTTTTTTTATTTCTATTTATATTTTTTTTCTTTTTCTTGACTACTGATACCTGATTACTCTCCCACAATCCTTCCCCAATTCTCCTGGCACAGTCTTCTCTGAGTGTATGAGGGCCAACTGTCTCAGTACCTCCCTTCTTTTAACAAAGCCTTTCCTGGGTGCATTCGTGAGGATGCTGGTTTTGAATGCCTTGGACTTGGCTTTCTTCATGCTCCAGTTTGCTGGCTTTGAGAAGTTTGTGAAGAACTGTCTGTGAACTTGGTACTTCATCCAGATGGTACACAAGAGGCAGTGGTTTTGTCAATGGGTCGATAAGTTCTGGAGGGAGTCCATTTGGCATTGTGATATGTGGATTCTGTCTTCTTATCCTAGGTGTTATAATTCCACCTGAATGCTATAATGCCACCCAACCTCAGAGATGTAAGAGTGAAAATCATGTCTGACCTTTCTGGGAAGAACTCTGCCTTTTACTACCATCTGGAGTTATACAACATCACTATACAAAGCTCAGAAGAGAGGGGTGTAGATGTGCGGGCCTTAGAAGTTGAGGATCTTTTCTACTGATTAAGCCACTTGTTTTTCCTATGTAATTTTTCCCTTGCTCTTTTACTAATGATGGCTGACTTCTTTCCTGGCCTGATGTAAACTGGAGTCCAATCTTTTGGATTACCGAACCTTCTAATTTTGAGATGACAGTCCCACCAAGGGTCCTACTGCATACAGAAGGTATGAGTAACTCTCAGGGGCTGGAGTAAGTTAAAAACGTCTGTGACAACAAAGAACTGATTAAGAAAAGAAGAGACCAGCTGCTCATCAAGATCACAGTTGTATGATAGTAAGAAAATGTGAATAGGCATCAGGTGAAAAGATAAATTAATTAGGAGGTCATAGGCCTAGAAGGGTTATCCTTTGCTCTCAGTGGAGCTGCCATTCTTTCTGCCATTCCTTGTCCTCTGCCACAGGACCAGAGATTCCCCAAACAACTGGCTGGCCTTGCCAAAGACCTGGCAGGGTCTCCCTGTAGAATAAGATACTTAGAGTCCTTGAGGACTCACCAAGAGGTCTCCTCCACACAGGTTCCTTGTTGTGAAAGGGAAATGCTCCTGCAGAATCCTGCCATGGCAGCAGGAATTTCAACCTGGCTGCTCTTGGTCCAGCTCACTGGATGCAGGCCTGAGGCCCAGGGGTATCTGGGGAAAGAAGCAGCAGGCACTACCTCACAGCTCTCTCTTTGTTGGATGCAACTGCTAGGACTGTGATGGGATTTTTGTTTCTTTGTGTGTTTATTAGAAATACCTACAAAGCTGATTAAAGTTGTAACATGCCTTCATACCCAGCGTGCAGAATGTTTTAAATCGTTGTTGTTCCTGTTTTATGTTTGGATTTTGTTTTTTAATCCCCTCAGGAAATTTACCTGTGCTTAGAATGTTAAGCATATGCTCTGGAGGGATCGATTATTCAAGTTAGCCAAAGCTTTTGTTCTCACCATCCACTCCACAGATGATGCCATTTCTTACTTTGAAATAAGAAAACAGTCATAGAGAAGTAAATTAACCTGTAAGCTATCACAGAATAAACACATCATGATTGTGGAATGGCACCCCAGTATTTTGTATTTCCTAAGTTATTTTTATTATAAACTTTTTTTTCTTTTTCTTTTTTTTTCTTTGTTTTTTTTTTTTTCTTTTTTTCCCGGAGCTGGGGATCGAACCCAGGGCCGTGTGCTCGCTATGCAAGCACTCTACCGCTGAGCTAAATCCCCAACCCCTATTTTAAACTTTTTTATTGGATTTTTTGGGTACATTTCATTTTTTTTTAAATCCTTAAAGATATCTTTTATTCCTCTCCTCCCATTTACAAGGTGGAATTTCACCTGTGATTGTTAGTCCAGATAGTTTGGTCAATGGCTTAGATATCACCTTGGCCTAGTTTCCTTGGCATAAGCTGTGTTAGAAGCAGACTTAAAGGTTCAGGACTCAACAAATAATGAATTCCACTACATCTGGATACCTAGACTCACAGCCAGGAAGGGACTGGATTTCCATTCACTATTGAAAAAAAAGATGCAGTTCATTAACATGTAAAAAAATTACTCAAGTTATTAAAGTGTTTACCATGGTCATACAGTTTTCAAATACCTGGCATTCATCTTTTTCCAAATCCTAAAATTTCTTTCTTATTCACATTTTCTTTTTTTGATTATTTCTTAGTATTATTATCATATTTTTAAATTTTATTTTTTAATAGATATATACTTTTTATTTACATTTCAAACCTTATTCCCTTTCCCAGCTTTTGGTCCATAAGCCCCCCTCACGTGCCCTCTCCCATATGTATGGTCCCCCAATCCACGCCACTTAGAAACCCCTTCCCGGACATTCCCCTGCACTGAGTGTCCAACCTTGTTAAGAACAAGAGCTTCCCCTTCCACAGGTGCCCCAACAAGGCTATTCTCTCCTACATATGCAGTTGGACCCCTGGGTCAGTCCATATATAGTCTTTTGCTAGTGGTTTATTTGGTTGGCATGACTGTTCTTATGGGGTTGCAAGCCCTTCAGCTCTTTGAATCCTTCCTCTAATTCCCATAAAGGGCGTCCTGTTCTCAGTTCAGCAGTTTACTGCCAGCACTGACCTCTTTATTTGACATGCTCTGGATGTGTCTCTCAGGGGAGATGTATATCCGGTCCCTTTCAGTAAGCACTTTTTAGCTTCATCAATCTTACCTAGTTTTGCTGGATGTATATATATGGGCCACATGTGGGGCAGGCTCTGAATGGCTGTTCCTTCGGTCTCTGCTTTAGATTTGGCCTCCATATCCCCTCCTATGTATATTTTTGTTCCCCATTTTAAGAAGGAGTGGGAGCATCTGCACTTTGGTCATCCTTCTTCTGGAGTTTCCTGAGATCTGTAGATTGCATCTTGGGTAATTTGAGGTTTTGGTCAATATCCACTTATCAATGAGTGCATACTGTCAATGAGGGGTGCTGAGAATCTGGAAGAGAATGAGGGACAAGAGACGTGAAGAAGGACGCCAAGAGAAGAGTCTGATCAAGGTGACAATTTTATTTTTCCCCAAGGCTGAATTTGTACCATAAAATGGGTAACAGAGAGAAGAGAGAAGTAAGAAACATTTACCCACGCCAAGGACACAATATTCGTGTGGTCAGGGAATCGGCTGATGTTGACAGGATGTCAGAAAGGTCACAGGTTTGTCATATCTATTAGTCAGCAGGATGTTGGTTTTTCAGAAAGGTTACAGGTCATCACATTGGGTATCTTAACGTCACACGTTATCATATGATTATTCATCTTGACCACCACATTTGTATTAGTCTTCTGCAGCTGGCTGGGGATTTTCCATGAACCCAGTCATACTTAATGCTCACCATAATAATAACATCAATAATGGAGGGATTCAAGGCCATCGCTCCCAACAGCATACCAAGTGTGTTTTTCTGTGATTGGATTACCTCACTGTGGATGATATTTTCTAGTTCTTTCCATTTGCCTATGAATTGAACATAGCATTGTTTTTGATAGCTGAGTGGTACTCCATTGTGTAGATGTACCACATTTTTCGAATCCATTCCTCTGTTGAAGGGCATCTGGGTTCATTCCAGCTTCTGGCTATTATGAATAAGGCTGCGATGAACTTAGTGCAGCATGTGTGTTGTTGTATGTTGGAGAATCATTTGGGTATATGCCCAGGACAGGTATAGCTGTGTGCTCAGGTAGTGCAATGTCCAATTTTCTGAGGAACCTTCAGACTGATTTCCAGAGTGCTTGTACCAGTTTGCAGTCCCAGCAAAAATGGACGAGTGTTTCTCTTTCTCCACGTCCTCCCCAGCCTCTGTTGTCACCTGAGTTTTTGATCTTAGCCATCCTGACTGGTGTGAGGTGGATTCTTAGGGTTGTTTTGATTTGCATTTCCCTGATGACTAAGGATGTTGAGCATTTCTTTAGGCGCTTTTCAGGTATTCGATATTCCTCAGCTGAGAATGTTTTCTTTAGCTCTGAACCCCATTTATTAACAGGGGTGTTTGGCTCTCTGTACTCTAACTTCTTGTGTTTTCTGTATACTTTGGATATTACCCTCCATCAGAAGCAGGATTGGTAAAGATTTTTTCCCAATCTGTTGGTTGCCTTTTTGTCCTAATGACACTGTCCTTTGCCTTACAGAAGCTTTTCAGTTTTATGAGGTCCCATTTGTCGATTCTTGATCTTAAAGCATAAGCCATTGGTATTTGTTCAGGAAATTTTCCTTAGGGCTCATGTTTTCGAGACTCTTCCCTACTTTTTTTCTATTAATTTTAGTGTATCTGGTTTGATGTGGAGGCCCTTGATCCAATTGGATTTAAGCTTTGTACAGGGTAATAAGAATGGGTCAACTTGCATTCTTCTACATGTTGACCTCCAGTTGAACCAGCACCATTTGTTGAAAATACTATCTTTCTTCCATTGGATGTTTTACCTCCTTTGTCAAAGATCAAATGAGCATAGGTGTGTGGGTTCTTTTCTGTGTCTTCAATTATGTTCCCCTGAGCTGCCTGTCTGTATGCCAATACCATACATACTATTGCTCTGTAATACTGCTTGAGGTCAGAGATGGTGATTCCCCCAGAAGGTCTTTTATTGTTGAGTAGAGTTTTGCTGTCCTGGGTTTTATGTTATACCAAATGACGGCAAATTGCACTTTCTACCTTTATAAAGAATTGAGTAGGAATATTGTTGGTGATGGCATTGTATCTGTAGATTCATTTTGGCAAAATGGCCATTTTTTACCATATTCATCCTGCCAATCTATGAGCATGGGAGATCTTTCCATCTTCTGAGATCTTCAATTTCTTTCTTCAGAGATTTGAA
Organism: Rattus norvegicus; assembly: GCF_021556685.1. Lineage (NCBI taxonomy): Eukaryota > Metazoa > Chordata > Mammalia > Rodentia > Muridae > Rattus > Rattus norvegicus. The sequence continues at coordinate 21,688,805 of NC_141542.1, forward strand.
GTTCTTGTCATACAGATATTTTTACTTGCTTGGTTCAAGTAACAGCAAGTTATTTTATATTATTTGGGACTATTCTGAAGGGTGTCATTTCCTTAATTTCTTTCTCAGCCTGTTTACCCTTTGAGTAGAGGAAGACTACTGAATTGTTTGGGTTAATTTTATACTCGGACAGTTTGCTGAAGTTTTTGATCAGGTTAAGTAGTTCTCTGGTAGGATTTTGGTGTTGCTTATGTATACTATCATATCATCTTCAAATATTAGTGTTTTGACTTCATCCCTTCTAATTTTTATCCCTTTGACCTACTTTCACTGTTTGATTGCTATGGCTAGGACCTTAAGTACCATATGGAAAAAGTAGGGAAAGAGTGGGTAGCCTTGTCTAGTCCCTGGTTTTAGTGGGATTCCTTCAATTTTCTCAGTTTAGTTTGATATTACCTACTGGTTGGTTGTATTGTGCCTTTTCCTATATTTAGATATGGGCCTTGAATTCCTGATCTTTCCAGGACTTTATTAATGAAAGGGTATTGAATTTTGTCAAATGATTTCTCAGCATCTAATGAAATGATCATGTGGTTTTGACTTTGTTTATATGATGAATTTCGTTGATGGACTTCCGTATATTAAACCATCCCTGCATCCTTGCCATGAGGCCTACTTGATCATGATGGATGATTGTTTGGATGTGTTCTTGGATTCAGTTTGCAGGAATTTTATTGAGCATTTTTGCATTAATATTCACAAATCAAATAGGTCTGAATTTCTCTATCTTTGTTGTATCTTTGTGTGGTTTAGGTATAAGAGTAATTGTGGATTCATAGAAGGCATTTGGTAGTGCTCTGTCTGTTTCTATTTTGCGGAATAGTTTGGACAGTATTGGTATGAAGTCTTCTATGAAGATCTGATAGAATTCTGCACTAAATCCATCTGGTCCTGTGCTGTTTTTGGATGGGAGATGTTTAATAACAGTTTTTATGTCTTTATGAGTTATGGGGTTGTTTGGATGGTTTATTTGTTCCTGATTTAACTGTTGTACCTGGTATCTGTATAGAAAATTGTCCATTTCCTCCACATTTTACAGTTTTGTTGAATATATGTTTTTGTAGTAGAAACTGATGATCCTTTTAATTTCTTCAGATTTTGATGTCTCCCTTTTATTTCTGATTTTATTAATTTGGATACACTCTCTGTGACCTCTGGTTAGTATGGCTAAGTGTTTATTTATCTTGTTGATTTTCTCAAAGAACCAGCTCCTGGGTTTCCTGATTCTTTTAATACTCGGTTTTGTTTCTTCTTGTTTCATTTCAGCCCTGAGTTTGATTATATCCTGCCTTCTACTCAATTTTTTTTCTAGAGGTTTTTGGTGTGCTGTCAAGCTGCTGACATATGCTCTCTCCTGTTTCTTTTTGCAGGCACTCAGAGCTGTGAGTTTTCCTCTTAGCATTGCTTTTATTGTGTCCTATAAATTTGGGTATGTTGTATCTTCATTTTCATTAAATTCTAAGAAGTCTTTAATTTCTTTCTTATGTCTCCAATGACCAAGTTGTCATTGACTTCAACTTCCATGTGTATGTGGGCTTTCTGTCCTATTTGTTGTTATTGATCAGCAGCCTTAGTCCATGTTTTTTGATAGGATGCATGGGATTATTTCTATCTTCCTGTATCTGTTGAGGCCTGTTTTGTGACCGATTATATGGTCAATTTTGTAGAAGGTACCATGAGATGCTGAGAAGAAGGTATATCCTTTGGTTTTAGGGTGTAATTTTCTATAAATATATGTTAAATCCATTTGTTTCATAACTTCTGTTAGTCTTTCTATGTCTCTGTTTAATTTCTGTTTCCCTGATCTGTCCATTGATGAAAGTGGGGTGTTTAAATCTCCTACTATTATTGTTTGGTACAATGTATGATTTTTTCGAGCTTTAGAAAGGTTTCTCATTGTTTAGGGACACAACTGCTATATACTTGACAAATATAGCAATAACCCAGAACATCCGCAGGAAGCTGTGACCGTTGGCCACATGAGGATGAGTGTCTTTCAAAATTCATCATGATTTTTGATAAGATCTTCCACATAATTGGTGGCTTGGCTTCCCTCAAACATGGTCCAGTTGTCTAGAATCTCCTCCTTGGACAGCATCTCATGCTTGTTTTCGTCTGACTCATACACCAGATGATGGGCCTCAGCCTGTGCATGCTCATAGTTCTGAGGGAGGATCCAGTGGTGAATCTCATCCTAGTCCAGCTTCCCATCCTTGTTCAGATCTGGGAAATCATTGAACTGCTCCCCAGACAAAACCCAGTCTGTCTTAGGGCAGTTGTTCTCATGGGAAAAAGATGTCCACAATGTACTCATCCTTGTCCACAAAACCATCCCGTTCTTGTTGATATCCTCCAGGGTTTCCAGAACTACAATCTCCTCATATGTTCTAAATCCTCTTAGTGTAGAAAAGCAATGAACCCGATCTGAGTAGCTGTCAGGTCACCGTCAAGGCCTTAAACCTCCTCTCATCTCGTGGAGGCAACGTTTTAAAGTTGTGATGATCAGAGCTATCTTGGAATTCAGCAAGGTGTCCCAGGTAGTAGCCATAGGTGGCCTGCTTGTATTCTTCCCAGGAGATCTTTTCCTCTATGTCCCTATCATAATCCTTCCAGAGTTTAGCCACATTATGGTTGATGTACCTTTTCTGTACCTGTTTGACCTAAACTTTCAGGTCTTCAGTAGTAACAAGGCCACCTCCATCATTGTCAATTGGATCAACAATTTTCCCCAGCCTCTCCTGCTCTCATCCAGGCTTAGCTGATCAAAGGTCCTGGAGTCCTCCTTGCCCAGGAAGACCTCATGATTGTACAGGAAGCTGTCCTTGTCCTCTGGTTGCCACTCGCCCTGCTCTGAATCGAGACAAACCATGTGCTCCTTGCTCATCATGCTCTTGGCCCTGAACACCAGGACCAGTGCCAGCAGCAGCCCATGGGGACTCCCAGACTGACACCATGCACCACAGTTGCGATCAAAGGGAGGCAGCAGGGAAGTAGGGACTCAGAGCACCTTAGCCTCTGTCCATCCAGAGAGGGCTTTTGTTACATTTCCAATGTTATCCCTTTTCCTGGTTTCCCATCCAAAAAACCCCTTATAGCACGCCTCCCCCTTCTACTATGAGGGTCTTACCACACCCACCCAAATATCCAGCTCTCCTTGCCTCCCTGTTCTGGTTTATCCTATACTGTGGCATCAAGCCTTGACAAGAGCAAGGGCTTCTCCTCCCATTTGTGCCCAAGAAGGCCATCCTCTTCTACATATGCAGCTGTAGCCATAGGTCTGTCCATGTGTACTCTTTCGATGGTGGTTTCGGCCCTGGGAGCTCTGGGTGTTTTTTAGTGTTGTTCTTATGGGGCTGTAAACACTTTCAGCTCCCTCAATCCTTTCTCTTACTCCTCCAATGGGGACCCTGCTCTCAGCTGAATGGTTGGCTGCAAGCATCTGCCCTGTGTTTGTCATGCTCTTTACCCCACTCTTTTGAGCAGATCACCACAGAGCAACGAAGATGTATTGTCTTGGAGTGATGATGTATAGACAAATAGATGATTTCTTAATTCCTAATGATGGTTCGATAAGAATTCCTAAAATTAGATTAGTAACTTTAAGCTTTTATAATAGGACTGCTATTATGTTCTTTCTGGTAATCAAAATTGCATTGAGAACCCTGCCATTCTTAAAGTGTCATGAGTGAATTGCTTCTGCAATACCAAGGAGGCATCTACATATTAGAGCCCATCCTAAGAGGGTATAAACCAATTAACCAAGGTTCATAAAGAGAACTAATGATTTACTATAGGTGCAAGGACTGAACATAAATAATTGACTGAATTTGCCTATAGGTAATTTCACTTATTCTTTTCTCATAAAAATTACAGTTTTTAACTCTCCATGAACGTGCAGAGCTAGTGACAGATGATGATGGTTTATCCTGATGATTACTCTTCATGTATATGCATGTAAACATTCTCTGTCGTAAACTGATTATCCAACTTATGATTTGAATTCCTGTGCAAACTTGTGGTGAACTTTTCACTATGTGATGCTGTGTTCAGAAAGATATACAAATGCTGATGACAAAGAGAGAGAAGATTTTTAGACAGAACTGAACTGAAGAGAACAGAACTCAAGAAGAACATAGAAGTAAAGGCATAGCGTTGAGAGTAAGGCATTAAGAGTAAGGAAATTATTGTGTCATAAGACCAAGAGGAAAGAAGATAAGAAGAAGGGAGCAAGGAGAACCTTCTAAGTCAAACTTTATGGAGGCAAACTTTTGTCTTTTAGGAAAACTGAAGAACTTAGAAATAAAGGTTAAAATCACTGCTCTTCAGCCTTCAGCCTCGCTCACTGGCTAGCTTGTGCTCTTCAGCCTTCAGCTTGGCTCACTGGCTAGCCTCTGCTCTTCAGTCAGGCTCACTGGCTAGCCTCTGCTCTTCAGTCAGGCTCACTGATTAGCCTCTTCTCTTTACTCAGGCTCACTGTCTAGCCTCTGCTCTTCAGTCAGGCTCACTGTGTAGCCTCTGCTCTTCAGTTAGGCTCACTGGCTAGCCTCTGCTCTTCAGTCAGGCTCACTGGCTACCCTTTGCTCTTCAGTCAGGCTCACTGGCTAGCCTTTGCTCTTCAGTCAGGCTCACTGGCTGGTCTCTGCTCTTCAGTCAGGCTCACTGGCTAGGCTCTGCTCTACAGTCAGGCTCACTGTCTAGCCTCTGCTCTACAGTCAGGTTCACTGGCTAGCCTCTGCTCTTCAGTCAGGCTCACTGGCTACCCTTTGCTCTTCAGTCAGGCTCACTGGCTAGCCTTTGCTCTTCAGTCAGGCTCACTGGCTGGTCTCTGCTCTTCAGTCAGGCTCACTGGCTAGGCTCTGCTCTACAGTCAGGCTCACTGTCTAGCCTCTGCTCTACAGTCAGGTTCACTGGCTAGCCTGTGCTCTTCAGTCAGGCTCACTGGCTAGCCTCTCCTCTTCAGCTGGGCTCACTGGCTAGCCTCTGCTTTTCAGTCAGGCTCACTGACTAGCCTCTGCTCTTCAGTCAGGCTCACTGGCTAGCCTGTGCTCTTCAGTCAGGCTCACTGTCTAGCCTCTCCTCTTCAGCTGGGCTCACTGGCCTATGGGGCCCTAGCACATCACTTAACCATCTGCTCATGACTGCCTGGCCACAATGACAACCTGGCTTCACTGACTTCTTAAAGTTGTCCTCTAGAAAGAGCACAAGAAACCAAAGAGAAACACCACAGGGACCTTTTACAATGGGCTTTTTTCAACCTTAAGTACTTTCGTTATTTCTTTAAAAAAAGTGAAATATAATTTCTGTAATTCATATGGCCAAGAGAGCTGTGCAGTAGTCATTGCTTTATGGAATTTGGTGCTAAATCAAAAGATTCCTTTATTCTATTACGATGTTATCTGTATGTTGTAAGATGTATCTTTGGAAAACACAACACCAAATTCCTAAAATCTAGATGTTTTAAGACATCAGCTCATGGAGAAACATAACTGCTTACCTATCTAGACTGGCCTTTTTTGCTATACTGCAGGTACTATCAATTTCCCACATTACTTCCATGATTTTCAAGAATGATTAAGAGAAAAATAAGTTGAACATAATGGCCAGAAAGGGGATTCTGTCAAGTTGTCTTGTGTGGGACAAGATACCAAGCTATGACTGGTAAGCCTCAAACCACCTGTTCCCAAAACTGACAGAACTTACAGAAAATACATACTTTCTTATCATTCCTCCTCCCCGATGGTCAGAGATTTATTGAGCACCTACTACGATCCTAGTACTGTGCATCTAAGTGTGTAATGGTGAATCAAAAGCTTAATAAAAAGCTTCATTATGGAATAAAGAAAAATGAACCATAATTTTTAAACTCAGAATTCAATATAGGCAATACCACTATTCCTTTTTTTTTATTAACTTGAGTATTTCTTATATACATTTCGAGTGTTGTTCCCTTTCCTGGTTTCCGGGGAAACATCCCCCTCCCCCCTCCCCTTCTTCATGGGTGTTCCCCTCCCCATCCTCCCCCCATTGCCGCCCTCCCCCCAACAATCTAGTTCACTGGGGGTTCAGTCTTAGCAGGACCCAGGGCTTTCCCTTCCACTAGGTGCTCTTACTAGGATATTCATTGGTACCTATGAGGTCAGAGTCCAGGGTCAGTCCATGTATAGACTTTCGGTATTGGCTTAGTCCCTGGAAGCTCTGGTTGCTTGGCATTGTTGTACATATGGGGTCTCGAGCCCCTTCAAGCTCTTCCAGTTCTTTCTCTGATTCCTTCAATGGGGGTCCTATTCTCAGTTCCGTGGTTTGCGGCTGGCATTCGCTTCTGTGTTTGCTGTATACTGGCTGTGTCTCTCAGGAGCGATCTACATCCAGCTCCTGTCGGCCTGCACTTCTTTGCTTCATCCATCTTGTCTAATTGGATGGCTGTATATGTATGGGCCACATGTGGGGCAGGCTCTGAATGGCTGTTCCTTCTGTGTCTGTTTTAATCTTTGCCTCTCTATTCCCTGCCAAGGGTATTCTTGTTCCCCTTTTAGAGAAGGAGTGAAGCATGCACATTTTGATCATCCGTCTTGAGTTTCATTTGGTCTAGGCATCTAGGGTAATTCAAGCGTTTGGGCTAATAGCCACTTATCAATGAGTGCATACCATGTGTGTTTTTCTGTGAGTGGGTTACCTCACTCAGGATGATATTTTCCAGTTCCGAACATTTGCCTACGAATTTCATAAAGTCATTGTTTTTGATAGCTGAGTAATATTCCATTGTGTAGATGTACCACATTTTCTGTATCCATTCCTCTGTTGAAGGGCATCTGGGTTCTTTCCAGCTTCTGGCTATTATACATAAGGCTGCGATGAACATAGTGGAGCACGTGTCTTTTTTATATGTTGGGGCATCTTTTGGGTATATGCCCAAGAGAGGTGTAGTTGGATCCTCAGGCAGTTCAATGTCCAATTTTCTGAGAAACCTCCAGACTGATTTCCAGAATGGTTGTACCAGTCTGCAATCCCACCAACAATGGAGGAGTGTTCCTCTTTCTCCGCATCCTCGCCAGCATCTGCTGTCACCTGAGTTTTTGATCTGAGCCATTATCACTGGTGTGAGGTGAAATCTCAAGGTTGTTTTGATTTGCATTTCTCTTATGACTAAAAATGTTGAACATTTCTTTAGGTGTTTCTCAGCCATTCAGCATTCCTCAGCTGTGAATTCTTTGTTTAGCTCTGAACCCCATTTTTAATAGGGTTATTTGTCTCCCTGCGGTCTAACTTCTTGAGTTCTTTGTATATTTTGGATATAAGGCCTCTATCTGTTGTAGGATTGGTAAAGATCTTTTCCCAATCTGTTGGTTGCCGTTTTGTCCTAACCACAGTGTCCTTTGCCTTACAGAAGCTTTGCAGTTTTATGAGATCCCATTTGTCGATTCTTGATCTTAGCGCATAAGCCATTGGTGTTTTGTTCAGGTAATTTTTTCCAGTGCCCATGTGTTCCAGATGCTTCCCTAGGTTTTCTTCTATTATTTTGAGTGTATCTGGTTTGATGTGGAGGTCCTTGATCCACTTGGACTTAAGCTTTGTACAGGGTGATATGCATGGATCGATCTGCATTCTTCTGCATGTTGACCTCCAGTTGAACCAGCACCATTTGCTGAAAATGCTATCTTTTTTCCATTGGATGGTTTTGGCTCCTTTGTCAAAAATCAAGTGCCCATAGGTGTGTGGGTTCATTTCTGGGTCTTCAATTCTGTTCCATTGGTCTATCTGTCTGTCTCTGTACCAATACCGTGCAGTTTTTATCACTATTGCTCTGTAATACTGCTTGAGTTCAGGGATAGTGATTCCCCCTGAAGTCCTTTTATTGTTGAGGATAGTTTTAGCTATCCTGGGTTTTTTGTTATTCCAGATGAATTTGCAAATTGTTCTGTCTAACTCTTTGAAGAATTGGATTGGTATTTTGATGGGGATTGCATTGAATCTGTAGATCGCTTTTGGTAAAATGGCCATTTTTACTATATTAATCCTGCCAATCCATGAGCATGGGAGATATTTCCATCTTCTGAGGTCTTCTTCTATTTCTTTCTTCAGAGTCTTGAAGTTCTTATTGTACAAATCTTTTACTTGCTTGGTTAAAGTCACACCGAGGTACTTTATATTATTTGGGTCTATTATGAAGGGTGTCGTTTCCCTAATTTCTTTCTCGGCTTGTTTCTCTTTTGTGTAGAGGAAGGCTACTGATTTATTTGAGTTAATTGTATACCCAGCCACTTTGCTGAAGTTGTTTATCAGCTTTAGTAGTTCTCTGGTGGAACTTTTGGGATCACTTAAATATACTACCATATCATCTGCAAATAGTGATATTTTGACTTCTTCTTTTCTGATTTGTACCCCTTGACCTCCTTTTGTTGTCTGATTGCTCTGGCTAGGACTTCAAGAACTATATTGAATAAGTAGGGAGAGAGTGGGCAACCTTGTCTAGTCCCTGATTTTAGTAGGATTGCTTCAAGTTTCTCTCCATTTAGTTTAATGTTAGCAACTGGTTTGCTGTATATGGCTTTTACTATGCTTAGGTATGGGCCTTGAATTCCTATTCTTTCCAGGGCTTTTATCATGAAGGGGTGTTGAATTTTGTCAAATGCTTTCTCAGCATCTAATGAAATGATCATGTGGTTTTGTTCTTTTAGTTTGTTTATATAATGGATCACGTTGATGGTTTTCCGTATATTAAACAATCCCTGCATGCCTGGGATGAAGCCTACTTGATCATGGTGGATGATAGTTTTGATGTGCTCTTGGATTCGGTTTGCCAGAATTTTATTGAGTATTTTTGCGTCGATATTCATAAGGGAAATTGGTCTGATGTTCTCTTTCTTTGTTGGGTCTTGTGTGGTTTAGGTATAAGAGTAATTGTGGCTTCGTAGAAGGTATTCGGTAGTGATCCATCTGTTTCAATTTTGTGGAATAGTTTGAATAATATTGGTATGAGGTCTTCTATGAAGGTCTGATAGAATTCTACACTAAACCCGTCTGGACCTGGGCTCTTTTTGGTTGGGAGACCTTTAATGGCTGCTTCTATTTCCTTTGGAGTTATGGGGTTGTTTAACTGGTTTATCTGTTCCTGATTTAACTTCAGTACCTGGTACTTCAGTACCTAGGAAATTGTCCATTTCCTGCAGATTTTCAAGTTTTGTTGAATATAGGTTTTTATAGTAAGATCTGATGATTTTTTGTATTTCCTCTGATTCTGTAGTTATGTCTCCCTTTTCATTTCTGACTTTGTTAATTTGGATATACTCTCTGTGTCCTCTCGTTAGTCTGGCTAAGGGTTTATCTATCTTGTTGATTTTCTCAAAGAATCAACTTTTGGTTGTATTGATTCTTTCTATGGTCCTTTTTGTTTCTACTTGGTTGATTTCAGCTCTGAGATTGATTATTTCCTGCCTTCTACTCCTCCGAGTGTATTTGCTTCTTTTTGTTCTAGAGCTTTTAGGTGTGCTGTCAAGCTGCTGACATATGCTCTTTCCTGTTTCTTTCTGCAGGCACTCAGCGCTATGAGTTTTCCTCTTAGCACAGCTTTCATTGTGTCCCATAAGTTTGGGTATGTTGTACCTTCATTTTCATTAAATTCTAAAAAGTCTTTAATTCCTTTCTTTATTTCTTCCTTGACCAGGTTATCATTGAGTAGAGCATTGTTCAATTTCCACCTATATATGGGCATTCTTCCCTTATTGTTATTGAAGAGCAGTTTTAGGCCGTGGTGGTCCGATAGCACGCATGGGATTGTTTCTATCTTTCTGTACCTTTTGAGGCCCGTTTTTTGACCAATTATATGGTCAATTTTAGAGAAAGTACCATGAGGAGCTGAGAAGAAGGTATATCCTTTTGCTTTAGGATAGAATGTTCTATAAATATCTGTTAAGTCCATTTGGCTCATGACTTCTCTTAGTCTGTCTACGTCTCTGTTTAATTTCTGTTTCCATGATCTGTTCATTGATGAGAGTGGGGTGTTGAAGTCTCCTAATATTATTGTGTGAGGTGCAATGTGTGTTTTGAGCTTTAGTAAGGTTTCTTTTACGTATGTAGGCGCCTTTGTATTTGGGGCATAGGATTGAAAGTTCATCTCGGTGGATTTTTCCTTTGATGAATATGAAGTGTCCTTCCTTATCTTTTTTGATGAATTTTAGTTGAAAATTAATTTTATTTGATATTAGAATGACTACTCCAGCTTGCTTCTTCTGACTATTTGCTTGGAAAGTTGTTTTCCAGCCTTTCACTCTGACGTAGTGTCTGTCTTTGTCTCTGAGGTGTGTTTCCTGTAGGCAGCAGAATGTAGGGTCCTTGTTGTGTATCCACTTTGTTAATCTATGTCTTTTTATTGGGGAGTTCAGGCCATTGATGTTGAGAGATATTAAGGAATAGTGATTATTGCTTCCTGTTATATTCATATTTGGATGTGAGGTTATGTATTTGTGCTTTTCTTCTCTTTGTTTTGTTGCCAAGACGATTATTTTCTTGCTTCTTCTAGGGTATAGCTTGCCTCCTTATGTTGGGCTTTACCATTTATTATCCTTTGTAGTGCTGGATTTGTAGAAAGATATTGTTTTAATTTGGTTTTGTCATGGAATATCTTGTTTTCTCCATCTATGTTAATTGAGAGTTTTGCAGGATACAGTAACCTGGGCTGGCATTTGTGTTCTCTTAGTGTCTGTATGACATCTGTCCAAGATCTTCTGGCTTTCATATTTTCTGGCGAAAAGTCTGGTGTGATTCTGATAGGTCTGCCTTTATATGTTACTTGACCTTTTTCCCTTACTGCTTTTAATATTCTTTCTTTATTTTGTGCTCTTAAGGTGCAGCCCGCCCTGCTTGGTGCTTGCTATCCCTGAGGACCAGACCGGTGGCCAGGTGCGCGCGAGCCCCAAGCCTGGATGTACCCTGGCAGGACTGGCCTGGGCTTCTTTCCTGGACACTGCGAGGCTGTAGTCTCCCTTGGAAACCCCGCCACTGTCATAGCGCGCCCTCCCGCGGCCGAGGTGACCCCCAACGCCGTTACCGCCCCCTTCCCTGGCCGCTTATTCTGCTTTTTCTTTTCTTTTTTTCTTTCTCTTTTTGTTCGCGATGTGGCGCCTGCGAAGAGCTCGCCTCCAGCATGGAGGACATCGTGCAGGCAGAATCACCTCTGGGCCCTGCCGGGGTTGGAGAGGGAGAGAGAGGAGTCAGCTTGGGCGGCGGCGCCCCGGCTGCCGGCACCCGCGGAAGGAAAACTCGCCCAGGCACACGCGCTGCTGCTGGCGCCAAATATAACGCGCGCCCGGTCCCCTCAGGCCCCGCGCTCACCCACGAGCTCTGCGTGCCCTGAGGCCCAGCTCGGGCGCGGTGGAAGGGCGGGGTGGGAAGGACACGTGTGCCCACTACGTGGTGCATACAACACGGGGAGGGCTAAACAGGGAGTTGCAAGGTGCTGAGCTCCGGGCTTCGCCCAGGCCCATCAGTCCTCCCTCAGGGCTCTGCGAAGGCCCAGGGAGGCTTCTGCGGGCCCCCAGGCATAAGGTGACTTACCCAAGGCCATCACCTCTGGAGCTTCGAGCTGCCCCAGGCTTGCAGCTTGGACATTGTCATTGTGGTTGCCACTATCCTAGGCCGGCACAGCAGGGCGCAAGCCACCACCACCTTTCCTCACCTGAAGGCATCCTGATGGTGCTTCAGAGCACATGTCCAGCAGGCGAGCCTCAGGGCACCGGGCCGGGGTCTTGGGTCTGCACCTTGTTGCTAGACCCTCACACATGTGGCAGCATCACACATATGGCTCCTTCTACCAACCGCCACTAATTACCATTTGGACATTCCTTCACAGTGTTCTCAAGAAGAAAGATTGCAAACAAACACAAAAAGAATGAAATTTAAAATCTTTTTTATCAGCTGGAGAGATGGCTTGGTGGTTAAGAGTGCTTCTTTTCCAGTGCTCCCAAGTTCAATTCCCAGCAACCACATTGTGACCGACAACTATCTGTAGTGGGATCCAATGCCCTCTTCTGTCTGAAGCTCTCTTCTGACATGGCAGGCACACTCGCAAACAGAGTGCTCATGTACATAAATAAATAAATCTTTAAAAATAAAACCTTCTATACAGTTAATGTATCTACATCTAGAAGCTAGAAAAGGGTCACAGCAATATTAAAAATAACTCAGAAATAGTAAAGGGATGTACGAGAGTCACAAAATTCACTGGGCAACATGGTGTATGCCTGGAATCCCAACACTCACAAGGCTGAGGTAGGTGGATTGCCTTGACTTCAAGGCTAGACTAAAGTGTGAGACCTTATACTAGAAAACAAAACAATTGGGGAGGAGATGGAGAGAGAGACAGAGAGACAGAGAGACAGAGAGAGACAGAGAGACAGAGAGACAGAAGAGACCGAGAGGGAGACAGAGACAGAGACAGAGAGAGACAGAAACAGAGAGAGACCTCGATGTCATTTCTTGCACTGATGACAAGCTACTGAAGAATGTCAATGTCTCCTACCAAGCACTGAGATAATGCTAATGACAGAATGGGTTTCTTATTAAGATATCATAAACTGTAGATGGAAAAGTAAAGGAATGTTTAATAAATAAAAGAGAAATCAGACATCGAAACCTAAATTTAGAAGACTGTATATGTTTAAGTCATAGGGGAGGGAATGGGACAATGTGGGGGAGAGAATAATCAGAATAAATTATATATGTGTATGAAAATGTTAACTAAGAGCAACCAATTAAAAGAGAAAAGCAGGTTTATTTTACGATGAAATTGAGTTCCCATATGACACTATGTAACATTTTGTAAATTGATTATATGAATTATCAGCAATAAAAATCAATTGTTATTAAAGATGTGGTTGTGTTCATATTAATTTCAAATATTTAAAATTCTTTCTATTTATTTGCTTATTTATTGATTGATTTTTAAGATAGGGTTTTCCTATGTTGACTTCAAAAAAGAGATCTACCTGCCTATGCCTCCAAAGAGTTAGGATCAAAAGTGTATACTCACACATGAAAGTTACATTCTTAAAGTGAGAAAAAATTACAGCTATCAACTTGGTACAATTATTGAACAGTGATCAAGTGAACAGAAATATCAGAAACACTTTTAAGGCATTAGGTTACTGTTTTCAAAAGGATCTTGAGCAGCATATATAATTAAAATTATCCAGGAGACACATGTTGAAAAAAGACAAGAACGTGGGTAAAGATGATTTAAATATTTTTAATCTATTAAACATTTTAAATTGCATTCGATATGAAAGCTGTAAGTGCTGTAATTCACATTTTTGCTTATATACCATCTTCAATTTTATGTGCATTCTGCAAATATTGTGCATGTTTCTTCAGGCTCTTAATATTTCCCTATGACTGATAACATTCACAGAAATCATATTGAGCAAACTGTATATGTTGACATATAATAGAATTGTATTCTACACAGTATAGCATAGAAATATGTATACATAACTTCCCATATGTTTGTTTATACATATGTAAATGGCTCAAGAATATGAATATCACTTTATCATTTGGTATTATTTTCATCAAAATCCTGAGAACATTGAAATGGCATCAAATAGTGACCAGATCGGCAAAAAAAAAAAAAAACCAACAACTCCACAAAATAAAACTCTTATAAAGAATCTAACGATACTAGCAAAAGATGCAAAAATATTAAAGTCTCAATGAAGTATAAAGCCAAGATGAAATACTGTATAATATTTTCTCAACTCTAGGATAATTTATTTTTGTACAACTTTCAATAAAAAGCCTGAATTTTGAAGAATTCAAAAGTACTACAGTATAATTATGCAGTGGTCAATACTGTTGCATACCATTTTACATAACTGCATACACTCTCGTTCTTTTGTTCCGTGGTCTAGAGACGAACTCAGGTAGATTTATGGGGAAGCATTGCATTGTAGACTTAAACTGGATTAATTTGGGGGTGAGTAAGTCATATTGTGGTAAAGTTGCTTTAAAAATAAACCGTTGGATATTAGTACGGTAAGTAATTCTCCCTGAAGGAAAAACCAGACACCAAGAACCTAGACCACTGCTGTCCAGGAGAAATTTCTAGATGATAGAAATATTCTATATCTGCGGTGTTTCTGGCTATGGATTCTGGCTGGCTGTTTGCCTCCTGGTTTGCCTGCTGTGACTAAAGAGGCAGATTTTAGTTCTAAGTTTAGTTCATCTCAAATAGCCATGTGTGACCAGTGGGTGCCATTTGGACAGTGTAGCCACAGAAAACTGAAGCAGTGTAACCAAAGACTCACCTAGGAGTCAGTTGACCTCCTAGAAGTGACTTGGGAAAATGTTGGCAATGATAGCCTCTTGGGGAGCTCAAATTCACCAAAAGCAAACTGTGAATCCTTTACTCTTCTGCAATAGTCATAATGCAACTGGTCTCACACCTACCCCAACCCTCACCAAAGACACTTGAGAGGGAGCTAAACCCACTGTGTGCTTTAGATTTCAGTGTAGAAAGCACTTCCTTCAAAGTGGAGCAGACTGAGATTGCCAAGTCCTTTGCGTGGCTCCAGGGACTTGGGCCTGACCAGGAGTGAGGAGGAAATGAAGAATGACATTGGACACACATACATGGGGAAGGCTGGGTCCGTGAGCTGGAGAAAATGCAGCATCCCAGAAGCTCAGCATGTTTATTATATAGAGCTGGCCAGGAAGCAGGGCTGTTGCACAGGGAAACAAGTAGGTGGGCATTACATGCAGATAAACAAGGAGGGGAGGACTATGCATATGTAACTGACAAGGGGTAGATTTAGCTAATCTCAGTAGGAGCAGTCTCTGCAGGGAGCAGTCTTCAGGCTGTAAACATCCAGATGGGGCCAGGGAGAAAGGTAGAGTAGACTTTTTCTGCACACGCTATCAATGTCATCCTGGGAAGGCTTTTGCATGTCTCTGAGCCTCAAGGGGCATGGGGGCCTTTGCCTTTTCCCCATGGATAAACGGCTTTGGGTCCATGGCATGGTCATATCAGGTTTATAGCACACATCCACTTAGGGCTGCACTTCCTCAGGGCTTCCTCTGTTCCCACAGTGAGATCTCAAAAGAAAAACAGAAACCAACAAACAAAATATGTGCTCAGTGAACTGGTTAATTCCCTAACTTATATGGATCCAGTGTCCTAAGTCTAGGACTTCCTCAAAGGCTACAGAAAATCCTGTGGACCTAAATAAGCAAGAAAAAAAAAAACAAAGACCCTTGTCCCCTCCACAAAAAATGAATGGGAGAAAAAATTATTAAAGTTTTCATAGAAAATTGTTTAAGAAAAACACACGGGAATTGTACTTAATAGAGTTAGTGTGCTGAGATGTGAGGCCCACTCACAGCATGCAGCATTTGGAAGTCTCAGACAACTTAACAGAAGAGGACTCCTAATTATTTTTTGTGACCACTCTCCATATACTACTCACAGCTTAATACTAACCTTCATAATTGAGTTGGGGACAGTATTCACCATAGCAGATAATTGAAGCATTTGTGCACACAGACACATACAAACACACACACACACACAGACACACACACACACACACACAAACATGCACACAAAACACACACACTCACACACACACTCACACACATACACACACACTCACACATACACACACACAAAACACACACAAAACACAAAAAAAACACACACACAGTCAGGAGCACACACAAGAGAAATGCATATTCTATGAAGTTTCTTGGCATATTTTTATTTGTAAGCCTCAATGCTGGAGTATTCTTGGTTTTGCATAAAGTGGGGGGAAAAGTCAGGCTTCATTTTCCCCCTTTTGAAATGACAGATATCTGTGTGTTAAACAGACTCTGATGGCTGTCCAGGCTGCCTCGGCCTATTTGACAGCATCCAGGTCACCTTGGTCAGGACAGTGGTTGCTCTTCTTATTGGCAACTGGTTTGCATCACAAGAGTTTTCCACATCCTTACCAATATTAGAAGTTTGGTGACACAAGCAGCTGGACAAACAGTAAAATTATTGTGGTTTTGCCTTTCTGGAGGACATTAAAATTTACATGGTTTGCATATGGCTTTTTTTTCTTAGCATTTAGTCCTGCTTTAGCACTGTTCAAATGTGGCCATGCAGCCAGCATCCCTTTGCTCCCGGCTCTCAGCACCCCATTCCCGTCACTGATCTGATGCATACTTGGTCCCAGAGATGGACAGCAGAGGGACTTGACACACAGCGTCCACTCTGCTCCACTGCTTTGCTTTTTGTAAATTCTTTACAATGGCTATTTCTTGATTTAGTATTCCTATGACCATGACATGTCTTGATATTTTGAGATACGATCTTATTACGCAGCCCAGGGTGGCCTTGATTTCCCAAATCTCTGGCCTTAGTCTTCCACCATTCCCTGATTCTCAGTTTGTTACTAGAGGTAGTTAAATGGCCCCATTTCCAAATCAAATGTTCTTCTGGCTTCATGACTTTGCCCTTTCCACAGACTTTTATTAATTATGCAAAGTAGATGGTGTTTAATGTTTAAATACTAGATATATTAACTCGTCAGACCCCAAGACAACTCTGTGAATTAAACACTCATTATCATCCTCACTGGGCTGATAAGGGAATTGAGTCACACAAGGTAAAATAACTTCTCCAGGGTTGAACATCCAATGGGTGTGAGAGCCAAGCTTTGAGTCCAACTACAAAGTAGATCGGCCTATAATATGTCTGCTGCTGCTGTATATTCAAATGGTAAATTCTGTACCCTAAGGTCTGGTTGCTCCAAGACAAGGAGATCCTCATGTATACCAGATTTTCTTTCTTTTTTTTTTGCCTCCTAAGTTATCCCTGATTGGTTAATAAAATCCCTACAACATGGGCTGGGCAGAAGAGAGGGGACAGAGCAAAGTTTCCCTGGGCCTGGGGGCTCAGGCAGGGTCCACAAGGAGAGGGAAAAGACATGGAGGAGAAGGAAGGAGACAGCACCCCATAGGGTAGGTGGATCGTGAGTGTATTACCATGAGGGGCAGCCTGTCAGAACAGGAGTGAACCAGGCAGAGCATGGCAAGCAATACCTTGGGGTTATGGACAGGGAAGCAGAAAAAATAGCACAGAGGGTTGATGTCTGCCCAGCTCTAGTACTTTAAGGCTTATTCTAAATCTAAAAGTTTTGTGTCTTTTATTTGGAAACTAAATGATCTACGGTGGGGGAGAAACCCCCTAATAATATTTACTGTAGCAATGGCCACTCAATTATTGTGGTATTTTAAATATAACACACATTGAATTTCACAATTCAGATGCAAGGCTTTTTATATTTCCAATGTGACTGTACACCTGAGGTCATGTCTAGGTATAGAGACAGAACATGGCAGAAATGCCTAGAACATTTTAAGGTCATCACACTGACCACATGAAAGCCACAGGCTATACAGACTATGATGGATGGGGAGAAGGCTTAGTGCTCTCTGGAGTCCCCTTCCCTAGTCTTGGGATAAGACTTCCAGTAAGCCAAGACCATACTCCTCTTTCATTTCTCAAGGAGCCAGGGGTAGACCCACATATATGATTTCTTTGCCTGCAGTGTTTTTTTCCAAGCGCTGCCCTGTTTGAGGACTTGGCAAAGGTAAGCACCATCAGAGGAAGGCCAGCATATGAATTCTGTATAACTCTGCTCTGACAGCATGTAGCACAATCCTATCATGTACTGGAAGCCTTGCTAGAAATATTAATCAACCTCTAGGATCAAAAGGAAACAACCCGAGGGCCATATGGCTGTAAATCAAGTCTGAAACCATAGCCCAGTATGGAAGTTCAGCCTTGGATCTTACATCAAACAGCGATAGCATCCAAAAGAAAAACGAAACTGAAATGGCAAGGTGACTGGTAATGACCTCATGGCAAGGATATCTAAGTCATGTGGAAAGATCCCAGTGCAAAGACACATGTCCACGAAGCTTTCACCAAGAATCACTATTCTGTGTTCTACAACATTATATATACACACACACAAAGAATACTCATTTATGGTCAGTTATGGGGATTGATTCTCTGGGAATCTGACTTTGAGATTGACATAGATGTATAAAGGTGTTTGACAAGTGCTCTTGGGGACCATGGCTGTGACAAAGAGGAGAGAAGAGGATGGGGCAGAGAGCACTCTGGCTCTAATGCAGTCACAAGGGTATGCAGGCAGCCCTGTTTGGGGCTCAGGAGCTGGCCTGACCCTGAAGTCTTAGCCTGCACTGGAACAAGCAGGAGGCCCGGCCTTAAAGTCTCCATTGGCTAAGGACGAGGTTCCTGGTCAGAACCCAGTTACCACATTGTAACCACATAGCCATCCCTTCTCCAATATCATTCTTCCTGAATTTCCAAGTCCTATCATGAGGATATTTGGAGCTCCACTCTGATCTTTTACTCATAGCAAACATAAAAATCAGGTGGATGGGCAGGGAGTGGAATGGCCTAAGGTTAGGCTAAACCTCAATTTTAATGTGTCCATAAGTTCCGGAGGGAGTCCATTGGCATTGTCATGTGTGGCTTCTGTGTTCTTATCCCGGGTGAGCTGACTCTGTGATACGATGCCACCTCACCTCACAGATGTCAGGGTGAAAATCATGTATGACTTTTCTGGGAAGAACTCTGCCTTTTCCTACCATCTGGAGTTATACAACATCTCTATGCACAGCTCAGAAGAGAGGGGTGGAGATTGTGGAGGCCTTAGAAGTTGAGGATCTTTTCTGATTAAGGCACATATTTTTTCCTATGTAATTTTCCCCTTGTTCTTTCCCTAATGATGGTTGACTTCATTCCTGGCCTGAAGTAAACTGGATTCCAAGGTATTGGATTAGGGAAGCCCCTATTTTTGAGATGACAGGCCCAGCAAGGGATCCCACTGCATACAGGTTCCTATTCCCAAGGAAGTTGTTGCTCCAGAATCACAGCATGGGGGCAGCAGCACAGGATATCTCCCAGCTTTCTCTCCTGCACCTGCTGCAACTGTAATAAGGCTGTTTGTTTGTTTGTTTGTTTGCTTTTTATTGGAAATACCTAAAAGCTGGTCAGAGTTAATACATGCCTTTAATACCAGCACCCACAAGGTATTTTTGTTTTTGCTTTTGTTTTTGTTTAATTTCATTTCATAATTTCTCTATATTTGTTGTTAGGATTCTTATTGTTTTCTTTGGTAATTCCCTCTAGCTATTCAATTTGTATATAGAATGTAAAGCCATGCTCTGCATGGTCCTCTTATTCATGTTAAGGATTTTATTCTTACCACCAATGCCACAGATGAACACAATATTTACTTTCAAATCAGGGAAACAGGCATAAAGAGGAGAGCTATGTTGTTTGGTCTCAGGTAAGCAGGCAATCAGGAGTGTAGGATGGCTTCCCAACGTTTTGGATTAGGTAAGCTTCTGTTATTGAGATGAAAGGCCTCTGCTGAAACCTTCAGTTAAGTAACAGAGAGCCTGGAAAGACTGAAAGAGTGGTTGCACCTTGAAGGTGAAGGCTGGCACTTCAGTGCCTCTGCAGCCTGAGGCAGAGTAATTTTGGGAAGACAAGAGCACTTGGCCAGAGATCATAGGGGACTGCATTTTGCTTGAGCCCTGAGACCTGGATGAGAGGAGGCATCCACATTCCTGATAAAGGGAAGCAGAGTCACATAGATGTGAGGGAACAATGGATCTGTGATCTGCATGTTATCCATTTCATTTATCTTTGCTGTGTACATAGTATATGTAAACGACAAGGGCATCCTACTTTATCACATCTAGTCTCTCTAGATGTTAAAGCATGTGCAAGTGTAAACACAGTAGAGTTAGTTCAGCAATACATTGTGTCCCATTCTGTTAAAGACCTTTATTTTATTTCTATTTATATATTTTTTCTTTTTCACTTTACGTTCTGCTCACTGACTACTGATACTTAATTACTCTCTCCCACAAACCTTCCCCAATTCTCCTGGCACAGTCTTCTCTGAGTGTATGAGGGCCAACTGTCTCAGTACCTCCCTTCTTTTAACAAAGCCTTTCCTGGGGGCATTGGTGAGGATGCTGGTTTTGAATGCCTTGGTCTTGGCTTTGTTCATGCTCCAGTTGGCTGGCTTTGAGAAGTTGGTGAAGAACTGTCTGTGAACTTGGTACTTCATCCAGGTGGTACACAAGAGGTAGTGGTTTTGTTAATATTTTTGAGAGTATATTTCAATCAAACCTCTCCTACTAATATCCTAACAATGACAAAGGTAATGGGAGGCTACACATCTATTTCATTAGTTTTCAGTTCTTCTCAGAGCAGCAGTGTAGAAGCCCACAAAGCTGGCATAGTGAAGTGAGGTCACGCAGGGGTCCTAAGAGCACAGTCCTACTTTCTTAGAGTAACTCCTAGGGACTTACCATATCCATACACCCGTAGCTCCATATGCACTGGACCCCAGTGAAGTGCTCAACATTCATTGCTTTTTTACTCAGTTTGCCACAAATGTTAGAAATCTGAAAAGTTCAGCAAATTTGAAGGTGTGAAAAACTCCCAGTGACTGGAGTAAGCTCAAACAGTCTGTGACAACGAAGAAATGATTAAGTATCCAAGAGAGAAGACCCTCACCAGGATCGTAGTCCTATTCCAGTAAGAATATTTAATAATAAGGCTTCAGGTGAAAAGATAAATTAGGAGGTCTAGGCCAAATATTTTATCCTCTGCCCTCAGGGTTGCAGCCATTCTGTCAGACTTTCCTGGCCCTCTCACAGGATCAGAGTTCTCACCTGGAAGCAGGAATATCTGGAAGGCACATAATACATATCCACAGACTCCTCTTTGGGTTCAAACTGACAGGCAACTTCAAGGCTTAAAGTTATTCTCTCTCTCTCTCTCTCTCTCTCTCTCTCTCTCTCTCTCTCTCCCTCTCCCTCTCCCTCTCTCTCTCTCTCTCTCTCAGCTTGAGGCTGCACACACTCTGCATTCTTTTGTGCACTCTGCCTTTTTTATTGCAGTTTTCTTTTCTCAAACTCCCACAATCATTCACACATCTGTTCATTACCCTTTCATTCTCACACACACTCTTCATACACACCTAACACATATCTCACACACACCACATGCACTCTCCTGTCACGCACACACGCACTCTTCATACACACCTCATACATATCTCACACACACCACATGCACTCTCCTGTCACGCACACACACAATCTTCATACACACCCCACATTCTCCCCTCACTCACTTTCACATTCTCTTCTCATGCTCTCTCTCTGGCTCTCACATTTGTTCTTACATTTGCTCTGTGATTTACTCTCTCATTCACTCCCTCATGCTCTCTCTCATTTACTCTTCACATGTTCTACAGAACTACAGCCTTTCTCTTAACCCAGTCCTTTATTAATAATCCAAAAGCAGGTAGAAAAAAGAGATTTTATAATCATTGCCAAATCAAATGCAAAGAATGACTACATCACACCAAGAACTAAGAATTACAACTGTTCTCCAAAGTTTCAGGCTTGCCCTATACCAAGGCCTGTGGCCAATATAATAATAATAATCGTAAACTTATCATTATTTAAACTTTAACTCTTTACTTTTATACTTCAGAGTCCAAAGCTCCGAGGTCAGCTACCTGCACTTTCCTGTGAAGCTCTAATGATAAATGACATAGGCAAAACTGCCAGGCAGTGGCCAGAAAGAATCAAGGTAACCCTTAGCACACTAATTCCACTAGCGTTCTGTTCCTTGCACACAATGACTCTCATAAGGGTTCCAGTAGTTAGACTTAGTTTACTAGTATATTATTTTATATATTCTATACTTCCTTAACCAGTCTATAATATTATGTAAAACTTACTTCCTAACTTCAATAACTTTTTCCTTTCTTAGGGTCCCAATGTTGGCTCAAATTCATTTTCTCTCATTTTCTTCAAGCTGTCTTTGCAAGTCAAACCCTAATCTAGAACTACAATTCTGCAGTTATTACATTTTTTCCAAGATGAGAATACACAGTATCCACCTGGGCCACTAGGGCTGTGCTGTGCTGTGCCCCTATGCATCAATTTCCAATTGTCTAAGAATCATAATATCAAGGAACATCTAGTTTCACAGAATTCACCAGAGCAGAAGGAGAAAGAAGTAGGAAAGTCAGATATAATACAATAATTGTGCACACCAAGGCCAACTGATAGGCAGTCACACAAATGAAATCTATACAGCCGTTGTCCAGGGCTAAGGTTTGGAGAAATGGAAACAACCAGTTTTTACAAAAAGCTACTGCGGGCTACTGAGATGTCTCCATTGTATGTTGTCCCCAGCATTAACCAAAACTCAGACAACAAAGGGAGGTCAAAAGGATACAGATTGGAAAGGAAGAAGTCAAAATATCACTGTTGCAGAGGATAGGGTAGTATACATGGGACACCCCAAAATTTACAACAGAGAACTCCTAAGCCTGATAAACAACTTCAGCAAAGTGGTTGGGTATAAAATTAACTCAAACAAATCAGTAGCCTTCCTCTACACAAAAGATAAACAAGCTGAGAAAGAAATTAGGGAAATGACACCTTTCATAGTAGTCCCAAATCATATAAAAATACCTCAGTGTGACTTTTATCAAACCAGTGAAAGATCTGTGTGACAAGAACTTCATGATATGAAGAAAGAAATTGAAGAAGATCTCAGAAAATGGAAAGATCTCCCATGTTCATGGCTTGGCAGTATGAAGATAGTAAAAATGGCCATTTTCCCAAAGTGACCTACAGTTGCAATGCCATCTCCATCAAAATTCGATTCCAATTCTTCATAGGGTTAGACAGAACAATTTGCAAATTCATTTGGAATAACAAGTAACGCAGGATAGCTAAAACTATCCTCAACAATAAAAGGACTTCCTTGGGAATCACCATCCCTGAACTCAAGCAGTTTACAGAGCATTAGTGATAAAACTGTATGGTATTGTTACAGAGACAGGAAGATAGACCAGTGGAATAGAACTGCAGACCCAGAAATGAACCAGCATACCTATGGTCCCTTGATTTTTGACAAAGGAGACAAAAGCATCCAGTGGAAAAAGGATAGCATTTTTAGCAAAGGGTGCTGGTTCAAATGGAGGTCAGCATATGGAGGAGTACAAATCATCCCCTTCTTATTACCCTGTGTAAAGCTTAAGTCCAGGTGGATCAAGGACCTCTACATCAAACCAGATCACTCAAACTAATAGAAGAATCTTGAACACATGGACACTGGAAAAAATTTCCTGAACAAAACACGAATGGCTTATGCTCTAAGATCAAGAATAGACAAATGGGACCTCATAAAGCTACAAAGCTTCTGTAAGACAAAGGACACTGTGGATAGGACAAAACAGCAACCAACAGACTGGGAAAAGACCTTTACTAATCCTACAACTGATAGAGGGCTTATATCCAAAATATACAAAGAACTCATGAAGTTGGACTGTAGGGAGACTAATAACCCTATTAAAAATTGCAGTTCAGAGCTAAACAATAATTCATAGCTGAGGAATATGGAGTGGCTGAGAAGCACCAAAAGAAATGTTCAACATCTTTAGTTATAAGGGGAATGCAAATCAAAACAACCCCAAGATTCCAACTCACACCAGTCTGAATGCCTAAGATAAAACACTCAGGCGATAGAAGATGCTTTTGCGGATGTGAAAAAGAGGAACACTCCTCCAATGTTGGTGAGATTGCAGACTGGTACAACCATTCTGGATATCAGTCTGGAGGTTCCTCAGAAAATTAGACATTGCACTAGCTGAGGACCCAGCTATACTTCTCTTGCACATATACCCAAAAGAAGCTCCAACATACAACAGGGCACATGCTCCACCATGTTCATAGCAGCCTTATTTATAATAGTCAGAAAATGAAAAGATCCCAGATGCCCTTCAACAGAGGAATGGAAACAGAAAGTGTGGTACATCTACACAATGGACTACTACAGATATATAAAAAACAATGACTTCATGAAATTCATAGACAAAGAGAACGAACTAAAACATATTTTCCTGAGTGAGTTAATCCAATGACAGAAATACACACATTGTATGCACACATTGATAAGTGGATATTAGCCCAAATGCTCAAATTCTCCAAGATTCACAGACCAAATGAAATTCAGGAAGGATGACCAAAATGCCGATTCTTCACTCCTTCCTTTAAAGGAGAAGAAGAATCCCTATTGAAGGGATAGGGATGCAAAGTTTAAAACAGAGCCTACAGGAATGGCCATTCAGAGTCTACCCCACTTGTGGCCTGTACATATACAGCCTTCAAACTAGATAAGGTGGATGAAGCTAAGAAGTGCAGGCTGATAGGAATTGGATATAGATGTCTCCTGAGAGGCACAGCCAGATCATGTCAAATACAGTGGCAAATGCTAGCAGCAAACCATTGAACTGAGAACCGGACCTCAGTTGGAGGAATTACAGAAAGATTGAAAGAGCTGAAGGGACTCGCAACCCCATAAGGACAACCATGCCTGCCAAGCAGAGATCCCAGAGACTAAACCACTACCCAATCACTATACAGGGACTGTGCCATGGCCTCATCTGCATGTGTATCAGAGGATGGTCTTCTTGGGCACAAATGGAATGAACAGCCCTTGGTCTTGCCTAGGCTGGGAAAGTGTATGGCTGGTGAAGGGAATACTTTTATAGCAGAGGTGGAGGGCGATGGTATTCAGACTTATTTCTGGAAAACAAGGAAGGAATAACATTTGAATTCGAAATGAAAAATATCCAACTAAAAATCAACAACAACAAAATGGTATTTTGAGCTTCGAATCAAAATAAGCCACAGTCAGGAAACAGAGAATTGTATGCCTATGGTTTTCTTCAAATATGCTCAGGGCCCAGGTAGGTTCTGGGTCCAGGCTGGACCAAGCAGATTCCTGCCACTGACTGCTCTTCTATTCCTGTTTCCAGAGGCACCATGCAGATTAATATTGGGCCAGAGATGTGGGCAGAGCTGGTCAGAAGTGGCTTTGTTTCCTGTGGTCTCAGGATTATCTGCATTCCTGGGTGTTCATCATTTTCTGCCCCGGGATTTGGGTGCAGGATTCCCGATGGCTTTAAACTCCCTCATACCATGTTTATATGTCCTGGGAGGTGTTACAGAAAAATTAATGTTTATCCTATTAATTTGGTCAAAACTGCCATCGACAGAGTATAATTTAGAGGTAACTATATATTTGACAGCAAGCATACACAGTGGGTAATGTATGCATGATGAAGTTGAAATTCAGAGTTGGAAACACAGTGAACAGTGACTGTATGACTGCCTTTGAATCTCAGTCTGACTGGGAAGTGATTTGATGCCCAGTCCCCATGAGAATGCAGAGATCCATCCCTCCCTGATAGCTGTGGGACTTCAGATGTTGACACTAATGATCAATAAAGAAATTTTTTAAGAGTGAAGAGTTTGAGACCACTCCTTTATTGACCAGAATACATCCAATTTACTTGATAGTAACCAGATGCAGGTAGTCAATATATACAGTCTATATCCTTATCAAAATAGAAAAGCAAATGAACAAAACAACAACAGATAAATAACAAATCTTCAAATGAATAGAAGGAAAACCAAATAACCAAAACAATTAAAAATTAACCAAACTTTAAATAGAGGAATTGCACTAAGCATTTTTTGCTGCTCCTTTTGCAGAATAGACTTATAGCCTGTGGCTTGCCTTGGAGACATAGTAGACAAGCAGTTAGTGATGGTAATAATCTTTTCAAGAGGAGTGGAAGTAGGACTGTTTTGTTGGAGTGGGGGTATTAAGGAAAAAGCCTACCAATACTGAGTATAAATGATATTACAGACTTTGTCACAAAGACATTCCAATATTGTGATCTGATCTCCATGAAACTCTTCTGGATGACACATCAGAACAAGTACAAATTTACACGTGCACAGTCTTTCTGGATGACCAGCAGCTCTTGATTGATGTGCATCAGCACTTCTCTGAGTCCCTCAAAAAGTGTGCACTTGCTGGAGTGAGGCAAGGTGAAAATACAGCGTATTCAATCCAAAGAAATCAAACTAAAGGAGGAAAATGCAGTCTACAATTGCTATGGACACTACAGATGAGATGCAATAGTGGTGTATTTGCTGTGCACACTTAGTTCTCCTCCTGTAGCTCTTCTCTCCAAGGGAGATCTTGTCCTGGACTGTGTCATGTTCGAGTTTCTGCTGGAGAATTTCAGACCTACCAGAGCAAGGGAAAAAAAGTTTAGTGAGTGGTTGTCAATTCAGCTCTCCCTCATGCATCAGCTCTATTCAGTTGGATAATCCAGCATGACCTGTCAGCTGAGGTCAGTCCCTCCATCCCCAAATGTCATAGAGTACCTGCGCTTGGATTTATATCTCAGCTTTTAACACTGCTAGAATTTGAACTGTGGACTATGCACTGTACTGGGATTAAGAGAAAAATGAGCATTTTTTCCCACTGGTCCAGGTATATGACATTGAATAATAACATTGTAGCTATGTCTGAATCTGAGTTCAAGAGAGGTATGAGCATCCTAGAATACCATGTGGATTCCTTCTGGAGAACATGCCCACAATTGAGGTGAAATTTCTGATTATGTCAGCACTGAAGGAACCGGTCTAGTTTCCATTTGTAACCACTGAATCTGCAAATACACAGAGAAGCCATCTCACTTCAAATTCATGCTCACCGCACAGATCTTGTAATCACTGAGAATGTGCTCCATGCAAATCTTCCCAGCGTACACATGGACATTAAAGGTGATTGTGATGTAGAAACAGAACAGCACCCCTGTAAGTCTATGGCTAGTGCAAGGCAGTTTGTGAGAGGACAGAAGAGAAAATGTCCTCAGATCTTTCCGGAGAGATCACAGGAAGAAAGGAGTAGAACATAGCAAGAAATCCAGAGGATCATATATATATTGTTTCATGGGCAAAATTCACATGAACTGTACCAGAACAATACTCTGAGTAGCTCTTTAACTGCCTGAGGCTGAAATCCAGGTGGGGTGGTCATCCACCCAAAAAGGGTATTTATATAGGGAAGGATATTCAAATGGCCTCTTCCAGCCTATGTTCCTACCTGAACATTAATGCTTAATGTAAAGATTCCCCAGGATTCACTGGAGGCATAAAAACAAATGTTGAGTGGGATATGTACATAGTGGCCAGAGCCTATAGACAGCTCAGTCAGTGATGTGCTGTCCTCCCATAAACCGTCATAGACTCAGGGTTCTTTTTCCATTAACAATCTGGCTTAGCAAGTCCCAAAGGCTGTGTAGAGCTGTCTTGTTGCTCAGCAAAGGATCATATGTTGGTGGTGGACTAGACTCTTGTTCTTGTTCACTCTTTCAGACTTTCTCCAAAGTGTGCAACTTCTTCTAATCGGAGCTGTCTTTACCATAGCCTGAGTGACTTCATGCCCAAAGCTAGAATCATAGGAAATCTCCATAACCAGGATCCAAATCAACAAATTTTCTCCCCGTAATGTGATTGTTCCACAGATAATTTGAATAAGTAAGTAAAAGCTTGCATGGATTAACTCACACTGAATGAGAATCTATGGAAGGGCTCCATCGTATGGTACACTTTATTCCTTGGCTGATGGACGTCTGGATAGATTCTCCTTCAAGGTTACACTGGGACCACTACAACATTGATGCTCCCTAGTTGCAATGGCAATACCTACTCCTTGTTGTGGAATCACTGGGTTAACTAAAACTTCTGTTCCACTTTCTGAACATGGCTTCTCATAGGGCTACCTGTTCTTACACTGTCAGACCCATTTGAAGCTCATCATTTCTCCTAACCCATTGAGGCTGAAATTAACTGAGAGACAATGATGTTGATCGACAGCACTTGCAGAATGCTACACAGATAACATAGGGGAACGCTTTGGATTATCTGTGCACCTAAAGGGGCTCCTGATACTGCCCTATTCTTGCACCACAGCATAGCTATGGGACTTTTTCTGGATGAAGATACAATTCCAAGCAACTCAAATTCTCAATGAATAAAATCCAAGCCAAACTCCCAGGGGAAGTTGTAGTGTGCCAAGGTAGCTCGAAAGAAATGGTAGCAGGCAATGTGGAAAGCAACCTTGGAGAAGACACAGTGAGTGACACAACCTTCCAGTGGGCTTTCACAATTCACAAAGAACAGAGAAGCAACATAAACTCATGTTATAAACTTTTTATAGAGAAGCCTTGCCCTTACCTCCCAGTACTCCATTCCTTTGATGTGCTCCAAAGGATTTCAATGCAGATCAGAAGTTTTGCCCCTAATCACTTGAAAATCTAACTTTACAGGTGTTTTTGTGTCCTCTTTTTGGGGGTTGCATTTCTAAAGGATTTTATTGTCCTGCTTCTACACCATAACAAAAAGGGACCTGCAAGCCCTAGGCCTGTACCATTTGTTACCCCTGTGAAACGGGACTCTCTTGAACATATTTCCACTCCTCCCCCAGACTTCACAAGATAATTCTGTTCTGAAATTTTTGGAAACAGAATAAATTAGTAATTTAAGTGTCCTTTTGCTGTACAGAGCTAGATGGAGATGCCAAATGACTGGGCAGCTCTATTTCATGTTTCATGGATGTAAAGTGAATGCTTAAGAGTACTTTTCTCATGAAACTTGGAATTGAGGGAAATACACGTTCACTACTGCAAACACACACACACACACACACACATACCCACACACACACAAACACAGACACACAGATACACACTCGCATGCACAAATGAAAACTTTGCTCTTATGCAGCTCATTTCCTGTTGAGTGAGGAATTAGTGGGAACAATGCTGTGTACAAGTCTCTTAGACTCAAGCAGGCTGTGCTGCCCTGCCCTGTACTCATTTCCACTTCAGGAAACCTTTCTATGCAGATACTCGCTGGTCCGACAAGTAAGTTACATGTTCTGCACAGATAGCCTAAACAACACAACATCAAATCCCCAAGAGAGAGATTTCTAGGAAAAGACTCCATCGAGCTCTATGCTGACTCATCATAGGCCCCTCACTAAAGCTACCCTGTTTCCTTCATAGAAGACTTTGGAAGCATCGGAGAAGACAGTAACTCACGGTCAGTTACCAGGAACATTTGATCACATTAGAGTTCCTGTGATATTAAAACAACCTCAATGTCAGTCAGAAAAAGGCTAAATAAATAACATACAGTGAATTTTCTGAAATGCAGCACTGTGTACAATATTGAGAGGGAACCTATCCTGAAAGAATGCAGTGCCCATGATATAGTCAGCAAAGCAATGTCAGCAGAGAGTTGCACTCTAGGATTCCATGCAAGATCATGGTGAAGCCAATAAGACAATCCAGAATCTTCCCGGGGGATAACTCTGTTCAGGTAAAGTGAAGAAATCTAATCCTTATTTTTAAAATAGCTGAATGGTTTAAGAATGTGTTGAGACAAATAAGAGAGGGGGCTCCACTTGGAACTGGACGAATGATGCGAAGACTGCTGGCCAGCACAAAACAGGAAGCTTCATGTTTGTTGAGAGACCTAAGCTTAAAGGACTAAGTTAGATAATGACTGGACAAAACTGCATGTCATGAACTGGCCTCCCCGCATGCTCCCTAAGATGCAGGTCAGCACAGAAATGCAACTTTCTTGGTGAGAATTGGGGGTACATACGGATAACTTTGTTCTTGAAGTCTCAAGTCTCTCATGCCAACCCTCAGCCTTTGAGAAACCTTTTCCCCATCCTTGCTCTTCTAACCAGCTTCAGGTTGTAAGGCCCAGTTATGAACTCTCCAGGAGCACTCAAATAAGACAGGACTGACATGCTGATACACAGGCTCTGTAGTTACCCAAGATCTATGAAGCATGAAGTCACCATCTTCATATACAGGGACATGAGGGGAGGAAGAACAAAAGCCACCACAAATGACAATGAGAACCATTTCTTTGGCATTTCCACCAGGCTCTCCTCCTTGAAAACTACTTACTTCCTGAGTCTCACACGATCCCTGTAAAGAAAATGAGCTCCAGTCTTTTGCTTCATCCCTCAAATCCCTGCTCTAGTCTAAAGAGGGGCTCCCACATAGCACCCTCCATACATAATGGCATGTAGTGCTGTGCTGTGTGATCAACCTATCTCCCTTAATGAAGTGCAGATCTCGAAGAGCAGGAGCATTTGCTTTCCAAACATGCAGTTTCTTGAAAAGGGGCTATCTCCACAGAAAGCCTTGTAAACCATCACATGAATGAACACTTGGATGAGACCTAGGTCAGGACATGGATCAATCAATGGACAGTTACATTGGTTTGTCTATGTTTATGGTAAGACCTGAGGACAACCTGACCCTGAGCCCTAACCCTACCTGCTGTTGCTTGGCTCTGGGGTCACAGATGTTCATTCCGGCCTCTTCACAGAGCCTCTTTGTCTCCACAGAGGATGATGGCAGTTCAGTCTGCTCCACCAGCAGTTCTCTCTTCTCATTCAGCAAAATCTGTATATTGTTCTTCAATTGAGCTTGTTCACGCAGGAGCTGGGAGTGCCTGATGCTGAACCACAAACAAATAATGGTAAATCCCAGCCAGCTTCTATTTGCCTGTCACTCCTGCAAGTCCAATCATCCCTTCAAGGGTCCTCATCCTCAGAAATCCCCAGAATAGAGCCATACTATAGAGGTTAGCACCAATTAGAGGAGGTCAAATCCAGAATCCACATTCCACAAGAATCAAAGTACGTCTGAAAATCCTGACACTAAGACGGTTTATATAAATCAAGGAAGAAGAGATGGTCCATAAGGGAGCTCGTATGTCCATGGTATGGTGAAACCATCTTCACGTTGTGGGGAAAGCCCCTCTGAGGGGTAGTTGAAGACCCAATAGCTATAGAGTCTTTCCATGTGTTTCTCATGGATCACAGATCTTTAAATCTCCTGTCAGAGTCCTAGAGATTCAGAGTTGATTGCTATTCCCATCATGGTGCAAACCTTTTCTATCTAGAGGAACTTTAACTGGGAAAATAACAATTGGACGGTCTTCTACACCCCTCACATGTACGACAACTGAATCCAAGAGCTACAAATCTAAGACCCTTGCCAGGAGGCAGCCTTCTTGTTAAGAGTCAGACACTACAGAACCAGAGCCCTGACTTTTGTTCAAAGTCATACAGGACAGAAGCATTCCCTGCCTAGTGCTGGGTTCTCATCTCTGTCAGCGACTCACCGGTAGGAACTGTTCACTTGTATGAGCTCCTTGTACCTCTCCATGGCATCACTTATTGAGTTGGTCATCATTTGCATAGACATCATTCTCATCTCATGTTCAGATTGAAGGACTGGCAATTCGACATGCAGCCTGGGTTAGGTCATGGCCAAAGGAACAAATAATGTTTTGAACTCACGATTTCAGAATTAGGTGAAATGTAAATAAAAATATATAATAAAAAATTTCAAAATCAAGAAATGGTGGAAGGGAAGAAAATGGCAAACTCAAAAACCAGACCAAAACACAACAATGAGACTCAACCACAGAAAATATTTCTATGTAAATAAGCAAACATTTGTTTTGTAATAAGGACTCCTTGGAATCCTGAGAGATATGGTTCTGCAAAGACTCACTATATAGGAGGGGGCAGAGCCTGAGAGCTGCCTGTTTGGGAATAACAACTGTCAAGACCACAGTGACCATTTCTAGGTCACAATAAACAATCC
Organism: Rattus norvegicus; assembly: GCF_021556685.1. NCBI lineage: Eukaryota > Metazoa > Chordata > Mammalia > Rodentia > Muridae > Rattus > Rattus norvegicus. The sequence continues at coordinate 21,720,520 of NC_141542.1, forward strand.
CTGGATAGTTAAAAAAATAAAAAAACTAAAGATCAAAGCAGGTGAAACAAATTAGGTAAAATCAGACTGTTCTCTCTATTACTTAAACTCAGTATGTTCCACATACTTGCTCCTTCAAAGTATTTGTACTGGTTAAGTTTATTATCCTGGGCACAGGAAAACAGAGTCACGGTACCAGTTGGAGGGACCTGACCTTCAAGAGCTGGCCAGGTGAGCATGATGGAATTGACTAGTTAAGGAAGAAGATTCCTCCAGTCTGTGCCACAGCTTTGGGCCCAAGAGAGAGCTGTGATGACATTTCTCTTGTTTTGAAAGCAGGTATACTCAATCCTTGGTTTCTATCATTACATGAATTCCCAGAGGGCATAACTAAGTTTGACAGGGAAGAGGATTTATAGCACCTCCTCCCCTCTGGAGAGTTCTGTGTGCCACCAAGGTATACAGAAGGAGCAAAGTGCTGTGTTGATTAATGTGGGCCTCCATGTACTCATCACTATCATGACCTGCAAACTGTTGATCAAACAAATCCTCAGACCCAATCAAAGGTCCCAGACGTCCTGATCCAGAGTAAACCACCAACAAATACTGCCACATATATACACACCAACCCATATCCAAACACATTTAGAATGCCAACTACATCCATGGAGGTGCCATAGAATCAGTGTATAATGAACAAATTCAGAGGAAAGAGTGATAACGTGCAGGCATTTCATTCACACACACAGTTGCAGCAAGTGTGACAAGGTCCTTCTAGCTGTTGACAGAACCAATGCTAATCCAAGAGGCTCAGGGTCAAGTACAAAAGAGGTTGACCCTAAACACACAGCACCTAGCTCATCTCACAAGCAAATGCCTGCCAAATCTCCTTCAAATCCAGGATGAGAGGTGAAACTCTCTCGTGCTATGAGTAAATCTTGAGGTAGCAGAGAGAGAGCGCAAGACAGTGAATAGGTTACTGGGCATAATGACTACCTGTGGTCCCACTCATCATAGATATAAAGATCCAGGATTTGATAAAGTTCATCCCTCTCGAATTGACACTTCTGGATTTCAAATTTGAGTTCCTCCAGTTCCTTTAGACACTCCTCTTCCTTAGTGATGACATTTTGGGATGATGCCTTCCTACCAAAACCTGTACACAGATAAACCCAAGTGAATTTGCATATTTGAACCAATGGGCAGAATAGATCATTCTGAATCCGAAAAGGAGGTTGAGGAAGGGGAAATGGTAGAGACTGGGTGAATCCGTGAAAGAGCAGAAAAGCTTTCTTAAAGGTTGATTCTTAAGCTATGTCCCTCTTCCCAACCTCTAATGCCATACACGTGCCACACTCACTATTACACAACCCGCGGCACTGAAAGTTATAATCTGACTGAGACATAAACATCTGCGACATTGTTATGTCAGATGTGGTGCAGATAATCCTGGAGTTCATAATGACTTCATAATGTTTAGCACCATCAAGCTCTAACCAAGTGTGGTCCAGCCCAAAGTGTCTGAGAACTCAATTCATGACTAGGGGTGCATCCTTCCTTGTTCTCGCCATCAAGACTTATGTAACCTACAGTAATCTAGAGGATGAAGTGCTTCAACTCCCAAACATGGATGGTCACATTGTTAATCTCACAGTGCCTCCTCCTGCCAATCATTGACACTCACAGTTAAAAAGCATATAAAATTAATTCAAACAAACCAGTAGCCTTCCTCTACACAAAAGATAAACAAGTTGAGAAAGAAATTAGGGAAATGACACCTTTCATAATAGTCCCAAATCATATAAAAATACCTCAGTGTGACTTATATCAAACAAGTGAAAGATCTGTGTGACAAGAACTTCATGATATGAAAGAAATTGAAGAAGATCTCAGAAAATGGAAAGATCTCCCATGTTCATGACTTGGCAGTATGAAGATAGTAAAAATGGCCATATTCCCAAAGTGACCTACAGTTGCAATGCAATCTCCATCAAAATTCGATTCCAATTCTTCATAGGGTTAGACAGAACAATTTGCAAATTCATTTGGAATAACAAGTAACGCAGGATAGCTAAAACTATCCTCAACAATAAAAGGACTTCCCTGGGAATCACCATCCCTGAACTCAAGCAGTTTACAGAGCATTAGTGATAAAACTGTATGGTATTGTTACAGAGACAGGAAGATAGACCAGTGGAATAGAACTGCAGACCCAGAAATGAACCAGCATACCTATGGTCCCTTGATTTTTGACAAAGGAGACAAAAGCATCCAGTGGAAAAAGGATAGCATTTTTAGCAAAGGGTGCTGGTTCAAATGGAGGTCAGCATATGGAGTAGTACAAATCATCCTCTTCTTATTGCCCTGTGTAAAGCTTAAGTCCAGGTGGATCAAGGACCTCTACATCAAACCAGATCACTCAAACTAATAGTAGCAAAAGCGGGGAAGAATCTTGAACACATGGACACTGGAAAAAATTTCCTGAACAAAACACGAATGGCTTATGCTCTAAGATCAAGAATAGACAAATGGGACCTCATAAAGCTACAAAGCTTCTGTAAGACAAAGGACACTGTGGTTAGGACAAAACAGCAACCAACAGACTGGGAAAAGACCTTTACTAATCCTACAACTGATAGAGGGCTAATATCCAAAATATACAAAGAACTCATGAAGTTGGACTGCAGGGAGACTAATAACCCTATTAAAAATTGAAGTTCAGAGCTAAACAAAGAATTCATAGCTGAGGAATATGGAGTGGCTGAGAAGCACCAAAAGAAATGTTCAACATCTTTAGTTATAAGGGGAATGCAAATCAAAACAACCCCGAGATTCCACCTCACACCAGTCTGAATGGCTAAGATAAAACACTCAGGCGACAGAAGATGCTTGCACGGATGTCAGAAAGAGGAACATTCCTCCATTGTTGGTGAGATTGCAGACTGGTACAACCATTCTGGATATCAGTCTGGAGGTTCCTCAGAAAATTAGACATTGCACTAGCTGAGGACCCAGCTATACTTCTCTTGCACATATACCCAAAAGAAGCTCCAACATACAACAGGGCACATGCTCCACCATGTTCATAGCAGCCTTATTTATAATAGTCAGAAAATGAAAAGATCCCAGATGCCCTTCAACAGAGGAATGGAAACAGAAAGTGTGGTACATCTACACAATGGACTACTACAGATATATCAAAAACAATGACTTCATGAAATTCATAGACAAAGAGAACGAACTAAAACATATTTTCCTGAGTGAGTTAATCCAATGACAGAAATACACACATTGTATGCACTCATTGATAAGTGGATATTAGCCCAAATGCTCAAATTCTCCAAGATTCACAGACCAAATGAAATTCAGGAAGGATGACCAAAATGCCGATTCTTCACTCCTTCCTTTAAAGGAGAAGAAGAATCCCTATTGAAGGGATAGTGATGCAAAGTTTAAAACAGAGCCTACAGGAATGGCCATTCAGAGTCTACCCCACTTGTGGCCTGTACATACACAGCCTTCAAACTAGATAAGGTGGATGAAGCTAAGAAGTGCAGGCTGATAGGAACTGGATATAGATATCTCCTGAGAGGCACAGCCAGATCATGTCAAATACAGTGGCAAATGCTAGCAGCAAACCATTGAAACGAGAACCGGACCTCAGTTGGAGGAATTACAGAAAGATTGAAAGAGCTGAAGGGACTTGCAACCCCATAAGGACAACCATGCCTGCCAAGCAGAGATCCCAGAGACTAAACCACTACCCAATCACTATACAGGGACTGTGCCATGGCCTCATCTGCATTTGTATCAGAGGATGGTCTTCTGGGGCACAAATGGAATGAACAGCCCTTGGTCCTGCCTAGGCTGGGAAAGTGGATGGCTGGTGAAGGGAATACTTTTATAGCAGAGGTGGAGGGCGATGGTATTCAGACTTATTTCTGGAAAACAAGGAAGGAATAACATTTGAATTCGAAATGAAAAATATCCAACTAAAAATCAACAACAACAAAATGGTATTTTGAGCTTCGAATCAAAATAAGCCACAGTCAGGAAACAGAGAACTGTATGCCTATGGTTTTCTTCAAATATGCTCAGGGCCCAGGTAGGTTCTGGGTCCAGGCTGGACCAAGCAGGTTCCTGCCACTGACTGCTCTTCTATTCCTGTTTCCAGAGGCACCATGCAGATTAATATTGGGCCAGAGATGTGGGCAGAGCTGGTCAGAAGTGGCTTTCTTTCCTGTGGTCTCAGGATTATCTGCATTCCTGGGTGTTCATCATTTTCTGCCCCGGGATTTGGGTGCAGGATTCCCGATGGCTTTAAACTCCCTTATACCATGTTTATATGTCCTGGGAGGTGTTACAGAAAAATTAATGTTTATCCTATTAATTTGGTCAAAACTGTCATCGACAGAGTATAATTTAGAGGTAACTATATATTTGACAGCAAGCATACACAGTGGGTAATGTCTGCATGATGAAGTTGAAATTCAGAGTTGGAAACACAGTGAACAGTGACTGTATGACTGCCTTTGAATCTCAGTCTGACTGGGAAGTGATTTGATGCCCAGTCCCCATGAGAATGCAGAGATCCATCCCTCCCTGATAGCTGTGGGACTTCAGATGTTGACACTAATGATCAATAAAGAAGGTTCTTAAGAGTGAAGAGTTTGAGATTACTCCTTTATTGACCAGAATACATCCAATTTACTTGATAGTAACCAGATGCAGGTAGTCAATATATACAGTCTATATCCTTATCAAAATAGAAAAGCAAATGAACAAAACAACAACAGATAAATAACAAATCTTCAAATGAATAGAAGGAAAACCAAATAACCAAAACAATTAAAAATTAACCAAACTTTAAATAGAGGAATTGCACTAAGCATTTTTTGCTGCTCCTTTTGCAGAATAGACTTATAGCCTGTGGCTTGCCTTGGAGACATAGTAGACAAGCAGTTAGTGATGGTAATAATCTTTTCAAGAGGAGTGGAAGTAGGACTGTTTTGTTGGAGTGGGGGTATTAAGGAAAAAGCCTATGAATTCTGAGTATAAATGATATTACAGACTTTGTCACAAAGACTTTCCAATATTGTGAACTGATCTCCATGAAACTCTTCTGGATGACCCATCAGGACAAGTACAAATTTACACGTGCACAGTCTTTCTGGATGACCAGCAGCTCTTGATAGATGTGCATCAGCACTTCTCTGAGTCCCTCAAAAAGTGTACACTTGCTGGAGAGAGGCAAGGTGAAAATACAGCGTATTCAATCCAAAGAAATCAAACTAAAGGAGGAAAATGCAGTCTACAATTGCTATGGACACTACAGATGAGATGCAATAGTGGTGTATTTGCTGTGCACACTTAGTTCTCCTCCTGTAGCTCTTCTCTCCAAGGGAGATCTTGTCCTGGACTGTGTCATGTTCGAGTTTCTGCTGGAGAATTTCAGACCTAGCAGAGCAAGGGAAAAAAAGTTTAGTGAGTGGTTGTCAATTCAGCTCTCCCTCATGCATCAGCTCTATTCAGTTGGATAATCCAGTATGACCTGTCAGCTGAGGTCAGTCCCTGCATCCCCAAATGTCATAGAGTACCTGCGCTTGGATTTATATCTCAGCTTTTAACACTGCTAGAATTTGAACTGTGGACTATGCACTGTACTGGGATTAAGAGAAAAATGAGCATTTTTTCCCACTGGTCCAGGTATATGACATTGAATAATAACATTGTAGCTATGTCTGAATCTGAGTTCAAGAGAGGTATGAGCAACCTAGAATACCATGTGGATTCCTTCTGGAGAACATGCCCAGAATTGAGGTGAAATTTCTGATTATGTTAGCACTGAGGGAACCCGTCTAGTTTCCATTTGTAACCACTGTATCTGCAAATACATAGAGAAGCAATCTCACTTCAAATTCATGCTCACTGCACAGATCCCGTAATTACTGAGAATGTGCTCCATGCAAATCTTCCCAGCGTACACATGGACATTAAAGGTGATTGTGATGTAGAAACAGAACAGCACCCCTGTAAGTCTATGGCTAGTGTAAGGCAATTTGTGAGAGGACAGAAGAGAAAATGTCCTCAGATCTTTCCGGAGAGATCACAGGAAGAAAGGAGTAGAACATAGCAAGAAATCCAGAGGATCATATATATTGTTTCATGGGTAAAATTCACATGAACTGTACCAGAACAATACTCTGAGTAGCTCCTTAGCTGCCTGAGGCTGAAATCCAGGTGGGGTGGTCATCCACCCAAAAAGGGTATTTATATAGGGAAGGATATTCAAATGGCTTCTTCCAGCCTGTGTTCTTACCTGAACATTAATGCTTAATGTAAAGATTCCCCAGGATCGGCTGGAGGCATAAAAACAAATGTTGAGTGGGATATGTACATAGTGGCCAGAGCCTATAGACAGCTCAGTCAGTGATGTGCTGTCCTCCCATAAACCGTCATAGACTCAGGGTTCTTTCCCCATTAACAATCTGGCTTAGCAAGTCCCAAAGGCTGTGTAGAGCTGTCTTGTTGCTCAGCAAAGGATCATATATTGGTGGTGGACTAGACTCTTGTTCTTGTTCACTCTTTCAGACTTTCCCCAAAGTGTGGAGCTTCTTCTAATCGGAGCTTTCTTTACCGTAGCCTGAGTGACTTCATGCCCAAAGCTAGAATCATAGGAAATCTCCATAACCAGGATCCAAATCAACAAATTTTCTCCCCCTAATGTGATTGTTCCACAGATAATTTGAATAAGTAAGTAAAAGCTTGCATGGATTATCTCACACTGAATCAGAATCTATGGAAGGGCTCCATCGTGTGGTACACTTTTACTCCTTGGCTGATGGACGTCTGGATAGAATCTCCTTCAAGGTTACTCTGGGACCACTACAACATTGATGCTCCCTAGTTGCAATGGCAATACCTACTCCTTGTTGTGGAATCACTGGGTTAACTAAAACTTCTGTTCCACTTTCTGAACATGGCTTCTCATAGGGCTACCTGTTCTTACACTGTCAGACCCATTTGAAGCTCATCATTTCTCCTAACCCATTGAGGCTGAAATTAACTGAGAGAAAATGATGTTAATCGACAGCACTTGCAGAATGCTACACAGATAACATAGAGGAGCGCTTTGTATAATCTGTGCACCTAAAGGGGCTCCTGAAACTGCCCTGTTCTTGCACCACAGCATAGCTCTGGGACTTTTTCTGGATGACGATACAATTCCAAGCAACTCAAATTCTCAATGAATAAAATCCAAGCCAACTCCCAGGGGAAGCTGTAGTGTGCCAAGGTAGCTGGAAAGAAATGGTAGCAGGCAATGTGGAAAGCAACCTTGGAGAAGACACAGCGAGTGACACAACCTTCCAGTGGGCTTTCACAGTTCACAAAGAACAGAGAAGGATCATAAATCAATGGATTTTATAGAGAAGCCTTGACCTTACCTCCCAGTACTCCATTCCTTTGATGTGCTCCAAAGGATTTCAATGCAGATCAGTAGTTGCCCCTAAACACTTGAAAATCTAACTTTACAGGTGTTTTTGTGTCCTCTTTTTGGGGGTTGCATTTCTAAAGGATTTTATTGTCCTGCTTCTACACCATAACAAAAAGGGACCTGCAAGCTCTAGGCCTGTACCATTTGTTACCCCTGTGAAACACGACTCACTTGAACATATTTCCACTCCTCCCCCAGACTTCACAAGATAATTCTGTTCTGAAATTTTTGGAAACAGAATAAATTAGTAATTTAAGTGTCCTTTTGCTGTACAGAGCTAGATGGAGATGCCAAATGACTGGGCAGCTCTATTTCATGTTTCATGGATGTAAAGTGAACGCTTAGAGTACTTTTCTCATGAAACTTGGAAATAGAGGAAAACACACGTTCACTGCTGCAAACACAAACAAACACACCCCCCCCACACACACATACCCACACACACACACACACCCACACACACACACAAACACAGACACACAGATACACACTCGCATGCACAAATGAAAACTTTGCTCTTATGCAGCACATTTCCTGTTGAGTGAGGAATTAGTGGGAACAATGCTGTGTACAAGTCTCTTAGACTCAAGCAGGCTGTGCTGCCCTGGCCTGTACTCATTTCCACTTCAGGAAACCTTTCCATGCAGATACTTGCTGGTCCGACAAGTAAGTTACATGTTCTGCACAGATAGCCTAAACAACACAACATCAAATCCCCAAGAGAGAGATTTCTAGGAAAAGACTTCATCAAGCTCTATGCTGGCTCATCATAGGCCCCTCACTAAAACTACCCTGTTTCCTTCATAGAAGACTTTGGAAGCATCAGAGAAGACAGTAACTCATGGTCAGTTTCCAGGAACATTTGATCACATTAGAGTTCCTGTGATATTAAAACAACCTCAATGTCAGTCAGAAAAAGGCTAAATAAATAACATACAGTGAATTTTCTGAAATGCAGCACTGTGTACAATATTGAGAGGGAATCTATCCTGAAAGAATGCAGTGCCCACTATATAGTCAGCAAAGCAATGTCAGCAGAGGGTTGCACTCTAGGATTCCATGCAAGATCATGGTGAAGCCAATAAGACAATCCAGAATCTTCCCGGGGGATAACTCTGTTCAGGTAAAGTGAAGAAATCTAATCCTTATTTTTAAAATAGTTGAATGGTTTAAGAATGTGTTGAGACAAATAAGAGAGGGGGCTCCACTTGGAACTGGACGAATGATGCAAAGACTGCTGGCCAGCACAAAACAGGAAGCTTCATGTTTGTTGAGAGACCTAGGCTTAAAGGACTAAGTTAGATAATGACTGGACAAAACTGCATGTCATGAACTGGCCTCCCCGCATGCTCCCTAAGATGCAGGTCAGCACAGCAATGCACCTTTCTTGGTGAGCATTGGGGGTACATACGGATAACTTTGTTCTTGAAGTCTCAAGTCTCTTATGCCAACCCTCAGCCTTTGAGAAACCTTTTCCACATCCTTGCTCTTCTAACCAGCTTCAAGTTGTAAGGCCCAGTTATGAACTCTCCAGGAGCACTCAAATAAGACAGGACTGACATGCTGATACACTGGCTCTGTAGTTACCCAAGATCTATGAAGCATGAAGTCAACATCTTCATATACAGGGACATGAGGGGAGGAAGAACAAAAGCCACCACAAATGACAATGAGAACCATTTCTTTGGCATTTCCACCAGGCTCTCCTCCTTGAAAACTACTTACTTCCTGAGTCTCACACGATCCCTGTAAAGAAAATGAGCTCCAGGCTTTTGCTTCATCCCTCAAAGCCCTGTTCTACTCTAAAGAGGGCTCGCACATAGCACCCTCCATACATAATGGCATGTAGTGCTGTGCTGTGTGATCAACCCATCTCCCTTAATGAAGTGCAGATTCTCGAAGAGCAGGAGCATTTGCTTTCCAAACATGCAGTTTCTTGAAAAGGGGCTATCTCCACAGAAAGCCTTGTAAACCATCACATGAATGAACACTTGGATGAGACCTAGGTCAGGACATGGATCAGTATATAGACAGTTACATTGGTTTGTCTATGGTTATGGTAAGACCTGAGGACAACCTGACCCTGAGCCCTAACCCTACCTGCTGTTGCTTGGCACTGGGGTCACAGATGTTCATTCCGGACTCTTCACAGAACCTCTTTGCCTCCACAGAGGATGCTGGCAGTTCAGTCTGCTCCACCAGCAGTTCTCTCTTCTCATTCAGCAAAATCTGTATATTGTTCTTCAATTGAGCTTGTTCACGTAGGAGCTGGGATTGCCTGATGCTGAACCACAAACAAAAAATGGTAAATCCCAGCCAGCTTCTATTTGCCTGTCACTCCTGCAAGTCCAATCATCCCTTCAAGGGTCCTCATCCTCAGAAATCCCCAGAATAGAGCCACACTATACAAGTTAGCACCAATTAGAGGAGGTCAAATCCAGAATCCACATTCCACATGAAGCAAAGTACTTCTGAAAATCCTGACACTAAGACGGTTTATATAAATCAAGGAAGAAGAGATGGTCCATAAGGGAGCTCGTATGTCCATGGTATGGTGAAACCATCTTCACGTTGTGGGGAAAGCCCCTCTGAGGGGTAGTTGAAGACCCAGTAGCTATAGAGTCTTTCCATGTGTTTCTCATGGATCACAGATCTTTAAATCTCCTGTCAGAGTCCTAGAGATTCAGAGTTGATTGATATTCCCATCATGGTGCAAACCTTTTCTATCTAGAGGAACTTTAACGGGGAAAATAACAATTGGAGGGTCTTCTACACCCTTCACATGTAGGACAACTGAGTCCAAGAGCTACAAATCTAAGACCCTTGCCAGGAGGCAGGCTTCTTATTAAGAGTCAGACACCATGGAACCAGAGCCCTGACTTTTGTTAAAGTCATACAGGACAGAAGCATTCCCTGCCTAGTGCTGGGTTCTCATCTCTGTCAGCGACTCACCGGTAGGAACTGTTCACTTGTATGAGCTCCTTGTACCTCTCCATGGCATCACTTATTGAGTTGGTCATCATTTGCATAGCCATCATTCTCATCTCATGTTCAGATTGAAGGACTGGCAATTCGACATGCAGTCTGGGTTAGGTCATGGCCAAAGGAACAAATAATGTTTTGAACTCACGATTTCAGAATTAGGTGAAATGTAAATAAAAATATATAATAAAAAATTTCAAATTCAAGGAATGGTGGAAGGGAAGAAAGTGGCAAAGTCAAAAACCAGAACAAAACCCAACAGTGAGACTCAATCCACAGAAAATATTTCTGTGTAAATAAGCAAACATTTGTTTTGAAATAAGGACTCCTTGGAATCCTGAGAGATATGGTTCTGCAAAGACTCACTATATAGGAGGGGGCAGAGCCTGAGAGCTGCCTGTTTGGGAATAACAACTGTCAAGACCACAGTGACCATTTCTAGGTCACAATAAACAATCCCTGGATAGTTAAAAAAATAAAAAACTAAAGATCAAAGCAGGTGAAACAAATTAGGTAAAATCAGACTGTTCTCACTATTACTTAAACTCAGTATGTACCACATACTTGCTCCTTCAAAGTATTTGTACTGGTTAAGTTTATTATCCTGGGCACAGGACAACAGAGTCACGGTACCAGTTGGAGGGACCTGACCTTCAAGAGCTGGCCAGGTGAGCATGATGGAATTGACTAGTTCAGGAAGAAGATTCCTCCAGTCTGCCACAGCTTTGGGCCTAAGAGAAAGCTGTGATGACATTTCTCTTGTTTTCAAAGCAGGTATACTCAATCCTTGGTTTCTATCGTTACATGAATTCCCAGAGGGCATAACTAAGTTTGACAGGGAAGAGGATTTATAACACCTCCTCCCCTCAGGAGAGTCCTGGGTGCCACCAAGGTATACAGAAGGAGCAAAGTGCTCTTTTGATCAGTGTGGGCCTCCACGTACTCATCACTATCATGACCTGCAAAGTGTTGATCAAACAAATCCTCAGACCCCATCAAAGGTCCCAGACGTCCTGATCCTGAGTAAACCACCAACAAATACTGCCACATACATACACACCAACCCATATCCAAACACATCTAGAATGCCAACTACATCCATGGAGGTGCCATAGAATCAGTGTATAATGAACAAATTCAGAGGAAAGAGTGATGACGTGCAGGCATTTCATTCACACACACAGTTGCAGCAAGTGTGACAAGGTCATTCTAGCTGTTGACAGAAGCAATGCTAATCCAAGAGGCTCAGGGTCAAGTACAAAAGAGGTTGACCCTAAACACACAGCACCTAGCTTATCTCACAAGCTAATGCCTGCCAAATCTCCTTAAAATCCAGGATGAGAGGTGAAACTTTCTCGTGCTATGAGTAAATCTTGAAGTAGTAGAGAGAGAGCGCAAGACAGTGAACAGGTTACTGGGCATAATGACTACCTGTGGTCCCACTCATCATAGATATAAAGATCCAGGATTTGATAAAGTTCATCCCTCTCGAATTGACACTTCTGGATTTCAAATTTGAGTTCCTCCAGTTCCTTTAGACACTCCTCTTGCTTACTGATGACATTTTGGGATGATGCCTTCCTACCAAAACCTGTAGACAGATAAACCCAAGTGAATTTGCATATTTGAACCAATGGGCAGAATAGATCATTCTGAATCCGAAAAGGAGGTTGAGGAAGGGGAAATGGTAGAGACTGGGTTAATCCCTGAAAGAGCAGAAAAGCTTTCTTAAAGGTTGATTCTTAAGCTATGTCCCTCTTCCCAACCTCTAATGCCATACACGTGCCACACTCACTATTACAGGACCCCTGGCACTGAAAGTTATAATCTGACTGAGACATAACCATCTGCGACATTGTTATCTCATATCAGATGTGGTGCAGTTAATCCTGGAGTTCATAATGACTTCACAATGCTTAGCACCATCAAGCTCTAACCAAGTGTGTCCAGCCCAAAGTGTCTGAGAACTCAATTCATGACTAGGGGTGCATCCTTCCTTGTTCTTGCCATCAGACACTTATGTAACCTACAGTAATCTACAGGATGAAGTGCTTCAACTCCCAACCATGGATGGTCACATTGTTAATCTCACAGTGCCTCCTCCTGCCATTCGTTGACACTCACAGTTAAAAAGCTTCAAGAAAAGACACTGAAGTCTTACAACTTTATGGCTTTCTCTCAAATTAAAGATCAGAAACTCCTGCCTCTTGGTTTGCCTTTGAAAAATCCCAAGGCTCCTGCTTGTAAGGCCTAGTCTTAGAAGGCACATCTCAAACCTACCTCCTTGAGGATGTTCCCCAACTCTGCCCACGACTCACCAAGCCTTCCCCAGAATGATTTCCTCTTTCCTGTTTCACTAGAGAGGGGGTCAGCTTCCCTCTGACCTGGTGCGGTCTCTCCTTGATCAACACTTTCCTTCCGAAATAGCCTGAGCAGCTGGTGAAACATGCCTGCTTGTGAACCCAAAGGGAACTGAAGTAATATGCCAAAGGCAGTTGGTGTCACCACAACACTGGTGACATCACAGAAGATTCTAGGGTTCTCTTAGATACAATAGAGTGTCCAGTGAACGGCTTACTGGTGATGTCACTGGAAAGTTCTATGGCCTACCTACTAACCAGCTCTCCCCACACTGATGAATTTCTGTGGGGACCCTTTCCTCCAGTCTCCCATGTGCCACTGGGAATACCATTTGGCAACCTCTATTTCAAAGCTAGATATTTCTCTCTGCTTCATTAGAAGTCAACAATGCTTTTGCTGGGGAGGGTTGCTTACAACCCTGAATTGGAGAACAGATTTTTCTTAGCACCCAAATCTCTAGGGACCAAGGAGGAGGGAGATTTTTCTTAAAAGTAAATCTATTACTTGAGACAATGCATGTGACACACGTTTCCATTCCTGAGCTTTTCCCTTTTTCTGGAGGCCAATATATTTCTTCTATACCCCTGAGTGTATAAAACCTGGAATATTTGCTTACTGTGCAGTCCTTGACAGCCGACATTGTTTCCATTTACATATCCATGTATTTCACAAAATCAATCGTCTATAATCCTATTTTTTTGCAATAAAAACTCCTTTTCCTTGGGAACATAGGGATCAACTACAGGGCATATATAAAACAATAAATTTCTGTCTGTTTTATATATTATGTAGCACATCCTCCCTTTCTCAAATATAACTAGACAATTAAATTGGACATCAGTGAGCAAATGTCAACCTGGACCTTGTGTTACTACATTGTAACTATATAGCCATCACTTCTCCAATATCATTCTTCGTGAATAGACAAGTCTAGGCATGAGAATATTGGGGGCTGCACCATGATCTTTTACTTGTAGCAAACATAAGAATCAGGAGGATGGGAAGGGAGTGGAATGGCCTGAGTTCAGGTTGAACCTCAATTTTAATGGGTCCATACGTTCAGGAGGGAGTCTATTTGGCATTGTGATATATGGATTCTGTCTTCTTATCATAGGTGTTATAATAATTCAACATGAATGTGTGCTATAATGCCACCCCACCTCAGAGATGTAAGAGTGAAAATCATGTCTGACCTTTCTGGGAAGAACTCTGCCTTTTACTACCATCTGGAGTTATACAACATCACTATACAAAGCTCAGAAGAGAGGGGTGCAGATGTGCGGGCATTAGAAGTTGAGGATCTTTTCTTCTGATTGAGCCACTTGTTTTTCCTATGTACTTTTTCCCTTGCTCTTTTACTAATGGTGGCTGACTTCTTTCCTGGCCTGAGGTAAACTGGAGTCCAATCTTTTGGATTACTGAACCTTCTGTTTTTGAGATGACAGTCCCACCAAGGGTCCTACTGCATACAGAAGGTATGAATAAGTCTCAGGGGCTGGAGTAAGTTAAAAACGTCTGTGACAACAAAGAACTGATTAAGAAAACAAGAGCCCAGCTGCTCATCAAGATCACAGTTGTATGATAGTAAGAAAATGTGAATAGGGCATCAGGTGAAAAGATAAATTAATTAGGAGGTCATAGGCCTAGAAGGGGTAGCCTTTGCTCTCAGTGGAGCTGCCCTTCTTTCTGCCATTCCTCGCCCTCTGCCACAGGACCAGAGACTTCCCCATACAACTGGCTGGCCTTGCCAAAGACCTGGCAGGGCTTCTCCCTGTAGAATAGGACATGTAGAGTCCTTGACGACTCACCAAGAGGTCTCCTCCACACAGGTTCCTTGTTGTCAAAGGGAAATGTTCTTGCAGAATGCTGCCATGGCAGCAGGAATTTCAACCTGGCTGCTCTTGGTCCAGCTCACTGGGTGTTGGCCTGAGGCCCAGGGGTATCTGGGGAAAGAAGCAGCACACACTACCTCACAGCTCTCTCTTTGTTGGATGCAACAGCTAGGACTGTGATAGGATTTTTGTTTCTTTGTGTGTTTATTAGAAATACCTACAAAGCTGATTAAAGATGCAACATGCCTTCATACCCAGCATTCAGAATGTTTTTACATCGTTGTTGTTCCTGTTTTATGTTTGGATTTTGTTTTTTAATCCCCTCAGGAAATTTCCCTGTGCTTAGAATGTTAAGCACATGCTCGGGAGGGATCGATTATTCAAGTTCGGCAAAGCTTTTGTTCTCACCATCACTCCACAGATGATGCCATTTCTTACTTTGAAATAAGAAAACAGTTATAGAGAAGTAAATTAACCTGTAAGCTATCACAGAAGAAACACATCATGATTGTGGAATGGCACCCCAGTATTTTGTATTTCCTAAGTTATTTTTATTTTAAATTTTTTATTGGATTTTTTTGGGTACATTTCATCTTTTTTAAATCCTTAAAGGTATCTTTTATTCCTCTCCTCCCATTTGCAAGGTGGAATTTCACGTGTGATTGTTAGTCCAGATAGTTTGGTCAATGGCTTAGATATCACCCTGGTCTAGTTTCCTTGGCATAAGCTGAGTTAGAAGCAGGCTCAAAGGTTCAGGACCAACAAATAATGAATTCCACTACATCTGGATCCCTAGACTCACAGCCAGGAAGGGACTGGATTTGCATTCACTATTTAAAAAAAAGATGCAGTTCATTAACATGTAAAAAATTTCTCAAGTATATTAAAGTGTTTACCATCGTCATACAGTTTTTCAAATACCTGGCATTCATCTTTTTCCAAAACCTAAAATTTCTTTCTTATTCACATTTTTTGATTATTCTTTGGTATTAGTATCATTTTTTTTAAATTTCAGTTTTTTTAATAGATACATATGTTTTATTCAAACGTTATTCCCTTTCCCAGCTTTTGGTCCATAAGCCCCCCTGCCGTGCCCTCTCCCATATGTATGGTCCCCCAATCCATGCCACTTAGAAACCCATTCCCGGACATTTCCCTGCACTCAGGGTCCCACCTTTTTAAGAACAAGGGCTTCCCCTTCCACAGGTGCCCCAACAAGGCTATTCTCTCCTACATATGCAGTTGGACCCCTGGGTCAGTCCATGTATAGTCTTTTGCTAGTGGTTTATTTGGTGGGCATTGCTGTTCTTATGGGGTTGCAAGTCCTTCAGCTCTTTGAATCCTTCTTCTAATTCCCATAAACGGCGTCCTGTTCTCAGTTCAGCAGTTTACTGCCAGCACTGACCTCTTTATTTGACATGCCCTGGATGTGTATCTCAGGGGAGATATATATCCGGTCACTTTCAGTAATCACTTTTTATATTCATCAATCTTACCTAGTTTTGGTGGCTGTATACATATGGGCCACATGTGGGGCAGACTCTGAATGGCTGTTCCTTCAGTCTCTGCTTTAGATTTGGCCTCCATATCCCCTCCTATGGATATTTTTGTTCCCCATTTTAAGAAGGAGTGGGAACATCTGCACTTTGGTCATCCTTCTTCTTGAGTTTCCTGAGATCTGTAGACTGCATCTTGGGTAATTTGAGGTTTTGGTCAATATCCACTTATCAATGAGTACATACTGTCAATGAGGGGTGCTGAGTATCTGGAAGAGAATGAGGGACTAGAGATGTGAAGAAGGACTCCACGACAAGAGTCTGATCAAGGCGACAATTTTATTTTTCCCCAAGGCTGAATTTGTACCATAAAAAGGGTAACAGAGAGAGGAGAGAAGTAAGAAACATTTACCCACGCCAAGGACACAATATTCATGTGGTCAGGGAATCGGCTGATGTTGACAGGTTGTCAGAAAGGTCACAGGTTTGTCATATCTATTAGTCAGCAGGATGTTGGTTTTTCAGAAAGGTTACAGGTCATGACATTGGGTATCTTAACGTCACACGTTATCATATGATTATTCATCTTGACCAGCACATTTGTATTAGTCTTCTGCAGCTGGCTGGGGATTTTCCATGAACCCCGTCATATTTAATGCTAACCATAATAATAACATCAATAATGGAGGGATTCAAGGCCATCGCTCCCAAGAGCATACCAAGTGTGTTTTTCTGTGATTGGATTACCTCACTGTGGATGATATTTTCTAGTTCTTTCCATTTGTCTATGAATTGAAGGTAGTCATTGTTTTTGATAGCTGAGTGGTACTCCATTGTGTAGATATACCACATTTTTCGAATAAATTCCTCTGTTGAAGGGCATCTGGGTTCATTCCAGCTTCTGGCTATTATGAATAAGGCTGCTATGAACATAGTGGATCATATGTGTTTGTTTTATGTTGGAGTATCTTTTGGGTATATGCCCAGGACAGGTATAGCTGTGTGCTCAGGTAGTGCAATGTCCAATTTTCCAGGAACGTTCAGACTGATTTCCAGAGTTCTTGTACTAGTTTGCAATCCCAGCAACAATGGACGAGTGTTCCTCTTTCTCCACATCCTCGCCAGCATCTGTTGTTACCTGATGTTTTGATCTTAGACATCCTGACTGGTGTGAGGTGGATTCTTAGGGTTGTTTTGATTTGCATTTCTCTGATGACTAAGGATGTTGAGCATTTCTTTAGGTGCTTTTCAGCTATTCTATATTCCTCAGCTGAGAATGTTTTCTTTAGTTCCGAACCCCATTTATTAACAGGGGTGTTTGGCTCTCTGTACTCTAACTTCTTCTGTTTTGTGTATACTTTGGATATAAGCCCTCCATCAGATGCAGGATTGGTAAAGATTTTTTCCCAATCTGTTGGTTGCCTTTTTGTCCTAATGACACTGTCCTTTGCCTTACAGAAGCTTTTCAGTTTTATGAGGTCCCATTTGTCGATTCTTGATCTTAAAGCATAAGCCATTGGTATTTTGTTCAGGCAATTTTCCTTAGTGCTCATGTCTTCGAGACTCTTCCCTACTTTTTATCCATTACTTTTACTGTATCTGGTTTGATGTGGAGGCCCTTGATCCACTTGGACTTAAGCTTTGTACAGGGTAATAAGAATGGGTCAACTTGCATTCTTCTACATGTTGACCTCCAGTTGAACGAGCACCATTTGTTAAAAATGCTATCTTTCTTCCATTGGATGTTTTAACTCCTTTGTCAAAGATCAAATGACCATAGGTGTGTGGGTTCTTTTCTGTGTCTTCAATTATGTTCCACTGATCTGCCTGTCTGTATGCCAATACCATACACACTATTGCTCTGTAATACTGCTTGAGGTCAGAGATGGTGATTCCCCCAGAAGGTCTTTTATTGTTGAGTAGAGTTTTGCTATCCTGGGTTTTATGTTATACCAAATGACGGCAAATTGCACTTTCTACCTTTATAAAGAATTGAGTAGGAATATTGTTGGTGATGGCATTGAATCTGTAGATTGCCTTTGGCAAAATGGTCATTTTTTTACCATATTCATCCTGCCAATCTATGAGCATGGGAGATCTTTCCATCTTCTGAGATCTTCAATTTCTTTCTTCAGAGATTTGAAGTTCTTGTCATACAGAGTTTTTACTTGCTTGGTTCAAGTAACAGCAAGTTATTTTATATTATTTGGGACTGTTGTGAAGGGTGTCATTTCCCTAATTTCTTTCTCAGCCTGTTTACCCTTTGAGTAGAGGAAGGCTACTGAATTGTTTGGGTTGATTTTATACCCGGACAGTTTGCTGAAGTTGTTGATCAGGTTAAGTAGTTCTCTGGTAGAATTTTGGTGTTGCTTAAGTGGACTATCATATCATCTTCAAATATTAGTGTTTTGTTCATCCCTTCTAATTTTTCCCTTTGACCTACTTTCATTGTTTGATTGCTATGGCAAGGACTTTAAGTACCATATTGAAAAAGTAGGGAAAGAGTGGGCAGCCTTGTCTCGTCCCTGATTTTAGTGGGATTCCTTCAATTTTCTCAGTTTCGTTTGATATTAGCTAGTGGTTGGATGTATTTTGCATTTTCCTATATTTAGATATGGGCCTTTAATTCCTGATCTTTCCAGGACTTTATTAATAAAATGGTACTGAATTTTGTCAAATGATTTCTCAGCATCTAATGAAATGATCATGTGGGTTTTTTCCCTTTGAGTTTGTTTATAAGGTAAATTTCATTGATGGATTTCTGTATATTAAACCATCTCTGCATCCTTGCCATGAGGCCTACTTGATCATGATGGATGATTGTTTGGATGTGTTCTTGGATTCAGTTTGCAAGAATTTTATTGAGCATTTTTGCATCAATATTCATAAAGGAAATTGGTCTGAATTTCTCTATCTTTGTTGTATCTTTGTATGGTTCAGGTATAAGAGTAATTGTGGCTTCATGGAAGGAATTTGGTAGTGCTCTGTCTGTTTGTATTTTGCGGAGTATTTTGGACAGTATTGGTATGAACTCTTCTATGAAGGTCTGATAGAATTCTGCACTAAATCCATCTGGTCCTGGGCTCTTTTTGGATGGAAGATGTTTAATAACAGTTTCTATTTCTTTATGAGTTATGGGGTTGTTTAGATGGTTCATTTGTTCCTGATTTAACTGTGGTACCTGGTATCTGTATAGAAAATTGTCCATTTCCTCCACATTTTCCAGTTTTGTTGAATATATGTTTTGTAGTAGGATCTGATGATCTTTTTAATTTCTTCAGATTTTGTTGTTATGTCTCCCTTTTATTTCTTATTTTATTAATTTGGATACACTCTCTATGACCTCTGGTTAGTATGGCTAAGTGCTTATTTATCTTGTTGATTTTCACAAAGATCCATCTCCTGGGATTGATGACTTTTGATACTCGGTTTTGTTTCTTCTTGTTTGATTTCAGCCCTGAGTTTGATTATATCCTGCCTTCTACTCAATTTTTTTTTCTAGAGCTTTTAGGTGTGCCGTCAAGCTGCTGACATATGCTCTCTCCTGTTTCTTTTTGCAGGCACTCAGAGCTGTGAGTTTTCCTCTTAGCGTTGCTTTTATTGTGTCCTATAAGATTGGGTATGTTGTACCTTCATTTTCATTAAATTCTAAGAAATCTTTAATTTCTTTCTTATGTCTCCAATGACCAAGTTGTCATTGACTTCAACTTCCATGTATATGTGGGCTTTCTGTACTTTTTGTTGTTATTGATCAGCAGCCTTAGTGCGTGGTTTTTTGAAAGGATGCATGGGATTATTTCTATCTTCCTGTACCTGTTGAGGCCTGTTTTGTGACCGATTATATGGTCAATTTTGGAGAAGGTACCATGAGATGCTGAGAAGAAGATATATCCTTTGGTTTTAGGGTGGAATGTTCTATAAATATATGTTAAATCCATTTGGTTCATAACTTCTGTTAGTCTTTCTATGTCTCTGTTTAATTTCTGTTTCCCTGACTGTCCACTGATGAAAGTGGGGTGTTTAAATCTCCTACTATTATTGTTTGGTGCAATGTATGATTTTTTTGAGCTTTAGAAAGGTTTCTCATTGTTTAGGGACACAACTGCTATATACTTGACAAATATAGCAATAACCCAGAACATCCGCAGGAAGCTGTGACCATTGGCCACATGAGGATGACTGTCTTTCAAAATTCATCATGATTTTTGATAAGATCTTCCACATAATTGGTGGCTTGGCTTCCCACAAACATGGTCCAGTTGTCTAGAATCTCCTCCTTGGACAGTGTCTCATGCTTGTTTTTGTCTGACTCATACACCAGATGGTGGGCCTCAATCTGTGCATGGTCATAGTCCTGAGGAAGGATCCAATGGTGAATCTCATCCTACTCCAGCTTCCCATACTTCTTTAGATCTGGCAAATCATTGAACTGCTCCCCAGACAAAACCCAGTCTGTCTCAGGGCAATTGTCCTCATGGGAAAAAGATGTCCACAATGTACTCATCCTAGTCCACAAACCCATCCCCGTTCTTGTCGATATCCTCCAGGGTTTCCAGAACTACAATCTCCTCATATGTTCTAAATCCTCTTAGTGCAGAAAAGCAATGAACCCGTCCTGAGTAGCTGTCAGGTCACCTTCAAGGCCTTAAACCTCCTCTCATTTCATCTCGTGGAGGCAACTTTTTAAAGTTGTGATGAGCAGAGCTATCTTGGAATTCAGCAAGGTTTCCCAGGTAGTAGCCATAGGTGGCCTGCCTGTATTCTTCCCAGGAGATCTTTTCCTCTATGTCGCTATCATAATCCTTCCAGAGTTTAGCCACATTATGGTAGATGTATCTTTTCTGTACATGTTTGATCCAAACTTTCAGGTCTTCAGAAGTAACAAGGCCACCTCCATCATTGTCAATTGGATCAACAATTTCCCCAGCCTCTCCTGCTCTCGTCCAGGCTTAGCTATCAAAGGTCTTGGAGTCCTCCTTGCCCAGGAAGACCTCATGATTGTACAGGAAGCTGTGCTTGTCCTCTGGTGGCAACTGGCCCTGCTCTGAATCGGGACAAACCATGTGCTCCTTGCTCATCATGCTCTTGGCCCTGAACGCCAGGACCAGTGCCAGCAGCAGCCCATGGAGTGTCCCAGGCTGACACCATGCACCACAGTTGCGATCAAAGGGAGGCAGCAGGGAAGTAGGAACTCAGAGCACCTTAGCCTCTGTCCATCCAGAGAGGGCTTTTGTTACATTTCCAATGTTATCCCTTTTACTGGTTTCCCATCCAAAAAACCCATTATAACACGCCTCCCCCTTCTATTATGAGGGTCTTACCACACCCACCGAAACATCCAGGTCTACCTGCCTCCCTGTTCGGGTTTCCCCTACACTGGGGCATCAAGCCTTGACAAGACCAAGGGCTTCTCCTCCCATTTGTGCCCAAGAAGGCCATCCTCTTCTACATATGCAGCTGTAGCCATGAATCTGTCCATGTGTACTCTTTCGATGGTGGTTTTGGCCCTGGGAGCTCTGGGTGTTTCTTAGTGTTGTTCTTATGGGGCTGTAAACCCCTTCAGCTCCCTCAATCCTTTCTCTTACTCCTCCATTGGGGACCCTGCTCTCAGCTGAATGGTTGGCCGCAAGCATCTGCCTCTGTATTTGTCATGCTCTTTACCCCACTCTTTTGAGCAGATCACCACAGAGCAACGAAGATGTATTGTCTTGGAGTGATGATGTATAGACAAATAGATGATTTCTTAATTCCTAATGATGGTTCTATAAGAATTCTTAAAATTAGATTAGTAATTTTAAGCTTTTATAATAGGACTGCTATTATATTCTTTCTGGTAATCAAAATTGCATTGAGAACCCTGCCATTCTTAAAGTGTAATGAGTGAATTGCTTCTGCAATACCAAGCAGGCATCTACAAATTATAGCCCATTCTAAGAGGGTATTAACCAATTAACCAAGGTTCATAAAAAGAGAACCAATGATTTACTATAGGTGAAAGGACTGAACATAAATAATTGACTGGATTTGCCTATAGGTAATTTCACTTATTCTTTTCTCATAAAAATTACAGCTTTTACTCTCCATGAACTTGCAGAGCCAGTAACAGATGGTGACAGTTTATCCTGATGATTACTCTTCACAGATATGCATGTAAACATTCTCTGTCGTAAACTGATTATCCAACTTATGATTTGAATTCCTGTGCAAACTTGTGGTGAACTTTTCACCATGTGATGCTGTGTTCAGAAAGATATACAAATGCTGCGGACAAAGAGAGAGAAAGCTTTTTAGACAGAACTGAACAGAACAGAAGAGAACTGAAGAAGAACTTAGAAGTAAAGGCATAGCGTTGAGAGTAAGGCATTGAGAGTAAGGAAATCATTGTGTGATAAGAGCAAGAGGAAAGGAGATAAGAAGAAGAGAGCAAGGAGAACCTTTAAAGCTAAACTTTATGGAG
Organism: Rattus norvegicus; assembly: GCF_021556685.1. Taxonomy (NCBI): domain Eukaryota; kingdom Metazoa; phylum Chordata; class Mammalia; order Rodentia; family Muridae; genus Rattus; species Rattus norvegicus. The sequence continues at coordinate 21,743,122 of NC_141542.1, forward strand.
GCAAACTTTTGTAGAAATTTTAGGAAAACTGAAGAACTTAGAAATAAAGGTTAAAATCACTGCTCTTCAGCCTTCAGCCTGGCTCACTGGCTAGCCTCTGCTCTTCAGTCAGGTTCACTGGCTAGCCTCTGCTCTTCAGCCTGGCTCAGTGGCTAGCCTCTGATCTTCAGTTAGGCTCACTGGCTAGCCTCTGCTCTTCACTCAGGCTCACTGGCTAGCCTCTGCTCTTCAGTCAGTCTCACTGGCTAGCCTCTGCTCTTCACTCAGGCTCACTGTCTATCCTGTCCTCTTCAGCTTGCTTGGCTCATTGGCCTATGGGGCCCTAGCACATCGCTTAACCATCTGCTCATGACTGCCTGACCACAATGACAACCTGACTGCCCTGACTTCTTAAAGTCGTCCTTTAGAAAGAGCACAAGAAACCAAAGAGAAAAACCACAGGGACCTTTTCCAATGGGCTTTTTTCAACCTTAAGTACTTTCCTTATTTCTTTAAAAAAGTGAAATATAATTCCTGTAATTCATATGGCCAAGAGAGCTGTGCAGTAGTCATTGCTTTATGGAATTTGGTGCTAAATCAAAAGATTCCTTTATTCTATTACGACGTTATCTGTATGTTGTAAGATGTATCTTTGGAAAACACAACACCAAATTCCTAAAATCTAGATGTTTTAAGACGTCAGCTCATGGACAAACATAACTGCTTACCTATCTAGACTGGCCTTTTTTGCTATACTGCAAGTACAATCAATTTTCCACATTACTTCCATGATTTTCAAGAATGATTAAGAGAAAAATAAGTTGAACATAATGGCCAGAAAGGGGATTCTGTCAAGTTGTCTTGTGTGGGACTAGATACCAAGCTATGACTGGTAAGCCTAAAATCACCTGTTCCCGAAACTGACAGAACTTACAGAAAATACATACTTTCTTATCATTCCTCTGCCCCGATGGTCAGAGATTTATTGAGCACCTACTACGATCCTAGCACTGTGCATCTAAGGGTGTAATGGTTAATCAAAAACTTAATAAAAAGCTTAATTAAGGAATAAAGAAAAATGAACCATAATTTTGAAACTCAGAATTCAATATAGGCAAAACCACCATTTCTTTTTTTTTTTTATTAACTTGAGTATTTCTTATATACATTTCGAGTGTTATTCCCTTTCCCAGTTTCCGGGCAAACTTCCCCCTCCCCCCTCCCCTTCTTAATGGGTGTTCCCCTCCCCATCCTCCCCCCTTGCTGCCCTCCCTCCAACATTCTAGTTCACTGGTGGTTCAGTCTTAGCAGGACCCAGGGCTTCCCCTTCCACTGGTGCTCTTACTAGGATATTCATTGCTACCTATGAGGTCAGAGTCCAGGGTCAGTCCATGTATATAGTCGTTAGGTAGTGGCTTAGTCCCTGGAAGCTCTGGTTGCTTGGCATTGTTGTACATATGGGGTCTCGAGCCCCTTCAAGCTCTTCCACTTCTTTCTCCGATTCCTTCAACGGGCATACTATTCTCAATTCAGTGGTTTGCTGCTGGCATACGCCTCTGTGTTTGCTGTATTCTGGCTGTGTCTCTCGGGAGAGATCTACATCCCACTCCTGTCGGCGTGCACTTCTTTGCTTCATCCATCTTGTCTAATTGGATGGCTGTATATGCATGGGCCACATGTGGGGCAGGCTCTGAATGGGTGTTCCTTCTCTGTCTGTTTTAATCTTTGCCTCTCTATTCCCTGCCAAGGGTATTCTTGTTCCCCTTTTAAAGAAGGAGTGAAGCATTCACATTTTGATCATCCGTCTTGAGTTTCATTTGTTCTAGGCATCTAGGGTAATTCGAGCATTTGGGCTAATAGCCACTTATCAATGAGTGCATACCATGTGTGTTTTTCTGTGATTGGGTTACCTCACTCAGGATGATATTTTCCAGTTCCGAACATTTGCCTGCGAATTTCATAAAGTCATTGTTTTTGATAGCTGAGTAATATTCCATTGTGTAGATGTACCACATTTTCTGTATCCATTCCTCTGTTGAAGGGCATCTGGGTTCTTTCCAGCTTCTGGCTATTATAAATAAGGCTGCTATGAACATAGTGGAGCATGTGACTTTTTTATATGTTGGGGCATCTTGTGGTTATATGCCCAAGAGAGGTATAGCTGGATCCTCAGGCAGTTCAATGTCCAATTTTCTGAGGAACCTCCAGACTGATTTCCAGAATGGTTGTACCAGTCTGCAATCCCACCAACAATGGAGGAGTGTTCCTCTTTCTCTGCATCCTAGCCAGCATCTGCTGTCACCTGAGTTTTTGATCTTAGCCATTCTCACTGGTGTGAGGTGAAATCTCAGGGTTGTTTTGATTTGCATTTCCCTTATGACTAAAGATGTTGAACATTTCTTTAGGTGTTTCTCAGCCATTCGCCATTCCTCAGCTGTGAATTTTTGTTTAGCTCTGAACCTGCGGCAGGCTTTTGAGGTGTCTCCATCCAGGCCCTCTGCTGGCAGTCCCTGTCATTGTATGTTGTCCCCAGCATTAGCCAGAGCAATCAGACAACAGGAGGAGGTCAAAGGGATACAGATTGGAAAGGAAGAAGTCAAAATATAACTATTGCAGAGGATAGGATAGTATACATGAGACACCCCAAAAGTTACACCAGAGAACTCCTAAGTCTGATAAACAACTTCAGCAAAGTGGCTGGGTATAAAATTAACTCAAACAAATCAGTAAACTTCCTCTACACAAAAGATAAACAAGCTGAGAAAGAAATTAGGGAAATGACACCTTTCATAATAGTCTCAAATTATACAAAAATACCTCAGTGTGACTTTTATGAAGCAAGTGAAAGATCTGTGTGACAAGAACTTCCAGTATCTGAAGAAAGAAATTGAAGGTCTCAGAAGATGGAAAGATCTGCCATGCTCATGGCTTGACAGGATGAAGATAGTAAAAATGGCCATTTTTCCAAAAGTGACCTACAGATTGAAAGCAACCCCCATCAAAATGCCAAATCAATTGTTCATAGGGTTAGAAGAAATAATTTGCAAATTCATTTGGAATAACAAGTAACGCAGGATAGCTAAAACTATCCTCAACAATAGAGGACTTCCCTGGGAATCACCATCCATGAACTCAAGCAGTTTACAGAGCATTAGTGATAAAAACTGTATGGTATTGGTACAGAGACAGGAAGATAGACCAGTGGAATAGAACTGCAGACACAGAAATGAACCAGCACACCTATGGTCACTTGGTTTTCGACAAAGGAGACAAAAGCATCCAGTAGAAAAAAGATAGCATTTTCAGCAAATGGTGCTGGTTCCACTGGAGGTCAGCATATGGAAGAGTCCAAATCATCCCCTTCTTATTGCCCTGGACAAAGCTTAAGTCCAGGTGGATCAAGGACCTCTACATCAAACCAGATACACTCAATCTATAGAAGCAAAAGTGGGGAAGCATCTTGAACACAAGGACACTGGAAAAAATTTCCTGAGCAAAACATGAATGGCTTATGCTCTACGATCAAGAGTAGTCAAATGGGACCTCATAAAGGTACAAAGCTTCTGTAAGGCAAAGGACACTGTGGTTAGGACAAAACACAAAACAACAGATTGAGAAAAGACCTTTACCAATCCTACAACTGATCGAGGGTTAATATCCAAAATTTAGAAAGAACTCATGAAGTTGGACAGTTGGAATGTAGGGAGACTAATAACCCTATTAAAAATTGTGGTTCAGAGCTGAACAAAGAATTCACAGCTGAGGAATATGAAGTCACTGAGAAGCATCAAAAGAAATGTTTAACATCTTTAGTTATAAGGGAAATGGAAATCAAAAAAACCCCGAAATTCCTCCTCACACCAGTCTGAATGGCTAAGATAAAACACTCAGGTGACAGAAGATACTTGCAGGGATTTGAGAAGGAGGAACACTCCTCCATTGTTGGTGAGATTGCAGACTGGTACAACCATTCTGGATATCAGTCTGGAGGTTCCTCAGAAAATTAGACATTGCACTAGCTGAGGCCCAGCTATACCTCTCTTGCACATATACCCAAAAGATGCTCCAACATACAACAACGCACACCCTCCACTATGTTCATAGCAGCCTTATTAATAATAGTCATAAAATGAAAAGATCCCAGATGCCCTTCAACAGAGGAATGGAAACAGAAAGTGTGGTACATCTACACAATGGAGTACTACAGAGGTATCAAAAACAATGACTTCATGAATTTCATAGGCAAAGAGAATGAACTAAGACATATCATCCTGAGTGAGTTAACCCAATCACAGAAACACACACATGGTATGCACTCATTGATAAGTGGATATTAGCCCAAAGGCTCAAATTCTCCAAGATTCACAGACCAAATCAAATTCAGGAAGGATGACCAAAATGCTGATTCTTCACTCCTTCCTTTAAAGGAGAAGAAGAATCCCTATTGAAGGGAGAGGGATGCAAAATTTAGAACAGAGCCTGGAGGAATGGCCATTCAGAGTCTACCCCACGAGTGGCCTATACACATACAGCCTTCAAACTATATAAGGTGGATGAAGCTAAGAGGTGCAGGTTGACAGGAACTGGATATAGATGTCTCCTGAGAGGCACAGCCAGATCATGTCAAATACAGAAGCGAATGCTAGCAGCAAACCTTTAAACTGAGAACTGGACCTCAGTTGGAGGAATTACAGAAAGATTGAAAGAGCTGAAGGGACTTGCAACCCCATAAGGACAACCATGCCTGCCAACCAGAGTTCCCAGTGACTAAACCAGTACCAATCACTATACAGGGACTGTGCCATGGCCTCATCTGCATGTGTATCAGAGGATGGTCTTCTTGGGCACAAATGGAATGAGCAGCCCTTGGTCCTGCCTAGGCTGGGAAAGTGGATGGCTGGTGAAGGGAATACCTTATAGAAGAGGGGGAGGGCGATGGTATTCAGACTTATTTCTGGAAAAAAAGGAAGGAATAACATTTGACTTCGAAATGAAAGATATCCAACTAAAAATCAACAACAACAAAATGGTGTTTAGAGCTTCAAATAAAAAATGTCACAATCAGGAAACACAGAATTGTATTCCTCTGGTTTTCTTCAAATATGCTCAGGGCCCAGGTAGGTTCTGGGCCCAGGCTGAACCAAGCAGGTTCCTGCCGCTGACTGCTCCTCTATTCCTGTTTCCAGAGGCATCATGCAGATTAATATTGGGCCAGAGATGTGGGCAGAGCTGGGCAGAAGTGGCTTTCTATCCTGTGGTCTCAGGATTATCTGCATTCCTGGGTGTTCAACACCCTCTGCCCCGGGATTTGGGTGCAGGATTCCCGATTGCTTTAAAATCCCTTATACCATGTTTATATGTCCTGGGAGATATTACAGAAAAATTAATGTTTATCCCATTAATTTGTTCAACATGTTCATCCACAGAGTATAATTTAGAGGTAACTATATATTTGACAGCAAGCATACACAGTGGGTACGATATGCATGATGAACTGGAAATTCACAGAGTTGGAAACACAGTGAACAGTGACTGTATAATTGCCTTTGAATCTCAGTAAGACTGATGCACAGTGCCCATGAGAATGCAGAGATCGATCCCTCCCTGATAGCTGTGGGACTTCAGATGTTGACATTAGTGATCAATAAAGAAGGTTCTTAACAGTGAAGAGTTTGAGATTACTCCTTTATTTACCAGAATACATCCAATTTACTTGATAGTAACCAGATGCAGGTAGTCAATATATACAGTCTATATCCTTATCAAAATAGAAAAGCAAATGAACAAAACAACAACAACACATAAATAACAAATCTTCAAATGAATAGAAGGAAAACCAAATAACCAAAATAATCAAAACTCAAGCAAACTTTAAATAGAGGAATTGCGCTGAGCATTCTTTTGCTGCTCCTTTTGCAGAATTGGCTTATAGCCTGTGGCTTGCCTTGGAGACATAGTAGACAAGCAGTTACTGATGGTAATAATATTTTCAAGAGAAGTGGAAGTAGGTCTGTTTTGTTGGAGTGGGGGTATTAAGGAAAAAGCCTACCAATACTGAGTATAAATGATATTACAGACTTTGTTTCATAGTCTTTCCAATGTTGTGAACTGATCTCCATGAAACTTTTCTGGATGACCCATCAGGACAAGTAGAAATTTACACGTGCACAGTCTTTCTGGATGACCAGCAGCTCTTGATTGATGTGCATCAACACTTCTCTGAGTTCCTCCCAAAAGTGTACACTTGCTGGAGAGAGCTGAGGTGAAAGTAAGGCCTATTCAATCCAAAGAAGTTAAACTAAAGGAGGAAAATGCAGTCCACAATTGCTCTGGACATTACAGATGAGATACATTAGTGGTGTATTTGCTGTGCACACTTAGTTCTCCTCCTGTAGCACTTCTCTCCAAGGGAGATCTTGTCCTGGTCTGTGTCATGTTCGAGTTTCTGCTGGAGAATTTCAGACCTAGCAGAGCAAGGGAATAAAGGTTTAGTGAGTGGTTGTCAATTCAGCTCTCCCTCTTACATCAGCTCTGTTCAGTTGGACAATCCAGCATGACCTGTCAGCTGAGGTCAGTCCCTGCATCCCCAAGTGTCATAGAGTACCTGGGCTTGGATTTATATCTCAGCTTTTCAAACTGCTAGAATTTGAACTGTGGATTATGCACTGTACTGGGGTTAAGAGAAAAATGAGCATATTTTGTCACTGGTCCAGGTTTATTATATTGAATAATAACATTGTAGCTGGGTCTGAATCTGAGTTCAAGAATGGTATGAGCAACCTAGAATACCATGTGGATTCCTTCTGGAGAACATGTCCAGAAATGTGGTGAAAGTTCTGATTATGTTAGCACTGAAGGAACCTGCCTATGTTCAATTTGTAACCACTGAATCTGCAAATACACAGAGAAGCCATCTCATTCCAAATCCATTCTCACTGAACAGATCCTGTAATCACTGAGAATGTGCTCACAGCAAATCCTCACAGCATACACAAGGAACAGTAAAGTTTATTGTGATGGAGATACATAACAGCACCCCTGTAAGACTATGCTTATTGTAATGCAATTTGTGAGACGACAGAAGAAAAAATGTTCTCAGACCTTATCAGAGAGTTAACAGGAAGAAAGAAGTACAAAATACAAAGAAATCCTGAGGATTATACATATCCTGTCATGGACAAAATTTACATAAACTGTACCAGAACAATACTCTGGGTAGTTCTTTAGGTGACTGAAGGTGAAAACCTTGTCAGTTGTCAGCCATCCAAAAAGGATAGTTATATAGGGACAGGAAATCCAATTGGCTTCTTCGTCTGTGTTCCTGCCTGATCTCAAAAATATCAGAATGCTTCTACAATGTTCCTCCCAAGCCACTTTCCTGGGTGATCGGTTCTTTCTGCTTCAGAATGTCCTGCATTCTTTCCTCTAATCCTTCCTTATTCTGGTCATCAGATGAGTGTACTGTCAATGGAAGCATGCATGCATGTGTGCACACACAAACACACACACAGACACACAGACACACTAATACTAACTAGCAAACACACAAGCCATTTGTGTTTACACAATATAAACATAGTACATTGCAGTGTTTACTTTCCCTTTTAATGCTTAATATAATGATTCCCCAGGATACTTTGCAGGCCTAAAAACAAATGTTGAGTGGGTTATGAACATAGTGGTCATAGCCTATAGACAGCTCAGTCAGTGATGTGCTGTCCTCCCATGAACCGACATAGAATCAGGGTTCTTTCCCTATTATCAATCTGGCTTAGCAAGTTCCCAAGGCTGTGTAGAGCAGTCTTGTTTCCCAGCACATGATCATATGTTGGCGGTGGACTAGACTCCTGTTCTTGTTCACTGTTTCAGACTTTCCCCATAGAGTACAGCTTCTTCTAATAGGAGCTCTCTTTACCATAGCCTGAGTGACTTCATGCCCAAAGCTATGCCCCAGAATCATAGGAAATCTCCATAACCAGGATCCAAATGAACAATGTTTCTACCTCTTATGTGATTGTGTCACAGATATTTGGAGTAAATAAATAAATGCTTACATGGATTATCTCACACTGAGTCATAATCCATTGAAAGGCTCCAACCTCTCATACAGTTTCCCTCCTTGGACCACTACAACCCAGATGTGCTCTAGTTGCACACCTATTCTTTTCTCTGGGATCTCTAGGTCAACTAAGACTTCTGTTCCACTTAAAGAACATGGCTTCTCACAGGCCTTTCTGATCGTCCACTAACAGACCCGTCTGAATTTCATCATTTCTCCTGACTCCATTAAGGCTGAAATTAACTGAGAGAAAATGATGTTGATTGACAGCACTTGCAGAATGCTACACAGATAACATAGGGGAGCGCTTTAGATTATCTGTGCACCTAAAGGGGCTCCTGAAACTGCCCTGTTCTTGCACCACACCATAGCTATGGGGCTTTTGCTGGATGACGATACAACTCCAAGCAACTCAAATTCTCAATGAATAAACTCCAAGCCAAACTCCCAGCGGAAACTGTAGTGTGCCAAGGTAGCTGGAAAGAAATGGTAGCAGGCAATGTGGAAAGCAACCTTGGAGAAGACACAGTGAGTGACACAACCTTCCAGTGGGCTTTCACCATTCACAAAGAACAGAGAAGGATCATAAATCAATGGATTTTATAAAGCAGCCCCCCTTACCTCCATGTACTCCATTCCTTTGAGGTGCTCCAAAGGATTTCGATGCAGACCAGTCATTTTTCCCTAATCACTTGAAAATCTAACTTTACACGTGTTTTGGGTTCTTTTGCTGTACAGAGCTAGGTGGAGATTCCAAGTGATTGGGGTGCTATATTTGATATTCATGGAGGCAAAGTGAACTCTTAGATTCTTTTTCTCACGAAACAGGGCAATAGAGACTCACCTGTGCAATTATGCACAGGGAAACACACACACACACACACACACATACACACACACACACACACACACAAAAGAACCCATAGTAGAGACACTTGGAAAATCATCCAGAATTAAACCCACAACATGAGCATAAATATGCTGAGCCACAGCTGGTACACACAAACACACACACACACATACACACACTCACACACACACAGAGTCACATATAAACACCCTAACACACACTCACAGACACACTCACACACACTCAAACACACATACACACATACACACACTCACACACACATACACCCAGTCACACACATACTCTATCACACACCCATACAGACACACACACAAACAAGCACAAACAGACACACACACACACACTCACACACACACACACACACACACACACACACACACACACACACACACACACACACACAAAATCGCAATTCGACAGAAAACAATGAAGATCCCATCATACTGGAGGAACAACATAATATAGACTATTCAAAGCAGGTATTTTAAGATAGAATCACTACTCAGCCATTTTTCCTGAAAGGAACAAAAAGGCCTAGATAGCACTCTTCTTGATGAGAATGGGGGTAGATAAATCTGTTCTTGAAGTCTCAAATCTCTCATGCCAATTGTCAGGTTTTGAGAACACCTTTCCACATCCCTGCTTTTCCAAGCATCTACAGAGTATAAGGTCAAGATATGAACTCTCCAGCAACACTCGAACAAAACAGGACTGACATGCTGCTACTCTTTCTCTGTCAGGTACCATGATTTAGGAAGCATGAAGAGATGGTCTTGATACACAGGGAAAATGGTGGAGAAAGAACAAATCCACCAAAAGATGACAATGACAACCATTTCTTTGGCATTTCCACCAGGCTCTCCTCCTTCTAAACTATTTAGTTCCTGGAATCTCACAGGACCCCTGCAAAGAAAATGGGCTCTGGGCTTTTGCTTCATCCCTCAAAGCCCTGCTCTAGTCTAAAGAGGGGCTCCCACATAGCACCCTCCACACATATGGCATGTAGTGCTGTGATGTGTGATCAACCCATCTCCCTTAATAAACTGCAGATTCTCGAAGAGCAGGAGCATTTGCTTTCCAAACACACAGTTTCTTGAAGAGGGGCTATCTCCACAGAAAGCCTTGTAAACCATCACATGAATGAACACTTGGATGAGACCTAGGTCAGGACATAGATCCCTCAATAGACAGCTACATTGGTTGTCTATGTTTATGGTAAGACATGAGGACAGCCTGATCCTGAGTCCTAACCCTACCTGCTGTTGCTTGGCACTGGGGTCACAGATGTTCATTCTGGCCTCTTCACAGAGCCTCTTTGCCTCCACAGAGGATGCTGGCAGTTCAGTCTGCTCCACCAGCAGTTTTCTCTTCTCATTCAGCAAACTCTGTATATTGTTCTTCAATTGAGCTTGTTCATGCAGGAGCTGGGAGTGCCTCACACTGAACCACAAACAAAAAATGGTAAATCCGTGCCAGCTTCTATTTGCCTGTCACTCTTGCCAGTACAATCATCCCTTTAAGGGTCCTCATCCCCAGAAGTCCCCAGCCTAGAGCTACACTATACAAGTTAGCACCAATTAGAGGAAGTCAAATCCAGAGGACACATTCCCTGTGAATGAAAGTACTTCTGAAAATCCTGACACTAAGACGGTTTATATAAATCAAGGTAGAAGAAATGGACCATAAGGGAGCTCATATGTCCATAGTATGCTGAAACCATCTGCAAGTAGAGGTCAAATCCCCTCTGAGGGAGGATAGAAGACCCAATAGCTATATAGTCTTTCCATGTGTTTCTCATGGATTACAGATCTTTAAATCTCCTGTCAGAGTCCTAGAGATTCAGAGTTGATTGATATTCCCATCATGGGGCAAACCTTTTCTATCTAGAGGATCCTTAATGGGGAAAATAACAATTGGAGGGTCTTCTACACCCTTCACATGTAGGACAACTGAGTCCAAGAGCTACAAATCTAAGACCCTTGCCAGGAGGCAGGCTTCTTGTTAAGAGGCAGACACCATGGAACCAGAGCCCTGACTTTTGTTCAAAGTCATACAGGACAGAAGCATTCCCTGCCTAGTGCTGGGTTCTCATCTCTGTCAGCGACTCACTGGTAGGAACTGTTCTCTTGTATGAGCTCCTTGTACCTCTCCATGGCATCACTTATTGAGTTGGTCATCATTTGCATAGCCATCATTCTCATCTCATGTTCGGACTGAAGTACTGGCAATTCGACATCCAGCCTGGGTTAGGTCATGGCCAAAGGAACAAATAATGTTTTGAACTCATGATTTCAGAATTAGGTGAAATGTAAATAAAAAATATATAATAAAAAAGTTCAAATTCAAGGAATGGTGGAAGGGAAGAAATTGGCAAAGTCAAAAACCAGACCAAAACCCAACAGTGAGACTCAATCCACAGAAAATATTTCCATGTAAATAAGCAAATTTTGTTTTGAAATAAGGACTCCTTAAAATCCTGGGGAGATATGGTTCTGCAAAGACTTACTATATAGGAGTGGGCAGAGCCTGAGACCTGCCTCTTTGGAATAACAACTGTCAAGAATTTATTCCCACAGTGACCCTTTCTAGGTCACAATAAACCATCACTGGATAGTTAAAAAAATAAAAAACTAACGATCAAAGCAGGTGAAACAAAATAGGTGAAATCAGACTGTTCTCTCAATTACTTAAACTCAGTATGTACCACATACTTGCTCCTTCAAAGTATTTGTACTGGTTAAGTTTATTATCCTGGGCACAGGACAACAGAGTCACGGTACCAGTTGGAGGGACCTGACCTTCAAGAGCTGGCCAGGTGAGCATGATGGAATTGACTAGTTCAGGAAGAAGATTCCTCCAGTCTGCCACAGCTTTGGGCCTAAGAGAAAGCTGTGATGACATTTCTCTTGTTTTCGAAGCAGGTATACTCAATCCTTGGTTTCTATCGTTACATGAATTCCCAGAGGGCATAACTAAGTTTGACAGGGAAGAGGATTTATAACACCTCCTCCCCTCAGGAGAGTCCTAGGTGCCACCAAGGTATACAGAAGGAGCAAAGTGCTCTTTTGATCAGTGTGGGCCTCCACGTACTCATCACTATCATGACCTGCAAAGTGTTGATCAAACAAATCCTCAGACCCCATCAAAGGTCCCAGACGTCCTGATCCTAAGTAAACCACCAACAAATACTGCCACATACATACACACCAAACCATATCCAAACACATCTAGAATGCCAACTACATCCATGGAGGTGCCATAGAATCAGAGTATAATGAACAAATTCAGAGGAAAGAGTGATGACGTGCAGGCATTTCATTCACACACACAGTTGCAGCAAGTGTGACCAGGTCCTTCCAGCTGCTGACAGAACCAACGCTAATCCAAGGAGCTCAGGGTCAAGTACAAAAAGGCTGACCTTAAACACACAGCACCTAGCTTATCTCAAAGGTAATGCCTGCCAAATCTCCTTAAAATCCAGGATGAGAGGTGAAACTCTCTCATGCTATGAGGAAATCTCGGGTTAGCAGAAAGAGAGCACAAGACAGTGAACAGGTTACTGGGCATAATGACTACCTGTGGTCCCAATCATCATAGATATAAAGGTCCAGGATTTGGTAAAGTTCATCCCTCTCGAATTGACACTTCTGGATTTCAAATTTGAGATCCTCCAGTTCCTTTAGAAGCTCCTCTTGCTTGCTGATGACACTTTGGGATGATGCCTTCCTACCAAAACCTGTAGATAGATAAACCAAAGTGAATTTGAATATTTGATGGCCCACAGACAGAAAAGATCATTCTGAATCCCAAAAGGAGGTTCAGGAAGGGGAAATAGTAGAGACTGGGTGAATCCCTGGAAGAGCAGAAAAGCTTTCTTAAAGGTGGATTTTTAAGCTATGTCCCTCTTCCCAACCTCTAATGCCATACACCTGCCACACTCACTATTACAGGACCCTTCACCCTGAACAGTATAACCTCACTGATACATAAACATCTGGGACATTGTTCTCTCATATCAGATGTGGTGCAGTTAATCCTGGAATTCATAATGCTTAGCACCATTAAGCTCTAATCATCTGTGTTGCAGCCCAAAGTGTCTGAGCACTCAATTCATGACTAGGGGTGCATCCTTCCTTGTTCTCGCCATCAGAGACTTATGTAACCTACAGTAATCTAGAGGATGAAGTGCTTCAACTCCCAACCATGGATGGTCACATTGTTAATCTCACAGTGCCTCCTCCTGCCATTCATTGACACTCACATTTAAAAAACTTCAAGAAAAGACACTGACGGCTTACCACTTTCTGGCTTTCTCTCAAATTAAAGATTAGGAACTCCTGACTCTTGGTTTGCCTTTGAGAAATCCCAAGGCTCCTGCTTGTAAGGCCTAGTCTTAGAAGGCACATCTCAAACCTACCTCCTTGAGGATGTTCCCCAACTCTGCCCAGGACTCACCAAGCCTTCCCCAGAATGATTTCCTCCTTCCTGTTTCACTAGAGAGGGGGTCAGCTTCTCTCTGACCTGGTGTGGTCTCTCCTTGATCTCCCCTTTCCTTCCGAAATAGCCTGAGCAGCTGGCGAAACATGCCTGCTTGTGAACCCAAAGGGAACTGAAGAAAGATCCCAAAGGCAGTTGGTGTCACCACAACACTGGTGACATCGCTGAAGATTCTAGGGATCTCTTAGATACAATAGAGTGTCCAGTGAAGGGCTTACTGATGATGTCACTGGAAATTTCTATGGCCTACCTACTAACCAGCTCTCCACAAAGTGATGAATTTCTGTGGGGACCCTTTCCTCCAGTCTCCCATGTGTCACTGGGAATACCATTTGGCAACCTCTATTTCAAAGCTAGATATGTCTCTCTGCTTCATTAGAAGTCAACAATGCTTTTGCTGGGGAGAGTTGCTTACAACCCTGAATTGGAGAACAGATTTTTCTTAGCACCCAAATCTCTAGGGGCCAAGGAGGAGGGAGATTTTTCTTAAAAGTAAATCTACTACCCGAGACAATGCATGTGACATACATTTCGATTCTTAAGCTTTTCCCTTTTTGTGGAGGCCAATATGTTTCTTCTTTACCTCTGAGTGTATAAAACCGAGAAATAGTTGATTAGTGTGCAGTCCTTGACAGCTGACATTGTTTCCAATTACACAGCCATGTATTTCACAAAATCAATGGTCTATAATCCTATTTTTTTGCAATAAAAACTCCTTTTTCTTGGGAACATAGGGACCAACTACAGGGCATATATAAAATAATAAATTTCTTTCCCTTTTATATATTAAGTAGGGCATCCTCCCTTTCTCAAATATAACAAGACAATTAAATTTGATGTCAGTGAGCAAATGTCAACTTGGAGCTTGTGTTACTACATTGTAACTATATAGCCATCACTTCTCCAATATCATTCTTCCTGAATAGGCAAGTCTAGGCATGAGAATATTGGGGGCTGCACCATGATCCTTTACTCCTACCAAACATAAGAATCAGGAGGAGGGGAAGGGAGTGGAATGGCCTCAGTTCAGGTTGAACCTCAATTTTAATGGGTCCATAAGTTGAGGAGGGAGTCCATTTGGCATTGTGATATGTGGATTCTGTCTTCTTATCCTAGGTTTTATAATCCGACCTGAATGTGTGCTATAATGCCACCCCACCTCACAGATGTAAGAGTGAAAATCATGTTTGACCTTTCTGGGAAGAGCTCTGCCTTTTACTACCATCTAGAGTTATACAACATCACTTTACAAAGCTCAGAAGAGAGGGGTGCAGATGTGCACCCCTTAGAAGTTGAGGATCTTTTCTTCTAATTAAGGCACTTGTTTTTCCTATGTAATTTTTCCCTTGCTCTTTTACTAATGGTGGCTGACTTCTTTCCTGGCCTGAGGTAATCTGGAGTCCAATCTTTTGGATTACTGAACCTTCTATTTTTGAGATCACAGGCCCACCAAGGGTCCTACTGCATACAGAAGGTATGAATAAGTCTCAGGGGCTGGAGTAAGTTAAAAACGTCTGTGACAACAAAGAACTGATTAAGAAAACAACAGACCAGCTGCTCATCAAGATCACAGTTGTATGATAGTAAGAAAATGTGAATAGGGCATCAGGTGAAAGGACAAATTAATTAGGAGGTCATAGGCCTAGAAGGGTTAACCTTTGCTCTCAGTGGAGCTGCCATTCTTTCTGCCATTCCTCACCCTCTGCCACAGGACCAGAGACTTCCCCAAACAACTGGCTGGCCTTGCCAAAGACCTGGCAGGGCTTCTCCCTGTAGAATAGGACATGTAGAGTCCTTGACGACTCACCAAGAGGTCTCCTCCACACAGGTTCCTTGTTGTCAAAGGGAAATTTTCCTGCAGAATCCTGCCATGGCAGCAGGAATTTCAACCTGGCTGCTCTTGGTCCAGTTCACTGGGTACAGGCCTGAGGCCCCGGGGTATCTGGGGAAAGAAGCAGAAGGCACTACCTCACAGCTCTCTCTTTGTTGGATGCAACTGCTAGGACTGTGATAGGATTTTTGTTTCTTTGTGTGTTTATTAGAAATACCTACAAAGCTGATTAAAGTTGTAACATGCCTTCATACCCAGCGTGCAGAATGTTTTTAAATCGTTGTTGTTCCTGTTTTATGTTTGGATTTTGTTTTTTAATCCCCTCAGGAAATTTCCCTGTGCTTAGAATGTTAAGCACATGCTCGGAAGGGATCGATTATTCAAGTTCGGCAAAGCTTTTGTTCTCACCATCACTCCACAGATGATGCCATTACTTACTTTCAAATAAGAAAACAGTCATAGAGAAGTAAATTAACTGGTAAGCTATCACAGAGGAAACACATCATGATTGTGGAATGGCACCGCAGTATTTTGAATTTCCTAAGTTATTTTTATTTGAAACTTTTTTATTGGATTTTTTGGCTACATTTCATTTTTTTTAAATCCTTAAAGGTATCTTTTATTCCTCTCGTCCCATTTACAAGGTGGAATTTCACCTGTGATTATTAGTCCAGATAGTTTGGTCAATGGCTTAGACAGCACCCTGGCCTAGTTTCCTTGGCATAAGCTGTGTTAGAAGCAGACTCAAAGATTCAGGACTCAACAAATAATGAATTCCACTACATCTGGATACCTAGCCTCACACCCAGGAAGGGACTGGATTTCCATTCACTATTTAAAAAAAAGATGCAATTCAGTAACATGTAAAAAATTTCTCACATATATTAAAGTGTTTACCATGGTCATACAGTTTTTCAAATACCTGGCATTCATCTTTTTCCATGTCCTAAAATTACTTTCTTATTCACATTTTCTTTTTTTCTTGATTATTTCTTACTATTATTATCATTTTTTAAAATTTTGGTTTTTAATAGATATATACTTTTTATTTACATTTCAAAACTTATTCCCTTTCCCAGTTTTTGGTCCATAAGCCCCCCTCCCGGGACCCTTCCCCATATGTATGGTCCCCCAATCCACGCCCCTTGAAACCCCTTCCCGGACATTCCCCTGCACTGAGGGTCCAACCTTGTTAAGAACAAGGGTGTCCACTTCCACAGGTGCCCCAACAAGGATATTCTCTCCTACATATGCAGTTGGACCCCTGGGTCAGTCCATGTATTGTCTTTTGCTAGTGGTTTATTTGGTTGGCATTGCTGTTCTTATGGGGTTGCAAGCCCTTCAGCTCTTTGAATCCTTCCTCTAATTCCCATAAAGGGCGTCCTGTTCTCAGTTCAGTAGTTTACTGCTAGCACTGACCTCTTTATTTGACATGCTCTGGATGTGTCTCTCAGGGGAGATGCATATCCAGTCCCTTTCAGTAAGCACTTTTTAGCTTCATCAATCTTACCTAGTTTTGGTGGCTGAATATATATGGGCCACATGTGGGGCAGACTCTGAATGGCTGTTCCTTCAGTCTCTGCTTTAGATTTGGCCTCCATATCTCCTTAGTGCTCATGTCTTCGAGACTCTTCCCTACTTTTTATCTATTACTTTCAGTGTATCTGGTTTGATGTGGAGGTCCTTGATGCACTTGGACTTAAGCTTTGTACAGGGCAATAAGAATGGGTCAACTTGCATTCTTCTACATGTTGACCTCCAGTTGATCCAGCACCATTTGTTAAAAATACTATCTTTCTTCCATTGGATGTTTTACCTCCTTTGTCAAAGATCAAATGACCATAGGTGTGTGGGTTCATTTCTGTGTCTTCAATTATGTTCCACTGAGCTGCCTGTCTGTATGCCAATACCATACACACTATTGCTCTGTAATACTGCTTGAGGTCAGAGATGGTGATTCCCCCAGAAGGTCTTTTATTGTTGAGTAGAGTTTTGCTGTCCTGGGTTTTATGTTATACCAAATGACGGCAAATTGCCATATTCATCCTGCCAATCTATGAGCATGGGAGATCTTGACATCTTCTGAGAGCTTCTTCAATTTCTTCAGAGATTTGAAGTTCTTGTCATACAGATTTTTTACTTGCTTGGTTCAAGTAACAGCAAGTTATTTTATATTATTTGGGACTGTTGTGAAGGGTGTCATTTCCCTAATTTCTTTCTCAGCCTGTTTACCCTTTGAGTAGAGGAAGGCTACTGAATTGTTTGGGGTAATTTTATACTCGGACAGTTGGCTGAAGTTGTTGATCAGGTTAAGTAGTTCTCTGGTGGAATTTTGGTGTTGCTTAAGTAGACTATCATATCATCTTCAAATATTAGTGTTTTGACTTCATCCCTTCTAATTTTTTCCCTTTGACCTACTTTCATTGTTTGATTGCTATGGCTAGGACGTTAAGTACCATATTGTACTTAAGTAGGGAAAGAGTGGGCAGCCTTGTCTAGTCCCTGATTTTAGTGGGATTCCTTCAGTTTTCTAAGTTTAGTTTGATGTTAGGTACAGGTTTGATGTATTTTGCATTTTCCTATATTTAGATTCAGGCCTTCAATTCCTGATCTTTCCAGGACTTTATTAATGAAAGGGTAATGAATTTTGTCAAATGATTTCTCAGCATCTAATGAAATGATCATGTGGTTTTGACTTTGTTTATATGATGAATTTCGTTGATGGACTTCCGTATATTAAACCATCCCTGCATCCTTGCCTTGAGGCCTACTTGACCATGATGGATGATTGTTCGGATGTGTTCTTGGATTCAGTTTGCAAGAATTTTATTGAGCATTTTTGATCAATATTAATAAATAAAATAGGTCTGAATTTCTCTGTCTTTGTTGTATCTTTGTGTGGTCTAGGTATAAGAGTAATTGTGGCTTCATAGAAGGAGTTTGGTAGTGCTCTGTCTGTTTCTATTTTGCGGAATAGTTTGGACAGTATTGGTATGAAGTCTTCTATGAAGGTCTGATAGAATTCTGCACTAAATCCATGTAGTCCTGGGCTCTTTTTGGATGGGAGATGTTTAATAGCAGTATCTATGTCTTTATGAGTTATGGGGTTGTTTCGATGGTTTATTTGTTCCTGATTTAACTGTGGTACCTGGTATCTGTATAGAAAATTGTCCATTTCCTCCACATTTTCCAGTTTTGTTGAATATATGTTTTTGTAGTAGGATCTGATGATCTTTTTATTTCTTCAGATTTTGTTGTTATGTCTCCCTTTTATTTCTGATTTTATTAATTTGGATACACTCTCTGTGACCTCTGGTTAATATGGCTAAGCGTTTATGTATCTTGTTGATTTTCTCAAAGAACCAGCTCCTGGGTTTGCTGATTCTTTTGATACTCGGTTTTGTTTCTTCTTGTTTGGTTTCAGCCCTGAGTTTGATTATTTCCTGCCTTCTACTCCTCTAGGGTTTATTTAATTTTTTCTAGAGCTTTTAGGAGTGCTGTCAAGCTGCTGGCATATGCTCTCTCTTGTTTCTTTTTGCAGGCACTCAGAGCTATGAGTTTTCCTCTTAGCGCTGCTTTTATTGTGTCCCATAAGTTTGGGTATGTTGTATCTTCATTTTCATTAAATTCTAAGAAGTCTTTAATTTCTTTCTTATGTCTCCAATGACCAAGTTGTCATTGACTTCAACTTCCATGTATATGTGGGCTTTCTGTCCTATTTGTTGTTATTGATCAGCAGCCTTAGTCCGTGGTTTTTTGATACTTGGCATGGGATTATTTCTACCTTCCTGTATCTGTTGAGGCCTGTTTTGTGACCAATTACATGGTCAATTTTGGAGAAGGTACAATGGGATGCTGAGAAGAAGGTATATCCTTTGGTTTTAGGGTGGAGTGTTCTATAAATATATGTTAAATCCATTTGTTTCATAACCTGTTAGTCTTTCTGTGTCTCTGTTTAATTTCTATTTCCCTGATCTGTCCATTGATGAAAGTGGCATGTTTATATCTCCTACTATTATTGTTTGTGGTGCAATGTATGACTTTTTTGAGCTTTAGAAAGGTTTCTTATTGTTTAGGGACAGAACTGCTATATACTTGACAAATATAGCAATCACCCAGAATAACCGTAGAAAGCATGTGACTGTTGGCCACATGAGGATGAGTTTCTTTCAAAGATCATCATGATTTTTGGTAAGATCTTCCCTGTAATTGGTGGCATGGCTTCCCACAAACATGGTCCAGTTGTCCAGAATCTCCTCCTTGGTCAGCATCTCATCCTTGTTTTTATCTGACTCATATACCAGATGCTGGGTCTCAGCCTGTGCACGGTCATAGTCCTGAGGGAGGATCCAATGGTGAATCTCATCCTAATCCAGTTTCGCATCCTTGTTCAGATCTGGGAAATCATTGAACTGCTCCCCAGACAAAACCCAGTCGGTCTCAGGGCAATTGTCCTCATGGGAAAAAGATGTCCACAATGTACTCATCCTAGTCCACAAAACCATCCCCGTTCTTGTCGATATTCTCCAGCGTTTCCAGAACTACAATCTCCTTCATATGTTCTAAATCCTCTTAGTGCAGAAAAGCAATGAACCCGACCTGAGTAGCTGTCAGGTCACCGTCAAGGCCTTAAACCTCCTCTCATCTCGTGGAGGCAACTTTTTAAAGTTGTGATGATCAGAGCTATCTTGGAATTCAGCAAGGTTTCCCAGGTAGTAGCCATAGGTAGCCTGCTTGTATTCTTCCCAGGAGATTTTTCATCTATGTCCCTATCATAATCCTTCCAGAGTTTAGCCACATTTTGGTTGATGTATCTTTTCTGTACCTGTTTGATCCAAACTTTCAGGTCCTCAGTAGTAACAAGGCCGCCTCCATCACTGTCAATTGGATCAACAATTTTCCCCAGCCTCTCCTGCTCTCTTCCAGGCTTAGCTATCAAAGGTCTTGGAGTCCTCCTTGCCCAGGAAGACCTCATGATCGTACAGGAAGCTGTGCTTGTCCTTTGGTGGCCATTCGCCCAGCTCTGAATCGGGACAAACCATGTGCTACTTGCTCATCATGCTTTTGGCCCTGAACGCCAGGACCAGTGCCAGCAGCAGCCCATGGAGAGTCCCAGGCTGACACCATGTACCACAGTCGCGATCAAAGGGAGGCAGCAGGGAAGTAGGGGCTCAGAGCACCTTAGCAGCTGTCCATCCCCAGAGAGGGCTTTTGTTACATTTCAAATGTTAACCGTTTTCCTGTTTTCCCATCTACAAAACCCCTTATAAAACCACCTCGTCCTTCTACTATGAGGGTGTTACCAGACCCACCGCACTACCCAGGCCTACCTGCCTCCCTGATCTGGGTTCCCCTACACTGGGGCATCAAGCCTTGACAAGACCAAGGGCTTCTCCTCCCATTTGTGCCCAAGAAGGCCATCCTCTTCTACATATGCAGCTGTAGCCATGGGTCTGTCCATGTGTACTCTTTGGATGGTGGTTTCAGCCCTGGGAGCTATGGGTGTTTCTTACTGTTTTTCTTATGGGGCTGTAAACCCCTTCAGCTCCCTCAATCCTTTCTCTTACTCCCCCATTGGGGACCCTGATCTCAGCTAAATGGTTGGCTGCAAGTATCTGCCTCTGTATTTGTCATGCTCTTTACCCTAGTCTTTTGAGCAGATCACCACAGAGCAACGAAGATGTATTGTCTTGGCATGATGATGTACAGACAAATAGATGATGTCTTAATTCCTATAATTCTTATAATTCTATAACAATTCCTAAAATGAGATTAGTAATTTTAAGCTCCTTTATAATGAGAATGCTATTAAGTTTTCTCTGGTAATCAAAATTGCATTGAGAACTCTTCTTCTTAAAGTGTCATGAGTGAATTGCTTCTGCAATACCAAGCAGGCATCTACAAATTAGAGCCCATCCTAAGAGGGTATAAACCAATTAACCAAAGTTCATAAAAAGAGAACTAATGATTTACTATAGGTGCAAGGACTGAACATAAATAATTGACTGGATTTGCCTATAGGTAATTTCACTTATTCTTTTCTCATAAATATTACAGCTTTTAACTCTCCATGAATGTGCAGAGCTAGTGACAGATGGTGACTGTTTATCCTGATGATTACTCTTCATGGATATGCATGTAAACATTCTCTGTCGTAAACTGATTATCCAACTTATGATTTGAATTCCTGTGCAAACTTGTGGTGAACTTTTCACCATGTGATGCTGTGTTCAGAAAGATATACAAATGCTGAGGACAAAGAGAGAGAAAGCTTTTTAGACAGAACTGAACTGAAGAGAACAGAACTCAAGAAGAACTTAGAAGTAAAGGCATAGCGTTGAGAGTAAGGCATTGAGAGTAAGGAAATTATTGTGACATAAGAGCAAGAGGAAAGGAGATAAGAAGAAGAGAGCAAGGAGAACCTTTAAAGCCAAACTTTATGAAGGCAAACTTTTGTAGAAATTTTAGGAAAACGGAAGAACTTAGAAATAAAGGTTAAAATCACTGCTCTTCAGCCTTCAGCGAGGCTCACTGACTAGACTGTGCTCTTTAGTCAGGCTCACTGGCTAGCCTCTGCTCTTCAGCCTGGCTCACTGGGTAGCCTCTGCTCTTCAGTCAGGCTCACTGGCTAGCCTCTGCTCTTCAGTCAGGCTCACTGGCTAGCCTCTGCTCTTCGGCTGGGCTCACTGGCCTATGGGGCCCTAGCACATCGCTTAACCATCTGCTCATGACTGCCTGACCACACTAACCACCTGGCGGCCCTGACTTCTTAAAGTCGTCTTCTAAAAGAGCACAAGAAACCAAAGAGAAACACCACAGTAAACTATTCCAATGGGCTTTGCTTAACCTTAAGTAATTTCATTATTTCTTTAAAAGAGTGAAATATAATTTCGGCTATTCATATAGCCAAGAGAGCTGTGCAGTAGTCATTGCTTTATGGAATTTGGTGCTAAATCAAAAGATTCCTTTATTCTATTACGATGTTATCTGTATGCTGTACGATGTATGTTTAGAAAACACAACACTAAATTCCTAAAATATAGATGTTTTAAGACATCAGCTCATGGAGAAACATAACTGCTTACCTATCTATACTGGCCTTTTTTGCTATACTGCAGGTACAATCAATTTTCCACACTAATTCCATGATTTTCAAGAATGATTAAGAGAAAAATAAGTTGAACATAATGGCTAGAAAGGGGGTTCTGTCAAGTTGTCTTATGTGGGACAAGATACCAAGCTGTAACTGGTCAACCTAAAACCACCTGTTCCCAAAACTAGCAGAACTTACAGAAAATACATACTTTCTTATCATTCCTCCTCCCCGATGGTCAGTGATTTATTGAGCACCTACTCTGATCCTAGCCCTGTGTATCTAAGGGTGTAATGGTGAATAAAAAACTTAATAAAAAGCCTCATTAAGGAATAAAGAAAAATGAAACATAACTTTGAAACTCAGAATTCAATATAAACAAAACCACGATATCTTTAACTGGTGATTTCTGAAAACTTCATCATTTTTCCCATGGGCTTCTATAGTAATGATACTGAGTCTTGATTTGGTAAATCACAAAAAGCAAGTCACTCTTCTTTCTTGGCTCCCACAACTGTCAAAGGGAACAACACTGTCGCTGTCCATTGTGCTTCCCTATCAATCCTGCTATGGATGGTAATGAATTCCAGTCTTTTCAATGTGAAAACAGGCCACCACTTGAGGGCAAAGGTTATTACAATTACCCAAACTGGTATATTCTCTAAAATTTTCACATAGCATTTTACTGATATCACAATGTAAATTCACCACAAATATTTAACCAATGAAAATATTGAATAGCTCTGCAAATAGGAGCGATAATCATATATACTTGAAAACAACTATCATGGAAACAAACGACGTAATAGGAGAAAAGTTACATCACTTAAAGGTACAGAAGCAGCAAAAAAGACACTACATTTCTTGGTTTGAATGTTAGGTGATACACTTGATCTCTAAAGACAGGAAATGTACTTGATCTTTAAGCCCTTCAACTGTGCCCTGTCCACACAGAAACTGCAGTAGATGACAATCTTTGTAAGATTTATTTATTTATATGTGAGACAATGCAGCTGTCTTCAGACACAACAGAAGAGGACATCAGTACTCATTACAGATGGTTGTGAGCCACCATGTGGTTGCTGGGATTTGAACTCAGGACCTCTGGAAGAACACTTGGTGCTCTTACCCACTGAGCCATCTCTCCAGCCCTCACAATGGCCTCTTACACAGCATCACAGTGGTCTATTTCACTAGATGGCTCCAGGGTGATAACAGACAAACTTTCACAGTTCCTGAGCACTTCTGAGTTCAAACACCACCAGTGCCAACTCTGTGCTGTTGGCACATTCTGACCTTCTCCTAAGGGTTGTCAGCCACAAAAGGGACGGGTTAGCACCAGACAGCATTCACTGCCCAATCCTAAAAACCCCCTCAATTCTGAAAAAGCCACATTCCATGCTTGCTCCATATTTGAGGAAGCCAAATGGTTGATCTGCCTCAAGGCTCTTCTTTTCTTAGCTCATCAACTTTCTTTTTCCACTTCTTGTCACAAGAAGTATTTTTTTATGCTGCAACTACACTGCAATATTTGAAGGAAACCACCATAAACTCTGGGTATCACCTCTTGAATTTTAAAATTTACAAAACAATTCATGGCTTTCTATTCAGCACCATGGAAAATAAACAAAAACAAGCAAAACCATTCCAAAGGAACTTGCTGATCTGGAGGCCTGCTCCTGGCAGGCAGGAAAGAATTAAATTATGCAGAACTGTAATCTCTCAGAGCTCTGGAGGCTAAAAAAGAGGAAATCTCTGTTTATGTTCCCTTTCTCCGAGTAATTGAAGGAGGGTATTTTACATCCTCCAAATACAATCTCTTGCAATGGGCAACCAATTACAAAGCAGATCAGAAGAAATCTATTAAATAATAATTCATTGCCTGAGCTTTTAAGGAAATATTTTCCCACGATCCCCGTCCTTTAGCATACAATA
The DNA here is from genome assembly GCF_021556685.1 of Rattus norvegicus. Classification (NCBI taxonomy): domain Eukaryota; kingdom Metazoa; phylum Chordata; class Mammalia; order Rodentia; family Muridae; genus Rattus; species Rattus norvegicus. The sequence goes on from NC_141542.1 coordinate 21,767,387, forward strand.
GAAAAATTACAGGGAGTGTGCCACCAGGCTAAGCTGCCTCTGAAAAGCCTGTCCTGCCCTGGCAGGTACAGGTCATTTAATTCCAAGTCATCTGGAGAGGTGTGACAGCCCCAAGTTGCTCTGGGGATGTCAGAGCACAGCTCTCATGCACACTCCACAGCACCTCTCCACTCTTTCCCAATGCCATAGGCTTTCCAATCCCTGCTTCAACTCTCCATCCATCCCTGAACCCTCCCTTCCCCTACCCAATGGGCTCCCTTTGCATTGCCTCCTTCTGCCACTGCTTTCCCAGGGCGGGGGTGGGGGGGCCCAGAAGGAGCCTAAGGACTGGCCGGCGCGGGTCTCCTACCTACCTTGATGATGCTGCTCTTAAGGTGCAGCCCGCCCTGCTTGAGGCTTGCTGTCCCTGGGGAGCAGACCTGAGGTCGGGCTAGGGGTCCGCGCGGGCGCCAGGCCTCCAGGTCCCCTGGCAGGACTAGCCTCAACTTCTTCCCTGGACACTGCAAGGGTGGAGTCGCTGTTGGAAACCCCGCCACTGTCTTAGCGCGCCTTCCCGTGGCCGAGGTGACCCCCAATGCCGCTAATGCCCCCTTCCCTGGCCGCTTCTTCAGCTTTTTCTTTTCTTTTTTTCTTTCTCTTTTTGTTCACGATGTGGCGCCTGCGAAGAGCTCGCCTCCAGCATGGAGGACATCCTGCAGGCAGAATCACCTCTGGGGCCTGCCGGGGTCGGAGAGGGAGAGAGAGGAGTCAGCTTGGGCGGCGGCGCCCGGGCTGCCAGCACCCGCGGAAGGAAAACTCGCCCAGGTACACGCGCTGCTGCCGGCGCCAAATATAACGCGGGCGCCCCGCCCCCTCAGGCCCCGCGCTCACCCACGAGCTCCTCGTGCCCTGAGGCCCGGCTCGGGCGCGGTCGAGCTGCGGGGTGGGAAGGACACGTGTGCCCACTCCGTGGCGCAGACAACACGGGGAGGCGCGACACGCGGAGGCGCGTGGTGTGGAGCTCCGAGCTCCGCTCAGGCCCGCCAGTCCACTCTCAGGGTCCCCGGAAGCCGGGGCTGCTTCTTTGGGCCACCAGGCCCACCATGACTAACCTGAGGCCATCACAGCAGGAGCTTCCTGGTGCCCCAGGCTGGAGGCTTGGGCATGGTGATTGTGGTTGCCACTCTCCTAGGCTGGCTCAGCAGGGCGCAAGCCACCACCTGCTGTCCTCGCCTGAAGGCATCTTGATGGGGCTGAGAGCCCACATCCAGCAGGCGAGCCTCAGTGCTCAGGGCCATGGTCTTGGCTCTGCACCTTGTTGCCAGCCCCTCACACATATGGTGGCATCACACATATGGCTCCTTCTACCAACCGCCACTAATCACCATTTGGACATTCCATCACAGTGTTCTCAAGAAGAAAGATTGTAAACAAACACGAAAAGAATGAAATTTAAAATCTTTTTTATCAGGCTGGAGAGATGGCTTGGTGGTTAAGAGCGCTGCTTCTCCATTGCTCCCAAGTTCAATTCCCAGCAACCACATGGTGACCCACAACTATCTGTAGTGGGATCCAAAGCCCTCTTCTGTCTGAAGCTCTCTTCTGACATGCAGGCACACTCGCAGACAGAGTGCTCATGTACATAAATAAATAAATCTTTAAAAATAAAACCTTCTAATCAGTTAATGTATCTACATCTAGAAGCTAGAAAAGGGTCACAGCAATATTAAAAATAACTCAGAAATAGTAAAGGGATGTACGAGAGTCACAAAATTCACTGGGCAAGATGGTGTATGCCTGGAATCCCAACACTCACAAGGCTGAGGTAGGTGGATTGCCTTGAGTTCAAGGCTAGACTAAAGTGTGAGTCCTTGTACTAGAAAACAGAACAATTGGGGAGGGGATGGAGAGAGAGACAGAGAGACAGAGAGACAGAAGAGACAGAGAGACAGAGAGACAGAGAGGGAGACAGAGACAGAGAGACAGAGATAGAGATAGATAGATAGATAGATAGATAGAGAGAGAGAGAGAGAGAGAGAGCTTGATGTCATTTCCTGCACTGATGACAAGCTACTGAAGAATGTGAATGTCTCCTATCAAGCACCGAGAGTGCTAATGACAGAATGGGTTTCTTATTAAGATATCATAAAATGTAGATGAAAAGTAAAGGAATGTATAATAAATAAAAGAGAAATCAAACATCGGAAACCTAAATTTAGAAGACTGTATATGTTTAAGTCACAGGGAGGGAATGGGACGATGTGGGGGAGAGAATAATCAGAATAAATTATATATGTGTATGAATATGGAAACTAAGAGCAATCAATGAAAAGAGAAAAGCAGGTTTATTTTACGATGAAATTGAGTTCCCATATGACACTATGTAACATTTTGTAAATTGATTATATGAATTAACAGCAATAAAAATCAATTGTTATTAAAGATGTGGTTGTGTTCATATTAATTGGAAATGTTTTAAATTCTTTTTATTTATTTGCTTATTTATTGATTGATTTTTTTTTTAAGATAGGGTTTTCCTATATAGACCAGGTCGACCTCAAAAAACAGATCCACCTGCTTATGCCTTCAAAGTGTTAGGATCAAAAGTGTATACTCACACATGAAAGTTACATTCTTAAAGTGATAAAAAAGAAAGTACAGTTATCAACATGGTACAATTATTGAACAGTGATCAAGTGAATGGAAATATCAGAAACACATTTAAGGCATTAGGTCACTGTTGTTAAACGGATCTTAAGCAGCATATATAATTCAAATCATCCAGGAGACACATTTCGAAAAAAAACAAGAAACTGGGTAAAGATGATTTAAATTTTTTAATCTATTAAAAATTTTAAAGTGCATTCGATATGAAAGTGTAAGTGATATACTTCACATTTTTGCTTATATACCATCTTCAATTTTATGTGCATTCTGCAAATATTGTCCATGTTTATTCAGGCTCTTAATATTTCCCCATGACTGATAACATTCACAGAAATCATATTGAGCAAAATGTATATGTTGACGTATAATAGAATTGTATTCTACACAGTATAGCATAGAAATATGTATACATAACTTCCCATATATGTGTGTATATACATATGTAAATGGCTCAAGAAAATGAGTATCACTTTATCATTGTAGTATTATTTTCATCAAAATCCTGAGAACATTGAAATGGCATCAAATACTGACCAGATTGGCAAAAAACAAAAAAAAAAACAAAAAAAAAAAAAGAAAAAAAAACTCCAAAAAATAAAACTCTTATAAAGAATCTAATCACACTAGCAAAACATGCAAAAATATTAAAGTCTCAATGAAAAAAAAAAGCCAAGATGAAATACTGTATATTTTCTCAACTCTAGGATAATGTATTTTTGTACAACTATCCATAAAAAGCCTGAATTTTGAAGAATTCAAAAGTAGTGCAGTATAATTATGCAGTGGTCAATACTGTTGCATACCATTTTACATAACTGCATACACTCTCGTTCTTTTGTTCCGTGGTCTAGCAACGAACTCGGGTAGATTTATGGGGAACTCTGGTAGATTTATGGGGAACTCGGGTAGATTTATGGGGAACCATTGCACTGTAGACTTAAACTGGATTAATTTGGGGATGAGTAAGTCGTATTTTGTTAAAATCGCTTTAAAAATAAACCTTTGGATATTAGTACAGCAAGTAATTCTCCCTGAAGGAAAAACCAGACACCAAGAACCTAGACCACTGCTATCCAGGAGAAATTTCTAGATGATAGAAATATTCTATATCTGCTGTGTTTCTGGCTGTGGATTCTGGCTGGCTATTTGCCTCCTGGTTTGCCCGCTGTGACTAAAGAGGCAGATTTTAGTTCTAAGTTCAGTTCATCTCAAATAGCCATGTGTGACCAGTGGGTGCCATTTGGACAGTGTAGCCACAGAAAACTGAAGCAGTGTAACCAAAGACTCACCTAGGAGTCAGTTGACCTCCTAGAAGGTGACTTGGGAAAACGTTGGCAATGATAGCCTCTTGGGGAGCTCACCTTCACCAAAAGCAAACTGTGAATCCTTTACTCTTCTGCAATAGTCAGAATGTAACTGGACTCACACCCATCCCAACCCTCACCAAATACACTTGAGAGGGAGCTGAACCCACTGTGTGCTTTAGATTTCAGTTTAGAAAGCACTTCCTTCAAAGTGGAGCAGACTGAGATTGCCAAGTCCTTTGTGTGGCTCCAGGGACTTGGGCCTGACCAGGGGTGAGGAGGAAATGAAGAATGACATTGGACACACATTCATGGAGAAGGCTGGGTCCGTGAGCTGGAGAAAATGCAGCATCCCAGAAGCTCAGCATGCTTATTATATAGAGTTAGCCAGGAAGGAGGGCTGTTGCTAGGGGCAGCAAGGAGGTGGGCATTACATGCAGATAAACAAGGAGGGGAGGACTATGCATATGTAACTGACAAGGGGCAGATTTAGCTAATCTCAGTAGGAGCAGTCTCTGCAGGGAGCAGTCTTCAGGATGTAAATATCCAAATGGGGCCAGGGAGAAAGGTAGAGTAGACTTTTTCTGGACACACTATCAATGCCATCCTGAGAAGGCTTTGTCATGTCTCTGAGCCTCAAGGGGCATGGGGGCCTTTGCCTTTTCCCCGTGGATAGATGGCTTTGGTTCCGTGGCATGGTCATATCATTTTTACAACACACATCCACTTAGGGCTGCAGTTCCTCAGGACTTCCTCTGCTCCCACAGTGAGATCTCAAAAGAAAAACAGAAACCAAACAAAGAAAAAATGTGCTCAGTGAACTGGCTAATTCCCTAAAGTATATGGATCCAGGAAGTCCTAAGTCTAGGACTTCCTCAAATCCTACAGAAAATCCTGTGGACCTAAAATAAGCAAGAAAAAGAAAAGAAAAAAAAAAAAGAAAAACAAAACAAAACAAAACAAAGACCCTTGTCCCCAACACAAAAAATGAATGGGAGAAAAAATTATTAAAGGTTTTCAAAGAAAATTGTTTAAGAAAAACACAGGGGAATTGTACTTAATAGAATTAGTGTGCTGAGATGTGAGGCCCACTCACAGCATGCAGCATTTGGAAGTCTCAGACAACTTAACAGAAGAGGACTCCTAATTATTCTTTGTGACCACTCTCCACATACTATCACAGCTTAATACTAACCTTCATAATTGAGTTGGGTATACTATTCACCATAGCAGATAATTGAAGCATTTTTGCACACAGACACAAACACACACACACACAGACACACACACATGCACACAAAACACACACACTCACACACACTCACACACATACACACAGACACACACACATGCACACAAAACACACACACTCACACACACATTCACACACATACACACAGACATACACACATGCACACAAAACATACACTCACACACACACTCACACATACACACACACTCACACATACACACACAAAACACACACAAAACACAAACAAAACACACACACTCAGGAGCACACACAAGAGAAATGCATATTCTATGAAGTTTCTTGGCATATTTTTATTTGTAAGACTCAATGCTGGAGTATTCTTGGTTTTGCATAAAGTGGGGGAAAAGTCAGGCTTCATTTTCCCCGTTTTGAAATGACAGATATCTGTGTGTTAAACATACTCTCATGGCTGTCCAGGCTGCCTCGGCCTATTTGACAGCATCCAGGTCACCTTGGTGAGGACAGTGGTTGCTCTTCTTATTGGCAACTGGTTTGCATCAGAAGAGTTTTTCACATCCTTACCAATATTAGAAGTTTGGTGACACAAGCAGCTTGACAAACAGTAAAATTATTGTGGTTTTGCCTTTCTGGAGGACATTAAAATTTACATGTTTTGCATATGGCTTTTTTTCTTAGCATTTAGTCCTGCTTTAGCACTGTTCAAATGTGGCCATGCATCTAGCATCCCTTTGCTCCAGGCTCTCAGCACCCCATTCCCGTCACTGATCTGATGCATACTTGGTCCCAGAGATGGACAGCAGAGGGATTTGACACACAGCGTCCACTCTGCTCCACTGCTTTGCTTTTTGTAAATTCTTTACAATGGCTATTTCTTGATTTATTATTACTACGACCATGACTTGTCTTGATATTTTGAGATACGATCTTATTATGCAGCCCAGGCTGGCCTTGATTTCCCAATTCTTTGGCCTTGGTCTTCCACCATTCCCTGATTCTCAATTTGTTATTAGAGGTAGTTGTATGGCCCCATTTCCAAATCAAATGTTCTTCTGGCTTTATTACTTTGCCCTTTCCACAGACTTTTATTAATTATGCAAAGTAGATGATGTTTAATGTTTAAATACTAGATATATTAACTCATCAGTCCCCAAGACAACTCTGTGAATTAACACTCGTTATCATCCTCACTGTGCAGATAAGGGAATTGAGTCACACAAAGGTAAAATAACTTCTCCACGGTTGAACATCCAATGGGTGTGAGAGCCAAGCTTTGAGTCCAACTACAAAGTAGATCGGCCTATAATGTGTCTGCTGCTGCTGTACATTCAAATGGTAAATTCTGTACCCTAAGGTCTGGTTGCTCCAAGACAAGGAGATCCTCATGTATACCAGGTTTTCTTTCTTTCTTTCTTTCTTTCTTTCTTTCTTTCTTTCTTTCTTTCTTTCTTTCTTTTTTTTTTTTTTTGCCTCCTAAGTTATCCCTGATTGGTTAATAAAATCCCTACAACATGGGCTGGGCAGAAGAGAGGGGACAGAGCAAAGTTTCCCTGGGCCTGGGGGCTCAGGCAGGGTCCACAAGGAGAGGTAAAAGACATGGAGGAGAAGGAAGGAGACAGCACTCCATAGGGTAGGTGGATCGTGAGTGTATTACCATGAGGGGCAGCCTGTCAGAACAGGAGTGACCCAGGCAGAGCATGGCAGGCAATACCTCGGGGTTATGGACAGGGAAGCAGAAAAAATAGCACAGAGGGTTGATGTCTGTCCAGCTCTAGTTCTTTAAGGCTTATTCTAAATCTAAAAGTTTTGTGTCTTTTATTTGGGAACTAAATGATCTAAGGTGGGGGAGAAACCCCATAATAATATTTACTGTAGCAATGGCCACTCAATTATTGTGGTATTTTAAATATAAAACACATTGATTTTCACAATTCAGATGCAAGGCTTTTTATATTTCCAATGTGACTGTACACCTGAGGTCATGTCTAGGTATAGATTGAACATGGCAGAAATACCTAGAACATTTTAAGGTCACCACACTGACCAAATGAAAGCCACAGGCTATACAGACTATGATGGATGAGGAGAAGGCTTAGTGCTCTCTGGGAGTCCCCTTCCCTAGACTTGGGATAAGACTTCCAGTAAGCCAAGACCATATTCCTCTTTCATTTCTCAAGGAGCCAGGGGTAGACCCACATATATGATTTCTTTGCCTGCAGGGTTGTTTTTTCTAAGCGCTGCCCTGTTTGAGAACTTGGTAAAGGTAAGCACCATCAGAGGAAGACCAGCATATGAATTCTGTATAACTCTGCTGTGACAGCATGTACCTATCAAGTACTGGAAGCCTTGCTGGAAATATTAATCAACCTCTAGGATCAAAAGGAAACAACCCGAGGGCCATATGGCTGTAAAGCAAGTCTGGAACCATAGCCCAGTATGGAAGTTCAGCCTTGGATCTTACATCAAACAGCTTTAGCATCCAAAAGAAAAACGAAACTGAAATGGCAAGGTGACTGGTAATGACCTCATGGCAAGGATATCTAAGTCATGTGGAAAGATCCCAGTGCAAAGACACATGTCCACGAAGCTTTCACCAAGAATCCCTATTCTGTGTTCTACAACATTATATATACACACACACAAAGAATACTCATTTATGGTCAGCTATGGGGATTGATTCTCTGGGAATCTGACTTTGAGATTGAAATAGATGTATAAAGGTGTTTGACAAGTGCTCTTGGGGACCATGGCTGTGACAAAGAGGAGAGAAGAGGATGGGGCGGAGAGCACTCTGGCTCTAATGCAGTCACAAGGGCATGCAGGCAGCCCTGTGTGGGGGTCAGGAGCTGGCCTGACCCTGAAGTCTTAGCCTGCACTGGAACAAGCAGGAGGCCCGGCCTTAAAGTCTCCATTGGCTAAGGACGAGGTTCCTGGTCAGAACCCAGTTACCACATTGTAACCACATAGCCATCCCTTCTCCATTATCATTCTTCCTGAATTTCCAAGTGCTATCATGAGGATATTTGGGGCTCCACTCTGATCTTTTGCTCATAGCAAACATAAAAATCAGGAGGATGGGCAGGGAGTGGAATGGCCTAAGGTTAGGCTAAACCTCAATTTTAATGGGTCCATACGTTCAGGAGGGAGTCCATTTGGCATTGTCATCTGTGGCTTCTGTGTTCTTATCCTGGGTGAGCTGACTCTGTGATATGATGCCACCTCACCACACAGATATCAGGGTGAAAATCATGTATGACTTTTCTGGGAAGAACTCTGCCTTTTCCTACCATCTGGAGTTATACAACATCTCTATGCACAGCTCAGAAGAGAGGGGTGGAGATTGTGGAGGCCTTAGAAGTTGAGGATCTTTTCTGATTAAGGCACATATTTTTTCCTATGTAATTTTTCCCTTACTCTTTCCCTAATGATGGCTGACTTCGTTCCTGGCCTGAAGTAAACTGGATTCCAAGGTTTTGGATTAGAGAAGTCCCCATTTTTGAGATGACAGGTCCAGCAAGGGATCCCACTGCATACAGGTTCCTATTCCCAAGGAAGTTGTTGCTGCAGAATCACAGAATGGGGGCAGCAGCACAGGATATCTCCCAGCTTTCTCTCCTGCACCTGCTGCAAGTGTAATAAGGCTGTTTGTTTGTTTGTTTGCTTTTTATTGGAAATACCTAAAAGCTGGTCAGAGTTAATACATGCCTTTAATACCAGCACCCACAAGGTATTTTTGTTTTTGCTTTTGTTTTTGTTTAATTTCATTTCATAATTTCTGTAATTGATGTTAGGATTCTTATTGTTTTCTTTGGTAATTCCCTCTAGCTATTCAATTTGTATATAGAATGTAAAGCCATGCTCTGCATGGTCCTCTTATTCATGTTAAGGATTTTATTCTTACCACCAATGCCACAGATGAACACAATATTTACTTTCAAATCAGGGAAACAGGCATAAAGAAGAGTGCTATGTTGGTTGGTCTCAGGTAAGCAGGCATTCAGGAGTGTAGGATGGCTTCCCAATGTTTTGGATTAGGTAAGCTTCTGTTATTGAGATGAAAGGCCTCTGCTGAAACCTTCAGTTGAGTAACAGAGAGCCTGGAAAGACTGAAAGAGTCTTGCACCTTGAAGGTGAAGGCTGACCCTTCAGTGCCTCTGCAGCCTGAGGCAGAGTAATTTTGGGAACACAAGAGCACTTGGCCAGAGATCATATGGGACTGCATTTTGCTTGAGCACTGAGACCTGGATGAGCAGAGGCCTCCACAGTCCTGATAAAGGGAAGCAGAGCCACATAGATGTGAGGGAACAATGGATCTGTGATCTGCATGTTATCCACTTCATTTATCTTTGCAGTGTACATAGTATATGTAAACGACAAGGGCATCCTACTTTATCACATCTAGTCTCTCTAGATGTTAAAGCATGTGCAAGTGTAAACACGGTAGAGTTAGTTCAGCAATACATTGTGTCCCATTTTGTTAAAGACCTTTATTTTATTTCTATTTATATATTTTTTCTTTTTCACTTTACGTTCTGCTCACTGACTACTGATACTTAATAACTCTCTCCCACAATCCTTCCCCAATTCTCCTGGCACAGTCTTCTCTGAGTGTATGAGGGCCAACTGTCTCAGTACCTCCCGTATTTTACCAAAGTCTTTCCTGGGGGCCTTGTTGAGGATGCTGGTTTTGAATGCCTTGGACTTGGCTTTCTTCATGCTCCAGTTTGCTGGCTTTGAGAAGTTTGTGAAGAACTGTCTGTGAACTTGGTACTTCATCCAGATGGTACACAAGAGGCAGTGGTTTTGTTAATATTTTTGAGAGTATATTTCAATCAAACCTCTCCTACTAATATCCTAACAATGACAAAGGTAATGGGAGGCTACACATCTATTTCATTAGTTTTCAGTTCTCCTCAGACCAGCAGTGTAGAAGCCCACAAAGCTGGCAAAGTGAAGTGAGGTCACGCAGGGGTCCTAAGAGCACAGTCCTACTTTCTTAGAGTAACTCCTAGGGACTTAACATATCCATACACCCGTAGCTCCATATGCACTGGACCCCAGTGAAGTGCTCAACATTCATTGCTTTTGTCACTCAGTTTGCCACAAATGTTAGAAATCTGAAAAGTTCAGCAAATTTGAAGGTGTGAAAAACTCCCAGTGACTGGAGTAAGCTCAAACAGTCTGTGACAACGAAGAAATGATTAAGTATCCAAGAGAGAAGACCCTCACCAGGATCGTAGTCCTATTCCAGTAAGAAAATTTAATAATAAGGCTTCAGGTGAAAAGATAAATTAGGAGGTCTAAGCCAAATATTTTATCCTCTGCCCTCAGGGTTGCAGCCATTCTGTCAGACTTTCCTGGCCTCTCACAGGATCAGAGTTCTCACCTGGAAGCAGGAATATCTGGAAGGCACATAATACATATCCACAGACGACACTTTGGGTACAAACTGACAGGCAACTTCAAGGCTTAAAGTTATTCTCTCTCTCTCTCTCTCTCTCTCTCTCTCTCTCTCTCTCTCTCTCTCTCTCTCTCTCTCAGCTTGAGGCTGCACACACTCTGCATTCTTTTGTGCACTCTGCCTTTTTTATTGCAGTTTTCTTTTCTCAAACTCCCACAATCATGCACACGTCTGTTCATTACCCTTTCATTCTCACACACACTCTTCATACACACCTCACACATATCTCACACACACCACATGCACTCTCCTGTCACGCACACACACAATCTTCATACACACCTCACATTCTCTCCTCATTTTCACATTCTCCTCTCATGCTCTCTCCCTGGCTCTCACATTTGTTCTTACATTTGCTCTGTGATTTACTCTCTCATTCACTCCCTCATGCTCTCTCTCATTTACTCTTCACATGTTCTACAGAACTACAGCCATTCTGTCAGACTTTCCTGGCCTCTGTCACAGGATCAGAGTTCTCACCTGGAAGCAGGAATATCTGGAAGGCGCATAATACATATCCACAGACTACTCTTTGGGTACAAACTGACAGGCAACTTCAAGGCTTAAAGTCATTCTCTCTCTCTCTCTCTCTCTCTCTCTCTCTCTCTCTCTTTCTCTCTGTCTCTCTCTCTGTCTCTCTCTCTCTCTCTCTCTCACACACACACACACACACACATTTTGTGGCTACACACACTTAACATTCTTTTGTGCACTCTGCCTTTTTAATTGCAATTTTCTTTTCTCATACTCCCACGATCATGCACACGTCTGTTCATTACCCTTTCATTCTCACACACACTCTTCATACACACCTCATACATATCTCACACATACCACATGCACTCTCCTGTCACGCACACACACAGTCTTCATACACACCTCATACATATCTCACACACACCACATGCACTCTCCTGTCACGCACACACACAATCTTCATACACACCTCATACATATCTCACACACACCACATGCACTCTCCTGTCACGCACACACACAGTCTTCATACACACCTCACACATATCGCACAAACACCACATGCACTCTCCTGTCACGCACACACACAATCTTCATACACACCTCATACATATCTCACACACACCACATGCACTCTCCTGTCACTTACACAAACACTCTTCATACACACCTCACACATATCTCACACTCACCACATGCACTCTCCTGTCACGCACACACAATCTTCATACACACCTCATACATATCTCACACACACCACATGCACTCTCCTGTCACGCACACACACAATCTTCATACACACCTCACATTCTCTCCTCACTCATTCTCACATGCTCTCCTCATGCTCTCTCCCTGGCTCTCACATTTGTTCTCAGAATCGCTCTCTCATTAGCTCCCTCATTCACTCTTCACATTCTCTCTCCACTCACTCTTCACATGCTCTTCTCATGCTCTCTCATTCGCTCTCACATTTGTTCTTACATTTGCTCTGTCATTTACTCTCTCATTCACTCGCTCATGTTCTCTCTCATTTACTCTTCACATGTTCCGTAGCCTTTCTCTTGCCCCAGTCCTTTATTAATAATCCAAAAACAGGTAGAAAAAAGACATTGTGTAATCATTGCCAAATCAAATGCAAAGAATGACTACATCTCACCAAGAACTAAGAATTACAACTGTTCTCCAAAGTTTCAGGCTTGCCCTATTCCCAGGCCTGTGGCCAATATAATAATAATAATTGTAAACTTATCATTATTTAAACTTTAACCCTTTACTTTTATACTTCAGAGTCCAAAGCTCCGAGATCAACTAATTGCATTTTCCTGTGACACTCTAATGATAAATGACATAGGCAAAACTGCCAGGCAGTGGCTAGAAAGAATCAAGGTAACCCTTAGCACACTAATTCCACTAGCGTTCTGTTCCTTGCACACAATGACTCTCATAAGGGTTCCAGTAGTTAGACTTAGTTCACTAGTATATTATTTTATATATTCTATACTTCCTTAACCAGTCTATAATATTATGTAAAACTTATTTCCTAACTTCAATAACTTTTTCCTTTCCTAGGGTCCCAATGTTGGCTCTAATTCATTTTCTCTTATTTTCTTCAAGCTGTCTTTGCAAGTCAAACCCTAATCTAGAACTACAATTCTGCAGTTATTACATTTTTTTCCAAGATGAGAATACACAGTATCCACCTGGGCCACTAGGGCTGTGCTGTGCTGTGCCCCTATGCATCAATTTCCAATTGTCTAAGAATCATAACATCAAGGAACATCTAGTTTCACAGAATTCACCAGAGCAGGAGGAGAAAGAAGTAGAAAAGTCAGATATAATACAATAATTGTACACACCAAGGCCAACTGATAGGCAGTCACACACAAATGAAATCTATACAGCCGTTGTCCAGGGCTAAGGTTTGGAGAAATGGAAACAACCAGTTTTTACAAAAAGCTACTGCTGGCTACTGAGATGTCTCCATTGTATGTTGTCCCCAGCATTAGTCAGAACTCAGACAACAAAGGGAGGTCAAAAGGATACAGATTGGAAAGGAAGAAGTCAAAATATCACTGTTGCAGAGGATAGGGTAGTATACATGGGAAACCCCAAAAGTTAAAACAGAGAACTCCTAAGCCTGATAAACAACTTCAGCAAAGTGGGTGGGTATAAAATTAACTCAAACAAATCAGTAGCCTTCCTCTACACAAAAGATAAACAAGCTGAGAAAGAAATTAGGGAAATGACACCTTTCATAATAGTCCCAAATCATATAAAAATACCTCAGTGTGACTTTTATCAAACAAGTGAAAGATCTGTGTGACAAGAACTTCATGATATGAAGAAATAAATTGAAGAAGGTCTCAGAAAATGGAAAGATCTCCCATGTTCATGGCTTGGCAGTATGAAGATAGTAAAAATGGCCATTTTCCCAAAGTGACCTACAGTTGCGATGCAATCTCCATCAAAATTCGATTCCAATTCTTCATAGGGTTAGACAGAACAATTTGCAAATTCATTTGGAATAACAAGTAACGCAGGATAGCTAAAACTATCCTCAACAATAAAAGGACTTCCTTGGGAATCACCATTCCTGAACTCAAGCAGTTTACAGAGCATTAGTGATAAAACTGTATGGTATTGGTACAGAGACAGGAAGATAGGCCAGTGGAATAGAACTGCAGACACAGAATTGAACCAGCACACCTATGGTCCCTTGATTTTTGACAAAGGAGACAAAAGCATCCAGTGGGAAAAGGATAGCATTTTTACCAAAGGGTGCTGGTTCAAATGGAGGTCAGCTATGGAGGAGTACAAATCATCCCCTTCTTATTGCCCTGTGTAAAGCTTAAGTCCAGGTGGATCAAGGACCTCTACATCAAACCAGATCACTCAAACTAATAGAAGCAAAAGCGGGGAAGAATCTTGAACACATGGACATTGGAAAAAATTTCCTGAACAAAACACGAATGGCTTATGCTCTAAGATCAAGAATAGACAAATGGGACTACATAAAGCTACAAAGCTTCTGTGCTCTAAGATCAAGAATAGACAAATGGGACCTCATAAAGCTACAAAGCTTCTGTAAGACAAAGGACACTGTGGTTAGGACATAACAGCAACCAACAGACTGGGAAAAGACCTTTACTAATTCTACAACTGATAGAGGGCTAATATCCAAAATATACAAAGAACTCGTGAAGTTGGACTGCAGGGAGACTAATAACCCTATTAAAAATTGAAGTTCAGAGCTAAACAAAGAATTCATAGCTGAGGAATATGGAGTGGCTGAGAAGCACCAAAAGAAATGTTCAACATCTTTAGTTATGTGGGAAATGCAAATCAAAACAACCCTGAGATTCCACCTCACACCAGTCTGAATGGCTAAGATAAAACACTCAGGTGACAGAAGATGCTTTTGCGGATGTGAAAAAGAGGAACACTCCTCCAATGTTGGTGAGATTGCAGACTGGTACAACCATTCTGGATATCAGTCTGGAGGTTCCTCAGAATATTAGACATTGCACTACCTGAGGACCCAGCTATACTTCTCTTGCACATATACCCAAAAGATGCTCCAACATACAACAGGGCACATGCTCCACCATGTTCATAGCAGCCTTATTTATAATCGTCAGAAAATGAAAAGATCCCAGATGCCCTTCAACAGAGGAATGGAAACAGAAAGTGTGGTACATCTACACAAAGGACTACTACAGATATATCAAAATCAATGACTTCATGAAATTCATAGACAAAGAGAATGAACTAAAACATATCCTCCTGAGTGAGTTAACCCAATGACAGAAATACACACATGGTATGCACTCATTGATAAGTGGATATTAGCCCAAATGCTCAAATTACCCAAGATTCACAGACCAAATGAAATTCAGGAAGGATGACCAAAATGCTAATGCTTCACTCCTTCCTTTAAAGGAGAAGAAGAATCCCTATTGAAGGGATAGGGATGCAAAGTTTAAAACAAAGTTCAGGAAGAAGATTCCTCCAGTCTGTGCCACAGCTTTGGGTCCAAGAGAAAGCTGTGATGACATTTCTCTTGTTTTGAAAGCAGGTATACTCAATCCTTGGTTTCTATAGTTACATGAATTCCCAGAGGGCATAACTAAGTTTGACAGGGAAGAGGATTTATAGCACCTCCTCCCCTCAGGAGAGTCCTGGGTGTCACCAAGGTATACAGAAGGAGCAAAGTGCTCTTTTGATCAGTGTGGGCCTCCCCGTACTCATCACTATCATGACCTACAAAGTGTTGATCAAACAAATCCTCAGACCCCATCAAAGGTCCCAGACGTCCTGATCCTGAGTAAAACACCACATATACTTCCACATACATACATACCAACCCATATCCAAACATTTTAGAATGCCAACTACATGCATGGAGGTGCCATAGAATCAGTGTATAATGAACAAATGCAGAGGAAAGAGTGATGACGTGCAGGCATTTCATTCACACACACAGTTGCAGCAAGTGTGACCAGGTCCTTCTAGCTGTTGACAGAACCAATGCCTCTCCAACCACCTAAGGCTAAACTACAAGACAGGTTAACCCTAAACACACACAGCACCTAGCTTATCTCAAAGGTAATGCATGCCAAGGCTCCTTAAAATCCAGGATGAGAGGTGAAACTCTCTCGTGCGATGAGGAAATCTCGGGTTAGCAGAAAGAGAGCACAAGACAGTGAACAGGTTACTGGGCATAATGACTACCTGTGGTCCCAATCATCATAGATATAAAGGTCCAGGATTTGGTAAAGTTCATCCCTCTCGAATTGACACTTCTGGATTTCAAATTTGAGTTCCTCCAGTTCCTTTAGAAGCTCCTCTTGCTGACTGATGACACTTTGGGATGATGCCTTCCTACCAAAACCTGTAGACAGATAAACCCAAGTGAATTTGCATATTTGATGGCCCACAGGCAGAAAAGATCATTCTGAATCCCAAAAGGAGGTTCAGGAAGGGGAAATAGTAGAGACTGGATGAATCCCTGGAAGAGCAGAAAAGCTTTCTTAAAGGTGGATTTTTAAGCTATGTCCCTCTTCCCAACCTCTAATGCCATACACGTGCCACTCTCACTATTATAGGACCCCTCACCCTGAACAGTATAACCTGACTGATACATAAACATCTGGGACATTGTTATCTCATATCAGATGTGGTGCAGTCAACCCTGGAGTTCATAATGCTTAGCACCATTAAGCTCTAATCATCTGTGTTGCAGCCCAAAGTGTCTGAGCACTCAATTCATGACTAGGGGTGCATCCTTCCTTGTTCTCGCCATCAGAGACTTATGTAACCTACAGTAATCTAGAGGATGAAGTGCTTCAACTCCCAACCATGGATGGTCACATTGTTAATCTCACAGTGCCTCCTCCTGCCATTCATTGACACTCACATTTAAAAAGCTTCAAGAAAAGACACTGAATGCTTACCACTTTCTGGCTTTCTCTCAAATTAAAGATTAGGAACTCCTGACTCTTGGTTTGCCTTTGAGAAATCCCAAGGCTCCTGCGTGTAAGGCCTAGTCTTAAAGGCACATCTCAAAACTACCTCCTTGAGGATGTTCACCAACTCTGCCCAGGACTCACCAAGCCTTCCCCAGAATGATTTCCTCCTTCCTGTTTCACTAGAGAGGGGGTCAGCTTCTCTCTGACCTGGTGTGGTCTCTCCTTGATCTCCCCTTTCCTTCCGAAATAGCCTGAGCAGCTGGCGAAACATGCCTGCTTGTGAACCCAAAGGGAACTGAAGAAAGATCCCAAAGGCAGTTGGTGTGACCACAACACTGGTGACATCACTGAAGATTCTAGGGATCTCTTAGATACAATAGAGTGTCCAGTGAAGGGCTTACTGATGATGTCACTGGAAAGTTCTATGGCCTACCTACTAACCAGCTCTCCACAAAGTGATGAATTTCTGTGGGGACCCTTTCCTCCAGTCTCCCATGTGTCACTGGGAATACCATTTGGCAACCTCTATTTCAAAGCTAGATATGTCTCTCTGCTTCATTAGAAGTCAACAATGCTTTTGCTGGGGAGAGTTGCTTACAACCCTGAATTGGAGAACAGATTTTTCTTAGCACCCAAATCTCTAGGGGCCAAGGAGGAGGGAGATTTTTCTTAAAAGTAAATCTACTACCCGAGACAATGCATGTGACATACATTTCGATTCTTAAGCTTTTCCCTTTTTGTGGAGGCCAATATGTTTCTTCTCTACTTCTGAGTGTATAAAACCGAGAAATAGTTGATTAGTGTGCAGTCCTTGACAGCTGACATTGTTTCCAATTACACAGCCATGTATTTCACAAAATCAATGGTCTATAATCCTATTTTTTTGCAATAAAAACTCCTTTTTCTTGGGAACATAGGGACCAACTACAGGGCATATATAAAATAATAAATTTCTTTCCCTTTTATATATTAAGTAGGGCATCCTCCCTTTCTCAAATATAACAAGACAATTAAATTTGATGTCAGTGAGCAAATGTCAACTTGGAGCTTGTGTTACGACATTGTAACTATATAGCCATCACTTCTCCAATATCATTCTTCCTGAATAGGCAAGTCTAGGCATGAGAATATTGGGGGCTGCACCATGATCCTTTACTCCTACCAAACATAAGAATCAGGAGGATGGGAAGGGAGTGGAATGGCCTCAGTTCAGGTTGAACCTCAATTTTAATGGGTCCATAAGTTGAGGAGGGAGTCCATTTGGCATTGTGATATGTGGATTCTGTCTTCTTATCCTAGGTTTTATAATCTGACCTGAATGTGTGCTATAATGCCACCCCACCTCACAGATGTAAGAGTGAAAATCATGTTTGACCTTTCTGGGAAGAGCTCTGCCTTTTACTACCATCTAGAGTTATACAACATCACTTTACAAAGCTCAGAAGAGAGGGGTGCAGATGTGCACCCCTTAGAAGTTGAGGATCTTTTCTTCTAATTAAGGCACTTGTTTTTTCTATGTAATTTTTCCCTTGCTCTTTTACTAATGGTGGCTGACTTCTTTCCTGGCCTGAGGTAATCTGGAGTCCAATCTTTTGGATTACTGAACCTTCTATTTTTGAGATCACAGGCCCACCAAGGGTCCTACTTCATACAGAAGGTATGAATAAGTCTCAGGGGCTGGAGTAAGTTAAAAACGTCTGTGACAACAAAGAACTGATTAAGAAAACAACAGACCAGCTGCTCATCAAGATCACAGTTGTATGATAGTAAGAAAATGTGAATAGGGCATCAGGTGAAAGGACAAATTAATTAGGAGGTCATAGGCCTAGAAGGGTTAACCTTTGCTCTCAGTGGAGCTGCCATTCTTTCTGCCATTCCTCACCCTCTGCCACAGGACCAGAGACTTCCCCAAACAACTGGCTGGCCTTGCCAAAGACCTGGCAGGGCTTCTCCCTGTAGAATAGGACATGTAGAGTCCTTGACGACTCACCAAGAGGTCTCCTCCACACAGGTTCCTTGTTGTCAAAGGGAAATGTTCCTGCCGAATCCTGCCATGGCAGCAGGAATTTCAACCTGGCTGCTCTTGGTCCAGTTCACTGGGTACAGGCCTGAGGCCCCAGGGTATCTGGGAAAGAAGCAGCACGCACTACCTCACAGCTCTCTTTGTTGGATGCAACTGCTAGGACTGTGATAGGATTTTTGTTTCTTTGTGTGTTTATTAGAAATACCTACAAAGCTGATTAAAGTTGTAACATGCCTTCATACCCAGCGTGCAGAATGTTTTTAAATCGTTGTTGTTCCTGTTTTATGTTTGGATTTTGTTTTTTAATCCCCTCAGGAAATTTCCCTGTGCTTAGAATGTTAAGCACATGCTCGGAAGGGATCGATTATTCAAGTTCGGCAAAGCTTTTGTTCTCACCATCCACTCCACAGATGATGCCATTACTTACTTTCAAATAAGAAAACAGTCATAGAGAAGTAAATTAACTGGTAAGCTATCACAGAGGAAACACATCATGATTGTGGAATGGCACCGCAGTATTTTGAATTTCCTAAGTTATTTTTATTTGAAACTTTTTTATTGGATTTTTGGCTACATTTCATTTTTTTTAAATCCTTAAAGGTATCTTTTATTCCTCTGGTCCCATTTACAAGGTGGAATTTCACCTGTGATTGTTAGTCCAGATAGTTTGGTGAATGGCTTAGACATCACCCTGGCCTAGTTTCCTTGGCATAAGCTGTGTTAGAAGCAGACTCAAAGATTCAGGACTCAACAAATAATGAATTCCACTACATCTGGATACCTAGCCTCACACCCAGGAAGGGACTGGATTTCCATTCACTATTTAAAAAAAAGATGCAATTCAGTAACATGTAAAAATTTCTCACATATATTAAAGTGTTTACCATGGTCATACAGTTTTTCAAATACCTGGCATTCATCTTTTTCCAAATCCTAAAATTACTTTCTTATTCACATTTTCTTTTTTTCTTGATTATTTCTTACTATTATTATCATTTTTTAAAATTTTGGTTTTTAATATATATACTTTTTATTTACATTTCAAAACTTATTCCCTTTCCCAGTTTTTGGTCCATAAGCCCCCCTCCCGGGACCCTTCCCCATATGTATGGTCCCCCAATCCATGCCCCTTGAAACCCCTTCCCGGACATTCCCCTGCACTGAGGGTCCAACCTTGTTAAGAACAAGGGTGTCCACTTCCACAGGTGCCCCAACAAGGATATTCTCTCCTACATATGCAGTTGGACCCCTGGGTCAGTCCATGTATTGTCTTTTGCTAGTGGTTTATTTGGTTGGCATTGCTGTTCTTATGGGGTTGCAAGCCCTTCAGCTCTTTGAATCCTTCCTCTAATTCCCATAAAGGGCGTCCTGTTCTCAGTTCAGTAGTTTACTGCTAGCACTGACCTCTTTATTTGACATGCTCTGGATGTGTCTCTCAGGGGAGATGCATATCCAGTCCCTTTCAGTAAGCACTTTTTAGCTTCATCAATCTTACCTAGTTTTGGTGGCTGAATATATATGGGCCACATGTGGGGCAGACTCTGAATGGCTGTTCCTTCAGTCTCTGCTTTAGATTTGGCCTCCATATCTCCTTAGTGCTCATGTCTTCGAGACTCTTCCCTACTTTTTATCTATTACTTTCAGTGTATCTGGTTTGATGTGGAGGTCCTTGATGCACTTGGACTTAAGCTTTGTACAGGGCAATAAGAATGGGTCAACTTGCATTCTTCTACATGTTGACCTCCAGTTGATCCAGCACCATTTGTTAAAAATACTATCTTTCTTCCATTGGATGTTTTACCTCCTTTGTCAAAGATCAAATGACCATAGGTGTGTGGGTTCATTTCTGTGTCTTCAATTATGTTCCACTGAGCTGCCTGTCTGTATGCCAATACCATACACACTATTGCTCTGTAATACTGCTTGAGGTCAGAGATGGTGATTCCCCCAGAAGGTCTTTTATTGTTGAGTAGAGTTTTGCTGTCCTGGGTTTTATGTTATACCAAATGACGGCAAATTGCCATATTCATCCTGCCAATCTATGAGCATGGGAGATCTTGACATCTTCTGAGAGCTTCTTCAATTTCTTCAGAGATTTGAAGTTCTTGTCATACAGATTTTTTACTTGCTTGGTTCAAGTAACAGCAAGTTATTTTATATTATTTGGGACTGTTGTGAAGGGTGTCATTTCCCTAATTTCTTTCTCAGCCTGTTTACCCTTTGAGTAGAGGAAGGCTACTGAATTGTTTGGGGTAATTTTATACTCGGACAGTTGGCTGAAGTTGTTGATCAGGTTAAGTAGTTCTCTGGTGGAATTTTGGTGTTGCTTAAGTAGACTATCATATCATCTTCAAATATTAGTGTTTTGACTTCATCCCTTCTAATTTTTTCCCTTTGACCTACTTTCATTGTTTGATTGCTATGGCTAGGACGTTAAGTACCATATTGTACTTAAGTAGGGAAAGAGTGGGCAGCCTTGTCTAGTCCCTGATTTTAGTGGGATTCCTTCAGTTTTCTAAGTTTAGTTTGATGTTAGGTACAGGTTTGATGTATTTTGCATTTTCCTATATTTAGATTCAGGCCTTCAATTCCTGATCTTTCCAGGACTTTATTAATGAAAGGGTAATGAATTTTGTCAAATGATTTCTCAGCATCTAATGAAATGATCATGTGGTTTTGACTTTGTTTATATGATGAATTTCGTTGATGGACTTCCGTATATTAAACCATCCCTGCATCCTTGCCTTGAGGCCTACTTGACCATGACGGATGATTGTTCGGATGTGTTCTTGGATTCAGTTTGCAAGAATTTTATTGAGCATTTTTGATCAATATTAATAAATAAAATAGGTCTGAATTTCTCTGTCTTTGTTGTATCTTTGTGTGGTCTAGGTATAAGAGTAATTGTGGCTTCATAGAAGGAGTTTGGTAGTGCTCTGTCTGTTTCTATTTTGCGGAATAGTTTGGACAGTATTGGTATGAAGTCTTCTATGAAGGTCTGATAGAATTCTGCACTAAATCCATGTAGTCCTGGGCTCTTTTTGGATGGGAGATGTTTAATAGCAGTATCTATGTCTTTATGAGTTATGGGGTTGTTTCGATGGTTTATTTGTTCCTGATTTAACTGTGGTACCTGGTATCTGTATAGAAAATTGTCCATTTCCTCCACATTTTCCAGTTTTGTTGAATATATGTTTTTGTAGTAGGATCTGATGATCTTTTTATTTCTTCAGATTTTGTTGTTATGTCTCCCTTTTATTTCTGATTTTATTAATTTGGATACACTCTCTGTGACCTCTGGTTAATATGGCTAAGCGTTTATGTATCTTGTTGATTTTCTCAAAGAACCAGCTCCTGGGTTTGCTGATTCTTTTGATACTCGGTTTTGTTTCTTCTTGTTTGGTTTCAGCCCTGAGTTTGATTATTTCCTGCCTTCTACTCCTCTAGGGTTTATTTAATTTTTTCTAGAGCTTTTAGGAGTGCTGTCAAGCTGCTGGCATATGCTCTCTCTTGTTTCTTTTTGCAGGCACTCAGAGCTATGAGTTTTCCTCTTAGCGCTGCTTTTATTGTGTCCCATAAGTTTGGGTATGTTGTATCTTCATTTTCATTAAATTCTAAGAAGTCTTTAATTTCTTTCTTATGTCTCCAATGACCAAGTTGTCATTGACTTCAACTTCCATGTATATGTGGGCTTTCTGTCCTATTTGTTGTTATTGATCAGCAGCCTTAGTCCGTGGTTTTTTGATACTTGGCATGGGATTATTTCTACCTTCCTGTATCTGTTGAGGCCTGTTTTGTGACCAATTACATGGTCAATTTTGGAGAAGGTACAATGGGATGCTGAGAAGAAGGTATATCCTTTGGTTTTAGGGTGGAGTGTTCTATAAATATATGTTAAATCCATTTGTTTCATAACCTGTTAGTCTTTCTGTGTCTCTGTTTAATTTCTATTTCCCTGATCTGTCCATTGATGAAAGTGGCATGTTTATATCTCCTACTATTATTGTTTGTGGTGCAATGTATGATTTTTTTGAGCTTTAGAAAGGTTTCTTATTGTTTAGGGACAGAACTGCTATATACTTGACAAATATAGCAATCACCCAGAATAACCGTAGAAAGCATGTGACTGTTGGCCACATGAGGATGAGTTTCTTTCAAAGATCATCATGATTTTTGGTAAGATCTTCCCTGTAATTGGTGGCATGGCTTCCCACAAACATGGTCCAGTTGTCCAGAATCTCCTCCTTGGTCAGCATCTCATCCTTGTTTTTATCTGACTCATATACCAGATGCTGGGTCTCAGCCTGTGCACGGTCATAGTCCTGAGGGAGGATCCAATGGTGAATCTCATCCTAATCCAGTTTCGCATCCTTGTTCAGATCTGGGAAATCATTGAACTGCTCCCCAGACAAAACCCAGTCTGTCTCAGGGCAATTGTCCTCATGGGAAAAAGATGTCCACAATGTACTCATCCTAGTCCACAAAACCATCCCCGTTCTTGTTGATATCCTCCAGGGTTTCCAGAACTACAATCTCCTCATATGTTCTAAATCCTCTTAGTGTAGAAAAGCAATGAACCCGACCTGAGTAGCTGTCAGGTCACCGTCAAGGCCTTAAACCTCCTCTCATCTCGTGGAGGCAACTTTTTAAAGTTGTGATGAGCAGAGCTATCTTGGAATTCAGCAAGGTTTCCCAGGTAGTAGCCATAGGTGGCCTGCCTGTATTCTTCCCAGGAGATCTTTTCCTCTATGTCGCTATCATAATCCTTCCAGAGTTTAGTCACATTATGGTAGATGTATCTTTTCTGTACCTGTTTGATCCAAACTTTCAGGTCTTCAGTAGTAACAAGGCCGCCTCCATCACTGTCAATTGGATCAACAATTTTCCCCAGCCTCTCCTGCTCTCGTCCAGGCTTAGCTATCAAAGGTCTTGGAGTCCTCCTTGCCCAGGAAGACCTCATGATCGTACAGGAAGCTGTGCTTGTCCTCTGGTGGCCACTGGCCCTACTCTGAATCGGGACAAACCATGTGCTCCTTGTTCATCATGCTCTTGGCCCTGAACGCCAGGACCAGTGCCAGCAGCAGCCCATGGAGTGTCCCAGGCTGACACCATGCACCACAGTTGCGATCAAAGGGAGGCAGCAGGGAAGTAGGGACTCAGAGCACCTTAGCCCCTGTCCATCCAGAGAGGGCTTTTGTTACATTTCCAATGTTATCCCTTTTACTGGTTTCCCATCCAAAAAACCCCTTATAACACGCCTCCCCCTTCTACTATGAGGGTCTTACCACACCCACCCAAACATCCAGGTCTACCTGCCTCCCTGTTCTGGTTTCCCCTACACTGGGGCATCAAGCCTTGACAAGACCAAGGGCTTCTCCTCCCATTTGTGCCCAAGAAGGCCATCCTCTTCTACATATGCAGCTGTAGCCATGGGTCTGTCCATGTGTACTCTTTCGATGGTGGTTTTGGCCCTGGGAGCTCTGGGTGTTTCTTAGTGTTGTTCTTATGGGGCTGTAAACCCCTTCAGCTCCCTCAATCCTTTCTCTTAGTCCTCCATTGGGGACCCTGCTCTCAGCTGAATGGTTGGCCTCAAGCATCTGCCTCTGTATTTGTCATGCTCTTTACCCCACTCTTTTGAGCAGATCACCACAGAGCAACGAAGATGTATTGTCTTGGAGTGATGATGTATAGACAAATAGATGATTTCTTAATTCCTAATGATGGTTCTATAAGAATTCTTAAAATTAGATTAGTAATTTTAAGCTTTTATAATAGGACTGCTATTATGTTCTTTCTGGTAATCAAAATTGCATTGAGAACCCTGCCATTCTTAAAGTATCATGAGTGAATTGCTTCTGCAATACCAAGCAGTCATCTACAAATTAGAGCCCATTCTAAGAGGGTATTAACCAATTAACCAAGGTTCATAAAAAGAGAACCAATGATTTACTATAGGTGAAAGGACTGAACATAAATAATTGACTGGATTTGCCTATAGGTAATTTCACTTATTCTTTTCTCATAAAAATTACAGCTTTTACTCTCCATGAACGTGCAGAGCCAGTAACAGATGGTGACAGTTTATCCTGATGATTACTCTTCATGGATGTGCATGTAAACATTCTATGTCGTAAACTGATTATCCAACTTATGATTTGAATCCCTGTGCAAACTTGTGGTGAACTTTTCACCATGTGATGCTGTGTTCAGAAAGATATACAAATGCTGCAGACAAAGAGAGAGAAAGCTTTTTAGACAGAACTGAACAGAACAGAACAGAACTGAAGAAGAACTTAGAAGTAAAGGCATAGCATTGAGAGTAAGGCATTGAGAGTAAGGAAATCATTGTGTGATAAGAGCAAGAGGAAAGGAGATAAGAAGAAGAGAGCAAGGAGAACCTTTAAAGCCAAACTTTATGGAGGCAAACTTTTGTAGAAATTTTAGGAAAACTGAAGAACTTAGAAATAAAGGTTAAAATCACTGCTCTTCAGCCTTCAGCCTGGCTCACTGGCTAGCCTCTGCTCTTCAGTCAGGCTCACTGGCTAGCCTCTGCTCTTCAGCCTGGCTCAGTGGCTAGCCTCTGATCTTCAGTCAGGCTCACTGGCTAGCCTCTGCTCTTCAGCTAGGCTCACTGACTAGCGTCTGCTCTTCAGTCAGGCTCACTGGCTAGCCTCTGCTCTTCAGTCAGGCTCACTGGCTAGCCTCTGCTCTTCAGTCAGGAGTGGCTAGCCTCTGCTCTTCAGTCAGGCTCACTGTCTAGCCTGTCCTCTTCAGCTTGGCTCATTGGCCTATGGGGCCCTAGCACATCGCTTAACCATCTGCTCATGACTGCCTGACCACAATGACAACCTGACTGCCCTGACTTCTTAAAGTCGTCCTCTAGAAAGAGCACAAGAAACCAAAGAGAAAAACCACAGGGACCTTTTCCAATGGGCTTTTTTCAACCTTAAGTATTTTCGTTATTTCTTTAAAAAAAGTGAAATATAATTTCTGTAATTCATATGGCCAAGAGAGCTGTGCAGTAGTCATTGCTTTATGGAATTTGGTGCTAAATCAAAAGATTCCTTTATTCTATTACGACGTTATCTGTATGTTGTAAGATGTATCTTTGGAAAACACAACACCAAATTCCTAAAATCTAGATGTTTTAAGACGACAGCTCATGGACAAACATAACTGCTTACCTATCTAGACTGGCCTTTTTTGCTATACTGCAGGTACAATCAATTTTCCACATTACTTCCATGATTTTCAAGAATGATTAAGAGAAAAATAAGTTGAACATAATGGCCAGAAAGGGGATTCTGTCAAGTTGTCTTGTGTGGGACCAGATAACAAGCTATGACTGGTAAGCCTAAAATCACCTGTTCCCGAAACTGACAGAACTTACAGAAAATACATACTTTCTTATCATTCCTCTGCCCCGATGGTCAGAGATTTAATGAGCACCTACTAAGATCCTAGCACTGTGCATCTAAGGGTGTAATGGTTAATCAAAAACTTAATAAAAAGCTTAATTAAGGAATAAAGAAAAATGAACCATAATTTTGAAACTCAGAATTCAATATAGGCAAAACCACCATTTCTTTTTTTTTTTATTAACTTGAGTATTTCTTATATACATTTCGAGTGTTATTCCCTTTCCCGGTTTTCGGGCAAACTTCCCACTTCCCCCCTCCCCTTCTTAATGGGTGTTCCCCTCCCCATCCTCCCCCCTTGCTGCCCTCCCCCCAACAATCTAGTTCACTGGTGGTTCAGTCTTAGCAGGACCCAGGGCTTCCCCTTCCACTGGTGCTCTTACTAGGATATTCATTGCTACCTATGAGGTCAGTGTCCAGGGTCAGTCCATGTATATAGTCTTTAGGTAGTGGCTTAGTCCCTGGAAGATCTGGTTGCTTGGCATTGTTGTACATATGGGGTCTCGAGCCCCTTCAAGCTCTTCCACTTCTTTCTCCGATTCCTTCAACGGGCATACTATTCTCAATTCAGTGGTTTGCTGCTGGCATACGCCTCTGTGTTTGCTGTATTCTGGCTGTGTCTCTCGGGAGAGATCTACATCCTGCTCCTGTCGGCCTGCACTTCTTTGCTTCGTCCATCTTGTCTAATTGGATGGCTGTATATGCATGGGCCACATCTGGGGCAGGCTCTGAATGGGTGTTCCTTCTGTGTCTGTTTTAATCTTTGCCTCTTTATTCCCTGCCAAGGGTATTCTTGTTCCCCTTTTAAAGAAGGAGTGAAGCATTCACATTTTGATCATCCGTCTTCAGTTTCATTTGTTCTAGGGATCTAGGGTAATTCGAGCATTTGGGCTAATAGCCACTTATCAATGAGTGCATACCATGTGTGTTTTTCTGTGATTGGGTTACCTCACTCAGGATGATATTTTCCAGTTCCGAACATTTGCCTACGAATTTCATAAAGTCATTGTTTTTGATAGCTGAGTAATATTCCATTGTGTAGATGTACCACATTTTCTGTATCCATTCCTCTGTTGAAGGGCATCTGGGTTCTTTCCAGCTTCTGGCTATTATAAATAAGGCTGCTATGAATATAGTGGAGCATGTGACTTTTTTATATGTTGGGGCATCTTGTGGGTATATGCCCAAGAGAGGTATAGCTGGATCCTCAGGCAGTTCAATGTCCAATTTTCTGAGGAACCTCCAGACTGATTTCCAGAATGGTTGTACCAGTCTGCAATCCCACCAACAATGGAGGAGTGTTCCTCTTTCTCTGCATCCTCGCCAGCATCTGCTGTCACCTGAGTTTTTGATCTTAGCCATTCTCACTGGTGTGAGGTGAAATCTCAGGGTTGTTTTGATTTGCATTTCCCTTATGACTAAAGATGTTGAACATTTCTTTAGGTGTTTCTCAGCCATTCGGCATTCCTCAGCTGTGAATTTTTGTTTAGCTCTGAACCTGCTTCAGGCTTTTGAGATGTCTCCATCCAGGCCCTCTGCTGGCAGTCCCTGTCATTGTATGTTGTCCTCAGCATTAGCCAGAGCAATCAGACAACAGGAGGAGGTCAAAGGGATACAGATTGGAAAGGAAGAAGTCAAAATATAACTATTGCAGAGGATAGGATAGTATACATGAGACACCCCAAAAGTTACACCAGAGAACTCCTAAGTCTGATAAACAACTTCAGCAAGTACCTGGGTGTAAAATTAACTCAAACAAATCAGTAGACTTCCTCTACACAAAAGATAAACAAGCTGAGAAAGAAATTAGGGAAATGACACCTTCCATAATAGTCTCAAATTATATAAAAATACCTCAGTGTGACTTTTATGAAGCAAGTGAAAGATCTGTGTGACAAGAACTTCCAGTATCTGAAGAAAGAAATTGAAGGTCTCAGTAGATGGAAAGATCTGCCATGCTCATGGCTTGACAGGATGAAGATAGTAAAAATGGCCATTTTTCCAAAAGTGACCTACAGATTGAAAGCAACCCCCATCAAAATGCCAAATCAATTGTTCATAGGGTTAGAAGAAATAATTTGCAAATTCATTTGGAATAACAAGTAACGCAGGATAGCTAAAACTATCCTCAACAATAGAAGACTTCCCTGGGAATCACCATCCATGAACTCAAGCAGTTTACAGAGCATTAGTGATAAAAACTGTATGGTATTGGTATAGAGACAGGAAGATAGACCAGTGGAATAGAACTGCAGACACAGAAATGAACCAGCACACCTATGGTCACTTGGTTTTCGACAAAGGAGACAAAAGCATCCAGTAGAAAAAAGATAGCATTTTCAGCAAATGGTGCTGGTTCCACTGGAGGTCAGCATATGGAAGAGTCCAAATCATCCCCTTCTTATTGCCCTGGACAAAGCTTAAGTCCAGGTGGATCAAGGACCTCTACATCAAACCAGATACACTCAATCTATAGAAGCAAAAGTGGGGAAGCATCTTGAACACAAGGACACTGGAAAAAATTTCCTGAGCAAAACATGAATGGCTTATGCTCTACGATCAAGAGTAGTCAAATGGGACCTCATAAAGGTACAAAGCTTCTGTAAGGCAAAGGACACTGTGGTTAGGACAAAACACAAAACAACAGATTGAGAAAAGACCTTTACCAATCCTACAACTGATCGAGGGTTAATATCCAAAATTTAGAAAGAACTCATGAAGTTGGACAGTTGGAATGTAGGGAGACTAATAACCCTATTAAAAATTGTGGTTCAGAGCTGAACAAAGAATTCACAGCTGAGGAATATGAAGTCACTGAGAAGCATCAAAAGAAATGTTTAACATCTTTAGTTATAAGGGAAATGGAAATCAAAAAAACCCCGAAATTCCTCCTCACACCAGTCTGAATGGCTAAGATAAAACACTCAGGTGACAGAAGATACTTGCAGGGATTTGAGAAGGAGGAACACTCCTCCATTGTTGGTGAGATTGCAGACTGGTACAACCATTCTGGATATCAGTCTGGAGGTTCCTCAGAAAATTAGACATTGCACTAGCTGAGGCCCAGCTATACCTCTCTTGCACATATACCCAAAAGATGCTCCAACATACAACAACGCACACCCTCCACTATGTTCATAGCAGCCTTATTAATAATAGTCATAAAATGAAAAGATCCCAGATGCCCTTCAACAGAGGAATGGAAACAGAAAGTGTGGTACATCTACACAATGGAGTACTACAGAGGTATCAAAAACAATGACTTCATGAATTTCATAGGCAAATAGAATGAACTAAAACATATCATCCTGAGTGAGTTAACCCAATCACAGAAACACACACATGGTATGCACTCATTGATAAGTGGATATTAACCCAAATGCTCGAATTCCCCAAGATTCACAGACCAAATGAAATTCAGGAAGGATGACCAAAATGCTGATTCTTCACTCCTTCCTTTAAAGGAGAAGAAGAATCGCTATTGATGGGGTAGGGAGGCAAAGTTTAGAACAGAGCCTGGAGGAATGGCCATTCAGAATCTACCCCACGAGTGGCCTATACACATACAGCCTTCAAACTAGATAAGGTGGATGAAGCTAAGAGGTGCAGGTTGACAGGAACTGGATATAGATGTCTCCTGAGAGGCACAGCCAGATCATGTCAAATACAGTGGCAAATGCTAGCAGCAAACCATTGAACTGAGAACTGGACCTCAGTTGGAGGAATTACAGAAAGATTGAAAGAGCTGAAGGGACTTGCAACCCCATAAGGACAACCATGCCTGCCAACCAGAGTTCCCAGTGACTAAAAGAGAACCAATCACTATACAGGGACTGTGCCATGGCTCCATCTGCATGTGTATCAGAGGATGGTCTTCTTGGGCACAAATGGAATGAGCAGCCCTTGGTCCTGCCTAGGCTGGGAAAGTGGATGGATGGTGAAGGGAACACCTTTATAGAAGAGGGGGAGGTCGATGGTATTCAGACTTATTTCTGGAAAACAAGGAAGGAATAACATTTGACTTCGAAATGAAAAATATCCAATTAAAATTCAACAACAACAAAATGGTGTTTAGAGCTTCAAATAAAAAAAGCCACAATCAGGAAACAGAGAATTGTATGCCTCTAGTTTTCGTCAAATATGCTCAGGGCCCAGGTAGATTCTGGGCCCAGCCTGAACCAAGCAGGTTCCTGCCGCTGACTGCTCCTCTATTCCTGTTTCCAGAGGCATCATGCAGATTAATATGGGGCCAGAGATATGGGAAGAGCTGGTCAGAAGTGGCTTTCTTTCCTGTGGTCTCAGGATTATCTGCATTCCTGGGTGTTCAACACCCTCTGCCCCGGGATTTGGGTGCAGGATTTCTGACTGCTTTAAAATCCCTCATACCATGTTTATATGTCCTAGGAGATATTACAGAAAAATTAATGTTTATCCCATTAATTTGTTCAACATGCTCATCCACTGAGTATAACTTAGAGGTAACTATATATTTGACAGCAAGCATACACAGTGGGTACGATATGCATGATGAACTGGAAATTCACAGAGTTGGAAACACAGTGAACAGTGACTGTATAATTGCCTTTGAATCTCAGTAAGATTGATGAACAGTGCCCATGAGAATGCAGAGATCGATCCCTCCCTGATAGCTGTGGGACTTCAGATGTTGACATTAGTGATCAATAAAGAAGGTTCTTAAGAGTGAAGAGTTTTAGATTACTCCTTTATTTACCAGAATACATCCAATTTACTTGATAGTAACCAGATGCAGGTAGTCAATATATACAGTCTATATCCTTATCAAAATAGAAAACAAAATGAACAAAACAACAACAACACATAAATAACAAATCTTCAAATGAATAGAAGGAAAACCAAATAACCAAAATAATCAAAACTCAAGCAAATGTTAAATAGAGGAATTTCGCTAAGCATTCTTTTGCTGCTCCTTTTGCAGAATTGGCTTATAGCCTGTGGCTTGCCTTGGAGACATAGTAGACAAGCAGTTACTGATGGTAATGATCTTTTCAAGGGGTGTGGAAGTAGGTCTGTTTTGTTGGAGTGGGGGTATTAAGGAAAAAGCCTACCAATACTGAGTATAAATGATATTACAGACTTTGTTTCATTGTCTGTCCAATGTTGTGAACTGATCTCCATGAAACTCTTCTGGATGACCCATCAGGACAAGTACAAATTTACACGTGCACAGTCTTTCTGGATGACCAGCAGCTCTTGATTGATGTGCATCAACACTTCTCTGAGTTCCTCCAAAAGTATACACTTGCTGGAGAGAGCTGAGGTGAAAGTAAGGCCTATTCAATCCAAAGAAGTTAAACTAAAGGAGGAAAATGCAGTCCACAATTGCTATGGACATTACAGATGAGATACAATAGTGGTGTATTTGCTGTGCACACTTAGTTCTCCTCCTGTAGATCTTCTCTCCAAGAGAGATCTTGTCCTGGTCTGTGTCATGTTCGAGTTTCTGCTGGAGAACTTCAGACCTAGCAGAGCAAGGGAATAAAGGTTTAGTGAGTGGTTGTCAATTCAGCTCTCCCTCTTACATCAGCTCTGTTCAGTTGGATAATCCAGCATGACCTGTCAGCTGAGGTCAGTCCCTGCATCCCCAAGTGTCATAGAGTACCTGGGCTTGGATTTATATCTCAGCTTTTCAAACTGCTAGAATTTGAACTGTGGAATATGCACTGTACTGGGGTTAAGAGAAAAATGAGCATATTTTGTCACTGGTCCAGGTTTATTATATTGAATAATAACACTGTAGCTGGGTCTGAATCTGAGTTCAAGAATGGTATGAGCAACCTAGATTACCATGTGGATTCCTTCTGGAGAACATGTCCAGAAATGTGGTGAAAGTTCTGATTATGTTAGCACTGAAGGAACCTGCGTAGGTTCAATTTGTAACCACTGAATCTGCAAATACACAGAGAAGCCATCTCACTTCAAATCCATTCTCACTGAACAGCTCCTGTAATCACTGAGAATGTGCTCACAGCAAATCCTCACAGCATACACAAGGAACAGTAAAGTTTATTGTGATGGAGATACATAACAGCACCCCTGTAAGACTATGCTTATTTTAATGCAATTTGTGAGACGACTGAAAAAAAATGTTCTCAGATCTTATCAGAGAGTTA
This sequence comes from Rattus norvegicus, assembly GCF_021556685.1. Lineage (NCBI taxonomy): Eukaryota > Metazoa > Chordata > Mammalia > Rodentia > Muridae > Rattus > Rattus norvegicus. The sequence continues at coordinate 21,799,567 of NC_141542.1, forward strand.
ACAGGAAGAAAGAAGTACAAAATACAAAGAAATCCTGTGGATTATACATATCCTGTCATGGACAAGGTAGCTGGAAAGAAATGGTAGCAGGCAATGTGGAAAGCAACCTTGGAGAAGACACAGTGAGTGACACAACCTTCCAGTGGGCTTTCACCATTCACAAAGGACAGAGAAGGATCATAAATCAATGGATTTTATAAAGCAGCCCCCCTTACCTCCATGTACTCCATTCCTTTGATGTGCTCCAAAGGATTTTGATGCAGACCAGTCATTTTTCCCTAATCACTTGAAAATCTAACTTTACACGTGTTTTGGGTTCTTTTGCTGTACAGAGCTAGGTGGAAATTCCAAGTGATTGGGGTGCTATATTTGATATTCATGGAGGCAAAGTGAACTCTTAGATTCTTTTTCTCATGAAACAGGGCAATAGAGACTCACCTGTGCAATTATGCACAGGGAAACACACACACACACACACACATACATACACACACACACACACACACACACACACACACACACACACAAAAGAACCCACACTAGAAACACTTGGAAAATCATCCAGAATTAAACCCACAACATGAGCATAAACATGCTGAGCCACAGCTGGTACACACATACACACATACACACACTCACACACACATACACCCACTCACACACACATACTCTATCACACACCCATACAGACACACACACAAACAAGCACAAACAGACACACACACACACACACACACACACACACACACACACACACACACCCCAAAAATCGCAAGTCGGCAGAAAACAATGAAGATCCCATCATACTGGAGGAACAACATAATATAGACTATTCAAAGCAGGTATTTTAAGAGAGAATCACTACTCAGCCATTTTTCCTGAGAGGAACAAAAAGGCCTAGATAGCACTCTTCTTGATGAGAATGGGGGTAGATAACTCTGTTCTTGAAGTCTCAAATCTCTCATGCCAATGTCAGGTTTTGAGAACACCTTTCCACATCCCTGCTTTTCCAAGCATCTACAGAGTATAACGTCAAGATATGAACTCTCCAGCAACACTCGAACAAAACAGGACTGACATGCTGCTACTCTTTCTCTGTCAGGTACCATGATTTAGGAAGCATGAACAGATGGTCTTGATATACAGGGAAAATGGTAAAGAAAGAACAAATCCACCAAAAGATGACAATGACAACCATTTCTTTGGCATTTTCACCAGGCTCTCCTCCTTCTAAACTATTTAGTTCCTGGAATCTCACAGGACCCCTGCAAAGAAAATGGGCTCTGGGCTTTTGCTTCATCCCTCAAAGCCCTGCTCTAGTCTAAAGAGGGGCACCCACATAGCACCCTCCACACATATGGCATGTAGTGCTGTGATGTGTGATCAACCCATCTCCCTTAATAAACTGCAGATTCTCGAAGAGCAGGAGCATTTGCTTTCCAAACACGCAGTTTCTTGAAGAGGGGCTATCTCCACAGAAAGCCTTGTAAACCATCACATAAATGAACACTTGGATGAGACCTAGGTCAGGACATAGATCCCTCAATAGACAGCTACATTGGTTATCTATGTTTATGGTAAGACATGAGGACAGCCTGACCCTGAGTCCTAACCCTACCTGCTGTTGCTTGGCACTGGGGTCACAGATGTTCATTCTGGCCTCTTCACAGAGCCTCTTTGCCTCCACAGAGGATGCTGGCAGTTCAGTCTGCTCCACCAGCAGTTTTCTCTTCTCATTCAGCAAAATCTGTATATTGTTCTTCAATTGAGCTTGTTCACGCAGGAGCTGGGAGTGCCTCACGCTGAACCACAAACAAAAAATGGTAAATGCCTGCCAGCTTCTATTTGCCTGACACTCTTGCAAGTACAATCATCCCTTTAAGGGTCCTCATCCCCAGAAATCCCCAGACTAGAGCCACACTATACAAGTTAGCACCAATTAGAGGAAGTCAAATCCAGAGGACACATTCCCTGTGAATGAAAGTACTTCTGAAAATCCTGACATTAAGACGATTTATATAAATCAAGGTAGAAGAAACGGTCCATAAGGGAGCTCATAGGTCCATAGTATGCTGAAACCATCTGCAAGTAGAGGTCAAATCCCCTCTGAGGGAGGATAGAAGACCCAATAGCTATATAGTCTTTCCATGTGTTTCTCATGGATCACAGATCTTTAAATCTCCTGTCAGAGTCCTAGAGATTCAGAGTTGATTGATATTCCCATCATGGTGCAAACCTTTTCTATCTCGAGGATCCTTAATGGGGAAAATAACAATTGGAGGGTCTTCTACACCCTTCACATGTAGGACAACTGAGTCCAAGAGCTACAAATCTAAGACCCTTGCCAGGAGGCAGGCTTCTTGTTAAGAGTCAGACACCATGGAGCCAGAGCCCTGACTTTTGTTCAAAATCATACAGGACAGAAGTATTCCCTGCCTAGTGCTGGGTTCTCATCTCTGTCAGCGACTCACCGGTAGGAACTGTTCACTTGTATGAGCTCCTTGTACCTCTCCATGGCATCACTTATTGAATTGGTCATCATTTGCATAGCCATCATTCTCATCTCATGTTCGGATTGAAGTACTGGCAATTCGACATCCAGCCTGGGTTAGGTCATGGCCAAAGGAACAAATAATGTTTTGAACTCACGATTTCAGAATTAGGAGAAATGTAAATAAAAAATATATAATAAAGAGTTCAAATTCAAGGAATGGTAGAAGGGAAGAAATTGGCAAATTCAAAAACCAGACCAAAACCCAACAGTGAGACTCAATCCACAGAAAATATTTCCATGTAAATAAGCTAATTTTGTTTTGAAATAAGGACTCCTTAGAAGCCTGGGGAGATATGGTTCTGCAAAGACTTACTATATAGGAGTGGGCAGAGCCTGAGACCTGCCTGTTTGGAATAAGAACTGTCAAGAATTTATTCCCACAGTGACCCTTTCTAGGTCGCAGTAAACCATCACTGGATAGTTAAAAAAATAAAAAACTAACGATCAAAGCAGGTAAAAAAAATTAGGTGAAATCAGACTGTTCTCTCAATTACTTAAACCCAGTATATAGCACATACTTGCTCCTTTGAAGTAGTTGTACTGATTAACCTTATTATCCTGGGCACAGGACAACAGAGCCACGGTACCAATTGGAGGGACCTGACCTTCAAGAGCTGGCCAGGTGAGCATGATGGAATTGACTAGTTCAGGAAGAAGATTCCTCCAGTCTGAGCCACAGCTTTGGGCCCAAGAGAAAGCTGTGATGACATTTCTCTTGTTTTGAAAGCAGGTATACTCAATCCTTGGTTTCTATCGTTACATGAATTCCCAGAGGGTATAACTAAGTTTGACAGGGAAGAGGATTTATAGCACGTCCTCCCCTCGGGAGAGTCCTGGGTGCCACCAAGGTATACAGAAGGAGCAAAGTGCTCTGTTGATCAATGTGGGCCTCCACGTACTCATCACTATCATGACCTGCAAAGTGTTGATCAAACAAATCCTCAGACCCCATCAAAGGTCCCAGACGTCCTGATCCTGAGTAAACACCACATATACTTCCACATACATACATACCAACCCATATCCAAACACATGTAGAATGACAACTACATGCATGGAGGTGCCATAGAATCAGTGTATAATGAACAAATTCGGAGGAAAGAGTGATGACGTGCAGGCATTTCATTCACACACACAGTTGCAGCAAGTATGACCAGGTCCTTCCAGCTGCTGACAGAACCAATGCTAATCCAAGGATCTCAGGGTCAAGTACAAAAAGGCTGGCCCTAAACACACAGCACCTAGCTTATCTCAAAGGTAATGCCTGCCAAGGCTCCTTAAAATCCAGGATGAGAGGTGAAACTCTCTCGTGCTATGAGGAAATATCGGGTTAGCAGAAAGAGAGCACAAGAATGTGAACAGGTTACTGGGCATAATGACTACCTGTGGTCCCAATCATCATAGATATAAAGGTCCAGGATTTGGTAAAGTTCATCCCTCTCGAATTGACACTTCTGGATTTCAAATTTGAGTTCTTCCAGTTCCTTTAGAAGCTCCTCTTGCTTGCTGATGACACTTTGGGATGATGCCTTCCTACCAAAACCTGTAGATAGATAAACCCAAGTGAATTTGCATATTTGATGGCCCACAGGCAGAAAAGATCATTCTGAATCCCAAAAGGAGGTTCAGGAAGGGGAAATAGTAGAGACTGGGTGAATCCCTGGAAGAGCAGAAAAGCTTTCTTAAAGGTGGATTTTTAAGCTATGTCCCTCTTCCCAACCTCTAATGCCATACTCGTGCCACACTCACTATTACAGGACCCCTCACCCTGAACAGTATAACCTGACTGATACATAAACATCTGGGACAATGTTATCTCATATCAGATGTGGTGCAGTTAATCCTGGAGTTCATAATGCTTAGCACCATCAAGCTCTAATCAATGTGGTCCAGCCCAAAGTGTCTGAGAACTCAATTCATGACTAGGGGTGCATCCTTCCTTCTTCTCGCCATCAGAGACTTATGTAACCTACAGTAATCTAGAGGATGAAGTGCTTCAACTCCCAAACATGGATGGTCACATTGTTAATCTCACAGTGACTCCTCCTGCCATTCATTGACACTCACAGTTAAAAAGCTTCAAGAAAAGACACTGAAGTCTTACAACTTTATGGCTTTCTCTCAAATTAAAGATCAGGAACTCCTGACTCTTGGTTTGCCTTTGAGAAATCCCAAGGCTCCTGCTTGTAAGGCCTAGTCTTAGAAGGCACATCTCAAACCTACCTCCTTGAGGATGTTCCCCAACTCTGCCCAGGACTCACCAAGCCTTCCCCAGAATGATTTCCTCCTTCCTGTTTCAGTAGAGAGGGGGTCAGCTTCCCTCTGACCTGGTGTGGTCTCTCCTTGATCTCCCCTTTCCTTCCGAAATAGCCTGAGCAGCTGGCGAAACATGCCTGCTTGTGAACCCAAAGGGAACTGAAGAAAGATCCCAAAGGCAGTTGGTGTCACCACAACACTGGTGACATCACTGATGATTCTAGGGATCTCTTAGATACAATGGAATGTCCAGTGAAGGGCTTACTGATGATGTCACTGGAAAGTTCTATGGCCTACCTACTAACCAGCTCTCCACAAAGTGATGAATTTCTGTGGGGACCCTTTCCTCCAGTCTCCCATGTGTCACTGGGAATACCATTTGGCAACCTCTATTTCAAAGCTAGATATGTCTCTCTGCTTCATTAGAAGTCAACAATGCTTTTGCTGGGGAGAGTTGCTTACAACCCTGAATTGGAGAACAGATTTTTCTTAGCACCCAAATCTCTAGGGGCCAAGGAGGGGGCAGTTTTTTCTTAAAAGTAAACCTACTACCCGAGACAATGCATGTGACATACATTTCGATTCTTAAGCTTTTCCCTTTTTGTGGAGGCCAATATGTTTCTTCTATACCTCTGAGTGTATAAAACCGAGAAATAGTTGATTAGTGTGCAGTCCTTGACAGCTGACATTGTTTCCAATTACATATCCATGTATTTCACAAAATCAATGGTCTATAATCCTATTTTTTTGCAATAAAAACTCCTTTTTCTTGGGAACATAGAGACCAACTACAGGGCATATATAAAATAATAAATTTCTTTCCCTTTTATATATTAAGTAGGGCATCCTCCCTTTCTCAAATATAACAAGACAATTAAATTGGACGTCAGTGAGCAAATGTCAACTTGGAGCTTGTGTTACTACATTGTAACTATATAGCCATCACTTCTCCAATATCATTCGTCCTGAATAGGCAACTCTAGGCATGAGAATATTGGGGGCTGCACCATGATCCTTTACTCCTACTAAACATAAGAATCAGGAGGATGGGAAGGGAGTGGAATGGCCTCCGTTCAGGTTGAACCTCAATCTTAATGGGTCCATAAGTTGAGAAGGGAGTCCATTTGGCATTGTGATATATGGATTCTGTCTTCTTATCATAGGTGTTATAATTCTACCTGAATGTGTGCTATAATGCCACCCCACCTCACAGATGTAAGAGTGAAAATCATGTTTGACCTTTCTGGGAAGAGCTCTGCCTTTTACTACCATCTAGAGTTATACAACATCACTTTACAAAGCTCAGAAGAGAGGGGTGCAGATGTGCGGGCCTTAGAAGTTGAGGATCTTTTCTTCTAATTAAGGCACTTGTTTTTCCTATGTAATTTTTCCCTTGCTCTTTTACTAATGGTGGCTGACTTCTTTCCTGGCCTGAGGTAAATTGGAGTCCAATCTTTTGGATTACTGAACCTTCTATTTTTGAGATGACAGGCCCACCAAGGGTCCTACTGCATACAGAAGGTGTGAATAAGTCTCATGGGTTGGAGTAAGTTAAAAACGTTTGTGACAACAAAGAACTGATTAAGAAAACAAGAGACCAGCTGCTCATCAAGATCACAGTTGTATGATAGTAAGAAAATGTGAATAGGGCATCGGGTGAAAAGATAAATTAATTAGGAGTTCATAGGCCTAGAAGGGTTAACCTTTGCTCTGAGTGGAGCTGCCATTCTTTCTGCCATTCCTCGCCCTCTGCCACAGGACCAGAGACTTACCCAAACAACTGGCTGGCCTTGCCAAAGACCTGGCAGGGCTTCTCCCTGTAGAATAGGAAATGCAGAGTCCATGAGGACTCACCAAGAGGTCTCCTCCACACAGGTTCCTTGTTGTCAAAGGGAAATGTTCCTGCAGAATCCTGCCATGGCAGCAGGAATTTCAACCTGGCTGCTCTTAGTTCCAGCTCACTGGATGCAGGCCTGAGGCCCAGGGGTATCTGGGGAAAGAAGTAGCAGGCACTACCTCACAGCTCTCTCTTTGTTGGATGCAACTGCTAGGACTGTGATAGGATTTTTGTTTCTTGTGTGTATATTAGAAATACCTACAAAGCTGATTAAAGTTGTAACATGCCTTCATACCCAGCGTGAAGAATGTTTTTACATCGTTGTTGTTCCTGTTTTATGTTTGGATTTTGTTCTTTAATCCCCTCAGGAAATTTCCCTGTGCTTAGAATGTTAAGCACATGCTCGGGAGGGATCGATTATTCAAGTTAGCCAAAGCTTTTGTTCTCACCATCCACTCCACAGATGATGCCATTTCTTACTTTGAAATAAGAAAACAGTCATAGAGAAGTAAATTAACCTGTAAGCTATCACAGAATAAACACATCATGATTGTGGAATGGCACCCCAGTATTTTGTATTTCCTAAGTTATTTTTATTTTAAACTTTTTTTTCTTTTTCTTTTTTTTTCCTTGTTTTTTTTTTCTTTTTTTCCCGGAGCTGGGGATCGAACCCAGGGCCTTGCGCTCGCTATGCAAGCACTCTACCGCTGAGCTAAATCCCCAACCCCTATTTTAAACTTTTTTATTGGATTTTTTTGGTACATTTCATTTTTTTTTAAATCCTTAAAGATATCTTTTATTCCTCTCCTCCCATTTACAAGGTGGAATTTCACCTGTGATTGTTAGTCCAGATAGTTTGGTCAATGGCTTAGATATCACTTTCGCCTAGTTTCCTTGGCATAAGCTGTGTTAGAAGCAGACTCAAAGGTTCAGGACTCAACAAATAATGAATTCCACTACATCTGGATACCTAGACTCACAGCCAGGAAGGGACTGTATTTCCATTCACTATTTAAAAAAAAAGATGCAATTCAGTAACATGTAAAAAAATTCTCACATATATTAAAATGTTTACCATGGTCATACAGTTTTTCAAATACCTGGCATTCATCTTTTTCCAAGTCCTAAAATTTCTTTCTTATTCACATTTTCTTTTTTTCTTGATTATTTCTTACTATTATTATCATTTTTTAAAATTTTGGTTTTTAATAGATATATACTTTTTATTTACATTTGAAACCTTATTCTCTTTCCCAGTTTTTGGTCCATAAGCCCCCCTCCCGGGACCCTTCCCCATATGTATGGTCCCCCAATCCACGCCACTTGAAACCCCTTCCCGGACATTCCCCTGCACTGAGGGTCCAACCTTGTTAAGAACAAGGGCTTCCACTTCCACAGGTGCCCCAACAAGTCTATTCTCTCCTACATATGCAGTTGGACCCCTGGGTCAGTCCATGTATAGTCTTTTGCTAGTGGTTTATTTGGTTGGCATTGCTGTTCTTATGGGGTTGCAAGCCCTTCAGCTCTTTGAATCCTTCCTCTAATTCCCATAAAGGGGGTCCTGTTCTCAATTCAGTAGTTTACTGCAAGCACTGACCTCTTTATTTGACATGCCCTGGATGTGTCTCTCAGGGGAGATGCATATCCAGTCCCTTTCAGTAAGCACTTTTTAGCTTCATCAATCTTACCTAGTTTTGGTGGCTGTATATATATGGGCCACATGTGGGACAGACTCTGAATGGCTTTTCCTTCAGTCTCTGCTTTAGATTTGGCCTCCATATCTCCTTAGTGCTCATGTCTTCGAGACTCTTCCCTACTTTTTATCTATTACTTTCAGTGTATCTGGTTTGATGTGGAGGTCCTTGATCCACTTGGACTTAAGCTTTGTACAGGGTAATAAGAATGGGTCAACTTGCATTCTTCTACATGCTGACCTCCACTTGATCCAGCACCATTTGTTAAAACTGCTATCTTTCTTCCATTGGATGTTTTACCTCCTTTGTCAAAGATCAAATGACCATAGGGGTGTGTGTTCATTTCTGTGTCTTCAATTATGTTCCACTGAGCTGCCTGTCTGTATGCCAATACCATACAAACTATTGCTTTGTAATACTGCTTGAGGTCAGAGATGGTGATTCCCCCAGAAGGTCTTTTATTGTTGAGTATAGTTTTGCTATCCTGGGTTTTATGTTACGGCAAATTGCACTTTGTACCTTTATAAAGAACTGAGTAGGAATATTGTTGGTGATGGCACTGAATCTGTAGATTGCCTTTGGCAAAATGGCCATTTTTTACCATATTCATCCTGCCAATCTATGAGCATGGGAGATCTTTCCATCTTCTGAGATCTTCTTCAATTTCTTCAGAGATTTGAAGTTCTTGTCATACAGATTTTTTACTTGCTTGGTTCAAGTAACAGCAAGTTATTTTATATTATTTGGGACTATTGTGAAGGCTGTCATTTCCCTAATTTCTTTCTCAGCCTGTTTACCCTTTGAGTAGAGGAAGGCTACTGAATTGTTTGAGTTAATTTTATACCCGGACAGTTTGCTGAAATTGTTGATCAGGTTAAGTAGTTCTCTGGTGGAATTTTGGTGTTGCTTAAGTAGACTATCATATCATCTTCAAATTTTAGTATTTTGACTTCATCCCTTCCAATTTTTATCCCTTTGACCTACTTTCATTGTTTGACTGCTATGGCTAGGACTTTAAGTACCATATTGAAAAAAGTAAGGAAAGAGTGGGCAGCCTTGTCTAGTCCCTGATTTTAGTGGGATTCCTTCAATTTTCTCAGTTTAGTTTGATATTAGCTACTGGTTGGATGTATTTTGCCTTTTCCTATATTTAGATATGGTCCTTGAATTCCTGATCTTTCCAGGACTTTATTAATGAAAGTTTACTGAATTTTGTCAAATGATTTCTCTGCATCTAATGAAATGATCATGTCGGTTTTTTTCCTTTGAGTTTGTTTATATGGTGAATTTTGTTGATGGATTTCTGTATATTAAACCATCCCTGCATCCTTGCCATGAGGCCAACTTGATCATGATGGATGATTGTTTGGATGTGTTCTTGGACTCAGTTTGCAAGAATTTTATTGAGCATTTTTTTCATCAATATTCATAAATCAAATTGGTCTGAATTACTCTATCTTTGTTGTATCTTTGTGTTGTTTAGGTATAAGAGTAATTGTGGCTTTATAGAAGGAATTTGGTAGTGCTCTGTCTGTTTCTATTTTGCGGAATAGTTTGGACAGTATTGGTATGAAGTCTTCTATGAAGATCTGATAGAATTCTGCACTAAATCCATCTGGTCCTGGGCTCTTTTTGGATGGAAGATGTTTAATAACAGTTTCTATTTCTTTATGAGTTATGGGGTTGTTTAGATGGTTCATTTGTTCCTGATTTAACTGTGGTACCTGGTATCTGTATAGAAAATTGTCCATTTCCTCCACATTTTCCAGTTTTGTTGAATATATGTTTTGTAGTAGGATCTGATGATCTTTTTAATTTCTTCAGATTTTGTTGTTATGTCTCCCTTTTATTTCTGATTTTATTAATTTGTATACACTCTCTGTGACCTCTGGTTAGTATGGCTAAGTATTTATTTATCTTGTTGATTTTCACAAAGAACCAGCTCCTGGGTTTGCTGATTCTTTTGATTCTCGGTTTTGTTTCTTCTTGTTTGATTTCAGCCCTGAGTTTGATTATATCCTGCCTTCTACTCAATTTTTTTTCTAGAGCTTTGAGGTGTGCTGTCAAGCTGCTGACATATACTCTCTCCTGTTTCTTTTTGCAGGCACTCAGAGCTGTGAGTTTTCCTCTTAGTGTTGCTTTTATTGTGTCCTATAAGATTGGGTATGTTGTACCTTCATTTTCATTAAATTCTAAGAAATCTTTAATTTCTTTCTTATGTCTCCAATGACCAAGTTGTCATTGACTTCAACTTCCATGTATATGTGGGCTTTCTGTACTTTTTGTTGTTATTGATCAGCAGCCTTAGTGCGTGGTTTTTTGAAAGGATGCATGGGATTATTTCTATCTTCCTGTACCTGTAGAGGACTGTTTTGTGACCGATTATATGGTCAATTTTGGAGAAGGTACCATGAGATGCTGAGAAGAAGGTATATCCTTTGATTTTAGGGTGGAATGTTCTATAAATATATGTTAAATCCATTTGTTTCATAACTTCTCTTAGTCATTCTATGTCTCTGTTTAATTTCTGTTTCCCTGATCTGTCCACTGATGAAAGTGGGGTGTTTAAATCTTCTACTATTATTGTTTGGTGCAATGTATGATTTTTTTGAGCTTTAGAAAGGTTTCTCATTGTTTAGGGACACAACTGCTATATACTTGACAAATATAGCAATAACCCAGAACATCCGCAGGAAGCTGTGACCATTGGCCACATGAGGATGACTGTCTTTCAAAATTCATCATGATTTTTGGTAAGATCTTCCATGTCAGTGGCTTGGCTTCCCACAAACATGGTCCATTTGTCTAGAATCTACTCCATGGACAGCATCTCATGCTTGTTTTTGTCTGACTCATACACCAGATGCCGGGCTTCAGCCTTTGCATGGTCATAGTCCTGAGGAAGGATCCAATGGTTAATCTCATCCTAGTCCAGCTTCCCATCCTTGTTCAGATCTGGGAAATCATTGAACTGCTCCCCAGACAAAACCCAGTCTGTCTCAGGGCAATTGTCCTCGTGAGAAAAAGATGTCCACAATGTATTCATCCTGGTCCACAAAACCATCCCCGTTCTTGTCGATATCCTCCAGGGTTTCCAGAACTACAATCTCCTTCCTATGTTCTAAATCCTCTTAGTGCAGAAAAGCAATGAACCCGTCCTGAGTAGCTGTCAGGTCACCTTCAAGGCCTTAAACCTCCTCTCATCTCGTTGAGGCATCTTTTTAAAGTTGTGATCATCACAGCCATCTTGGAAATCAACAAGGTGTCCCAGGGAGTAGCCATAGGTGGCCTGCTTGTATTTTTCCCAGGAGATTTTACAACTATGTCCCTATCATAATCCTTCCAGAGTTTAGCCACATTATGGTAGATGTATCTTTTTTGTACCTGTTTGATCCAAACTTTCAGGTCTTCAGTAGTAACAAGGCCACGTCCATCACTGTCAATTGGGTCAACAATTTTCCCCAGCCTCTCCTGCTCTCGTCCAGGCTTAGCTATCAAAGGTCTTGGAGTCCTCCTTGCCCAGGAAGACCTCATGATCGTACATGATGCTGTGCTTGTCATCTGGTGGCCACTGGCCCAGCTCTGAATCCGGACAAACCATGTGCTCCTTGCTCATCATACTCTTGGCCCTGAACGCCAAGTCCAGTGCCAGGAGCAGCCCATGGAGAGTCCCAGGCTGACACCATGCACCACTGTCTGGATCAAAGGGAGGCAGCAGGGAAGTAGGGGCTCAGAGCACCTTAGCACTGTCCATCCCCAGAGAGGGCTTTTGTTACATTTCAAATGTTATCCCTTTTCCTGGTTTCCGATCCACAAAACCCCTTATTAATACCTCCTCCCCCTTCTACTATGAGGGTGTTACCACCCACCCAACCACCCAGGCCTACCTGCCTCCCTGTTCTGATTTCCCCTACACTGGGGCATCAAGCCTTGACAAGACCAAGGGCTTCTCCTCCCATTTGTGCCCAAGAAGGCCATCCTCTTCTACATATGCAGCTGTAGCCATGGGTCTGTCTGTCCATGTGTAAACATTGGATGGTGGTTTCAGTCCTGGGAGCTCTGGGTGTTTCTTATTGTTGTTCTTATGGGGCTGTACACCCCTTCAGCTCCCTCAATCCTTTCTCTTACTCCTCCATTGGGGACCCTGCTCTCAGCCAAATGGTTGGCTGCAAGCATCTGCCTCTGTATTTGTCATGCTCTTTACCCCACTCTTTTGAGCAGATCACCACGGAGCAATGAAGATGTATTGTCTTGGCGTGATGATGTACAGACAAATAGATGATTTCTTAATTCTTAATGATGGTTCTATAAGAATTCCTAAAATTAGATTAGTATTTTAAGTTTTTAAAATAGGACTGCTATTATGTTTCTCTGGTAATCAAAATTGCATTCAGAACCCTGCCATTCTTAAAGTGTCATGAGTGAATCGCTTCTGCAATACCAAGCAGGCATCTACAAATTATAGCCCATCCTAAGAGGGTATAAACCAATTAACCAAAGTTCAGAAAAAGAGAACTAATGATTTACTATAGGTACAAGGACTTAACATAATTGACTGGATTTGCCTATAGGTAATGTTCCTTATTCTTTTCTCATAAAAATTACAGCTTTTAACTCTCCATGAACGTGCAGAACTAGTGACAGATGATGATGGTTTATCCTGATGATTACTCTTCATGGATATGCATGTAAACATTCTCTGTCGTAAACTGATTATCCAACTTATGATTTGAATTCCTGTGCAAACTTGTGGTGAACTTTTCACCATGTGATGCTGTGTTCAGAAAGATATACAAATGCTGAGGACAAAGAGAGAGAAGCTTTTTAGACAGAACTGAACTGAAGAGAACAGAACTCAAGAAGAACTTAGAAGTAAAGGCATAGCGTTGAGAGTAAGGCATTGAGAGTAAGGAAATTATTGTGTCATAAGAGCAAGAGGAGGCAGCAGCTCTCTGCTCCCAGACCCGGTGAGAGAGAGACCCAACCGCCTGGTCAGGTGGGCACTCCTGAGTCTGCAGAGCGGTAGAGACCACCAACACTGCTCACCCCTGCCCACATCCCTGGCCCAAGAGGAAACTGTATAAGGCCTCTGGGCTCCCGTGGGGGAGCGGCAGGACCCCTGCCAGAGACACCGCCGGACCCTGAAGGAAACAGACCGGATAAACAGTTCTCTGCACCCAAATCCCGTGGGAGGGAGAGCTAAACCTTCAGAGAGGCAGACAAGCCTGGGAAACCAGAAGAGACTGCTCCCTGCACACACATCTCAGACGCCAGAGGAAAAAGCCAAAGACCATCTGGAACCCTGGTGCACTGAAGCTCCTGGAAGGGGCGGCACAGGTCTTCCTGGTTGCTGCCACTGCAGAGAGCCCCTGGGCAGCACCCCACGAGCGAACCTGAGCCTCGGGACCACAGGTAAGACCAACTTTTCTGCTGCAAGAAAGCTGCCTGGTGAGCTTGGGACACACGGAAGCAGAATTTCTCTAGGACCGGGCACGTTCTGTGTTTACCGGAAGTCCCACACCCGCGGATCCCGGCCCGCAGCAGCTCTCTGCTCCCAGATCCGGTGAGAGAGAGACCCAACCCCCTGGTCAGGTGGGCACTCCTGAGGCTGCAGAGCGGAAGAGACCACCAACACTGCTCACCCCTGCCCACATCCCTGGCCCAAGAGGAAACTGTATAAGGCCTCTGGGCTCCCGTGGGGGAGCGGCAGGACCCCTGCCAGAGACACCGCCGGACCCTGAAGGAAACAGACCGGATAAACAGTTCTCTGCACCCAAATCCCGTGGGAGGGAGAGCTAAACCTTCAGAGAGGCAGACAAGCCTGGGAAACCAGAAGAGACTGCTCCCTGCACACACATCTCGGACGCCAGAGGAAAAAGCCAAAGACCATCTGGAACCCTGGTGCACTGAAGCTCCCGGAAGGGGCGGCACAGGTCTTCCTGGTTGCTGCCGCTGCAGAGAGCCCCTGGGCAGCACCCCACGAGCAAACCTGAGCCTCGGGACCACAGGTAAGACCAAATTTTCTGCTGCAAGAAAGCTGCCTGGTGAACTCAAGACACAGGCCCACAGGAACAGCTGAAGACCTGTAGAGAGGAAAAACTACACGCCCGAAAGCAGAATACTCTGTCCCCATAACTGACTGAAAGAGAGGAAAACAGGTCTACAGCACTCCTGACACACAGGCTTATAGGACAATCTAGCCACTGTCAGAAATAGCAGAACAAAGTAACACTAGAGATAATCTGATGGCGAGAGGCAAGCGCAGGAACCCAAGCAACAGAAACCAAGACTACATGGCACCATCGGAGCCCAATTCTCCCATCAAAACAAACATGGAATATCCAAACACACCAGAAAAGCAAGATCTAGTTTCAAAATCATTTTTGATCATGATGCTGGAGGACTTCAAGAAAGACGTGAAGAACTCCCTTAGAGAACAAGTAGAAGCCTACAGAGAGGAATCGCAAAAATGCCTGAAAGAATTCCAGGAAAACATAAATAAACAAGCAGAAGCCCATAGAGAGGAGACACAAAAATCCCTGAAAGAATTCCAGGAAAACACAATCAAACAGTTGAAGGAATTGAGGATGGAAATAGAAGCAATCAAGAAAGAACACATGGAAACAACCCTGGATATAGAAAACCAAAAGAAGAGACAAGGAGCTGTAGATACAAGCTTCACCAACAGAATACAAGAGATGGAAGAGAGAATCTCAGGAGCAGAAGATTCCATAGAAATCATTGACTCAACTGTCAAAGATAATGTAAAGCGGAAAAAGCTACTGGTCCAAAACATACAGGAAATCCAGGACTCAATGAGAAGATCAAACCTAAGGATAATAGGTATAGAAGAGAGTGAAGACTCCCAGCTCAAAGGACCAGTAAATATCTTCAACAAAATCATAGAAGAAAACTTCCCTAACCTAAAAAAAGAGATACCCATAGACATACAAGAAGCCTACAGAACTCCAAATAGATTGGACCAGAAAAGAAACACCTCCCGTCACATAATTGTCAAAACACCAAACGCACAAAATAAAGAAAGAATATTAAAAGCAGTAAGGGAAAAAGGTCAAGTAACATATAAAGGCAGAGCTATCAGAATCACACCAGACTTCTCGCCAGAAACTATGAAGGCCAGAAGATCCTGGACTGATGTCATACAGACCCTAAGAGAACACAAATGCCGGCGCAGGTTACTGTATCCAGCAAAACTCTCAATTAACATTGATGGAGAAACCAAGATATTCCATGACAAAACCAAATTTACACAATATCTTTCTACAAATCCAGCACTACAAAGGATAATAAATGGTAAAGCCCAACATAAGGAGGCAAGCTATACCCTAGAAGAAGCAAGAAACTAATCGTCTTGGCAACAAAACAAAGAGAATGAAAGCACACAAACATAACCTCACATCCAAATATGAATATAACAGGAAGCAATAATCACTATTCCTTAATATCTCTCAATATCAATGGCCTCAACTCCCCAATAAAAAGACATAGATTAACAAACTGTATACGCAACGAGGACCCTGCATTCTGCTGCCTACAGGAAACACACCTCAGAGACAAAGACAGACACTACCTCAGAGTGAAAGGCTGGAAAACAACTTTCCAAGCAAATGGTCAGAAGAAGCAAGCTGGAGTAGCCATTCTAATATCAAATAAAATCAATTTCCAACTAAAAGTCATCAAAAAAGATAAGGAAGGACACTTCATATTCATCAAAGGAAAAATCAACCAAGATGAACTCTCAATCCTAAATATCTATGCCCCAAATACAAGGGCACCTACATACATAAAAGAAACCTTACTAAAGCTCAAAACACACATTGCACCTCACACAATAATAGTGGGAGATTTCAACACACCACTCTCATCAATGGACAGATCATGGAAACAGAAATTAAACAGTGATGTAGACAGACTAAGAGAAGTCATGAGCCAAATGGACTTAACGGATATTTATAGAACATTCTATCCTAAAGCAAAAGGATATACCTTCTTCTCAGCTCCTCATGGTACTTTCTCCAAAATTGACCATATAATTGGTCAAAAAACGGGCCTCAACAGGTACAGAAAGATAGAAATAATCCCATGCGTGCTATCGGACCACCACGGCCTAAAACTGGTCTTCAATAACAATAAGGGAAGAATGCCCACATATACGTGGAAATTGAACAATGCTCTACTCAATGATAACCTGGTCAAGGAAGAAATAAAGAAAGAAATTAAAAACTTTTTAGAATTTAATGAAAATGAAGATACAACATACTCAAACTTATGGGACACAATGAAAGCTGTGCTAAGAGGAAAACTCATAGCGCTGAGTGCCTGCAGAAAGAAACAGGAAAGAGCATATGTCAGCAGCTTGACAGCACACCTAAAAGCTCTAGAACAAAAAGAAGCAAATACACCCAGGAGGAGTAGAAGGCAGGAAATAATCAAACTCAGAGCTGAAATCAACCAAGTAGAAACAAAAAGGACCATAGAAAGAATCAACAGAACCAAAAGTTGGTTCTTTGAGAAAATCAACAAGATAGATAAACCCTTAGCCAGACTAACGAGAGGACACAGAGAGTGTGTCCAAATTAACAAAATCAGAAATGAAAAGGGAGACATAACTACAGATTCGGAGGAAATTAAAAAAATCATCAGATCTTACTATAAAAACCTATATTCAACAAAATTTGTAAATCTTCAGGAAATGGACAATTTCCTAGACAGATACCAGGTATCGAAGTTAAATCAGGAACAGATAAACCAGTTAAACAACCCCATAACTCCTAAGGAAATAGAAGCAGTCATTAAAGGTCTCCCAACCAAAAAGAGCCCAGGTCCAGACGGGTTTAGTGCAGAATTCTATCAAACCTTCATAGAAGACCTCATACCAATATTATCCAAACTATTCCACAAAATTGAAACAGATGGAGCCCTACCGAATTCCTTCTACGAAGCCACAATTACTCTTATACCTAAACCACACAAAGACACAACAAAGAAAGAGAACTTCAGACCAATTTCACTTATGAATATCGACGCAAAAATACTCAATAAAATTCTGGCAAACCGAATTCAAGAGCACATCAAAACAATCATCCACCATGAACAAGTAGGCTTCATCCCAGGCATGCAGGGATGGTTTAATATACGGAAAACCATCAACGTGATCCATTATATAAACAAATTTAAAGAACAGAACCACATGATCATTTCATTAGATGCTGAGAAAGCATTTGACAAAATTCAACACCCCTTCATGATAAAAGTCCTGGAAAGAATAGGAATTCAAGGCCCATACCTAAACATAGTAAAAGCCATATACAGCAAACCAGTTGCTAACATTAAACTAAATGGAGAGAAACTTGAAGCAATCCCACTAAAATCAGGGACTAGACAAGGCTGCCCACTCTTTCCCTACTTATACAATATAGTTCTTGAAGTTCTAGCTAGAGCAATCAGACAACAAAAGGAGATCAAAGGGATACAGATCGGAAAAGAAGAGGTCAAAATATCACTATTTGCAGATGACATGATAGTATATTTAAGTGATCCCAAAAGTTCCACCAGAGAACTACTAAAGCTGATAAACAACTTCAGCAAAGTGGCTGGGTATAAAATTAACTCAAATAAATCAGTTGCCTTCCTCTATACAAAAGAGAAACAAGCCGAGAAAGAAATTAGGGAAACGACACCCTTCATAATAGACCCAAATAATATAAAGTACCTCGGTGTGACTTTAACCAAGCAAGTAAAAGATCTGTACAATAAGAACTTCAAGACACTGAGGAAAGAAATTGAAGAAGACCTCAGAAGATGGAAAGATCTCCCATGCTCATGGATTGGCAGGATTAATATAGTAAAAATGGCCATTTTACCAAAAGCAATCTACAGATTCAATGCAATCCCCATCAAAATACCAATCCAATTCTTCAAAGAGTTAGACAGAACAATTTGCAAATTCATCTGGAATAACAAAAAACCCAGGATAGCTAAAGTTATCCTCAACAATAAAAGGACTTCAGGGGGAATCACTATCCCTGAACTCAAGCAGTATTACAGAGCAATAGTGATAAAATCTGCATGGTATTGGTACAGAGACAGACAGATAGACCAATGGAATAGAATTGAAGACCCAGAAATGAACCCACACACCTATGGTCACTTGATTTTTGACAAAGGAGCCAAAACCATCCAATGGAAAAAAGATAGCATTTTCAGCAAATGGTGCTGGTTCAATTGGAGGGCAACATGTAGAAGAATGCAGATCGATCCATGCTTATCACCCTGTACAAAGCTTAAGTCCAAGTGGATCAAGGACCTCCACATCAAACCAGACACACTCAAACTAATAGAAGAAAAACTAGGGAAGCATCTGGAACACATGGGCACTGGAAAAAATTTCCTGAACAAAACACCAATGGCTTATGCTCTAAGATCAAGAATCGACAAATGGGATCTCATAAAACTGCAAAGCTTCTGTAAGGCAAAGGACACTGTGGTTAGGACAAAACGGCAACCAACAGATTGGGAAAAGATCTTTACCAATCCTACAACAGATAGAGGCCTTATATCCAAAATATACAAAGAACTCAAGAAGTTAGACCGCAGGGAAACAAATAACCCTATTAAAAAATGGGGTTCAGAGCTAAACAAAGAATTCACAGCTGAGGAATGCCGAATGGCTGAGAAACACCTAAAGAAATGTTCAACATCTTTAGTCATAAGGGAAATGCAAATCAAAACAACCCTGAGATTTCACCTCACACCAGTGAGAATGGCTAAGATCAAAAACTCAGGTGACAGCAGATGCTGGCGAGGATGTGGAGAAAGAGGAACACTCCTCCATTGTTGGTGGGATTGCAAACTGGTACAACCATTCTGGAAATCAGTCTGGAGGTTCCTCAGAAAATTGGACATTGAACTGCCTGAGGATCCAGCTATACCTCTCTTGGGCATATACCCAAAAGATGCCTCAACATACAAAAGAGACACGTGCTCCACTATGTTCATCGCAGCCTTATTTATAATAGCCAGAAAATGGAAAGAACCCAGATGCCCTTCAACAGAGGAATGGATACAGAAAATGTGGTACATTTACACAATGGAATATTACTCAGCTATCAAAAACAACGAGTTTATGAAATTCGTAGGCAAATGGTTGGAACTGGAAAATATCATCCTGAGTGAGCTAACCCAATCACAGAAAGACATACATGGTATGCACTCATTGATAAGTGGCTATTAGCCCAAATGCTTGAATTACCCTAGATCCCTAGAACAAACGAAACTCAAGACGGATGATCAAAATGTGAATGCTTCACTCCTTCTTTAAATGAGGAAAAAGAATACCCTTGGCAGGGAAGAGAGAGGCAAAGATTAAAACAGAGACTGAAGGAACACCCATTCAGAGCCTGCCCCACATGTGGCCCATACATATACAGCCACCCAATTAGACAAGATGGATGAAGCAAAGAAGTGCAGACCGACAGGAGCCGGATGTAGATCGCTCCTGAGAGACACAGCCAGAATACAGCAAATATAGAGGCGAATGCCAGCAGCAAACCTCTGAACTGAGATTAGGTCCCCTATTGAAGGAATCAGAGAAAGAACTAGAAGAGCTTGAAGGGGCTCGAGACCCCAAAAGTACAACAATGCCAAGCAACCAGAGCTTCCAGGGACTAAGCCAGTACCTAAAGACTATATATGGACTGACCCTGGACTCTGACCCCATAGGTAGCAATGAATATCCTAGTAAGAGCACCAGTGGAAGGGGAAGCCCTGGGTCCTGCTAAGACTTAACCCCCAGTGAACTAGTCTATGGGGGGAGGGCGGCAATGGGGGGAGGGTTGGGAGGGGATCACTCATAAGGAAGGGGAGGGGGGAGGGGGATGTTTGCCCGGAAACCGGGAAAGGGAATAACACTCGAAATGTATATAAGAAATACTCAAGTTAAAAAAAAAAAAAGAGCAAGAGGAAAGGAGATAAGAAGAAGAGAGCAAGGAGAACTTTTTAAGCCATACTTTATGGAGGCAAACTTTTGTCTTTTAGGAAAACTGAAGAACTTATAAATAAAGGTTAAAATCACTGCTCTTCAGCCTTCAGCCTGGCTCAGTGCCTAGCCTCTGCTCTTCAGTCCGGCTCAGTGGCTAGCCTCTGCTCTTCAGTCAGGCTCAGTGGCTAGCCTCTGCTCTTCAGTCAGGCTCACTGGCTAGCCTCTGCTCTTCAGTCAGGCTCACTGGCTAGCCTCTGCTCTTCAGTCAGGCTCACTGGCTAGCCTCTGCTCTTCAGTCAGGTTCACTGGCTAGCCTCTGCTCTTCAGTCAGGCTCACTGGCTAGCCTCTGCTCTTCAGTCCAGCTCACTGGCTAGCCTCTGTTCTTCAGTCAGGCTCACTGGCTAGCCTCTGCTCTTCAGCTGGGCTCACTGGCTAGCCTCTGCTGTTCAGACTGGCTCACTGGCTAGCCTCTGCTCTTCAGTCAGGCTCACTGGCTAGCCTCTGCTCTTCAGACTGGCTCACTGGCTAGCCTCTGATCTTCAGTCAGGCTCACTGGCTAGCCTCTGCTCTTCAGTCAGGCTCACTGGCTAGCCTCTGTTCTTCAGACTGGCTCACTGGCTAGCCTCTGCTCTTCAGTGAGGCTCACTGGCCTATGGGGCCCTAGCACATCGCTTAACCATCTGCTCATGACTGCCTGACCACACTGACCACCTGACCGCCCTGACTTCTTAAAGTTGTCCTCTAGAAAGAGGACAAGAAACCAAAGAGAAACACCACAGGGACCTTTTCCAATGGGCTTTTTTCAACCTTTAGTACTTTCGTCATTTCTTTAAAAAAGTGAAATATAATTTCTGCTATTCATATGGCCAAGAGAGCTGTGCAGTAGTCATTGCTTTATGGAATTTGGTGCTAAATCAAAAGATTCCTTTATTCTATTACGATGTTATCTGTTTGCTGTACGATTATGTTTAGAAATCACAACACTAAA
Source organism: Rattus norvegicus (assembly GCF_021556685.1). NCBI lineage: Eukaryota > Metazoa > Chordata > Mammalia > Rodentia > Muridae > Rattus > Rattus norvegicus. The sequence goes on from NC_141542.1 coordinate 21,820,898, forward strand.
ATCCTAAAATCTAGATGTTTTAAGACATCGGCTCTTGGACAAACATAACTGCTTACCTATCTAGACCGGCCTTTTATGCTATACTGCAGGTACAATCAATTTTCCACACTACTTCCATGATTTTCAAGAATGATTAAGAGTAAAATAAGTTGAACATAATGGCCAGAAAGGGGGTTCTGTCAAGTTGTCTTATATTGGACAAGATACCAAACTTTGACTGGTAAGCCTAAAACCACCTGTTCCCAAAACTAACAGAACTTACAGAAAATACATACTTTCTTATCATTCCTCCTCCCCAATGGTCAGTGATTTATTGAGCACCTACTACAATCCTAGCACTGTGCATCTAAGGGTGTAATGGTGAATAAAAACTTAATAAAAAGCCTCAGTAAGGAATAAAGAAAAATGAAACATAACTTTGAAACTCAGAATTCAATATAAGCAAAACCACCATTTCTTTAACTGGTGATATCTGAAAACTTCATCATTTTTTCCATGGGCTTCTACAGTAATGATACTCAGTCTTGATTTTGTAAGTTACAAAAAGCAAGTCACACTTCTTTCTTGGCTCCCACAACTGTCAAAGAGTACAGAACTGTCACTGTCCATTTTGCTTCCCTATCAATCCTGCTATGGATGGTAATGAATTCCAGTCTTTTCAATGTGAAAACAGGCCACCACTTGAGGGGAAAGGTTATTAAAATTGCCCAAACCGGTATATTCTCTAAAATTTTCACATAGCATTTTACTGATATCACAATGCAAATTCACCACAAATATTTAACCAATGAAAATATTGAATAGCTCTGCAAATAGGAGCGATAATCATATATACTTGAAAACAACTATTATGGAAACAAAGGACGTACTAGGAGAAAAGATACATCACTAAAAGCTACACAAGCAGCAAAAAAAGACACTACATTTCTTGGTTTGAAAGTTAGGTGATACACTTGATCTTTAAAGACAGGCAATGTACTTGATCTTTAAGCCCTTCAACTGTGCCCTGTCCACATAGAAACTGCAGTAGATGACAATCTTTTGTAAGATTCATTTATTTATATGTGAGACAATGCAGCTGTCTTCAGACACACGAGAAGAAAGCATCAGTACTCATTACAGATGGTTGTGAGCCACCATGTGGTTGCTGGCATTTAAACTCAGGACCTCTGGAAGAACACTTGGTGCTCTTACCCACTGAGCCATCTCTCCAGCCCTCACAATGGCCTCTTACACAGCATCACTTGGTCTATTTCACTAGATGTCTCCAGGGTGATAACAGAGAAACTTTCACAGTTCCTGAGCACTTCTGAGTTCAAATACCACCAGTGCCCACTCTGTGCTGTTGGCACATTCTGACCTTCTCCTAAGGGTTGTCAGCCACAAAAGGGACAGGTTAGCCCCAGACAGCATTCACTGCCCAATCCTAAAAACCCCCTCGATTCTGAAAAAGCCACATTCCATGCTTGCTCCGTATTTGAGGAAGCCAAATGGTTGATCTGGCTCAAGGCTCTACTTTTCTTAGCTCATCAACTTTCTTTTTCCACTTCTTGTCACAAGAAGTATTTTTTTATGCTGCAACTACACTGCAATGTGTGAAGGAAACCACCATAAACTCTGGGTGCCACCTCTTGAAATTTAAAATTCACAAAACAATTCGTGGCTTTCTAATCAGCACCATGGAAAATAAACAAAAACAAGCAAAACCATTCCAAAGGAACTTGCTGATCTGGAGACCTGCTCATAGCAGGTAGGAAAGAATTAAATTATGCAGAAGTGTAAGCTCTCAGAGCTTTGGAGGTTAAAAAAGAAGAAATCCCTGTTTATGTTCCCTTTCTCCAAGTAATTGAAGGAGGGTCTTTTACATCCTCCAAATACAATCTCTTGCAAGGGGCAACCAATTACAAAGTAGATCAGAAGAAATCTATTAAATAATACATTCATTGCCTGAGGTTTTAAGAAAATATTTTCCAACGATCCCCGTCCTTTAACAGCACACTCCAGATTACCTCTCCATTCTTTCCCAATGCCATGGGCTTTCCAACCCCTAATTCAGCTCTCCATACATCCCTGAACCCTCCTTTCCCCTACCAAATGGGCTCACTTTGCATTGCCTCCTTCTGCCACTGCTTTCCCAGGGCGGGGGAGGGGGGCCAGAAGGAGCCTAAGGACGGACGCGGGTCTCCTACCTACCTTGATTCTGCTGCTCTGGCGGTGCAGCCCGCCCTGCTTGCTGCTTGCTGTCCCTGGGGTCCAGACCCGAGGTCGGGCAATGGGTCCACTCAAGCGGCAGGCCTCGAGGTCCCCTGGCAGGGCTGGCCTGGGCTTTGTCCTTGGACACTGGGAGGCTGCAGTCTCCATTGGAAACGCCGCCGCTATCATAGCGCGCCCTCCGCTGGCGGAGGTGACCCCCAACGCCGCTAAGGCCCCCTTCCCTGGCCGCTTCTTCTGCTTTTTCTTTTCTTTTTTTCTTTCTCTTTTTGTTCGCGATGTGGCGTGGGAAGAGCTCGCCTCCAGCAAGGAGGACATCGTGCAGGCAGAATCACCTCTGGGCCCTGCCGGGGTCGGACAGGGAGAGAGAGGAGTCAGCTTGGGCGGCGGCGCCCTGGCTGCCAGCACCTGCTGAAGGAAAACTCGCCCAGGCACAGGCGCTGCTGCTGGCACCGAATATAATGATAGAAATATTCTATATCTGCGGTGTTTCTGGCTATGGATTCTGGCTGGCTGTTTGCCTCCTGGTTTGCCTGCTGTGACTAAAGAGGCAGATTTTAGTTCTAAGTTTAGTTCATCTCAAATAGCCATGTGTGACCAGTGGGTGCCATTTGGACAGTGTAGCCACAGAAAACTGAAGCAGTGTAACCAAAGACTCACCTAGGAGTCAGTTGACCTCCTAGAAGGTGACTTGGGAAAACGTTGGCAATGATAGCCTCTTGGGGAGCTCACCTTCACCAAAAGCAAACTGTGAATCCTTTACTCTTCTGCAATAGTCATAATGCAACTGGTCTCACACCCACCCCAACCCTCACCAAAGACACTTGAGAGGGAGCTGAACCCACTGTGTGCTTTAGATTTCAGTGTAGAAAGCACTTCCTTCAAAGTGGAGCAGACTGAGATTGCCAAGTCCTTTGTGTGGCTCCAGGGACTTGGGCCTGACATGGGTGAGGAGGAAATGAAGAATGACATTGGACACACATACATGGGGAAGGCTGGTTCCGTGAGCTGGAGAAAATGCAGCATCCCAGAAGCTCAGCATGTTTATTATATAGAGTTGGCCAGGAAGCAGGGCTGTTGCACAGGGCAGCAAGGAGGTGGGCATTACATGCAGATAAACAAGGAGGGGAGGACTATGCACATGTAACTGACAAAGGGCAGATTTAGCTAATCTCAGTAGGAGCAGTCTCTGCAGGGAGCAGTCTTCAGGTTTTAAATGTCCAGATGGGGCCAGGGAGAAAGGTAGAGTATACTTTTTCTGCACACACTATCAACACCATCCTGAGAAGGCTTTGTCATGTCTCTGAGCCTCAAGGGGCATGGGGGCCTTTGCCTTTTCCCCATGGATAAATGGCTTTGGGTCCTTGGCATGGTCATATCATGTTTACAGCACACATCCACTCAGGGCTGCACTTCCTCAGGGCTTCCTCTGTTCCCACAGTGAGATCTCAAAAGAAAAACAGAAACCAAACAAACAAAAAATGTGCTTAGTAAACTGGTTAATTCCCTAAACTGTACAGATCCAGTGTCCTAAGTATAGGACTTCCTCAAAGGCTACAGAAAATCCTGTGGACCTAAAATAAGCAAAAAACAAACAAACAAAAGAACCCAAAAAAAACAAAAACCAAACAAAGACCCTTGCCCCCCACAAAAAATGAATAGGAGAAAAAATTATTAAAGGTTTGCATAGAAAATTGTTTAAGAAAACCACATGGGAATTGTACTTATAGAGTTAGTGTGCTGAGATGTGAGGCCCACTCACAGCATGCAGCATTTGGAAGTCTCAGACAACTTAACAGAAGAGCACACCTAATTATTCTTTGTGACCACTCTCCACATACTACTCACAGCTTAATACTGACCTTCATAATTGAGTTGGGGACAGTATTCACCATAGCAGATAATTGAAGCATTACTGCACACAGACACAGACACAGACACACACACACTCATACACACAGTCACACACACACACACACACAAAACACACACACTCACATGCATACACACACACTCACACATACAAGCACACACTCACACACATACACACATAGACACACAGACACACCTACAAGCACACACACATACACACACACATACACACAAAACACATACAAAACACACTCAGTAGCACACAAAAGAGAAATGTATATTCTATGAAGTTTCTTGGCATATTTTTATTTGTAAGACTCAATGCTGGAGTATTCTTGGTTTTGCAAAAAGTGGGGGGAAAAGTCAGGCTTCATTTTCCCCCTTTTGAAATGACAGATATCTGTGTGTTAAACATACTCTGATGGCTGTCCAGGCTGCCTCGGCCTGTTTGACAGCATCCAGGTCACCTTGGTCAGGACAGTGTTTGCTCTTCTTATTGGCAGCTGGTTTGCATCACAAGAGATTTTCACATCCTTACCAATGTTAGAAGTTTGGTGACACAAGCAGCTTGACAAACAGTAAAATTATTGTGGTTTTGCCTTTCTGGAGGACATTAAAATTTACAAGTTTTGCATATGGCTTTTTTTCTTAGCATTTAGTCCTGCTTTAGTGCTGTTCAAATGTGGCCATGCAGCCAGCATCCCTTTGCTCCAGGCTCTCAGCACCCCATTCCTGTCACTGATCCGATACATACTTGGTCCCAGAGATGGGCAGCAGAGGGATTTGACACACAGTGTCCACTCTGCTCCACTGATTTGCTTTTTGTAAATTCTTTACAATGGCTATTTCATGATTTATTATTACTACAAACTTGACTTGACTTGATATTTTGAGATAGGATCTTATTACGCAGCCCAGGGTGGCCTTGATTTCCCAATCTTCTGGCCTTAGTCTTCCACCATTCCCTGATTCTCAGTTTGTTATTAGAGGTAGTTGAATGGCCCCATTTCCAAATCAAATGTTCTTCTGGCTTTATTATTTTGCCCTTTCCACAGACTTTTATTAATTATGCAAAGTAGATGGTGTTTCATGTTTAAATACTAGATATATTGACTCATCAGTCCCAAAGACAACTCTGTGAATTAAACACTCCTTATCATCCTCACTGTGCAGATAAGGGAATTGAGTCACACAAAGGTAAAATAACTTCTCCACAGTTGAACATCCAATGGGTGTGAGAGCCAAGCTTTGAGTCCAACTACAAAGTAGATCGGCCTATAATGTGTCTACTGCTGCTGTATATTCAAATGCTAAATTCTGTACCTTAAGGTCTGGTTGCTCCAAGACAAGGAGATCCTCATGTATACCAGATTTTCTTTTCTTTTTTCTTTTTTTTTTTTTTTTGCCTCCTAAGTTATCCCTGATTGGTTAATAAAATCCTTACAACAAGGGCTGGGCAGAAGAGAGGGGACAGAGAAAGTTTCCCTGGGCCTGGGGGCTCAGGCAGTGTCCACAAGGAGAGGGAAAAGACATGGAGGAGAAGGAGACAGCACCCCATAGGGTAGGTGGATCGTGAGTGTATTACCATGAGGGCCAGCCTGTCAGAACAGGAGTGGCCCAGGCAGAGCATGGCAAGCAATACCTCGGGGTTATTGACAGGGAAGCAGAAAAAATAGCACAGAAGGTTGATGTCTGCCCAGCTCTAGTCCTTTAAGGCTTATTATAAATCTAAAAGTTTTGTGTCTTTTATTTGGGAACTAAATGATCTATGGTGGGGTAGAAACCCCCTAATAATATTTACTGTAGCAATGACCACTCAATTATTGTGGTATTTTAAATATAAAACACATTGAATTTCACAATTCAGATGCAAGGCTTTTTATATTTCCAATGTGACTGTACACCTGAGGTCATGTCTAGGTATAGAGACATAACATGGCAGAAATACCTAGTTCATTATAAGGTCACCACACCGACCAAATGAAAGCCACAGGCTATACAGACTATGATGGATGAGGAGAAGGCTTAGTGCTCTCTGGAGTCCCCTTCCCTAGACTTGGGATAAGACTTCCAGTAAGCCAAGACCATATTCCTCTTTCATTTCTCAAGGAGCCAGGGGTAGACCACATATATGATTTCTTTGCCTGCAGAGTTTTTTTTTTCCAAGCGCTGCCCTGTTTGAGGACTTGGCAAAAGTAAGCACCATCAGAGGAAGGCCAGCATATGAATTCTGTATAACGCTGCTCTGACAGCATATAGCACAATGCTATCAAGTACTGGAAGCCTTGCTGGAAAGATTAATCAACCTCTAGGATCAAAAGGAAACAACTCGAGGGCCATATGGCTGTAAAGCAAGTCTGAAACCATAGCCCAGTATGGAAGTTCAGCCTTGGATCTTACATCAAACAGCGATAGCATCCAAAAGAAAAACGAAAATGAAATGGCAAGGTGACTGGTAATGACCTCATGGCAAGGATATCTAAGTCATGTGGAAAGATCCCAGTGCAAAGACACATGTCCAGGAAGCTTTCACCAAGAATCCCTATTCTGTGTTCTACAACATTATATATATATATACACACACACAAAGAATACTCATTTATGGTCAGCTATGGGGATTGATTCTCTGGGAATCTGACTTTGAGATTGACATAGATGTATAAAGGTGTTTGACAAGTGCTCTTGGGGACCATGGCTGTGACAAAGAGGAGAGAAGAGGACAGGGTGGAGAGCACTCTGGCTCTAATGCAGTCACAAGGGTATGCAGGCAGCCGTGTGTGGGGCTCAGGAGCTGGCCTGACCCTCAAGTCTTAGCCTGCACTGGAACAAGCAGGAGGGCCGGCTTTAAAGTCCCCATTGGCTAAGGACGAGGTTCCTGGTCAGAACCTGAAAGAATAAAAAAAATGCAGCTAAGAAGTCAGAAGTTTAAAAAAGCCCTAATTACCTCAAATTCCAAACCCTGCCCTCTACATGTACTAGGTGACCATAAAGTTAGATTAAAATCTCAGAGAATAATCTTGAGAAGCAGGAAGCTTATCCTTGTGGTTTTTCACTGGTATTCTCGACATTTTCCAATGACGCCCTCCCTACCCGCTGGGGTTGAGGTTTCTTCCTTTAAATTCCCCCTGTGTTAGTTACTGGGCGTCGAACTCCACTGCCCCTGCGTGGGATACAAGTCTCGACCCCAGTGCACTGGTTCCTATCAATAAACCTCATGTTTATTACAGCAAGGACGGTTTCATGTGAGTTCTTGGGGGGTCGCATCATCCCGAGACTTGAGTGAGGGTCTCCCTGCTCTGGGGGTCTTTCAAACCTAGATACCACATTGTAACCACATTGCCATCCCTTCTCCAATATAGTTCTGTAGAACTAGAGTTTTTAAAAAGGTTACTCATTGTCAGAGTCCGGATGTGCAGGGCCGGACGTGCCTGAGGGAGAGCCAGAGATAGGACTTGCCAAACCAGCTATCAGCCCCAAGGACATTGACCATCTGTAGCCACCCCCTCCCCTTCCTTCACCCCCCTGAGTGAGATGAGCCACCCTACCTGCCTGCCAAGCTGCTAGAGAGCACGTACTCCTTGCTGATGTAATTTTGCGCCCAAAAGTAACTGTGCACCATTTGAATTGACCAATCATGTGTCACCGCGTGAATGCTCCTATATAAACCACCGAGTTTGGAAGCTCGGGGTCGATTCCTCTGTCTCCTGTGTGAGATACATGTCGACCTAGGATCTCGCTAAGACACGGGATCTCGTTAATAAAGCTACCTCTTGCTGTTACATCAAGAATGGCTACTCGTGATTCCTGGGGGCACCCCACCCCGCGATCGGAGCAAGAGACACGGCTCCCCGTTTTTGGGGTATACTCTTTCAGTTCTTCCTGAATCTCCATCAAATCATGAGGATATTTGGGGCTACACTCTGATCTTTTACTCAGAGCAAACATAGAACTCAGGTGGATGGGCAGGGAGTGGAATGGCCTAAGGTTAGGCTAAACCTCAATTTTAATGGGTCCATAAGTTCAGGAGGGAGTCCATTTGGCATTGTCATCTGTGGCTTCTGTGTCCTTATCCCGGGTGTGCTGACTCTGTGAAACGATGCCACCTGACCTCACATATGTCAGGGTGAAAATCATGTATGACTTTTCTGGGAAGAACTCTGCCTTTTCCTACCATCTGGAGTTATACAACATCAATATGCAAAGCTCAGAAGAGAGGGGTGGAGATTGTGGAGGCCTTAGAAGCTGAGGATCTTTTCTGATTAAGGCACATATTTTTTCCTATGTAATTTTCCCCTTGCTCTTTCCCTAATGATGGTTGACTTTATTCCTGGCCTGAAGTAAACTGGATTCCAAGGTTTTGGATTAGGGAATCCCCTCTTTTTGAGATGACAGGTCCAGCAAGGGATCCCACTGCATACAGGTTCCTATTTCCAAGGAAGTTGTTGCTGCAGAATCACAGCATGGGGCCAGCAGCACAGGATATCTCCCAGCTTTCTCTCCTGCACTTGCAGCACTTTTAATAAGGCTGTTTGTTTGTTTGCTTGCTTTTTATTGGAAATGCCTACAAAGCTCGTCAAAATTAATACAAGCCTTAAATTCCAACACCCACAAACTATTGTTGTTTTTGCTTTTGTTTATGTTTTATTTCATTTCATTATTTCTGTAATTGTTGTTAGGATTCTTATTGTTTTCTTTGGTAATTCCCTCTACGTATTCAATTTGCAAGTAGGATGTAAAGCCATGCTCTGCATGGTCCTCTTATTCATGTTAAGGATTTTATTCTTACCACCAAGACCACAGATGAGCACAATATTTACTTTCAAATCAGGAAAACAGGCAGAAAGAAGAGAGCTATGTTGTTTGGTCTCAGGTAACCAAACAATGAGGAGTGTAGGATGGCTTCCCAATGTTTTGGATTAGGTAAGCTTCTGTTATTGAGATGAAAGGCCTCTGCTGAAACCTTCAGTTGAGTAACAGAGAGCCTGGAAAGACTGAAAGAGTGGTTGCACCTTGAAGGTGAAGGCTGGCACTTCAGTGCCTCTGCAGCCTGAGGCAGAGTTCTGTTGTGAACACAAGAGCACTTGGTCAGAGATCATAGGGGACTGCATTTTGCTTGAGCCCTGAGACCTGGATGAGAGGAGGCCTCCACAGTCCTGATAAAGGGAAGCAGAGTCACATAGATGTGAGGGAACAATGGATCTGTGATCTGCATGTTATCCACTTCATTTATCTTTGCTGTGTACATAGTATATGTAAACAACAAGGGCATCCTACTTTATCACATCTAGTCTCTCTAGATATAAAGCATGTGCAAGTGTAAACAGAGTAGAGTTAGTTCAGCAATACATTGTGTTCCATTTTGTTATAGACTTTTATTTTATTTCCATTTATATATTTTTTCTTTTTCACTTTACGTTCTGCTCACTGACTACTGATACCTAATTACTCTCCCACAATCCTTCCCCAATTCTCCTGGCACAGTCTTCTCTGAGTGTATGAGGGCCAACTGTCTCAGTATCTCCCTACTTTTACCAAAGCCTTTCCTGGGGGCATTGGTGAGGATGCTGGTTTTGAATGCCTTGGACTTGGCTATCTTCGTGCTCCAGTTTGCTGGCTTTGGAAAGTTGGTGAATAACTGTCTGTGAACTTGGTACTTTATCTAGATGGTACACAAGAGGCAATGGTTTGTTAATATTCTTGAGAGTATATTAAATCAAACCTTTCCTACTAATATCCTAACAATAACAAAGGTAATAGGAGGCTATACATCTATTCCATTAGTTTTCAGTTCTTCTCAGATCTGCAATGTAGAAGCCCACAAAGCTGGCAAAGTGAAGTGAGGTCACGCAGGGTTCCTAAGAGCACAGTCCTACTTTCTTAGAGTAACTCCTACGGACTTACCATATCCATACACCCATAGCTCTATATGCACTGGACCCCAAGGAAGTGCTCAACATTCATTGCTTTTGTCACTCAGTTTGCCACAAATGTTAGAAATCTGAAAATTTCAGGAAACTTGAAGGTGTGAATAAGTCCCAGTGACTGGAGTAAGCTCAAACAGTCTGTGACAACGAAGAACTGATTGAGCATCCAAGAGACAAGACGCTCACCAGGACCACAGTTGTATCCCAGTAAGAAAATTTTAACATTAAGGCTTCAGGTGAAAAGATAAATTAGGAGTTCTAGGCCGAAAACTTTTATCCTCTGGCCTCAGGGTTGCAGCCATTCTTTCAGACTTTCCTGGCCTCTCACAGGATCAGAGTTCTCACCTGGAAGCAGGAATATCTGGAAGGTGCACAATACATATCCACAGACTCCTCTTGGGTACAAACTGATAGGCAATTTCAAGGCTTAATTCATTCTCTCTGTCTCTTTCTCTGTCTGTCTGTCTCTCTCTCTCTTTCTTTCTCTCTCTCTCACAGTTTGCTGCTGCACACACACTGCATTCTTTTGTGCACTCTGCCTTTTTTATTGCAGTTTTCTCTTTTCAAACTCCCACAATCATGCACACGTCTGTTCATTACCCTTTCACTCACACACACAATCTTCATACACAGCTCATACATATCTGACAGACACCACATGCACTCTCCTGTCAGCACACACACAGTCTTCACACACACCTCACACATATCTCACACACACCACATGCACTCTCCTGTCACGCACACACACTCTTCATACATACCTTATACATATCTCACACACACCACATGCACTCTCCTGTCACCCACACACACACTATTCATACACACCTCATACATATCTGACAGACACCACATGCACTCTCCTGTCACGCACACACACACTCTTCATACACACCTCACACATATCTCACACACACTACATGCACTCTCCTGTCACTCACACACACAATCTTCACACACACCTCACATTCTCTCCTCACTCATTCTCATATGCTCTCCTCATGCTCTCTCCCTGGCTCTCACATTTGTCCTCAGAATCGCTCTCTCATTAGCTCCCTCATTCACTCTCCACATTCTCTCTCCACTCACTCTTCACATGCTCTTCTCATGCTCTCTCATTTGCTCTCACATTTGTTCTTACATTTGCTCTGTCATTTACTCTCTCATTCACTCCCTCATGCTCTCTCTCATTTACTCTTCACATGTTCTGTAGCCTTTCTCTTGCCCCAGTCCTTTATTCATGATGCAAAAGAGGGTAGAGAAATGAAATTTTTTAATCATTGCCAAATCAGATGCAAAGAATGACTACATCTCACCAAGAACTTAGAACTACAACTGTTCCCCAAAGTTTCAGGCTTCCCCTATACCCAGGCCTGGGGCCAATATAATAATAATTGTAAACTTATCATTATTTAAACTTTAATTCTTTACTTTTATACTTCAGAGTCCAAAGCTACGAGGTCAGCTAATTGCATTTTCCTGAGACTCTCTAATGATAAATGACATAGGCAAAACTGCCAGGCAGTGGCCAGAAAGAATCAAGGTAACCCTTAGCACAGTAATTCCACTAGCGTTCTGTTCCTTGCACACAATGACTCTCATAAGGGTTCCAGTAGTTTGACTTAGTTTGCTAGTATATAATTTTATATATTCTATACTTCCTTAACTAGTCTGTAATGTTATATAAGACTTATTTCCCAACTTCAATAACTTTTTCCTTTCCTAGTGCCCGATTGTTGACTCTAATTCATTTTCTCTTATTTTCTTCAAGCCGTCTTTGCAAGTCAAACCTTAATCTGGGACTTCAATTGTGCAGTTATTACATTTTTTTCCAAGATAAGAATACACAATATGCACCTGGGCCGTTAGGGCTATGCTGTGCTGTGCCCCTATGCATCAATTTCCAATTATCTAAGAATCATAACCTCAAGGAACATCTAGTTTCACAGAATTCACCAGAAAGACGTAGGAAAGTCAGACATAATAGAATAATTGTACACACTAAGGCCACCTGATAGGCAGTCACACACAAATGAAATCTATACAGCCGTTGTCCAGGGCTAAGGTTTGGAGAAATGGAAACAACCAGTTTTTAAAAAGAGCTACTGCAGGCTACTGAGATGTCTCCATCCCGAACTGCTGCAGGCAGCCTCTTATTTCAGATGGTGGGTTCATGGAGAGATGTGTCTCCTGCTTCTCAGGTTTCCAGAAGCCACCCTACTTTACAAGGAGCGGCTGCAGGCTTCTGAGATGATTCCATACCGGCCTACTGCCTGCGGTCACAGTCATTGTATGTTGTCCCCAGCATTAGCCAGAGCAATCAGACAAAAAGAGGAGATCAAAGGGATGCAGATTGGAAAGGAGGAAGTCAAAATATCACTATTGCAGACGACAGAAGAGTACACTTGATTCACACCAAAAGTTACACCAGAGAACTCCTAAGCCTGATAAACAACTTCAGCAAGTACCTGGGTGTAAAATTAACTCAAACAAAGAAGTAGCCTTCCTCTACACAAAAGATAAAGAAGCTGCGAAAGAAATTAGGGAAATGACACCTTTCATAACAGTCCCAAATAATATAAAAATACCTCATTGTGACTTTTATCGAACAAGTGAAAGATCTGTGTGACAAGAACTTCATGATCTGAAGAATGAAATTGAAGAAGATATCAGAAAATGGAAAGATCTTCTATGCTCATGGCTTGGCAGGATGAAGATAGTAAAAATGGCCATTTTACCCAAAGTGACCTACAGATTCAATGCAATCCCCATCAAAATTCCAATCCAATTCTTCATAGGGTTAGACAGAACAATTTGCAAATTCACTTGGAATAACAAAAGAACCCAGGATCGCTAAAATTATCCCCAACAATAAAGGACTTCCCTGGGAATCACCATCCCTGAACTCAAGCAGTATTACAGAGCATTAGTGATAAAAACTGTATGGTATTGGTACAGAGACAGACAGATAGACCAGTGGAATAGAACTGCAGACCCAGAAATGAACCCACACACCTATCTATGGGCACTTGATTTTTGACAAAGGAGACAAAACAATCCAGTGGAAAAAATATACTTTTTCAGCAAATGGTGCTGGTTCAACTGGAGGTCAGCATATGGAAGAGGACAAATCATCCCCTTCTTATTGCCCTGGACAAAGCTTAAGTCCAAGTGGATCAAGGACCTCTACATCAAACCAGATACACTCAAACGAAGAGAAGCAAAAGTGGGGAAGAATCTTGAACACGAGGACACTGGAAAAAATTTCCTTAACAAATATGAATGGCTTCTGCTCTAAGATCAAGAGTAGACAAATGGGATCTCATAAAACTGCAAAGATTCTGTAAGGCAAAGGACACTGTGGTTAGGACAAAACACCAATCAACAGATTGGGAAAAGACCTTTACTAATCCTACAACTGATAAAGGGCTAATATCCAAAATATACAAAGAACTCATGAAGTTGGACTGCAGGGAGACTAATAAACCTATTAAAAATTGAGGTTCAGAGCTGAACAAGAATTCATAGCTGAGGAATAGGGAATGGCTGAGAAGCACCAAAAGAAATGTTCAACATCTTTAGTTATAAGGGAAATGCAAATCAAAACAACACTGATATTTCACCTCACACCAGTCTGAAGGCCTAAGATCAAACACTCAGTTGACAGAAGATGTTTGTGTAGATGTGAGAAAGAGGAACACTCCTCCATTGTTGGTGAGATTGCAGACTGGTACAACCATTCTGGATATCAGTCTGGAGGTTCCTCAGAAAATTAGACATTGCACTAGCTGAGGACCCAGCTGTACCTCTCTTGCACATATACCCAAAAGATGCTCCAACATACAACAAGGCACATGCTCCAGTATGTTCATAGCAGCCTTATTTATAATAGTCAGAAAATGAAAAGATCCCAGATGCCCTTCAACAGAGTAATGGAAACAGAAAGTGTGGTACATCTACACAATGGAGTACTACAGTGATATCAAAAACAATGACTTCATGAAATTCATAGGCAAATAGAATGAACTAGAAAATATCACCCTGAGTGAGTTAACACAATATAAAACACACACATGGTATGCACTCATTGACAAGTGGATATTACCCCAAATGCTCGAATTCCCCAAGATTCACAGAACAAATCAAATTCAGGAAGGATGACCAAAGTGTTGATGCTTCACTCCTTCCTTTAAAGGAGAAGAAGAATCACTATTGAAGGGATGGGGAAGCAAAGTTTACCGCAGAGCCTGGAGGAATGGCCATTCAGAGTCTACCCCACATGTGACCTATACATATACAGCCTTCAAACTAGATAACGTGGATGAAGCTAAGAGGTGTAGGCTGATAGGAACTAGATATAGATGTCCCCTGAGAGGCACAGCCAGAGCATGTCAAATACAGTGGCGAATGCTAGCAACAAACCATTGAACTGAGAACTGGACCTCAGTTGGAGGAATTACAGAAAGATTGAAAGAGCTGAAGGGACTTGCAACCCCATAAGGACAACCATGCCTGCCAAGCAGAGATCCCAGAGACTAAACCACTACCCAAACACTATACAGGGACTGTGCCATGGCTCCATCTGCATGTGTATCAGAGGATGGTCTTCTTGGGCACAAATGGAATGAGCAGCCCTTGGTCCTGCCTAGGCTGGGAAAGTGGATGGATGGTGAAGGGAACACCTTATAGAAGAGGGGGAGGGCGATGGTATTCAGACTTATTTCTGGAAAACAAGGAAGGAATAACATTTGAATTCAAAATGAAAAATATCCAATTAAAATTCAACAACAACAAAATGGTGTTTAGAGCTTCAAATAAAAAAAGCCACAATCAGGAAACAGAATTGTATGCCTCTGGTTTTCTTCAAATATGCTCAGGGCCCAGGTAGGTTCTGGGCCCAGGCTGAACCAAGCAGGTTCCTGCCGCTGACTGCTCCTCTATTCCTGTTTCCAGAGGCATCATGCAGATTAATATTGGGCCAGAGATGTGGGAAGAGCTGGGCAGAAGTGGCTTTCTGTTCTGTGGCATCAGGATTATCTGCATTCCTGGGTGTTCAGCATTTTCTGCCCCGGGATTTGGGTGCAGGCTTCCCGATTGCTTTAAAGTCCCTTATGCCACGTTTATATGTCCTGGGAGATATTACAGAGAAATTAATGTTTATCCCATTAATTTGTTCAACACTCTCATCGACAGAGTATAATTTAGAGGTAACTATATATTTGACAGCAAGCATACACAGTGGGTAATATATGCAATATGAAGTTGAAATTCACAGAGTTTGGAACACAGTGAACAGTGACTGTATAATTGCCTTTGAATCTCAGTCTGACTGGGAAGTGATTTTGATGCCCAGTCCCCATGAGAATGCAGAGATCCATCCCTCCCTGATAGCTGTGGGACTTCAGATGTTGACACTAGTGATCAATAAAGAAGGTTCTTAAGAGTGAAGAGTTTGAGATTACTCTTTTTTTCACCAGGATACATCCAATTTACTTGATAGTAACCAGATGCAGGTAGTCAATATATACAGTCTATATCATAATCAAAATAGAAAACCAAATGAACAAAACAACAACACATAAATAACAAAACTTCAAATGAATAGGAGGAAAACCAAATAACCAAAATAATCAAAACTCAGCCACACTTTAAATAGAGGAGCTGCGCTAAGCATTTTTTGCTGCTCCTTCTGCAGAATAGATTTATAGCCTGTGTCTTTCCTTGGAGACACAGTAGACAAGCAGTTACTGGTGGTAATAATCTTTCCAAGAGGAGTGGAAGTAGGTCTGTTTTGTTGGAGTGGGGGTATTAAGGACAAAGCCATCCAATACTGAGTAGAAATGATATTACAGACTTTGTCTCAAAGTCTTTCCAATGTTGTGAACTGATCTCCATGAAAATCTTCTGCATGACCCATCAGGACAAGTACAAATTTACACATCCACAGTCTTTCTGGATGACCAGCAGCTCTTGATTGATGTGCATCCACACTTATCTGAGTCCCTCCAAAAGTGTACACTTGCTGGAGGGAGGGGAGGTGAAAGTACGGCCTATTCAATCCAAAGAAATCAAACTAAAGGAGGAAAATGCAGTCCACAATTGCTATGGACATTACAGATGAGACGCAATAGTGGTGTATTTGCTGTGCACACTTAGTTCTCCTCCTGTAGCACTTCTCTCCATGGGAGATCTTGCTCTGGTCTGTGTCTTGTTCGAGTTTCTCCTGGAGAATTTCAGACCTAGCAGAGCAAGGGAAAAAGGTTTAGTGAGGGGTTGTCAATTCAGCTCTCCCTCTTACATCAGCTCTATTCAGTTGGACAATCCAGCATGACCTGTCAGCTGAGGTCAGTCCCTGCATCCCCAGGTTTCATAGAGTACCTGGGCTTGGATATATATCTCAGCTTTTAAAACTGCTAGAATTTGAACTGTGGACCATACACTGTATTGGAATTTAGAGAAAAAATGAGCGTATTTTTCCACTGGTCCAGATATATTATGTTGAGTAATAACATTGTAGCTATGTCTGAATCTGAGTTCAAAAGAGGGATGAGCAACCTAGAATACCATGTGGATTCCTTCTGGAGAACATAACTAGAATTGAGGTAAAAGTTCTGATTATGTTTGCAGTGAAGGAACCTGCCTAGGTTCCATTTTAAGCACTGTACCTGCAAATGCACAGAGAAGACATCTCACATCAAATCCATGGGAATTGCATAGATCCTGTAATCACTGAGAATGTGCTCCATGCAAATCTTCCCAGTGCACACACGGACATTAAAGGTGATTGTGATGTAGAAACAGAACAGCACCCCTGTAAGTCTATGGCTAGTGCAAGGCAGTTAGTGAGAGGACAGAAGAGAAAATGTCCTCAGATCTTTCCAGAGAGATCACAGGAAGAAAGGAGTAGAACATAGCAAGAAATCCAGAGGATCATATATATTGTTTCATGGGCAAAATTCATATGAACTGTACCAGAACAATACTCTGAGTAGCTCTTTAGCTGCCTGAGGCTGAAATCCATGTAGGTGGTCATTCACCCAAAACAGGTACTTATATAGGGAAAGGATATACAAATGGTTTCTTCCAGCCTGTGTTCCTACCTGAACATTAATGCTTAAAGTAAAGACTCCCCAGTATACGCTGGAGGCATAAAAACAAATGTTGAGTGGGATATGTACATAGTGAATAGAGCCTATAGATAGCTCAGTCAGTGTTGTGCTGTCCTCTCATAAACTGACATAGACTCAGGGTTCTTTCCCTATTACCAATCTTGCTTTGCAAGTTCCCAGGGCTGTGTAGAGCAGTCTTGTTCCCCAGCAAAGGATCATATGTTGGTGGTAGACTAGACTCTTGTTCTTGTTCACTGTTTCAGACTTTCCCCAAAGTGTGCAGCTTCTTCTAATCTGAGCTGTCTTTACCATAGCCTGAGTGACTTCATGCCCAAAGCTAGAATCATAGGAAATCTCCATAACCAGGATCCAAATCAACAATTTTTCTCCCCGTAATGTGATTGTGCCACAGATATTTTGAGTAAGTGCGTAAAAGCTTGCATGGATTTTCTCAGACTGAATCAGAATCTATGGAAGGGCTCCACCCTATGGTACACTTTTACTCCTTGGCTGATGGACCTCTGGATAGATTCTCCTTCAGGGCTACTCTGGGACCACTACAACACTGATGTGCCCTAGTTGCAATGGCAACACCTACTCCTTGTTGTGGAATCACTGGGTTAACTAAACCTTATGTTCCACTTTCTGAACATGGTTTCTCATAGGGCTACCTGTTCTTACACTCCCAGACCCATCTGAAATTCATCATTTCTCCTAACTCCATTGAGGCTGAAATTAACTGAGAGAAAATGATGTTGATTGACAGCACTTGCAGAATGCTACACAGATAACATAGGGGAGAGCTTTAGATTATCTGTGCACCTAAAGGGGCTCCTGACACTGCACTGTTCTTGCACCACAGCATAGCTATGGGACTTTTGCTGGATGACAATACAATTCCAAGCAACTCAAACTCTCAGTGAATATAATCCAAGCCAAACTCCCAGGGGAAGTTGTAGTGTGCATAGGTAGCTGGAAAGAAATGGTAGCAGGCAATGTGGAAAGCAACCTTGGAGAAGACACAGTGAGTGACACAACCTTCCAGTGGGCTTTCACAATTCACAAAGAATAGAGAAGCCGCATAAACTCATGGATTTTATAGAGAAGCCTAGCACTTACCGCCCTGTACTCCTTTCCTTTGATGTGCTCCAAAGGATTTCAATGCAGATCAGTAGTTTTGCCCCTAATCACTTGAAAATCTAACTTTACAGGTGTTTTTGTGTCCTCTTTTTGGGGGGTTGCACTTCTACAGGACTTTATTTTCCTGCTTCTACACCATAACTAAAAGGGACCTGCAAGCTCCAGGCCTGTACCATTTGTTACCACTGTGAAAAACGACTCACTTGAACATATTTCCCACTCCTCCCCCAGTCTTCACGAGATAATTCTGTTACGGTATTTTTGAAAACAGAATAAATTAATACCTTAAGTGTCCTTTTGCTGTACAGAGCTGGATGGAGATGCCAAATGACTGGGCAGCTGTATTTCATGTTTCATGGATGTAAAGTGAACTCTTTCGTAATGAGTACTTTTCTCATGAAACTTGGAAATAGAGGGAAACACATTCACTACTGCAAACACAAACACACATAAACACACAGAAAAACACAGATACTCACTTGCACGCACAAATGAAAACTTTGATCTTGTGCAGCACATTTCCTGTTGAGTGAGGATTTAGTGGGAGCTATGCTGTGTACAAGTCTCTTAGACTCAAGCAGGCTGTGCTGCCCTGGCCTGTACTCATTTCCACTTCAGGAAACCTTTCTATGCAGATACTTGCTGGTCCTACAAGTAAGTGACATGTTCTGCACAGATAGCCTAAACAACACAACATCAAATTCCCAAGAGAGAAATTTCTAGGAAAAGATACCATCAAGCGCTATGCTGACTCATCATAGACCCCTCACTAAAACTACCCTGTTTCCTTCATAGAAGACTTTGGAAGCATCAGAGAAGACAGTGTCTCATGGTCATTTACCAGGAACTTTTCATCACATTAGAGTTCATGTGATATTAAAACAACCTCAATGTCAGTCAGAAGGAGGCTAAAGAAATAACATACCCTGACTTTTCTGAAATGCAGCACTGTGTACAGTATTGAGAGGGAATCTATCCTTAAAGAATGCCATGCCCATGATATAGTCAGCAAAGCAATGTCAGCAGAGGGATGCACTCTAGGATTCCATGCAAGATCATGGTGAAGCCAATAAGACAATCCAGAATCTTCCCGGGGGATACCTCTGTTCAGGTAAAGTGAAGAAATCTAATCCTTATTTTGAAAATAGTTAATGTTTTAAGAATGTGTTGAGACAAATAAGAGACAGGGCTGTACCTGGAACTGGACCGGTGATGCAAAGACTGCTAGCCAGCACAAAACAGGAAGCTTCATGTTTGTTGAGAGACCTAGGCTTAAAGGACGAAGTTGGATAATGACTGGACAAAATTGCTTGTCATTAACTGGCCTCCCCGCATGCTTCCTAAGAGGCAGGTCAGCACAGCAATGCAACTTTCTTGGTGAGAATTGGGGGTATATACGGATAACTTTGTTCTTGAAGTCTCAAATCTCTCATGCCAACCCTCAGCCTTTGAGAAACCTTTTCCACATCCTTGGTCGTCTATCCAGCTTCAGATTGTAAGGCCCACATATGAACTCTCCAGGAGCACTCACATAAGACAGGACTGACATGCTGCTCCTCAGGCTCTGTAGTTACCCAAGATCTATGAAGCATGAAGACACCATCTTCATATACAGGGAGAAGAGGGGAGGAAGAACAAAAGCCACCACAAATGACAATGAGAACCGGTTCTTTGCCATTTCCACCAGCCTCTCCTCCTTGAAAACTACTTACTTCCTGGAGTCTCACAAGATTCCTGTAAAGAAAATGAGCTCCAGGCTTTTGCTTCATCTCTCAAAGCCCTGTTCTAGTCTAAAGAGGGGCTCCCACATAGCACCCTCCACACATAATGGCATGTAGTGCTCTGCTGTGTGATCAACCTATCTCCCTTAATAAACTGCAGATTCTCGAAGAGCAAGAGCATTTGCTTTCCAAACATGCAGTTTCCTGAAGAGGGGCTATCTCCACAGAAAGCCTTGTAAACCATCACATGAATGAACACTTGGATGAGACAGAAGACAGTACATGGATCAGCCAATAGACAGTTTGTCTATGTTTATGGTAAGACATGAGGACCACCTGACCCTGAGGCCTAATCCTACCTGCTGTTGCTTTGCACTGGGGACACAGATGTTCATTCCGGCCTCTTCACAGAGCCTCTTTGCCTCCACAGAGGATGCTGGCTGTTCAGTCTGCTCCACCAGCAGTTCTCTCTTCTCATTCAGCAAAATCTGTATATTGTTCTTCAATTGAGCTTGTTCACGCAGGAGCTGGGAGTGCCTGATGCTGAACCACAAACAAAAAATGGTAAACCCAGCCAGCTTCTATTTGCCTGTCACTCTTGCAAGTCCAATCATCCCTTCAAGGGTCCTCATCCGCAGACATCCCCAGAATAGAGCCACACTATACAAGTTAGCACCAATTAGAGGAGGTCAAATCCAGAATCCACATTCAACATGAATCAAAGTACTTCTGAAAATCCTGACACTGAGACGGTTTATATAAATCCAGGAAGAAGAAATGGTCCATATGGGTGCTTATATGTCCATGATATGCTAAAACCATCTCACGTAGTGGGTAAATCCCCTCTGAGGGGTAATTGAAGTCCCAATAGCTATACAATCTTTCCATGTGTTTCTCATGGATCACAGATCTTTAAATCTTCTGTCAGAGTCCTAGAGATTCAGAGTTGATTGATATTCCCATCACGGTACAAAACTTTCTATCTAGAGGATCCTTAATGGGGAAAATACCAATTGGAGGGTCTTTACACCCTTCACATGTAGGACAACTGAGTCCAAGAGCTACAAACATAAGACCCTTGCCAGGAGGCAGGCTTCGTGTTAAAAGTCAGACACTACAGAACCAGAGCCCTGACTTTGGTCAATGTCATACAGGACAGGAGCATTCCCTGCCTAGTGCTGGGTTCTCATCTCTGTCAGCGACTCACCGGTAGGAACTGTTCACTTGTATGAGCTCCTTGTACCTCTCCATGGCCTCACTTATTGAACTGGTCATCATTTGCATAGCCATCATTCTCATCTCATGTTCGGATTGAAGTATTGGCAATTCGACATCCAGCCTGTTGTGGGGCATGGCCCAAGGAAAAAAATAACCATCTGAACTCAGGATTTCAGAATTAAGTGAATTGTAAATTAAAAAAACCCAATAAAAAATTGAAATTTAAGAAATGTGGGGAGAGAGAAGAATGTGGCAAACACAAAGACCAGAGCAAAAACACAACAGTGAGACTCCAACAACAATTCTTTCAAGGAAATATTTCTACGCAAATCAGCAAAGAGTTATTTTGAAATATGGACATTTCCTAAGACTGTGGAGATATGGTTCCCCCAAGACCATCTGTACTGCAGTGGCTTGGGTCTAACAGATAGTTGTGATGATATTTCTTTTGTTTTGAAAACAGGGATTCTCAAACCTTGTTTCCTATTGTTCCATGAATTCCCAGAGGGAATAACTACTTTGACAGTGTAGAGGATTTGTAACCCCTCCTTCCCTCAGGAGGGTCCTATCTACCACCTAAGTAAATACAGGGTGCAAAGTGCTCTGTTGATCCATGTGGGCATCCCCACTATCATGACCTGCAAACTATCCATCAGACATATCCTAAGATCCCATGAAACTCCCCAGACTCCCTGACCGAGAGCTTAATACCCACAAACACTTTCACATACTTACATACCAATCAATATACAAACACAAGCAGAATCCCAACTACATGCATGGAGGTGCCATAGAATCAGTGTATAATGAAAAAAATAAGAGGAAAAGAGTGAAGATGTGCAGGCATTTCATTCCCTCACTTACAGGCAGCAAGTGTGACCAGGTACTTTTAGCTGTTGACAGAAACAACGATAATCCAAGGAGCTCAGGGTCAAGTACAAAAGAGGTTGACCCTAAACACACAGGACCTAGTTTGTCTCACAAGCAAATGTCTTCCAAATCTCCTAAAATCCAGGATGAGAGGTAAACCTCTCTTGTGCTAAGAGGAAATCTTGGGTTAGCAGAGAGAGAGCACAAGACAGTGAACAGGTTACTGGCCATAATGACTACCTGTGGTCCCAATCATCATAGATATAAAGGTCCAGGATTTGATAAAGTTCATCCCTCTCGAATTGACACTTCTGCATTTCAAATTTGAGTTCTTCCAGTTCCTTTAGACGCTCCTCTTGCTTACTGACATTTTGGGATGGTGCCTTCCTACCAAAACCTGTAGATAGATAAACCCTAGTGAATTTGCATATTTGATGGCCCATGGGCAGAAAAGATCATTCTGAATCCCAAAAGGAGGTGAGGAAGGGGAAATGGTAAAGACTGGGTGAATCCCTTAAAGAGCAGAAAAGCTTTCTTAAAGGTGGATTCTTAAGCTATGTCCCTCTTCCCAACCTCTAATGCCATACACGTGCCACATTCACTATTACAGGACCCCTCACCCTGAATAGTATAACGTGACTGATACATAAACATCTGGGATGTTGTTATCTCATATCAGATGTGTTTCAGTTAATCCTGGAGTTCATACTGCTTAGCACCATCAGGCTCTAATCATGTGTGTTCCACCCAAAGTGTCTGAGAACTCAATTCATGACTAGGGGTGCATCCTTCCTTGTTCTCACCATCAGAGACTTATGTAACCTACAGTAATCTAGAGGATGAAATGCTTCAACTCCCAACCATGGATGGTCACATTTTTAATCTCACAGTGCCTCCTCCTGCCATTCATTGACACTCACATTTAAAAAGCTTCCAGAAAAGAAACTGAAGGCTTACCACTTTCTGGCTTTCTCTCAAATTAAAGATCAGGAACTCCTGACTCTTGGTTTGCCTTTGAGAAATCCCAAGGCTCCTGCTTGTAAGGCCTAATCTTAGAAGGCACATCTCAAACCTACCTCCTTGAGGATGTTCCCCAACTCTGCCCAGGACTCACCAAGCCTTCCCCAGAATGATTTCCATCCTTCCAAGGAAGATGAGAGGAGGTCATCTTCCTTCAGCCTTGGTGTGGTCTCTCCTTGATCAACACTTTCCTTCTGAAATAGCCTAAGCGGCTGGCGAAACATGCCTGTTTGTGAACCCAAAGGGAACTGAAGGAATATCCCAAAGGCAGTTGGTGTAACCACAACACTGGTGACATCACAGAAGATTCTAGGGATCTCTTAGATACAATAGATTGTCCAGTGAAGGGCTTACTGATGATGCCACTGGGAAGTTCTATGACCTACCTGCTGACTAGCTCTCCAAAAATTGATCAATTTCTGTGCGGACCCTTTCCTCCAGTCTCTCATACATCACTGGGAATACCATTTGGCAACCTCTATTGCTAAGCTAGATGTTTCTCTGTGCATCATTAGAAGTCAACAATGCTTTTGCTGGGGAGGGTTGCTTACAACCTGAATGAGAGAACAGATTTTTCTTAGCACCCAAATCTCTAGGGACCAAGAAACAGGGAGTTTTTTCTTAAAAGTAAATCTACTACTCGAGACAATGCATGTGACACACATTTCGATTCCTAAGGTTTTCCTTTTTATGGAGGCCAATACGTTTCTTCTAGACCTCTGAGTATATAAAACCTGTAAATATTTGCTAACTGTGCAGTCCTTGACAGTTGACATTGTTTTTATTTACATATCCATGTATTTCACAAAATCAATGGTCTATTATCTTATTTTTAGAATAAAAACATGTGGTGTGTGTGAGATATGTATGAGGTGTTTATGAAGATTGTGTGTGTGCGTAACAGGAGAGTGCATGTGGTGTGTGTGAGATATGTATGAGGTGTGTATGAAGACTGTGTGTGTGCGTGAAAGGAGAGTGCATGTGGTGTGTGTGAGATATGTATGAGGTGTGTATGAAGATTGTGTGTGTGCATGACAGGAGAGTACATGTGATGTGTGTGAGATATGTGTGAGGTGTGTATGAAGAGTGTGTGTGTGTGTGTGACAGGAGAGTGCATGTGGTGTGTGTGAGATAAGTGTGAGGTGTGTATGAAGACTGTGTGTGTGCGTGACAGGAGAGTGCATGTGGTGTGTGTGAGATATGTATGAGGTGTGTATGAAGACTGTGTATGTGTGCGTGACAGGGGGGCATGTGGTGTGTGTGAGATATGTATGAGGTGTGTATGAAGGGTGTGTGTGTGCATGACAGGAGAGTGCATGTGATGTGTGTGAGATATGTATGAGGTGTGTATGAAGAGTGTGTGTGTGAGTGAAAGGAGAGTGCATGTGGTGTGTGTGAGATATGTATGAGGTGTGTATGAAGATTGTGTGTGAGAATGAAAGGGTAATGAGCAGACATGTGCATGATTGTGGGAGTTTGAGAAAAGAAAACTGGAATAAAAAAGCAGAGTGCACAAAAGAATGCAGAGTCTGTGCAGCCTCAAGCTGAGAGAGAAGGAGAGAGAGAGAGAGAGAGAGAGAGAGAGAGAGAGAGAGAGAGCAAACAACATAGCTCTCTTGTTTATGCCTGTTTTCCTGATTTGAAAGTAAATATTGACACCGCCGGAACCTGAAGGAAACAGACCAGATAAACAGTTCTCTGCACCCAAATCCCGTGGGAGGGAGAGCTAAACCTTCAGAGAGGCAGACAAGCCTGGGAAACCAGAAGAGACTGCTCCCTGCACACACATCTCAGACGCCAGAGGAAAAAGCCAAAGACCATCTGGAACCCTGGTGCACTGAAGCTCCCGGAAGGGGCGGCAAAGGTCTTCCTGGTTGCTGCCGCTGCAGAGAGCCCCTGGGCAGCACCCCACGAGCGAACTTGAGCCTCAGGACCACAGGTAAGACCAAATTTTCTGCTGCAAGAAAGCTGCCTGGTGAACTCAAGACACAGGCCCACAGGAACAGCTGAAGACCTGTAGAGAGGAAAAACTACACGCCCGAAAGCAGAATACTCTGTCCCCATAACTGACTGAAAGAGAGGAAAACAGGTCTACAGCACTCCTGACACACAGGCTTATAGGACAATCTAGCCACTGTCAGAAATAGCAGAACAAAGTAACACTAGAGATAATCTGATGGCGAGAGGCAAGCGCAGGAACCCAAGCAACAGAAACCAAGACTACATGGCACCATCGGAGCCCAATTCTCCCATCAAAACAAACATGGAATATCCAAACACACCAGAAAAGCAAGATCTAGTTTCAAAATCATTTTTGATCATGATGCTGGAGGACTTCAAGAAAGACGTGAAGAACTCCCTTAGAGAACAAGTAGAAGCCTACAGAGAGGAATCGCAAAAATGCCTGAAAGAATTCCAGGAAAACATAAATAAACAAGCAGAAGCCCATAGAGAGGAGACACAAAAATCCCTGAAAGAATTCCAGGAAAACACAATCAAACAGTTGAAGGAATTGAGGATGGAAATAGAAGCAATCAAGAAAGAACACAGGGAAACAGCCCTGGATATAGAAAACCAAAAGAAGAGACAAGGAGCTGTAGATACAAGCTTCACCAACAGAATACAAGAGATGGAAGAGAGAATCTCAGGAGCAGAAGATTCCATAGAGATCATTGACTCAACTGTCAAGGATAATGTAAAGCGGAAAAAGCTACTGGTCTAAAACATACAGGAAATCCAGGACTCAATGAGAAGATCAAACCTAAGGATAATAGGTATAGAAGAGAGTGAAGACTCCCAGCTCAAAGGACCAGTAAATATCTTCAACAAAATCATAGAAGAAAACTTCCCTAACCTAAAAAAAGAGATACCCATAGACATACAAGAAGCCTACAGAACTCCAAATAGATTGGACCAGAAAAGAAACACCTCCCGTCACATAATTGTCAAAACACCAAACACACAAAATAAAGAAAGAATATTAAAAACAGTAAGGGAAAAAGGTCAAGTAACATATAAAGGCAGACCTATCAGAATCACACCAGACTTCTCGCCAGAAACTATGAAGGCCAGAAGATCCTGGACTGATGTCATACAGACCCTAAGAGAACACAAATGCCAGCCCAGGTTACTGTATCCAGCAAAACTCTCAATAAACATTGATGGAGAAACCAAGATATTCCATGACAAAACCAAATTTACACAATATCTTTCTACAAATCCAGCACTACAAAGGATAATAAATGGTAAAGCCCAACATAAGGAGGCAAGCTATACCCTAGAAGAAGCAAGAAACTAATCGTCTTGGCAACAAAACAAAGAGAATGAAAGCACACAAACATAACCTTACATCCAAATATGAATATAACGGGAAGCAATAATCACTATTCCTTAATATCTCTCAATATCAATGGCCTCAACTCCCCAATAAAAAGACATAGATTAACAAACTGTATACGCAATGAGGACCCTGCATTCTGCTGCCTACAGGAAACACACCTCAGAGACAAAGACAGACACTACCTCAGAGTGAAAGGCTGGAAAACAACTTTCCAAGCAAATGGTCAGAAGAAGCAAGCGGGAGTAGCCATTCTAATATCAAATAAAATCAATTTCCAACTAAAAGTCATCAAAAAAGATAAGGAAGGACACTTCATATTCATCAAAGGAAAAATCCACCAAGATGAACTCTCAATCCTAAATATCTATGCCCCAAATACAAGGGCACCTACATACGTAAAAGAAACCTTACTAAAGCTCAAAACACACATTGCACCTCACACAATAATAGTGGGAGATTTCAACACCCCACTCTCATCAATGGACAGATCATGGAAACAGAAATTAAACAGTGATGTCGACAGACTAAGAGAAGTCATGAGCCAAATGGACTTAACGGATATTTATAGAACATTCTATCCTAAAGCAAAAGGATATACCTTCTTCTCAGCTCCTCATGGCACTTTCTCCAAAATTGACCATATAATTGGTCAAAAAACGGGCCTCAACAGGTACAGAAAGATAGAAATAATCCCATGCGTGCTATCGGACCACCAAGGCCTAAAACTGGTCTTCAATAACAATAAGGGAAGAATGCCCACATATACGTGGAAATTGAACAATGCTCTACTCAATGATAACCTGGTCAAGGAAGAAATAAAGAAAGAAATTAAAAACTTTTTAGAATTTAATGAAAATGAAGGTACAACATACCCAAACTTATGGAACACAATGAAAGCTGTGCTAAGAGGAAAACTCATAGCTCTGAGTGCCTGCAGAAAGAAACAGGAAAGAGCATATGTCAGCAGCTTGACAGCACACCTAAAAGCTCTAGAACAAAAAGAAGCAAATACACCCAGGAGGAGTAGAAGGCAGGAAATAATCAAACTCAGAGCTGAAATCAACCAAGTAGAAACAAAAAGGACCATAGAAAGAATCAACAAAACCAAAAGCTGGTTCTTTGAGAAAATCAACAAGATAGATAAACCCTTAGCCAGACTAACGAGAGGACACAGAGAGTGCGTCCAAATTAACAAAATCAGAAATGAAAAGGGAGACATAACTACAGATTCAGAGGAAATTCAAAAAATCATCAGATCTACTATAAAAACCTATATTCAACAAAACTTGAAAATCTTCAGGAAATGGACAATTTCCTAGACAGATACCAGGTATCGAAGTTAAATCAGGAACAGATAAACCAGTTAAACAACCCCATAACTCCTAAGGAAATAGAAGCAGTCATTAAAGGTCTCCCAACCAAAAAGAGCCCAGGTCCAGACGGGTTTAGTGCAGAATTCTATCAAACCTTCATAGAAGACCTCATACCAATATTATCCAAACTATTCCACAAAATTGAAACAGATGGAGCACTACCGAATTCCTTCTACGAAGCCACAATTACTCTTATACCTAAACCACACAAAGACACAACAAAGAAAGAGAACTTCAGACCAATTTCCCTTATGAATATCGACGCAAAAATACTCAATAAAATTCTGGCAAACCGAATTCAAGAGCACATCAAAACAATCATCCACCATGATCAAGTAGGCTTCATCCCAGGCATGCAGGGATGGTTTAATATACGGAAAACCATCAACGTGATCCATTATATAAACAAACTGAAAGAACAGAACCACATGATCATTTCATTAGATGCTGAGAAAGCATTTGACAAAATTCAACACCCCTTCATGATAAAAGTCCTGGAAAGAATAGGAATTCAAGGCCCATACCTAAACATAGTAAAAGCCATATACAGCAAACCAGTTGCTAACATTAAACTAAATGGAGAGAAACTTGAAGCAATCCCACTAAAATCCGGGACTAGACAAGGCTGCCCACTCTCTCCCTACTTATTCAATATAGTTCTTGAAGTTCTAGCCAGAGCAATCAGACAACAAAAGGAGATCAAGGGGATACAGATCGGAAAAGAAGAGGTCAAAATATCACTATTTGCAGATGACATGATAGTATATTTAAGTGATCCCAAAAGTTCCACCAGAGAACTACTAAAGCTGATAAACAACTTCAGCAAAGTGGCTGGGTATAAAATTAACTCAAATAAATCAGTTGCCTTCCTCTATACAAAAGAGAAACAAGCCGAAAAGAAATTAGGGAAACGACACCCTTCATAATAGACCCAAATAATATAAAGTACCTCGGTGTGACTTTAACCAAGCAAGTAAAAGATCTGTACAATAAGAACTTCAAGACACTGAGGAAAGAAATTGAAGAAGACCTCAGAAGATGGAAAGATCTCCCATGTTCATGGATTGGCAGGATTAATATAGTAAAAATGGCCATTTTACCAAAAGCAATCTACAGATTCAATGCAATCCCCATCAAAATACCAATCCAATTCTTCAAAGAGTTAGACAGAACAATTTGCAAATTCATCTGGAATAACAAAAAACCCAGGATAGCTAAAGCTATCCTCAACAATAAATAGGCGTCAGGGGGAATCACTATCCCTGAACTCAAGCACTATTACAGAGCAATAGTGATAAAAACTGCATGGTATTGGTACAGAGACAGACAGATAGACCAATGGAATAGAATTGAAGACCCAGAAATGAACGCACACACCTATGGTCACTTGATTTTTGACAAAGGAGCCAAAACCATCCAATGGAAAAAAGATAGCATTTTCAGCAAATGGTGCTGGTTCAACTGGAGGGCAACATGTAGAAGAATGCAGATCGATCCATCCTTATCACCCTGTACAAAGCTTAAGTCCAAGTGGATCAAGGACCTCCACATCAAACCAGACACACTCAAACTAATAGAAGAAAAACTAGGGAAGCATCTGGAACACATGGGCACTGGAAAAAATTTCCTGAACAAAACACCAATGGCTTATGCCCTAAGATCAAGAATCGACAAATGGGATCTCATAAAACTGCAAAGCTTCTGTAAGGCAAAGGACACTGTGGTTAGGACAAAACGGCAACCAACAGATTGGGAAAAGATCTTTACCAATCCTACAACAGATAGAGGCCTTATATCCAAAATATACAAAGAACTCAAGAAGTTAGACCGCAGGGAAACAAATTACCCTATTAAAAAATGGGGTTCAGAGCTAAACAAAGAATTCACAGCTGAGGAATGCTGAATGGCTGAGAAACACCTAAAGAAATGTTCAACATCTTTAGTCATAAGGGAAATGCAAATCAAAACAACCCTGAGATTTCACCTCACACCAGTGAGAATGGCTAAGATCAAAAACTCAGGTGACAGCAGATGCTGGCGAGGATGTGGAGAAAGAGGAACACTCCTCCATTGTTGGTGGGATTGCAGACTGGTACAACCATTCTGGAAATCAGTCTGGAGGTTCCTCAGAAAATTGGACATTGAACTGCCTGAGGATCCAGCTATACCTCTCTTGGGCATATACCCAAAAGATTCCTCAACATACAAAAGAGACACGTGCTCCACTATGTTCATCGCAGCCTTATTTATAATAGCCAGAAGCTGGAAAGAACCCAGATGCCCTTCAACAGAGGAATGGATTCAGAAAATGTGGTACATCTACACAATGGAATATTACTCAGCTATCAAAAACAACGAGTTTATGAAATTCGTAGGCAAATGGTTGGAACTGGAAAATATCATCCTGAGTGATCTAACCCATTCACAGAAAGACATACATGGTATGCACTCATTGATAAGTGGCTATTAGCCCAAATGCTTGAATTACCCTAGATCCCTAGAACAAACGAAACTCAAGACGGATGATCAAAATGTGAATGCTTCACTCCTTCTTTAAATGAGGAAAAAGAATACCCTTGGCAGGGAAGAGAGAGGCAAAGATTAAAACAGAGACTGAAGGAACACCCATTCAGAGCCTGCCCCACATATGACCCATACATATACAGCCACCCAATTAGATAAGATGGACGAAGCAAAGAAGTGCAGGCCTACAGGAACCGGATGTAGATCGCTCCTGAGAGACACAGCCAGAATACAGCAAATACAGAGGCGAATGCCAGCACAAACCACTGAACTGAGAATAGGACCCCGTTGAAGGAATCAGAGAAAGAACTGGAAGAGCTTGAAGGGGCTCGAGACCCCAAAAGTACAACAATGTCAAGCAACCAGAGCTTCCAGGGACTAAGCCACTACCTAAAGACTATACATGGACTGACCCTGGACTCTGACCCCATAGGTAGCAATGAATATCCTAGTAAGAGTACCAGTGGAAGGGGAAGCCCTGGGTCCTGCTAAGACTGAACCCCCAGTGAACTAGACTATGGGGGGAGGGTGGCAATGGGTGGAGGGTTGGGAGGGGAACACCCATAAGGAAAGGAAGGGGGTAGGGGGATGTTTGCCCGGAAACGGGGAAAGGGAATAACACTTGAAATGTATATAAGAAATACTCAAGTTAATTAAAAAAAAACCTCATATGCTTTTAACCTCAGACCATTTTTTATTTTCTGCAGTGTATACTTAACCCCTAGGACATAACGGGCAAATGCTTGGCACCCATTAAACAGTCTGTGGTCAAAAAAAAAAATAAAAGAAAGTAAATATTGTGTTCATCTGTGGTGTTGGTGGTAAGAATAAAATCCTTAACATGAATAACAGGACCATGCAGAGCATGGCTTTACATTCTATGTACAAATTGAATAGCTAGAGGGAATTACCAAAAAAACAATAAGAATCCTAACAACAATTACAGAAATAATGAAATGAAATAAAACAAAAACAAAAGCAAAAACAACAATACTTTGTGGGTGTTGTAATTTAAGGCACGTATTAATTTTGACCAGCTTTGTAGGTATTTCCAATAAAAAGCAAACAAACAAACAAACAAACAAACAGCCTTATTAAAAGTGCTGCAGGTGCAGGAGAGAAAGCTGGGAGACATCCTGTGCTGCTGCCCCCATGCTGTGATTCTGCAGCAACAACTTCCTTGGGAATAGGAACCTGTATGCAGTGGGATCCCTTTCTGGACCTGGCATTCCAAAATAGGGGATTCCCTAATCCCAAACCTTGGAATCCAGTTGACTTCAGGCCAGGAATGAAGTCATCCATCATTAGTGAAAGAGCAAGGGAAAAATTACATAGGAAAAAATATGTGCCTTAATCAGAAAAGATCCTCAACTTCTAAGGCCTCCACAATCTCCACCCCTCTCTTCTGAGCTGTGCATAGTAATGTTGTATAACTCCAGTTGGTAGGAAAAGGCAGAGTTCTTCCCAGAAAAGTCATACATGATTTTCACCCTGACATCTGTGAGGTGAGGAGGCATCGTATCACAGAGTCAGCACACCCGGGATAAGGACACAGAAGCCACAGATGACAATGCCAAATGGACTCCCTCCTGAACTTATGGACCCATTAAAATTGAGGTTTAGACTAACCTTAGGCCATTCCACTCCCTGCCCATCCACCTGATTTGTATGTTTGCTCTGAGTAAAAGATCAGCGTGTAGCCCCAAATATCCTCTGGATTGGACTTGGAAATTCAGGAAGAACGATATTGGAGAAGGGATGGCTATGAGGTTACAATGTGGTAACACAAGGTCCAGGTTGACGTTTGCTCCCTGATGTCCGATTTCACTGTCTTGTTATATTTGAGAAAGGGAGAATGTCCAACTTAATATATAAAAGGTACAGAAATTTATTATTTTATATATGCCCTGTAGTTGATCCCTATGTTTCAAGAAAAATGGAGTTTTTATTCATACACACCTCATACATATCTCACACACACGACATGCACTCTCCTTTCACGCACACACACAGTCTTCATACACACCTCATACATATCTCACACACACCACATGCACTCTCCTTTCACGCACACACACAGTCTTCACACCACCTCATACATATCTCACACACACCACATGCACTCTCCTGTCACTCACACACACAATCTTCATACACACCTCACATTCTCTCCTCATTCATTCTCACATGCTCTCCTCATGCTCTCTCCCTGGCTCTCACATTTGTTCTCAGACTCGCTCTCTCATTCGCTCCCTCATTCACTCTTCACGTTCTCTCTCCACTCACTCTTCACATGCTCTTCTCATGCTCTCTCATTCGCTCTCACATTTGTTCTTACATTAGCTCTGTCATTTACTCTCTCATTCACTCCCTCATGCTCTCTCTCATTTACTCTTCACATGTTCCGTAGCCTTTCTCTTGCCCCATTCCTTTATTAATAATCCAAAAGCAGGTAGAAAAAAGACATTGTGTAATCATTTCCAAATCAAATTCAGAGAATAACTACATCCCACCAAGAACTAAGAATTGCAATTGTTCCCCACAGTTTCAAGGGTTGCCTATCCCCATGCCAGTGGCCAAAATAATAATAATTGTAAACTTATCATTATTTAAACTTTAATTATTTACTTTTATACTTCAGAGGCCAAAGCTCTGAGATCAGCTAATTGCATTTTCCTGTGACACTCTAATGATAAATGACATAGGCAAAACTGCCAGGCAGTGGCCAGAAAGAATCAAGGTAACCCTTAGCTCATTAATTCAGCTAGCTTTCTGTTCCTTGCACACAATGACACTCATAAGAGTCCGACTATTTTGACTTAGTATTTTTTTGGTTCTTCTTTTTCGGACTTGGGGACCGAACCCAGGGCCTTGTGCTTCCTAGGCAAGCGCTCTACCACTGAGCTAAGTCCCCAACCCCTTAACTTAGTATTCTAGTATATGATTTAATATACTTTATACTTCCTTACCCAGGAATCACTCTCATATGTTATGTAAAACTTATTTCCTAACTTCAATAACCTTTTCCTTTATTAGGGTCCCAATGTTGTCTCTAATTCATTTTCTAATAATTTTTTAAAGTTTCTTTGCAAGTCAAACCTTAATCTGGAACTTCAATTGTGCAGTTATTACATCTTTTCCAAGATGAGAACACACAGTATCCACCTGGGCCACTAGGGCTGTGCTGTGCTGTGCCCCTATGCATCAATTTCCAATTGTCTAAGAATCATAACATCAAGGAACATCTAGTTTCACAGAATTCACCAGAGCAGAAGGAGAAAGAAGTAGGAAAGTCAGATATAATACAATAATTGTGCACACCAAGGCCAACTGATAGGCAGACACACACAAATGAAATTTATACAGCCGTTGTCCAGGTCTAAGGTATGGAGAAATGGAAACAACCAGTTTTTACAAAAAGCTACTGCGGGCTACTGAGATGTCTCCATTGTATGTTGTCCCAAGCATTAGCGAAAACTCAGACAACAAAGAGAGGTCCAAAGGATACAGATTGGAAAGGAAGAAGTCAAAATATCACTGTTTCAGAGGATAGGGTAGTACACATGGGACACCCCAAAAGTTACAACAGAGAACTCCTAAGCCTGATAAACAACTTCAGCAAAGTGGCTGGGTATAAAATTAACTCAAACAAATCAGTAGCCTTCCTCTACACAAAAGATAAACAAGCTGAGAAAGAAATTAGGGAAATGACACCTTTCATAATAGTCCCAAATCATATAAAAATACCTCAGTGTGACTTTTATCAAACAAGTGAAAGATCTGTGTGACAAGAATGCCAGTGTCTGAAGAAAGATATTGAAGAAGGTCTCAGAAAATGGAAAGATCTCCGATGTTCATGGCTTGGCAGTATGAAGATAGTAAAAATGGCCATTTTCCCAAAGTGACCTACAGTTGCAATGCAATTTCCATCAAAATTCGATTCCAATTCTTCATAGGGTTAGACAGAACAATTTGCAAATTCATTTGGAATAACAAGTAAGGCAGGATAGCTAAAAATATCCTCAACAATAAAAGGACTTCCCTGGGAATCACCATCCCTGAACTCAAGCAGTTTACAGATCATTAGTGATAAAACTGTATGGTATTGGTACAGAGACAGGAAGATAGACCAGTGGAATAGAATTGCAGATCCAGAAATGAACCCACACACCTATGGTCCCTTGATTTTTGACAAAAGAGACAAAAGCATCCAGTGGAAAAAGGATAGCATTTTTAGCAAAGGGTGCTGGTTCAAATGGAGGTCAGCATATGGAGTAGTACAAATCATCCCCTTCTTATTGCCCTGTGTAAAGCTTAAGTCCAGGTGGATCAAGGACCTCTACATCAAACCAGATCACTCAAACTAATAGAAGCAAAAGCGGGGAAGAATCTTGAACACATGGACACTGGAAAAAATTTCCTGAACAAAACACGAATGGCTTATGCTCTAAGATCAAGAATAGACAAATGGGACCTCATAAAGCTACAAAGCTTCTGTAAGACAAAGGACACTGTGGTTAGGACAAAACAGCAACCAACAAATTGGGAAAAAACCTTTACTAATCCTACAACTGATAGAGGGCTAATATCCAAAATATACAAAGAACTCATGAAGTTGGACTGCAGGGAGACTAATAACCCTATTGAAAATTGCAGTTCAGAGCTAAACAAAGAATTCATAGCTGAGGAATATGGAGTGGCTGAGAAGCACCAAAAGAAATGTTCAACATCTTTAGTTATAAGGGAAATGCAAATCAAAACAACCCTGAGATTCCACCTCACACTAGTCTGAATGGCTAAGATCAAACACTCAGGTGACTGAAGATGCTTTTGCAGATTTGAGAAAGAGGAACACTCCTCCATTGTTGGTGAGATTGCAGACTGGTACAACCATTCTGGATATCAGTCTGGAGGTTCCTCAGAAAATTAGACATTGCACTAGCTGAGGACAAAGCTATACCTCTCTTGCACATATACCCAAAAGATGCTCCAACATACAACAGGGCACATGCTCCACCATGTTCATAGCAGCCTTATTTATAATAGTCATAAAATGAAAAGATCCCAGATGCCCTTCAACAGAGGAATGGAAACAGAAATTGTGGTACATCTACACAATGGAGTACTACAGAGATATCAAAAACAATGACTTCATGAAATTCATAGGCAAAGAGAACGAACTAAAACATATCATCCTGAGTGAGTTAACCCAATGACAAAAACACACACATGGTTTGCACTCACTGATAAGTGGATATTAGGCCAAATGCTCAAATTCTCCAAGATTCACAGACCAAATGAAATTCAGGAAGGATGACCAAAATGCTGATTCTTCACTCCTTCCTTTAAAGGAGAAGAAGAATCCCTATTGAAGGGATAGGGATGCAAAGTTTAAAACAGAGCCTAGAGGAATGTCCATTCAGAGTCTACCCAACATGTGGCCTATACATATACAGCCTTCAAACTAGATAACGTGGATGAAGCTAAGAAGTGCAGGCTGATAGGAACTGGATATAGATGTCTCCTGAGATTCACAGCCAGATCATGTCAAATAGAGTGGCAAATGCTAGCAGCAAACCATTGAACTGAGAACTGGACCTCAGTTGGAGGAATTAGAGAAAGATTGAAAGAGCTGAAGGGACTTGCAACCCCATAAGGACAACCATGGCTGCCAAGCAGAGTTCCCAGAGACTAAACCAGTACCAATCACTATACAGGGACTGTGCCATGGCCTCATCTGCATGTGTATCAGAGGATGGTCTTCTTGGGCACAAATGGAATGAGCAGCCCTTGGTCCTGCCTAGGCTTGGAAAGTGTATGGCTGGTGAAGGGAATACTTTTATAGCAGAGGTGGAGGGCAATGGTATTCAGACTTATTTCTGGAAAACAAGGAAGGAATAACATTTGAATTCGAAATGAAAAATATCCAACTAAAAATCAACAACAACAAAATGGTATTTTGAGCTTCGAATCAAAATAAGCCACAGTCAGGAAACAGAGAATTGTATGGCTATGGTTTTCTTCAAACATGCTCAGGGCCCAGGTAGGTTCTGGGCCCAGGCTGAACCAAGCAGGTTCCTGCCACTGACTGCTCCTCTATTCCTGTTTCCAGAGGCATCATGCAGATTAATATTGGGCCAGAGATGTGGGCAGAGCTCGTCAGAAGTGGCTTTCTTTCCTGTGGTTTCAGGATTATCTGCATTCCTGGGTGTTCAGCATTTTCTGCCCCGGGATTTGTGTGCAGGATTACCGATGGCTTTAAACTCCCTTCTACCATGTTTATATGTCCTGGGAGGTGTTACAGAAAAATTAATGTTTATCCTATTAATTTGGTCAAAACTGTCATCGACAGAGTATAATTTAGAGGTAACTATATATTTGACAGCAAGCCTACACAGTGGATAATGTATGCATGATGAAGTTGAAATTCAGAGTTGGAAAAACAGTGCACAGTGACTGTATAAATGCCTGTGAATCTCAGTCTGACTGGGAAGTGATTTGATGCCCAGTCGCCATGAGAATGCAGAGATCCATCCCTCCCTGATAGCTGTGGGACTTCAGATGTTGACACTAATGATCAATATAGAAGGTTCTTAAGAGTGAAGTGTTTGAGATTACTCCTTTATTGACCAGAATACATCCAATTTACTTGATAGTAACCAGATGCAGGTAGTCAATATATACAGTCTATATCCTTATCAAAATAGAAAAGCAAATGAACAAAACGACAACAACAGATAAATAACAAATCTTCAAATGAATAGAAGGAGAACCAAATAACCAAAATAATTAAAAATTAACCAAACTTTAAATAGAGGAATTGCACTAAGCATTTTTTGCTGCTCCTTTTGCAGAATAGACTTATAGCCTGTGGCTTGCCTTGGAGACATAGTAGACAAGCAGTTAGTGATGGTAATAATCTTTTCAAGAGGAGTGGAAGTAGGTCTGTTTTGTTGGAGTGGAGGTATTAAGGAAAAAGCCATCCAACACTGAGTGTAAATGATATTACAGACTTTGTCACAAAGTCTTTCCAATATTGTGAACTGATCTCCACGAAACTGTTCTGGATGACCCATCAGGACAGGTACAAATTTACACGTGCACAGTCTTTCTGGATGACCAGCAGCTCTTGACTGATGTGCATCAGCACTTCTCTGAGTCCCTCAAAAAGTGTACACTTGCTGGAGAGAGGCAAGGTGAAAATACAGGGTATTCAATCCAAAGAAATCAAACTAAAGGAGGAAAATGCAGTCCACAATTGCTATGGAAATTACAGGTGAGATGCAATAGTGGTGTATTTGCTGTGCACACTTAGTTCTCCTCCTGTAGCACTTCTCTCCAAGG
Organism: Rattus norvegicus; assembly: GCF_021556685.1. Classification (NCBI taxonomy): domain Eukaryota; kingdom Metazoa; phylum Chordata; class Mammalia; order Rodentia; family Muridae; genus Rattus; species Rattus norvegicus. Next base: position 21,858,566 of record NC_141542.1, read on the forward strand.
GAGATCTTGTCCTGGACTGTGTCATGTTCGAGTTTCTGCTGGAGAATTTCAGACCTAGCAGAGCAAGGGAAAAAAGGTTTAGTGAGTGGTTGTCAATTCAGCTCTCCCCCTTATATCAGCTCTATTCAGTTGGACAATCCAGCATGACCTGTCAGCTGAGGTCAGTCCCTGCATCCCCAAGTGTCCTAGAGTACCTGCACTTGGATTTATATCTCATCTTTCAAACTGCTAGAATTTGAACTGTGGACTATGCACTGTACTGGGATTAAGAGAAAAATGAGCATTTTTTCCCACTGGTCCAGGTATATGACATTGAATAATAACATTGTAGCTATGTCTAAATCTGAGTTCAAGAGAGGTATGAGCAACCTAGAATACCATGTGGATTCCTTCTGGAGAACATGCCCAGAATTGAGGTGAAATTTCTGATTATGTTAGCACTGAAGGAACCCGTCTAGTTTCCATTTGTAACCACTGAGTCTGCAAATACACAGAGAAGCCATCTCACTTCAAATTCATGCTCACTGCATAGATCCTGTAATCACTGAGAATGTGCTCCATGTAAATCTTCCCAGCGTACACACGGACATTAAAGGTGATTATGATGTAGAAACAGAACAGCACCCCTGTAAGTCTATGGCTAGTGTAAGGCAATTTGTGAGAGGACAGAAGAGAAAATGTCCTCAGATCTTTCCGGAGAGATCACAGGAAGAAAGGAGTAGAACATAGCAAGAAATCCAGAGGATCATATATATTGTTTCATGGGCAAAATTCACATGAACTGTACCAGAACAATACTCTGAGTAGCTCTTTAGCTGCCTGAGGCTGAAATCCAGGTGGGGTGGTCATCCACCCAAAAAGGGTATTTATATAGGGAAAGATATTCAAATGGCTTCTTCCAGCCTGTGTTCCTACCTGAACATTAATGCTTAATGTAAAGATTCCCCAGGATTCGCTGGAGGCATAAAAACAAATGTTGAGTGGGATATGTACATAGTGGCCAGATCCTATAGACAGCTCAGTCAGTGATGTGCTGTCCTCCCATAAACCGTCATAGACTCAGGGTTCTTTCTCCATTAACAATCTGGCTTAGCAAGTCCCAAAGGCTGTGTAGAGCTGTCTTGTTGCTCAGCAAAGGATCATATGTTGGTGGTGGACTAGACTCTTGTTCTTGTTCACTCTTTCAGACTTTCCCCAAAGTGTGCAACTTCTTCTAATCGGAGCTGTCTTTACCATAGCCTGAGTGACTTCATGCCCAAAGCTAGAATCACAGGAAATCTCCATAACCTGGATCCAAATCAACAAATTTTCTCCCCGTAATGTGATTGTTCCAGAGATAATTTGAATAAGTAAGTAAAAGCTTGCATGGATTATCTCACACTGAATCAGATTCTATGGAAGGGCTCCATCGTATGGTACACTTTTACTCCTTGGCTGATGGACGTCTGGATAGATTCTCCTTCAAGGTTACTCTGGGATCACTACAACATTGATGCTCCCTAGTTGCAATGGCAATACCTACTCCTTGTTGTGGAATCACTGGGTTAACTAAAACTTCTGTTCCACTTTCTGAACATGGCTTCTCATAGGGCTACCTGTTCTTACACTGTCAGACCCATTTGAAGCTCATCATTTCTCCTAACCCATTGAGGCTGAAATTAACTGAGAGAAAATGATGTTGATCGACAGCACTTGCAGAATGCTACACAGATAACATAGAGGAGCGCTTTGTATAATCTGTGCACCTAAAGGGCCTCCTGAAACTACCCTGTTCTTGCACCACAGCATAGCTATGGGACTTTTTCTGGATGACGATACAATTCCAAGCAACTCAAATTCTCAATGAATAAAATCCAAGCCAAACTCCCAGGGGAAGTTGTAGTGTGCCAAGGTAGCTCGAAAGAAATGGTAGCAGGCAATGTGGAAAGCAACCTTGGAGAAGACACAGTGAGTGACACAACCTTCCAGTGGGCTTTCACAATTCACAAAGAAAAGAGAAGCAGAATAAACTCATGGATTTTTCTAGAGAAGCCTTGCCCTTACCTCCCAGTACTCCATTCCTTTGATGTGCTCCAAAGGATTTCAATGCAGATCAGTAGTTTTGCCCCTAATCACTTGAAAATCTAACTTTACAGGTGTTTTTGTGTCCTCTTTTTGGGGGTTGCATTTCTAAAGGATTTTATTGTCCTGCTTCTACACCATAACAAAAAGGGACCTGCAAGCTCTAGGCCTGTACCATTTGTTACCCCTGTGAAACACGACTCACTTGAACATATTTCCACTCCTCCCCCAGACTTCACAAGATAATTCTGTTCTGAAATTTTTGGAAACAGAATAAATTAGTAATTTAAGTGTCCTTTTGCTGTACAGAGCTAGATGGAGATGCCAAATGACTGGGCAGCTCTATTTCATGTTTCATGGATGTAAAGTGAATGCTTAGAGTACTTTTCTCATGAAACTTGGAAATAGAGGGAAACACACCTTCACTACTGCAAACACACACACACACACACACACACACACACACATACCCACACACACCACACACACACACACACAAACACACACACAAACACAGACACACAGATACACACTCGCATGCACAAATGAAAACTTTGCTCTTATGCAGCACATTTCCTGTTGAGTGAGGAATTAGTGGGAACAATGCTGTGTACAAGTCTCTTAGACTCAAGCAGGCTGTGCTGCCCTGGCCTGTACTCATTTCCACTTCAGGAAACCTTTCTATGCAGATACTTGCTGGTCTGACAAGTAAGTTACATGTTCTGCACAGATAGCCTAAACAACACAACATTAAATCCCCAAGAGAGAGATTTCTAGGAAAAGACTCCATCAAGCTCTATGCTGACTCATCATAGGCCCCTCACTAAAACTACCCTGTTTCCTTCATAGAAGACTTTGGAAGCATCAGAGAAGACAGTAACTCATGGTCACTTCCGAGGAACATTTGATCACATTAGAGTTCCTGTGATATTAAAACAACCTCAATGTCAGTCAGAAAAAGGCTAAATAAATAACATACAGTGAATTTTCTGAAATGCGGCACTGTGTACAATATTGAGAGGGAATCTATCCTGAAAGAATGCAGTGCCCATGATATAGTCAGCAAAGCAATGTCAGCAGAGGGTTGCACTCTAGGATTCCATGCAAGATCATGGTGAAGCCAATAAGACAATCCAGAATCTTCCCGGGGGATAACTCTGTTCAGGTAAAGTGAAGAAATCTAATCCTTATTTTTAAAATAGCTGAATGGTTTAAGAATGTGTTGAGACAAATAAGAGAGGGGGCTCCACTTGGAACTGGACGAATGATGCAAAGACTGCTGGCCAGCACAAAACAGGAAGCTTCATGTTTGTTGAGAGACCTAGGCTTAAAGGACTAAGTTAGATAATGACTGGACAAAACTGCATGTCATGAACTGGCCTCCCCGCATGCTCCCTAAGATGCAGGTCAGCACAGCAATGCACCTTTCTTGGTGAGAATTGGGGGTACATATGGATAACTTTGTTCTTGAAGTCTCAAATCTCTCATGCCAGCCCTCAGCCTTTGAGAAACCTTTTCCACATCCTTGGTCTTCTAACCAGCTTCAGGTTGTAAGGCCCAGTTATGAACTCTCCAGGAGCACTCAAATAAGACAGGACTGACATGCTGTTACACTGGCTCTGTAGTTACCCAAGATCTATGAAGCATTAAGTCACCATCTTCATATACAGGGACATGAGGGGAAGAAGAACAAAAGCCACCACAAATGACAATGAGAACTATTTCTTTGGCATTTCCACCAGGCTCTCCTCCTTGAAAACTACTTACTTCCTGAGTCTCACACGATCCCTGTAAAGAAAATGAGCTCCAGGCTTTTGCTTCATCCCTCAAAGCCCTGTTCTAGTCTAAAGAGGGCTCGCACATAGCACCCTCCATACATAATGGCATGTAGTGCTGTGCTGTGTGATCAACCTATCTCCCTTAATGAAGTGCAGATTCTCAAAGAGCAGGAGCATTTGCTTTCCAAACATGCAGTTTCTTGAAAAGGGGCTATCTCAACAGAGGGCCTTGTAAACCATCACCTGAATGAACACTTGGATGAGACCTAGGTCAGGACATGGATCAGTCAATAGACAGTTACATTGGTTTGTCTATGGTTATGGTAAGACCTGAGGACAACCTGACCCTGAGCCCTAACCCTACCTGCTGTTGCTTGGCTCTGGGGTCACAGATGTTCATTCCGGCCTCTTCACAGAACCTCTTTTTCTCCACAGAGGATGCTGGCAGTTCAGTCTGCTCCTCCAGCAGTTCTCTCTTCTCATTCAGCAAAATCTGTATATTGTTCTTCAATTGAGCTTGTTCACGTAGGAGCTGGGATTGCCTGATGCTGAACCACAATCAAAAAATGGTAAATCCCAGCCAGCTTCTATTTGCCTGTCACTCCTGCAAGTACAATCATCCCTTCAAGGGTCTTCATCCTCAGAAATCCCCAGAATAGAGCCACACTATACAAGTTAGCACCAATTAGAGGAGGTCAAATCCAGAATCCACATTCCACATTTCAAAGTACTTCTAAAAATCCTGACACTAAGACGGTTTATATAAATCAAGGAAGAAGAGATGGTCCATAAGGGAGCTCGTATGTCCATGGTATGGTGAAACCATCTTCACGTTGTGGGGAAAGCCCCTCTGAGGGGTAGTTGAAGACGCAATAGCTATACAATCTTTCCATGTGTTTCTCATGGATCACAGATCTTTAAAGCTCCTGTCAGAGTCCTAGAGATTCACAGTTCATTGATATTCCCATCATGGTGCAAACCTTTTCTATCTAGAGGAACTTTAACGGGGAAAATAACAATTGGAGGGTCTTCTACACCCTTCACATGTAGGACAACTGAGTCCAAGAGCTACAAATCTAAGACCCTTGCCAGGAGGCAGCCTTCTTGTTAAGAGTCAAACACCGTGGAACCAGAGCCCTGACTTTTGTTAAAGTCATACAGGACAGAAGCATTCCCTGCCTAGTGCTGTGTTCTCATCTCTGTCAGCGACTCACCGGTAGGAACTGTTCACTTGTATGAGCTCCTTGTACCTCTCCATGGCATCACTTATTGAGTTGGTCATCATTTGCATAGCCATCATTCTCATCTCATGTTCAGATTGAAGTACTGGCAATTCGACATCCAGCCTGGGTTAGGTCATGGCCAAAGGAACAAATAACCATCTGAACTCACGATTTCAGAATTAGGAGAAATGTAAATAAAAATATATATAATAAAAAAGTTCAAATTCAAGGAATGGTGGAAGGGAAGAAAGTGGCAAAGTCAAAAACCAGACCAAAACCCAACAGTGAGACTCAATCCACAGAAAATATTTCCATGTAAATAAGCAAATTTTGTTTTGAAATAAGGACTCCTTAAAAGCCTGGGGAGATATGGTTCTGCAAAGACTTACTATATAGGAGTGGGCAGAGCCTGAGACCTGCCTGTTTGGAATAACAACTGTCAAGAATTTATTCCCACAGTGACCCTTTCTAGGTCACAATAAACCATCACTGGATAGTTAAAAAAATAAAAAACTAACGATCAAAGCAGGTAAAAAAAGTTAGGTGAAATCAGACTGTTCTCTCAATTACTTAAACCCAGTATATAGCACATACTTGCTCCTTTGAAGTAGTTGTACTGATTAAACTTATTATCCTGGGCCCAGGAGAACTGAGCCACGGTACCAATTGGAGGGACCTGACCTTCAAGAGCTGGCCAGGTGAGCATGATGGAATTGACTAGTTCAGGAAGAAGATTGCTCCAGTCTGTGCCACAGCTTTGGGCCCAGCGAAAGCTGTGATGACATTTCTCTTGTTTTGAAAGCAGGTATACTCAATCCTTGGTTTCTATTGTTACATGAATTCTCAGAGTGCATAACTAAGTTTGACAGGGAAGAGGATTTATAGCACCTCCTCCCCTCAGGAGAGTCCTGGGTGCCACCAAGGTATACAGAAGGAGCAAAGTGCTCTGTTGATCAGTGTGGGCCTCCACGTACTCATCACTTTCATGACCTGCAGACTGTTGATCAAACAAATCCTCAGACCCCATCAAAGGTCCCAGATGTCCTGATCCTGAGTAAAACACCACATATACTTCCACCTATATACATACCAACCCATATCCAAACACATTTAGAATGCCAACTACATGCATGGAGGTGCCATAGAATCAGAGTATAATGAACAAATTCAGAGGAAAGAGTGATGCCGTGCAGGCATTTCATTCACTCCCACAGCTGCAGCAAGTGTGACCAGGTCCTTCCAGCTGCTGACAGAACCAATGCCTCTCCAACCACCTCAGGCTAAACTACAAAAAAGGTTAACTCTAAACACACAGCACCTAGCTTATCTCACAAGGTAATGCCTGCCAAGGCTCCTTAAAATCCAGCATGAGAGGTGAAACTCTCTCGTGCTATGAGGAAATCTCGGGTTAGCAGAAAGAGAGCACAAGACAGTGAACAGGTTACTGGGCATAATGACTACCTGTGGTCCCACTCATCATAGATATAAAGGTCCAGGATTTGATAAAGTTCATCCCTCTCAAATTGACACTTCTTGATTTCAAATTTGAGCTCCTCCAGTTCCTTTAGAAGCTCCTCTTGCTTACTGATGACACTTTGGGATGATGCCTTCCTACCAAAACCTATAGAAAGATAAACCCAAGTGAATTTGTATATTTGATGGACCACAGGCAGAAAAGATCCTTCTGAATCCCAAGAGGAGGTTGAGGAAGGGAAAATGGTAGAGACTGGGTGAATCCCTAAAAGAGCAGAAAAGCTTTCTTAAAGGTGGATTTTTAAGCTATGTCCCTCTTCCCAACCTCTAATGCCATACTCGTGCCACACTCACTATTACAGGACCCCTCACCCTGAAAAGTATAACCTGACTGATACATAAACATCTGGGACAATGTTATCTCATATCAGATGTGGTGCAGTCAATCCTGGAGTTCATAATGCTTAGCACCATCAAGCTCTAACCAAGTGTGGTCCAGCCCAAAGTGTTTAAGAACTCAATTCAAGACTAGGGGTGCATCCTTCCTTGTTCTTGCCATCAGAGACTTATGTAACCTACAGTAATCTAGAGGATGAAGTGCTTAAACTCCCAACCATGGATATTCACATTGTTAATCTCACAGTGCCTCCTCCTGCCATTCATTGACACTCACATTTAAAAAGCTTCAAGAAAAGACACTGAAGGCACCATTTTCTGGCTTTCTCTCAAATTAAAGAGTAGGAACTCTTGACTCTTGGTTTGCCTTTGAGAAATCCCAAGGCTCCTGCTTGTAAGGCCTAGTCTTAGAAGGCACATCTCAAACCTACCTCCTTGAGGATATTCCCCAACTCTGCCTAGGACTCACCAAGCCTTCCCCAGCATGATTTCCTCCTTCTTGTTTCACTAGAGAGGGGGTCAGCTTCCCTCTGACCTGGTGTGGTCTCTCCTTGATCTCCCCTCTCCTTCCGAAATAGCCTGAGCAGCTGGCGAAACATGCCTGCTTGTGAACCCAAAGGGAACTGAAGTAATATCCCAAAGGCGGTTGGTGTCACCACAACACTGGTGACATCACTGAAGATTCTAGGGATCTCTTAGATACAATGGAGTGTCCAGTGAAGGGCTTACTGATGATGTCACTGGAAATTTCTATGGCCTACCTACTAACCAGCTCTCCACAAAGTGATGAATTTCTCGGGGACCCTTTCCTCCAGTCTCCCATGTGTCACTGGGAATACCATTTGGCAACCTCTATTTCAAAGCTAGATATGTCTCTCTGCTTCATTAGAAGTCAACAATGCTTTTGCTGGGGAGAGTTGCTTACAACCCTCAATTGGAGAACAGATTTTTCTTAGCACCCAAATCTCTAGGGGCCAAGGGGGAGGCAGTTTTTTCTTAAAAGTAAATCTACTACCTGAGAAAATGCATGTGACACACATTTCGATTCCTAAGCTTTTCCCTTTTTCTGGAGGCCAATGTGTTTCTTCTATACCTCTGAATATATGAAACCGAGAAATAGTTGATTAGTGTGCAGTCCTTGACAGCTGACATTGTTTCCAATTACATAGCCATGTATTTCACAAAATCAATGGTATATAATCCTATTTTTTTGCAATAAAAACTCCTTTTTCTTGGGAACATAGGGACCAACTACAGGGCATATATAAAATAATAAATTTCTCTCCCTTTTATATATAAAGTAGGGCATCCTCCCTTTCTCAAATATAACAAGACAATTAAATTGGACATCAGTGAGCAAATGTCAACTTGGAGCTTGTGTTACTACATTGTAACCACATAGCCATCACTTCTCCAATATCATTCTTCCTGAATAGGCAAATCAGGGCATGAGAATATTGGGGGCTGCACCATGATCCTTTACTCCTACCAAACATAAGAATCAGGAGGATGGGAAGGGAGTGGAATGGCCTCAGTTCAGGTTGAACCTCAATTTTAATGGGTCCATAAGTTGAGGAGGGAGTCAATTTGGCATTGTGATATATGGATTCTGTCTTCTTATCCTTGGTGCTATAATTCCACCTGAATGTGTGCTATAATGCCACCCCACCTCACAGATGTAAGAGTGAAAATCATGTTTGACCTTTCTGGGAAGAGCTCTGCCTTTTACTACCATCTAGAGTTATACAACATCACTTTACAAAGCTCAGAAGAGAGGGGTGCAGATGTGCACCCCTTAGAAGTTGAGGATCTTTTCTTCTAATTAAGGCACTTGTTTTTTCTATGTAATTTTTCCCTTGCTCTTTTACTAATGGTGGCTGACTTCTTTCCTGGCCTGAGGTAAACTGGAGTCCAATCTTTTGGATTACTGAACATTCTATTTTTGAGATGACAGGCCCACCAAGGGTCCTACTGCATACAGAAGGTATGAATAAGTCTCATGGGCTGGAGTAAGTTAAAAACGTCTGTGACAACAAAGAACTGATTAAGAAAACAAGAGACCAGCTGCTCATCAAGATCACAGTTGTATGATAGTAAGAAAATGTGAATAGGCATCAGGTGAAAAGATAAATTAATTAGGAGGTCATAGACCTAGAAGGGTTATCCTTTGCTCTCAGTGGAGCTGCCATTCTTTCTGCCATTCCTCACCCTCTACCACAGGACCAGAGACTTCCCCAAACAACTGGCTGGCCTTGCCAAAGACCTGGCAGGGCTTCTCCCTGTAGAATAGGACACGTAGAGTCCTTGAGGACTCACCAAGAGGTCTCCTCCACACAGGTTCCTTGTTGTCAAAGGGAAATGTTCCTGCAGAATCCTGCCATGGCAGCAGGAATTTCAACCTGGCTGCTCTTGGTCCAGCTCACTGGATGCAGGCCTGAGGCCCAGGGGTATCTGGGGAAAGAAGCAGTAGGCACTACCTCACAGCTCTCTCTTTGTTGGATGCAACTGCTAGGACTGTGATGGGATTTTTGTTTCTTTGTGTGTTTATTAGAAATACCTACAAAGCTGATTAAAGTTGTAACATGCCTTCATACCCAGCGTGCAGAATGTTTTTAAATCGTTGTTGTTCCTGTTTTATGTTTGGATTTTGTTTTTTAATCCCCTCAGGAAATTTGCCTGTGCTTAGAATGTTAAGCATGTGCTCGGGAGGGATCGATTATTCAAGTTAGGCAAAGCTTTTGTTCTCACCATCCACTCCACAGATGATGCCATTACTTACTTTGAAATAAGAAAACAGTTATAGAGAAGTAAATTAATCTGTAAGCTATCACAGAAGAAACACATCATGATTGTGGAATGGCACCCCAGTATTTTGTATTTCCTAAGTTATTTTTATTTTAAACTTTTATATTGGACTTTTTGGGAACATTTCATTTTTTTTAAATCCTTAAAGGTATCTTTTATTCCTCTCCTGACATTTACAAGGTGGAATTTCACCTGTAATTGTTAGTCCAGATAGTTTGGTCAATGGCTTAGATATCACCCTGGCCTAGTTTCCTTGGCATAAGCTGTGTTAGAAGCAGACTCAAAGGTTCAGGACTCAACAAATAATGAATTCCACTACATCTGGATACCTAGCCTCACAGCCAGGAAGGGACTGTATTTCCATTCACTATTTAAAAAAAGATGCAGTTCATTAACATGTAAAAAATTTCTCACGTATATTAAAGTGTTTACCATGGTCATACAGTTTTTCAAATACCTGGCATTCATCTTTTTCCAAATCCTAAAATTTCTTTCTTATTCACATTTTCTTTTTTTGATTATCTAAGTATTATTATCATTTTTTAAAATTTTAGTTTTTTTAATAGATATATATTTTTTATTCAAACTTTATTCTCTTTCCCAGCTTTTGGTCCATAAGCCCCCCTGCCGTGCCCTCTCCCATATCTATGGTCCCCCAATCCACGCCACTTAGAAACCCCTTCCTGGACATTCCCCTGCACTGAGGGTCCCACCTTGTTAAGAACAAGGGCTTCCCCTTCCACAGGTGCCCCAACAAGGCTATTCTCTCCTACATATGCAGTTGGACCCCTGGGTCAGTCCATATATAGTCTTTAGCTAGTGGTTTATTTGGTTGGCATGACTGTTCTTATGGGGTTGCAAGTCCTTCAGCTCTTTGAATCCTTCTTTTAATTCCCATAAAGGGCGTCGTGTTCTCAGTTCAGTAGTTTACTGCTAGCACTGACGTCTTTATTTGACATGCTCTGGATGTGTCTCTCAGGGGAGATGTATATCCGGTCCCTTTCAGTAAGCACTTTTTAGCTTCATCAATCTTACCTATTTTTGGTGGTTGTATATATATGGGCCACATGTGCGCAGGCTCTGAATGGCTGTTCCTTCAGTCTCTGCTTTAGATTTAGCCTCCATATCCCCTCCTATGGATATTTTTATTACCCATTTTAAGAAGGAGTGGGAGCATCTGTACTTTGGTCATCCTTCTTCTTGAGTTTCCTGAGATCTGTTGCATCTTCGGTAATTCAAGGTTTTGGTCAATATCCACCTATCAATGAGTGCATACTGTCAATGAGGGGTGCTGAGAATCTGGAAGAGAATGGGGGACAAGAGACGTGACGAAGGACTCCAAGACAAGAGTCTGATCAAGGCGACAATTTTATTTTTCCCCAAGGCTGAATTTGTACCATAAAATGGGTAACAGAGAGAGGAGAGAAGTAAGAAACATTTACCCACGCCAAGGACACAATATTCATGTGGTCAGGGATTCGGCTGATGTTGACAGGTTGTCAGAAAGGTCGTAGGTTTGTCATATCTATTAGTCAACAGGATGTTGGTTTTTCAGAAAGGTTACAGGTCATGACATTGGGTATCTTAACGTCACACGTTATCATATGATTATTCATCTTGACCACCACATTTGTATTAGTCTTCTGCAGCTGGCTGGGGATTTTCCATGAACCCAGTCATAGTTAATGCTAACCATAATAATAACATCAATAATGGAGGGCTTCAAGGCCATCACTCCCAACAGCATACCCAGTGTGTTTTTCTGTGATTGGATTACCTCACTGTGGATGAGATTTTCTATTTCTTTCCATTTGCCTACGAATTGAACGTAGTCATTGTTTTTGATAGCTGAGTGGTACTCCATTGTGTAGATGTACCACATTTTTCAAATCCATTCCTCTGTTGAAAGGCATCTGGGTTCATTCCAGCTTCTGGCTATTATGAATAAGGCTGCTATGAACATATTGGAGCATGTGTGTTTGTTGTATGTTGGAGAATCTTTTGGTTATATGCCCAGGACAGTTATAGCTGGGTCCTCAGGTAGTGGAATATTCTATTTTCTGAGGAACCTTCAGACTGATTTCCAGAGTGCATGAACCAGTTTGCCATCCCACCAACAATGGAGAAGTGTTCCTCTTTCTCCACATTCTTGCCAGCATCTGTTGTCACCTGAGTTTTTGATCTTAGCCATCCTGACTGGTGTGAGGTGGATTCTTAGGCTTGTTTTGATTGGCATTTCCGTGATGACTAAGGATGGTGAGCATTTCTTTAGGTGCTTTTCAGCTGTTCGATATTCCTCAGCTGAGAATGTTTTCTTTAGCTCTGAACCCCATTTATTAACAGGGGTGTTTGGCCCACCGTATTCTAAATTCTTGTGTTTTGTGTATACTTTGGATATTACCCTCCATCAGAAGCAGGATTGGTAAAGATTCTTTCCCAATCTGTTGGTTGCCTTTTTGTCCGAATGACACTCTCCTTTGCCTTACAGAAGCTTTTCAGTTTTATGAGGTCCCATTTGTCGATTCTTGATCTTAAAGCATAAGCCATTGGTATTTTGTTCAGGAAATTTTCCTTAGTGCTCATGTTTTCGAGACTCTTCCCTACTTTTTTTCTATTAATTTTAGTGTATCTGGTTTGATGTGGAGGCCCTTGATCCACTTGGACTTAAGCTTTGTACAGGGTAATAAGAATGGGTCAACTTGCATGCTTCTACATGTTGACCTCAGGTGAACCAGCAACATTTGTTAAAAATACTATCTTTCTTCCATTGGATGTTTTAACTCCTTTGTCAAAGATCAAATGAGCATAGGTGTGTGGGTTCTTTTCTGTGTCTTCAATTATGTTCCACTGATCTGCCTGTCTGTATGCCAATACCATACAAACTATTGCTCTGTAATACTGCTTGAGGTCAGAGATGGTGATTCCCCCAGTTCTTTTATTGTTGAGTATAGTTTTTGCTATCCTGAGTTTTATGTTATACCAAATGACGGCAAATTACCATATTCATCCTGCCAATCTCTGAGCATGGGAGATCTTTCCATCTTTTGAGATCTTCAATTTCTTCAAGATTTGAAGTTCTTGTCATACAGATTTTTTACTTGCTTGGTTCTAGTAACAGCAAGTTATTTTATAGTATTTGGGACTATTCTGAAGGGTGTCATTTCCCTCATTTCTCTCTTAGCCTGTTTACCCTTTGAGTAGAGGAAGGCTACTGAATTGTTTGAGTTAATTTTATACTCGGACATTTTGCTGAAGTTGTTGATCAGGTTAAGTAGTTCTCTGGTAGAATTTTGGTGGTGCTTATGTATACTATCTTATCATCTTCAAATATTAGTGTTTTGATTTCATCCCTTCTAATTTTTACCCTTTGACCTACTTTCATTGTTTGATTTCTATGGCTAGGAATTTAAGTACCATATTGAAAAAGTAGGGAAAGAGTGGGCAGCCTTGTCTAGTCCCTGATTTTAGTGGGATTCCTTCAATTTTCTCAGTTTCGTTTGATATTAGCTACTGGTTGGATGTATTTTGTATTTTCCTATATTTAGATATGGGCCTTTAATTCCTGATCTTTCCAGGAATTTATTAATAAAATGGTACTGAATTTTGTCAAATGATTTCTCAGCATCTAATGAAATGATCATGTGGGTTTTTTTCCTTTCAGTTTGTTTATATGGTAAATTTCGTTGATGGATTTCTGTATATTAAACCATCCCTGCATCCTTGCCATAGGCCTACTTGATCATGATGGATGATTGGTTGGATCTGTTCTTGGATTCAGTTTGCAAGAATTTTATTGAGCATTTTTGCATCAATATTCATAAAGGAAATTGGTCTGAATTTCTCTATCTTTGTTGTATCTTTGTATGGTTCAGGTATAAGAGTAATTGTGGCTTCATGGAAGGAATTTGGTAGTGCTCTGTCTGTTTGAATTTTGCGGAGTATTTTGGACAGTATTGGTATGAACTCTTCTATGAAGGTCTGATAGAATTCTGCACTAAATCCATCTGGTCCTGGGCTCTTTTTGGATGGGAGATGTTTAATAACAGTTTCTATTTCTTTATGAGTTATGGGGTTGTTTAGATGGTTCATTTGTTCCTGATTTAACTGTGGTACCTGGTATCTGTATAGAAAATTGTCCATTTCCTCCACATTTTCCAGTTTTGTTGAATATATGTTTTGTAGTAGGATCTGATGATCTTTTTAATTTCTTCAGATTTTGTTGTTATGTCTCCCTTTTATTTCTGATTTTATTAATTTGTATACACTCTCTGTGACCTCTGGTTAGTATGGCTAAGTGTTTATTTATCTTGTTGATTTTCACAAAGAACCAGCTCCTGGGTTTGCTGATTCTTTTGATTCTCGGTTTTGTTTCTTCTTGTTTGATTTCAGCCCTGAGTTTGATTATATCCTGCCTTCTACTCAATTTTTTTTCTAGAGCTTTTAGGTGTGCTGTCAAGTTGCTGACATATGCTCTCTCCTGTTTCTTTTTGCAGACACTCAGAGCTGTGAGTTTTCCTCTTAGCGTTGCTTTTATTGTGTCCTATAAGATTGGGTATGTTGTACCTTCATTTTCATTAAATTCTAAGAAATCTTTAATTTCTTTCTTATGTCTCCAATGACCAAGCTGTCATTGACTTCAACTTCCATGTATATGTGGGCTTTCTGTACTTTTTGTTGTTATTGATCAGCAGCCTTAGTGCGTGGTTTTTTGAAAGGATGCATGGGATTATTTCTATCTTCCTGTACCTGTTGAGGCCTGTTTTGTGACCGATTATATGGTCAATTTTGGAGAAGGTACCATGAGATGCTGAGAAGAAGGTATATCCTTTGGTTTTAGGGTGGAATGTTCTATAAATATAGGTTAAATCCATTTGTTTCATAACTTCTCTTAGTCTTTCTATGTCTCTGTTTAATTTCTGTTTCCCTGATCTGTCCACTGATGAAAGTGGGGTGTTTAAATCTCCTACTATTATTGTTTGGTGCAATGTATGATTTTTTTGAGCTTTAGAAAGGTTTCTCATTGTTTAGGGACACACCTGCTATATACTTTACAAATATAGCAATAACCCAGAACATCCGCAGGAAGCTGTGACCATTGGCCACATGAGGATGACTGTCTTTCAAAATTCATCATGATTTTTGATAAGATCTTCCACATAATTGGTGGCTTGGCTTCCCACAAACATGTTCCATTTGTCTAGAATCTCCTCCTTGGACAGTATCTCATGCTTGCTTTTGTCTGACTCATACACCAGATGCTGGGCCTCAGCCTGTGCATGGTCATAGTCCTGAGGGAGGATCCAGTGGTGAATCTCATCCTAGTCCAGCTTCCCATCCTTGTTCAGATCTGGCAAATCATTGAACTGCTCCCCAGACAAAACCCAGTCTGTCTTAGGGCAATTGTCCTCGTGAGAAAAAGATGTCCACAATGTACTCATCCTGGTCCACAAAACCATCCCCATTCTTGTCAATATCCTCCAGGGTTTCCAGAACTAAAATCTCCTCATATGTTCTAAATCCTCTTAGTGCAGAAAAGCAATGAACCCGACCTGAGTACCTGTCAGGTCACCGTCAAGGCCTTAAACCTCCTCTCATCTCGTGGAGGCACCTTTTTAAAGTTGTGATGAGCAGAGCTATCTTGGAATTCAGCAAGGTTTCCCAGGTAGTAGCCATAGGTGGCCTGCCTGTATTCTTCCCAGGAGATTTTTCATCTATGTCCCTGTCATAATCCTTCCAGAGTTTAGTCACATTATGGTAGATGTATCTTTTCTGTACCTGTTTGATCCAAACTTTCAGGTCTTCAGTAGTAACAAGGCCACCTCCATCATTGTCAATTGGATCAACAATTTTCCCCAGCCTCTCCTGCTCTCGTCCAGGATTAGCTATCAAAGGTCTTGGAGTCCTCCTTGCCCAGGAAGACCTCATGATCGTACAGGAAGCTGTGCTTGTCCTCTGGTGGCCACTGGCCCTACTCTGAATCGGGACAAACCATGTGCTCCTTGTTCATCATGCTCTTGGCCCTGAACGCCAGGACCAGTGCCAGCAGCAGCCCATGGAGTGTCCCAGGCTGACACCATGCACCACAGTTGCGATCAAAGGGAGGCAGCAGTGAAGTAGGGACTCAGAGCACCTTAGCCCCTGTCCATCCAGAGAGGGCTTTTGTTACATTTCCAATGTTATCCCTTTTACTGGTTTCCCATCCAAAAAACCCCTTATAACATGCCTCCCCCTTCTACTATGAGGGTCTTACCACACCCACCCAAACATCCAGGTCTACCTGCCTCCCTGTTCTGGTTTCCCCTACACTGGGGCATCAAGCCTTGACAAGACCAAGGGCTTCTCCTCCCATTTGTGCCCAAGAAGGCCAGCCTCTTCTACATATGCAGCTGTAGCCATGGGTCTGTCCATGTGTACTCTTTCGATGGTGGTTTTGGCCCTGGGAGCTCTGGGTGTTTCTTAGTGTTGTTCTTATGGGGCTGTAAACCCCTTCAGCTCCCTCAATCCTTTCTCTTAGTCCTCCATTGGGGACCCTGCTCTCAGCTGAATGGTTGGCCTCAAGCATCTGCCTCTGTATTTGTCATCCTCTTTACCCCACTCTTTTGAGCAGATCACCACAGAGCAACGAAGATGTATTGTCTTGGAGTGATGATGTATAGACAAATAGATGATTTCTTAATTCCTAATGATGGTTCTATAATAATTCTTAAAATTAGATTAGTAATTTTAAGCTTTTATAATAGGACTGCTATTATGTTCTTTCTGGTAATCAAAATTGCATTGAGAACCCTGCCATTCTTAAAGTATCATGAGTGAATTGCTTCTGCAATACCAAGCAGTCATCTACAAATTAGAGCCCATTCTAAGAGGGTATTAACCAATTAACCAAGGTTCATAAAAAGAGAACCAATGATTTACTATAGGTGAAAGGACTGAACATAAATAATTGACTGGATTTGCCTATAGGTAATTTCACTTATTCTTTTCTCATAAAAATTACAGCTTTTACTCTCCATGAACGTGCAGAGCCAGTAACAGATGGTGACAGTTTATCCTGATGATTACTCTTCATGGATGTGCATGTAAACATTCTATGTCGTAAACTGATTATCCAACTTATGATTTGAATTCTTGTGCAAACTTGTGGTGAACTTCTCACCATGTGATGCTGTGTTCAGAAAGATATACAAATGCTGCAGACAAAGAGAGAGAAAGCTTTTTAGACAGAACTGAACAGAACAGAACAGAACTGAAGAAGAACTTAGAAGTAAAGGCATAGCATTGAGAGTAAGGCATTGAGAGTAAGGAAATCATTGTGTGATAAGAGCAAGAGGAAAGGAGATAAGAAGAAGAGAGCAAGGAGAACCTTTAAAGCCAAACTTTATGGAGGCAAACTTTTGTAGAAATTTTAGGAAAACTGAAGAACTTAGAAATAAAGGTTAAAATCACTGCTCTTCAGCCTTCAGCCTGGCTCACTGGCTAGCCTCTGCTCTTCAGTCAGGCTCACTGGCTAGCCTCTGCTCTTCAGCCTGGCTCAGTGGCTAGCCTCTGATCTTCAGTCAGGCTCACTGGCTAGCCTCTGCTCTTCAGCTAGGCTCACTGACTAGCGTCTGCTCTTCAGTCAGGCTCACTGGCTAGCCTCTGCTCTTCAGTCAGGCTCACTGGCTAGCCTCTGCTCTTCAGTCAGGAGTGGCTAGCCTCTGCTCTTCAGTCAGGCTCACTGTCTAGCCTGTCCTCTTCAGCTTGGCTCATTGGCCTATGGGGCCCTAGCACATCGCTTAACCATCTGCTCATGACTGCCTGACCACAATGACAACCTGACTGCCCTGACTTCTTAAAGTCGTCCTCTAGAAAGAGCACAAGAAACCAAAGAGAAAAACCACAGGGACCTTTTCCAATGGGCTTTTTTCAACCTTAAGTACTTTCGTTATTTCCTTAAAAAAAGTGAAATATAATTTCTGTAATTCATATGGCCAAGAGAGCTGTGCAGTAGTCATTGCTTTATGGAATTTGGTGCTAAATCAAAGGATTCCTTTATTCTATTACGACGTTATCTGTATGTTGTAAGATGTATCTTTGGAAAACACAACACCAAATTCCTAAAATCTAGATGTTTTAAGACGTCAGCTCATGGACAAACATAACTGCTTACCTATCTAGACTGGCCTTTTTTGCTATACTGCAGGTACAATCAATTTTCCACATTACTTCCATGATTTTCAAGAATGATTAAGAGAAAAATAAGTTGAACATAATGGCCAGAAAGGGGATTCTGTCAAGTTGTCTTGTGTGGGACCAGATAACAAGCTATGACTGGTAAGCCTAAAATCACCTGTTCCCGAAACTGACAGAACTTACAGAAAATACATACTTTCTTATCATTCCTCTGCCCCGATGGTCAGAGATTTAATGAGCACCTACTACGATCCTAGCACTGTGCATCTAAGGGTGTAATGGTTAATCAAAAACTTAATAAAAAGCTTAATTAAGGAATAAAGAAAAATGAACCATAATTTTGAAACTCAGAATTCAATATAGGCAAAACCACCATTTCTTTTTTTTTTTATTAACTTGAGTATTTCTTATATACATTTCGAGTGTTATTCCCTTTCCCGGTTTTCGGGCAAACTTCCCCCTTCCCCCCTCCCCTTCTTAATGGGTGTTCCCCTCCCCATCCTCCCCCCTTGCTGCCCTCCCCCCAACAATCTAGTTCACTGGTGGTTCAGTCTTAGCAGGACCCAGGGCTTCCCCTTCCACTGGTGCTCTTACTAGGATATTCATTGCTACCTATGAGGTCAGTGTCCAGGGTCAGTCCATGTATATAGTCTTTAGGTAGTGGCTTAGTCCCTGGAAGATCTGGTTGCTTGGCATTGTTATACATATGGGGTCTCGAGCCCCTTCAAGCTCTTCCACTTCTTTCTCCGATTCCTTCAACGGGCGTACTATTCTCAATTCAGTGGTTTGCTGCTGGCATACGCCTCTGTGTTTGCTGTATTCTGGCTGTGTCTCTCGGGAGAAATCTACATCCTGCTCCTGTCGGCCTGCACTTCTTTGCTTCGTCCATCTTGTCTAATTGGATGGCTGTATATGCATGGGCCACATGTGGGGCAGGCTCTGAATGGGTGTTCCTTCTGTGTCTGTTTTAATCTTTGCCTCTTTATTCCCTGCCAAGGGTATTCTTGTTCCCCTTTTAAAGAAGGAGTGAAGCCCACAACGGCGGATCCCGGATCGCAGCAGCTCTCTGCTCCCAAACCCCGTGGGAGAGAGACCTCACCGCCTGATCAAGTGGGCACTACTGAGGCTATAGAGCGGAGGAGACCACCAACACTGCCCACCCCTGCCCACATCCCTGGCCCAAGATGCAACTGTATAAGGCCTCTGGGTTCCCGTAGGGGAGGGTCCGGGAGCGGCAGGACCACTGCGTCTGAGACACTGCCGGAACCTGAAGGAAACAGACCGGATAAACAGTTCTCTGCACCCAAATCCCGTGGGAGGGAGAGCTGAACCTTCAGACAGGCGGACACGCCTGGGAAACCAGAAGAGACTGCACTCTGTGCACATCCAGGCGCCAGAGGAAAACACCAAACGTCATCTGAAACCCTGGTGCACGGAGGCTCCCGGAAGGAGCGGCACAGATTTTCCCGGTTGCTGCCACAGCGGAGAGGACTTAGGCAGTACCCCACGAGCAAACTTGAGCCTTGGAACCACAGGTAGGACCAACTTTTCCCCTGCAAGAAACCTGCCTGGTGAACTCAAGACACAGGCCCACAGGAACAGCTGAAGACCTGTAGAGAGGAAAAACTACACGCCCGAAAGCAGAACACTCTGTCCCCATAACTGGCTGAAAGAAAACAGGAAAACAGGTCTACAGCACTCCTGACACACAGGCTTATAGGACAGTCTAGCCACTGTCAGAAATAGCAGAACAAAGTAACACTAGAGATAATCTGATGGCGAGAGGCAAGCGCAGGAACCCAAGCAACAGAAACCAAGACTACATGGCATCATCGGAGCCCAATTCTCCCACCAAAGCAAACACGGAATATCCAAACACACCAGAAAAGCAAGACCTAGTTTCAAAATCATATTTGATCATGATGCTGGAGGACTTCAAGAAAGACATAAAGAACTCCCTTAGAGAACAAGTAGAAGCCTACAGAGAGGAATCGCAAAAATCCCTGAAAGAATTCCAGGAAAACACAATCAAACAGTTGAAGGAATTAAAAATGGAAATAGAAGCAATCAAGAAAGAACACATGGAAACAACCCTGGACATAGAAAATCAAAAGAAAAGACAAGGAGCTGTAGATACAAGCTTCACCAACAGAATTCAAGAGATGGAAGAGAGAATCTCAGGAGCAGAAGATTCCATAGAAATCATTGACTCAACTGTCAAAGATAATGTAAAGCAGAAAAAGCTACTGGTCCAAAACATACAGGAAATCCAGGACTCAATGAGAAGATCAAACCTAAGGATAATAGGTATAGAAGAGAGTGAAGAGTCCCAGCTCAAAGGACCAGTAAATATCTTCAACAAAATCATAGAAGAAAACTTCCCTAACCTAAAAAAAGAGATACCCATAGGCATACAAGAAGCCTACAGAACTCCAAATAGATTGGACCAGAAAAGAAACACCTCCCGTCACATAATTGTCAAAACACCAAACGCACAAAATAAAGAAAGAATATTAAAAGCAGTAAGGGAAAAAGGTCAAGTAACATATAAAGGCAGACCTATCAGAATCACACCAGACTTTTCGCCAGAAACTATGAAGGCCAGAAGATCCTGGACAGATGTCATACAGACCCTAAGAGAACACAAATGCCAGCCCAGGTTACTGTATCCTGCAAAACTCTCAATTAACATAGATGGAGAAACCAAGATATTCCATGACAAAACCAAATTTACACAATATCTTTCTACAAGTCCAGCACTACAAAGGATAATAAAGGGTAAAGCCCAACATAAGGAGGCAAGCTATACCCTAGAAGCAAGAAACTGATCATCTTGGCAACAAAACAAAGAGAATGAAAGCACACAAACATAACCTCACTTCCAAATATGAACATAACGGGAAGCAATAATCACTATTCCTTAATATCTCTCAATATCAATGGCCTCAACTCCCCAATAAAAAGACATAGATTAACAAACTGGATACGCAACGAGGACCCTGCATTCTGCTGCCTACAGGAAACACACCTCAGAGACAAAGACAGACATTACCTCAGAGTGAAAGGCTGGAAAACAATTTTCCAAGCAAATGGTCAGAAGAAGCAAGCTGGAGTAGCCATTCTAATATCAAATAAAATCAATTTTCAACTAAAATTCATCAAAAAAGATAAGGAAGGACACTTCATATTCATCAAAGGAAAAATCCACCAAGATGAACTCTCAATCCTAAATATCTATGCCCCAAATAAAAGGGCACCTACATATGTAAAAGAAACCTTACTAAAGCTCAAAACACACATTGCACCTCACACAATAATAGTGGGAGATTTCAACACCCCACTCTCATCAATGGACAGATCATGGAAACAGAAATTAAACAGAGATGTAGACAGACTAAGAGAAGTCATGAGCCAAATGGACTTAACGGATATTTATAGAACATTCTATCCTAAAGCAAAAGGATATACCTTCTTCTCAGCTCCTCATGGTACTTTCTCCAAAATTGACCATATAATTGGTCAAAAAACGGGCCTCAACAGGTACAGAAAGATAGAAATAATCCCATGCGTGCTATCGGACCACCACGGCCTAAAACTGGTCTTCAATAACAATAAGGGAAGAATGCCCACATATACGTGGAAAATGAACTATGCTCTACTCAATGATAACCTGGTCAAGGAAGAAATAAAGAAAGAAATTAAAAACTTTTTAGAATTTAATGAAAATGAAGGTACAACATACCCAAACTTATGGGACACAATGAAAGCTGTGCTAAGAGGAAAACTCATAGCGCTGAGTGCCTGCAGAAAGAAACAGGAAAGAGCATATGTCAGCAGCTTGACAGCACACCTAAAAGCTCTAGAACAAAAAGAAGCAAATACACCCAGGAGGAGTAGAAGGCAAGAAATAATCAAACTCAGAGCAGAAATCAACCAAGTAGAAACAAAAAGGACCATAGAAAGAATCAACAGAACCAAAAGTTGGTTCTTTGAGAAAATCAACAAGATAGATAAACCCTTAGCCAGACTAACGAGAGGACACAGAGAGTGCGTCCAAATTAACAAAATCAGAAATGAAAAGGGAGACATAACTACAGATTCAGAGGAAATTCAAAAAATCATCAGATCTTACTATAAAAACCTATATTCAACAAAACTTGAAAATCTTCAGGAAATGGACAATTTCCTAGACAGATACCAGGTATCGAAGTTAAATCAGGAACAGATAAACCAGTTAAACAACCCCATAACTCCTAAGGAAATAGAAGCAGTCATTAAAGGTCTCCCAACCAAAAAGAGCCCAGGTCCAGACGGGTTTAGTGCAGAATTCTATCAAACCTTCATAGAAGACCTTATACCAATATTATCCAAACTATTCCACAAAATTGAAACAGATGGAGCCCTACCGAATTCCTTCTATGAAGCCACAATTACACTTATACCTAAACCACACAAAGACCCAACAAAGAAAGAGAACTTCAGACCAATTTCCCTTATGAATATCGACGCAAAAATACTCAATAAAATTCTGGCAAACCGAATTCATGAGCACATCAAAACAATCATCCACCATGATCAAGTAGGCTTCATCGCAGGCATGCAGGGATGGTTTAATATAAGGAAAACCATCAACGTGATCCATCATATAAACAAACTGAAAGAACAGAACCACATGATCATTTCATTAGATGCTGAGAAAGCATTCGACAAAATTCAACACCCCTTCATGATAAAAGTCCTGGAAAGAATAGGTATTCAAGGCCCATACCTAAACATAGTAAAAGCCATATACAGCAAACCAGTTGCTAACATTAAACTAAATGGAGAGAAACTTGAAGCAATCCCACTAAAATCAGGGACTAGACAAGGCTGCCCACTCTCTCCCTACTTATTCAATATAGTTCTTGAAGTTCTAGCCAGAGCAATCAGACAACAAAAGGAGATCAAGGGGATACAGATCGGAAAAGAAGAGGTCAAAATATCACTATTTGCAGACGACATGATAGTATATTTAAGTGATCCCAAAAGTTCCACCAGAGAACTACTAAAGCTGATAAACAACTTCAGCAAAGTGGCTGGGTATAAAATTAACTCAAATAAATCAGTTGCCTTCCTCTATACAAAAGAGAAACAAGCCGAGAAAGAAATTAGGGAAACGACACCCTTTATAATAGACCCAAATAATATAAAGTACCTCGGTGTGACTTTAACAAAGCAAGTAAAAGATCTGTACAATAAGAACTTCAAGACACTGAGGAAAGAAATTGAAGAAGACCTCAGAAGATGGAAAGATCTCCCATGCTCATGGATTGGCAGGATTAATATAGTAAAAATGGCCATTTTACCAAAAGCAATCTACAGATTCAATGCAATCCCCATCAAAATACCAATCCAATTCTTCAAAGAGTTAGACAGAACAATTTGCAAATTCATCTGGAATAACAAAAAACCCAGGATAGCTAAAGCTATCCTCAACAATAAGAGGACTTCAGGGGGAATCACTATCCCTGAACTCAAGCAGTATTACAGAGCAATAGTGATAAAAACTGCATGGTATTGGTACAGAGACAGACAGATAGACCAATGGAATAGAATTGAAGACCCAGAAATGAACCCACACACCTATGGTCACTTGATTTTTGACAAAGGAGCCAAAACCATCCAATGGAAAAAAGATAGCATTTTCAGCAAATGGTGCTGGTTCAACTGGAGGGAAACATGTAGAAGAATGCAGATCGATCCATGCTTATCACCCTGTACAAAGCTTAAGTCCAAGTGGATCAAGGACCTCCACATCAAACCAGACACACTCAAACTAATAGAAGAAAAACTAGGGAAGCATCTGGAACACATGGGCACTGGAAAAATTTCCTGAACAAAACACCAATGGCTTATGCCCTAAGATCAAGAATCGACAAATGGGATCTCATAAAACTGCAAAGCTTCTGTAAGGCAAAGGACACTGTGGTTAGGACAAAACGACAACCAACAGATTGGGAAAAGATCTTTACCAATCCTATAACAGATAGAGGCCTTATATCCAAAATATACAAAGAACTCAAGAAGTTAGACCGCAGGGAAACAAATAACCCTATTAAAAAATGGGGTTCAGAGCTGAACAAAGAATTCACAGCTGAGGAATGCCGAATGGCTGAGAAACACCTAAAGAAATGTTCAACATCTTTAGTCATAAGGGAAATGCAAATCAAAACAACCCTGAGATTTCACCTCACACCAGTGAGAATGGCTAAGATCAAAAACTCAGGTGACAGCAGATGCTGGCGAGGATGTGGAGAAAGAGGAACACTCCTCCATTGTTGGTGGGATTGCAGACTGGTACAACCATTCTGGAAATCAGTCTGGAGGTTCCTCAGAAAATTGGACATTGAACTGCCTGAGGATCCAGCCATACCTCTCTTGGGCATATACCCAAAAGATGCCTCAACATATAAAAGAGACAAGTGCTCCACTATGTTCATCGCAGCCTTATTTATAATAGCCAGAAACTGGAAAGAACCCAGATGCCCTTCAACAGAGGAATGGATACAGAAAATGTGGTACATCTACACAATGGAATATTACTCAGCTATCAAAAACAACGAGTTTATGAAATTCGTAGGCAAATGGTTGGAACTGGAAAATATCATCCTGAGTGAGCTAACCCACTCACAGAAAGACATACATGGTATGCACTCATTGATAAGTGGCTATTAGCCCAAATGCTTGAATTACCCTAGATCCCTAGAACAAACGAAACTCAAGACGGATGATCAAAATGTGAATGCTTCACTCCTTCTTTAAATGAGGAAAAAGAATACCCTTGGCAGGGAAGGGAGAGGCAAAGATTAAAACAGAGACTGAAGGAACACCCATTCAGAGCCTGCCCCACAGGTGGCCCATACATATACAGCCACCCAATTAGACAAGATGGATGAAGCAAAGAAGTGCAGACCGACAGGAGCCGGATGTAGATCGCTCCTGAGAGACACAGCCAGAATACAGCAAATACAGAGGCGAATGCCAGCAGCAAACCACTGAACTGAGAATAGGTCCCCCGTTGAAGGAATCAGAGAAAGAACTGGAAGAGCTTGAAGGGGCTCGAGACCCCATGTGTACAACAATGTCAAGCAACCAGAGCTTCCAGGGACTAAGCCACTACCTAAAGACTATACATGGACTGACCCTGGACTCTGTCCCCATAGGTAGCAGTGAATATCCTAGTAAGAGCACCAGTGGAAGGGGAAGCCCTGGGTCCTGCTAAGACTGAACCCCCAGTGAACTAGACTATGCGGGGAGGGTGGCAATGGGGGGAGGTTTGGGAGGGGAACACCCACAAGGAAGGGGAGGGGGGAGGGTGATGTCTGTCCGGAAACCAGGAAAGGGAATAACACTTGAAATGTATATAAGAAATACTCAAGATAATAAAAAAAAATAATAAAAAAAAAAAAGAAGGAGTGAAGCATTCACATTTTGATCATCCGTCTTCAGTTTCATTTGTTCTAGGCATCTAGGGTAATTCGAGCATTTGGGCTAATAGCCACTTATCAATGAGTGCATACCATGTGTGTTTTTCTGTGATTGGGTTACCTCACTCAGGATGATATTTTCCAGTTCCGAACATTTGCCTACGAATTTCATAAAGTCATTGTTTTTGATAGCTGAGTAATATTCCATTGTGTAGATGTACCACATTTTCTGTATCCATTCCTCTGTTGAAGGGCATCTGGGTTCTTTCCAGCTTCTGGCTATTATAAATAAGGCTGCTATGAACATAGTGGAGCATGTGACTTTTTTATATGTTGGGGCATCTTTTGGGTATATGCCCAAGAGAGGTATAGCTGGATCCTCAGGCAGTTCAATGTCCAATTTTCTGAGGAACCTCCAGACTGATTTCCAGAATGGTTGTACCAGTCTGCAATCCCACCAACAATGGAGGAGTGTTCCTCTTTCTCTGCATCCTCGCCAGCATCTGCTGTCACCTGAGTTTTTGATCTTAGCCATTCTCACTGGTGTGAGGTGAAATCTCAGGGTTGTTTTGATTTGCATTTCCCTTATGACTAAAGATGTTGAACATTTCTTTAGGTGTTTCTCAGCCATTCGGCATTCCTCAGCTGTGAATTTTTGTTTAGCTCTGAACCTGCTTCAGGCTTTTGAGATGTCTCCATCCAGGCCCTCTGCTGGCAGTCCCTGTCATTGTATGTTGTCCCCAGCATTAGCCAGAGCAATCAGACAACAGGAGGAGGTCAAAGGGATACAGATTGGAAAGGAAGAAGTCAAAATATAACTATTGCAGAGGATAGGATAGTATACATGAGACACCCCAATAGTTACACCAGAGAACTCCTAAGTCTGATAAACAACTTCAGCAAAGTGGCTGGGTATAAAATTAACTCAAACAAATCAGTAGACTTCCTCTACACAAAAGATAAACAAGCTGAGAAAGAAATTAGGGAAATGACACCTTCCATAATAGTCTCAAATTATATAAAAATACCTCAGTGTGACTTTTATGAAGCAAGTGAAAGATCTGTGTGACAAGAACTTCCAGTATCTGAAGAAAGAAATTGAAGGTCTCAGAAGATGGAAAGATCTCCCATGCCCATGGCTTGACAGGATGAAGATAGTAAAAATGGCCATTTTTCCAAAAGTGACCTACAGATTGAAAGCAACCCCCATCAAAATGCCAAATCAATTGTTCATAAGGTTAGAAGAAATAATTTGCAAATTCATTTGGAATAACAAGTAAGGCAGGATAGCTAAAACTATCCTCAACAATAGAAGACTTCCCTGGGAATCACCATCCATGAACTCAAGCAGTTTACAGAGCATTAGTGATAAAAACTGTATGGTATTGGTATAGAGACAGGAAGATAGACCAGTGGAATAGAACTGCAGACACAGAAATGAACCAGCACACCTATGGTCACTTGGTTTTCGACAAAGGAGACAAAAGCATCCAGTAGAAAAAAGATAGCATTTTCAGCAAATGGTGCTGGTTCCACTGGAGGTCAGCATATGGAAGAGTCCAAATCATCCCCTTCTTATTGCCCTGGACAAAGCTTAAGTCCAGGTGGATCAAGGACCTCTACATCAAACCAGATACACTCAATCTATAGAAGCAAAAGTGGGGAAGCATCTTGAACACAAGGACACTGGAAAAATTTCCTGAGCAAAACATGAATGGCTTATGCTCTACGATCAAGAGTAGTCAAATGGGACCTCATAAAGGTACAAAGCTTCTGTAAGGCAAAGGACACTGTGGTTAGGACAAAACACAAACCAACAGATTGAGAAAAGACCTTTACCAATCCTACAACTGATCGAGGGTTAATATCCAAAATTTAGAAAGAACTCATGAAGTTGGACAGTTGGACTGTAGGGAGACTAATAACCCTATTAAAAATTGTGGTTCAGAGCTGAACAAAGAATTCACAGCTGAGGAATATGGAGTCGCTGAGAAGCAACAAAAGAAATGTTTAACATCTTTAGTTATAAGGGAAATGGAAATCAAAGAAACCCTGAAATTCCTCCTCACACCAGTCTGAATGGCTAAGATAAAACACTCAGGTGACAGAAGATACTTGCAGGGATTTGAGAAGGAAGAACACTCCTCCATTGTTGGTGAGATTGCAGACTGGTACAACCATTCTGGAGGTTCTTCAGAAAATTAGACATTGCACTAGCTGAGGCCCAGCTATACCTCTCTTGCACATATACCCAAAAGATGCTCCAACATACAAGAACGCACACCCTCCACTATGTTCATAGCAGCCTTATTAATAATAGTCATAAAATGAAAAGATCCCAGATGCCCTTCAACAGAGGAATGGAAACAGAAAGTGTGGTACATCTACACAATGGAGTACTACAGAGGTATCAAAAACAATGACTTCATGAATTTCATAGGCAAATAGAATGAACTAAAACATATCATCCTGAGTGAGTTAACCCAATCACAGAAACACACACATGGTATGCACTCATTGATAAGTGGATATTAACCCAAATGCTCGAATTCCCCAAGATTCACAGACCAAATGAAATTCAGGAAGGATGACCAAAATGCTGATTCTTCACTCCTTCCTTTAAAGGAGAAGAAGAATCGCTATTGATGGGGTAGGGAGGCAAAGTTTAGAACAGAGCCTGGAGGAATGGCCATTCAGAATCTACCCCACGAGTGGCCTATACACATACAGCCTTCAAACTAGATAAGGTGGATGAAGCTAAGAGGTGCAGGTTGACAGGAACTGGATATAGATGTCTCCTGAGAGGCACAGCCAGATCATGTCAAATACAGTGGCAAATGCTAGCAGCAAACCATTGAACTGAGAACTGGACCTCAGTTGGAGGAATTACAGAAAGATTGAAAGAGCTGAAGGGACTTGCAACCCCATAAGGACAACCATGCCTGCCAAGCAGAGTTCCCAGAGACTAAACCACTACCCAATCACTATACAGGGACTGTGCCATGGCTCCATCTGCATGTGTATCAGAGGATGGTCTTCTTGGGCACAAATGGAATGAGCAGCCCTTGGTCCTGCCTAGGCTGGGAAAGTGGATGGATGGTGAAGGGAACACCTTTATAGAAGAGGGGGAGGTCGATGGTATTCAGACTTATTTCTGGAAAACAAGGAAGGAATAACATTTGACTTCGAAATGAAAAATATCCAATTAAAATTCAACAACAACAAAATGGTGTTTAGAGCTTCAAATAAAAAAAGCCACAATCAGGAAACAGAGAATTGTATGCCTCTAGTTTTCGTCAAATATGCTTGGGGCCCAGGTAGATTCTGGGCCCAGGCTGAACCAAGCAGGTTCCTGCCGCTGACTGCTCCTCTATTCCTGTTTCCAGAGGCATCATGCAGATTAATATGGGGCCAGAGATATGGGAAGAGCTGGTCAGAAGTGTCTTTCTTTCCTGTGGTCTCAGGATTATCTGCATTCCTGGGTGTTCAACACCCTCTGCCCCGGGATTTGGGTGCAGGATTTCCGACTGCTTTAAAATCCCTCATACCATGTTTATATGTCCTAGGAGATATTACAGAAAAATTAATGTTTATCCCATTAATTTGTTCAACATGCTCATCCACAGAGTATAATTTAGAGGTAACTATATATTTGACAGCAAGCATACACAGTGGGTACGAGATGCATGATGAACTGGAAATTCACAGAGTTGGAAACACAGTGAACAGTGACTGTATAATTGCCTTTGAATCTCAGTAAGACGGATGCACAGTGCCCATGAGAATGCAGAGATCGATCCCCCCCTGATAGCTGTGGGACTTCAGATGTTGACATTAGTGATCAATAAAGAAGGTTCTTAACAGTGAAGAGTTTGAGATTACTCCTTTATTTACCAGAATACATCCAATTTACTTGATAGTAACCAGATGCAGGTAGTCAATATATACAGTCTATATCCTTATCAAAATAGAAAACAAAATGAACAAAACAACAACAACACATAAATAACAAATCTTCAAATGAATAGAAGGAAAACCAAATAACCAAAATAATCAAAACTCAAGCAAATGTTAAATAGAGGAATTTCGCTAAGCATTCTTTTGCTGCTCCTTTTGCAGAATTGGCTTATAGCCTGTGGCTTGCCTTGGAGACATAGTAGACAAGCAGTTACTGATGGTAATAATATTTTCAAGAGAAGTGGAAGTAGGTCTGTTTTGTTGGAGTAGGGGTATTAAGGAAAAAGCCTACCAATACTGAGTATAAATGATATTACAGACTTTGTTTCATTGTCTGTCCAATGTTGTGAACTGATCTCCATGAAACTCTTCTGGATGACCCATCAGGACAAGTACAAATTTACACGTGCACAGTCTTTCTGGATGACCAGCAGCTCTTGATTCATGTGCATCAACACTTCTCTGAGTTCCTCCAAAAGTGCACACTTGCTGGAGAGAGCTGAGGTGAAAGTAAGGCCTATTCAATCCAAAGAAGTTAAACTAAAGGAGGAAAATGCAGTCCACAATTGCTATGGACATTACAGATGAGATACAATAGTGGTGTATTTGCTGTGCACACTTAGTTCTCCTCCTGTAGATCTTCTCTCCAAGAGAGATCTTGTCCTGGTCTGTGTCATGTTCGAGTTTCTGCTGGAGAACTTCAGACCTAGCAGAGCAAGGGAATAAAGGTTTAGTGAGTGGTTGTCAATTCAGCTCTCCCTCTTACATCAGCTCTGTTCAGTTGGATAATCCAGCATGACCTGTCAGCTGAGGTCAGTCCCTGCATCCCCAAGTGTCATAGAGTACCTGGGCTTGGATTTATATCTCAGCTTTTCAAACTGCTAGAATTTGAACTGTGGAATATGCACTGTACTGGGGTTAAGAGAAAAATGAGCATATTTTGTCACTGGTCCAGGTTTATTATGTTGAATAATAACACTGTAGCTGGGTCTGAATCTGAGTTCAAGAATGGTATGAGCAACCTAGAATACCATGTGGATTCCTTCTGGAGAACATGTCCAGAAATGTGGTGAAAGTTCTGATTATGTTAGCACTGAAGGAACCTGCGTAGGTTCAATTTGTAACCACTGAATCTGCAAATACACAGAGAAGCCATCTCACTTCAAATCCATTCTCACTGAACAGCTCCTGTAATCACTGAGAATGTGCTCACAGCAAATCCTCACAGCATACACAAGGAACAGTAAAGTTTATTGTGATGGAGATACATAACAGCACCCCTGTAAGACTATGCTTATTGTAATGCAATTTGTGAGACGACTGAAGAGAAAATGTTCTCAGATCTTATCAGAGAGTTAACAGGAAGAAAGAAGTACAAAATACAAAGAAATCCTGTGGATTATACATATCCTGTCATGGACAAGGTAGCTGGAAAGAAATGGTAGCAGGCAATGTGGAAAGCAACCTTGGAGAAGACACAGTGAGTGACACAACCTTCCAGTGGGCTTTCACCATTCACAAAGGACAGAGAAGGATCATAAATCAATGGATTTTATAAAGCAGCCCCCCTTACCTCCATGTACTCCATTCCTTTGATGTGCTCCAAAGGATTTTGATGCAGACCAGTCATTTTTCCCTAATCACTTGAAAATCTAACTTTACACGTGTTTTGGGTTCTTTTGCTGTACAGAGCTAGGTGGAGATTCCAAGTGATTGGGGTGCTATATTTGATATTCATGGAGGCAAAGTGAACTCTTAGATTCTTTTTCTCATGAAACAGGGCAATAGAGACTCACCTGTGCAATTATGCACAGGGAAACACACACACACACACACACACACACATACATACACACACACACACACACACACACACACACACACACACACACACACACACAAAAGAACCCACACTAGAAACACTTGGAAAATCATCCAGAATTAAACCCACAACATGAGCATAAACATGCTGAGCCACAGCTGGTACACACATACACACATACACACACTCACACACACATACACCCACTCACACACACATACTCTATCACACACCCATACAGACACACACACAAACAAGCACAAACAGACACACACACACACACACACACACACACACACACACACCCCAAAAATCGCAAGTCGGCAGAAAACAATGAAGATCCCATCATACTGGAGGAACAACATAATATAGACTATTCAAAGCAGGTATTTTAAGAGAGAATCACTACTCAGCCATTTTTCCCGAGAGGAACAAAAAGGCCTAGATAGCACTCTTCTTGATGAGAATGGGGGTAGATAACTCTGTTCTTGAAGTCTCAAATCTCTCATGCCAATTGTCAGGTTTTGAGAACACCTTTCCACATCCCTGCTTTTCCAAGCATCTACAGAGTATAACGTCAAGATATGAACTCTCCAGCAACACTCGAACAAAACAGGACTGACATGCTGCTACTCTTTCTCTGTCAGGTACCATGATTTAGGAAGCATGAACAGATGGTCTTGATATACAGGGAAAATGGTAAAGAAAGAACAAATCCACCAAAAGATGACAATGAGAACCATTTCTTTGGCATTTCCACCAGGCTCTCCTCCTTCTAAACTATTTAGTTCCTGGAATCTCACAGGACCCCTGCAAAGAAAATGGGCTCTGGGCTTTTGCTTCATCCCTCAAAGCCCTGCTCTAGTCTAAAGAGGGGCACCCACATAGCACCCTCCACACATATGGCATGTAGTGCTGTGCTGTGTGATCAACCTATCTCCCTTAATAAACTGCAGATTCTCGAAGAGCAGGAGCATTTGCTTTCCAAACACGCAGTTTCTTGAAGAGGGGCTATCTCCACAGAAAGCCTTGTAAACCATCACATAAATGAACACTTGGATGAGACCTAGGTCAGGACATAGATCCGTCAATAAACAGTTACATTGGTTATCTATGTTTATGGTAAGACATGAGGACAGCCTGACCCTGAGTCCTAACCCTACCTGCTGTTGCTTGGCACTGGGGTCACAGATGTTCATTCTGGCCTCTTCACAGAGCCTCTTTGCCTCCACAGAGGATGCTGGCAGTTCAGTCTGCTCCACCAGCAGTTTTCTCTTCTCATTCAGCAAAATCTGTATATTGTTCTTCAATTGAGCTTGTTCACGCAGGAGCTGGGAGTGCTTCACGCTGAACCACAAACAAAAAATGGTAAATGCCTGCCAGCTTCTATTTGCCTGACACTCTTGCAAGTACAATCATCCCTTTAAGGGTCCTCATCCCCAGAAATCCCCAGACTAGAGCCACACTATACAAGTTAGCACCAATTAGAGGAGGTCAAATCCAGAGGACACATTCCCTGTGAATGAAAGTACTTCTGAAAATCCTGACATTAAGACGGTTTATATAAATCAAGGTAGAAGAAACGGTCCATAAGGGAGCTCATATGTCCATAGTATGCTGAAACCATCTGCAAGTAGAGGTCAAATCCCCTCTGAGGGAGGATAGAAGACCCAATAGCTATATAGTCTTTCCATGTGTTTCTCATGGATCACAGATCTTTAAATCTCCTGTCAGAGTCCTAGAGATTCAGAGTTGATTGATATTCCCATCATGGTGCAAACCTTTTCTATCTAGAGGATCCTTAATGGGGAAAATAACAATTGGAGGGTCTTCTACACCCTTCACATGTAGGACAACTGAGTCCAAGAGCTACAAATCTAAGACCCTTGCCAGGAGGCAGGCTTCTTGTTAAGAGTCAGACACCATGGAGCCAGAGCCCTGACTTTTGTTCAAAGTCATACAGGACAGAAGTATTCCCTGCCTAGTGCTGGGTTCTAATCTCTGTCCGCGACTCACCGGTAGGAACTGTTCACTTGTATGAGCTCCTTGTACCTCTCCATGGCATCACTTATTGAGTTGGTCATCATTTGCATAGCCATCATTCTCATCTCATGTTCGGATTGAAGTACTGGCAATTCGACATCCAGCCTGGGTTAGGTCATGGCCAAAGGAACAAATGTTTTGAACTCACGATTTCAGAATTAGGAGAAATGTAAATAAAAAATATATAATAAAAAAGTTCAAATTCAAGGAATGGTAGAAGGGAAGAAATTGGCAAATTCAAAAACCAGACCAAAACCCAACAGTGAGACTCAATCCACAGAAAATATTTCCATGTAAATAAGCTAATTTTGTTTTGAAATAAGGACTCCTTAGAAGCCTGGGGAGATATGGTTCTGCAAAGACTTATTATATAGGAGTGGGCAGAGCCTGAGACCTGCCTGTTTGGAATAACAACTGTCAAGAATTTATTCCCACAGTGACCCTTTCTAGGTCACAGTAAACCATCACTGGATAGTTAAAAAAATAAAAAACTAACGATCAAAGCAGGTAAAAAAATTAGGTGAAATCAGACTGTTCTCTCAATTACTTAAACCCACTATATAGCACATACTTGCTCCTTTGAAGTAGTTGTACTGATTAAGTTTATTATCCTGGGCACAGGAGAACTGAGCCACGGTACCAATTGGAGGGACCTGACCTTCAAGAGCTGGCCAGGTGAGCATGATGGAATTGACTAGTTCAGGAAGAAGATTCCTCCAGTCTGTGCCACAGCTTTGGGCCCAAGAGAAAGCTGTGATGACATTTCTCTTGTTTTGAAAGCAGGTATACTCAATCCTTGGTTTCTATCGTTACATGAATTCCCAGAGGGCATAACTAAGTTTGACAGGGAAGAGGATTTATAGCACCTCCTCCCCTCGGGAGAGTCCTGGGTGCCACCAAGGTATACAGAAGGAGCAAAGTGCTCTGTAGATCAGTGTGGGCCTCCACGTACTCATCACTTTCATGACCTGCAAACTGTTGATCAAACAAATCCTCAGACCCCATCAAAGGTCCCAGACGTCCTGATCCTGAGTAAAACACCACATGTACTTCCACATACATACATACCAACCCATATCCAAACACATTTAGAATGCCAACTACATGCATGGAGGTGCCATAGAATCAGAGTATAATGAACAAATTCAGAGGAAAGAGTGATGACGTGCAGGCATTTCATTCACACACACAGTTGCAGCAAGTGTGACCAGGTCCTTCCAGCTGCTGACAGAACCAACGCTAATCCAAGGAGCTCAGAGTCAAGTACAAAAAGGCTGACCCTAAACACACAGCACCTAGCTTATCTCAAAGGTAATGCCTGCCAAGTCTCCTTAAAATCCAGGATGAGAGGTGAAACTCTCTCGTGCTATGAGGAAATATCGGGTTAGCAGAAAGAGAGCACAAGAATGTGAACAGGTTACTGGGCATAATGACTACCTGTGGTCCCAATCATCATAGATATAAAGGTCCAGGATTTGGTAAAGTTCATCCCTCTCGAATTGACACTTCTGGATTTCAAATTTGAGTTCCTCCAGTTCCTTTAGAAGCTCCTCTTGCTTGCTGATGACACTTTGGGATGATGCCTTCCTACCAAAACCTGTAGATAGATAAACCCAAGTGAATTTGCATATTTGATGGCCCACAGGCAGAAAAGATCATTCTGAATCCCAAAAGGAGGTTGAGGAATGGGAAATAGTAGAGACTGGGTGAATCCCTGGAAGAGCAGAAAAGCTTTCTTAAAGGTGGATTTTTAAGCTATGTCCCTCTTCCCAACCTCTAATGCCATACAAGTGCCACACTCACTATTACAGGACCCCTCACCCTGAACAGTATAACCTGACTGATACATAAACATCTGGGACATTGTTCTCTCATATCAGATGTGGTGCAGTTAATCCTGGAGTTCATAATGCTTAGCACCATCAAGCTCTAATCATCTGTGTTGCAGCCCAAAGTGTCTGAGAACTCAATTCATGACTAGGGGTGCATCCTTCCTTGTTTTCGCCATCAGAGACTTATGTAACCTACAGTAATCTAGAGGATGAAGTGCTTCAACTCCCAACCATGGATGGTCACATTGTTAATCTCACAGTGCCTCCTCCTGCCATTCATTGACACTCACATTTAAAAAGCTTCAAGAAAAGACACTGAAGGCTTACCACTTTCTGGCTTTCTCTCAAATTAAAGTTTGGAACTCCTGACTCTTGGTTTGCCTTTGAGAAATCCCAAGGCTCCTGCTTGTAAGGCCTAGTCTTAGAAGGCACATCTCAAACCTACCTCCTTGAGGATGTTCCCCAACTCTGCCCAGGACTCACCAAGCCTTCCCCAGAATGATTTCCTCCTTCCTGTTTCACTAGAGAGGGGGTCAGCTTCCCTCTGACCTGGTGTGGTCTCTCCTTGATCTCCCCTTTCCTTCCGAAATAGCCTGAGCAGCTGGCGAAACATGCCTGCTTGTGAACCCAAAGGGAACTGAAGTAATATCCCAAAGGCGGTTGGTGTCACCACAACACTGGTGACATCACTGAAGATTCTAGGGATCTCTTAGATACAATAGAGTGTCCAGTGAACGGCTTACTGGTGATGTCACTGGAAAGTTCTATGGCCTACCTACTAACCAGCTTTCCCCACACTGATGAATTTATGTGGGGACCCTTTCCTCCAGTCTCCCATGTGTCACTGGGAATACCATTTGGCAACATCTATTTCAAAGCTAGATATGTCTCTCTGCTTCATTAGAAGTCAACAATGCTTTTGCTGGGGAGAGTTGCTTACAACCCTGAATTGGAGAACAGATTTTTCTTAGCACCCAAATCTCTAGGGGCCAAGGAGGGGGCAGTTTTTTCTTAAAAGTAAATCTACTAGCCGAGACAATGCATGTGACATACATTTCGATTCTTAAGCTTTTCCCTTTTGTGGAGGCCAATATGTTTCTTCTATACCTCTGAGTGTATAAAACCGAGAAATAGTTGATTAGTGTGCAGTCCTTGACAGCTGACATTGTTTCCAATTACATATCCATGTATTTCACAAAATCAATGGTCTATAATCCTATTTTTTTTTGCAATAAAAACTCCTTTTTCTTGGGAACATAGAGACCAACTACAGGGCATATATAAAATAATAAATTTCTTTCCCTTTTATATATTAAGTAGGGCATCCTCCCTTTCTCAAATATAACAAGACAATTAAATTGGACGTCAGTGAGCAAATGTCAACTTGGAGCTTGTGTTACTACATTGTAACTATATAGCCATCACTTCTCCAATATCATTCGTCCTGAATAGGCAAGTCTAGTCATGAGAATATTGGGGGCTGCACCATGATCCTTTACTCCTACTAAACATAAGAATCAGGAGGATGGGAAGGGAGTGGAATGGCCTCAGTTCAGGTTGAACCTCAATCTTAATGGGTCCATAAGTTGAGAAGGGAGTCCATTTGGCATTGTGATATATGGATTCTGTCTTCTTATCATAGGTGTTATAATTCTACCTGAATGTGTGCTATAATGCCACCCCACCTCACAGATGTAAGAGTGAAAATCATGTTTGACCTTTCTGGGAAGAGCTCTGCCTTTTACTACCATCTAGAGTTATACAACATCACTTTACAAAGCTCAGAAGAGAGGGGTGCACATGTGCACCCCTTAGAAGTTGAGGATCTTTTCTTCTAATTAAGGCACTTGTTTTTCCTATGTAATTCTTCCCTTGCTATTTTACTAATGTTGGCTGACTTCTTTCCTGGCCTGAGGTAAATTGGAGTCCAATCTTTTGGATTACTGAATCTTCTATTTTTGAGATGACAGGCCCACCAAGGGTCCTACTGCATACAGAAGGTGTGAATAAGTCTCATGGGTTGGAGTAAGTTAAAAACGTCTGTGACAACAAAGAACTGATTAAGAAAACAAGAGCCCAGCTGCTCATCAAGATCACAGTTGTATGATAGTAAGAAAATGTGAATAGGGCATCAGGTGAAAAGATAAATTAATTAGGAGTTCACAGGCCTAGAAGGGTTAACCTTTGCTCTCAGTGGAGCTGCCATTCTTTCTGCCATACCTCGCCCTCTGCCACAGGACCAGAGACTTACCCAAACAACTGGCTGGCCTTGCCAAAGACCTGGCAGGGCTTCTCCCTGTAGAATAGGAAATGCAGAGTCCATGAGGACTCACCAAGAGGTCTCCTCCACACAGGTTCCTTGTTGTCAAAGGGAAATGTTCCTGCAGAATCCTGCCATGGCAGCAGGAATTTCAACCTGGCTGCTCTTAGGTCCAGGTCACTGGATGCAGGCCTGAGGCCCAGGGGTATCTGGGGAAAGAAGCAGCAGGCACTACCTCACAGCTCTCTCTTTGTTGGATGCAACTGCTAGGACTGTGATGGGATTTTTGTTTCTTGGGATGTTTATTAGAAATACCTACAAAGCTGATTAAAGTTGTAACATGTCTTCATACCGAGCATGCAGAATGTTTTTACATCGTTGTTGTTCCTGTTTTATGTTTAGATTTTGTTCTTTAAACCCCTCAGGAAATTTCCCTGTGCTTAGAATGTTAAGCACATGCTCAGGAGGGATCGATTATTCAAGTTAGGCAAAGCTTTTGTTCTCCCCATCCACTCCACAGATGATGCCATTACTTACTTTCAAATAAGAAAACAGTCATAGAGAAGTAAATTAACCTGTAAGCTATCACAGAAGAAACACATCATGATTGTGGAATGGCACCGCAGTATTTTGAATTTCCTAAGTTATTTTTATTTGAAACTTTTTTATTGGATTTTTTGGGTACATTTCATTTTTTTAAATCCTTAAAGGTATCTTTTATTCTGCTCGTCCCATTTACAAGGTGGAATTTCACCTGTGATTGTTAGTCCAGATAGTTTGGTCAATGGCTTAGATATCACCTTCGCCTAGTTTCCTTGGCGTAAGCTGTGTTAGAAGCAGGCTCAAAGGTTCAGGACTCAACAAATAATGAATTCCACTACATCTGGATACCTAGCCTCACACACAGGAAGGGACTGTATTTCCATTCACTATTTAAAAAAAAGATGCAATTCAGTAACATGTAAAAAATTTCTCACATATATTAAAGTGTTTACCATGGTCATACAGTTTTTCAAATACCTGGCATTCATCTTTTTCCAAGTCCTAAAATTTCTTTCTTATTCACATTTTCTTTTTTTCTTGATTATTTCTTACTATTATTATCATTTTTTAAAATTTTGGTTTTTAATAGATATATACTTTTTATTTACATTTCAAACCTTATTCCCTTTCCCAGTTTTTGGTCCATAAGCCCCCCTCCCGGGACCCTTCTCCATATGTATGGTCCCCCAATCCACGCCCCTTGAAACCCTTCCCGGACATTCCCCTGCACTGAGGGTCCAACCTTGTTAAGAACAAGGGCTTCCCCTTCCATAGGTGCCCCAACAAGTCTATTCTCTCCTACATATGCAGTTGGACCCCTGGGTCAGTCCATGTATAGTCTTTTGCTAGTGGTTTATTTGGTTGGCATTGCTGTTCTTATGGGGTTGCAAGCCCTTCAGCTCTTTGAATCCTTCCTCTAATTCCCATAAAGGGGGTCCTGTTCTCAGTTCAGTAGTTTACTGCAAGCACTGACCTCTTTATTTGACATGCCCTGGATGTGTCTCTCAGGGGAGATGCATATCCAGTCCCTTTCAGTAAGCACTTTTTAGCTTCATCAATCTTACCTAGTTTTGGTGGCTGTATATATATGGGCCACATGTGGGGCAGACTCTGAATGGCTTTTCCTTCAGTCTCTGCTTTAGATTTGGCCTCCATATCTCCTTAGTGCTCATGTCTTCGAGACTCTTCCCTACTTTTTATCTATTACTTTCAGTGTATCTGGTTTGATGTGGAGGTCCTTGATCCACTTGGACTTAAGCTTTGTACAGGGCAATAAGAATGGGTCAACTTGCATTCTTCTACATGCTGACCTCCAATTGATCCAGCACCATTTGTTAAAACTGCTATCTTTCTTCCATTGGATGTTTTACCTCCTTTGTCAAAGATCAAATGACCATAGGGGTGTGTGTTCAATTCTGTGTCTTCAATTATGTTCCACTGATCTGCCTGTCTGTATGCCAATACCATACAAACTATTGCTCTGTAATACTGCTTGAGGTCAGAGATGGTGATTCCCCCAGAAGGTCTTTTATTGTTGAGTATAGTTTTGCTATCCTGGGTTTTATGTTATACCAAATGACAGCAAATTGAACTTTCTACCTTTATAAAGAATTGAGTAGGAATATTGTTGGTGATGGCATTGAATGTGTAGATTGCTTTTTGCAAAATGGTCATTTTTTACCATATTCATCCTGCCAATCTATGAGCATGGGAGATCTTTCCATCTTCTGAGATCTTCTTCAATTTCTTCAGAGATTTGAAGTTCTTGTCATACAGATTTTTTACTTGCTTGGTTCAAGTAACAGCAAGTTATTTTATATTATTTGGGAATGTTGTGAAGGGTGTCATTTCCCTCATTTCTCTCAGCCTGTTTACCCTTTGAGTAGAGGAAGGCTACTGAATTGTTTGAGTTAATTTTATACCCGGACAGTTTGCTGAAATTGTTGATCAGGTTAAGTAATTCTCTGGTGGAATTTTGGTGTTGCTTAAGTAGACTATCATATCATCTTCAAATATTACTATTTTGACTTCATCCCTTCTAATTTTTATCCCTTTGACCTACTTTCATTGTTTGATTGCTATGGCTAGGACTTTAAGTACCATATTGAAAAAAGTAAGGAGAGTGGGCAGCCTTGTCTAGTCCCTGATTTTAGTGGGATTCCTTCAATTTTCTCAGTTTAGTTTGATATTAGCTACTGGTTGGATGTATTTTGCATTTTCCTATATTTAGATATGGGCCTTGAATTCCTGATCTTTCCAGGACTTTATTAATGAAAGGTTACTGAATTTTGTCAAATGATTTCTCAGCATCTAATGAAATGATCATGTGGGTTTTTTTCCTTTGAGTTTGTTTATATGGTGAATTTTGTTGATGGATTTCTGTATATTAAACCATCCCTGCATCCTTGCCATGAGGCCAACTTGATCATGATGGATGATTTTTTGGATGTGTTCTTGGACTCAGTTTGCAAGAATTTTATTGAGCATTTTTTTCATCAATATTCATAAATCAAATTGGTCTGAATTGCTCTATCTTTGTTGTA
Organism: Rattus norvegicus; assembly: GCF_021556685.1. NCBI lineage: Eukaryota > Metazoa > Chordata > Mammalia > Rodentia > Muridae > Rattus > Rattus norvegicus. Next base: position 21,898,940 of record NC_141542.1, read on the forward strand.
TCTTTGTGTTGTTTAGGCATAAGAGTAATTGTGGCTTTATAGAAGGAATTTGGTAGTGCTCTGTCTGTTTCTATTTTGCGGAATAATTTGGGCAGTATTGGTATGAAGTCTTCTATGAAGTTCTGATAGAATTCTGCACTAAATCCATCTGGTTCTGGGCTCCTTTTGGATGGAAGATGTTTAATAACAGTTTCTATTTCTTTATGAGTTATGGGGTTGTTTAGATGGTTTATTTGTTCCTGATTTCACTGTGGTACCTGGTATCTGTATAGAAAATTGTCCATTTCCTCCACATTTTCCAGTTTTGTTGAATATATGTTTTTGTAGTAGGATCTGATGATCTTTTTAATTTCTTCAGAATTTGTTGTTATGTCTCCCTTTTATTTCTGATTTTATTAATTTGGATATATTCTCTGTGACCTCTGGTTAGTATGGCTAAGTGTTTATTTATCTTGTTGATTTTCTCAAAGAACCAGTTCCTGGGTTTGCTGATTCTTTTGATCCTCGGTTTTGTTTCTTCTTGTTTGATTTCAGCCCTGAGTTTGATTATTTCCTGCCTTCTACTCCTCTAGGGTTTATTTAATTGTTTTCTAGAGCTTTGAGGTGTGCTGTCAAGCTGCTGAGATATGCTCTCTCCTGTTTCTTTTTGCAGGCACTCAGAGCTATGAGTTTTCCTCTTAGCGCTGCTTTTATTGTGTCCCATAAGTTTGGGTATGTTGTATCTTCATTTTCATTAAATTCTTAGAAATCTTTAATTTCTTTCTTATGTCTCCAATGACCAAGTTGTCATTGACTTCAACTTCCACGTATATGTGGGCTTTCTGTCCTATTTGTTGTTATTGATCAGCAGCCTTAGTCCGTGGTTTTTTGAAAGGATGCATGGGATTATTTCTATCTTCCTGTACATGTTGAGGCTTCTTTTGTGACCGATAATATGGTCAATTTTGGAGAAGGTACCATGAGATGCAGAGAAGAAGGTATATCCTTTGGTTTTAGGGTGGAATGTTCTATAAATATATGTTAAATTCATTTGTTTCATAACTTCTGTTAGTCTTTCTATGTCTCTGTCTAATTTCTGTTTCCCTGATCTGTCCATTGATGAAAGTAGGGTGTTTAAATCTCCTACTATTATTGTTTGGTGCAATTTATGATTTTTTTAGAAAGGTTTCTCATTGTTTAGGGACACAACTGCTATACACTTGACAAATACAGCAATAACCCAGAACATCCGCAGGAAGCCTGTGACCATTGGCCACATGAGGATGACTGTCTTTCAAAATTCATCATGATTTTTGGTAAGATCTTCCATGTCAGTGGCTTGGCTTCCCACAAACATGGTCCAGTTGTCTAGAATCTACTCCATGGACAGCAACTCAAGGGACCTTTTCCAATGGGCTTTTTTCAACCTTTAGTACTTTCGTTATTTCTTTAAAAAAGTGAAATATAATTTCTGCTATTCATATGGCCAAGAGAGCTGTGCAGTAGTCATTGCTTTATGGAATTTGGTGCTAAATCAAAAGATTCCTTTATTCTATTACGATGTTATCTGTTTGCTGTACGATGTATGTTTAGAAAACACAACACTAAAATCCTAAAATCTAGATGTTTTAAGACATCGGCTCATGGACAAACATAACTGCTTACCTATCTAGACTGGCCTTTTTTGCTATACTGCAGGTACAATCAATTTTCCACACTACTTCCATGATTTTCAAGAATGATTAAGAGTAAAATAAGTTGAACATAATGGCCAGAAAGGGGGTTCTGTCAAGTTGTCTTATATTGGACAAGATACCAAACTTTGACTGGTAAGCCTAAAACCACCTGTTCCCAAAACTAACAGAACTTACAGAAAATACATACTTTCTTATCATTCCTCCTCCCCAATGGTCAGTGATTTATTGAGCACCTACTACAATCCTAGCACTGTGCATCTAAGGGTGTAATGGTGAATAATAACTTAATAAAAAGCCTCAGTAAGGAATAAAGATAAATGAAACATAACTTTGAAACTCAGAATTCAATATAAGCAAAACCACCATTTCTTTAACTGGTGATTTCTGAAAACTTCATCATTTTTTCCATGGGCTTCTACAGTAATGATACTCAGTCTTGATTTTATAAGTCACAAAAAGCAAGTCACACTTCTTTCTTGGCTCCCTTAACTGTCATTTAGAACAGAACTGTCACTGTCCATTTTGCTTCCCTATCAATCCTGCTATGGATGGTAATGAATTCCAGTCTTTTCAATATGAAAACAGGCCACCACTTGAGGGGAAAGGTTATTAAAATTTCCAAACCGGTATATTCTCTAAAATTTTCACATAGCATTTTACTGATATCACAATGCAAATTCACCACAAATATTTAACCAATGAAAATATTGAATAGCTCTGCAAATAGGAGCGATAATCATATATACTTGAAAACAACTATTATGGAAACAAAGGACATACTAGGAGAAAAGATACATCACTAAAAGCTACACAAGCAGCAAAAAAAGACACTACATTTCTTGGTTTGAAAGTTAGGTGATACACTTGATCTTTAAAGACAGGCAATGTACTTGATCTTTAAGCCCTTCAACTGTGTGCCGTCCACATTAAACTGCAGTAGATGACAATCTTTTGTAAGATTTATTTATTTATATGTCAGACAATGCAGCTGTCTTCAGACACACCAGAAGAGGGCATCAGTACTCATTACAGATGGTTGTGAGCCACCATGTGGTTGCTGGCATTTGAACTCAGGACCTCTGGAAGATCACTTGGTGCTCTTACCCACTGAGCCATCTCTCCAGCCTCACAATGGCCTCTTACACAGCATCACAGTGGTCTATTACACTAGATGGCTCCAGGGTGATAACAGAGAAACTTTCACAGTTCCTGAGCACTTCTGAGTTCAAACACCACCAGTGCCCACTCTGTGCTGTTGGCACATTCTGACCTTCTCCTAAGGGTTGTCAGCCACAAAAGGGACGGGTTAGCCCCAGACAGCATTCACTGCCCAATCCTAAAAACCCCCTCGATTCTGAAAAAGCCACATTCCATGCTTGCTCCATATTTGAGGAAGCCAAATGGTTGATCTGGCTCAAGGCTCCTCTTTCCTTAGCTCATCAACTTTCTTTTTCCACTTCTTGTCACAAGAAGTATGTTTTTATGCTGCAACTACACTGCAATGTGTGAAGGAAACCACCATCAACTCTGGGTGTCACCTCTTGAAATTTAAAATTCACAAAACAATTCATGGCTTTCTAATCAGCACCATGGAAAATAAACAAAAACAAGCAAAACCATTCCAAAGGAACTTGCTGATCTGGAGGCCTGCTCATAGCAGGTAGGAAAGAATTAAATTATGCAGAACTGTAATCTCTCAGAGCTTTGGAGGCTAAAAAAGAGGAAATCTCTGTGTATGTTCCCTTTTTCCAAGTAATTGAAGGAGGGTATTTTACATCCTCCAAATACAATCTCTTGCAAGGGGCAAACAATTACAAAGTATATCAGAAGAAATCTATTAAATAATACATTCATTGCCTGAGGTTTTAAGGAAATATTTTCCCATGATCCCCGTCCTTTAACATACAATGGAAACATTACAGGGATGTGCCACCAGGCTAAGCTGCCTCTGAAAATCCTGTCCTGCCCTGGCAGGTACAGGTCATTTAATTCCAAGTCATCTGGAGAGGTGTGACAGCCCCAAGTTGCTCTGGGGATGTCAGAGCACAGCTCTCATGCACACTCCAAAGCACCTCTCCACTCTTTCCCAATGCCATAGGCTTTCCAATTCCTGCTTCAGCTCTCCATACATTCCTGAACCCTCCCTTCCCCTACCCAGTGGGCTCACTTTGCATTGCCTCCTTCTGCCAATGCTTTCCCAGGGCGGGGGACGGGGGCCAGAAGGAGCCTAAGGAGGGACGCAGGTCTCCTACCTACCTTGATGATGCTGCTCTTAAGGTGCAGCCCGCCCTGCTTGCTGCTTGCTCTCCCTGGGGAGCAGACCGGAGGTCGGGCTAGGGGTCCGCGCGGGCGCCAGGCCTCCAGGTCCCCTGGCAGGACTAGCCTCGGCTTCTTCCCTGGACACTGCAGGGTGGAGTCGCCGTTGGAAACCCCGCCACTGTCTTAGCGCGCCCTCCCGTGGCCGAGGTGACCCCCAACGCCGTTACCGCCCCCTTCTCTGTCAGCTTCTTCTGATTTTTCTTTTCTTTTGTTTCTTTTCTCTTTTCGTTCGCGACGTGGCGCCTGCGAAGAGCTCGCCTCCAGGAAGGAGGACATCGTGCAGGCAGAATAACCTCTGGGCCCTGCCGGGGTTGGAGAGGGAGAGAGAGGAGTCAGCTTGGGCGGCGGCGCCCCGGCTGCGGGCACCTGCGGAAGGAAAACTCGCCCAGGCACACGAGCTGCTGCTGGCGCCAAATATAACCCGAGCGCCCCGTCCCCTCAGGCCCCGCGCTCACCCACGAGCTCCGCGTGCCCTGAGGCCGGGCTCGGGCGCGGTCGTGGGGCGGGGTGGGAAGGACACGTGTGCCCACTCCGCGGTGCAGGCAACACCGGGAGGCGCGACACCGGGAGGCGCGTGGTGAGGAGCTCCTGGCTCCGCTCAGGCCGTCAGTCCCCTCTCAGGGCTAGGCGGAGGCCAGGGCGGCTTCTTCCGGCCTAAAGGCCCACTATGACCTACCCGCGTCCATCACCTCTGGAGCTTCCAGGTGCCCCAGGCTGGAGACTTGGTCAGGGTGATTGTGGCTGCCACTCTCCTAGGCTGGCTCAGCAGGGCACAAGCCACCACCTGCTGTCCTCACCTGAAGGCATCCTGATGGGGCTGAGAGCCCACATCCAGCAGGCGAGCCTCAGGGCACGGGGCCATGGTCTTGGGTCTGCACCTTGTTGCCAGCCCCTCACACATATGGCAGCATCACACATATGGCTCCTTCTACCAACCGCCACTAATTACCATTTGGACATTCCATCACAGTGTTCTCAAGAAGAAAGATGCAAACAAACACGAAAAGAATGAAATTTAAAATCTTTTTTATCAGGCTGGAGAGATGGCTTGGTGGTTAAGAGTGTTGCTTCTCCATTGCTCCCAAGTTCAATTCCCAGCAACCACATGGTGACCCACAACTATCTGTAGTGGGATCCAATGCCCTCTTCTGTCTGAAGCTCTCTTCTGACATGGCAGGCACACTCGGAGACAGAGTGGTCATGTACATAAATAAATAAATCTTTAAAAATAAAACCTTCTAATCAGTTAATGTAACTACATCTAGAAGCTAGAAAAGGGTCACAGCAATATTAAAAATAATTCAGAAATGGTAAAGGGATGTACGAGAGTCACAAAATTCACGGGGCAAGATGTTGTATACCTGGAATCCCAACACTCACAAGGCTGAGGTAGGTGGATTGCCTTGAGTTCAAGGCTAGACTAAAGTGTGAGACCTTGTATTAGAAAACAAAACAGTTGTGGAGGGGATGGAGAGAGAGACAGAGAGACAGAGAGACAGAGAGACAGAAGAGACAGAGAGAGGGAGACAGAGACAGAGAGACAGAGATAGAGAGAGACAGAAACAGAGAGAGAGAGAGCTCGATGTCATTTCCTGCACTGAGGACAAGCTACTGAAGAATGTGAATGTCTCCTACCAAGCACAGAGAGTGCTAATGACAGAATGGGTTTCTTATTAAGATATCATAAACTATAGATGGAAAAGTAAAGTAATGTATAATAATTAAAAGAGAAATCAGACATTGGAAAGCCTAAATTTAGAAGACTGTATATGTTGAAGTCATAGGGGAGGGGATGAGACGATGTGGGGGAGAGAATAATCAGAATAAATTATATATGCGTATAAAAATGTTAACTAAGAGCAACCAATTAAAAGAGAAAAGCAGGTTTATTTTACAATGAAATTGAATTCCCATATGACACTATGTAACATTTTGTAAATTGATTATATGAATTATCTGCAATAAAAAATCAATTGTTATTAAAGATGTGGTTGTGTTCATATTGATTAGAAATGTTTTAAATTCTTTTTATTTATTTGCTTATTTATTTATTGATTTTTTTTAAGATAGGGTTTTCCTATATAGACCAGGTTGACCTCAAAAAAACAGATCCACCTGCTTATGCCTTCAAAGTGTTAGGATCAAAAGTGTATACTCACACATGAATGTTACATTCTTAAAGTGATAAAAAAGAAAGTACAGTTATCAACATGGTACAATTATTGAACAGTGATCAAGTGAATGGAAATATCAGAAACACATTTAAGGCATTAGGTCACTGTTGTTAAAAGGATCTTGAGCAGCATATATAATTCAAATCATCCAGGAGACACATTTCGAAAAAAAACAAGAAACTGGGTAAAGATGATTTAAATTTTTTAATCTATTAAAAATTTTAAAGCGCATTCGATATGAAAGTGTAAGTGATATACTTCACATTTTTGCTTATATACCATCTTCAATTTTATGTGCATTCTGCAAATATTGTCCATGTTTATGCAGGCTATTAATATTTCCCCATGACTGATAACATTCACAGAAATCATATTGAGCAAAATGTATATGTTGACGTATAATAGAATTGTATTCTACACAGTATAGCATAGAAATATGTATATATAAGTTCCCATATATGTGTGTATATACATATGTAAATGGTTCAAGAAAATGAGTATCACTTTATCATTGTAGTATTATTTTCATCAAAATCCTGAGAACATTGAAATGGCATCAAATACTGACCAGATTGGCAAAAAACAAAAAAACAAAAAAAAAAAAGAAAAAAAACTCCAAAAAATAAAACTCTTATAAAGAATTTAACGATACTAGCAAAAGATGCAAAAATATTAAAGTCTCAATGAAAAAAAAGCCCAGATGAAATACTGTATATTTTCTCAACTCTAGGATAATGTATTTCTGTACAACTATCAATAAAAGGCCAGAATTTTGAAGAATTCAAAAGTAGTGCAGTATAATTATGCAGTGGTCAATACTGTTGCATACCATTTTACATAACTGCATACACACTCGTTCTTTTGTTCTGTGGTCTAGCAACGAACTCGGGTAGATTTATGGGGAACCATTGCACTGTAGACTTAAACTGGATTAATTTGGGGATGAGTAAGTCGTATTTTGTTAAAGTCGCTTTAAAAATAAACCGTTGGATATTAGTACAGCAAGTAATTCTCCCTGAAGGAAAAACCAGACACCAGGAACCTAGACCACTGATGTCCAGGAGAAATTTCTAGATGATAGAAATATTCTATATCTGCGGTGTTTCTGGCTATGGATTCTGGCTGGCTGTTTGCCTCCTGGTTTGCCTGCTGTGACTAAAGAGGCAGATTTTAGTTCTAAGTTCAGTTCATCTCAAATAGCCATGTGTGACCAGTGGGTGCTATTTGGACAGTGTAGCCACAGAAAACTGAAGCAGTGTAACCAAAGACTCACCTAGGAGTCAGTTGACCTCCTAGAAGTGACTTGGGAAAACGTTGGCAATGATAGCCTCTTGGGGAGCTCACCTTCACCAAAAGCAAACTGTGAATCCTTACTCTTCTGCAATAGTCATAATGCACCTGGTCTCACACCCACCCCAACCCTCACCAAAGACACTTGAGAGGGAGCTGAACCCACTGTGTGCTTTAGATTTCAGTTTAGAAAGCACTTCCTTCAAAGTGGAGCAGACTGAGATTGCCAAGTCCTTTGTGTGGCTCCAGGGACTTGGGCCTGATGTGGGTGAGTAGGAAATGAAGATTGACATTGGACATACATACATGGGGAAGGCTGGGTCCATGGGCTGCAGCATCCCAGAAGCTCAGCATGTTTATTGTATAGAGCTGGCCAGGAAGCAGGGCTGTTGCACAGGGCAGCAAGGAGGTGGGCATTACATGCAGATAAACAAGGAGGGGAGGACTATGCATATGTAACTGACAAGGGGCAGATTTAGCTAATCTCAGTAGGAGCAGTCTCTGCAGGGAGCAGTCTTCAGGAAGTAAATATCCAAATGGGGCCAGGGAGAAAGGTAGAGTAGACTTTTTCTGCACACACTATCAATGCCATCCTGAGAAGGCGTTGTCATGTCTCTGAGTCTCAAGGGGCATGGGGGCCTTTGCCTTTTCCCCATGGATAAATGGCTTTGGTTCCATTGCATGGTCATATCATGTTTACAACACACATCCACTTAGTGCTGCAGTTCCTCAGGGCTTCCTCTGTTCCCACAGTGAGATCTCAAAAGAAAAACAGAAACCAAACAAACAAAAAATGTGCTCAGTGAACTGACTAATTCCCTAAAGTATATGGATCCAGTGTCCTAAGTCTAGGACTTCCTCAAAGGCTAGAAAATCCTGTGGACCTAAAATAAGCAAGAAAAAAAAAAGAAAAAAAAAGAAAAAAAACAAAACAAAGACCCTTGTCCCCGACACAAGAAATGAATGGGAGAAAAAATTATTAAAGGTTTTCATAGAAAATTTTTTAAGAAAAACACACGGGAATTGTACTTAATAGAATTAGTGTGCTGAGATGTGAGGCCCACTCACAGCATGCAGCATTTGGAAGTCTCAGACAACTTAACAGAAGAGGACTCCTAATTATTCTTTGTGACCACTCTCCACATACTACTCACAGCTTAATACTAACCTTCATAATTGAGTTGGGGATAGTATTCACCATAGCAGATAATTGAAGCATTTGTGCACACAGACACACACACACACACACACACACACATGCACATAAAACACACACACTCACACACATACTCACATACATACACACAGACACACACACATGCACACAAAACACACACACTCACACACACACTCACACATACACACACACTCACACATACACACACAAAACACACACAAAACACAAACAAAACACACACACTCAGGAGCACACACAAGAGAAATGCATATTCTATGAAGTTTCTTGGCATATTTTTATTTGTAATCCTCAATGCTGGAGTATTCTTGGTTTTGCAAAAAGTGGGGGGGGAATTGTGGCTTCATTTTCCCCCTTTTGAAATGACAGATATCTGTGTGTTAAACATACTCTGATAGCTGTCCAGGCTGCCTCGGCCTATTTGACAGCATCCAGGTCACCTTGATCAGGACAGTGGTTGTTCTTCTTATTGGCAACTGGTTTGCATCACAAGAGTTTTTCACGTCCTTACCAATATTAGAAGTTTGGTGACACAAGCAGCTTGACAATCAGTAAAATTATTGTGGTTTTGCCTTTCTGGAGGACATTAAAATTTACATGTTTTGCATGTGGCTTTTTTTCTTAGCATTTAGTCCTGCATTAGTGCTGTTCAAATGTGGCCATGCAGCCAGCATCCCTTTGCTCCAGGCTCTCAGCACCCCATTCCCGTCACTGATCTGATGCATACTTGGTCCCAGAGATGGACAGCAGAGGGATTTGACACACAGCGTCCACTCTGCTCCACTGCTTTGCTTTTTGTAAATTCTTTACAATGGCTATTTCTTGATTTATTATTACTACGACCATGACTTGTCTTGATATTTTGAGATACGATCTTATTATGCAGCCCAGGCTGGCCTTGATTTCCCAATTCTCTGCCCTTAGTCTTCCACCATTCCCTGATTCTCAATTTGTTATTAGATGTAGTTGTATGGCCCCGTTTCCAAATCAAATGTTTTTCTGGCTTTATGACTTTGCCCTTTCCACAGACTTTTATTAATTATGCAAAGTAGATGGTGTTTAATGTTTAAATACTAGATATATTAACTCGTCAGTCCCCAAGACAACTCTGTGAATTAACACTCGTTATCATCCTCACTGTGCAGATAAGGGAATTGAGTCACACAAAGGTAAAATAACTTCTCCACAGTTGAACATCTAACGGGTGTGAGAGCCAAGCTTTGAGTCCAACTACAAAGTAGATCGGCCTATAATATGTCTGCTGCTGCTGTATATTCAAATGGTAAATTCTGTACCATAAGGTCTGGTTGCTCCAAGACAAGGAGATCCTCATGTATACCAGATTTTCTTTCTTTTTCTTTCTTTCTTTCTTTCTTTCTTTCTTTCTTTCTTTCTTTCTTTTTTTTTTGCCTCCTAAGTTATCCCTGATTGGTTAATAAAATCCCTACAACATGGGCTGGGCAGAAGAAAGGGTACAGAGCAAAGTTTCCCTGGGCCTGGGGGCTCAGGCAGGGTCCACAAGGAGAGGGAAAGGACATGGAGGAGAAGGAAGGAGACACCACCCCATAGGGTAGGTGGATCGTGAGTGTATTGCCATGAGGGGCAGCCTGTCAGAACAGGAGTGGCCCAGGCAGAGCATGGCAAGCCATACCTCGGGGTTATGGACAGGGAAGCAGAAAAAATAGCACAGAGGGTTGATGTCTACTCAGCTCTAGTACTTTAAGGCTTATTCTAAATCTAAAAGTTTTGTGTCTTTTATTTGGGAACTAAATGATCTACGGTGGGATAGAAACCCCCTAATAATATTTAGTGTAGCAATGGCCACTCAATTATTGTGGTATTTTAAATATAACACACATTGAATTTCACAATTCCGATGCAAGGCTTTTTATATTTCCAATGTGACTGTACACCTGAGGTCATGTCTAGGTATAGAGACAGAACATGGCAGAAATACCTAGAACATTTTAAGGTCATCACACTGACCAAATGAAAGCCACAGGCTATACAGACTATGATGGATGAGGAGAAGGCTTAGTGCTCTCTGGGAGTCCCCTTCCCTAGACTTGGGATAAGACTTCCAGTAAGTCAAGACCATATTCCTCTTTCATTTCTCAAGGAGCCAGGGGTAGACCCACATATATGATTTCTTTGCCTGCAGGGTTTTTTTTTTCCAAGCGCTGCCCTGTTTGAGGACTTGGAAAAGGTAAGCACCGTCAGAGGAAGGCCAGCATATGAATTCTGTATAACTCTGCTCTGACAGCATGTACCTATCAAGTACTGGAAGCCTTGCTGGAAATATTAATCAACCTCTAGGATCAAAAGGAAACAACCCGAGGGCCATATGGCTGTAAAGCAAGTCTGAAACCATAGCCCAGTATGGAAGTTCAGCCTTGGATCTTACATCAAACAGCGTTAGCATCCAAAAGAAAAACGAAACTGAAATGGCAAGGTGACTGGTAATGACCCCATGGCAAGGATATCTAAGTCATGTGGAAAGATCCCAGTGCAAAGACACATGTCCACGAAGCTTTCACCAAGAATCCCTATTCTGTGTTCTACAACATTATATATACACACACACAAAGAATACTCATTTATGGTCAGTTATGGGGATTGATTCTCTGGGAATCTGACTTTGAGATTGACATAGATGTATAAAGGTGTTTGACAAGTCCTCTTGGGGACCATGGCTGTGACAAAGAGGAGAGAAGAGGATGGGGAGGAGAGCACTCTGGCTCTAATGCAGTCACAAGGGTAAGCAGGCAGCCCTGTGTGGGGCTCAGGAGCTGGCCTGACCCTGAAGTCTTAGCCTGCACTGGAACAAGCAGGAGGCCCGGCCTTAAAGTCTCCATTGGCTAAGGACGAGGTTCCTGGTCAGAACCCAGTTACCATATTGCAACCACATAGCCATCCCTTCTCCATTATCATTCTTCCTGAATTTCCAAGTCCTATCATGAGGATATTTGGGACTCCACTCTGATCTTTTACTCATAGCAAACATAAAAATCAGGTGGATGGGCAGGGAGTGGAATGGCCTAAGGTTAGGCTAAACCTCAATTTTAATGGTTTCATAAGTTCAGAAGGGAGTCCATTTGGCATTGTCATCTGTGGCTTCTGTGTTCTTATCCCGGGTGAGCTGACTCTGTGATATGATGCCACCTCACCTCACAGATATCAGGGGGAAAATCATGTATGACTTTTCTGGGAAGAACTCTGCCTTTTCCTACCATCTGGAGTTATACAACATCTCTATGCACAGCTCAGAAGAGAGAGGTGGAGATTGTGGAGGCCTTAGAAGTTGAAGATCTTTTCTGATTAAGGCACATATTTTTTCCTATGTAATTTTTCCCTTGCTCTTTCCCTAATGATGGCTGACTTCATTCCTGGCCTGAAGTAAACTGGATTCCAAGGTTTTGGATTAGAGAAGCCCCCATTTTTGAGATGACAGGTCCAGCAAGGGATCCCACTGCATACAGGTTCCTATTCCCAAGGAAGTTGTTGCTGCAGAATCACAGCATGGGGGCAGCAGCACAGGATATCTCCCAGCTTTCTCTCCTGCACCTGCTGCAACTGTAATAAGGCTGTTTGTTTGTTTGTTTGTTTGCTTTTCATTGGAAATACATAAAAGCTGTTCGGAGTTAATACATGCCTTTAATACCAGCACCCACAGGTATTTTTGTTTTTGCTTTTGTTTTTGTTTTATTTCACTTCATAATTTCTGTAATTGTTGTTAGGATTCTTAATGTTTTCTTTGGTAATTCCCTCTAGCTATTCAATATGTATATAGAATGTAAAGCCATGCTCTGCATGGTCCTCTTATTCATGTTAAGGATTTTATTCGTACCACCAATGCCACAGATGAACACAATATTTACTTTCAAATCATGGAAACAGGCATAAAGAAGAGAGCTATGTTGTTTGGTCTCAGGTAAGCAGGCAATCAGGAGTGTAGGATGGCTTCCCAATGTTTTGGATTAGGTAAGCTTCTGTTATTGAGATGAAAGGCCTCTGCTGAAACCTTCAGTTGAGTAACAGAGAGCCTGGAAAGACTGAAAGAGTGGTTGCACCTTGAAGGTGAAGGCTGGCCCTTCAGTGCCTCTGCAGCCTGAGGCAGAGTAATTTTGGGAACACAAGAGCACTTGGCCAGAGATCATAGGGGACTGCATTTTGGTTGAGCCCTGAGACCTGGATGAGCAGAGGCTTCCACAGTTTTGAAAAGGGAAGCAGAGTCACATAGATGCGAGGGAACAATGGATCTGTGATCTGCATGTTATCCACTACATTTATCGTTGCAGTGTACTTCATATATGTAAACGACCAGGGCATCCTACTTTATCACATCTAGTCTCTCTAGATATAAAGCATGTGCAAGTGTAAACACAGTAGAGTTAGTTCAGCAATACATTGTGTCCCATTTTGTTAAAGACCTTTATTTTATTTCTATTTATATATTTTATCTTTTTCACTTTACGTTCTGCTCACTGACTACTGATACTTGATTACTCTCTCCCACAATCCTTCCCCAATTCTCCTGGCACTGTCTTCTCTGAGTGTATGAGGGCCAACTGTCTCAGTACCTCCCTTCTTTTACCAAAGCCTTTCCTGGGGGCATTGTTGAGGATGCTGGTTTTGAATGCCTTGGACTTGGCTTTCTTCATGCTCCACTTTGCTGGCTTTGAGAAGTTTGTGAAGAACTGTCTGTGAACTTGGTACTTCATCCAGATGGCACACAAGAGGCAGTGGTTTTGTTAATATTTTTGAGAGAATATTTCAATCAAACCTCTCCTACTAATATCCTAACAATGACAAAGGTAATGGGAGGCTACACATCTATTTCATTAGTTTTCAGTTCTTCTCAGACAAGCAGTGTAGAAGCCCACAAAGCTGGCAAAGTGAAGTGAGGTCACACAGGGGTCCTGAGAGCACAGTCCTACTTTCTTAGTGTAACTCCTTGGGAATTACCATATCCATACACTCGTAGCTCCATATGCACTGGACCCCAGTGAAGTGCTCAACATTCATTGCTTTTGTCACTCAGTTTGCCACAAATGGTAGAAATCTGAAAAGTTCAGCAAATTTGAAGGTGTGAATAACTCCCAGTGACTGGAGTAAGCTCAAACAGTCTGTGACAACGAAGAACTGATTGAGTATCCAAGAGATAAGACCCTCACCAGGATCGTAGTCCTATTCCAGTAAGAAAATTTAATAATAAGGCTTCAGGTGAAAAGATAAATTAGGAGGTCTAAGCCAAATATTTTATCCTCTGCCCTCAGGGTTGCAGCCATTCTGTCAGACTTTCCTGGCCCTCTCACAGGATCAGAGTTCTCACCTGGAAGCAGGAATATCTGGAAGGCACATAATACATATCCACAGACGACTCTTTGGGTACAAACTGACAGGCAACTTCAAGGCTTAAAGTCATTGTCTCTCTCTCTCTCTCTCTCTCTCTCTCTCTCTCTCTCTCTCTCTCTCTCTCTCAGTTTGAGGTTGCACACACTCTGCATTCTTTTGTGCACTCTGCCTTTTTTATTGCAGTTTTCTTTTCTCAAACTCCCACAATCATGCACACGTCTGTTCATTATCCTTTCACGCACACACACACACTCTTCATACACACCTCACACATATCTCACACACACCACATGCACTCTCCTGTCACTCACACACACAATCTTCATACACACCTCATACATATCTCACACACACCACATGCACTCTCCTGTCACGCACACACACACTCTTCATACACACCTCATACATATCTCACACACACCACATGCACTCTCCTGTCACGCACACAATCTTCACACACACCTCATACATATCTCACACACACCACATGCACTCTCCTGTCACTCACACACACAATCTTCATACACACCTCACATTCTCTCCTCACTCATTCTCACATGCTCTCCTCATGCTCTCTCCCTGGCTCTCACATTTGTTCTCAGACTCGCTCTCTCATTAGCTCCCTCATTCCCTCCCACATTCACTCTTCACATTCTCTCTCCACTCATTCTTCACATGCTCTTCTCATGCTCTCTCATTCGCTCTCACATTTGTTCTTACATTTGCTCTGTCATTTACTCTCTCATTCACTCGCTCATGTTCTCTCTCATTTACTCTTCACATGTTCCGTAGCCTATCTCCTGCCCCAGTCCTTTATTAATAATCCAAAAATAGGTAGAAAAAAGACATTGTGTAATCATTGCCAAATCAAATGCAAAGAATGACTACATCTCACCAAGAACTAAGAATTACAACTGTTCTCCAAAGTTTCAGGCTTGCCCTATTCCCAGGCCTGTGGCCAATATAATAATAATAATTGTAAACTTATCATTATTTAAAATTTAACTCTTTACTTTTATACTTCAGAGACCAAATAATAATTGTAAAGTTATCATTATTTAAACTTTAACTCTTTACTTTTATACTTCAGAGTCCAAAGTTCCGAGATCAGCTAATTGCATTTTCCTATGACACTCTAATGATAAATGACATAGGCAAAACTGCCAGGCAGTGGCCAGAAAGAATCAAGGTAACCCTTAGCACACTAATTCCACTAGCGTTCTGTTCCTTGCACACAATGACTCTCATAAGGGTTCCAGTAGTTAGACTTAGTTTAATAGTATATTATTTTATATATTCTATACTTCCTTAACCAGTCTATAATATTATGTAAAACTTACTTCCTAACTTCAATAACTTTTTTCCTTTCCTAGGGTCCCAATGTTGGCTCTAATTCATTTTCTCTTATTTTCTTCAAGCTGTCTTTGCAAGTCAAACCCTAATCTGGAACTACAATTCTGCAGTTATTACATTTTTTCCAAGATGAGAATACACAGTATCCACCTGGGCCTCTAGGGCTGTGCTGTGCTGTGCCCCTATGCATCAATTTCCAATTGTCTAAGAATCATAACATCAAGGAACATCTAGTTTCACAGAATTCACCAGAGCAGAAGGAGAAAGAAGTAGGAAAGTCAGATATAATACAATAATTGTGCACACCAAGGCCAACTGATAGGCAGTCACACACAAATGAAATCTATACAGCCGTTGTCCAGGGCTAAGGTTTGGAGAAATGGAAACAACCAGTTTTTACAAAAAGCTACTGTGGGCTACTGAGATGTCTCCATAGTATGTTGTCCCCAACATTAGCCAGAACTCAGACAACAAAGGGAGATCAAAAGGATACAGATTGGAAAGGAAGAAGTCAAAATATCACTGTTTTAGAGGATAGAGTAGTATACATGGGACACCCCAAAATTTACAACAGAGAACACCTAAGCCTGATAAACAACTTCAGCAAAGTGGTTGCATATAAAATTAATTCAAACAAACCAGTAGCCTTCCTCTACACAAAAGATAAACAAGCTGAGAAAGAAATTAGGGAAATGACACCTTTCATAATAGTCCCAAATCATATAAAAATACCTCAGTGTGACTTTTATCAAACAAGTGAAAGATCTCTGTGACAAGAACTTCATGATATGAAGAAAGAAATTGAAGAAGATCTCAGAAAATGGAAAGATCTCCCTTGTTCATGGCTTGGCAGTAAGAAGACAGTAAAAATGGCCATTTTCCCAAAGTGACCTACAGTTGCAATGCAATCTCCATCAAAATCGATTCCAATTCTTCATAGGGTTAGACAGAACAATTTGCAAATTCATTTGGAATAACAAGTAACGCAGGATAGCTAAAACTATCCTCAACAATAAAAGGACTTCCCTGGGAATCACTATTTCTGAACTCAAGCAGTTTACAGAGCATTAGTGATAAAACTGTATGGTATTGGTACAGAGACAGGAGGATAGACCAGTGGAATAGAACTGCAGACCCAGAAATGAACCAGCACACCTATTGTCACTTGATTTTTGACAAAGGAGACAAAAGCATCCAGTGGAAAAAGGATAGCATTTTCAGCAAAGGGTGCTGGTTCAAATGGAGGTCAGCATATGGAGGAGTATAAATTATCCTCTTCTTATTACCCTGTGTAAAGCTTAAGTCCAGGTGTATCAAGGACCTCTACATCAAACCAGATACACTCAAACTAATAGAAGCAAAAGCGGGGAAGAATCTTGAACACATGGACACTGGAAAAAATTTCCTGAACAAAACACAAATGGCTTATGCTCTAAGATCAAGAGTAGACAAATGGGACCTCATAAAGCTACAAAGCTTCTGTAAGACAAAGGACACTGTGGTTAGGACAAAACAGCAACCAACGGATTGGGAAAAGACCTTTACCAATCCTACAACTGATAGAGGGCTAATATCCAAAATATACAAAGAACTCATGAAGTTGGACTGCAGGGAGACTAATAACCCTATTAAAAATTGCGGTTCAGATCTAAACAAAGAATTCATAGCTGAGGAATATGGAGTGGCTGAGAAGCACCAAAAGAAATGTTCAACATCTTTAGTTATGTGGGAAATGCAAATCAAAACAACCCTGAGATTCCACCTCACACCAGTCTGAATGGCTAAGATCAAACACTCAGGCTATAGAAGATGCTTGCACGAATGTGAGAAAGAGGAACACTCCTCCATTGTTGGTGAGATTGCAGACTGGTACAACCATTCTGGATATCAGTCTGGAGGTTCCTCAGAAAATTAGACATTGCACTAGCTGAGGACCCAGCTATAGCTCTCTTGCACATACCAAAAGATGCTCCAACATACAACAATGCACACCATCCACTATGTTCATAGCAGCCTTATTTATAATAGTCATAAAATGAAAAGATCCCAGAAGCCCTGCAACAGAGGAATGGAAACAGAAAGTATGGTACATCTACACAATGAAGTACTACAGAGATATCAAAAACAATGACTTCATGAATTTCATAGGCAAAGAGAATGAACTAAGACATATCATCCTGAGTGAGTTAACCCAATAACAGAAACACACACATGCTATGCACTCATTGGTAAGTGGATATTAGCCCAAATGCTCAAATTCTCCAAGATTCACAGACCAAATGAAATTCAGGAAGGATGACCAAAATGCTGATTCTTCACTCCTTCCTTTAAAGGAGAAGAAGAATCCCTATTGATGGGGTAGGGAGGCAAAATTTAGAACAGAGCCTAGAGGAATGGCCATTCAGAGTCTACCCCACATGTGACCTATACATATACAGCCTTCAAACTAGATAAGTTGGATGAAGCTAAGAAGTGCAGGCTGACAGGAACTGGATATAGATGTCTCCTGAGAGGCAGATCATGTCAAATACAGTGGAGAATGCTAGCAGCAAACCATTGAACTGAGAACTGGACCTCAGTTGGAGGAATTACAGAAAGATTGGAAGAGCTGAAGGGACTTGCAACCCCATAAGGACAACCATGGCTGCCAAGCAGAGTTCCCAGTGACTAAACCATTACCAATCACTATACAGGGACTGTGCCATGGCTCCATCTGCATGTGTATCAGAGGATGGTCTTCTTGGGCACAAATCGAATGAGCAGCCCTTGGTCCTGCCTAGGCTGGGAAAGTGGATGGCTGGTGAAGGGAATACTTTTATAGCAGAGGTGGAGGGCGGTGGTATTCAGACTTATTTCTGGAAAACAAGGAAGGAATAACATTTGAATTCGAAATGAAAAATATCCAACTAAAAATCAACAACAACAAAATGGTATTTTGAGCTTCGAATCAAAAAAAGCCACAGTCAGGAAACAGAGAATTGTATGCCTATGGTTTTCTTCAAATATGCTCAGGGCCCAGGTAGGTCCTGTGCCCAGGCTGAACCAAGCAGGTTCCTGCCAGTGACTCCTCCTCTATTCCTCTTTCCAGAGGCATCATGCAGATTAATATTGGGCCAGAGATGTGGGCAGAGCTGGTCAGAAGTGGCTTTCTGTCCTGTGGTCTCAGGATAATCTGCATTCCTGGGTGTTCAGCATTTTCTGCCCCAGGATTTGGGTGCAGGATTCCCGATGGCTTTAAACTCCCTTATACCATGTTTATATGTCCTGGGAGGTGTTACAGAAAAATTAATGTTTATCCTACTAATTTGGTCAAAACTCTCATCGACAGAGTATAATTTAGAGGTATCTATATATTTGACAGCAAGCATACACAGTGGGTAATATATGCATGATTAAGGTGAAATTCAGAGTTGGAAACACAGTGCACAGTGACTGTATAAATGCCTGTGAATCTCAGTCTGACTGGGAAGTGATTTGATGCCCAGTCCCCAAGAGAAAGCAGAGATCCATCCCTCCCTGATCGCTGTGGGACTTCAGATGTTGACACTAATGATCAATGAAGAAGGTTCTTAAGAGTGAAGAGTTTGAGATTACTCCTTTATTGGCCAGAATACATCCAATTTACTTGATAGTAACCAGATGCAGGTAGTCAATATATACAGTCTATATCCTTATCAAAATAGAAAAGCAAATGAACAAAACAACAACAGATAAATAACAAATCTTCAAATGAATAGAAGGAAAACCAAATAACCAAAACAATTAAAAATTAACCAAACTTTAAATAGAGGAATTGCACTAAGCATTTTTTGCTGCTCCTTTTGCAGAATAGACTTATAGCCTGTGGCTTGCCTTGGAGACATAGTAGACAAGCAGTTAGTGATGGTAATAATCTTTTCAAGGGGAGTGGAAGTAGGTCTGTTTTGTTGGAGTGGGGGTATTAAGGAAAAAGCCATCCAACACTGAGTATAAATGATATTACAGACTTTGTCACAAAGTCTTTCCAATGTTGTGAACTGATCTCCATGAAACTCTTCTGGATGACCCATCAGGACAAGTAAAAATTTACACGTGCACAGTATTTCTGGATGACCAGCAGCTCTTGATTGATGTGCATCAGCACTTCTCTGAGTCCCTCAAAAAGTGTACACTTGCTGGAGAGAGGCGAGGTGAAAGTAAGGCCTATTCAATCCAAAGAAGTCAAACTAAAGGAGGAAAATGCAGTCCACAATTGCTATGGACATTACAGATGAGATGCAATAGTGGTGTATTTGCTGTGCACACTTAGTTCTCCTCCTGTAGTTCTTCTCTCCAAGGGAGATCTTGTCCTGGACTGTGTCATGTTCGAGTTTCTGCTGGAGAATTTCAGACCTAACAGAGCAAGGGAATAAAGATTTAGTGAGTGGTTGTCAATTCAGCTCTCCCTCTTACATCAGCTCTATTCAGTTGGATAATCCAGCATGACCTGTCAGCTGAGGTCAGTCCCTGCATCCCCAAGTGACATAGAGTACCTGCGCTTGGATTTATATCTCAGCTTTTAACACTGCTAGAATTTGAACTGTGGACTATGCACTGTACTGGGATTAAGAGAAAAATGAGCATTTTTTCCCACTGGTCCAGGTATATGACATTGAATATTAACATTGTAGCTATGTCTGAATCTGAGTTCAAGAGAGGTTTGAGCAACCTAGAATACCATGTGGATTCCTTCTGGAGAACATGCCCAGAATTGAGGTGAAATTTCTGATTATGTCAGCACTGAAGGAACCCGTCTAGTTTACATTTGTAACCACGGAATCTGCAAATACACAGAGAAGCCATCTCACAACAAATCCATGGGAATTGCATAGATCCTGTAATCACTGAGAATGTGCTCCATGCAAATCCTCCCAGCGTACACATGGACATTAAAGGTGATTGTGATGTAGAAACAGAACAGCACCCCTGTAAGTCTATGGCTAGTGTAAGGCAATTTGTGAGAGGACAGAAGAGAAAATGTCCTCAGATATTTCCGGAGAGATCACAGGAAGAAAGGAGTAGAACATACCAAGAAATACAGAGGATCATATATATTGTTTCATGGGCAAAATTCACATGAACTGTACCAGAACAATACTCTGAGTAGCTCCTTAGCTGCCTGAGGCTGAAATCCAGGTGGGGTGGTCATCCACCCAAAAAGGGTATTTATATAGGGAAGGATATTCAAATGGCCTCTTCCAGCCTATGTTCCTACCTGAACATTAATGCTTAATGTAAAGATTCCCCAGGATTCGCTGGAGGCATAAAAACAAATGTTGAGTGGGATATGTACATAGTGGCCAGACCTATAGACAGCTCAGTCAGTGATGTGCTGTCCTCCCATAAACCGTCATAGACTCAGGGTTCTTTCCCCATTAACAATCTGGCTTAGCAAGTCCCAAAGGCTGTGTAGAGCTGTCTTGTTGCTCAGCAAAGGATCATATGTTGGTGGTGGACTAGACTCTTGTTCTTGTTCACTGTTTCAGACTTTCTCCAAAGTGTGCAACTTCTTCTAATAGGAGTTGTCTTTACCATAGCCTGAGTGACTTCATGCCCAAAGCTAGAATCATAGGAAATCTCCATAACCAGGATCCAAATCAACAAATTTTCTCCCCGTAATGTGATTGTTCCACAGATAATTTGAATAAGTAAGTAAAAGCTTGCATGGATTATCTCACACTGAATCAGAATCTAGGGAAGGGCTCCATCGTATGGTACACTTTTACTCCTTGGCTGATGGACTTCTGGATAGATTCTCCTTCAAGGTTACTCTGGGACCACTACAACATTGATGCTCCTTAGTTGCAATGGCAATACCTACTCCTTGTTGTGGAATCACTGGGTTAACTAAAACTTCTGTTCCACTTTCTGAACATGGCTTCTCATAGGGCTACCTGTTCTTACACGGTCAGACCCATTTGAAGCTCAAAATTTCTCCTGACTCCATTGAGGCTGAAATTAACTGAGAGAAAATGATGTTGATCGACAGCACTTGCAGAATGCTACACAGATAACATAGAGGAGCGCTTTGGATTATCTGTGCACCTAAAGGGGTTCCTGAAACTGCCCTGTTCTTGCACCACAGCATAGCTATGGGACTTTTTCTGGATGACGATACAATTCCAAGCAACTCAAATTCTCAATGAATAAAATCCAAGCCAAACTCCTAGGGGAAGTTGTAGTGTGCCAAGGTAGCTCGAAAGAAATGGTAGCAGGCAATGTGGAAAGCAATCTTGGAGAAGACACAGTGAGTGTCATAACCTTCCAGTGGGCTTTCACAATTCACAAAGAACAGAGAAGCAACATAAACTCATGGATTTTATAGAGAAGCCTTGCCCTTACCTCCCAGTACTCCATTCCTTTGATGTGCTCCAAAGGATTTCAATGCAGATCAGTAGTTTTGCCCCTAATCACTTGAAAATCTAACTTTACAGGTGTTTTTGTGTCCTCTTTTTGGGGGTTGCATTTCTAAAGGATTGTAGTGTCCTGTTTCTACACCATAACATAAAGGGACCTGCTAGCTCTAGGCCTGCACCATTTGTTATCCCTGTGAAACAGGACTCACTTGAACATATTTCAATTCCTCCCCCAGACTTCACAAGATAATTCTGTTCTGAAATTTTTGGAAATAGAATAAATTAGTAATTTAAGAGTCCTTTTGCTGTACAGAGCTAGATGGAGATGCCAAATGACTGGGCCGCTCTATTTCATGTTTCATGGATGTAAAGTGAACGCTTAGAGTACTTTTCTCATGAAACTTGGAAATAGAGGGAAACACACCTTCACTACTGCAAACACAAACACACACACACACAAATATACCCACACACACACCACACACACACACACACAAACACACACACAAACACAGACACACAGATACACACTCCCATGCACAAATGAAAACTTTGTTCTTATGCAGCACATTTCCTGTTGAGTGAGGAATTAGTGGGAACAATGCTGTGTACAAGTCTCTTAGACTCAAGCAAGATGTGCTGCCCTGGCCTGTACTCATTTCCACTTCAGGAAACCTTTCTATGCAGATACTTGCTGGTCCGACAAGTAAGTTACATGTTCTGCACAGATAGCCTAAACAACACAACATCAAATCCCCAAGAGAGAGATTGGAAAAGACTAGGAAAAGACTCCATCAAGCTCTATGCTGACTCATCATAGGCCCCTCACTAAAACTACCCTGTTTCCTTCGTAGAAGACTTTGGAAGCATCAGAGAAGACAGTAACTCACGGTCAGTTACCAGGAACATTTCATCACATTAGAGTTCCTGTGTTATTAAAACAACCTCAGTGTCAGTCAGAAAAAGGCTAAATAAATAACATACAGTGAATTTTCTGAAATGCAGCACTGTGTACAATATTGAGAGGGAATCTATCCTGAAAGAATGCAGTGCCCATGATATAGTCAGCAAAGCAATGTCAGCAGAGGGTTGCACTCTAGGATTCCATGCAAGATCATGGTGAAGCCAATAAGACAATCCAGAATCTTCCCGGGGGATAACTCTGTTCAGGTAAAGTGAAGAAATCTAATCCTTATTTTTAAAATAGCTGAATGGTTTAAGAATGTGTTGAGACAAATAAGAGAGGGGGCTCCACTTGGAACTGGACGAATGATGCAAAGACTGCTGGCCAGCACAAAACAGGAAGCTTCATGTTTGTTGAGAGACCTAGGCTTAAAGGACTAAGTTAGATAATGACTGGACAAAAAACTGCATGTCATGAACTGGCCTCCCCACATGCTCCCTAAGATGCAGGTCAGCACAGCAATGCACCTTTCTTGGTGATAATTGGGGGTACATACGGATAACTTTGTTCTTGAAGCCTCAAGTCTCTCATGCCAACCCTAAGACTTTGAGAAACCTTTTCCACATCCTTGCTCTTCTAACCAGCTTCAGGTTGTAAGGCCCAGTTATGAACTCTCCAGGAGAACTCAAATAAGACAGGACTGACATGCTGATACACAGGCTCTGTAGTTACCCAAGATCTATGAAGCATGAAGACACCATCTTCATATACAGGGACATGAGGGGAGGAAGAACAAAAGCCACCACAAATGACAATGAGAACCATTTCTTTGGCATTTCCAGCAGGCTCTCCTCCTTGAAAACTACTTACTTCCTGAGTCTCACACCATCCCTGAAAAGAAAATGAGCTCCAGGCTTTTGCTTTATCCCTCAAAGCCCTGTTCTAGTCTAAAGAGGGACTCACACATAGCACCCTCCATACATAATGGCATGTAGTGTTGTGCTGTGTGATCAACCTATCTCCCTTAATAAACTGCAGATTCTCGAAGAGCAGGAGCATTTGCTTTCCAAACATGCAGTTTCTTGTAAAGGGGCTATCTCCACAGAAAGCCTTGTAAACCATCACATGAATGAACACTTGGATGAGACCTAGGACAGGACATGGATCAGTCAATAGACAGTTACATTGGTTTGTCTATGGTTATGGTAAGACCTGAGGACAACCTGACCCTGAGCCCTAACCCTACCTGCTGTTGCTTGGCTCTGGGGTCACAGATGTTCATTCCGGCCTCTTCACAGAACCTCTTTGTCTCCACAGAGGATGCTGGCAGTTCAGTCTGCTCCACCAGCAGTTCTCTCTTCTCATTCAGCAAAATCTGTATATTGTTCTTCAATTGAGTTTGTTCCCGTAGGAGCTGGGATTGCCTGATGCTGAACCACAAACAAAAAATGGTAAATCCCAGGCAGCTTCTATTTGCCTGTCACTCCTGCAAGTCCAATCATCCCTTCAAGGGTTCTCATCCTCAGAAATCCCCAGAATAGAGCCACACTATACAAGTTAGCACCAATTAGAGGAGGTCAAATCCAGAATCCACATTCCACATGAATCAAAGTACTTCTGAAAATCCTGACACTAAGACGGTTTATATAAATCAAGGAAGAAGAGATGGTCCATAAGGGAGCTCGTATGTCCATGGTATGGTGAAACCATCTTCACGTTGTGGGGAAAGCCCCTCTGAGGGGTAGTTGATGACCCAATAGCTGTACAATCTTTCCATGTGTTTCTCATGGATCACAGATCTTTAAATCTCCTGTCAGAGTCCTAGAGATTCAGAATTGATTGATATTCCCATCATGGTGCAAACCTTTTCTATCTAGAGGATCTTTAACGGGGAAAATAACAATTGGAGGGTCTTCGACACCCTTCACATGTACGACAACTGAGTCCAAGAGCTACAAATCCAAGACTCTTGCCAGGAGGCAGCCTTCTTGTTAAGAGTCAGACACTACAGAACCAGAGCCCTGACATTTGTTAAAGTCATACAGGACAGAAGCATTCCCTGCCTAGTGCTGGGTTCTCATCTCTGTCAGCGACTCACCGGTAGGAACTGTTCACTTGTATGAGCTCCTTGTACCTCTCCATGGCATCACTTATTGAGTTGGTCATCATTTGCATAGCCATCATTCTCATCTCATGTTCGGATTGAAGGACTGGCAATTCGACGTGCAGCCTGGGTTAGGTCATGGCCAAAGGAACAAATAATGTTTTGAACTCACGATTTCAGAATTAGGTGAAATGTAAATAAAAATGTATAATAAAAAATTTCAAATTCAAGGAATGGTGGAAGGGAAGAAAATGGCAAAGTCAAAAACCAGACCAAAACCCAACAGTGAGACTCAATCCACAGAAAATATTTCTCTGTAAATAAGCAACATTTTTTTTGAAATAAGGACTCCTTGGAATCCTGAGAGATATGGTTCTGCAAAGACTCACTATATAGGAGGGGGCAGAGCCTGAGAGCTGCCTGTTTGGTAATAACACTGTCAAGACCACAGTGACCATTTCTAGGTCACAATAAACAATCCCTGGATAGTTAAAAAAATAAAAAACTAAAGACCAAAGCAGGTGAAACAAATTAGGTGAAATCAGACTGTTCTCTCGATTACTTAAACTCAGTATGTACCACATACTTGCTCCTTCAAAGTATTTGTACTGGTTAAGTTTATTATCCTGGGCACAGGACAACAGAGTCACAGTACCAGTTGGAGGGACCTGACCTTCAAGAGCTGGCCAGGTGAGCATGATGGAATTGACTAGTTCAGGAAGAAGATTCCTCCAGTCTGTGCCACAGCTTTGGGCCCAAGAGAAAGCTGTGATGACATTTCTCTTGTTTTGAAAGCAGGTATACTCAATCCTTTGTTTCTATCGTTACATGAATTCCCAGAGGGCATAACTAAGTTTGACAGGGAAGAGGATTTATAGCACCTCCTCCCCTCGGGAGAGTCCTGGGTGCCACCAAGGTATACAGAAGGAGCAAAGTGCTCTTTTGATCAGTGTGGGCCTCCACCTACTCATCACTTTCATGACCTGCAGACTATTGATCAAACAAATCCTCAGACCCCATCAAAGGTCCCAGACGTCCTGATCCTGAGTAAAACACCACATATACTTCCACATACATACATAGCAACCCATATCCAAACACATTTAGAATGCCAACTACATCCATGGAGGTGCCATAGAATCAGAGTATAATGAACAAATTCAGAGGAAAGAGTGATGACGTGCAGGCATTTCATTCACACACACAGTTGCAGCAACTGTGACCAGGTCCTTCCAGCTGATGACAGAACCAACGCTAATCCAAGAGGCTCAGGGTCAAGTACAAAAGAGGTTGACCCTAAACACACAGCACCTAGCTTATCTCACAAGCAAATGCCTGCCAAATCTCCTTAAAATCCAGGATGAGAGGTGAAACTTTCTCGTGCTATGAGTAAATCTTGAGGTAGCAGAGAGAAAGCACAAGACAGTGAACAGGTTACTGGGCATAATGACTACCTGTGGTCCCACTCATCATAGATATAAAGATCCAGGATTTGATAAAGTTCATCCCTCTCGAATTGACACTTCTGGATTTCAAATTTGAGTTCCTCCAGTTCCTTTAGACACTCCTCTTGCTTACTGATGACATTTTGGGATGATGCCTTCCTACCAAAACCTGTAGACAGACAAACCCAAGTGAAATTGCATATTTGATGGCCCATGGGCAGAAAAGAACATTCTGAATCCGAAAAGGAGGTTGAGGAAGGGGAAATGGTAGAGACTGGGTGAATCCCTGAAAGAGCAGAAAAGCTTTCTTAAAGGTTGATTCTTAAGCTATGTCCCTCTTCCCAACCTCTAATGCCATACACGTGCCACACTCACTATTAAACAACCCCTGGCACTGAAAGTTATAATATGACTGAGACATAAACATCTGCGACAATGTTATCTTACATCAGATGTGGTGCAGATAATCCTGGAGTTCATAATGACTTCATTATGCTTACCACCATCAAGCTCTAACCAAGTGTGGTCCAGCCCAAAGTGTCTGAGAACTCAATTCATGACTAGGGGTGCATCCTTCCTTGTTCTCGCCATCAGAGACTTATGTAACCTACAGTAATCTAGAGGATGAAGTGCTTCAACTCCCAAACATGGATGGTCACATTGTTAATCTCACAGTGCCTCCTCCTGCCAATCGTTGACACTCACATTTAAAAAGCTTCAAGAAAAGACACTGAAGTCTTAAAACTTTATGGCTTTCTCTCAAATTAAAGATCAGGAACTCCTGACTCTTGGTTTGCCTTTGAAAAATCCCAAGGCTCCTGCTTTTAAGGCCTAGTCTTAGAAGGCACATCTCAAACCTACCTCCTTGAGGATGTTCCCCAACTCCGCCCAGGACTCACCAAGCCTTCCCCAGAATGATTTCCTCCTTCCTGTGTCACTAGAGAGGGGGTCAGCTTCTCTCTGACCTGGTGTGATCTCTCCTTGATCAACACTTTCCTTCCGAAATAGCCTGAGCAGCTGGCGAAACATGCCTGCTTGTGAACCCAAAGGGAATTGAAGTAATATCCCAAAGGCAGTTGGTGTCACCACAACACTGGTGACATCACAGAAGATTCTAGGGATCTCTTAGATACAATAGAGTGTCCAGTGAACGGCTTACTGGTGATGTCACTGGAAAGTTCTATGGCCTACCTACTAACCAGCTTTCCCCACACTGATGAATTTATGTGGGGACCCTTTCCTCCAGTCTCCCATGTGTCACTGGGAATACCATTTGGCAACCTCTATTTCAAAGCTAGATATGTCTCTCTGCTTCATTAGAAGTCAACAATGCTTTTGATGGGGAGGGTTGCTTACAACCCTGAATTGGAGAACAGATTTTTCTTAGCACCCAAATCTCTAGGGACCAAGGAAGAGGGAGATTTTTCTTAAAAGTAAATCAACTACTTGAGACAATGCATGTGACACACATTTCCATTCCTAAGCTTTTCCCTTTTTCTGGAGGCCAATATATTTCTTCTATACCTCTGAGTGTATAAAACCTGGAAATATTTGCTTACTGTGCAGTCCTTGACAGCCAACATTGTTTCCATTTACATATCCATGTATTTCACAAAATCAATGGTCTATAATCCTATTTTTTTTGCAATAAAAACTCCTTTTCCTTGGGAACATAGGGATCAACTACAGGGCATATATAAAATAATAAATTTCTCTTTCTTTTATATATTATGTAGGACATCCTCCCTTTCTCAAATATAACAAGACAATTAAATTGGACATCAGTGAGCAAATGTCAACCTGGACCTTGTGTTACTAAATTGTAACTACATAGCCATCACTTCTCCAATATCATTCTTCCTGAATAGCCAAGTCTAGGCATGAGAATATTGGGGGCTGCACCATGATCTTTTCCTTCTAGCAAACATAAGAATCAGGAGGACGGGAAGGGAGTGGAATGGTCTGAGTTCAGGTTGAACCTCAATTTTAATGGGTCCATAAGTTCAGGAGGTTGTCCATTTGGCATTGTGATATATGGATTCTGTCTTCCTATCCTAGGTGTTTTAATTCAACATGAATGTGTGCTATACTGCCACCCCATCTCACAGATGTAAGAGTGAAAATCATGTTTGACCTTTCTGGGAAGTGCTCTGTCTTTTACTACCATCTGGAGTTACACAACATCACTATGCAAAGATCAGAAGAGAGGGGTGCAGATGTGCGCGCCTTAGAAGTTGAGGATCTTTTCTTCTGATTAGGGCACTTATGTGTCCTATGTAATTTTTCCCTTGTTCTTTTACTAATGATGGCTGACTACTTTCCTGGCCTGAGGTAAACTGGAGTTCAATCTTTTGGATTACCGAACCTTCTATTTTTAAGATGACAGGCCCACCAAGGGTCCTACTGCATACAGAAGGTATGAATAGTCTCATGGGCTGGAGTAAGTTAAAAAGGTCTGTGACAACAAAGAACTGATTAAGAAAAGAAGAGACCAGCTGCTCATCAAGATCACAGTTGTATGATAGTAAGAAAATGTGAATAGGCATCAGGTGAAAAGATAAATTAATTAGGAGGTCATAGGCCTAGAAGGGGTAGCCTTTGCTCTCAGTGGAGCTGCCCTTCTTTCTGCCATTCCTCGCCCTCTGCCACAGGACCAGAGACTTCCCCAAACAACTGGCTGGCTTTGCCAAAGACCTGGCAGGGCTTCTCCCTATAGAATAGGAAATGCAGAGTCCTTGAGGACTCACCAAGAGGTCTCCTCCACACAGGTTCCTTGTTGTCAAAGGGAAATGTTCCTGCAGAATCCTGCCATGGCAGCAGGAATTTCAACCTGGCTGCTCTTGGTCCAGCTCACTGGATGCAGGCCTGAGGCCCAGGGGTATCTGGGGAAAGAAGCAGCAGGCACTACCTCACAGCTCTCTCTTTGTTGGATGCAACTGCTAGGACTGTGATGGGATTTTTGTTTCTTGTGTGTTTATTAGAAATACCTACAAAGCTGATTAAAGTTGTAACATGCCTTCATACCCAGCTTGCAGAATGTTTTTAAATCGTTGTTGTTCCTGTTTTATGTTTGGATTTTGTTTTTTCATCCCCTCAGGAAATTTCCCTGTACTTAGAATGATAAGCATGTGCTCGGGAAGGATCGATTATTCAAGTTTGGCAAGGCTTTTGTTCTCAGTATCCACTCCACAGATGTTGCCATTACTTACTTTCAAATAAGAAAACAGTCATAGAGAAGTAAATTAACCTGTAAGCTATCACAGAAGAAACACATCATGATTGTGCAGTGGAACCCCAGTATTTTGTATTTCCTAAGTTATCTTTATTTTAAACCTTTTTATTGGATTTTTTGGGTACATTTCATTTTTTTCTAAATCCTTAAAGGTATCTTTTATTCCTCTCATGCCATTTACAAGGTGGAATTTCACCTGTGATTGTTAGTCCAGATAGTTTGGTCAATGGCTTAGATATCACCTTGGCCTAGTTTCCTTGGCATAAGCTGAGTTAGAAGCAGACTCAAAGGTTCAGGACTCAACAAATAATGAATTCCACTACATCTGGATACCTAGCTGTATTTCCATTCACTATTTAAAAAAAAGATGCGGTTCATTAACGTGTAAAAATTTTCTCAAGTATATTAAAGTGTTTACATGGTCATACAGTTTTTCAAATACCTGGCATTCATCTTTTTCCAAATCCTAAAATTTTTTTCTTATTCACATTTTCTTTTTTTTTGATTATTTCTTAGTATTATTATCATTTTTAAAGTTTTAGTTTTTAATAGATATATATTTTTCATTCAAACATTATTCCCTTTCCCAGCTTTTGGTCCATAAGCTGCCCTGCCGTGCCCTCTCCCATATGTATGGTCCCCCAATCCACGCCACTTAGAAACCACTTCCTGGACATTCCCCTGCACTGACGGTCCCACCTTGTTAAGAACAAGGGCTTCCCCTTCCACAGGTGCCCCAACAAGGCTATTCTCTCCTACATATGCAGTTGGACCCCTGGGTCAGTCCATGTATAGTCTTTTGCTGGTGCTTTATTTGGTTGGCATTGCTGTTCTTATGAGGTTGCAAGCCCTTCGGCTCTTTGAATCCTTCCTCTCATTCCCATAAAGGGCGTCCTGTTCTCAGTTAAGTAGTTTACTGCCAGCACTGACCTCTTTATTTGACATTCCCTGGATGTGTCTCTCAGGGGAGATGTATAACTGGTCCCTTTCAGTAAGCACTTTTTAGCTTCATCAATCTTGCCTAGTTTTGGTGACTGTATATATATGGGCCACATGTGGGGCAGACTCTGAATGGCTGTTCCTTCAGTCTCTGCTTTAGATTTGGCCTCCATATCCCCTCCTATGGATATTTTTGTTCCCCTATTTTAAGAAGGAGTGGGAGCATCTGCACTTTGGTCATCCTTCTTCTTGAGTTTCCTGAGATCTGTAGATTGCATCTTGGGTAATTCGAGGTTTTGGTCAATATCCACTTATCAATGAGTGCATACTGTCAATGAGGGGTGCTGAGTACCTGGAAGAGAATGAGGGACAAGAGATGTGAAGGACTCCAAGACAAGAGTCTGATCAAGGTGACAATTTTATTTTTCCCCAAGGCTGAATTTGTACCATAAAATGGGTAACAGAGAGGAGAGAAGTAAGAAACATTTACCCACGCCAAGGACACAATATTCATGTGGTCAGGGAATCGGCTGATGTTGACAAGTTGTCAGAAAAGTCACAGGTTTGTCATATCTATTAGTCAGCAGGATGTTGGTTTTTCAGAAAGGTTACAGGTCATGACATTAGGTATCTTAATGTCACACGTTATCATATGATTATTCATCTTGACCACAACATTTGTATTAGTCTTCTGAGGTGGCTGGAAATTTTTCATGAACCCAGTCATACATACTTCTAACCATAATAATAACATCAATAATGGAGGGCTTCAAGGCCATCGCTCCCAACACCATACCAAGTGTGTTTTTCTGTGATTGGATTACCTTACTGTGGATGATATTTTCTACTTCTTTCCATTTGCCTATGAATTGAACGTAGCATTGTTTTTGATAGCTGAGTGGTACTCCATTGTGTAGATGTACCACATTTTTCGAATCCATTCCTCTGTTGAAGGGCATCTGGGTTCATTCCAGTTTCTGGCTATTATGAATAAGGCTGTTATAAACTTAGTGCAGCATGTATGCTGTTATATGTTGGAGCATCTTTTGGGTACATGCCCAGGACAGGTATAGCTGTGAGCTCAGGTAGTGCAATATCCAATTTTCTGAGGAACCTTCAGACTGATTTCCAGAGTGCTTGTACCAGTTTGCAATCCCAGCAACAATGGAGGAGTGTTCCTCTTTCTCCACATCCTCGCCAGCATCTGTTGTCACCTGAGTTTTTGATCTTACCCATCCTGACTGGTGTGAGGTGGATTCTTAGGGTTGTTTTGATTTGAATTTCCCTGATGACTCAGGATGTTGGGCATTTCTTTAGGTCCTTTTCAGCTGTTCGATCTTCCTCAGCTGAGAATGTTTTCTTTAGCTCCGAACCCCATTTATTAACAGGGGTGTTTGGCTCTCCGTACTCTAACTTCTTGTGTTTTGTGTATACTTTGGATATTCGCCCTCCATCAGATGCAGGATTGGTAAAGATTCTTTCCCAATCTCTTGGTTGCCTTTTTGTCCTAATGACACTCTCCTTTGCCTTACAGAAGCTTTTCAGTTTTATGAGGTCCCATTTGTCGATTCTTGATCTTAAAGCATAAGCCATTGGTATTTTGTTCAGGAAATTTTCCTTAGTGCTCATGTCTTCCACATTCTTCCCTACTTTTTTCTATTAATTTTAGTGTATCTGGTTTGATGTGGAGGCCCTTGATCCACTTGGACTTAAGCTTTGTACAGGGTAATAAGAATGGGTCAACTTGCATTCTTGTACATGCTGACCTCCTGTTGAACCAGCACCATTTGTTAAAAATACTATCTTTCTTCCATTGGATGTTTTACCTCCTTTGTCAAAGATCAAATGACCATAGGTGTGTGGGTTCTCTTCTGTGTCTTCAATTATGTTCCACTGATCTGCCTGTCTGTATGCCAATACCATACAAACTATTGCTCTGTAATACTGCTTGAGGTCAGAGATGGTGATTCCCCCAGAAGGTCTTTTATTGTTGAGTATAGTTTTGCTATCCTGAGTTTTATGTTATACCAAATGACGGCAAATTGCACTTTCTACCTTTATAAAGAATTGAGTAGGAATATTGTTGGTGATGGCATTGAATCTGTAGATTGCCTTTGGCAAAATGGTCATTTTTTACCATATTCATCCTGCCAATCTATGAGCATGGGAGATCTTTCCGTCTTCTGAGATCTTCTTCAATTTCTTCAGAGATTTGTCATACAGTTCTTGTCAACGTTCTTTGTCATACAGAATTTGTCAAAGTTCTTGTTATACAAATTTTTTACTTGCTTGGTTCAAGTAACAGCAAGTTATATTATATTATTTGGGACTATTGTGAAGGGTGTCATTTCCTTAATTTCTTTCTCAGCCTCTTTACCCTTTAAGTAGAGAAAGGCTACTGAATTGTTTGAGTTAATTTTATTCTTGGACAGTTTGCTGAAATTGTTGATCAGGTTAAGTAGTTCTCTGATGGAATTTTGGTGTTGCTTAAATATACTATAATATCATCTTCAAATATTAGTGTTTAGACTTCATCCCTTCTAATTTTCATCCCTTTAACCTACTTTCATTGTTTGATTGCTATGGCTAGAACTTTAAGTACCACATTGAAAAAGTAGGGAGAGAGTGGGCAGCCTTGTCTCGTCCCTGATTTTAGTGGGATTCCTTCAATTTTCTCAGGTTAGTATGATGTTAGCTACTGGTTTGATGTATTCTGCATTATCCTATATTTAGATATGGGCCTTGAATTCCTGATCTTTCCAGGACTTTATTAATGAAAGGGTATTGAATTTTACCAAATGATTTCTCAGCATCTAATAAAATGGTCATGTGGGTTTTTTTTCCTTTGAGTTTGTTTATATGGTGAATTTCGTTGATGGATTTCTGTATATTAAACCATCCCTGCATCCTTGCCATGAGGCCTACTTGATCATGATGGATGACTGTTTGGATGTGTTCTTGGATTCAGTTTGCAAGATTTTATTGAGCATTTTTGCATCAATATTCATAAATCAAATAGGTCTGAATTTCCCTATCTTTGTTGTATCTTTGTGTGGTTTAGGTATAAGAGTAATTGTGGCTTCATAGAAGGAATTTGGTAGTGCTCTGTCTGTTTCTATTTTGCAGAATAGTTTGGGCAGTATTGGTATGAATTCTTCTATGAAGGTCTGATAGAATTCTGCACTAAATCCATCTGGTCCTGGGCTCTTTTTGGATTGGAGATGTATAATAACAGTTTCTATTTCTTTATGAGTTATGGGGTTGTTTCGATGGTTTATTTGTTCCTGATTTAACTGTGGTACCTGGTATCTGTATAGAAAATTGTCCATTTCCTCCACATTTTCTAGTTTTGTTGAATATGTTTTTGTAGTAGGATCTGATGATCTTTTTAATTTCTTCAGATTTTGTAGTTATGTCTCCCTTTTATTTCTGACTTTATTAATTTGGATACTCTCTCTGTGACCTCTGGTTAGTATGGCTATGTGTTTATTTATCTTGTTGATTTTCTCAAAGAATCAGCTCCTGGGTTTGCTGATTCTTTTGATACTCGGTTTTATTTCTTCTTGTTTGATTTCAGCCCTGAGTTTGATTATTTCCTGCCTTCTACTCCTCTAGGGTTTATTTAATATTCTTCTAGAGCTTTTAGGTGTGCTGTCAAGCTGCTGACATATGCTCTCTCCTGTTTCTTTTTGCAGGCACTCAGAGCTGTGAGTTTTCCTCTTAGCGCTGCTTTTATTGTGTCCCATAAGTTTGGGTATGTTGTATCTTCATTTTCGTTAAATTCTAAGAAGTCTTTAATTTCTTTCTTATGTCTCCAATGACCAAGTTGTCATTGCCTTCAACTTCCATATATATGTGGACTTTCTGTCCTATTTGTTGTTATTGATCAGCAGCCTTAGTCCGTGGTTTTTTGATAGGATGCATGGGATTATTTCTATCTTCCTGTATGTGTTGAGGCCTGTTTTGTGACCGATTATATGCTCAGTTTTGGAGAAGGTACCATGGGATGCTGAGAAGAAAGTATA
Source organism: Rattus norvegicus (assembly GCF_021556685.1). Taxonomy (NCBI): domain Eukaryota; kingdom Metazoa; phylum Chordata; class Mammalia; order Rodentia; family Muridae; genus Rattus; species Rattus norvegicus. The sequence goes on from NC_141542.1 coordinate 21,933,325, forward strand.
TCCTTTGGTTTTAGGGTGGAGTGTTCTATAAATATATGTTAAATCCACTTGGTTCATAATTTCTGTTAGTCTTTCTATGTCTCTGTTTAATTTCTGTTTCCCTGATCTGTCCATTGATGAAAGTGGGGTGTTTAAATCGCCTACTATTATGGTTTGTGGTGCAATGTACGATTTTTTGAGCTTTAGAAAGGTTTCTCATTGGGGACACAACTGCTATATACTTGACAAATATAGCAATAACCCAGACATCCGCAGGAAGCCTGTGACCGTTGGCCACATGAGGATGAGTGTCTTTCAAAGTTCATCATGATTTTTGGTAAGATCTTCCTCATCATTGGTGGCTTGGCTTCCCACAAACATGGTCCAGTTGTCTAGAATCTCCTCCTTGGACAGCATCTCATGCTTTTATTTGTCTGACTCATACACCAGATGCCGGTCCTCAGCCTGTGCATGGTCATAGTCCTGAGGGTCCAGTGGTGAATCTCATCTTAATCCAGCTTCCCATCCTTGTTCAGATCTGGGAAATCATTGAACTGCTCCCTAGACAAAACCCAGTATGTCTTAGGGCAATTGTCCTCATGGGAAAAAGATGTCCACAATGTACTCATCCTGGTCCACAAAACAATCCCCGTTCTTGTCGATATCCTCCAGGATTTCCAGAACTACAATCTCCTTCATATGTTCTAAATCCTGTTAGTGCAGAAAAGCAATGAACCCGTCCTGAGTAGCTGTCAGGTCACCATCAAGGCCTTAAACCTCCTCTCATCTCGTGGAGGCATCTTTTTAAAGTTGTGATGATCAGAGATATCTTGGAAATCAGCAAGGTTTCCCAGGTAGTAGCTAGAGGTGGCCTGCTTGTATTCCTCCCAGGAGATTTTTTCCTCTATGTCCCTATCATAATCCTTCCAGAGTTTAGCCACATTATGGTTGCTGTATCTTTTCTGTACCTGTTTGATCCAAACTTTCAGGTCTTCAGTAGTAACAAGGCTGCCTCCATCACTGTCAATTGGATCAACAATTTTCCCCAGCCTCTCCTGCTCTCGTCCAGGCTTAGCTATCAAAGGTCTTGGAGTCCTCCTTGCCCAGGAAGACCTCATGATCGTACAGGAAGCTGTGCTTGTTCTCCGGTGGCCACTGGCCCTGCTCTGAATCAGGACAAACCATGTGCTCCTTGCTCATCATGCTCTTGGCCCTGAACGCCAAGACCAGTGCCAGCAGCAGCCCATGGGGAGTCCCAGGCTGACACCTTGCATCACAGTTGTGTACAAAGGGAGGCAGCAGGCTCAGATCAAAGGGGGTGTGGGCTCAGAGCACCTTAGCCACTGTCCATCCCCAGAGAGGGCCTTTGTTACATTTCAAATGTTATCCCTTTTCCTGGTTTCCCATCCACAAAACCCCGTATAAAACCCCCTCCCCCTTCTATTCTGAGGGTGTTACCACACCCACCCAAACACCGAGGCCTACCTGCCTCCCTGTTCTGGTTTCCCCTACAGTGGGGCATCAAGCCTTGACAAGACCAAGGGCTTCTCCTCCCATTTGTCCCAAGAAGGCCATCCTCTTCTACATATGCCGCTGTAGCCATGGGTCTGTCCATGTGTACTCTTTGGATGGTGGTTTCAGCCCTGCGAGCTCTGGGTATTTTTAGTGCTGTTCTTATGGGGCTGTAAACCCCTTCAGCTCCCTCAATCCTTTCTCGTACTTCTCCACTGGGGACCCTGATCTCAGCTAAATGGTTGGCTGCAAGCAACTGCCTCTGTATTTGTCATGCTCTTTACCCCACTCTTTTCAGCACATCACCACAGAGCAACGAAGATGTATTGTCTTGGCATGATGATGTACAGACAAATAGATGATTTCTTATTTCCTAATGATGGTTCTATAAGAATTCCTAAAATTAGATTAGTAATTTTAAGCTCCTTTATAATGGGACTGCTATTATGTTTTCTCTGGTAATCAAAATTGCATTGAGAACTCTGCCATTCTTAAAGTGTCATGAGTGAATTGCTTCTGCAATACCAAGCAGGCATCTACAAATTAGAGCCCATCCTAAGAGGGTATAAACCAATTAACCAAAGTTCATAAAGAGAACTAATGATTTACTATAGGTACAAGGACTGAACATAAATAATTGACTGGATTTGCCTATAGGTAATTTCACTTCTTTTCTCATAAAAATTACAGCTTTTAACTCTCCATGAATGTGCAGAGCCAGTGACAGATGATGATGGTTTATCCTGATGATTAATCTTCCTGGATGTGCATGTAAACATTCTCTGTCGTAAACTTATTATCCAACTTATGATTTGAATTCCTGTGCAAACTTGTGAACTTTTCACCATGTGATGCTGTGTTCAGAAAGATATACAAATGCTGAGGACAAAGAGAGAGAAAGCTTTTCAGACAGAATAGAACTGAAGAGAATAGAAGAGAACAGAACTCAAGAAGAACTTAGAGGTAAAGGCATAGCGTTGAGAGTAAGGCATTGAGAGTAAGAAAATTATTGGGTCATAAGAGCAAGAGGAATGGAGATAAGAAGAAGGGAGCACGGAGAACCTTGTAAACCAAACTGTATGGAGGCAAACTTTTGTAGAAACTTTTAGGAAAACTGAAGAACTTAGAAATAAAGGTTAAAATCACTGCTCATCAGCCTTCAGCATGGCTCAGTGGCTAGCCTCTGCTCTTCAGTCAGGCTCAGTGGCTAGCCTCTGCTCTTCAGTCAGGCTCAGTGGCTAGCCTCTGCTCTTCAGTCAGGCTCACTGGCTAGACTCTGCTCTTCAGCCTGGCTCACTTGCTAGCCTCTGCTCTTCAGTCAGGCTCACAGGCTAGCCTCTACTCTTCAGTCAGGCTCACTGGCTAGCCTCTGCTCTTCAGCCTGTCTCACTGGCTAGCCTCTGCTCTTCACTCAGGCTCACTGCCTAGGCTCTCCTCTTCAGCTGGGCTCACTGCCTAGCCTGCACTCTTCAGCTGGGCTCACTGGCCTATGGGGCCCCAGCACATCGCTTAACCATCTGCTCATGACTGCCTGACCACACTGACCACCTGACCTCCCTGACTTCTTAAAGTCATTCTCTAGAAAGAGCACAAGGAACCAAAGAGAAACACCATAGGGACCTTTTCCATTGGCTTTGCTTAACCTTAAGTGCTTTCATTATTTCTTTAAAAGAGTGAAATATAACTTCGGCTATTCATATGGCCAAGAGAACTGTGCAGTAGTCACTGCTTTATGGAATTTGGTGCTAAATCAAAAGATTCCTTTATTCTATTATGGTGTTATCTGTATGCTGTACAATGTATGTTTAGAAAACACAACACCAAATTCCTAAATCTAGATGTTTTAAGACATCAGCTCATGGAGAAACATAACTGCTTACCTATCTAGACTGGCCTCTTTTGCTATACTGCAGGTACAATCAATTTTCCACACTACTTCCATGATTTAAAGAATGATTAAGAGAAAAATAAGTTCAACATAATGGCCAGAAAGGGGGTTCTGTCAAGTTGTCTTATGTGGGACAATATACCAAGCTATGATGGTAAACCTAAAACCACCTGTTCCCAAAACTAACAGAACTTACAGAAAATACATACTTTCTTATCATTCCTCCTCCCCGATGGTCAGAGCTTTATTGAGCATCTACTACGATTCTAGCACTGTGCATCTCAGGGTGTAATGGTGAATAAAAAACTTAATAAAAAGCCTCATTAAGGAATAAAGAAAAATGAAACGTAACTTTGAAACTCAGAATTCAATATAAGCAAAACCACCATTTCTTTAACTGGTGATTTCTGAAAACTTCATCATTTTTTCCATGGGCTTCCACAGTAATGATACTCAGTCTCGATTTTGTAAGACACAAAAAGCAAGTCACACTTCTTTCTTGGCTCCCACAACTGTCAAAGGGAACAACACTGTCGCTGTCCATTGTGTTTCCCTATCAATCCTGCTATGGATGGTAATACATTCCAGTCTTTTCAATGTGAAAACAGGCCACCACTTGAGGGGAAAGGTTGTTACAATTACCCAAACCGGTATATTCTCTAAAATTTTCACATGACATTTCACTGATATCACAATGCAAATTCACCACAAATATTTTTTTTTCAGGGCTGGGGATTGATCACCACAAATATTTAACCAATGAAAACAGAAATATTGAATAGCTCTGCAAATAGGATCAATGATCATATACACTTGAAAACAACTATCATGGAAACAAATGACGTAAAATACTAGGAGAAAAGATACATCATTAAATGGTACAGAAGCAGCAAAAAAGACACTACATTTCTTGGTTTAAAAATTAGGTGATACACTTGATCTTTAAAGACAGACAATGTACTTGATCTTTAAGCCCTTCAACTGTGCCCTGTCCACATAGAAACTGCAGTAGATGACAATCTTTTGTAAGATTTATTTATTTATATGTCAGACAATGCATCTGTCTTCAGACACACCAGAAGAGGGCATCAAATACTGACCAGACTGGTAAAAAAAAAAAAAAACAAAAAACAAAAAGAAAAAAAACTCCAAAAAATAAAACTCTTATAAAGAATCTAACGATACTAGCAAAAGATGCAAAAATATTAAAATCTCAATGAAAAAAAAGCCCAGATGAAATACTGTATATTTTCTCAACTCTAGGATAATGTATTTTTGTACAACTATCAATAAAAGGCCTGAATTTTGAAGAATTCAAAAGTAGTGCAGTATAATTATGCAGTGGTCAATACTGTTGCATACCATTTTACATAACTGCATATACTCTCATTCTTTTGTTCCGTGGTCTAGCAACGAACTCGGGTAGATTTATGGGGAACTCGGGTAGATTTATGGGGAACCATTGCACTGTAGCCTTAAACTGGATTAATTTGGGGATGAGTAAGTCGTATTTTGTTAAAGTTGCTTTAAAAATAAACCGTTGGATATTAGTATGGCAAGTAATTCTCCCTGAAGGAAAAACCGGACACCAAGAACCTAGACCATTGCTGTCCAGGAGAAATTTCTAGATGATAGAAATATTCTATATCTGCTGTGTTTCTGGCTATGGATTCTGGCTGGCTGTTTGCCTCCTGGTTTGCCTGCTGTGACTTAAGAGGCAGATTTTAGTTCTAAGTTCAGTTCATCTCAAATAGCCCTGTGTGACCAGTGGGTGCTATTTGAACAGTGTAGCCACAGAAAACTGAAGCAGTGTAACCAAAGACTCACCTAGGAGTCAGTTGACCTCCTAGAAGGTGACTTGGGAAAATGTTGGCAATGATAGCCTCTTGGGGAGCTCACCTTCACCAAAAGGAAACTGTGAATCCTTTACTCTTCTGCAGTAGTCAGAATGCAACTGGTCTCACACCCACCCCAACCCTCACCAAAGACACTTGAGAGGGAGCTGAACCCACTGTGTGCTTTAGATTTCAGTTTAGAAAGCACTTCCTTCAAAGTGGAGCAGACTTAGATTGCCAAGTCCTTTGTGTGGCTCCAGGGACTTGGGCATGACCAGGGGTGAGGAGGAAATGAAGAATGACATTGGACAAACATACATGGGGAAGGTTGGGTCCGTGGGCTGGAGAAAATGCAGCATCCCAGAAGTTCAGCATGTTTATTATATAGAGCTGGCCAGGAAGCAGGGCTGTTGCACAGGGAAGCAAGGAGGTGGGCATTACATGCAGATAAACAAGAGGGGAGGACTATGCATATGTAACTGACAAGGGGCAGATTTAATCCTAATCTCAGTAGGAGCAGTCTCTGCAGGGAGCAGTCTTCAGGCTGTAAATATCCAGATGGGGCCACAGAGAAAGGTGGAGTAGACTTTTTCTGCACACATTATCAATGCCATCCTGAGAAGGCGTTGTCATGTCTCTGAGCCTCAAGGGCATGGGGGCCTTTGCCTTTTCCCCGTGGATAGATGGCTTTGGGTCCATGGCATGGTCATATCATGTTTAAAGCACACATCTATTTAGGGCTGCACTCCCTCAGGGCTTCCTCTGCTCCCACAGTGAGATCTCACAAGAAAAACAGAAACCAAACAAAGAAGAAATGTGCTCAGTGAACTGGTTAATTCCCTAAAATATACAGATCCAGTGTCCTAAGTCTAGGACTTCCTCCAAAGCCACAGAAAATCCTGTTGACCGAAAATAAGCAAAAAAAAAAAAAAAAAGACCCTTACCCCCCCAAAAAAATGAAAGGGAGAAAAAAACTATTAAAGGTTTTCATAGAAAATTGTTTAAGAAAAACACACGGGAATTGTACTTAATAGAGTTAGTGTGCTGAGATGTGAGACCCACTCACAGCATGCAGCATTTGGAAGTCTCAGACAACTTAACAGAAGAGGACTCCTAATTATTCTTTGTGACCACTCTCCACATACTACTCACAGTTTAATATTAACCTTCTTGATTGAGTTGGGGACAGTATTCACCATAGCAGATAATTGAAGCATTAGTGCACACAGACACAGAAACACACAAAACACACACACACACACACACAAAACACGCACACTCACACACACACAAAACACACTTACACACACACACAACACACACAAAACACACACACTCACACACATATTCACACACACTCACACACATATTCAAACACACTCATACACAGAAGCACACACACATACACACACACTCACACATACACACACACAAAACACACACAAAACACATACCAAACACACACACACTCAGTAGCACACACAAGAGAAATGTATATTCTATGAAGTTTCTTGGCATATTTTTATTTGTAAGCCTCAGTGCTGGAGTATTCTTGGTTTTGCATAAAGTGGGGGGAAAAGTGTGGCTTCATTTCCACCCCCCCTTTGAAATGACAGATATCTGTGTGTTAAACATACTCTGATGGCTGTCCAGGCTGCCTCGGCCTGTTTGACAGCATTCAGGTCACCTTGGTCAGGACAGTGGTTGCTCTTCTTATTGGCAGCTGGTTTGCATCAGAAGAGTTTTTCACATCCTTACCAATATTAGAAGTTTGGTGACAAAAGTAGCTTGACAAACAGTAAAATTATTGTGGTTTTGCCTTTCTGGAGGACATTAAAATTTACATGGTTTGCATATGGCTTTTTTTCTTAGCATTTAGTCCTGCTTTAGTGCTGTTCAAATGTGGCCATGCAGCCAGCATCACTTTGCTCCGGGCTCTCAGCACCCCATTCCCGTCACTGATCTGATGCATACTTGGTCCCAGAGATGGACAGCAGAGGGACTTGACATACAGCGTCCACTCTGCTCCACTGCTTTGCTTTTTGTAAATTCTTTACAATGTCTATTTCTTGATTTATTATTAGTATGAACCTGATTTCCTTGCTATTTTGAGATAGGATCTTATTATGCAGCTCAGGCTGGCCTTGATTTCCCAAATCTCTGGCCTTAGTCTTCCACCATTCCGTGATTCTCAGTTTGTTATTAGAAGTAGTTGTATGGCCCAATTTCCAAATCAAATGTTCTTCTGTCTTTATGACTTTGCTCTTTCCACAGACTTTTATTAGTTATGCAAAGTACATGGTGTTTAATGTTTAACTACTAGATATATTGACTCGTCAGTCCCCAAGACAACTCTGTGAATTAAACCCTCGTTATCATCCTCACTGTGCAGAAAAGGGAATTGAGTCACACAAGGTAAAATAACTTCTCCACGGTTGAACATCCAATGGGTGTGAGAGCCAAGCTTTGAGTCCAACTACAAAGTAGATTGGCCTATAATGTGTCTGTTGCTGCTGTATATTCAAATGCTAAATTCTGTACCCTAACACCTGGTTGCTCCAAACAAGGAGATCCTCATGTATACCAGATTTTTTTTTTGCCTCCTAAGTTATTCCTGATTGGTTAATAAAATCCCTACAACATGGGCTGGGCAGAAGAGAAGGGACAGAACAAAGTTTCCCTGGGCCTGGGGGCTCAGGCAGGGTCCATGAGGAGAAGGAAAGGACATGGAGGAGAAGGAAGGAGACACCACCCCATAGGGTAGGTAGATCGTGAGTGTATTACCATGAGGGGCAGCCTGTCAGAACAGGAGTGGCCCAGGCAGAGCATGGCAAGCAATACCTCGGGGTGATGGACAGGGAAGCAGAAAAAATAGCACAGAGGGTTGATGTCTGCCCAGCTCTAGTACTTTAAGGCTTATTCTAAATCTAAAAGTTTTGTGTCTTTTATTTGGGAACTAAATGATCTACGGTGGGGGAGAAACCCCCTAATAATATTTACTCTAGCAATGGCCACTCAATTATTGTGGTATTTTAAATATAACACACATTGAATCTCACAATTCAGGTGCAAGGCTTTTTATGTTTCCAATGTGACTGTACACCTGAGGTCATGTCTAGGTTTAGAGACAGAACATGGCAGAAATACCTAGAACATTTCAAGGTCACCACACCGACCAAATGAAAGCCACAGGCTATACAGACTATGATGGATGAGGAGAAGGCTTAGTGCTCTCTGGAGTCCCCTTCCCTAGTTTTGAGATAAGACTTCCAGTAAGTCAAGACCATATTCCTCTTTCATTTCTCAAGGAGTCAGGGGTAGACCCACATATATGATTTCTTTCCCTGCAGTGTTTTTTCCAAGTGCTGCCCTGTTTGAGGACTTGGCAAAGGTAAGCACCGTCAGAGGAAGGCCAGCATATGAATTCTGTATAACTCTGCTCTGACAGCATGTAGCACAATCCTATCAACTACTGGAAGCCTTGCTGGAAAGATTAATCAACCTCTAGGATCAAAAGGCAGCAACCTGAGGGCCACATAGCTGTAAATCAAGTCTGAAACCATAGCCCAGTATGGAAGTTCATCCTTGGATCTTATGTCAAAGAGCATTAGCATCCACAAGAAAAAAGAAACTGAAATGGAAAGGGGACGGGTAATGAACTCATGGCAAGGATATCTAAGTCATCTGGAAAGATCCCAGTGCAAAGACATCTAGCAAAGACACATGTCCACGAAGCTGTCACCAAGAATCCCCATTCTGTGTTCTAAAACATTATATATACACACACATTGAATACTCATTTATACTCAGTTATGTGGATTGGTTCTCTGGGAACCTGACCTTAAGATAGAGATACATGTATAAAGGTGTTTGACAAGTGCTCTTGGGGACCATGGCTTTGACAAAGAGGAGAGAAGAGGATAGGGTGGAGAGCACTCTGGCTCTAATGCAGTCACAAGAGTATGCAGGCAGCCCTGTGTGGGGCTCAGGAGCTGGCCTGACCCTGAAGTCTTAGCCTGCACTGGAACAAGCAGGAGGCCCGGCCTTAAAGTCCCCATTGGCTAAGGACGAGGTTCCTGGTCAGAACCTAGTTACTACATTGTAACCACATAGCCATCCCTTCTCCAATATCATTCTTCCTGAATTTCCAAGTCCAATCATGAGGATATTTGGGGCTCCACTCTGATCCTTTACTCAGAGCAAACATAAAAATCAGGCAGATGGGCAGGGAGTGGAATGGCCTAAGGTTAGGCTAAACCTCAATTTTAATGGGTCCATAATTTCGGGAGGGAGTCCATTTGGCATTGTCATCTGTGGCTTCTGTGTCCTTATCCCGGGTATGCTGACTCTGAGAAACGATGCCACTTCACCTCACAGATGTCACGGTGAAAATCATGTATGACTTTTCTGGGAAGAACTCTGCCTTTTACTACCATCTGGAGTTATACAACATCACTATGCACAGCTCAGAAGAGAGGGGTGGAGATTGTGGAGGCCTTACAATTTGAGGATCTTTTCTGATTGAGGCCCATATTTTTTCCTATGTAATTTTTCCCTTGCTCTTTCACAAATGATGGCTGACTTCATTCCTGGCCTGAAGTAAACTGGATTCCAAGGTTTTGGATTAGGGAAGCCCCTATTTTTGAGATGACAGGCCCAGCAAGGGATCCCACTGCATAATGAATCCCAAGGAAGTTGTTGCTGCAGAATCACAGCATGGGGGCAGCAGCACAGGATGTCTCCCAGCTTTCTCTCCTGCACCTGCTGCACTTTTAATAAGGCTGTTTGTTTGTTTGCTTGCTTTTTATTGGAAATACCTACAAAGCTGGTCAGAATTAATACATGCCTTAAATTCCAGCACCCACAAAATATTGTTTTTGCTTTTGTTTTTGTTTTATTTCATTTCATTATTGCTGTAATTGTTTTAGGATTCTTATTGTTTTCTTTGGTAATTCCCTCTAGCTATTCAATTTGCAAGTAGAATGTAAAGCCATGCTCTGCTTGGTCCTCTTATTCATGTTAAGGATTTTATTCTTACCACCAACAGCACAGATGAGCACAATATTTACTTTCAAATCAGGAAAACAGGCAGAAAGAAGAGAGCTGTGTTGTTTGGTCTCAGGTAACCAAACAATGAGGAGTGTAGGATGGCTTCCCAATGTTTTGGATCAGGTAAGCTTCTGTTATTGAGATGAAAGGCCTCTGCTGAAGCCTCCAGTTGAGTAACAGGGAGCCTGAAAAGGCTGAAAGAGTGGTTGTACCTTGAAGGTGAAGGCTGGCCCTTCAGTGCCTCTGCAGCCTGAGGCAGAGTTCTACTGGGAACAGAAGAGCACTTGGCCAGAGATCATAGGGGACTGCATTTTGGTTGAACCGTGAGACCTTAATGAGCAGAGGCCTCCATAGTCCTGATAAAGGGAAGCAGAGCCACATAGATGTGAGGGAACAATGGATCTTTGATCTGCCTGTTCTCCGCTACCATAATCTTTGCTGTATACATAGTATATGTAAATGACAAGGGCATCCTACTTTATCACATCTAGTCTCTCTAGATGTTAAAGCATGTGCAAGTGTAAACAGAGTAGAGTTAGTTCAGCAAAACATTGTGTCCCATTTTGTTAAAGACCTTTATTTTATTTCTATTTATATATTTTTTTCTTTTTCTTGACTACTGATACCTAATTACTCTCCCACAATCCTTCCCCAATTCTCCTGCCACAGTCTTCTCTGAGTGTGTGAGGGCCAACTGTCTCAGTACCTCCCTCCTTTTACCAAAGCCTTTCCTGGTAGCATTGGTGAGGATACTGGTTTTGAATGCCTTGGACTTGGCTTTCTTCATGCTCCAGTTTGCTGGCTTTTGGAAGTTGGTGAAGAACTGTCTAGGAACTTGGTACTTTATCCAGATGGTACACAAGAGGCAATGGTTTTGTTAATATTCTTGAGAGTATATTTGAATCAAACCTTTCCTACTAATATCCTAACAATGACAAAGGTAATGGGGGGCTACACATTTATTCCATTAGTTTTCAGTTCTTCTCAGAGCAGCACTGTAGAAGCCCACAAAGCTGGCAAAGTTAAGTGAGGTCAGGCAGGGGTCCTTGTAGAGGGCCGCAATAACATTTGCCACCACTAGATGGCGCTGGCTTCCACTGCGCCCCACGTGGTAGGCTAGGATAGACTCTGCCATTGCAAGATGGCGCCAGCCTTCGCTGCATCAGCCGGCCACCTTTCAGGAAGTTAACTGTGCGCATGTGCAAGAGTGCCTTTGTGCCAGGTCTTTGCCCACTCCGGGGCGTGCCTTATGAGATCATGGGTAACAACCAATCAGGTGTGGGTGCGCCGCACTAGGGTTTTATAAGCGTGCCATGTTGGCGCGGCATGGTTTTTCCTCTTCTAAGATTAATAAAGTGGTCACAGTAAGGATTTCTAAATGTCCGCGTGCTCCTTGCCGGCGAAAAGTCATGCGCGGGACATTTGGTGCCGAGAACCCGGGACCCAGAAAGCTACATCATCGCCGGTGCCAAGAGGAAGCCTCCGTTTCACGGAAGAAATCCAGAAACTGTGGAATGCAGGTAAAAAACTCTGAGAGACTATGTTTAGCCTTGATCTGCTCCAGCTCAGTCCCCTGCCAGACGCGGCAGGTGCGGCTATGGTTGCTCTGGCAACCCTCGAGTTGTTTCTATTGACCTTTGAGTTTCTAGCTATCGCCAAACGGCATCAGAGGTCGCTTGGGAACTGCCCAGCTATAACAGCAAAGCGGAGAGTGTTGGGGGAAGGGCGAAGCGACAAAGGGTCAGAAACAGAGGGTAGTGAAAAGTTGCAACGAGAAAAGGATCCTGATCGATCTCAAGGACCAGGCCCCCCTGCGGTCTTACCACCGCCAGAGGTGAAAGATTGGGGAAAGAACGTCCCGGGTGAGAAGGGAGGAGGTAAAAGGAACACAGTATTTTGGGAGAAAAACTTTGTCTTGGTGCTTATAAAAGGTGTTATTAAGCTCCCGCGCCGGCTCTGGGGACGCCGCGGCATCCGGGCGCTGACTCGACAGCTTTACAGAGTCATACTGATCAGATTTGATAGAGGCAGACCGCCTGAAAATTTATTCAGGAGAATCAAGCAAAAGGACATTTCAGTGCCCGTGCACAGCCTGATAGAGTTAATATAATTGGGTTGTGAGTAAAAATACTCAGGGCTGTGTTTCACTTCCATACCATTGGCGAATGTTGGTTGTGCCGCTCAGATAATATATCTCAGTATCTTACAGGAATTGGGTTTCAACACGTTGGTGGACTAGTCCAGGAATTGAGACAATCCATCGCCCATATCAACTCCACTCGAGTGGATAGTCACCGTGAACACCATCTGGCTTTTTCCCCTCTTTGTCTATTGTTTGTCTCTGGTGCACCAGGATGTCCCCATGTCTGTCAGTGTATGTCTGTGGTTTTTGTTCCTCGTTGTCTAAATGTTTTATGTTTCATGTTCAAAAGAAAAAATGGTAAAAACTTTACCTGCTGGTCGTGCACACCTTGACTTGGTTTTAACTCGTTTCAAAAAGGAACAAATGAATAAAAAACAGTTTCAATCAGGCCTTTAGAGCCCTACACCTGTAGTTAGGAACATAGGTCAGCTGGAGAAGCTGCCCAGAAGCTAAGCGTCTACACGAGCTGATCTTAAAAGCGCCAACAGCTTCTTCATACAAGAGTTGATAGCTGTTTCTCTTAGAAAAATCCCTGACTTATTACTTGACTCAACAGGTGACAAGGTGCTACTCTTAAAATCATATCTAAAAGGGTAAAAATGGTGTTTGGTCTAAATATTAAAGATAGGTGTAGCCACTTCAATTTTGTTTCTCATTGGTTTTAAATGTGTAAATATGCTCTACTTGCCTTGGTTATGGACTATTGGCTTTCAAGTTATTGGATATGGTTAAAAAGGTATAATATTGGTAACAGAAAGTTGACATAAAGCTGGTAATCTGGATGGAGTCATTCGAGATAACATGTGACATGAGCCAACCTAGGGAAACAGGTCTAAATTGAGGTAATATTTTTATGGAACTCTTATCCTAGAAACCAGGCTTCTAAAAGAATTTAGGACATTGTCCCTTGAGGTATTGGAGACCGCACCATTGTGTGTCCAAATGTAAGAATTGACAGTCAAACTTTGTAACATAATAGATAGACCTGGGGTGCCTTGGAGACTAGATTGTTTGTTGGAGGTTGAGTTTTGCTTTCCAAAGTTGTGGCTTGCCCTGAAGTTATCCGTATTCTAATGTTAATTTCCACTGCCCAGAGAACAGCTGCCTAGTCACGTACTCAGAACTCAGGTGACCTCGTGGCTGTGCTCTGGTGTTACAAAGAGAACTTAAAGATTGTGATTTAGGATTGCCAGTGTTACATTGACTAACTCAAACATATTTTTAATTAAGGAAAAATCATACAGGTAGAGATTGTTACAAGATTTACGAAGGATTGATGAGGTTTTGGAACTTGTGAGAGCATTACAGCCAGTTTACTTACTCCAACTGCCATTTCAGGATAGATTTAGAGGATTGCTAACAGCCTCATGTTAGATAATTTTGTTGCTTCTTCAGTGTAAGAAGTTAGAACTTAAATCTTTCAATGTATATAGAAATTTTTACTACAAACCTTTGCTCTTAAAATGAGCTTTAATATTTGGGGAGTAGCTGTCACACTACTCCGGATAAGAATATTTGAAGCTAATTTTAGCTTCTAAAGATATGTCAATTGGCTAAGTACCTCACCTTACCAGAGGACTTAGGTCTTTGTTATGCACATTGGAGATAAAGCTTCAGCTGTGTTAGTACAGAGTTGTGGACTAGAGTCATGGAAGTATTTTGAATAGAAACCTGGTAAAACATATCTTATTCCAAACAACAGTTAATTGGTTACTACTAAATACTGATATTTGGCCTATTACATATACAACTTTTTCAGGCAAAATTGATCATTTTACTCTTTACATGCTTTTGTACTTCCTGCATATTTGTGCGTACAACACATAGGAAATGCGCTTAGTGCATTTATAGGTGGTTCATCTAATGAAAAGGCTACATATATGATTAGATCACTTGTTTATTCTCCTGAGTTTCTGCTGCTTCAGCACAGATTATTAAATTCCATGCTTTAGCTGCTGTTTTTAAAATGTTAAAAAATCAAGCTTTCAATTCATATACTGATAGCCAATGTGTGGTTTGTGGTTTACAATTGATTTCAATTACTTAATGCTTTATTAGAGACAAGTTTTCTACATGAAATCAGTGAGTGATTTCAGTGTAAATGTCTGACAACTCACTGTCCCTTCAGTGCTCTGGCTCAGACAACTAAACAAAACCATAGACCCAGCTCTTTAAAAATGGTAATAGAGTTGCTAACACACCCTCACGAAAAGAGGAAGACTACATTTGCTTACTTTCAACTCCCAGCTTCACCCTGCCAGCTCAGGGATTTCTAGTAAGACTGAATCTGGACAATATTTACAAGATTTGACATTTCTAATTAATGCTTATGTTTAGGTAAATAAAGTTTGTGAGGTGCTAGAGAAATGGCTTAGTGGTTAAGAGCACTAAATACTGTTCTTTTATAGGACATTTAAGAACTCAAACTGGATTGCCTGGGCTCTTTAGCAAGGGAGGACAGATACCAGACAGATTATAGTCCTTACATAAGAACAATTAGTAAAAAAATCTCATTCTTTATATATCCAATACAATTATGCTGGAGACAATAATTTGGTATACAGGTCAATTTATAAATACAAGTGCTCAGTGTCCTCAATTTAATCCTCGAGGACTTACCTTAATAAATAATATATTTACTATATCTTAATAAATAAAAAGGGGGAGTTATCCCCGTATGCTAAATAATGCTCCTTTTATTTCAGTTTTAAAATTTTGGATGCCAAAGTTTATGGCACCCTACAACTAGGCATACTTCTGCCTAGGTGAAATAGAGAGATCCACTTATTGACATGTTCCTGTCCAGATATTTTATATGGGGAAGAGGGAATGTTTGTGTTTTTTCTACAGGATGCTACAAGAGTGTGCCAGCTGCCTGAGTGGTTGCTGAGACTTGCTGATCCTGGTTATTCAGCTCTCCTGGTTCGGGTCCCCGGAGTCATTCCTCTGCCCTGAGAGGAAGATAGAAGATTCCCCTTCATCCTTTGTCATCACAGAGATTTTGCCGTTGCTGCAGTCAGTGTTACCGCTGCGTGTGTTCCCGTTCCACTGTGGCCTATGCTCAGACTCTGTACACTGCTGCTTGCTGACTCCAACTGTTACCCCAGTCCCTTCATTTCTCTGGTGACTCTTGCTGCCTTAACTGGTAACTGGTGTTGTCATTTTACAGACTGTAGCTTCACAGAAAGCCACCTGTGTAAAGCTACAGTGACTGGAGAACTCTGTCCTGGAAAAGACCTTGACACTTTCGCTGCTATTGTAGCAGCCTTTACTGCTGCAGACATTGTGTCTGCAGTGTCTGGAGTTATCCTCCCCCAATCTATTGTTAGACAAGTACAGTGGGTGAACTTTCTGGAGTAGTTACTAACAATTGGGAGTTCTAAATTTTATTATAGGAGCAGCTTGACTACGGTCCTTGGTGGTAACAGCTGAGGAGGACCAAATGAGGTACCCACTACTTATCGGGAGTGGCTCTGTTTGATGCAGCCCTATGCTGTGGATCAGTATTCATACCATGGTTGGTTTGCAAACTCAGATCTCAACAGTAACGTGACAAGGCCGTTATCACTCAAGCACTTGTGGGCATTGTACAAAGGGCCTCACCTGGAATTTGGTTATCTTGTTCAGGATTTACTCTGTATCTGAGTTCCCTGCTCCTGCACCCCATGGATCTGTGGGTCCATTGCACTGGGAGGAGAGGGACTCTCTCTGTATCTGAGTTCTCTGCTCCTGCACCTCATGGATCTGTGGATCCATTGCACTGGGATTGAGAGAGACTCAGTGTTCCTTTGATCAGCCCTTGCACATCGCTGAGGTTTCCTTATTGCACGCGATAGGGTGATCATGACTGCTATAAATTATATAAATTATAAGGGTGAGATGTAGAGGGCTGCAATAACATTCGCCAGCACTAGATGGCGCTGGCTTCCACTGCGCCCCACGTGGTAGGCTAGGATAGACTCTGCCATTGCAAGATGGCGCCAGCCTTCGCCGCACCAGCCGGCCCCCTTTCAGGAAGTTAACTGTGCGCATGTGCAAGAGTGCCTTTGTGCCAGGTCTTTGCCCACTCCGGGGCGTGCCTTATGAGATCATGGGTAACAACCAACCAGGTGTGGGTGCGCCGCACTAGGGTTTTATAAGCGCGCCATGTTGGCGCAGCATGGTTTTTCCTCTTCTAAGATTAATAAAGTGGTCACAGTAAGGATTTCTAAATGTCCGCGTGCTCCTTGCTGGCGAAAAGTCGCACGCAGGACAGGTCCTAATAGCACAGTCCTACTTTCTTAGAGTAACTCATAGGGACTTACCATATCCATACACCCATAGCTGTATATGCACTGGACCCCAGCGAAGTGCTCAACATTCATTGCATTTGTCACTCAGTTTGCCACAAATGTTAGATATCTGAAAAGTTCACCAAATTTGAAGGTGTGAATAAGTCCCAGTGACTGGAGTAAGCTCAAACAGTCTGTGACAACAAATAACTGCTTGAGCATCCAAGAGACAAGACGCTCACCAGGATCATAGTCTTTTCCCAGTAAGAAAATTTTAATATTAAGGCTTCAGATGAAAACATAAATTAGGAGTTCTAGGCCAAAAAGTTTTATCCTCTGGCCTCAGGGTTGCAGCCATTCTTTCAGCCCTTCCTGGCCTCTCACAGGATCAGAGTTTTCACCTGGAAGCAGGAATATCTGGAAGGCACATAATACATATCCACAGACTACTCTTTGGGTACAAAATGACAGGCAACTTCAAGGCTTAAAGTCATTCTCTCTCTCTCTCTGTTTCTGTCTCTCTCTCTGTCTCTCTGTCTTTCTCTCTGTCTCTCTCTCTGTCTCTCTCTCTCTCTCTCTCTCTCTCTCTCTCTCACACACACACACACACACACATTTTGTGGCTACACACACTTAACATTCTTTTGTGCACTCTGCCTTTTTAATTGCAATTTTCTTTTCTCATACTCCCACGATCATGCACACGTCTGTTCATTACCCTTTCATTCTCACACACACTCTTCATACACACCTCATACATATCTCACACATACCACATGCACTCTCCTGTCACGCACACACACAATCTTCATACACACCTCATACATATCTCACACACACCACATGCACTCTCCTGTCACGCACACACACAGTCTTCATACACACCTCACACATATCGCACACACACCACATGCACTCTCCTGTCACGCACACACACAATCTTCATACACACCTCATACATATCTCACACACACCACATGCACTCTCCTGTCACTTACACAAACACTCTTCATACACACCTCATACATATCTCACACACACCACATGCACTCTCCTGTCACGCTCACACAGAATCTTCATACACACCTCATACATATCTCACACACACCACATGCACTCTCCTGTCACGCACACACACAATCTTCACACACACCTCATACATATCTCACACATACCACATGCACTCTCCTGTCACGCACATACACAGTCTTCATACACACCTCACACATATCTCACACACACCACATGCACTCTCCTGTCACGCACACACACAATCTTCACACACACCTCATACATATCTCACACATACCACATGCACTCTCCTGTCACGCACATACACAGTCTTCATACACACCTCACACATATCTCACACACACCACATGCACTCTCCTGTCACGCACACACACAATCTTCATACACACCTCATACATATCTCACACACACCACATGCACTCTCCTGTCACGCACACACACAATCTTCATACACACCTCACACATATCTCACACACACCACATGCACTCTCCTGTCACGCACACACACAATCTTCATACACACCTCACATTCTCTCCTCACTCATTCTCACATGCTCTCCTCATGCTCTCTCCCTGGCTCTCACATTTGTTCTCAGAATCGCTCTCTCATTAGCTCCCTCATTCACTCTTCACATTCTCACTCCACTCACTCTTCACATGCTCTTCTCATGCTCTCTCATTCGCTCTCACATTTGTTCTTACATTTGCTCTGTCATTTACTCTCTCATTCACTCCCGCATGCTCTCTCTCATTTACTCTTCACATATTCTGTAGCCTTTCTCTTGCCCCAGTCCTTTATTCATGATGCAAAAGCGGGTAGAAAAATGACATTTTTTAATCATTGCCAAATCAGATGCAAAGAATGACTACATCCCACCAAGATCTAAGAATTGCAACTGTTCCCCAAAGTTTCAGGCTTCCCCCATACCCAGGCCTGTGGCCAATATAATAATAATTGTAAACTTATCATTATTTAAACTTTAATTCTTTACTTTTATACTTCAGAGTCCAAAGCTCCGAGGTCAGCTAATTGCATTTTCCTGAGACTCTCTAATGATAAATGACATGGGCAAAACTGCCAGGCAGTGGCCAGAAAGAATCAAGGTAACCCTTAGCACAGTAATTCCACTAGCTTTCTGTTCCTTGCACACAATGACTCTCATAAGAGTTCCAGTAGTTTGACTTAGTTTACTAGTATATAATTTTATATATTCTATATTTCCTTAACTAGTCTGTAATATTATATAAGACTTATTTCCTAACTTCAATAACCTTTTCCTTTCCTAGCGCCCGATTGTTGCCTCTAATTCATTTTCTCTTATTTTCTTCAAGCTGTCTTTGCAAGTCAAACCTTAATCTGGAACTTCAATTGTGCAGTTATTACATATTTTCCAAGATGAGAATACACAATATGCACCTGGGCCGCTAGGGATATGCTGTGCTGTGCCCCTATGCATCAATTTCCAATTGTCTAAGAATCATAACCTCAAGGAACATCTAGTTTCACAGAATTCACCAGAGCAGAAGTAGAAAGACGTAGGAAAGTCAGACATAATAGAATAATTGTGCACACCAAGGCCACCTGATAAGCAGTCACACACAAATGAAATCTATACAGCCCTTGTCCAGGGATAAGGTTTGGAGAAATGGAAACAACCAGTTTTTAAAAAGAGCTACTGTGGGCTACTGAGATGTCTCCATCCCGGACTGCTGCAAGCAGCCTCTTATTTCAGATGGTGAGTTCATGGAGAGATGTGTCTCCTGCTTCTCAGGGTTCCAAGAAGCCACCCTACTTTACAAGGAGCTGCTGCAGGCTTCTGAGATGTCTCCATCCCGGCCTACTGCCTGCAGTCCCTGTCATTGTATGTTGTCCCCAGCATTAGCCAGAGCAAGCAGACAACAAGAGGAGGTCAAAGGGATACAGATTGGAAAGGAAGATGTCAAAATATCACTATTGCGGATGACAGAAGAGTACACTTGATTCACCCCAAAAGTTACACCAGAGAACTCCTAAGCCTGATAAACAACTTCAGCAAGTGCCTGGGTATAATATTAACTCAAACATATCAGTAGCCTTCCTCTACACAAAAGATAAAGAAGCTGAGAAAGAAATTAGGGAAATGACACCTTTCATAACAGTCCCAAATAATATAAAAATACCACAGTGTGACTTTTATCAAACAAGTGAAAGATCTGTGTGATAAGAACTTCATGATCTGAAGAAAGAAATTGAAGAAGATCTCAGAAAATGGAAAGATCTTCCATGCTCATGGCTTGTCAGGATGAAGATAGTAAAAATGGCCATTTTACCCAAAGTGACCTAAAGATTCAATGCAATCCCCATCAAAATTCCAATCCAATTCTTCATAGGGTTAGACAGAACAATTTGCAAATTCACTTGGAATAACAAAAGAACACAGGATCGCTAAAACTATCCCCAACAATAAAGGACTTCCCTGGGAATCACCATCCCTGAACTCAAGCAGTATTACAGAGCATTGGTGATAAAAACTGTATGGTATTGGTACAGAGACAGGAAGATATACCAGTGGAATACAATTGCAGACACAGAAATGAACCCACACACCTATCTATGATCACTTGATTTTTGACAAAAGAGACAAAACCATCCAGTGGAAAAAATATACTTTTTAAGCAAATGGTGCCAGTTCCACTGGAGGTCAGCATATGGAAGAGTCCAAATCATCCCCTGCTTATTGCCCTGGACAAAGCTTAAGTCCAGGTGGATCAAGGACCTCTACATCAAACCAGATACACTCAAACAAAGAGAAGCAAAAGTGGGGAAGAATCTTGAACACAAGGACACTGGAAAAAATTTCCTGAACAAAACATGAATGGCTTATGCTCTACGATCAAGAGTAGACAGATGGGACCTCATAAAGGTACAAAGCTTCTGTAAGGCAAAGGACACTGTGGTTAAGACTAAACAGCAACAAACAGATTGGGAAAAGACCTTTACTAATCCTACAACTGATAGAGGGCTAATATCCAAAATATACAAAGAACTCATGAAGTTGGACTGTAGGGAGACTAATAACCCTAATAAAAATTGCAGTTCAGAGCTAAACAAAGAATTCACAGCTGAGGAATATGGAGTGGCTGAGATGCACCAAAAGAAATGTTCAACATCATTAGTTATAAGGGAAATGCAAATCAAAACAACCCTGAGATTCCACCTCACACCAGTCTGAATGCCTAAGATCAAATACTCAGGCAACAGAAGATGCTTGCATGGATATGAGAAAGAGGAACACTCCTCCATTGTTGGTGAGATTGCAGACTGGTACAACCATTCTGGATATCAGTCTGGAGGTTCCTCAGAAAATTGGACATTGCACTAGCTGACGACCCAGCTATACCTCTCTTGCACATATTCCCACAAGATACTCCAACATACAAGAGGGCACATGCTCCACCATGTTCATAGCGGCCATATTTATAATAGTCAGAAAATGAAGAGATCCCAGATGCCCTTCAACAGAGGAATGGAAACAGAAAGTGTGGTACATCTACACAATGGAGTACTACAGCGATATCAAAAACAATGACTTCATGAATTTCATAGGCAAATAGAATGAACTAAAACATATCATCCTGAGTGAGTTAACCCAATCACAGAAACACACACATGGTATGCACTCATTGATAAGTGGATATTAGCCCAAATGCTGGAATTCCCCAAGATTCACAGACCAAATCAAATTCAGGAAGGATGACCAAAATGTAGATGCTTCACTTCTTCCTTTAAAAGAGAAGAAGAATCCCTATTGAAAGGATAGGGAGACAAAGTTTACAACAGAGCCTGGAGGAATGGCCATTCAGAGTCTACCCCACGAGTGACCTATACACATACAGCCTTCAAACTAGATAAGGTGGATGAAGCTAAGAGGTGCAGGCTGACAGGAACTGGATATAGATGTCTCCTGAGAGGCACAGCCAGAGCATGTCAAATACAGTGGAGAATGCTAGCAGCAAACCATTGAACTGAGAACTGGACCTCAGTTGGAGGAATTACAGAAAGATTGGAAGAGCTGAAGGGACTAACAACCCCATAAGAACAACCATGACTGCCAAGCAAAGTTCCCAGAGACTAAACCACTACCCAATCACTATACAGGGACTGTGCCATGGCTCCATCTGCATGTGTATCAGAGGATGGTCCTCTTGGGCACAAATGGAATGAGCAGCCCTTGGTCCTGCCTAGGCTGGGAAATTGGATGGATGGTGAAGGGAACACCTTTATAGAAGAGGGGGAGGGCGATGGTATTCAGACTTATTTCTGGAAAACAAGGAAGGAATAACATTTGAATTCAAAATGAAAAATATCCAATTAAAATTCAACAACAACAAAATGGTGTTTAGAACTTCAAATAAAAAAAAGCCACAATCAGGAAACAGAATTGTATGCCTCTGGTTTTCTTCAAATATGCTCAGGGCCTGGGTTGGTTCTGGACCCAGGCTGAACCAAGCAGGTTCCTGCCACTGACTGCTCCTATATTCCTGTTTCCAGAGGCATCATGCAGATTAATATTGGGCAAGAGATGTGGGCAAAGTTGGGCAGAAGTGGCTTTCTGTCCTGTGGCATCAGGAGTATCTGCATTCCTGGGTGTTCAGCACTCTCCACCACGGGATTTGGGTGCAGGCTTCCTGATTGCTTTAAACTCCCTTATGCCACGTTTATATGTCCTGGGAGATATTACAGAGAAATTAATGTTTATCCCATTAATTTGTTCAACACTCTCATCCACAGAGTATAATTTAGAGGTAACTATATATTTGACAGTAAGCATACACAGTGGGTAATATATGCAATATGAAGTTGAAATTCACAGAGTTTGGAACACAGTGAACAGTGACTGTATAATTGCCTTTGAATCTCAGTCTGACTGGGAAGTGATTTTGATGCCCAGTCCCCATGAGAATGCAGAGATCCATCCCTCCCTGATAGCTGTGGGACTTCAGATGTTGACACTAATGATCAATAAAGAAGGTTCTTAAGAGTGAAGAGTTTGAGATTACTCTTTTTTTTCACCAGGATACATCCAATTTACATGATAGTAACCAGATGCAGGTAGTCAATATATACAGTCTATATCCTTATCAAAATAGAAAACCAAATGAACAAAACAACAACACATAAATAACAAAACTTCAAATGAATAGGAGGAAAACCAAATAACCAAAATAATCAAAACTCAGCCACACTTAAATAGAGGAGCTGCGCTAAGCATTTTTTGCTGCTCCTTCTGCAGAATAGATTTATAGCCTGTGTCTCTCCTTGGAGACACAGTAGACAAGCAGTTACTGATGGTAATAATCTTTCCAAGAGGAGTGGAAGTAGGTCTGTTTTGTTGGAGTGGGGGTATTAAGGACAAAGCCATCCAATACTGAGTAGAAATGATATTACAGACTTTATCTCAAAGTCTTTCCAATGTTGTGAACTGATCTCCATGAAACTCTTCTGGATGACCCACCAGGACAAGTACACATTTACACGTGCACAGTCTTTCTGGATGACCAGCACCTCTTGATTGATGTGCATCAGCACTTCTCTGAGTCCCTCCAAAAGTTTACACTTGCTGGAGGGTGGGGAGGTGAAAGTACGGCCTATTCAATCCAAAGAAATAAAACTAAAGGAGGAAAATGCAGTCCACAATTGCTATGGACATTACAGATGAGATGCAATAGTGGTGTATTTGCTGTGCACACTGAGTTCTCCTCCTGTAGCACTTCTCTCCAAGGGAGATCTTGCCCTGGTTTGTGTCTTGTTCGAGTTTCTCCTGGAGAATTTCAGACCTAGCAGAGCAAAGGAATAAAGGTTTAGAGAGTGGTTGTCAATTCAGCTCTCCCTCTTTTTTTTTTTTTATTAACTTGAGTATTTCTTGTATACATTTCGAGTGTTATTCCCTTTCCCGGTTTCCGGGCAAACATCCCCCTACCCCCTCCCCTTCCTTATTGGTGTTCCCCTCCCAACCCTCCCCCCATTGCTGCCCTCCCCCCCACAGTCTAGTTCACTGGGGGTTCAGTCTTTCAACTCTCCCTCTTACATCAGCTCTATTCAGTTGGACAATCCAGCATGACCTGTCAGCTGAGGTCAGTCCCTGCATCCCCAAGTGTCATAGAGTACCTGCTCTTGGATTTGTATCTCAGCTTTTAAAACTGCTAGAATTTGAACTGTGGACTATACACTGTATTGGAATTTAGAGAAAAATGAGCGTATTTTTCCACTGGTCCAGATATATTATGTTGAATAATAACATTGTACCTATGTCTGAATCTGAGTTCAAGAGAGGGATGAGCAACCTACAATACCATGTGGATGCCTTCTGGAGAAGATGCCTAGAATTGAGGTGAAAGTTCTGATTATGTTTGCAGTGAAGGAACCTGCCTAGGTTCCATTTTAAGCACTGTACCTGCAAATGCACAGAGAAGCCATCTCACATCAAATCCATGGGAATTGCATGGATCCTGTAATCACTGAGAATGTGCTCCATGCAAATCTTCCCAGCGTACACACGGACATTAAAGGTGATTGTGATGTAGAAACAGAACAGCACCCCTGTAAGTCTATGGCTAGTGTAAGGCAATTTGTGAGAGGACAGAAGAGAAAATGTCCTCAGATCTTTCCGGAGAGATCACAGGAAGAAAGGAGTAGAACATAGCAAGAAATCCAGAGGATCATATATATTGTTTCATGGGCAAAATTCACATGAACTGTACCAGAACTATACTCTGAGTAGCTCTTTAGCTGCCTGAGGCTGAAATCCGTGTAGGTGGTCATTCACCCAAAACGGGTACTTATATAGGGAAAGGATATTCAAATGGCTTCTTCCAGCCTGTGTTCCTACCTGAACATTAATGCTTAATGTAAAGACTCCCCAGTATACGCTGGAGGCATAAAACAAATGTTGAGTGGGATATGTACATAGTGAATAGAGCCTATAGACAGCTCAGTCAGTGATGTGCTGTCCTCTCATAAACTGACATAGACTCAGGGTTCTTTCCCTATTACCAATCTTGCTTTGCTAGTTCCCAGGGCTGTGTAGATCAGTCTTGTTCCCCAGCAAAGGATCATATGTTGGTGGTAGACTAGACTTGTTCTTGTTCACTGTTTCAGACTTTCCCCAAAGTGTGCAGCTTCTTCTAATCTGAGCTGTCTTTACCATAGCCTGAGTGACTTCATGCCCAAAGCTAGAATCATAGGAAATCTCCATAACCAGGATCGAAATCAACAATTTTTCTCCCCGTAATGTGATTGTGCCACAGATATTTTGAGTAAGTACGTAAAAGCTTGCATGGATTTTCTCAGACTGAATCAGAATCTATGGAAGGGCTCCACCCTATGGTACACTTTTACTCCTTGCCTGATGGACATCTGGATAGATTCTCCTTCAGGGCTCCTCTGGGACCACTACAACACTGATGTGCCCTAGTTGCAATGGCAACACCTACTCCTTGTTGTGGAATCACTGGGCTAACTAAACCTGTTCCACTTTCTGAACATGGCTTCTCATAGGGCTACCTGTTCTTACACTCCCAGACCCATCTGAAATTCATCATTTCTCCTAACTCCATTGAGGCTGAAATTAAGGGAGAGAAAATGATGTTGATTGACAGCACTTGCAGAATGCTACACAGATAACAGAGGCGAGCGCTTTAGATTATCTGTGCACCAAAGGGGCTCCTGACACTGCCCTGTTCTTGCACCACAGCATAGCTATGGGGCTTTTGCTGGATGACAATACAACTCCAAGCAACTCAAATTCTCAATGAATAAAATCCAAGCCAAACTCCCAGCGGAAGCTGTAGTGTGCCAAGGTAGCTGGAGAGAAATGGTAGCAGGCCATGTGGAAAGCAACCTTGGAGGAGACACAGTGAGTGACACACCCTTCCAGTGGGCTTTCACCATTCACAAAGAACAGAGAAGCCGCATAAACTCATGGATTTTAGAGAGAAGCCCCCCTTACCTCCCTGTACTCCTTTCCTTTGATGTGCTCCAAAGGATTTCAATGCAGACCAGTAGTTTTACCCCTAATCACTTGAAAATCTAACTTTACAGGTGTTTTTGTGTCCTCTTTTTGGGGGGCTGCATTTCTTTTTTTTTGGGGGGGGGCTGCATTTCTACAGGACTTTATTGTCCTTCTTTTACACCATAACTAAAAGGGACCTGCAAGCTCCAGGCCTGTACCATTTGTTACCACTGTGAAACACGACTCACTTGAACATATTTCCCACTCCTCCCCCAGACTTCACGAGATAATTCTGTTACGGTATTTTTGAAAACAGAATAAATTAATACCTTAAGTGTCCTTTTGCTGTACAGAGCTGGATGGAGATGCCAAATGACTGGGCAGCTGTATTTCATGTTTCATGGATGTAAAGTGAACTCTTAGAGTACTTTTCTCATGAAACTTGGAAATAGAGGGAAACACATTCACTACTGCAAACACAAACACACACAAACACACAGAAATACACAGATACTCACTTGCACGCACAAATGAAAACTTTGATCTTGTGCAGCACATTTCCTGTTGAGTGAGGAATTAGTGGGAGCTATGCTGTGTACAAGTCTCTTAGACTCAAGCAGGCTGTGCTACCCTGGCCTGTACTCATTTCCACTTCAGGAAACCTTTCTATGCAGATACTTGTTGGTTTTACAAGTAAGTTACATGTTCTGCACAGATAGCCTAAATAATACAACATCAAATTCCCAAGAGAGAGATTCTAGGAAAAGACTCCATCAAGCTCTATGTTGACTCATCATAGGCCCCTCACTAAAACTACCCTGTTTCCTTCATAGAAGACCTTGGAACCATCAGAGAAGACAGGGACTCATGGTCATTTACCAGGAACTTTTCATCACATTAGAGTTCATGTGATGTTAGAACAACCTCAATGTCAGTCAGAAGGAGGCTAAAGAAATAACATACCCTGACTTTTCTGAAATGCAGCACTGTGTACAGTATTGAGAGGGAATCTATCCTTAAAGAATGCCATGCCCATGATATAGTCAGCAAAGCAATGTCAGCAGAGGGATGCACTCTAGGATTCCATGCAAGATCATGGTGAAGCCAATAAGACAATCCAGAATCTTCCCGGGGGATACCTCTGTTCAGGTAAAGTGAAGAAATCTAATCCTTATTTTGAAAATAGTTGAATGGTTTAAGAATGTGTTGAGACAAATAAGAGACAGGGCTCCACCTGGAACTGGACCGGTGATGCAAAGACTGCTGGACAGCACAAAAAAAGGAAGCTTCATGTTTGTTGAGAGACCTAGGCTTAAAGGACGAAGTTGGATAATGACTGGACAAAACTGCATGTCATGAACTGGCCTCCCCGCAGGCTCCCTAAGATGCAGATCAGCACAGCAATGCACCTTTCTTGGTGAGAATTGGGGGTATATACGGATAACTTTGTTCTTGAAGTCTCAAATCTCTCATGCCAACCCTCAGCCTTTGAGAAACCTTTTCCACATCCTTGTTCTTCTATCCAGCTTCAGATTGTAAGGCCCACATACGAACTCTCCAGGAGCACTCAAATAAGACAGGACTGACATGCTGCTCCTCAGGCTCTGTAGTTACCCAAGATCTATGAAGCATGAAGTCACCATTTTCATATACAGGGACATGAGGGGAGGAAGAACAAAAGCCACCACAAATGACAATGAGAACCATTTCTTTGGCATTTCCACCAGGCTCTCCTCCTCGAAAACTACTTACTTCCTGGAGTCTCACAAGATCCCTGTAATGAAAATGAGCTCCAGGCTTTTGCTTCATCCCTCAAAGCCCTGTTCTAGTCTAAAGAGGGGCTCCCACATAGCACCCTCCACACACATGGCATGTAGTGCTGTGATATGTGATCAACCCATCTCCCTTAATAAACTGCAGATTCTCAAAGAGCAGGAGCATTCGCTTTCCAAACATGCAGTTTCCTGAAGAGGGGCTATCTCCACAGAAAGCCTTGTAAACCATCACATGAATGAACACTTGGATGAGACCTAGGTCAGGACATGGATCAGTCAATAGACAGTTACATTGGTTTGTCTATGTTTATGGAAAGACCTGAGGACAACCTGACCTGGAGGCCTAATCCTACCTGCTGTTCCTTTGCACTGGGGACACAGATGTTCATTCCGGCCTCTTCACAGAGCCTCTTTGCCTCCACACAGGATGCTGGCCGTTCAGTCTGCTCCACCAGCAGTTCTCTGTTCTCATTCAGCAAAATCTGTATATTGTTCTTCAATTGAGTTTGTTCACGCAGAAGCTGGGAGTGCCTGATGCTGAACCACAAACAAAAAATGGTAAACCCAGCCAGCTTCTATTTGCCTGTCACTCTTGCAAGTCAAATCATCCCTTCAAGGAATCCCTCATCCCCAGACATCCCCAGAACAGAGCCACACTATACAAGTTAGCACCAATTAGAGGAGGTCAAATCCAGAATCCACATTCAACATGAATCAAAGTACTTCTGATAATCCTGACACTAAGACGGTTTATATAAATCCAGGAAGAAGAAATGGTCCATATGGGTGCTTATATGTCCATGATATGCTAAAACCATCTTCACGTAGTGGGGAAATCCCCTCTGAGGGGTAATTGAAGTCCCAATAGCTATACAATCTTTCCATGTGTTTCTCATGGATCACAGATCTTTAAATCTTCTGTCAGAGTCCTAGAGATTCAGAGTTGATTGATATTCCCATCATGGTGCAAACCTTTTCTATCTAGAGGATCCTTAACGGGGGAAATAACAATTGGAGGGTCTTCTATAGCCTTCACATGTAGGACAACTGAGTCCAAGAGCTACAAACATAAGACCCTTGCCAGGAGGCAGGCTTCTTGTTAAAAGTCAGACACTACAGAACCAGTGCCCTGACTTTGGTTCAATGTCATACAGGACAGGAGCATTCCCTGCCTAGTGCTGGGTTCTCATCTCTGTCAGCGACTCACCGGTAGGAACTGTTCACTTGTATGAGCTCCTTGTACCTCTCCATGGCCTCACTTATTGAACTGGTCATCATTTGCATAGCCATCATTCTCATCTCATGTTCGGATTGAAGTATTGGGAATTCGACATCCAGCCTGTTGTGGGGCATGGCCCAAGAAAAAAATAACCATCTGAACTCAGGATTTCAGAATTAAGTGAATTGTAAATTAAAAAAACCCAATAAAAAATTGAAATTTAAGAAATGTGGGGGGAGGGAAGAATGTGGCAAACACAAAGACCAGAGCAAAAACACAACAGTGAGACTCCAACAACAATTCTTTCAAGGAAATATTTCTACGCAAATCAGCAAAGAGTTATTTTGAAATATGGACATTTTCTAAGACTGTGGAGATATGGTTCCCCCAAGACCAACTGTACTGCAGTGGCTTGGGTCTAACAGATAGTTGTGATGATATTTCTTTTGTTTTGAAAACAGGGATTCTCAAACCTTGTTCCTATTGTTCCATGAATTCTCAGAGGGAATAACTACTTTGACAGGGTAGAGGATTTGTAACCCCTCCTTCCCTCAGGAGGGTCCTATCTACCACCTAAGTAAACAGAAGATGCAAAGTGCTCAGTTGATCCATGTGGGCATCCCCACTATCATGACCTGCAAACTGTCCATCAGACATATCCTAAGATCCCATGAAACTCCTCAGACTCCCTGACCGAGAGCTTAATACCCACAAACACTTTCACATACTTACATACCAATCAATATACAAACACAAGCAGAATCCCAACTACATGCATGGAGGTGCCATAGAATCAGTGTATAATGAAAAAAATTAGAGGAAAAGAGGGATGACGTGCAGGCATTTCATCCCCTCACTTAGAGGCAGCAAGTGTGACCAGGTCCTTCCAGCTGCTGACAGAACCAATGCTAATCCAAAGAGCTCAGGGTCAAGTACAAAAGAGGTTGACCCTAAACACACAGGACCTAGCTTGTCTCACAAGCAAATGCCTTCCAAATCTCCTTAAAATCCAGGATGAGAGGTAAACCTCTCTTGTGCTAAGAGGAAATCTTGGGTTAGCAGAGAGAAAGCACAAGACAGTGAACAGGTTACTGGCCATAATGACTACCTGTGGTCCCAATTATCATAGATATAAAGGTCCAGGATTTGATAAAATTCATCCCTCTCGAATTGACACTTCTGGATTTCAAATTTAAGTTCCTCCAGTTCCTTTAAACACTCCTCTTGCTTACTGATGACATTTTGGGATGATGCCTTCCTACCAAAACCTGTAAATAGATAAACCCAAGTGAATTTGCATATTTGGTGGCCCATGGGCAGAAAAGATCATTCTGAATCCGAAAAGGAGGTGAGGAAGGGGAAATGGTAGAGACTGGGTGAATCCCTTAAAGAGCAGAAAAGCTTTCTTAAAGGTGGATTCTTAAGCTATGTCCCTCTTCCCAACCTCTAATGCCATACTCGTGCCACATTCACTATTACAGGACCCCTCACCCTGAATAGTATAACCTGACTGAGACATAAACATCTGGGATAATATTATCTCATATCAGATGTGGTGCAATTAATCCTGGAGTTCATAATGCTTAGCTCCATCAAGCTCTAATCATCTGTGTTCCAGCCCAAAGTGTCTGAGAACTCAATTCATTTCTCGGGGTGCATCCTTCCTTGTTCTCACCATCAGAGACTTATGTAAACTACAGTAATCTAGAGGAAGAAATGCTTCAACTCCCAACCATGGATGGTCACATTTTTAATCTCACTGTGCCTCCTCCTGCCATGCATTGACACTCACAATTAAAAAGCTTCCAGAAAAGAAACTGAAGGCTTACCACTTTCTGGCTTTCTCTCAAATTAAAGATCAGGAACTCCTGACTCTTGGTTTGCCTTTGAGAAATCCCAAGGCTCCTGCTTGTAAGGCCTAATCTTAGAAGGCACATCTCAAACATACCTCCTTGAGGATGTTCCCCAACTCTGCCCAGGACTCACCAAGCCTTCCCCAGAATGATTTCCTTCCTTCCAAGGAAGATGAGAGGAGGTCATCTTCCTTCAGCCTTGGTGTGGTCTCTCCTTGATCAACACTTTCCTTCTGAAATAGCCTGAGCGGCTGGCGAAACATGCCTGTTTGTGAACCCAAAGGGAACTGAAGGAATAACCCAAAGGCAGTTGGTGTCACCACAACACTGGTGACATCACAGAAGATTCTAGGCATCTCTTAGATACAATAGATTGTCCAGTGAAGGGCTTACTGATGAAGCCACTGGGAAGTTCTATGACCTACCTGCTAACTAGCTCTCCAAAAATTGATCAATTTCTGTGCGGACCCTTTCCTCCAGTCTCTCATACATCACTGGGAATAGCATTTGGCAACCTCTATTGCTAAGCTAGATGTTTCTCTGTGCATCATTAGAACTCAACAGTGCTTTTGCTGGGGAGGGCTGCTTACAACCTGAATGAGAGAACAGATTTTTCTTAGCACCCAAATCTCTAGGGACCAAGGAAGAGGGAGTTTTTTCTTAAAAGTAAATCTACTACTCGAGACAATGCATGTGACACACATTTCGATTCCTAAGGTTTTCCTTTTTATGGAGGCCAATATGTTTCTTCTAGACCTCTGAGTGTATAAAACCTGGAAATATTTGCTTACTGTGCAGTCCTTGACAGTTGACATTGTTTTTATTTACATATCCATGTATTTCACAAAATCAATGGTCTATTATCTTATTTTTTTAGAATAAAAACTCCTTTTTTCTTGAAACATAGGGATCAACTACAGGGCATATATAAAATAATAAATTTCTGTACCTTTTATATATTAAGTTGGACATCCTCCCTTTCTCAAATATAACAAGACAGTGAAATCGGACATCAGTGAGCAAACGTCAACCTGGACCTTGTGTTACCACATTGTAACCACATAGCCATCCCTTCTCCAATGTCGTTCTTCCTGAATTTCCAAGTCCAATCCTGAGGATATTTGGGGCTACACGCTGATCTTTTACTCAGAGCAAACATAAAACTCAGGCGGATGGGCAGGGAGTGGAATGGCCTAAGGTTAGGCTAAACCTCAATTTTAATGGGTCCATAAGTTCAGGAGGGAGTCCATTCGGCATTGTCATCTGTGGCTTCTGTGTCCTTATCCTGGGTGTGCTGACTCTGTGATATGATGCCACCTCACCTCACAGATGTCAGGGTGAAAATCATGTATGAGTTTTCTGGGAAGAACTCTGCCTTTTACTACCATCTGGAGTTATACAACATCACTATGCACAGCTCAGAAGAGAGGGGTGGAGATTGTGGAGGCCTTAGAAGTTGAGGATCTTTTCTGATTAAGGCACATATTTTTTCCTATGTAATTTTTCCCTTGCTCTTTCACTAATGATGGTTGACTTCATTCCTGGCCTGAAGTCAACTGGACTCCAAGGTTTGGGATTAGGGAAGCCCCTCTTTTTGAGATGACAGGCCCAGCAAGGGATCCCACTGCATACAGGTTCCTATTCCCAAGGAAGTTGTTGCTGCAGAATCACAGCATGGGGGCAGCAGCACAGGACATCTCCCACCTCTCTCTCCTGCACCTGCAGCACTTTTAATAAGGTTGTTTGTTTGTTTGTTTGTTTGCTTTTATTTGGAAATACCTACAAAGCTGGTCAAAATTAATACGTGCCTTAAATTCCAGCACCCACAAAGTATTGTTGTTTTTGCTTTTGTTTTTGTTTTATTTCATTTCATTATTTCTGTAATTGTTGTTAGGATTCTTATTGTTTTCTTTGGTAATTCCATCTAGATATTCAATTTGTACATAGAATGTAAAGCCATGCTCTGCATGGTCCTGTTATTCATGTTAAGGATTTTTTCTTACCACCAACACCACAGATGCACACAATATTTACTTTCAAATCAGGAAAACAGGCATACAGAAGAGAGCTATGTTGTTTGGTCTCAGGTAACCAACCAATCAGGAGTGTAGGATGGCTTCCCTATGTTTTGGATCAGGTAAACTTCTGTTATTGAGATGAAAGGCCTCTGCTGAAGCCTCCAGTTGAGTAACAGAGAGCCTGGAAAGACTGAAAGAGTGGTTGTACCTTGAAGGTGAACCCTTCAGTGCCTCTGCAGCCTGAGGCAGAGTTCTACTGGGAACAGAAGAGCACTTGGCCAGAGATCATAGGGGACTGCATTTTGGTTGAGCCCTGAGACCTGGATGAGCAGAGGCCTCCATAGTCCTGATAAAGGGAAGCAGAGCCACATAGATGTGAGGGAACAATGGATCTTTGATCTGCCTGTTCTCTTCTACATTAATCTTTGCTGTATACATAGTATATGTAAATGAGTGTAGATGTTAAAGCATGTGCAAGTGTAAACAGAGTAGAGTTAGTTCAGCAATACATTATGTCCCATTTTGTTAAAGACCTTTATTTTATTTCTATTTATATTTTTTTTTCTTGACTACTGATACCTGATTACTCTCCCACAATCCTTCCCCAATTCTCCTGGCACAGTCTTCTCTGAGTGTATGAGGGCCAACTGTCTCAGTACCTCCCTTCTTTTACCAAAGCCTTTCCTGGTGGCATTCGTGAGGATGCTGGTTTTGAATGCCTTGGACTTGGCTTTCTTCATGCTCCAGTTCGCTGGTTTGGGAAGTTGGTGAAGAACTGTCTGTGAACTTGGTACTTCATCCAGATGGTACACAAGAGGCAATGGTTTTGTCAATGGGTCCATAAGTTCAGGAGGGTGTCCATTTGGCATTGTGATATGTGGATTCTGTCTTCTTATCCTAGGTGTTATAATTCCACCTGAATGTGTGCTATAATGCCACCCAACCTCACAGATGTAAGAGTGAAAATCATGTTTGACCTTTCTGGGAAGAACTCTGCCTTTTACTACCATCTGGAGTTATACATCACTATGCAAAGCTCAGAAGAGAGGGGTGCAGATGTGCAGGCCTTAGAAGTTGAGGATCTTTTCTACTGATTAAGCCACTTCTTTTTCCTATGTAATTTTTCCCTTGCTCTTTTACTAATGGTGGCTGACTTCTTTCCTAGCCTGAGGTAAACTGGAGTCCAATCTTTTGGATTACCGAACCTTCTAATTTTGAGATGACAGGCCCACCAAGGGTCCTACTGCATACAGAAGGTATGAGTAAGTCTCAGGGGCTGGAGTAAGTTAAAAACGTCTGTGACAACAAAGAACTGATTAAGAAAACAAGAGACCAGCTGCTCATCAAGATCACAGTTGTATGATAGTAAGAAAATGTGAATAGGCATCAGGTGAGAAGATAAATTAATTAGGAGGTCATAGGCCTAGAAGGGTTATCCTTTGCTCTCAGTGGAGCTGCCATTCTTTCTGTCATTCCTCACCCTCTGCCACAGGACCAGAGACTTCCCAAAACAACTGGCTGGCCTTGCCAAAGACCTGGCAGGGTCTCCCTGTAGAATAAGACACTTAAGAGTCCTTGAAGACTCACCAAGAGGTCTCCTCCACACAGGTTCCTTGTTGTCAAAGGGAAATGTTCCTGCAGAATCCTGCCATGGCAGCAGGAATTTCAACCTGGCTGCTCTTGGTCCAGCTCACTGGGTGCAGGCCTGAGGCCCAGGGGTATCTGGGGAAAGAAGCAGTACGCACTACCTCACAGCTCTCTCTTTGTTGGATGCAACTGCTAGGACTGTGATAGGATTTTTGTTTCTTGTGTGTTTATTAGAAATACCTACAAAGCTGATTAAAGTTGCAACATGCCTTCATACCCAGAGTGCAGAATGTTTTTACATCGTTGTTGTTCCTGTTTTATGTTTGGATTTTGTTTTTTAATCCCCTCAGGAAATTTCCCTGTGCTTAGAATGTTAAGCACATGCTCAGGAGGGATCGATTATTCAAGTTCGGCAAAGC
Source organism: Rattus norvegicus (assembly GCF_021556685.1). Classification (NCBI taxonomy): domain Eukaryota; kingdom Metazoa; phylum Chordata; class Mammalia; order Rodentia; family Muridae; genus Rattus; species Rattus norvegicus. The sequence continues at coordinate 21,967,896 of NC_141542.1, forward strand.
TTTTGTTCACACCATCACTCCACAGACGATGCCATTACTTACTTTGAAATAAGAAAACAGTCATGGAGAAGTAAATTAACCTGTAAGCTATCACAGAAGAAACACATCACGATTGTGGAATGGCACCCCAGTATTTTGTATTTCCTAAGTTATTTTTATTTTAAACTTTTTTATTGGATTTTTTTGGGTACATTTCATCTTTTTTAAATCCTTAAAGGTATCTTTTATTCCTCTCCTCCCATTTACAAGGTGGAATTTCACCTGTGATTGTTAGTCCAGATAGTTTGGTCAATGGCTTAGATATCACCCTGGCCTAGTTTCCTTGGCATAAGCTGAGTTAGAAGCAGACTCAAAGGTTCAGGACCAACAAATAATGAATTCCACTACATCTGGATCCCCAGCCTCACAGCCAGGAAGGGACTGTATTTCCATTCACTATTTAAAAAAAAGATGCAGTTCATTAACATGTAAAAAATTTCTCAAGTATATTAAAGTGTTTACCATGGTCATACAGTTTTTCAAATACCTGGCATTCATCTTTTTCCAAAACCTAAAATATCTTTCTTATTCACATTTTTTTGATTATTTTTTGGTATTAGTATCATTTTTTTAAATTTCAGTTTTTTAAATAGATATATGTTTTATTCAAATGTTATTCCCTTTCCCAGCTTTTGTTCCATAAGTCCCCCTGCCGTGCCCTCTCCCATATGTATGGTCCCCCAATCCACGCCACTTAGAAACCCCTTCCCGGACATTTCCCTGCACCCAGGGTCCAACCTTGTTAAGAAAAAGGGCTTCCCCTTCCACAGGTGCCCCAACAAGGCTATTCTCTCCTACATAAGCAGTTGGACCCCTGGGTCAGTCCACGTATAGTCTTTTGCTAGTGGTTTATTTGGTTGGCATTGCTGTTCTTATGGGGTTGCAAGCCCTTCAGCTCTTTGAATCCTTCTTCTAATTCCAATAAAGGGCGTCCTGTTCTCAGTTCATTAGTTTACTGCTAGCAATGACCTCTTTATTTGACATGCTCTGGATGTGTCTTTCAGGGGAGATGCAAATTTGGTCCCTTTCAGTAAGCACATTTAGCTTCATCAATCTTACCTAGTTTTGGTGGCTGTATATATATGGGCCACATGTGGGGCAGGCTCTGAATGGCTGTTCCTTTGCTCTCTGCTTTAGATTTGGCCTCCATATCCCCTCCTATGGATATTTTTGTTCCCCATTTTAAGAAGGAGTGGGAGCATCTGCACTTTGGTCATCCTTCTTCTTGAGTTTCCTGAGATCTGTAGATTGCATCTTGGGTAATTTGAGGTTTTGGTCAATATCCACTTATCAATGAGTGCATATTGTCAATGAGGGGTGCTGAGTACCTGGAAGAGAATGAGGGACAAGAGATGTGAAGAAGGACTCCAAGACAAGAGTCTGATCAAGGCGACAATTTTATTTTTCCCCAAGGCTGAATTTGTACCATAAAATGGATAACAGAGAGAGGAGAGAAGTAAGAAACATTTACCCACGCCAAGGACACAATATTCCTGTGGTCAGGGAATCGGCTGATGTTGACAGGTTGTCAGAAAGGTCACAGGTTTGTCATATCTATTAGTCAGCAGGATGTTGGTTTTTCAGAAAGGTTACAGGTCATGACATTGGGTATATTAATGTCAGACGTTATCATATGATTATTCATCTTGACCACCACATTTGTATTAGTCTTCCGCATCTGGCTGGGGATTTTCCATGAACCCAGTCATACTTAATGCTAACCATAATAATAACATCAATAATGGAGGGCTTCAAGGCCATCGCTCCCAACACCATACCAAGTGTGTTTTTCTGTGATTGGATTACCTCACTGTGGATGATATTTTCTAGTTCTTTCCATTTGCCTATGAATTGAACGTAATCATTGTTTTTGATAGCTGAGTGGTACTCCATTGTGTAGATGTACCACATTTTTCGAATAAATTCCTCTGCTGAAGGGCATCTGGGTTCATTCCAGCTTCTGGCTATTATGAATAAGGCTGCTATGAACATAGTGGATCATATGTGTTATTGTATGTTGGAGCATCTTTTGAGTATATGCCCAGGACTGGTATAGCTGTGTGCTCAGGTAGTGCAATGTCCAAATTTCCAGGAACGTTCAGACTGATTTCCAGAGTTCTTGTACCAGTTTGCAATCCCAGCAACAATGGACGAGTGTTCCTCTTTCTCCACATCCTCGCCAGCATCTGTTGTCACCTGAGTTTTTGATCTTAGACATCCTGACTGGTGTGAGGCGGATTCTTAGGGTTGCTTTGATTTGCATTTCCCTGATGACTAAGGATATTGAGCATTTCTTTAGGTGCTTTTCAGCTATTCTATATTCCTCAGCTGAGAATGTTTTCTTTAGCTCCAAACCCCATTTATTAACAGGGGTGTTTGGCTCTCTGTACTCTAACTTCTTCTGTTTTGTGTATACTTTGGATATAAGCCCTCCATCAGATGCAGGACTGGTAAAGATTTTTTCCCTATCTGTGGGTTGCCGTTTTGTCCTAATGACACTGTCCTTTGCCTTACAGAAGCTTTTCAGTTTTATGAGGTCCCATTTGTCGATTCTCAATCTTAAAGCATAAGCCACTGGTATTTTGTTCAGGAAATTTTCCTTAGTGCTCATGTCTTCGAGACTCTTCCCTACCTTTTATCCATTACTTTTAGTGTATCTGGTTTGATGTGGAGGTCCTTGATCCACTTGGACTTAAGCTTTGTACAGGGCAATAAGAATGGGTCAACTTGCATTCTTCTACATGTTGACCTCCAGTTGAATCAGCACCATTTGTTAAAAATACTATCTTTCTTCCATTGGATGTTTTACCTCCTTTGACAAAGATCAAATGACCATAGGTGTGTGGGTTCTTTTCTGTGTCTTCAATTATGTTCCACTGATCTGCCTGTCTGAATGCCAATACCATACAAACTATTGCTCTGTAATACTGCTTGAGGTCAGAGATGGTGATTCCCCCAGAAGTTCTTTTATTGTTGAGTATAGTTTTGCTATCCTGGGTTTTATGTTCTACCAAATGACAGCAAATTGCACTTTCTACCTTTATAAAGAATTGAGTAGGAATATTATTGGTGATGGCATTGAATCTGTAGATTGCCTTTAGCAAAATGGTCATTTTTTACCATTTTCATCCTGCCAATCTATGAGCATGGGAGATCTTTCAATCTTCTGAGACCTCTTCAACTTCTTCAGAGATTTGAAGTTCTTGTCATACATATTTTTTACTTGCTTGGTTCAAGTAACAGCAAGTTATTTTATATTATTTGGGACTATTGTGAAGGGTGTCATTTCCCTAATTTCTTTCTCAGCCTGTTTACCCTTTGAGTAGAGGAAGACTACTGAATTGTTTGGGTTAATTTGATACTCGGACAGTTTGCTGAAGTTGTTAATCAGGTTAAGTAGTTCTCTGGTAGAATTTTGGTGTTGTTTAAGTAGACTATCATATCATCTTCAAATATTAGTGTTTTGACTTCATCCCTTCTAATTTTTCCCCTTTGACCTACTTTCATTGTTTGATTGCTATGGCTAGGACGTTAAGTACCATATTGTACTTAAGTAGGGAAAGAGTGGGCAGCCTTGTCTAGTCCCTGATTTTAGTGGGATTCCTTCAATACTCTAAGTTTAGTTTGATGTTAGGTACAGGTTTGATGTATTTTGCATTTTCCTATATTTAGATTCAGGCCTTCAATTCCTGATCTTTCCAGGACTTTATTAATGAAAGGGTAATGAATTTTGTCAAATGATTTCTCAGCATCTAATGAAATGATCATGTGGTTTTGACTTTGTTTATATGATGAATTTCGTTGATGGACTTCCGTATATTAAACCATGCCTGCATCCTTGCCATGAGGCCTACTTGACCATGATGGATGATTGTTTGGATGTGTTCTTGGATTCAGTTTGCAAGAATTTTATTGAGCATTTTGATCAATATTCATAAATAAAATAGGTCTGAATTTCTCTATCTTTGTTGTATCTTTGTGTGGTTTAGGTATAAGAGTAATTGTGGCTTCATAGAAGGAGTTTGGTAGTGCTCTGTCTGTTTCTATTTTGCGGAATAGTTTGGACAGTATTGGTATGAAGTCTTCTATGAAGGTCTGATAGAATTCTGCACTAAATCCATCTGGTCCTGGGCTCTTTTTGGATGGGAGATGTTTAATAACAGTTTCTATCTCTTTATGAGTATGGGGTTGTTTCGATGGTTTATTTGTTCCTGATTTAACTGTGGTACCTGGTATCTATATAGAAAATTGTCCATTTCCTCCACATTTTCCAGTTTTGTTGAATATATGTTTTTGTAGTAGGATCGGATGATCTTTTTAATTTCTTCAGATTTTGTTGTTATGTCTCCCTTTTATTTCTGATTTTATTAATTTGGATATACTCTCTGTGACCTCTGGTTAATATGGCTAAGCGTTTATGTATCTTGTTGATTTTCTCAAAGAACCAGCTCGTGGGTTTGCTGATTCTTTTGATGCTCGGTTTTGTTTCTTCTTGTTTGATTTCAGCCCTGAATTTGATTATTTCCTGCCTTCTACACATCTAGGGCTTATTTAATTTTTTCTAGAGCTTTTAGGTGTGCTGTCAAGCTGCTGACATTTGCTCTCTCTTGTTTCTTTTTGCAGGCATACAGAGCTAGGCGTTTTCCTCTTAGCGCTTCTTTTTTGTGTCCCATAAGTTTGGGTATGTTGTATCTTAATTTTCATTAAATTCTAAGAAGTCTTTAATTTCTTTCTTATGTCTCCAATGACCAAGTTGTCATTGACTTCAACTTCCATGTATATGTGGGCTTTCTGTCCTATTTGTTGTTATTGATCAGCAGCCTTAGTCCGTGGTTTTTTGATACGAGGCATGGGATTATTTCTATCTTCCTGTACCTGTTGAGGCTTGTTTTGTGACCGATTATATGGTCAATTTTGGAGAAGGTACCATGAGATGCTGATAAGAAGGTATATCCTTTGGTTTTAGGGTGGTGGGTTCTATAAATATATGTTAAATCCATTTGTTTCATAACCTGTTAGTCTTTCTGTGTCTCTGTTTAATTTCTGTTTCCCTGATCTGTCCATTGATGAAAGTGGCGTGTTTAAATCTACTACTATTATTGTTCGTGGTGCAATGTATGATTTTTTTGAGCTTTAGAAAGGTTTCTTATTGTTTAGGGACACAACTGCTATATACTTGACAAATATAGCAATCAACCAGAATATCCGTAGAAAGCATGTGACTGTTGGCCACATGAGGATGAGTTTCTTTCAAAGATCATCATGATTTTTGGTAAGATCTTCCCTGTAATTGGTGGCATGGCTTCCCACAAACATGGTCCAGTTGTCTACAATCTCCTCCTTGGTCAGCATCTCATCCTTGTTCTTATCTGACTCATACACCAGATGCTGGGCCTCAGCCTGTGCATGGTCATAGTCCTGAGGGAGGATCCAGTGGTGAATCTCATCCTAATCCAGTTTCCCATCCTTGTTCAGATCTGGGAAATCATTGAACTGCTCCCCAGACAAAACCCAGTCTGTCTCAGGGCAATTGTCCTCGTGAGAAAAAGATGTCCACAATGTACTCATCCTGGTCCACAAAACCATCCCTGTTCTTGTTGATATTCTCCAGTGTTTCCAGAACTACAAACTCCTTCATATGTTCTAAATCCTCTTAGTGCACAAAAGCAATGAACCAGTCCTGAGTAGCTGTCAGGTGACCGTCAAGGCCTTAAACCTCCTCTCATCTCGTGGAGGCAACTTTTTAAACTTGTGATGATCAGAGCTATCTTAGAATTCAGCAAGGTTTCCCAGGTAGTAGCCATAGGTAGCCTGCTTGTATTCTTCCCAGGAGATTTTTCATCTATGTCCCTATCATAATCCTTCCAGAGTTTAGCCACATTTTAGTTGATGTATCTTTTCTGTACCTGTTTGATCCAAACTTTCAGGTCCTCAGTAGTAACAAGGCTGCCTTCATCACTGTCGATTGGATCAACAATTTTCCCCAGCCTCTCCTGCTCTCGTTCAGGATTAGCTATCAAAGGTCTTGGAGTCCTCCTTGCCCAGGAAGACCTCAGGATCGTACAGGAAGCTGTGCTTATTCTCTGGTGGCCATTCGCCCTGCTCTGAATCAGGACAAACCATGTGCTCCTTGCTCATCATGCTCTTGGCCATGAACGCCAGGACCAGTGCCAGCAGCAGCCCATGGAGAGTCCCAGGCTGACACCATGTACCACAGTCTCGATCAAAGGGAGGCAGCAGGGAAGTAGGGGCTCAGAGCAGCTTATCCGCTGTCCCTTCCCCAGAGAGGGCTTTTGTTATATTTCAAATGTTATCCGTTTTCCTGGTTTCCACAAAACCCCTTATAAAACCCCCTCCCCCTTCTACTGTGAGGGTGTTACCACACCCACCCAAACACCCAGGCCTATCTGCCTCCCTGTTCTGGTTTCCCCTACACTGGGGCATCAAGCCTTGACAAGACCAAGGGCTTCTCCTCCCATTTGTGCCCAAGAAGGCCATCCTCTTCTACATATGCAGCTGTAGCCATGGGTCCATCCATGTGTACTCTTTGGATGGTGCTTTAAGTCCTGGGAGCTCTGGGTGTTTCTTAGTGTTGTTCTTATGGGGCTGTAAACCCCTTCAGCTCCCTCAATCCTTTCTCTTACTCCTCCATTGTGGACCCTGCTCTCAGCTGAATGGTTGGCTGCAAGTATCTGCCTCTGTATTTGTCATGCTCTTTACCCCACTCTTTTGAGCAGATCACCACAGAGCAACGAAGATGTATTGTCTTGGCGTGATGATGTACAGACAAATAGATGATTTCTTAATTCTTATGATGATTCTATAAGAGTTCCTAAAATTAGATTAGTAATTTTAAGCTCCTTTATAATGGGACAGCTATTATGTTTTCTCTGGTAATCAAAATTGCATTGAGAACTCTTCCTTCTTAAAGTTTCATGAGTGAATTGCTTCTGCAATACCAAGCAGGCATCTACAAATTAGAACCCATGCTAAGAGGGTATAAACCAATTAACCAAAGTTCATAAATAGAGAACTAATGATTTACTATAGGTGCAAGGACTTTACATTAATAATTGACTGGATTTGCCTATAGGCAATTTCACTTATTCTTTTCTCATAAAAATTACAGCTTTTAACTCTCCATGAACATGCAGAGCCAGTGACAGATGGTGACGGTTTATCCTGATGATTACTCTTGATGGATATGAATGTAAACATTCTCTGTCGTAAACTCATTATCCAACTTATGATTTGAATTCCTGTGCAAACTTGTGGTGAACTTTTCACCATGTGATGCTGTGTTCAGAAAGATATACAAATATTGAGGACAAAGAGAGAGAAAGCTTTTTAGACAGAACTGAACTGAAGAGAACAGAACTCAAGAAGAACTTAGAAGTAAAGGCCTAGCGTTGAGAGTAAGGCATTGAGAGTAAGGAAATTATTGTGTCATAAGAGCAAGAGGAAAGGAGATAAGAAGAGAGCAAGGAGAACCTTATAAGTCAACCTTTATGGAGGCAAACCTTTGTAGAAATTTTAGGAAAACGGAAGAACTTATAAATAAAGGTTAAAATCACTGCTCTTCAGTCTTCAGCCTGGCTCACTGGCTAGCCTGTGCTCTTCAGTCAGGCTCACTGGCTAGCCTCTGCTCTTCAGCCTGGCTCACTGGCTAGCCTCTGCTCTTTAGTCAGGCTCACTGGCTAGCCTGTGCTCTTCAGCCTGGCTCACTGGCTAGCCTGTGCTCTTCAGTCAGGCTCACTGGCTAGCCTCTGCTCTTCAGTCAGGCTCACTGTCTACCATGTGCTCTTCAGTCAGGTTCCCTGGCTAGCCTTTGCTCTTCAGTCAGGCTCACTGGCTAGCCTCTGCTCTTCAGTCAGGCTCACTGGCTAGCCTCTGCTCTTCAGTTAGGCTCACTGACTAGCTCTGCTCTTCAGTCAGGCTCACTGGTTAGCCTCTGCTCTTCAGCCTGGCTCACTGGCTAGCCTCTGCTCTTCAGTCAGACTCACTGGCTAGCCTGTGCTCTTCAGCCTGGCTCACTGACTAGACTCTGCTTTTCAGCTGGGCTCACTGGCTAGCATCTGCTCTTCAGTCAGGCTCACTGGCTAGCCTCTGCTCTTCAGTCAGACTCACTGGCTAGCCTCTGCTCTTCAGCTAGGCTCACTGGCTAGCCTCTGCTCTTCAGCTAGGCTCACTGGCTGGCCTCTCCTCTTCAGCTAGGCTCACTGGCTAGCCTCTGCTCTTCAGCTAGGCTCACTGGCTAGCCTCTGCTCTTCAGCTAGGCTCACTGGCCAGACTCTGCTTCTCAGCTGGGCTCACTGGCCTATGGGGCCCTAGCACATCGCTTAACCATCTGCTCATGACTGCCTGACCACACTGACCACCTGACCGGTCGCCCTGACTTCTTAAAGTCATTCCCTAGAAAGAGCACAAGAAACCAAAGAGAAACACCACAGCAAACTTTTCCCATGGGCTCTGCTTTAACCTTCAGTGCTTTCATTACTTTCTTTAAAAGAGTGAAATATAATTTCGGCTATTCATATGGCCAAGAGAGCTGTGCAGTAGTCATTGCTTTAGGGAATTTGGTGCTAAATCAAAAGATTCCTTTATTCTATCACGATGTTATCTGAATGCTGTAAGATGTATGTTTAGAAAACACAACACCAAATTCCTAAAATCTAGATGTTTTAAGACATCAGCTCATGGAGAAACATAACTGCTTCCTATCTAGACTGGGCTTTTTTGCTATACTGCAGGTACAATCAATTTTCCACACTACTTCCATGATTTTCAAGAATGATTAAGAGAAAAATAAGTTGAACATAATGGCCAGAAAGGGGGTTCTGTCAAGTTGTCTTATGTGGGACAAGATACCAAAGTATGATGGTAAACCTAAAACCACCTGTTCCCAAAACTAACAGAACTTACAGAAAATACATACTTTCTTATCATTTCTCCTCCCCAATGATCAGTGATTTAATGAGCACCTACTACGATCCTAGCACTGTGCATCTAAGTGTGTAATGGTGAATAAAAAACTTAATAAAAAGCCTCATTAAGGAATAAAGAAAAATGAAACATAACTTTGAAACTCAGAATTCAATATAAGCAAAACCACCATTTCTTCAACTGGTGATTTCTGAAAACTTCATCATTTTTTCCATGGGCTTCTATAGTAATGATACTGAGTCTTGATTTGGTAAATCACAAAAAGCAAGTCACACTTCTTTCTTGGCTCCCACAACTGTCAAAGGGAACAACACTGTTGCTGTCCATTGTGCTTCCCTATCAATCCTGCTATGGATGGTAATGAATTCCAGTCTTTTCAATGTGAAAACAGGCCACCACTTGAGGGCAAAGGTTATTAAAATTACCCAAACCGGTATATTCTCTAAAATTTTCACATAGCATTTTACTGATATCACAATGTAAATTCACCACAAATATTTAACCAATGAAAATATTGAATAGCTCTGCAAATAGGAGCGATAATCATATATACTTGAAAACAACTATCATGGAAACAAACGACGTAATAGGAGAAAAGATACATCACGAAAAGCTACACAAGCAGCAAAAAAGACACTACATTTCTTGGTTTAAAAGTTAGGAGATACACTTGATCTTTAAAGACAGACAATGTACTTGATCTTTAATCCCTTTAACTGTGCCCTGTCCACATAGAAACTGCAGTAGATGACAATCTTTTGTAAGATTTATTTATTTATATGTGAGACAATGCATCTGTCTTCAGACACACCAGAAGAGGGCATCAGTACTCCTTACAGACGGTTGTGAGCCACCATGTGGTTGCTGGCATTTGAATTCAGGACCTCTGGAAGAACACTTGGTGCTCTTACCCACTGAGCCATCTCTCCAGCCCTCACAACGGCCTCTTACACAGCATCACAGTGGTCTATTTCACTAGATGGCTCCAGGGTGATAACAGAGAAACTTTCACAGTTCCTGAGCACTGCTGAGTTCAAACACCACCAGTGCCCACTCTGTGCTGTTGGCACATTCTGACCTTCTCCTAAGGGTTGTCAGCCACAAAAGGGACGGGTTAGCCCCAGACAGCATTCACTGCCCAATCCTAAAAACCCCCTCGATTCTGAAAAAGCCACATTCCATGCTTGCTCCATATTTGAGGAAGCCAAATGGTTGATCTGGCTCAAGGCTCTACTTTTCTTAGCTCATCAACTTTCTTTTTCCACTTCTTGTCACAAGAAGTACGTTTTTATGCTGCAACTACACTGCAATGTGTGAAGGAAACCACCATAAACTCTGGGTGCCACCTCTTGAAATTTAAAATTCACAAAACAATTCATGGCTTTCTAATCAGCACCATGGACAATAAACAAAAACAAGCAAAACCATTCCAAAGGAACTTGCTGATCTGGGGGCCTGCTCATAGCAGGCAGGAAAGAATTAAATTAGGCAGAACTGTAATCTGCATAAATTGCCTGAGGTTTCAAGAAAATATATTCCCATGATCCCCATCCTTTAACATACAATAGAAACATTACAGGGAGTGTGCCACCAGGATAAGCTGCCTCTGAAAAGCCTGTCCTGCCCTGGCAGGTACAGGTCATTTAATTCTAAGTCAATCTGGAGAGAGGTGACAGCCCCAAGTTGCTCTGGGGATGTCAGAGCACAGCTCTCATGCACACTCCAGAGCACCTCTACACTCTTTCCCAATGCCATAGGCTTTCCAATCCCTGCTTCAGCTCTCCATACATCCCTGAACCCTCCCTCCCCCTACCCAATGGGCTCACTTTGCATTGCCTCCTTCTGCCACTGCTTTCCCAGGACAGGGGGACCAGGTGGGGGGGGGGGAGGCAGAACCAGTCCAAAGAGGGACGCGGGTCTCCTACCTACCTTGATTCTGCTGCTCTGGGGCTGCAGCCCGCCCTGCTTGCTGCTTGCTGCTTGCTGTTCCTGGGGACCAGACCGGAGGTTGGGCTAGGGGTCCCCGCGAGCTCCATGCCTCAAGGTCCCCTGGCAGGGCTGGCCTGGGCTTCTTCCTTGGACACTGCGAGGCTGTAGTCTCTGTTGGAAACCCCGCCGCTGTCATAGGGCGCCCTCCCGTGGCCGAGATGATGCCCAACGCCGCTAAGGCCCCCTTCCTTGGCCGCTTCTTCTGCTTTTTCTTTTCTTTTTTTCTTTCTCTTTTTGCTGGCGATGTGGCGCCTGCGAAGAGCTCGTCTCCAGGAAGGAGGACATCGTGCAGGCAGAATCACCTCTGGGGCCTGCCGGGGTCGGAGAGGGAGAGAGAGGAGTCAGCTTGGGCGGAGGCGCCCTGGCTGCCGGCGCCTGCGGAGGGAAAACCTGTCCAGGCACACGCGCTGCTGCGGGCGCCAAATATAACGCTAGCGCCCCGCCCCCTCAGGCCCTGCGCTCACCCACGAGCTCCGCGTGCCCTGAGGCCCGGCTGGGGCGAGGTCGAAGGGCGGGGTGGGAAGGACACGTGTGCCCACTGCAAGGTGCAGGCAACACCGGGAGGCGCGACACCCAGAAGGGCAGGGTGCTGAAATCAGGGATCCAACCAGGCGCGTCAGTCCCCTCTCAAGGCTCTGTGGATGCGAGGGCGGCTTCTTCAGGCCTCCAGGTCCACCACGAAAAACCCGCGGGCATCACAGCTGGAGCTTCCAGGTGCCCCAGGCTGGAGGCTTGGACATGGCGATTGTGGTTGCCACTCTCCTAGGCTGGCTCAGCAGGGCCCAAGCCACCACCTGCTGTCCTCACCTGAAGGCATCTTGATGGGGCTGAGAGCCCACATCCAGCAGGCGAGCCTCAGTGCTCAGGGCCATGGTCTTGGGTCTGCACCTTGTTGCCAGCCCCTCACACATATGGCAGCATCACACATATGGCTCCTTCTACCAACCGCCACTAATCACCATTTGGACATTCCATCACAGTGTTCTCAAGAAGAAAGATGCAAACAAACACAAAAAGAATGAAATTTAAAATCTTTTTTATCAGGCTGGAGAGATGGCTTGGTGGTTAAGAGCGCTGCTTCTCCATTGCTCCCAAGTTCAATTCCCAGCAACCACATGGTGACCCACAACTATCTGTAGTGGGATCCAATGCCCTCTTCTGTCTGAAGCTCTCTTCTGACAGGCAGGCACACTCGCAAACAGAGTGCTCATGTACATAAATAAATAAATCTTTAAAAATAAAACCTTCTAATCAGTTAATGTATCTACATCTAGAAGCTAGAAAAGGGTCACAGCACTATTAAAAATAACTCAGAAATAGTAAAGGGATGTATGAGAGTCACAAAATTCACTGGGCAAGATGGTGTATACCTGCAATCCCAACACTCACAAGGCTGAGGTAGGTGGATTGCCTTGAGTTCAAGTCTAGACTAAAGTGTGAGACCTTGTATTAGAAAACAAAACAATTGGGGAGGGGATATAGAGAGAGAGACAGAGAGACAGAGAGACAGAAGAGACAGAGAGACAGAGAGACAGAGAAACATGGAGAGGGAGACAGAGACAGAGAGCCAGCGCCAGAGAGAGACAGAGACAGAGAGAGACAGAGAGAGAGAGAGACAGAGAGAGAGCTTGATGTCATTTCCTGCACTGATGACAAGCTACTGAAGAATGTGAATGTCTCCTATCAAGCACAGAGAGTGCTAATGACAGAATGGGTTTCTTATTAAGATATCATAAAATGTAGATGAAAAGTAAAGGAATGTATAATAAATAAAAGAGAAATCCTAAATTTGGAAAGCCTAAATTTAGAAGACTGTATAAGTTTAAGTCATAGGGGAGGGGATGAGACGATGTGGGGGGAGAGAATAATCACAATAAATTATATATGTGTATGAAAATGTTAACTAAGAGCAACCAATGAAAAGAGAAAAGCAGGTTTGTTTACGATGAAATTGAGTTCCCATATGACACTATATAACATATTGTGAATGGATTATATGGATTATCTGCAATAAAAAAATCAATTGTTATTAAAGATGTGGTTGTGTTCATATTAATTTCAAGTGTTTTAAATTCTTTTTTTATTTGCTTATTTATTGATTGATTTTTTTTAAGATAGGGTTTTCTTAAGTAGACCAGGTTGACTCAAAAAAGAGATCAACCTGCCTAAGCCTCCAAAGAGTTAGGATCAAAAGTGTATACACACACATGAAATTTACATTCTTAAAGTCATAAAAAATAACAGCTATCAACTTGGTACAATTTTTGAACAGTGATCAAGTGAATAGAAATATCAGAAACACATGTAAGGCATTAGGTTACTGTTGTTAAAAGGATCTTGAGCAGCATATATAATTCAAATCATCCAGGAGATACATTGTGAAAAAAAACATGAAACTGGGTAAAGATGATTTAAATTTTTTAATCTATTAAAAATTTTAAAGTGCATTCGATATGAAAGCTCTAAGTGATATACTTCACACTTTTGCTTATATACCATCTTCAATTTTATGTGCATTCTGCAAATATTGTCCATGTTTATTCAGGCTCTTAATATTTCCCCATGACTGATAACATTCACAGAACTCATATTGAGTACACTGTATATGTTGAGGTATAATAGAATTGTATTCTACACAGTATAGCATAGAAATATGTATACATAACTTCCCATATGTGTGTATATACATATGTAAATGGCTCAAGAAAATGAGTATCCCTTTATCATTGTGGTATTATTGTCATCAAAATCCTGAGAACATTGAAATGGCATCAAATAGTGACCAGATCGGCAAAAAAATCCACAAAATAAAACTCATATTAAGAATCTAACAATATTAGCAAAAGATGCAAAAATATTAAAGTATCAATGAAATAAAAAGCCCAGATGAAATATTGTAAAATATTTTCTCAACTCTAGGATAATGTATTTTTGTAAAACTATCAATAAAAGGCCTGAATTTTGAAGAAATCAAAAGTAGTACAGTATAATTATGCAGTGGTCAATATTGATGCATACCATTTTTACATAACTGCATAAACTGTCTTTCTTTTATTCCGTGGTCTACCATCGAACTCGGATAATTTATGGGGAACCATTATATTGTAGACTTAAACTGGATTAATTTCGGAGTGAGTAAGTCATATTTTGGTAAAGTTGCTTTAAAAATAAACCATTTGATATTAGTACGGCAAATAATTCTCCCTGAAGGAAAAACCAGACACCAAGAACCTAGACCACTGCTGTCCAGGAGAAATTTCTAGATGATAGAAATATTCTATATCTGCGGTGTTTCTGGCTATGGATTCTGGCTGGCTGTTTGCCTCCTGGTTTGCCTGCTGTGACTAAAGAGGCAGATTTTAGTTCTAAGTTTAGTTCATCTCAAATAGCCATGTGTGACCAGTGGGTGCCATTTGGACAGTGTAGCCACAGAAAACTGAAGCAGTGTAACCAAAGACTCACCTAGGAGTCAGTTGACCTCCTAGAAGTGACTTGGGAAAACGCTGGCAGTGATAGCCTCTTGGGGAGCTCAGCTTCACCAAAAGCAAACTGTGAATCCTTTACTCTTCTACAATACTCATAATGCAACTGGTCTCACACCCACCCCAACTCTCACCAAAGACACTTGAGAGGGAGCTGAACCCACTGTGTGCTTTAGATTTCAGTTTAGAAAGTACTTCCTTCAAAGTGGAGCAGACTGAGATTGCCAAGTCCTTTGTGTGGCTCCAGGGACTTGGGCCTGACCAGGGATGAGGAGGAAATGAAGAATGACATTGGACACACATACATGGGGAAGGCTGGGTCCGTGGGCTGGAGAAAATGCAGCATCCCAGAAGCTCAGCATGTTTATTGTATAGAGCTGGCCAGGAAGCAGGGCTGTTGCACAGGGCAGCAAGGAGGTGGGCATTACATGCAGATAAACAAGTAGGGGAGGACTATGCATATGCAACTGACAAGGGGCAGATTTAGCTAATCTCAGTAGGAGCAGTCTGTGCAGGGAGCAGTCTTCAGGCTGTAAATATCCAGATGGGGCCAGGGAGGAAGGTAGAGTAGACTTTTTCTGCACACACTATCAACACCATCCTGAGAAGGCTTTGTCATGTCCCTGAGCCTCAAGGGGCATGGGGGCCTTTGCATTTTCCCCATGGATAAATGGCTTTGGGTCCAAGGCATGGTCATATCATGTTTACAGCACACATCCACTTAGGGCTGTACTTCCTCAGGGCTTCCTCTGCTCCCACAGTGAGATCTCAAAAGAAAAACAGAAACCAAACAAAGAAAAAATGTGCTCAGTGAACTGGTTAATTCCCTTAACTGTACAGATCCAGTGTCCTAAGTCTAGGACTTCCTCCAAGGGTACAGAAAATCCTGTGGACCTAAAATAAGCAAAAAACAAAAAAACAAACAAAAAGAAAACCAAAAAACAAAACAAAAACAAAAAACGAACAAAGACCCTTGCGCCCCCCCCCCAAAAAAAAATGAATGGGAGAAAAAATTATTAAAGGTTTTCATAGAAAAATGTTTAAGAAAAACAAACGGGAATTTACTTAATATAGTTAGTGTGCTGAGATGTGAGGCCCACTCACATCATGCAGCATTTGGAAGTCTCAGACAACTTAACAGAAGACGACTTCTAATTATTCTTTGTGACCACTCTCCACATACTACTCACAGCTTAATACTAACCTTCATAATTGAGTTGGGGACAATATTCACCATAGCAGATAATTGAAGCATTAGTGCACACAGACACAGACACAGACACACACACACACTCATACATACACTCACACACGCACACACACACAAAACACACACACTCACACGCATACACACACACTCACACCTGCATACACACTCACACACATACACACACAGACACACAGACACTCACACACACAAGTACACACACATACACACACACTCACACATACACATAATACACACACAAAACACATACAAAACACACACACTCAGGAGCACACACAAGAGAAATGTATATTCTATGAAGTTTCTTGGCATATTTTTATTTGTAATCCTCAATGCTTTAGTATTCTTGGTTTTGCTTAAAGGGGGGGAAAGTCAGGCTTCATTTTCCCCCTTTTGAAATGACAGATATCTGTGTGTTAAACATACTCTCATGGCTGTCCAGGCTGCCTCGGCCTATTTGACAGCATCCAGGTCACTGTGGTCAGGACCACAGTGCTCTTCTTATTGGCAACTGGTTTGCATCACAAGAGTTTTCCACATCCTTACCAATATTAGAAGTTTTGTGACACAAGCAGCTTGAGAAACAGTAAAATTATTGTGGTTTTGCCTTTCTGGAGGACATTAAAATTTACATGTTTTGCATATTGCTTTTTTTCTTAGCATTTAGTCCTGCTTTAGTGCTGTTCAAATGTGGCCATGCAGCCAGCATCCCTTTGCTCCAGGCTCTCAGCACCCCATTCCCATCACTGATCTGATGCATACTTGGTCCCAGAGATGGGCAGCAGAGGGACTTGACACACAGCATCCACTCTGCTCCACTGCTTTGCTTTTTGTAAATTCTTTACAATGGCTATTTCTTGATTTATTATTAAATAATAATAAATCTTGACTTTTCTTGACATTTTGACATAGGATCTTATTAGGCAGCCCAGGCTGGCCTTGATTTCCCAATTCTCTGGCCTTAGTCTTCCATCATTCCCTGATTCTCAGTTTGTTACTAGAGGTAGTTATACAGCCCCATTTCCAAATCAAATGTTCTTCTGGCTTTATTACTTTGCCCTTTCCACAGACTTTTATTAATTATGCAAAGTAGATGATGTTTAATGTTTAAATACTAGATATATTAACTCGTCAGTCCCCAAGACAACTCTGTGAATTAACACTCGTTATCATCCTCACTGTGCAGATAAGGGAATTGAGTCACACAAAGGTAAAATAACTTCTCCAGGTTGAACATCCAATGGATGTGAGAGCCAAGCTTTGAGTCCAACTACAAAGTAGATCGGCCTATAATGTGTCTGCTGCTGCTGTATATTCAAATGGTAAATTCTGTACCCTATGGTCTGGTTGCTCCAAGACAAGGAGATCCTCATGTATACCAGATTTTCTTTTTTTTTTTTTTTTGCCTCCTAAGTTACCCCTGATTGGTTAATAAAATCCCTACAACATGGGCTGGGCAGAAGAGAGGGGACAGAGCAAAGTTTCCCTGGGCCTGGGGGCTCAGGCAGGGTCCACGAGGAGAAGGAAAGGACATGGAGGAGAAAGAAGGAGACACCACCCCATACGGTAGGTGGATCGTGAGTGTATTGCCATGAGGGGCAGCCTGTCAGAACAGGAGTGGCCCAGGTAGAGCATGGCAAGCAATACCTCAGGGTTATTGAGAGGGAAGCAGAAAAAATAGCACAGAGGGTTGATGTCTGCCCAGTTCTAGTATTTTAAAGCTTATTATAAATCTAAAAGTTTTGTGTCTTTTATTTGGGAACTAAATGATCTACGGTGGGGTAGAAACCCCCTTATAATATTTACTGTAGCAACGGCCACTCAATTATTGTGGTATTTTAAATATAACACACATTGAATTTTACAATTCAGATGCGAGGCTTTGTATATTTCCAATGTGACTGTACACCTGAGGTCATGTCTAGGTATAGAGACATAACATGGCAGAAATACCTAGAACATTTTAAGGTCACCACACCGAACAAATGAAAGCCACAGGCTATACAGAATAGGATGGATGAGGAGAAGGCTTAGTGCTCTCTGGAGTCCCCTTCCCTAGTCTTGGGATAAGACTTCCAGTAAGCCAAGACCATATTCCTCTTTCATTTCTCAAGGATCCAGGGGAAGACCCAGATATATGATTTATTGCCTGCAGGGTTTTTTTTTTCTGCAAGCGCTGCCCTGTTTGAGGACTTGTCAAGGGTAAGCACTGTCAGAGGAAGGCCAGCATATGAATTCTGTATAACTCTGCTCTGACAGCATGTAGCACAATCCTATCAAGTACTGGAAGCCTTGCTGGAAAGATTAATCAAACTCTAGGATCAAAAGGAAGCAACCCGAGGGCCACATGGCTGTAAATCAAGTCTGAAACCATAGCCCATTATGGAAGTTCATCCTTGGATTTTATGTCAAACAGCGTTAGCATCCAAAAGAAACACAAAATTGAAATTGCAAGGTGACGGGTAATGACCCCATGGCAAGAATATCTAAGTCATGTGGAAAGATCCCAGTGCAAAGACATGTAGCAAAGATACTGAAAGAGTGTACCCCAAAACGGGGAGCCCCGTCTCTTGCTCTGATCGCGGGCTGTGGTGCCCCCAGGAATCACGAGTAGCCATTCTTGATGTAACAGCAAGAGGTAGCTTTTATTAAGGAGATCCCGGGTCTTAGCGGGATCCCGGGTCGATACTTATCTCACACAGGAGACAGAGGAATCGACCCCGAGCCTCCAACCTGGGGGGTTTATATAGGGAGGTTAGGGACATTTGCCCGGTTACACATGATTGGTCAATTCAAGTGGTGCACAGTTACTTTCGGCGCGAAATTACATCAGCAAGGAGTACGTGCTCCCTAGCAGCTCGGCAGGCAGGTAGGGTGGCTCATCTCACTCAGGGGGGTGAAGGAAGGGGAGGGAGTGGCTACTGATGGTCAATGTCCTTGGGGCTGGTAGCGGGTGCGGCAAGTTCTATCTCTGGCTCTCCCTCAGGCACGTCCGGCCCTGCACATCCGGACTCTGACAATGAGTAACCTTTTAAAAACTCTAGTTCTACATTCCCCACTTCTTTTTTTTGTTAATAGTTCTAATCTTAGAACTTCATGGAGAACTCAGCTTCATCTAGCATAACAGCTTGGTATTGTTGTCTTAACATGAGGATTCTAATCTGGACACTATCTAAGCCTATACACCAAGGTCATGACTAGCTTTTAGAACTTCTAAGCTTATACAGACTGTGATCCCTGAGGCACGGTCCCAAGAAGTATTAAGAGTAGTAACATATGCAATGTTACATCATTTGTAATGGAAATCAAGCCTATCCCACACCTATCTTGATAGAACCCGGGACAAACATGACTGAATTTCCCTCTAGGTCCCAGCTCTCAGCCCCAACAGCTAGTACACGACTGGTGAGGGCTGAGAATTGACAGCTGTCAGGGTGGTCAGCAGCACCAGGTATGGTCCTTTCCAGCGAGGCTCGAGTGTCTGGGCTCAGTGTAGCTGCAGTCTCCGACCTGGAACTGATGGGATGTCTCAGGGGTCTCCGGGGCATAGGCTGCTGTCAGCTGTGAGCAGATTTCTTTCTGTATCACCTGTAGGTCTTTTAGCCTGGCACACAAATCATTATTACTATGGCACTATGACGTGTTGGTTCAGTAACATCATCTAATACAGTCAGGGGGGCTGAGGCCCCATATAAGATCTCAAAGGGGGTAAGGCTGAATCTGGAAGGGGTATTTCTTGCTCTGAAGAGAGCAAGAGGGAAGGAGTGTCACCCAGTCTGCGCCAGTCTCCATGGTTAATTTAATTTGGACAGGGTCTCTTTTAGAGTTTTATTTATTTACTCTACCTGTCCTGAACTTTGAGGTCTGTAGATACAATGTAATTTCCAATCGACCTCTAAATACTTGGCCACACCCTGTCTTACCTTGGCAATGAAAATAGGGCTGTTGTCTGACCAGATTACCTTGGGTACTCCAGACTGGGGGAAGATTTCTTCCAGTATCTTCTTGATGACTATCGAGGCCGTCTCTTGCAGTTGTTGGCTTCACCAGGGCATGCAAGAGATGGTAAAGGCATCTGAAGTGCTGATGTGCTGGGGGGTAGAAGTTCAGCCCTCCCAGATGACATCGTGTTGTCCACCATGGCAGCACCCACTTGTCTCTGACCTTCATTCATGAAGAGAACTGTTCCCGTCTGTGGACAAGGTCCTCGGCTTTCAGCAGGGGTCAATCAGCCAGTTGCAGAGGTCTTTCCTCCACCCATGGGCTTCTGTCAGTGCTTGACACTCGTGCTGTGGTGGCTCCAGGTCTGGATTGGGCAGCAAGGTGACCAGATTGTCCCCAACCGGTGGAGAATCTAGTCCATGGCAGCTGACCAGTGGTTCCATCTTTTGGGACACTCTATTTAAAGGCAAAACATCAGCCACTCTATCACAGTTTAAGTCCTGGATTGGGTGATAATTGCCAGTGCCCGGCTGGCAGGAACGGTGTGTTCCAAGCAGAACAGGACTAAGTCACACATCTCCCAGCATCAGGTACTGGTGCACTGAGACAGGTCTTAAGCTCCACATTCACAGTCTGTAGATATGCATACACATGGCCTCACCCAGCGATTTCAGCCCACGCAAGCCAATTTGGAGAGCAATTTTCTCATGAGCAAGGGATAGGGGCAGTCAGGGATGACCATGAATTAGTGGGTGGGTTACCCGGCCCACGCCAAGGTCCACTGTTCTTCGGGCAGTCCATAAGTATTGTTCGTTGCCAGTAGCCCCTTGTACTCAAGGTCTTTGGATATTGGCCCACTGTGGGGCACAGGAGCACAGAGCATTGGGTCCCTGTCCAGCACTCTAGGACCAAGAAGCTCTCCAGTGGCCCCTCTTGTTCTTTCTTGGGCAGTCCCTGCCCCAGTGTCCTTTTTCTTTGCATTAGGCACACTGATCTTTAGCCAGGAATTCTCTTCTGTTGCCAGGTACTATCTTCCTAGGTTCCCTAACTACTGTGGCCAGTATATGTTCCTCTCTCATCTTTTATCTCTCTTTAGCTCTCTAACTTCTTCTTCTTTTTGTCTCTTTTCTTCCCTAGCTTCCTGCTCTTTTTATACTCTTTCTTTCTTTCTTTCTTTTTTTCAATCTCTCTGTCTGCACCTTCTTCTACAGCTATTTTTCTCTGCAACTTACAATAACTCTCTCAGTGACTTAGCTTAACCCTTCAAGTTTCTGTAACTTTCTCTTCATATCCTTTCCTTATCTTAGCCAGATTGGTGGGGCATTTTCCAGCCCTTCAGAGACCACCCTTGGAGCCTGGCGGCAGACCTGGAGCACTCCCTACCTTCAGGCGTCTGAAGAGAGCAGGCAGAAGTGAGGGCCTTCTATCCGTGTCTGGAACATTTTTTCTGGCCTCTAGTAGGATCCCGTCTTTCCTCAGTGGTAAAGAAAACCTGTAACAGTTACTAACAAGCATGAAGAGGGCAAACAGCATTTAGTCACACAGCTAAACCAGGAGGCCTTCTTGGACAAAAAGCCATTGTACAAATAAGCACAAGCTTTGTCTATGAAACGGAAAGGTGAGCAGAGAGGTAGCAGATCTGTTATCGACTATCTCTCTAGACTTAGATTTTTCCCTCAAGGTGTATAACCAAAGGATGGAGAGATGGTTAGAACCTGGGTGCTAGATGCCAGGTTGCTGACAAAAGAATCGTAACCAATTCAACTGGGGCTATCAGGACCTCAGTAGCAGCCCTTTACCAAACTGTCTCACTGGGTTTAAAGGCCCATGGAAAAGAAAACATTAATCCTGACCTTGGCCACTGCCTGATAAGGCAGGCTCCCTTAAAGAACTTCTCTAAATGAGTGCTCTCCTACTGTGAGCAAATGTCAGAAATTCCTTTCTTGTTCTTGTTTTCCTTATAGTCCTCTCCCACCTCGCTCTCAGCCTTTTCAGATAGTTCCTCCTGTAGCATTTCTAACACAGCCTGTCTCTCTCTCTCTCTCTCTCTCTCTCTCTCTCTCTCTCTCTCTCTCTCTCTCTTTTTGATAGCCTGTTGACAGCATTTCTGATCTTTTAGGCAGCTACTCACTAAGTGTCAAAACGGCTGAAACTCTGCCTTTAAGATTCCTTACTCACAAGCAAAATTTAAATCTTTCTCTAGCTTATCTCAGCTGGCTGCGAGCACAAGCACAGATAAAACTGAAAAGCTCTCAGGGAGAACTTTCCCTCGGGATGGAGATCCTCTAACTCCAAAGACCAGACCGAGACACCACAGGATGCAATCAGCAAGAGGATTTGGTTTATTGTCAGGATACACAGGCACAGGCACCTGCGGGCGCTTCAGTCACTCGGGGGACTGGCGCGCCCCACGGAACCAAGGATGGGCTTTTTATAGGATTTTGGGGAGCAGAAGCAAGCATACAGAAGCAGATGCATGGTTACAGGGATATAATTGGTGGATTCTAATATGGCAAAGGTTTAGCCCGGGGGCAAGTTTCCTAGCTACCTTCCTGAAACATAACGGCTGACTCGGCCCCCCAAGGGTTCAGCCCGGGGACAAGTTTCTTAGCTACCTTCTTGGAACATAATGACTGACTCGGCCCCCCACCAGGGTGTGGGACCTCTCCCGGGGCTTTTTTTTTCATTGTCAGGTGCTCAACCGAAGTCGTCCTGTTGCCAGGCCTTCAACCAAACACATCCTGCTTGGCAGCCGCTTTGTACTCAGTGTTTTAACCTTTCTCTGAACCAGTCATCTTAAGTACAGCCTTGCAAAATGGTGTTACTGCTGCTAAGCTGGGGTCTTTCATTCCCCCCCCCTTTTTTTTTTTGCTAACTTTGAGTGAAATCTTTCACTCGACTTGGTCAAGAAATTTCTGTCTGGTGGGGGCTTATTCCCCCACTGACTCTAGGCCACAAAAGGGCTAGGAGGAGCTACGTAGGAGTTTCAACTTTAAGGGGTTTGGAGTGCGCTGAACTCTCCATGTCTGGGGTGTAGTGTTGTGATTAGTCAATTCCTCAGACCGGACTGCCTTGACGTGTGGTGTGTGGATCTAAGCCGAGACTCCGTCTACCTTTAGGGCGGTCGGGGTAGTCAGGAGGACAGTGTAGGGTCCTTTCTACCGTGGCTCAAGATTCTTGGTCTGGTGTCTGTGCACCCACATGGTGTCTCCAATCTGGAACGGGTGTGGCACCACCGGATGCTCAAGCTTGTCCTGGTAAGCAGCGGCCAAAGGTCTCCAGATGTCTCTCTGCACAATCTGTAGGGCCTGTAAATGGGCCCTCAGAGAAGGGCTGTCAGCAAAATCAGCAATGTTTGAATAGACCATGGGGGCCCGGGGTATTCCGGGCCCGATATAGAACTAGGGGAAGGAGGGCCACCCAATCCTTTGAGCCAGTTGCAAGCGTAAGTTTGGATAAAGTCTCCTTAATTGTTCTATTCATGCGTTCTACCTGACCTGAACTCTGGGTCTATAGGCACAATGTAATTTCCAATCAATCCCCAGCAATTTGGCCACCAACTGACTTACTTGGGAGACGAAAGCGGGCCCATTGTCCGACCCCAACGCTTGAGGCATGTCATACCTGGGAAAGATTTCCTCGAGGAGCTTCTTGGTGACCATTTTTGTAGTCTCGTGCTTCGTGGGGAAGGCTTCGACCCATCCTGAGAAGGTGTCTACAAACACTAGGAGATACTTGTATCTATATATACCTGGTTTAATTTCAGTAAAATCAATTTCCCAATGGATGTCGGGACGGTGTCCCCTAGGACGAACTCCTTGTCCAATCATGGTCCTTCCCGGGTTAACCTGAGCGCACGCTTTGCAACTCTCAGTCACCTTTTGTATTGCTTTGTCCCGATTCAAAAAACACAGATTTATCTCTTCCTGATCTAGTAAGGTTTTCATCTTCTTAAACCCCAAATGGGTTAATTTATGTAAAAAGGAGATCAATTCAAAAGTCCTTTGTAGACCCACTGTTTTAGTTGAGGGTGGTAGATGGCCCCCATTTTTTTAGGAGCTCTATGTCCTCATGGGCATAAACCCAACTGGTTTGTCCCACTGGTGGGGGCGTGGGTTGGTCTGGGCTATTTAAGGGCAAGATTTGTTTGCTTATGGCCACTTCTCGCGCCGTGGCATCGGCCAGCCGGTTTCTTCATGCCTCTGGGTTGTGCCCTTTCTGGTGTCCTGGACAATGTATAATACTCAGTCTTTTGGGCAAGAATAGGGCTTCTAAGAGGGCCAGAATTTTAGCCTTATTTTTAATATCTTTACCCTCAGATGTGAGCAGCCCCCGCCTCCGATAGATCTCCCCGTGGATGTGTGCCATGGCAAAGGCATAACGGCTGTCTGTATATACATTTAGCCTCTTACCTTTTGCCATCTTGAGCGCCTGAGTCAAGGCGATGAGTTCAGCCCGTTGTGCGGAGGTACCAGCAGGCAGGGCTTTCGCCCAAATCACTTTGTCCTCCATAGTGACCGCAGCTCCAGCCTTTCGCTCTCCCTCTGCCAAGAAGCTGTTGTCATCCGTGTACCATGTGTGGTCAGCATTCTGAAGAGGCTGGTCCGATAGGTCCGGCCTGGTTCCATGTACTTCTGCGAGGATTTGTAGGCAGTCATGCTGTTCTGCCTCCTCTGGTAGAGGAAGCAAGGTGGCAGGATTGAGGGCGACTATGGGCCCAAACTGAACCCGTTCTGCATCCAGTAACAAGGCTTGGTAGTGGGTCATGCGAGAATTAGAGAGCCAGCAGTCTGGGGGCTGCTTTATCAAGGCCTCCACTGCGTGGGGTGCTAGGATGGTGAGTGGCTGTCCCAAAGTCAATTTTCCAGCGTCCTTGATCAGGACAGCAATAGCAGCCACCATCCTTAGGCACGGTGGCCAGCCGGAGGCCACAGGGTCCAA
The DNA here is from genome assembly GCF_021556685.1 of Rattus norvegicus. Taxonomy (NCBI): domain Eukaryota; kingdom Metazoa; phylum Chordata; class Mammalia; order Rodentia; family Muridae; genus Rattus; species Rattus norvegicus. Next base: position 21,992,460 of record NC_141542.1, read on the forward strand.
TTTCTTAGACAGGTAGGCCACAGGGCGTTTCCAGGGTCCCAACCTTTGTGTTAGGACCCCTTTAGCATACCCCTGTTTCTCATCGATGAACAGTTACTGAGCAAATTGTAAGGGTTTGGAACAGTCGGATGAATATCTTCTATCCTCTTGTTGACCTTTTTCAAGTCTTGTACTGGCCTATAATCTCCAGTGCCGGGTTTCTTAACAGGCAGAAGAGGCGTATTCCAAGGCGACCGGCAGGGGATTAGGATGCCTTGATCTAGAAGCCTCGTAATGTGAGGCCTTATACCTTGATAAGCTTCATGTGACAGAGGGTATTTTTTTATGGAGACTGGAGTTGTAGTGGCCTTTAACTGTATAATTAAGGGGGGCTGTTGGAGCATCAACCCCAACCCACCAGTCTCTGCCCAAGCCAGTGGAAAATTCGTGACCCAAGTGTCTATTTCTAGGGATTGTGGCTTGTCCTGTCCCAGTTCATATAGTCTATATTCATAGAACTTGAAGGGGAGTTCCGTGGGGGCCAGTTATTCGGGCCCCTCTTTCCTCAAAATGAATTTGTGCTTTTAGTTTGGTGAGCAGGTCACGGCCCAGCAGAGGGTACCGGCAGTCCGGAACATGTAAGAAGGAATGGGTCACCTTACCGGTAGCCAGCTGAACCCGGCGGTCTGTAGTCCATCGGTATTGTTTCTCACCAGTAGCTCTTTGTACCCAGGCCGTCCGGTCGCTGAGTTGTCCTGAAGCTCGGGTGAGGACTGAATGCTGGGCTCCTGTGTCTACCAGGAAAGTAACCGGCTGCCCCCCAACTTTAAGCGTTACCCTGGGCTCGGGGGGGGGGGGGCTCCTGGCCCTGACCTCCCTAATCTTTATCTAGAGCCAAGAGGGAGGTTCGTGGTCGAGGCTTTCGGGGTCCACCAGGCTTCTTGGGGCACTCTCTGGCCCAGTGTCCTTTCTCTTTGTAATAGGCACATTGATCTTTATCCAGCTTTAGCCCCTTTCGAGCTCCCCCCTATCTCCCTTCCTTTCTTGGCCCTGTACTACAGCGGCCAAGATTCGACTCAATTCTTTGTTTTTTTTGTTTTTTTTTTTTTATCTCTCTCTTATTAAAAATCCTTTCAGCTTCTTTAAGTAAATCCTGTAATGTATAGCCCTGCAAATTTTCTAACCTCTGTAACTTAGTCCTGATATCTGGAGCCGCCTGCCAGATGAAGGACATAGAGACACTTGTCATTTGTCCTGGGTCATCTGGGTCATAGGGAGTTTACATACGGTAGGCCTCCTTAAGTCTCTCTAGAAAGGCGGAGGGAGTTTCCCCTGCTTCCTGTAATACCTGTTTTACCTGAGCCAAATTAGTAGGGCGTCGTATAGCCCCTCAGAGACCCGCTAGAAGCAACTGGCGACAAAGGCGTAGGTGTCCCTTACCTTCAGCTGTATTAAAATCCCAGTTTGGTCTCTTAAGTGGGAATGCAGCATCAATTTTCTCAGGCAGCTGGGTGGGACGCCCATCATCTCCCAGAACATGCTTTCTGGCCTCTAGGAACACTCTTTGTTTTTTTTTCTGAGGTTAAGAGGGCCTGTAAGAGCTGTTGGCAGTCATCCCAAGTAGGCTGGTGGGTAAGTAAAACAGATTCTATTAGGTCGGTGAGTGCCACCGGATCTTTGGAGAAAGAAGGGTTGTGTTGTTTCCAATTGTAAATGTCAGCTGCTGAAAACGGCCAGTATTGGGTCTGGCCACCGGTTCCCTGTCTAAGTGGGAAAGCCTGGGAGGTTGAATCTGGCATCACCTTGCGCTTATTGCGCAATCTCCCTGCGACAGGGGAGAAACCCTTATCAGACTGTGGCCCGGCAACTGATCTGGCCGGCGGCTCTGCCTCCTCCGTTTTAGCCGGGCCTGTCAGAGAGAAGATCTATGAGAGGGGAGTTTGGGTCTGCCGGGAGGACAGGTTTCTTAGAAGGCTCTGATTTCACAAAGGTAGAGAGAGGAAGACATGGCCGTCGGACCGGGCGGGGCCGAGGGGACAGGCTGGGGGTTGAGGGGAGGCCAATTCGGGTCCACGAAGGGTTCCGCCCAGGGGGGGCGTTTAAGTCGAGACTCTCTCAAGTGATAATATAAGGAACCTGGTCAGGATGTCCGTGGACGACCCGATCTTTAACCTGTAAAATAATGATCTTATTAAATGTGCCATTCACTGGCCATCCCGCTCCGAAAGTGGGCCACTCGGATGTGCAGAGAGTCTGCCATTTTCCTTTTTTAACCTCGACGGACTGGTTGTGTGCCCGGTCGTGGACGTCTTCCCAATGATCAAGAGTGAGACTTAGGGGCATTGTTAGGGACTGTCCCATGTTAGTTCTAAGGAAGATTAGAACACAGAGAAAACAAACAACACCAACAGTCAAACAAACAACAGACAGGCGTGCTGCACGGCTTTGGTACCAAACTGAAAGCAAAAAGTCAGATGGAGGTGGCAAAGGTCCGGGGCCCTCTGAAAGCCAAAAATACAGACAGAGGTGCCGTTAGTCCGGATCTTTCTCTTCTAACCAGAGTCCCAGATTGGGCCCCGAAAAGTCATCTTCCAGGGCTGCAGGGCGAGAAGTCCGCGCTCGTCAGCTCCTTCTTCGTCCCGCCCAAATTCCAAACAACCTGGCTGAGCGCTCACAGAACAGACCTGGCTGAGCGCTCACAGAACAGACCTGGCTGAGCGCTCACAGAACAGACCTGGCCGAGCGCTCACAGAACCTGGCTGAGCGCTCACAGAACAGACCTGGCTGAGCGCTCACAGAACCTGGCTGAGCGCTCACAGAACAGACCTGACTGAGCGCCACAGAACAGACCTGGCTGAGCGCTCACAGAACAGACAGAATAAGGCAGAACGAGACAGAATCAGACAGACGCCGGCCGGCTTACCTCCCAGTGGGTGGTCGGTGGTCCCTGGGTGGAGGATCTCCTTTCCCGGCCAATGCACCAAATGAAAAGCTCTCAGGGAGAACTTTCCCTCGGGATGGAGATCCTCTAACTCCAAAGACCAGACCGAGACACCACAGGATGCAATCAGCAAGAGGACTTGGTTTATTGTCAGGATACACAGGCACAGGCACCTGCGGGCGCTTCAGTTACTCGGGGGACTGGCGCGCCCCACGGAACCAAGGATGGGCTTTTTATAGGATTTTGGGGAGCAGAAGCAAGCATACAGAAGCAGATGCATGGTTACAGGGATATAATTGGTGGATTCTAATATGGCAAAGGTTTAGCCCGGGGGCAAGTTTCCTAGCTACCTTCCTGAAACATAACGGCTGACTCGGCCCCCCACCAGGGTGTGGGACCTCTCCCGGGGCTTTTTTTTTTTCATTGTCAGGTGCTCAACCGAAGTCGTCCTGTTGCCAGGCCTTCAACCAAACACATCCTGCTTGGCAGCCGCTTTGTACTCAGTGTTTTAACCTTTCTCTGAACCAGTCATCTTAAGTACAGCCTTGCAAAATGGCGTTACTGCTGCTAAGCTGGGGTCTTTCAAAACACTGTTTTAAAAATTAACTTTGGCTATCAACAAACACACCGCCACTAGAGCAGGGTCCATAAGATTAAGTTTCTTACTCACTAAGCATTAAGGGGACCAAGTAAAACTCTTCGACGAACAAAGCAAAACATGATTTCAAACACAGTCGTCGGTCCAAGATTTTAAACACAGTCAGATCTTTTTGACTGTCAGTTGCCGGGTCCTCCCTGCAAAATTCAGCTCGTGGAACGTTCTCATGCGTCTCAGATCCTGCCCAATTGGGGCGTCCCCCTGTGCGCTTTCTAAAGAGGAAAAAGAAAAAAAAAAGACTATTCAGAGTAGGAATCCTTCATCTACTCACAGGCGCCTATTCGGGGTGGGGAACCTTCTTCCACCCGTGCACAGGGCAGGAATCCTCCTTCTGCCCAGACAGTGCACTCTCAAGCTAGCTTTCTACGGGGTGGGAATCCTTCTTCCACCCGTGCACAGGGCAGGAATCCTTCATCTGCCCAGACAGTGCACTCTCAAGGTAGCTTTCTACTGGGTGGGAATCCTTCTTCCACCCGTGCACAGGGCAGGAATCCTTCATCTGCCCAGACAGTGCACTCTCAAGCTAGCTTTCTACGGGGTGGGAATCCTTCTTCCACCCGTGCACAGGGCAGGAATCCTTCTTCTGCCCAGACAGTGCACTCTCAAGCTAGCTTTCTACTGGGTGGGAATCCTTCTTCCACCCGTGCACAGGGCAGGAATCCTCCTTCTGCCCAGACAGTGCACTCTCAAGCTAGCTTTCTACGGGGTGGGAATCCTTCTTCCACCCGTGCACAGGGCAGGAATCCTTCTTCTGCCCAGACAGTGCACTCTCAAGCTAGCTTTCTACAGGGTGGGAATCCTTCTTCCACCCGTGCACAGGGCAGGAATCCTTCATCTGCCCAGACAGTGCACCAAGACCTTAAACCGGTACTGAAAAACACAGACTACAAGACTTAATTCACACGCACTCACACACAGCGGCCGCTTTCCAGCACTCACACTAACGTACCTCCAAGTGACATTCGGGGTTCCGGGGGGGTCACGCTCAGATCCCGGATGAGCCCCCAAATGAAAGAGCGTACCCCAAAACGGGGAGCCCCGTCTCTCGCTCCGATCTCGGGCTGGGGTGCCCCCAGGAATCACGAGTAGCCATTCTTGATGTAACAGCAAGAGGTAGCTTTATTAAACGAGATCCCGAGTCTTAGCGGGACCCCGGGTCGACACGTATCTCACACAGGAGACAGAGGAATCGACTCCGAGCCTCCAAACTCGGGGGTTTATATAGGGGAGGTTAGGGGCATTCGCGCGGTTACACATGATTGGTCAATTCAAATGGTGCACAGTTACTTTCAGCGCGAAATTACATCAGCAAGGAGTACGTGCTCTCTAGCAGCTCGGCAGGCAGGTAGGGTAGCTCATCTCACTCAGGGGGGTGAAGGAAGGGGAGGGGGTGGCTATAGATGGTCAATGTCCTTGGGGCTGATAGCTGGTTTGGCAAGTCCTATCTCTGGCTCTCCCTAAGGCACGTCCGGCCCTGCACATCCGGACTCTGACAATGAGTAACCTTTTTAAAACTCTAGTTCTGCAATACATGTCCATGAAGCTTTCACCAAGAATCCCCATTCTGTGTTCTAAAATACTATATATATACACACACACACAGTGAATCCTCATTTATGGTCAGCTATGGGGATTGATTCTCTGGGAACCTGACTTTGAGATAGAGATAGATGTATAAATGTGTTTGACAAGTACTCTTGGGGACCATGGCTGTGATAAAGAGGAGAGAAGAGGATAGGGTGGAGAGCACTCTGGCTCTAATGCAGTCACAAGAGTATGCAGGCAGCCCTGTGTGGGGCTCAGGAGCTGGCCTGACCCTGAAGTCTTAGCCTGCACTGGAACAAGCAGGAGGCCCGGCCTTAAATTCCCCAATGGCTAAGGACGAGGTTCCTGGTCAGAAACTAGTTACCACATTGTAACCACATAGCCATCCCTTCTCCAATATCATTCTTCCTGAATTTCCAAGTCCAATCATGAGGTTATTTGGGGGTCCACTCTGATCTTTTACTCATAGCAAACATAAAAATCAGGTGGATGGGCAGGGAGTGGAATGGCCTAAGGTTAGGCTAAACCTCAATTTTAATGGGTCCATAAGTTCAGGAGGGAGTCCATTTGGCATTGTCATCTGTGGCTTCTGTGTCCTTATCCCGGGTGTGCTGACTCTGTGATACGATGCCACCTCAACTCACATATGTCAGGGTGAAAATCATGTATGACTTTTCTGGGAAGAACTCTGCCTTTTCCTACCATCTGGAGTTATACAACATCACTATGCAAAGCTCAGAAGAGAGGGGTGGAGATTGTGGAGGCCTTAGAAGTTGAGGATCTTTTCTGATTAAGGCACATATTTTTTCCTATATAATTGTTCCCTTGCTCTTTCACTAATGATGGTTGACTTCATTCCTGGCCGGAAGTAAACTGGATTCTAAGGTTTGAATTAGGGAAGCCCCTCTTTTTGAGATGATAGGCCCAGCAAGGAATCCCACTGCATACAGGTTCCTATTCCCAAGGAAGTTGTTGCTGCAGAATCACAGCCTGGGGGCAGCAGCACAGCATGTCTCCCAGCTTTCTCTCCTGCACTTGCTGCAACTGTAATAAGGCAGTTTGTTTGTTTGTTTGTTTGTTTGTTTGTTTGCTTTTTATTGGAAATACATAAAAGCTGGTCAGAGTTAATACATGCCTTTAATACCAGCACCCACAAGGTATTTTTGTTTTTGTTTTATTTCATTTCATTATTTCTGTAATTGTTGCTAGGATTCTTATTGTTTTCTTTGGTAATTCCCTCTAGCTCTTCACTCTATACCTAGAATGTGAAGGCCATGCTCTGCATGGTCCTGTTATTCATGTTAAGAATTTTATTCTTACCACCAACACCACAGATGATCACATTATTTACTTTCAAATCAGGAAAACAGACATAAAGAAGAGAGCTATGTTGTTTGGTCTCAGGTAACCAGCCAATCAGGAGTGTAGGATGGCTTCCCATTGTTTTGGGTTAGGTAAGCTTCTGTTATTGAGATGAAAAGCCTCTGCTGAAACCTTCAGTTGAGTAACAGAGTGCCTGGAAAGACTGAAAGCGTGGTTGCACCTTGAAGGTGAAGGCTGGCCCTTCAGTGCCTCTGCAGCCTGAGGCAGAGTTCTGTTGTGAACACAAGAGCACTTGGCCAGAGATCATAGGGGACTGCATTTTGGTTGAGCCCTGAGACCTGGATGAGCAGAGGCCTCCACAGTCCTGATAAAGGGAAGCAGAGCCACATAGATATGAGGGAACAATGGATCTTTGAACTGCATGTTCTCCACCTCATTTATCTTGTATACATAATATATGTAAATGACAAGGGCATCCTACTTTATCACATCTAGTCTCTCTATCTGTTAAAGCATGTGCAAATGTAAATACAGTAGAGTTAGTTCAGCAATACATTGTATCCCATTTTGTTAAAGAACTTTGTTTTATTTCTATTTATATATTTTTTCTTTTTCACTTTACGTTCTGCTCACTGACTACTGATACCTAATTACTCTCCCACAATCCTTCCCCAATTCTCCTGGCACAGTCTTCTCTGAGTGTATGAGGGCCAACTGTCTCACTACCTCCCTTCTTTAACCAAAGCCTTTCTTGGGGGCATTGGTGAGGATGCTGGTTTTGAATGCCTTGGACTTGGCTTTCTTCATGCTCCAATTTGCTGGCTTTGGGAAGCTTGTGAAGAACTGTCTGTGAACTTGGTCCTTCATCCAGATGGTACACAAGAGGCAATGGTTTTGTTAATATTTTTGAGAGTGTATTTCAATCAAACCTATCCTACTAATATCCTAACAATAACAAAGGTAATGGGAGGCTACACATCTATTCCCTTAGTTTTCAGTTCTTCTCAGAGCAGCAGTGTAGAAGCCCACAAAGCTGGCAAAGTGAAGTGAGGTCAGGCAGCGGTCTTAAGAGCACAGTCCTACATTCTTAGAGTAACTCCTAGGGATTTACCATATCCATACACCCGTAGCTCCATATGCACTGGACCCCAGGGAAGTGCTCAACATTCATTGCTTTTGCCACGCAGTTTGCCACAAATGTTAGAAATCTGAAAAGTTCAGGAAACTTGAAGGTGTGAATAAGTCCCAGTGACTGGAGTAAGCTCAAACAGTCTGTGACAACAAAGAACGGATTGAGCATCCAAGAGAAAAGACGCTCACCAGGACCATAGTTGTATCCTAGTAAGAAAATTTGAATAAGAAGTCTTCAGGTGAAAAAATAAATTAGGAGGTCATAGACCTAAAAGTTTTATCCTTTGCCCTCAGGGGAGCAGCCATTCTGTCAGCCTTTCCTGGCCCTCGGTCACAGGATCAGAGTTCTCACCTGGAAGCAGGAATATCTGGAAGGCACATAATACATATCCACAGACTCCTCTTTGGGTACAAACTGATAGGCAACTTCAAGGCTTAAAGTCATTTTCTCTCTCTCTCTCTCTCTCTCTCTCTCTCTCAGCTTGAGGCTGCACACACGCTGCATTTTTTGTGCACTCCGGTTTTTTTATTGCAGTTTTCTTTTCTCAAACTCCCACAATCATGTACACGTCTGTTCATTACCCTTTCATTCTCACACACACTCTTCATACACACCTCGTACATATCTCACACACACCACATGCACTCTCCTGTCACGTACACACACATAATCTTCATACACACCTCACACATATCTCACACACAGCACATGCACTCTCCTGTCACTCACACACACAGTCTTCATACACACCTCATACATATCTCACACACAGCACATGCACTCTCCTGTCATGCACACACACAATCTTCACACACACCTCACACATATCTCACACACACCACATGCACTCTCCTGTCACGTACACACACATAATCTTCATACACACCTCACACATATCTCACACACACCACATGCACTCTCCTGTCACGCACACACACAATCTTCATACACACCTCATACATATCTCACACATACCACATGCACTCTCCTGTCATGCACACACAATCTTCACACACACCTCACACATATCTCACACACACCACATGCACTCTCCTGTCACGCACACACACAATCTTCATACAAAACTCAAACATATCTCACACATACCACATGCACTCTCCTGTCATGCACACACTATCTTCACACACACCTCACACATATCTCACACACAGCACATGCACTCTCCTGTCACGCACACACACAGTCTTCACACACACCTCACACATATCTCACACACAGCACATGCACTCTCCTGTCACGCACACACACAGTCTTCACACACACCTCACATTCTCTCCTCACTCATTCTCAAATGCTCTCCTCATGCTCTCTCCCTGGCTCTCACATTTGTTCTCAGACTCGCTCCCTCATTAGCTCCCTCATTCACTCTTCACATTCTCTTTCCATTCACTCTTCACATGCTCTTGTCATGCTCTCTCATTCACTCTCACATTTGTTCTTACATTAGCTCTGTCATTTACTCTCTCATTCACTCCCTCATGCTCTCTCTCATTTAGTCTTCACATGTTCTGTAGCCTTTCTCTTGCCCCAGTCCTTTATTAATAATCCAAAAGCAGGTAGAAAAAAGAGATTTATAATCATTGCCAAATCAAATGCAAAGAATGACTACATCTCACCAAGAACTAAGAATTACAACTGTTCTCCAAAGTTTCAGGCTTGCCCTATACCCAGGCCTGTGGCCAATATAATAATAATAATTGTAAACTTATCATGATTTAAACTTTAAACATTTACTTTTATACTTCAGAGTCCAAAGCTCCGAGATCAGCTAATTGCATTTTCCTGTGACACTCTAATGATAAATGACATAGGCAAAACTGCCAGGCAGTGGCCAGAAAGAATCAAGGTAACCCTTAGCACACTAATTCCACTAGCGTTCTGTTCCTTGCACACAATGACTCTCATAAGGGTTCCAGTAGTTAGACTTAGTTTACTAGTATATTATTTTATATATTCTATACTTCCTTAACCAGTCTATAATATTATGTAAAACTTACTTCCTAACTTCAATAACTTTTTCCTTTCTTAGGGTCCCAATGTCGGCTCTAATTCATTTTCTCTTATTTTCTTCAAGGTGTCTTTGCAAGTAAAACCCTAATCTAGAACTACAATTCTGCAGTTATTACATTTTTTCCAAGATGAGAATACACAGTACCACCTGGGCCACTAGGGCTGTGCTGTGCTGTGCCCCTATGCATCAATTTCCAATTGTCTAAGAATCATAACATCAAGGAACATCTAGTTTCACAGAATTCACCAGAGCAGAAGGAGAAAGAAGTAGAAAAGTCAGATATAATACAATAATTGTGCACACCAAGGCCAACTGATAGGCAGTCACACACTAATGAAATCTATACAGCCGTTGTCCAGGGCTAAGGTTTGGAGAAATGGAAACAACCAGTTTTTACAAAAAGCTACTGCGGGCTACTGCGATGTCTCCATTGTATGTTGTCCCCAGCATTAGCCAGAACTCAGACAACAAATGGAGGTCAAAGGGATTCAGATTGGAAAGGAAGAAGTCAAAATATCACTGTTGCAGAGGATAGGGTAGTATACATGGGACACCCCAAAAGTTACAACAGAGAACTCCTAAGCCTGATAAACAACTTCAGCAAAGTGGCTGGGTATAAAATTAACTCAAACAAATCAGTAGCCTTCCTCTACACAAAAGATAAACAAGCTGAGAAAGAAATTAGGGAAATGACACCTTTCATAGTAGTCCCAAATCATATAAAAATACCTCAGTGTGACTTTTATCAAACAAGTGTAAGATCTGTGTGACAAGAATTTCATGATCTGAAGAAAGAAATTGAAGAAGATCTCAGAAAATGCAAAGATCTCCCATGTTCATGGCTTGGCAGTTGGAAGATAGTAAAAATGGCCATTTTCCCAAAGTGACCTACAGTTGCAATGCACTCTCCATCAAAATTCGATTCCAATTCTTCATAGGGTTAGACAGAACAATTTGCAAATTCATTTGGAATAACAAGTAACGCAGGATAGCTAAAACTATCCTCAACAATAAAAGGACTTCCCTGGGAATCACCATCCCTGAACTCAAGCAGTTTACAGAGCATGGTATGGTATTGGTACAGAGACAGGAAGATAGACCAGTGGAATAGAACTGCAGACCCAGAAATGAACCAGCACACCTATGGGCACTTGATTTTTGACAAAGGAGACAAAAGCATCCAGTGGAAAAAGGATAGCATTTTTAGCAAAGGGTGCTGGTTCAAATGGAGGTCAGCATATGCAGGAGTACAAATCATCGTCTTCTTATTGCCCTGTGTAAAGCTTAAGTCCAGGTGGATCAAGGACCTCTACATTAAACCAGATCACTCAAACTAATAGAAGCAAAAGCGGGGAAGAATCTTGAACACAAGGACACTGGAAAAAATTTCCTGAACAAAACACGAATGGCTTATGCTCTATGATCAAGAATAGACAAATGGGACCTCATAAAGGTACAAAGCTTCTGTAAGGCAAAGGACACTGTGGTTAGGACAAAACAGCAACCAACAGATTGGGAAAAGACCTTTACTAATCCTACAACTGATAGAGGGCTAATATCCAAAATATACAAGAACTCATGAAGTTGGACTGCAGGGAGACTAATAACCCTATTAAAAATTGCAGTTCAGAGCTAAACAAAGAATTCATAGCTGAGGAATATGGAGTGGCTGAGAAGCACCAAAAGAAATGTTCAACGTCTTTAGTTATGTGGGAAATGCAAATCAAAACAACCCTGAGATTCCACCTCACACCACTCTGAATGGCTAAGATCAAACACTCAGGCTATAGAAGACGCTTGCATGGATGTGAGAAAGAGGAACAATCCTCCATTGTTGGTGAGATTGCAGACTGGTACAACCATTCTGGATATCAGTCTAGAGGTTCCTCAGAAAATTAGACATTGCACTAGCGGAGGACCCAGCTATACCTCTCTTGCACATATACCCAAAAGATGCTCCAACATACAACAGGGCACATGTTCCACCATGTTCATAGCAGCCTTATTTATAATAGTCAGAAAATGAAAAGACCCCAGATGCCCTTCAACAGAGGAATGGAAACAGAAAGTGTGATACATCTACACAATGGAGTACTACAGAGGTATCAAAAACAATGACTTCATGAAATTCATAGGCAAAGAGAATGAACTAAAACATATCATCCTGAATGAGTTAATCCAATCACAGAAACACACACATGGTATGCACTCATTGATAAGTGGATATTAGCCCAAATGCTCAAATTCTCCAAGATTCACAGACCAAATGAAACTCAGGAAGGATGACCAAAATACTGATTCTTCACTCCTTCCTTTAAAGGAGAAGAAGAATCCCTATTGAAGGGATAGGGATGCAAAGTTTAAAACAGAGCCTAGAGGAATGTCCATTCAGAGTCTACCCCACATGTGGCCTATACATATACAGCCTTCAAACTAGATAAGGTGGATGAAGCTAAGAAGTGCAGGCTGATAGGAATTGGATATAGATGTCTCCTGAGAGGCACAGCCAGATCATGTCAAATACAGCGGTGAATGCTAGCAGCAAACCATTGAACTGAGAACTGGACCTCATTTGGAGGAATTACAGAAAGATTGAAAGAGCTGAAGGGACTTGCAACCCCATAAGAACAACCATGGCTGCCAAGCAGAGTTCCCAGAGACTAAACCAGTACCCAACCACTATACAGGGACTGTGCCATGGCCTCATCTGCATGTGTATCAGAGGATGGTCTTCTTGGGCACAAATGGAATGAGCAGCCCTTGGTCCTGCCTAGGCTGGGAAAGTGGATGGCTGGTGAAGGGAATACTTTTATAGCAGAGGTGGAGGGTGATGGTATTCGGACTTATTTCTGGAAAACAAGGAAGGAATAACATTTGAATTCGAAATGAGAAATATCCAACTAAAAATCAACAACAGCAAAATGGTATTTTGAGCTTCGAATCAAAAAAAGCCACAGTCAGGAAACAGAGAATTGTATGCCTATGGTTTTCTTCAAATATGCTCGGGGCCCAGGTAGGTTCTGGGCCTAGGCTGAACCAAGCAGGTTCCTGCCACTGACTGCTCCTCTATTCCTGTTTCCAGAGGCACCATGCAGATTAATATTGGGCCAGAGATGTGGGAAGAGCTGGTCAGAAGTAGCTTCCTTTCCTGTGGTCTCAGGATTATCTGCATTCCTGGGTGTTCAGCATTTTCTGCCCCAGGATTTGGGTGCAGGATTCCCGATGGCTTTAAACTCCCTTATACCATATTTATATGTCCTGGGAGGTATTACAGAAATATTAATGTTTATCCTATTAATTTGGTCAAAACTCTCATCGACAGAGTATAATTTAGAGGTAACTATATATTTGACAGCAAGCATACACAGTGGGTAATGTATGCATGATGAAGTTGAAATTCAGAGTTGGAAACACAGTGAACAGTGACTGTATAAATGCCTGTGAATCTCAGTCTGACTGGGAAGTGATTTGATGCCCAGTCCCCATGAGAAAGCAGAGATCCATCCCTCCCTGATAGCTGTGGGACTTCAGATGTTGACACTAATGATCAATAAAGAAGGTTCTTAAGAGTGAAGAGTTTGAGATTACTACTTTATTGACCGGAATACATCCAATTTACTTGATAGTAACCAGATGCAGGTAGTCAATATATACAGTCTATATCCTTATCAAAATAGAAAAGCAAATGAACAAAACAACAACAGATAAATAATAAATCTTCAAATGAATAGAAGGAAAACCAAATAACCAAAACAATTAAAAATTAACCAAACTTTAAATAGAAGAATTGCGCTAAGTATTCTTTTGCTGCTCCTTTTGCAGAATAGACTTATAGCCTGTGGCTTGCCTTGGAGACATAGTAGACAAGCAGTTAGTGATGGTAACAATCTTTTCGAGAGGAGTGGAAGTAGGTCTGTTTTGTTGGAGTGGGGGTATTAAGGAAAAAGCCTACCAATACTGAGTATAAATGATATTACAGACTTTGTCACAAAGTCTTTCCAATGTTGTGAACTGATCTCCATGAAACTCTTCTGGATGACCCATCAGGACAAGTACAAATTTACCCATGCACAGTCTTTCTGGATGACCTGCAGTTCTTGATTGATGTGCATCAGCACTTCTCTGAGTCCCTCAAAAAGTACACACTTGTTGGAGAGGCTGAGGTGAAAGTACAGCCTATTCAATCCAAAGAAGTTAAACCAAAGGAGGAAAATGCAGTCCACAATTGCTATGGACACTACAGATGAGACGCAATAGTGGTGTATTTGCTGTGCACACTTAGTTCTCCTCCTGTAGCTCTTCTCTCCAAGGGAGATCTTGTCCTGGTCCGTGTCATGTTCGAGTTTCTGCTGGAGAATTTCAGACCTAGCAGAGCAAGGGAATAAAGATTTATTGAGTGGTTGTCAATTCAGCTCTCCCTCTTACATCAGCTCTATTCAGTTGGACAATCCAGCATGACCTGTCAGCTGAGGTCAGTCCCTGCATCCCCAAGTGACATAGAGTACCTGCGCTTGGATTTATATCTCAGCTTTTAACACTGCTAGAATTTGAACTGTGGACTATGCACTGTGCTGGGATTAAGAGAAAAATGAGCATTTTTCCCCACTGGTCCAGGTATATGACATTGAATAATAACATTGTAGCTATGTCTGAATCTGAGTTCAAGAGAGGTATGAGCAAACTAGAATACCATGTGGATTCCTTCTGGAGAACATGCCCAGAATTGAGGTGAAATTTCTGATTATGTTAGCACTGAAGGAACCCGTCTAGTTTCCATTTGTAACCACTGTATCTGCAAATACACAGAGAAGCCATCTCACTTCAAATTCATGCTCACCGCACAGATCCTGTAATCACTGAGAATGTGCTCCATGCAAATCTTCCCAGCGTACACGTGGACATTAGAGGTGATTGTCATGTAGAAACAGAACAGCACCCCTGCAAGTCTATGGCTAGTGTAAGGCAATTTGTTAGAGGACAGAAGAGAAAATGTCCTCAGATCTTTCCGGAGAGATCACAGGAAGAAAGGAGTAGAACATAGCAAGAAATGCAGAGGATCATATATATTGTTTCATGGGCAAAATTCACATGAACTGTACCAGAACAATACTCTGAGTAGCTCCTTAGCTGCCTGAGGCTGAAATCCAGGTGGGGTGGTCATCCACCCAAAAAGGGTATTTATATAGGGAAAGGATATTCAAATGGCTTCTTCCAGCCTATGTTCCTACCTGAACATTAATGCTTAATGTAAAGATTCCCCAGGATTCGCTGGAGGCATAAAAACAAATGTTGAGTGGGATATGTACATAGTGGCCAGACCTATAGACAGCTCAGTCAGTGATGTGCTGTCCTCCCATAAACCGTCATAGACTCAGGGTTCTTTCCCCATTAACAATCTGGCTTAGCAAGTTCCAAAGGCCGTGTAGAGCTGTCTTGTTGCTCAGCAAAGGATCATATGTTGGTGGTGGACTAGACTCTTGTTCTTGTTCACTCTTTCAGACTTTCCCCAAAGAGTGCAACTTCTTCTAATCGGAGCTGTCTTTACCATAGCCTGAGTGACTTCATGCCCAAAGCTAGAATCATAGGAAATCTCCATAACCAGGATCCAAATCAACAAATTTTCTCCCCGTAATGTGATTGTTCCACAGATAATTTGAATAAGTAAGTAAAAGCTTGCATGGATTATCTCACACTGAATCAGAATCTATGGAAGGGCTCCATCGTATGGTACACTTTTACTCCTTGGCTGATGGACGTCTGGATAGATTCTCCTTCAAGGTTACTCTGGGACCACTACAACATTGATGCTCCCTAGTTGCAATGGCAATACCTACTCCTTGTTGTGGAATCACTGGGTTAACTAAAACTTCTGTTCCACTTTCTGAACATGGCTTCTCATAGGGCTACCTGTTCTTACACTGTCAGACCCATTTGAAGCTCATCATTTCTCCTAACCCATTGAGGCTGAAATTAACTGAGAGAAAATGATGTTGATCGACAGCACTTGCAGAATGCTACACAGATAACATAGAGGAGCGCTTTGGATTATCTGTGCACCTGAAGGGGTTCCTGAAACTGCCCTGTTCTTGCACCACAGCATAGCTATGGGACTGTTTCTGGATGACGATACAATTCCAAGCAACTCAAATTCTCAATGAATAAAATCCAAGCCAAACTCCCAGGGGAAGTTGTAGTGTGCCAAGGTAGCTCGAAAGAAATGGTAGCAGGCAATGTGGAAAGCAACCTTGGAGAAGACACAGTGAGTGACATAACCTTCCAGTGGGCTTTCACAATTCACAAAGAACAGAGAAGCAACATAAACTCATGGATTTTATAGAGAAGCCTTGCCTTTACCTCCCAGTACTCCATTCCTTTGATGTGCTCCAAAGGATTTCAATGCAGATCAGTAGTTTTGCCCCTAATCACTTGAAAATCTAACTTTACAGGTGTTTTTGTGTCCTCTTTTTGGGGGTTGCATTTCTAAAGGATTGTATTGTCCTGCTTCTACACCATAACAAAAAGGGACCTGCAAGCTCTAGGCCTGTACCATTTGTTACCCCTGTTAAACACGACTCACTTGAACATATTTCCACTCCTCCCCCAGACTTCACAAGATAATTCTGTTCTGAAATTTTTGGAAATAGAATAAATTAGTAATTTAAGTGTCCTTTTGCTGTACAGAGCTAGATGGAGATGCCAAATGACTGGGCAGCTCTATTTCATGTTCCATGGATGTAAAGTGAACGCTTAGAGTACTTTTCTCATGAAACTTGGAAATAGAGGGAAACACACGTTCACTACTGCAAACACACACACACACACACACACACACACATATATACCCACACACACACCACACACACACACACACACACACAAACACACACACAAACACAGACACAGAGATACACACTTGCATGCACAAATGAAAACTTTGCTCTTATGCAGCACATTTCCTGTTGAGTGAGGAATTAGTGGGAACAATGCTGTGTACAAGTCTCTTAGACACAAGCAAGATGTGCTGCCCTGGCCTGTACTCATTTCCACTTCAGGAAACCTTTCTATGCAGATACTTGCTGGTGCGACAAGTAAGTTACATGTTCTGCACAGATAGCCTAAACAACACAACATCAAATCCCCGAGAGAGAGATTTCTAGGAAAAGACTCCATCAAGCTCTATGCTGACTCATCATAGGCCCCTCACTAAAGCTACCCTGTTTCCTTCATAGAAGACTTTGGAAGCATCAGAGAAGACAGTGACTCACGGTCAGTTACCAGGAACATTTGACCACATTAGAGTTCCTGTAATATTAAAACAACCTCAATGTCAGTCAGAAAAAGGCTAAATAAATAACATACAGTGAATTTTCTGAAATGCAGCACTGTGTACAATATTGAGAGGGAATCTATCCTGAAAGAATGCAGTGCCCATGATATAGTCAGCAAAGCAATGTCAGCAGAGGGTTGCACTCTAGGATTCCATGCAATATCATGGGGAAGCCAATAAGACAATCCAGAACCTTCCCGGGGGATAACTCTGTTCAGGTAAAGTGAAGAAATCTAATCCTTATTTTTAAAATAGGTGAATGGTTTAAGAATGTGTTGAGACAAATAAGAGAGGGGGCTCATCTTGGAACTGGACGAATGATGCAAAGACTGCTGGCCAGCACAAAACAGGAAGCTTCATGTTTGTTGAGAGACCTAGGCTTAAAGGACTAAGTTAGATAATGACTGGACAAAACTGCATGTCATGAACTGGCCTCCCCGCATGCTCCCTAAGATGCAGGTCAGCACAGCAATGCACCTTTCTTGGTGAGAATTGGGGGTACATATGGATAACTTTGTTCTTGAAGTCTCAAATCTCTCATGCCAGCCCTCAGCCTTTGAGAAACCTTTTCCACATCCTTGCTCTTCTAACCAGCTTCAGGTTGTAAGGCCCAGTTATGAACTCTCCAGGAGCACTCAAATAAGACAGGACTGACATGCTGATACACAGGCTCTGTAGTTACCCAAGATCTAAGAAGCATGAAGTCACCATCTTCATATACAGGGACATGAGGGGAGGAAGAACAAAAGCCACCACAAATGACAATGAGAACCATTTCTTTGGCATTTCCACCAGGCTCTCCTCCTTGAAAACTACTTACTTCCTGAGTCTTACACGATCCCTGTAAAGAAAATGGGCTCTGGGCTTTTGCTTCATCCCTCAAAGCCCTGCTCTAGTCTAAAGAGGGGCTCCCACATAACACCCTCCATACATAATGACATGTAGTTCTCTGCTGTGTGATCAACCTATTTCCCTTAATGAAGTGCAGATTCTCGAAGAGCAGGAGCATTTGCTTTCCAAACATGCAGTTTCTTGAAAAGGGGCTATCTCCACAGAAAGCTTTGTAAACCATCACATGAATGAACACTTGGATGAGACCTAGGTCAGGACATGGATCAGTCAATAGACAGTTACATTGGTTTGTCTATGGTTATGGTAAGACCTGAGGACAACCCGACCCTGAGCCCTAACCCTACCTGCTGTGGCTTGGCTCTGGGGTCACAGATGTTCATTCCGGCCTCTTCACAGAGCCTCTTTGCCTCCACAGAGGATGCTGGCAGTGCAGTCTGCTCCACCAGCAGTTCTCTCTTCTCATTCAGCAAAATCTGTATATTGTTCTTCAATTGAGCTTGTTCACGCAGGAGGTGGTATTGCCTGATGCTGAACCACAAACAAAAAATGGTAATCCCAGCTAGCTTCTATTTGCCTGTCACTCCTGCAAGTCCAATCATCCCTTCAAGGGTCCTCATCCTCAGAAATCCCCAGAATAGAGCCACACTATACAAGTTAGCACCAATTAGAGGAGGTCAAATCCAGAGCACACATTAAACATGAATCAAAGTACTTCTGAAAATCCTGACACTAAGACGGTTTATATAAATCAAGGTAGAAGAGATGGTCCATAAGCGAGCTCGTATGTCCATGGTATGGTGAAACCATCTTCACGTTGTGGGGAAAGCCCGTCTGAGGGGGAGTTGAAGACCCAATAGCTATAGATTCTTTCCATGTGTTTCTCATGGATCACAGATCTTTAAATCTCCTGTCAGAGTCCTAGAGATTCAGAGTTGATTGATATTCCCATCATGGTGCAAACCTTTTCTATCTAGAGGAACTTTAACGGGGAAAATAACAATTGGAGGGTCTTCTACACCCTTCTCATGTAGGACAACTGAGTCCAAGAGCTACAAATCCGAGACCCTTGCCAGGAGGCAGGCTTCTTGTTAAGAGTCAGACACTACAGAACCAGAGCCCTGACTTTGGTTCAAAGTCATACAGGACAGAAGCATTCCCTGCCTAGTGCTGGGTTCTCATCTCTGTCTGCGACTCACCGGTAGGAACTGTTCACTTGTATGAGCTCCTTGTACCTCTCCATGGCATCACTTATTGAGTTGGTCATCATTTGCATAGCCATCATTCTCATCTCATGTTCAGATTGAAGGACTGGCAATTCGACATGCAGCCTGGGTTAGGTCATGGCCAAAGGAACAAATAATGTTTTGAACTCACGATTTCAGAATTAGGTGAAATGTAAACAAAAATATATAATAAAAAATTTAAAATTCAAGGAATGGTGGAAGGGAAGAAAATGGCAAACTCAAAAACCAGACCAAAACCCAACAGTGAGACTCAATCCACAGAAAATATTTCTGTGTAAATAAGCAAACATTTGTTTTGAAATAAGGACTCCTTGGAATCCTGAGAGATATGGTTCTGCAAAGACTCACTATATAGGAGGGGGCAGAGCCTGAGAGCTGCCTGTTTGGGAATAACAACTGTCAAGACCACAGTGACCATTTCTAAGTCACAATAAACAATCCCTGGATAGTTAAAAAAATAAAAAAACTAAAGATCAAAGCAGGTGAAACAAATTAGGTGAAATCAGACTGTTCTCTCGATTACTTAAACTCAGTATGTACCACATACTTGCTCCTTCAAAGTATTTGTACTGGTTAAGTTTATTATCCCGGGCACAGGACAACAGAGCCACGGTACCAGTTGGAGGGACCTGACCTTCACGAGCTGGCCAGGTGAGCATGATGGAATTGACTAGTTCAGGAAGAAGATTCCTCCAGTCTGTGCCACAGCTTTGGGCCCAAGAGAAAGCTGTGATGACATTTCTCTTGTTTTGAAAGCAGGTATACTCAATCCTTGGTTTCTATCGTTACATGAATTCCCAGAGGGCATAATTAAGTTTGACCGGGAAGAGGATTTATAGCACCTCCTCCCCTCGGGAGAGTCCTGGGTGCCACCAAGGTATACAGAAGGAGCAAAGTGCTCTTTTGATCACTGTGGGCCTCCACGTACTCATCACGATCATGACCTGCAAAGTGTTGATCAAACAAATCCTCAGACCCCATCAAAGGTCCCAGACGTCCTGATCCTGAGTAAAACACCACATATACTTCCACATACACACATAGCAACCCATATCCAAACACATTTAGAATGCCAACTACATGCATGGAGGTGCCATAGAATCAGTGTATAATGAACAAATTCAGAGGAAAGAGTGATGACGTGCAGGCATTTCATTCACACACACAGTTGCAGCAAGTGTGAAAAGGTCCTTCTAGCTGTTGACAGAACCAATGCTAATCCAAGAGGCTCAGGGTCAAGTACAAAAGAGGTTGACCCTAAACACACAGCACCTAGCTTATCTCACAAGCAAATGCCTGCCAAAGCTCCTTAAAATCCAGAATGAGAGGTGAAACTTTCTCGTGCTATGAGTAAATCTTGAGGTAGCAGAGAGAAAGCGCAAGACAGTGAACAGGTTACTGGGCATAATGACTACCTGTGGTCCCACTCATCATAGATATAAAGATCCAGGATTTGATAAAGTTCATCCCTCTCGAATTGACACTTCTGGATTTCAAATTTGAGTTCCTCCAGTTCCTTTAGACACTCCTCTTGCTTACTGATGACATTTTGGGATGATGCCTTCCTACCAAAACCTGTAGACAGATAAACCCAAGTGAATTTGCATATTTGATGGACCATGGGCAGAATAGATCATTCTGAATCCGAAAAGGAGGTTGAGGAAGGGGAAATGGTAGAGACTGGGTGAATCCCTGAAAGAGCAGAAAAGCTTTCTTAAAGGTTGATTCTTAAGCTATGTCCCTCTTCCCAACCTCTAATGCCATACACGTGCCACACTCACTATTACACAACTCCCGGCACTGAAAGTTATAATCTGACTGAGACATAAACATCTGCGACATTGTTATCTCATATCAGATGTGGTGCAGATAATCCTGGAGTTCATAATGACTTCATAATGCTTAGCACCATCAAGCTCTAACCAAGTGTGGTCCAGCCCAAAGTGTCTGAGAACTCAATTCATGACTAGGGGTGCATCCTTCCTTGTTCTCGCCATCAGAGACTTCTGTAACATACAGTAATCTAGAGGATAAAGTGCTTCAACTCCCAACCATGGATGGTCACATTGTTAATCTCACAGTGCCTACTCCTGCCAATCATTGACACTCACAGTTAAAAAGCTTCAAGAAAAGACACTGAAGTCTTACAACTTTATGGCTTTCTCTCAAATTAAAGATCAGGAACTCCTGACTCTTGGTTTGCCTTTGAAAATCCCAAGGCTCCTGTTTGTAAGGCCTAGTCTTAGAAGGCACATCTCAAACCTACCTCCTTGAGGATGTTCCCCAACTCTGCCCACGACTCACCAAGCCTTCCCCAGAATGATTTCCTCCTTCTTGTTTCACTAGAGACGGGGTCAGCTTCCCTCTGACCTGGTGCGGTCTCTCCTTGATCAACACTTTCCTTCCGAAATAGCCTGAGCAGCTGGCGAAACATGCCTGCTTGTGAACCCAAAGGGAACTGAAGTAATATCCCAAAGGCAGTTGGTGTCACCACAACACTGGTGACATCACAAAAGATTCTAGGGATCTCTTAGATACAATAGACTGTCCAGTGAACATCTTACTGATGATGTCATTGGAAAATTCTATGGCCTACCTACTAACCAGCTTTCCCCACACTGATGAATTTCTGTGGGGAACCTTTCCTCCTGTCTCCCATGTGTCACTGGGAATACCATTTGGCAACCTCTATTTCAAAGCTAGATATGTCTCTCTGCTTCATTAGAAGGCAACAATGCTTTTGCTGGGGAGGGTTGCTTACAACCCTGATTTGGAGAACAGATTTTTCTTAGCACCCAAATCTCTAGGGGCCAAGGAGGGGGCAGTTTTTTCTTAAAAGTAAATCTACTACCCGAGACAATGCATGTGACATACATTTCGATTCTTAAGCTTTTCCCTTTTTGTGGAGGCCAATATGTTTCTTCTATACCTCTGAGTGTATAAAACCGAGAAATAGTTGATTAGTGTGCAGTCCTTGACAGCTGACATTGTTTCCAATTACATATCCATGTATTTCACAAAATCAATGGTCTATAATCCTATTTTTTTGCAATAAAAACTCCTTTTTCTTGGGAACATAGGGACCAACTACAGGGCATATATAAAATAATAAATTTCTTTCCCTTTTATATATTAAGTAGGGCATCCTCCCTTTCTCAAACATAACAAGAAAATTAAATTGGACGTCAGTGAGCAAATGTCAACTTGGAGCTTGTGTTACTACATTGTAACTATATAGCCATCACTTCTCCAATATCATTCTTCCTGAATAGGCAAGTCTAGGCATGAGAATATTGGGGGCTGCACCATGATCATTTACTCCTACCAAACATAAGAATCAGGAGGATGGGAAGGGAGTGGAATGGCCTCAGTTCAGGTTGAACCTCAATTTTAATGGGTCCATAAGTTCAGGAGGGAGTCCATTTGGCATTGTGATATATGGATTCTGTCTTCTTATCCTTGGTGTTATAATTCCACCTGAATGTGTGCTATAATGCCACTCCACCTCACAGATGTAAGAGTGAAAATCATGTCTGACCTTTCTGGGAAGAGCTCTGCCTTTTACTACCATCTAGAGTTATACAATATCACTTTACAAAGCTCAGAAGAGAGGGGTGCAGATGTGCACCCCTTAGAAGTTGAGGATCTTTTCTTCTAATTAAGGCACTTGTTTTTCCTATGTAATTTTTCCCTTCCTCTTTTACTAATGGTGGCTGACTTCTTTCCTGGCCTGAGGTAAACTGGAGTCCAATCTTTTGGATTACTGAACCTTCTATTTTTGAGATGACCAGCCCACCAAGGGTCCTACTGCATACAGAAGGTATGAATAAGTCTCATGGGCTGGAGTAAGTTAAAAACGTCTGTGACAACAAAGAACTGATTAAGAAAACAAGAGACCAGCTGCTCATCAAGATCACAGTTGTATGATAGTAAGAAAATGTGAATAGGGAATCAGGTGAAAAGATAAATTAATTAGGAGGTCATAGGCCTAGAAGGGTTAACCTTTGCTCTCAGTGGAGCTGCCATTCTTTCTGCCATTCCTCGCCCTCTGCCACAGGACCAGAGACTTCCCCAAAAAACTGGCTGGCCTTGCCAAAGACCTGGCAGGGCTTCTCCCTGTAGAATAGGAAATGCAGAGTCCATGAGGACTCAACAAGAGGTCTCCTCCACACAGGTTCCTTGTTGTCAAAGGGAAATGTTCCTGCAGAATCCTGCCATGGCAGCAGGAATTTCAACCTGGCTGCTCTTGGTTCAGCTCACTGGGTGCAGGCCTGAGGCCCAGGGGTATCTGGGGAAAGAAGTAGCAGGCACTACCTCACAGCTCTCTCTTTGTTGGATGCAACCGCTAGGATTGTGATGGGATTTTTTTTCTTTGTGTGTTTATTAGAAATACCTACAAAGCTGATTAAAGTTGCAACATGCCTTCATACCCAGCGTGCAGAATGTTTTTAAATCATTGTTGTTCCTGTTGTATGTTTGGATTTTGTTTTTTCATCCCCTCAGGAAATTTCCCTGTGCTTAGAATGTTAAGCACGTGCTCGGGAGGGATTGATTATTCAAGTTAGCCAAAGTTTTTGTTCTCAGTATACACTCCACAGATGATGCCATTTCTTACTTTCAAATAAGAAAACAGTCATAGAGAAGTAAATTAACCTGTAAGCTATCACAGAAGAAACACATCACGATTGTGGAATGGCACCCCAGTATTTTGTATTTCCTAAGTTATTTTTATTTTAAACTTCTTTTTTCTTTTTCTTTTTTTTCCCTCATCATAGGTTTGTTTATTTTTTAAGAAGATTTAAAGCAGTGAGGTAACACAATGGAATTCTGTAATAGTCTACAACTACCATTGCATTCTGTGAGACCTTCCTGTAGAAAGAGATCCTACTGTCATTTTGGAATATGAGAAGTCATAGTAATGGGCAGACCAGTCTTGATAATAATACAATCTAGAATTAGTTTGGAAGCTTCTTTTGCCACCAGCATGCTTTCAAGCAGAAGCGCTTGAAAGAGCCTGGCAGAAGGAGGTTCATGTCCTCCATTTCTCAGAGCAAGTACCATCATGTTGCTGTAAACTTCATCCTCACAGCAAAAACAGTGATGCATGGTCATGCACTGTTCCAAAGAAATGTCCTGGAGATCCTGAGTTCTATACAGAAGGTGTGTATTTCTAACACTGTCCTGTGTATGGTGTATATGTAGTGAGAGACACAGATGTATACAGAGAAAAGAAGAGATGAGAGTCCAGGAAAGATCATTGTTCTGTCATAGCCCTTTGCTAAAATCCCTGCCCTGTGGTAAACCAGGTCTGCCCCTTTACCTGTTTTTTTTTTTTTTTTCTTTTTTTTCCAGAGCTGGGGACCGAACCCAGGGCCTTGCGCTCTACGGCTGAGCTAAATCCCCAACCCCTATTTTAAAATTTTTTATTGGGTTTTTTGGGTACATTTCATTTTTTTTAAATCCTTAAATGTATATTTTTATTCCTCTCGTCCCATTTACAAGGTGGAATTTCACCTGTGATTGTTAGTCCAGATGGTTTGGTCAATGGCTTAGATATCACCTTGGCCTAGTTTCCTTGGCATAAGCTGAGTTAGAAGCAGACGCAAAGATTCAGGACCAACAAATAATGAATTCCACTACATCTGGATACCTAGCCTCACAGCCAGGAAGGGACTGGATTTCCATTCACTATTTAAAAAAAATGCAGTTCATTAACATGTAAAAAAATTTCTCACGTATATTAAAGTGTTTACCATGGTCATACAGTTTTCAAATACCTGGCATTCATCTTTTTCCAAATCCTAAATTTCTTTCTTATTCACATTTTCTTTTTTTGATTATTTCTTAGTATTATTATCATTTTTTAAAATTTTAGTTTTTTTAATAGATGTATACTTTTTATTCAAACGTTATTCCGTTTCCCAGCTTTTGGTCCATAACCCCCCTGCCTTGCCCTCTCCCATATGTATGGTCCCCCAATCCATGCCACTTAGAAACCCCTTCCCGGACAATCCCCTGCACTGAGGGTCCAACCTTGTTAAGAACAAGGGCTTCCACTTCCACAGGTGCCCCAACAAGGCTATTCTCTCCTACATATGCAGTTGGACCCCTGGATCAGTCCATGTATAGTCTTTAGCTAGTGGTTTATTTGGTTGGCATTGCTGTTCTTATGGGGTTGCAAGCGCTTCAGCTCTTTGAATCCTTCCTCTAATTCCCATAAATGGCGTCCTGTTCTCAGTTCAGTAGTTTACTGCTAGCACTAACCTCTTTATTTGACATGCTCTGGATGTGTCTCTCAGGGGAGATGTATATCTGGTCCCTTTCAGTAAGCACTTTTTAGCTTCATCAATCTTACCTAGTTTTGGTGGATGTATATATATTGGCCACATGTGGGGCAGGCTCTGAATGGCTGTTCCTTCGGTCTCTGTTTAGATTTGGCCTCCATATCCCCTCCTATGGATATTTTTGTTCCCCATTTTAAGAAGGAGTGAGAGCATCTGCACTTTGGTTATCCTTCTTCTTGAGTTTCCTGAGATCTGTAGATTGCATCTTGGGTAATTCTAGGTTTTGGTCAATATCCACTTATCATGAATGCATACTGTCAGTGAGGGGTGCTGAGAATCTGGAATAGAATGAGGGAGAAGAGATGTGAAGAAGGACTCCAAGACAAGAGTCTGATCAAGGCGACAATTTTATTTTTCCCCAAGGCTGAATTTGTACCATAAAAAGGGTAACAGAGAGAGGGGGGGAAGTAAGAAACATTTACCCACTCCAAGGACACAATATTCATGTGGTCAGGGAATCGGCTGATGTTGACAGGTTGTCAGAAAGGTCACAGGTTTGTCATATCTATTAGTCAGCAGGATGTTGGTTTTTCAGAAAGGTTACAGGTCATGACATTGGGTATCTTAATGTCACACGTTATCATATGATTATTCATCTTGACCACCACATTTGTATTAGTCTTCTGCAGCTGGCTGGGGATTTTCCATGAACCCAGTCATACTTAATGCTAACCATAATAATAACATCAATAATGGAGGGCTTCAAGGCCATCGCTCCCAACAGCATACCAAGTGTGTTTTTCTGTGATTGGATTACCTCACTGTGGATGATATTTTCTAGTTCTTTCCATTTGCCTATGCATTGAACGTAGTCATTGTTTTTGATAGCTTAGTGGTACTCCATTGTGTAGATGTACCACATTTTTCGAATCCATTCCTCTGTTGAAGGGCATCTGAGTTCATTCCAGCTTCTGGCTATTATGAATAAGGCTGCTATGAACTTAGTGGAGCATGTGTGTTGTTGTATGTTGGAGTATCCTTTGGGTATATGCCCAGGAAAGGTATAGCTTGGTCCTCAGGTAGTGGAATATTCAATTTTCAGAGGAACCTTCAGACTGATTTCCAGAGTGCTTGTACCAGTTTGCCATCCCAGCAACAATGGAGGAGTGTTCCTCTTTCTCCACATCCTCGCCAGCATCTGTTGTCACCTGAGTTTTTGATCTTAGCCATCCTGACTGGTGTGAGGTGGATTCTTAGGGTTGTTTTGATTTGCATTTCCGTGATGACTAAGGATGTTGAGCATTTCTTTAGGTGCTTTTCACGTATTTGATATTCCTCAGCAGAGAATGTTTTCTTTAGTCAGAACCCCATTTATTAACAGGGGTGTTTGGCTCTCTGCAATCTAACTTCTTGTGTTTTGTGTATACTTTGGATATTAGCCCTCTATCAGATGCAGGATTGGTAAAGATTCTTTCCCAATCTGTTGGTTGCCTTTTTGTCCTAATGACACTGTCCTTTGCCTTACAGAAGCTTTTCAGTTTTATGAGGTCCCGCCATTTGTCGATTCTTGATCTTAAAGCATAAGCCATTGGTATTCTGTTCAGGAAATTTTCCTTAGTGCTCATGTCTTTGAGACACTTCCCTACTTTTTAACTATTACTTTTAGTGTATCTGGTTTGATGTGGAGGTCCTTGATCCACTTGGATTTAAGCTTTGTACAGGGTAATAAGAATGGGTCAACTTGCATGCTTCTACATGCTGACCTCCAGTTGATCCAGCACCATTTGTTAAAAATGCTATGTTTCTTCCATTGGATGCTTTAACTCCTTTGTCAAAGATCAAATGACCATAGGTGTGTGGGTTGATTTCTGTGTCTTCAATTATGTTCCCCTGATCTGACTGTCTGTATGCCAATACCATACAAACTATTGCTCTGTAATACTGCTTGAGGTCAGAGATGGTGATTTCCCCCAGAAGTTCTTTTATTGTTGAGTATAGTTTTTGCTATCCTGGGTTTTATATTATACCAAATGTCGGCAAATTGCACTTTTTACCTTTTTAAAGAATTGAGTAGGAATATTGTTGGTGATGGCATTGAATCTGTAGATTGCTTTTTGCAAAATGGCCATTTTTTACCATATTCATCCTGCCAATCTATGAGCATGGGAGATCTGGACATCTAAGATCTTCTTCAATTTCTTCAGAGATTTGAAGTTCTTGTCATACAGATTTTTTACTTGCTTGGTTCAAGTAACAGCATGTTATTTTATGTTATTTGGGACTATTGTGAAGGGTGTCATTTCCCTAATTTCTTTCTCAGCCTGTTTACCCTTTAAGTGGAGGAAGGCTACTGAATTTTTTGAGTTAATTTTATACTCGGACAGTTTGCTGAAGTTGTTGATCAGATTAAGTAGTTCTCTGGTGGCATTTTGGTGTTGCTTAAGTAGACTATCATATCATCTTCAAATATTAGTGTTTGATTTCATCCCTTCTAATTTTTATCCCTTTGACCTACTTTCATTGTTTGATTGCTATGTCTAGGACTTTCAGTACCATATTGAAAAAGTAGGGAAAGAGTGGGCAGCCTTGTCTTGATTTTAGTGGGATTCCTTCAATTTTCTCAGTTTAATTTGATGTTACCTAGGGTTTGATGTATTTTGCATTTTCCTATATTTAGATTCAGGCCTTGAATTCCTGATCTTTCCAGGACTTTATTAATGAGAGGGTGTTGAATTTTGTCAAATGATTTCTCAGCATCTAATGAAATGATCATGTGGTTTTTTTTCTTTGAGTTTTTTTATATGGTGAATTTCGTTGATGGACTTCCGTATATTAAACCATCCCTGCATCCTTGCCATGAGGCCTACTTGATCATGATGGATGATTGTTTGGATGTGTTCTTGGATTCAGTTTGCAAGAATTTTATTGAGCATTTTTGCATCAATATTAATAAAGGAAATTGGTCTGAATTTCTCTATCTTTGTTGTATCTTTGTGTGGCTTAGGTATAAGAGTAATTGTGGCTTCATGGAAGGAATTTGGTAGTGCTATGTCTGTTTCTATTTTGCGGAATAGTTTGGGCAGTATTGGTATGAAGTCTTCTATGAAGATCTGATAGAATTCTGCACTAAATCCATCTGGTCCTGGGCTCTTTTTGGAAGGGAGATGTTTAATAACAGTTTCTATTTCTTTATGAGTTATGGGGTTGTTTAGACGGTTCATTTGTTCCTGATTTAACTGTGGTACCTGGTATCTGTATAGAAAATTGTCCATTTCTTTCACATTTTACAGTTTTGTTGAATATATGTTTTTGTAGTAGGATCTGATGATCTTTTTAATTTCTTCAGATTTTGTTGTTATGTCTCCCTTTTATTTCTGATTTTATTAATTTGTATACACTCTCCGTGATCTCTGGTTAGTATGGCTAAGTGTTTATTTATCTTGTTGATTTTTTCAAAGAACCGGCTCCTGGGTTTGCTGATTCTTTTGATACTCGATTTTGTTTCTTCTTGTTTGATTTCAGCCCTGAGTTTGATTATTTCCTGCCTTCTACTCCTCTAGGGTTTATTTAATTTTTTTTCTAGAGCTTATAGGTGTGCTGTCAAGCTGCTGAAATATGCTCTCTCCTGTTTCTTTTTGCAGGCACTCAGCTGTGTGTTTTCCTCTTAGCGTTGCTTTTATTGTGTCCTATAAGTTCGGGTATGTTGTATCTTCATTTTCATTAAATTCTAAGAAGTCTTTAATTTCTTTCTTATGTCTCCAATGACCAAGTTGTCATTGACTTCAACCTCCATGTATATGTGGACTTTCTGTACTTTTTTTTGTTATTGATCAGCAGCCTTAGTCCGTGGTTTTTTGATAGGATGCATGGGATTATTTCTATCTTCCTGTATCTGTTGAGGCCTGTTTTGTGACCGATTATATGGTCAATTTTGGAGAAGGTACAATGGGATGCTGAGAAGAAGGTATATCCTTTGGTTTTAGGGTGGAATTTTCTATAAATATATGTTAAATCCATTTGTTTCATAACTTCTGGTAGTCTTTCTATGTCTCTGTTTAATTTCTGTTTCCCTGATCTGTCCATTGATGAAAGTGGCGTGTTTAAATCTCCTACTATTATTGTTTGGTGCAATGTATGATTTTTTTGAGCTTTAGAAAGGTTTCTCATTGTTTAGGGACACAACTGCTATATACTTGACAAATATAGCAATAACCCAGAACATCCGCAGGAAGCCTGTGACCGTTGGCCACATGAGGATGATTGTCTTTCAAAGTTCATCATGATTTTTGGTAAGATCTTCCGCGTAATTGGTGGCTTGGCTTCCCACAAACATGTTCCAGTTGTCTACAATCTACTCCTTAGACAGCATCTCATGCTTGTTTTTGTCTGACTCATACACCAGATGCCGGGCCTCAGCCTGTGCATGGTCATAGTCCTGAGGGAGGATCCAGTGGTGAATCTCATTCTAGTCCAGCTTCCCATCCTTGTTCAGATCTGGGAAATCATTGAACTGCTCCCCAGACAAAACCCAGTCTGTCTTAGGGCAATTGTCCTCATGGGAAAAAGATGGCCACAATGTACTCATCCTGGTCCACAAAACCATTCCCGTTCTTGTCGATATCCTCCAGGGTTCCAGAACTACAATCCCCTTCATATGTTCTAAATCCTCTTAGTGCAGAAAAGAAATGAACCCATCCTGAGTAGCTGTCAGGTCACCGTCAAGGCCTTAAACCTCCTCTCATCTCGAGGAGGCAACTTTTTAAAGTTGTGAAGAACAGAGCTATCTTGGAATTCAGCAAGGTTTCCCAGGTAGTAGCCATAGGTGGCCTGCTTGTATTCTTCCCAGGAGATATTTTCATCTATGTCCCTATCATAATCCTTCCAGAGTTTAGCCACATTATGGTTGATGGATATTTTCTGTACCTGTTTGATCCAAACTTTCAGGTCTTCAGTAGTAACAAGGCCGCCTCCATCACTGTCAATTGGATCAACAATTTTCCCCAGCCTCTCCTGCTCTCGTCCAGGCTTAGCTATCAAAGTCTTGGAGTCCTCCTTGCCCAGGAAGACCTCATGATCGTACAGGGAGCTGTGCTTGTTCTCTGGTGGCCACTCGCCCAGCTCTGAATCGGGACAAACCATGTGCTCCTTGCTCATCATGCTCTTGGCCCTGAACGCCAGGATCAGTGCCAGCAGCAGCCCATGGAGTGTCCCAGGCTGACACCATGCACCACAGTCACGATCAAAGGGAGGCAGCAGGGAAGTAGGGGCTCAGAGCAGCTTAGCCACTGTCCATCCCCAGAGAGGGCTTTTGTTACATGCCAAATGTTATCCCTTTTCCTGGTTTCCCATCCACAAAATCCCTTATAGCACAGCTCCCCCTTCTACTATGAGGGTGTTACCACATCCAACCAAACACCCAGGCCTACCTGCCTCCCTGTTCTGGTTTCCCCTACGCTGGGGCATCAAGCCTTGACAAGACAAAGGGCTTCATCTCCCATTTGTGCCCAAGAAGGCCATCTTCCTCTACATATGCAGCTGTAGCCATGGGTCTGTCCATGTGTACTCTGTGGATGGTGGTTTCGGCCCTGGGAGCTCTGGTTGTTTCTTACTGTTGTTCTTACGGGGCTGTAAACCCCTTCAGCTCCCTCAATCCTTTCTCTTACTCCTCCATTGGGGACCCTGATCTCAGCTAAATAGTTGGCTGCAAGCATCTGCCTCTGTATTTGTCATGCTCTTTACCCCACTCTTTTGAGCAGATCACAACAGTGCAACGAAGATTTATTGTCTTGGAGTGATGATCTGTAGACAAATAGATGATTTCTTAATTCTTAATGATGGTTCTATAAGAATTCCTAAAATTAGATTAGTAATTTTAAGCTTTTATAATAGGACTGCTATCATGTTTTCTCTGGTAATCAAAATTGCATTGAGAACCCTGCCTTTCTTAAAGTGTCATGAGTTAATTGCTTCTGCAATACCAAGCAGGTATCTACAAATTAGAGCCCATCCTAAGAGGGTATAAACCAATTAACTAAGGGTCATAAAAAGAGAACTAATGATTTACTATAGGTGCAAGGACGGAACATACATAATTGACTGGATTTGCCTATAGGTAATTTCACTTATTCTTTTCTCATAAAAATTACAGCTTTTAACTCTCCATGAATGTGTAGAGCCAGTGACAGATGGTGACGGTTTATCCTGATGATTACTCTTCATGGATATGCATGTAAACATTGACTGTCGTAAACTGATTATCCAACTTATGATTTGAATTCCTGTGCAAACTTGTGGTGAACTTTTCACCATGTGATGCTGTGTTCAGAAAGATATACAAATGCTGAGGACAAAGAGAGAGAAAGCTTTTTAGACAGAATTGAACAGAACAGAACAGAACTCAAGAAGAACTTAGAAGTAAAGGCCTAGCGTTGAGAGTAAGGCATTGAGAGTAAGGAAATTATTGTGTCATAAGAGCAAGATGAAAGGAGATAAGAAGAAGAGAGCAAGGAGAACCTTTTAAACCAAACTTTTTGGAGGCAAACTTTTGTAGAAATTTTAGGAAAACTGAACAACATAGAAATAAAAGTTAAAATCACTGCTCTTCAGTCAGGCTCACTTTCTAGCCTCTGCTCTTCAGTCAGGCTCACTGGCTAGCCTCTGCTCTTCAGTCAGGTTCACTGGCTAACCTCTGCTCTTCAGTCAGGCTCACTGGCTAGCCTGTCCTCTTCAGCTGGGCTCACTGGCCTATGGGGCCCTAGCACATTGCTTAACCATCTGCTCATGACTGCCTGACCACACTGATCACCTGACCGCCCTGACTTCTTAAAGTCATTCTCTAGAAAGAGCACAAGAAACCAAAGAGAAACACCACAGGGACCTTTTACAATGGGCTTTTTTCAACCTTAAGTACTTTCGTTATTTCTTTAGAAAAGTGAAATATAATTTCTGTAATTCATATGGCCAAGAGAGCTGTGCAGTAGTCATAGCTTTATGGAATTTGGTGCTAAATCAAAAGATTCCTTTATTCCATTACAATGTTATCTGTATGTTGTAAGATGTATCTTTGGAAAACACAACACCAAATTCCTAAAATCTAGATGTTTTAGGACATCAGCTCATGGAGAAACATAACTGCTTACCTATCTAGAGTTGCCTTTTTTGCTATACTGCAGGTACAATCAATTTTCCACACTACTTCCATGATATTCAAGAATGATTAAGAGAAAAATAAGATGAACATAATGGTCAGAAAGGGGATTCTGTCAAGTTGTCTTGTGTGGGACAAGATACCAAGCTATGACTGCTAAGCCTAAAACCATCTGTTCCCGAAACTGACAGAACTTACAGAAAATACATACTTTCTTATCATTCCTCTTCCCCGATGGTCAGAGATTTATTGAGCACCTACTACTGAAAGAGCGTACCCCAAAACGGGGTGGGGCGCCCCCAGGAATCACGAGAAGCCATTCGTGACGTAACAGCAAGAGGTAGCTTTATTAACGAGATCCCAGGTCTTAGCGGGATCCCGGGTCGACACGTATCTCACACAGGAGACAGAGGAATCAACCCCGAGCTTCCAAACTCGGGGGTTTATATAGGGGAGGTAAGGGGCATTCGCGAGGTTACACATGATTGGTCAATTCAAATGGTGCACGGTTAATTTTGGCGCGAAATGACATCAGCAAGGAGTATGTGTTATCTAGCAGCTCAGCAGGCAGGTAGGGTGGCTCATCTCACTCAGGGGGGTGAAGGAAGAAGGGGAGGGTGTCCTTGGGGAAGGAAGGATGGTCAGTGTCCTTGGGGCTGATAGCTGGTTTGGCAAGTCCTATCTCTGGCTCTCTCTCAGGCACATCCGGTCCTGCACATCCGGACTCTGACAATGAGCAACCTTTATGAAACTCTAGTTCTGCACATTCGGGCTCTGACAATGAGTAACCTTTATGAAACTCTAGTTCTACATTCCCCACTTCTTTTTTTGTTAATAGTTCTAATCCTAGAACTTCATGGAGAACTCAGCTTCATCTAGCATAACAGCTTGGTATTGTTGTCTTAACATGAGGATTCTAACCTGGACACTATCCAAGCCTATCCACCAAGGTCATGACTAGCTTTTAGAACTTCTAAGCTTATACAGACTGTGATCCCTGAGGCACAGTCCCAAGAAGTGTTAAGAGTACTAACATAGGCAATGTTACATCATTTGTAATGGAAATCAAGCCTATCCCACACCTATCTTGATAGAACCCAGGACAAACATGACTGAATTTCCCTCTAGGTCCCAGCTCTCAGCCCCAACAGCTAGTACACGGCTGGTGAGGGCTGAGAATTGACAGCTCTCAGGGTGGTCAGCAGCACCAGGTACGGTCCTTTCCAGCGAGGCTCGAGTGTCTGGGCTCAGTGTAGCTGCAACCTAGAACTGATGGGATGTCTCAGGGGTCTCCGGGGCATAGGCTGCTGTCAGCTGTGAGCAGATTTCTTTCTGTATCACCTGTAGGTCTTTTAGCCTGGCACAAAAATCGTTATTACTATGGCACTATGACATGTTGGTTCAGTAACATCATCTAATACAGTTGGGGGGGGGGGGGCTGAGGCCCCATATCAAAGGGGGTAAGGCTGAATCTGGAAAGGGTATTTCTTGCTCTGAAGAGAGCAAGAGGAAGGAGTGTCACCCAGTCTGCGCCAGTCTCCATGGTTAATTTAATTTGGTCAGGGTCTCTTTTAAAATTTTATTTATTTACTCTACCTGTCCTGAACTTTGAGGTCTGTAGATACAATGTAATTTCCAATTGACCTCTAAATACTTGTCCACACCCTGGCTTACCTTGGCAACGAAAGTAGGGCCTTTGTCAGACCAGATTACCTTGGGCATTCCAAATCCGGGGAAGATTTCTTCCAGAATCTTCTTGATGATTGCAGAGGCCGTCTCTCATTTGGTGAGGAAAGCTTCTATCTATTCCTGAAAAAGTATCTACAAGCACTAGGAGATACTTGTGATTATATTTTTCCTGTTTTATCTCAGTGAAGTTCACTTCGACTTTTCACTAAACTCTCTAGGTCTCTTTGCCCTGTTTGCTTGCTAAGCATTCACTTATTGACATACCATATACTTTCTACTGTCTCTCTGGCTAAAATCTTAAAGTCTATTACATACACTTAACTACTTGGATAAACTTTTTATCTCCTAAATGAGTCCATTTCTGTATTTGGCAAAGTGAGTCTTTTCTTTGTTCTCTGGGGAGTATAGCTTTCCCCTCAAGTGTGCCATTGTCCTTTATCTTTTAAGCAATTTGGGCCTTTTCTAAGTGAGGCCATCCCTTAGTCCGATCCTAGTTCTCAGTGGCTGTCTCTTGCAGGCCTGCAACCAGGATAGGCTCCTGCATAGCCATTTCCCCAGCCACTTTATCTGCTTTGTTACTGCCCAGTGCCACTGAATCTCTTCCCTCCTGATATCCTGAGCAATGAATAGTACTCACAGTTGTTGGCTTCACCAGGGCATCCAAGAGATGGTAAAGGCATCTGCGGCACTGATGTACTGGGGGGTTGAGGTTCAGCCATCCCAGATGACGTCGTGTTGTCCACCACGGCAGCACCCACTTATCTCTGACCTTCATGTTCCCGTCTGTAGACAAGGTAGCCTCGGCCTTCAGCAGGGGTCAATCAACCAGTCGCAGAGGTCTTTTCTCCACCCATGGGCTTCTGCCAGTGCTTGACACTCGTGCTGTGGTGGCTCCAGGTCCAGATTGGGCAGCAAGGTGACCAGATTGTCCCCAACCAGTGGAGAATCTAGTCCATGGCAGCTGACCAGTGGTCCCATCTTTTGGGACGTTCTATTCAAAGGCAAAACATCAGCCACTCTATCACAGTTTAAGTCCTGGATTGGGTGATAATTGTTAGTGCCCGGCTGGCAGGAATGATGTGTTCCAGGCAGAACAGGACTAAGTCACACATCTCCCAGCATCAGGTACTGGTGCACTGAGACAGGTCTTAAGCTCCACATACACAGTCTGTAGATATGCATACACATGGCCTCACCCAGCCATTTCAGCCCACGCAAGCCATTTTGGAGAGCAATTTTCTCATGAGCAAGGGATAGGGGCAGTCAGGGATGACCATGAATTAGTGGGTGGGTTACCCGGCCCACGCCAAGGTCCACTGTTCTTCGGGCAGTCCATAAGTATTGTTCGTTGCCAGTAGCCCCTTGCACTCAAGGTCTTTGGATATTGGCCCACTGGGGGGCATAGGAGCACAGAGCATTGGGTCCCTGTATCCACACTTCCCTTCTTTCTCTATACATAGCCAGCACTCTAGGACCAAGAGGCTCTCCAGTGGCCCCTCTTGTTCTTCTTGGGCAGTCCCTGACCCAGTGTCCTTTTTTCTTTGCATTAGGCACACTGATCTTTAGCCAGGAATTCTCTTCTGTTGCCAGGTACTATCTTCCTAGGTTCCCTAACTACTGTGGCCAGTATATGTTCCTCTCTCATCTTTTATCTCTCTTTAGCTCTCTAATTTCCTCTTCTTTTTTGTCTCTTTTCTTCCCTAGCTTCCTGCTCTTTTTACCTCTTTCATTCTTTCTTTCTTTTTTTTCAGTCTCTCTGCATCTTCTTCTACAGCTATTAGGTGCTGTCCACTTTTCTGCACAGACCCTGAACCACGCATCAACTTATTTTCTCTGCAACTTACAGTAACTCTCTCAGTGACTTAGCTTAACCCTTCAAATTTCTGTAACTTTCTCTTCATATCCTTTCCTTATCTTAGCCAGATTGGTGGGGCATTTTCCAGCCCCTCAGAGACCCACCCTTGGAGCCTGGCGGCAGACCTGGCACTCCCTACCTTCAGGCATCTGAAGAGAGCAGGCAGAAGTGAGGGCCTTCTATCCGTGTTGGAACCTTTTTTCTGGCCTCCAGTAGGATTCTGTCTTTCCTCAGTGGTAAAGAAAACCTGTAACAGTTACTATCAAGCATCTCAAATGGGATGGTGAGAAAACAAGAGAATCTTGTGAAGAGGGCAAACAGCATTTATCTCTCTTCAGTGTCAGCTCCGTGGCTTTGCCTCTCAAGAGAACCAGCCTCCAAATGACACTAGGCTTTTAGTAACAACTAATAACAAAAGGATGGAGAAATGGTTAGAACCTGGTTGCTAGATGCCAGGTGGCTGACAAAAGAATCATAACCAGTTCACCTGGGGCTATCAGGACCTCAGTAGTAGCCCTTTACCAAACTGTCTCACTGGGTTTAAAGGCCCTTGGAAAAGAAAACATTAATCCTGACCTTGGCCACTGCCAAAGCCTGATTTCTAAATCTTGACTGGCAAAACAAAACAAAGTTCTTTACAGCTTGTTGAATATTCTTTGAAACTATTTTAGGGGCTCTTTTTTTGTCCCCCAACCTGGGGCATTTTAACCATAGGGGCAGGAACTGGCTGCTGTGGGGATAGGACCAAAGGCACTCTTCATGTTAATGATGACCAGCGAGAAAATTAATTTAGTGCTGGAGACTGACTCCTCCCTTGGAATAAGGCCTGCAGATAAGGCAGGCTTCCCTAAAGAACTTCTCTTAATGAGCGCTCTCCTTCTGTGAGCAAATGTCAGAAATTCCTTTCTTGTTCTTGTTTACCTTATAGCCCCACCTAGCTCTCAGCCTTTTTACATCATTCTTCCTGTAGCATTTCTAACACAGCCTGTCCCTTTTTTTTTTTTTTTATTGCCTGTTGACAGCATTTCTGATCTTTTAGGCAGCTATGCACTAAGTGTCAAACCGGCTGAAACTCCGCCTTTAAGATTCCTTACTCCCAGGCAAAATTTAAATCTTCCCCAACTCATCACCGCTGGCTGCGAGCACAAGCACAGATAAAACACTGTTTTACAATACCACAGAAATCAATCCAGACAAACAAGACCAAGACAAAGCATCCTATAACCAATTTCCACAGATGCCTGGTACCTTCAGTAGCTGGCCCAAACTGCAGCTTAACCTTAGCTGCTTCTGGGATACCAAACACAGGAATAGAATACAGACAACAGACACTAACACATCTAAGCACACTTGTCTGTGCCTATACTCAAATAGGCAGCCGAACTCGACCTCCGAAGTCAAGTCACAGTCAGATCTTTTTGACTGTCCGTTGCCGGGTCCTCCCGACAAAATTCGGCTCGTGGAACGTCTCTCACGCGTCCCAGATCCAGGACCTGACAAAGGCTGGCTCGCGGAACGTCTCTCACGCGTCCCAGAGCCTGCGCGATTGGGGTGTCCCCCGGTGCGCTTTCTAAAAAGGAAAAAAAGAAAGAAAAAGACTATTCGGAGTAGGAAACCCTTCTACTCACAGGCGCCTGTCCGGAGCGGGAAACCCTTCCACTCAAGTACACTCAAATACGGGGCAGGGAACCCATCTGCCCAAGTGTACTGTCTGTCCCGGGCAGGAAACCCTTCCGCCCGAGTGCACTCAAATACGGGGCAGGAAACCCATCTGCCCAGATGTACTTGAAAACGGGGTGCACTCAAATTCCGGGTGGGAAGCCCTTCCACCGGAGCACACCCAACTTAAACCTTAGACCATGGCACAATACACAGTACGAGAAGCACAACGTACACACACACACATACATACACATACACAGCAGCCGCTTTCAACACTCACACCAACGTACCTCCAAGTGGCATTTGGGATTCCAGGGGGTCACGCTCCGATCCCAGACGAGCCCCCAAATGAAAGAGCATACCCCAAAACGGGGAACTGCGTCTCTCGCTCCGATCGCGGGGTGGGGCGCCCCCAGGAATCACGAGAAGCCATTCTTGATGTAACAGCAAGAGGTAGCTTTATTAACGAGATCCCAGGTCTTAGTGGGATCCCGGGTCGACACGTATCTCACACAGGAGACAGAGAAATCGACCCCGAGCCTCCAAACTCGGGGGTTTATATAGGGGAGGTTAGGGGCATTCACGAGGTTACACATGATTGGTCAATTCAAATGGTGCACGGTTAATTTTGGCGCGAAATGACATCAGCAAGGAGTATGTGTTATCTAGCAGCTCAGCAGGCAGGTAGGGTGGCTCATCTCACTCAGGGGGGTGAAGGAAGGGGAGGGTGTCCTTGGGGAAGGAAGAATGGTCAGTGTCCTTGGGGCTGATATCTGGTTTGGCAAGTCCTATCTCTGGCTCTCCCTCAGGCACGTCCCGCCCTGCACATCCGGACTCTGACAATGAGCAACCTTTATGAAACTCTAGTTCTGCACATTCGGGCTCTGACAATGAGTAACCTTTATGAAACTCTAGTTCTACACTACGATCCTAGCACTGTGCATCTAAGGGTGTAATGGCAAATCAAAAACTCAATAAAAAGCTTAATTAAGCAATAAAGAAAACTGAACCATAATTTTGAAACTCAGAATTCAATATAAGCAATACCACCATTTCTTTAACTGGTGATTTCTGAAAACTTCATCATTTTTTCCATGGGCTTCTACAGTAATGATACTCAGTCTCGATTTTGTAAGTCACAAATAGGCAACTCACACTTCTTTCTTGGCTCCCACAACTGTCAAAGGGAACAACATTGTCGCTGTCCTTTGTGCTTCCCTATCAATACTGCTATGGATGGTAATAAATTCCAGTCTTTTAAATGTGTAAACAGGCCACCACTTGACGGCAAAGGTTATTATAATTACCCAAACCGGTCTATTCTCTAAAATTTTCACATACATTTTACTGATACCACAATGCAAATTCACCACAAACATTTAACCAATGAAAACAGAAATATTGAATAGCTCTGCAAATAGGATCAATAATCACATACACTTGAAAACAACTATCATGGAAACAAACGACGTAATAGGAGAAAAGATACATCACTAAAAGGTACAGAAGCAGCAAAAAAGACACTACATTTCATGGTTTAAAAGTAAGGTGATACACTTGATCTTTAAAGACAGGCAATGTACTTGATCTTTAAGCCCTTCAACTGTGCCCTCTCTACATAGAAACTGCAGTAAATGACAATCTTTTGTAAGATTTATTTATTTATATGTGAGACCATGCAGCTGTCTTCAGACACACCAGAAGAGGGCATCAGTACTCCTTACAGATGGTTGTGAGCCACCACGTGATTGCTGGCATTTGAACTCAAGACCTCTGATAGAACACTTGGTGCTCTTACCCACTGAGCCATCTCTCCAGCCTCACAATGGCCTCTTACACAGCATCACAGTGGTCTATTTCACTAGATGGCTCCAGGGTGATATCAGAGAAACTTTCACAGTTCCTGAGCACTTCTGAGTTCAAATACCACCAGTGCCCACTCTGTGCTGTTGGCACATTCTGACCTGTCTCCTAAGGGTTGTCAGCCACAAAACGGACACGTTAGCACCAGACAGTATTCACTGCCCTATCCTAAAAACCCCCTCGATTCTGAAAAAGCGACAATCCATGCTTGCTCCATATTTGAGGAAGCCAAATGGTTGATCTGGCTCAAGGCTCTACTTTTCTTAGCTCATCAACTTTCTTTTTCCACTTCTTGTCACAAGAAGTATTTTTTTATGCTGCAACTACACTGCAATGTGTGAAGGAAACCACCATAAACTCTGGGTGCCACCTCTTGAAATTTAAAATTCACAAAACAATTCATGGGTTTCTAATCAGCACCATGGAAAATAAACAAAAACAAGCAAAACCATTCCAAAGGAACTTGCTGGTCTGGAGGCCTGCTCATAGCAGGTAGGAAAGAATTAAATTATGCAGAACTGTAATCTCTCAGAGCTTTGGAGGCTAAAAAAGAGGAAATCTCTGTTTATGTTTCCTTTCTCTGAGTAATTGAAGGAGGGTATTTTACATCCTCCAAATACAATCTCTTGCAAGGGGCAACCAATTACAAAGTAGATCAGAAGAAATCTATTAAATGATACATTCATTGCCTGAGGTTTTAAGAAAATATATTCCCACGATCCCTGTCCATTAACATACAATAGAAACATTACAGGGAGTGTGCCAGCAGGCTAAGCTGCCTCTGAAAAGCCTGTCCTGCCCTGGCAGGTACAGGTCATTTAATTCTAAGTCAATCTGGAGAGAGGTGACAGCCCCAAGTTGCTCTGGGGATGTCAGAGCACAGCTCTCATGCACACTCCTATTACCTCTCCATTCTTTCCCAATGCCATGAGCTTTCCAATCCCTGCTTCAGCTCTCCATACATCCCTGAACCCTCCCTTCCCCTACCCAATGGGCTCACTTTGCATTGCCTCCTTCTGCCACTGCTTTCCCAGGACAGGGGAACGGGGGGGGGGGGGGGGGGCAGAAGGAGCCTAAGTAGGGGCGCGGGTCTCCTACCTACCTTGTGTCTGCTGCTCTGGTGGTGCAGCCGGCCCTGCTTGCTGCTTGCTGTCCCTGGGAACCAGACCGGAGGTCGGGCTAGGGGTCCGCGCGAGCTCCACGCCTCGAGGTCCCCTGCCAGGGCTTGCCTGGGCTTCCTCCCTGGACACTGCCAGGCTGCAGACTCCATTGGAAACCCCGCCGCTGTCATAGCGCGCCCTCTTGTGGCCGATGTGACCCCCAACGCCGTTACCGCCCCCTTCCCTGGCTGCTTCTTCTGCTTTTTCTTTTCTTTTTTTCTTTCTCTTTTTGTTTTCAAAGTGGCGCCTGCGAAGAGCTCGCCTCCAGCAAGGAGGACATCGTGCAGGCAGAATCACCTCTGGGCCCTGCCGGGGTCGGAGAGGGAGAGAGAGGAGTCAGCTTGGGCGGCGGCGCCCCGGCTGCCGGCACCTGCGGAAGGAAAACTCGCCCAGGCACACGCGCTGCTGCCGGCGCCAAATATAACGTGCGCGCCCCGTCCCCTCATTTCAGGCGCTCACCAACCAGCTCCGCGTGCCCTGAGGCCGGGCTCCGGCGCGGTCGAGCGGCGGGGTGGGAAGGACACGTGTGCCCACCCCGCGGTTCAGGCAGTACCTGGAGGCGGGGCATGGCGAGGCGTGTGGTGTGGAGCTCCGGGCTCCGCCCAGGCCCTTCAGTCCCCCCTTAGGGCTCTGCGGAGGCCCAGGGAGGCTTTTGTGGTCCCCAGGACCACTGTGACCTACCCGTGGCCATTGCCTCCGGAGCTTCGCGCTGCCCCAGGCTCCTGGCTTGGACAATGTGATTGTGGTTGCCACTCTCCTTGGCTGGCTCAGCAGGGCGCAAGCCACCACCACCTTTCCTCACCTGAAGGCATCTTGGATGGGGCTGAGAGCCCACATCCAGCAGGGGAGCCTCAGGGCACGGGGCCCTGGTCTTGTGTCTGCACCTTGTTGCCAGCCCCTCACACATATGGCAGCATCACACATATGGCTCCTTCTACCAACTGCCACTAATTACCATTTGGACATTCCATCACAATGTTCTCAAGAAGAAAAATGCAAACAAACACGAAAAGAATGAAATTTAGAATCTTTTTTATCAGGCTGGAGAGATGGCTTGGTGGTTAAGAGGGCTGCTTCTCCAGTGCTCCCAAGTTCAATTCCCAGCAACCACATTGTGACCAACAATTATCTGTAGTGGGATCCAATGCCCTCTTCTGTCTGAAGTTCTCTTCTGAGATGCAGGCACACTCGCAAACAGAGTGCTCATGTACATAAATAAATAAATCTTTAAAAATAAAACCTTCTAATCAGTTAATGTATCTACATCTAGAAGCTAGAAAAGGGTCACAGCAATATTAAAAATAATTCAGAAATGGTAAAGGGATGTACGAGAGTCACAAAATTCACTGGGCAAGATGTTGTATGCCTGGAATCCCAACACTCACAAGGCTGAGGTAGGTGGATTGCCTTGAGTTCAAGGCTAGACTAAAGTGTGAGACCTTGTATTAGAAAACAAAACAATTGGGGAGGGGATGGAGAGAGAGACAGAGAGACAGAGAGAGACAGAGAGAGACAGAGAGGAAGACAGAGACAGAGAGCCAGAGCCAGAGAGAGATGGAGACAGAGACAGAGAGAGAGAGAGCGAGAGAGAGAGAGAGAGAGAGAGAGACAGAGAGAGAGAGAGAGAGAGAGAGAGAGAGAGAGAGAGAGAGAGAGAGAGACCTCGAGGTCATTTCTTGTACTGATGACAAGCTACTGAAGAATGTGAATGTCTCCTACCAAGCACTGAGATAATGTGAATGACAGAATGGGTTAAAATGTAGATGGAAAAGTAAAGGAATATACATTTATAATAAATAAAAGAGAAATCCTAAATTTGGAAAGCCTAAATTTAGAAGACTGTATAAGTTTAAGTCATAGGGGGGGGAGGGGATGAGACGATGTGGGGGAGAGAATAATCAGAATAAATTATATATGTGTATGAAAATGTTAACTAACAGCAACCAATGAAAAGAGAAAAGCAGGTTTATTTTACGATGAAATTGTGTTCCCATATGACACTATATAGCATTTTGTAAATGGATTATATGAATTATCTGCAATAAAAAATCAATTGTTATTAAAGATGTGATTATGTTCATCTTAATTTCAAGTGTTTTAAATTCTTTTTATTTATTTGCTTATTTATTGATTAATTTTTTTTGGTTCTATTTTTCGGAGCTGGGAATCGAACCCAGGGCCTTGTGCTTCCTAGGCAAGTGCTCTACCACTGAGCTAAATCCCCAACCCCCTATTAATTGCTTTTTTAAGATAGAGTTTTCCTATGTAGACCAGGTTGACCTCAAAAAGAGATCCACCCGCCTATGCCTCCAAAGAGTTAGGATCAAAAGTGTATACACACACATGAAATTTACATTCTTAAAATGATAAAAAATTACAGCTATCAACTTGGTACAATTATTAAACAGTGATCAAGTGAATAGAAGTATCAGAAACACATTTAAGGCATTAGGTTACTGTTGTTAAAAGGATCTTGAGCAGCATATATAATTATAATTCAAATCATCCAGGAGATACATTGTGAAAAAAAAACATGAAATTGGGTAAAGATGATTTAAATTTTTTTAATCTATTAAAATTTTAAAGTGCATTCGATATGAAAACTGTAAGTGATATACTTCACATTTTTGCTTATATACCATCTTCAATTTTATGTGCATTCTGCAAATATTGTACATGTTTATTCAGTCTCTTAATATTTCCCCATGAGTGATAACATTCACAGAAATCATATTGAGTAAACTGTATATGTTGACGTATAATAGAATTGTATTCTACACAGTATAGCATAGAAATATGTATACATAACTTCCCATATGTGTGTATATACATATGTAAATGGCTCAAGAAAATGAATATCACTTTATCATTGTGGTATTATTTTCCTCAAAATCCTGAGATCATTGAAATGGCATCAAATACTGACCAGATTGGCAAAAAAAAAAAAAAAAAAAAAAAAAAAAAAAAACAACTCCACAAAGTAAAACTCTTATAAAGAATCTAACGATACTAGCAAAAGAGGCAAAAATATTAAAGTCTCAATGAAATATAAAGTCCAGGTGAAATACTGTATAATATTTTCTCAACTCTAGGATAATGTATTTTTGTACAACTATCAATAAAAGACCTGAATTTTGAAGAATTCAAAAGTAGTGCAGTATAGTTATGCAGTGGTCAATACTGTTGCATACCATTTTACATAACTGCATACACTCTCGTTCTTTTGTTCTGTGGTGTAGCGATAAACTCGGGTAGATTTATGGGGAACCATTGCACTGTAGACTTAAACTGAATTAATTTGGGGATGAGTAAGTCATATTTTGTTAAAGTCGCTTTAAAAATAAACCTTTGGATATTAGTACAGCAAGTAATTCTCCCTGAAGGAAAAACCAGACACCAAGAACCTAGACCACTGCTGTCCAGGAGAAATTTCTAGATGATAGAAATATTCTATATCTGCTGTGTTTCTGGCTATGGATTCTGGATGGCTGTTTGCCTCTTGGGTTGCCTGCTGTGACTAAAGAGGCAGATTTTAGTTCTAAGTTTAGTTCATCTCAAATAGCCATGTGTGACCAGTGGTTGCCATTTGGACAGTGTAGCCGCAGAAAACTGAAGCAGTGTAACCAAAGACTCACCTAGGAGTCAGTTGACCTCCTAGAAGGTGACTTGGGAAAACGTTGGCAATGATAGCCTCTTGGGGAGCTCAACTTCACCAAAATCAAACTGTGAATCCTTTACTCTTCTGCAATAGTCATAATGCAACTGGTCTCACACCCACCCCAACCCTCACCAAAGACACTTGAGAGGGAGCTGAACCCACCGTGTGCTTTAGATTTCAGTGTAGAAAGCACTTCCTTCAAAGTGGAGCAGACTGAGATTGCCAAGTCCTTTGTGTGGCTCCAGGGACTTGGGCCTGACCAGGGGTGAGGAGGAAATGAAGAATGACATTGGACACACATACATGGGGAAGGCTGGGTCCATGAGCTAGAGAAAATGCAGCATCCCAGAAGCTCAGCATGTTTATTATATAGAGTTGGCCAGGAAGCAGGGCTGTTGCACAGGGCAGCAAGGAGGTGGGCATTACATGCAGATAAACAAGGAGGGGAGGACTATGCATATGTAACTGACAAGGGGCAGATTTAGCTAATCTCAGTAGGAGCAGTCTCTGCAGGGAGCAGTCTTCAGGCTGTAAATATCCA
Organism: Rattus norvegicus; assembly: GCF_021556685.1. Taxonomy (NCBI): domain Eukaryota; kingdom Metazoa; phylum Chordata; class Mammalia; order Rodentia; family Muridae; genus Rattus; species Rattus norvegicus. Next base: position 22,037,352 of record NC_141542.1, read on the forward strand.
GATGTGGCCAGGGAGAAAGGTTGAGTAGACTTTTTCTGCACACACTATCAACAGCATCCTGAGAAGGCTTTGTCATGTCTCTGAGCCTCAAGGGGCATGGGGGCCTTTGTCTTTTCCCCAAGGATAAATGGCTTTGGGTCCATGGCATGGTCGTATCATATTTACAACACACATCCACTTAGGGCTGCACTTCCTCAGGTCTTCCTCTGTTCCCACAGTGAGATCTCAAAAGAAAAACAGAAACCAACCAAAGAAAAAATGTGCTCAGTGAACTGGTTAATTCCCTAACGTATATGGATCCAGTGTCCTAAGTCTAGGACTTCCTCAAAGGCTACAGAAAATCCAGTGGACCTAAAATAAGCAAGGAAAAAACAAAGAAAAAAGGAAAAAACAAAACAAAGACCCTTGTCCCCTCCAAAAAAATGAATGGGAGAAAAAATTATTAAAGGTTTTCATAGAAAATTGTTTAAGAAAATCACACGGGAATTGTACTTAATAGAGTTAGTGTGCTGAGATGTGAGGCCCACTCACAGCATGCAGCATTTGGAAGTCTCAGACAACTTAACAGAAGAGGACTCCTAATTATTCTTTGTGACCACTTTCCACATACTACTCCCAGCTTAATACTAACCTTCATAATTGAGTTGGGGACAGTATTCACCATAGCAGATAATTGAAGCATTAGTGCACACAGACACACACACACACACACACTCACACACACACACACGCACACAAGACACACACTCTCACACACACTCACACACATACACACACACACTCACACATACACACACACAACACACACACAAAACACATACAAAACACACACACTCAGTAGCACACACAAGAGAAATGCATATTCTATGAAGTTTCTTGGCATATTTTTATTTGTAAGCCTCAATGCTGGAGTATTCTTGGTTTTACATAAAGTGGGGGGAAAAGTCAGGCTTCATTTTCCCCCTTTTGAAATGACAGATATCTGTGTGTTAAACATACTCTGATGGCTGTTCAGGCTGCCTCGGCCTATTTGACAGCATCCAGGTCACCTTGGTCAGGACAGTGGTTGCTCTTCTTATTGGTAACTGGTTTGCATCACAAGAGTTTTCCACATCCTTACCAATATTGGAAGATTGGTGACACAAACAGCTTGACAAACAGTAAAATTATTGTGGTTTTGCCTTTCTGGAGGACATTAAAATTTACATGTTTTGCATATGGCTTTTTTTTCTTAGCATTTAGTCCTGCTTTAGTGCTGTTCAAATGTGGCCATGCAGCCAGCATCCCTTTGCTCCGAGCTCTCAGCACCCCATTCCTGTCACTGATCTGATGCATACTTGGTCCCAGAGATGGACAGCAGAGGGATTTGACACACAGCATCCACTCTGCTCCACTGCTTTGCTTTTTGTAAATTCTTTTCAATGGCTATTTCTTGATTTATTATTACTACGACCATAACTTGTCTTGATATTTTGATATAATCTTATTACACAGCCCAGGGTGGCCTTGATTTCCCAATTCTCTGGCCTTAGTCTTCCACCATTCCCTGATTCTCAGTTTGTTATTAGATGTAGTTGTATGGCCCCATTTCCAAATAAAATGTTCTGGCTTTATTACTTTGCCCTTTCCACAGACTTTTATTAATTATGCAAAGTAGATGGTGTTAAATGTTTAAATACTAGATATATTAACTCGTCAGTCCCCAAGACAATCCTGTGAATTAAACACACATTATCATCCTCACTGTGCAGATAAGGGAATTGAGTCACACACAGGTAAAATAACTTCTCCACGATTGAACATCCAATGGGTGTGAGAGCCAAGCTTTGAGTTCAACTACAAAGTAGATCGGCCTATAATGGCTTGGCCTGTGCTGCTGTATATTCAAATGCTAAATTCTGTACCCTAAGGTCTGGTTGCTCCAAGACAAGGAGATCCTCATGTATACCAGATTTTTTTTTTGCCTCCTAAGTTATCCCTGATTGGTTAATAAAATCCCTACAACATGGGCTGGGCAGAAGAGAGGGGACAGAGCAAAGTTTTCCTGGGCCTGGGGACTCAGGCCAGGTCCACGAGGAGAGGGAAAGGACATGGAGGAGAAGGAAGGAGACACCACCCCATAGGGTAGGTGGATCGTGAGTGTATTACCATGAGGGGCAGCCTGTCAGAACAGGAGTGGCCCAGGCAGAGCATGGCAAGCAATACCTTGGGGTTATGGACAGGGAAGCAGAAAAAATAGCACAGAGGGTTGATGTCTGCCCAGCTCTAGTACTTTAAGGCTTATTATAAATCTAAAAGTTTTGTGTCTTTTATTTGGGAACTAAATGATCTACGGTGGGGTAGAAACCCCCTAATAATATTTACTGTAGCAATGGCACTCAATTATTGTGGTATTTTAAATATAACACACGTTGAATTTCACAATTCAGATGTGTAGAACTAGAGTTTCATAAAGGTTACTCATTGTCAGAGCCCGAATGTGCAGAACTAGAGTTTCATAAAGGTTGCTCATTGTCAGAGTCCAGATGTGCAGGGCGGGACGTGCCTGAGGGAGAGCCAGAGATCGGACTTGCCAAACCAGCTATCAGCCCCAAGGACACTGACCATCCGTAGCTACCCCCTCCCCTTCCTTCACCCCCCTGAGTGAGATGAGTCACCCTACCTGCCTGCCGAGCTGCTGGAGAGAACGTACTCCTTGCTGATGTAATTTCGCGCCGAAAGTAACTGTGCACCATTTGAATTGACCAATCATGTGCAACCGCGTGAACGCCCCTTACCTCCCCTATATAAACCCCCGAGTCTGGAGGCTCGGGGTCGATTCCTCTGTCTCCTGTGTGAGATACGTGTCGACCCGGGATCCCGCTAAGACCTGGGATCTCGTTAATAAAGCTACCTCTTGCTGTTTCATCAAGAATGGCTCCTCGTGATTCCTGGGGGCACCCCACCCTGCGATCGGAGCGAGAGACGTGGTTCCCCGTTTAGGGGTACGCTCTTTCATTTGGGGGCTCGTCCGGGATCGGAGCGTGACCCCCCGGAACCCCGAATGCCCCTTGGAGGTACGTTGGTGTGAGTGTTGAAAGCGGCCGCCGTGTATGTGTATGTATGTGTGCGTGTATGTTGTGCTTCTCGTACTGTGTATTGTGCCATGGTCTAAGGTTTAATTTGAGTGTGCTCGGGTGGAAGGGCTTCCCACCCCGAATGTGAGCGCACCCCGTATTTGAGTGCACTCGGGCGGAAGGGTTTCCCGCCCCGGACAGAGAGTACACTTGGGCAGATGGGTTTCCTGCCCCGTATTTGAGTGTACTTGAGCGGAAGGGTTTCCCGCTCCGGACAGGTGCCTGTGAGTAGAAGGGTTTCCTACTCCGAATAGTCTTTTTCTTTCTTTTTTTCCTTTTTAGAAAGCGCACCGGGGGACGCCCCAATCGCGCAGGTTCTGGGACGCGTGAGAGACGTTCCACGAGCCGAATTTTGTCGGGAGGACCCGGCAACGGACAGTCAAAAAGATCTGACTGTGACTTGACTTCGGAGGTTGCGTTCGGCTGCCTATTTGAGTATAGGCATGGACAAGTGTGCTTAGATGTGTTAGTGTCTGTTGTCTGTATTCTATTCCTGTGTTTGGTATCCCAGAAGCAGCTAAGGTTAAGCTGAAGTTTGGGCCAGGTACTGAAGGTACCAGGCATCTGTGGAAATTGATTATAGGATGCTTTGTCTTGGTCTTGTTTGTCTGGATTGTTTTCTGTGGTATTGTAAAATAGTGTTTTATCTGTGCTTGTGCTCGCAGCCAGCTGTGATAAGCTGGGGAAGAGTTAAATTTTGCCTGGGAGTAAAGAATCTTAAAGGCGGAGTTTCAGCAGGTATGACACTTAGTGCGTAGCTGCCTAAAAGATCAGAAATGCTGTTAACAGGCTATAAAGGGAGGACAGGCTGTGTTAGAAATGCTACAGGAAGAATAATCTAAAAAGGCTGAGAGCTAGGTGGGGCTATAAGGAATTTCTGACATTTGCTCACAGTAGGAGAGCGCTCATTTAGAGAAGTTCTTTAAGGAAGCCTGCCTTATCTGCGGTCTTTATTCCAAGGGAGGAGTCAGTCTCCAGCACTAAATTACTTGGAGGTGGCCAAGGTCAGGATTAATGTTTTCTTTTCCTTGGCCCCTTTAAACCCAGTGAGACAGTTTGGTAAAGGGCTACTACTGAGGTCCTGATAGCCCCAGGTGAACTGGTTACAATTCTTTTATCAGCCCCCTGGCATCTAGCACCCAGGTTCTAACCATCTCTCCATCCTTTTGTTATTAGTTGTTACTAAAAGCCTAGTGTCATTTGGAGGCAAGTTCTCTTGAGAGACAAAGCTACGGAGCTCACACTGAAGAGAGATGCTCCTTGAGGGAAAACCTAACTCTAGAGAGATAGTCGATAACAGATTGGCTGCCTCTCTGCTCACCTTTCCGTTTCATAGACAAAGCTTGTGCTTATTTGTACAATGGCCTTTTCGTTCCAAGAAAGGCCTCCTGGTTTAACTGTGTGACTAAATGCTGTTTGCCCTCTTCGGTAGACTCTATTCTCAAGATTCTCTTGTTTTCTCACCATCCCATTTGATATGCTTGTTAGTAACTGTTACAGGTCTTCTTTACCACCGAGGAAGACGGAATCCTACTAGAGGCCAGAAAAAAAGGGTTCCAATACGGATAGAAGGCCCTCACTTCTGCCTGCTCTCTTCATACCCCTGAAGGTAGGGAGTGCTCCAGGTCTGCCCCCAGGCTCCAAGGGTCGGTCTCCTAGGGGCTGGAAAATGCCCCACCAATCTGGCTAAGATAAGGAAAAGATATGAAGAGAAAGTTACAGAAACTTGAAGGGTTAAGCTAAGTCACTGAGAGAGTTATTGTAAGTTGTAGAGAAAATAAGTTGATGCGTGGTTCAGGGTCTGTGCAGAAAAGTGGACAGCACCTAATAGCTGTAGAAGAAGATGCAGAGAGACTGAAAAAAAAAAAGAAAGAAAGAAAGAGGATAAAAAGAGCAGGAAGCTAGGGAAGAAAAGAGACAAAAAGAAGAGGAAATTAGAGAGCTAAAGAGAGATAGAAGACAAGAGAGGAACATATACTGGCCACAGTAGTTAGGGAACCTAGGAAGATAGTACCTGGCAACAGAAGAGAATTCCTGGCTAAAGATCAGTGTGCCTAATACGAAGAAAAAGGACATTGGGTCAGGGACTGCCCCAGAAAGAACAAGAGGGGACACTGGAGAGCCTCTTGGTGCTGGCTATGCACAGAGATAGAAGGGAAGCCCGCCCAGTTGTTTTGTGGAGACAGGGACCCAATGCTCTGTGCTCCTATGCCCCCCAGTGGGCCAATATCCAAAGACCTTGAGTGCAAGGGGCTACTGGCAACGAACAATACTTATGGACTGCCCGAAGAACAGTGGACCTTGGCGTGGGCCGGGTAACCCACCCACTAATTCATGGTCATCCCTGACTGCCCCTATCCCTTGCTCATGAGAAAATTGCTCTCCAAAATGGCTTGCGTGGGCTGAAATAGCTGGGTGAGGCCATGTGTATGCATATCTACAGACTGTGTATGTGGAGCTTAAGACCTGTCTCAGTGCACCAGTACCTGATGCTGGGGGATGTGTGACTTAGTCCTGATCTGCCTGGAACACATCACTCCTGCCAGCCGGGCATTAACAATTATCACCCAATCCAGGACTTAAACTGTGATAGAGTGGCTGATGTTTTGCCTTTGAATAGAGTGTCCCAAAAGATGGGACCACTGGTCAGCTGCCATGGACTAGATTCTCTACCGGTTGGGGATAATCTGGTCACCTTGCTGCCCAATCCGGACCTGGAGCCACTGCAACATGAGTGTCAAGCACTGGCAGAAGCCCATGGATGGAGGAAAGACCTCTGCGACTGGTTGATTGACCCCTGCTGAAAGCCGAGGACCTTGTCCACAGACGGGAACAGTTCTCTTCATGAATGAAGGAATAGATAGAAGCTTTCCTCACCAAATGAGAGACGGCCTCTGCAATCATCAAGAAGATACTGGAAGAAATCTTCCCCCGATTTGGAATGCCCAAGGTAATCTGGTCAGACAACGGCCCTACTTTTGTTGCCAAGGTAAGCCAGGGTGTGGCCAAGTATTTAGAGGTCGATTGGAAATTACATTGTATTTACAGACCTCAAAGTTCAGGACAGGTAGAGTAAATAAATAAAATTTTAAAAGAGACCCTGACCAAATTAAATTAACCATGGAGACTGGCACAGACTGGGTGACACTCCTTCCCTCTTGCTCTCTTCAGAGCAAGAAATACCCCTTCCAGATTCAGCCTTACCCCCTTTGAGATCTTATATGGGGCCTCAGCCCCCCTGACTGTATTAGATGATGTTACTGAACCAACATGTCATAGTGCCATAGTAATAATGATTTGTGTGCCAGGCTAAAAGACCTACAGGTGATACAGAAAGAAATCTGCTCACAGCTGACAGCAGCCTATGCCCCGGAGACCCCTGAGACATCCCATCAGTTCCAGGTTGCAGCTACACTGAGCCCAGACACTCGAGCCTCGCTGGAAAGGACCGTACCTGGTGCTGCTGACCACCCTGACAGCTGTCAATTCTCAGCCCTCACCAGCCGTGTACTAGCTGTTGGGGCTGAGAGCTGGGACCTAGAGGGAAATTCAGTCATGTTTGTCCTGGGTTCTATCAAGATAGGTGTGGGATAGGCTTGATCTCCATTACAAATGATGTAACATTGCATATGTTAGTACTCTTAACACTTCTTGGGACTGTGCCTCAGGGATCACAGTCTGTATAAGCTTAGAAGTTCTAAAAGCTAGTCATGACCTTGGTGGATAGGCTTGGATGGTGTCCAGGTTAGAATCCTCATGTTAAGACAACAATACCAAGCTGTTATGCTAGATGAAGCTGAGTTCTCCATGAAGTTCTAGGATTAGAACTATTAACAAAAAAAAGAAGTGGGGAATGTAGAACTAGAGTTTCATAAAGGTTACTCATTGTCAGAGCCCGAATGTGCAGAACTAGAGTTTCATAAAGGTTGCTCATTGTCAGAGTCCAGATGTGCAGGGCGGGACGTGCCTGAGGGAGAGCCAGAGATCGGACTTGCCAAACCAGCTATCAGCCCCAAGGACACTGACCATCCGTAGCTACCCCCTCCCCTTCCTTCACCCCCCTGAGTGAGATGAGTCACCCTACCTGCCTGCCGAGCTGCTGGAGAGCACGTACTCCTTGCTGATGTAATTTCGCGCCGAAAGTAACTGTGCACCATTTGAATTGACCAATCATGTGCAACCGCGTGAACGCCCCTTACCTCCCCTATATAAACCCCCGAGTCTGGAGGCTCGGGGTCGATTCCTCTGTCTCCTGTGTGAGATACGTGTCGACCCGGGATCCCGCTAAGACCTGGGATCTCGTTAATAAAGCTACCTCTTGCTGTTTCATCAAGAATGGCTCCTCGTGATTCCTGGGGGCACCCCACCCTGCGATCGGAGCGAGAGACGCGGCTCCCCGTTTTGGGGTACGCTCTTTCAGATGCAAGGCTTTTTATATTTCCAATGTGACTGTACACCTGAGGTCATGTCTAGGTATAGATTGAACAGGGCAGAAATGCCTAGAACATTTTAAGGTCATCACACTGACCACATGAAAGCCACAGGCTATACAGACTATGATGGATGAGGAGAAGGCTTAGTGCTCTCTGGGAGTCTCCTTCCCTAGTCTTGGGATAAGACTTCCAGTAAGCCAAGACCATATTCCTCTTCCATTTCTCAAGGAGCCAGGGGTAGACCCACATATATGATTTCTTTCCCTGCAGTGTTTTTTTTCCAAGAGCTGCCCTGTTTGAGGACTTGTCAAGGGTAAGCACCATCAGAGGAAGGCCAGCATATGAATTCTGTATAACTCTGCTCTGACAGCAGGTAGCACAATCCTATCAAGTACTGGAAGCCTTGCTGGAAATATTAATCAACCTCTAGGATCAAAAGGAAACAACCCGAGGGCCATATGGCTGTAAAGCAAGTCTGAAACCATAGCCCAGTATGGAAGTTCAGCCTTGGATCTTACATCAAACAGCGATAGCATCCAAAAGAAAAACGAAACTGAAATGGCAAGGTGACTGGTAATGACCTCATGGCAAGCATATCTAAATCATGTGGAAAGATCCCAGTGCAAAGACATCTAGCAAAGACACATGTCCACGAAGCTTTCACCAAGAATCCCTATTCTGTGTTCTACAACATTATATATACACACACACAAAGAATAATCATTTATGGTCAGCTATGGGGATTGATTCTCTAGGAACCTGACTTTGAGATTGACATAGATGTATAAAGGTGTTTGACAAGTGTTCTTGGGGACCATGGCTGTGGCAAAGAGGAGAGAAGGGGATTGGGCAGAGAGCATTCTGGCTCTAATGCAGTCACAAGGGTATGCAGGCAGCCCTGTGTGGGGCTCAGGAGCTGGCCTGACCCTGAAGTCTTAGCCTGCACTGGAACAAGCAGGAGACCCGGCCTTAAAATCCCCATTGGCTAAGGACGAGGTTCCTGGTCAGAACCCAGTTACCACATTGTAACCACAAAGCCATCCCTTCTCCAATATCGTTCTTCCTGAATTTCCAAGTCCAATCATGAGGATATTTGGGGCTACAATCTGATCTTTTACTCACAGCAAACATAAAAATCAGGTGGATGGGCAGGGAGTGGAATGGCCTAAGTTTAGGCTAAACCACAATTTTAATGGGTCCATAAGTTCAGGAGGGAGTCCATTTGGCATTGTCATCTGTGGCTTCTGTGTTCTTATCCCGGGTGTGCTGACTCTGTGAAACAATGCCACCTGACCTCACATATGTCGGGGTGAAAATCATGTATGACTTTTCTGGGAAGAACTCTGCCTTTTCCTATCATCTGGAGTTATACAACATCTCTATGCAAAGCTCAGAAGAGAGGGGTGGAGATTGTGGAGGCCTTAGAAGTTGAGGATCTTTTCTGATTAAGGCACATATTTTTTCCTATGTAATTTTTCCTTTGCTCTTTCCCTAATGATGTTTGACTTCATTCCTGGCCTGAAGTTAATTGGATTCCAAGGTTTTGGATTACAGAAGCCCCTAATTTTGAGATGACAGGCCCAGCAAGGGATCCCACTGCATACAGGTTCCTATTCCCAAGGAAGTTGTTGATGCAGAATCACAGCATGGGGGCAGCAACACAGGATTTCTCCCAGCTTTCTCTCCTGCACCTGTTGCAACTGTAATAAGGCTGTTTGTTTGTTTGTTTGTTGGTTTGTTTGTTTGCTTGCTTTTTACTGGAAATACCTAAAAGCTGGTGAGAGTTAATACATGCCTTTAATACCAGCACCCACAAGGTATTTTTGTTTTTGCTTTTGTTTTTGTTTTATTTCATTTCATTATTTCTGTAATTGTTGTTAGGATTCTTACTGTTTTCTTTGGTAATTCCCTCTAGCTCTTCACTCTGTACCTAGAATGTGAAGCCCATGCTCTGCATGGTCCTGTTATTCATGTTAAGGATTTTATTCTTACCACCAAAACCACAGATGATCACATTATTTACTTTCAAATCAGGAAAACAGGCATAAAGAAGAGAGCTACGTTGTTTGGTCTCAGGTAACTAGCCAATCAGAAGTGTAGGAATGCTTCCCTATGCTTTGGATCAGGTAAGCTTCTGTTATTGAGATGAAAGGACTCTGCTGAAGCCTCCAGTTGAGTCACAGAGAGCCTGGAAAGACTGAAAGAGTGGTTGCACCTTGAAGGTGAAGGCTGGCCCTTCAGTGCCTCTGCAGCCTGAGGCAGAGTTCTGTTGGGAATAAAATAGCACTTGGCCAGAGATCATAGGGGACTGCAATTTGGTTGAGCCCTGAGACCTGGATGAGCAGACACCTCCACAGTCCTGATAAAGGGAAGAAGGGCCACATACATGTGAGGGAACAATGGATCTTTGAACTGCATGTTCTCCACTTCATTTATCTTTGCTGTGTACATAGTATATGTAAATGACAAGGGCATCCTACTTTATCACATCTAATCTCTCTAGATGTTAAAGCATGTGCAAGTGTAAACACAGTAGAGTTAGTTCAGCAATACATTGTGTCCCATTTTGTTAAAGACCTTTATTTTATTTCTATTTATATATTTTTTTCTTTTTCACTTTACGTTCTGCTCATTGACTACTTATACCTAATTACTCTCTCCCACAATCCTTCCCCAATCTTCCTGGCACAGTCTTCTCTGAGTGTATGAGGGCCAACTGTCTCAGTACCTCCCGTCTTTTACGAAAGCCTTTCTTGGAGGCATTGGTGAGGATGCTGGTTTTGAATGCGTTGGACTTGGCTTTCTTCATGCTCCAATTTGCTGGCTTTGAGAGGTTTTTGAAGTACTGTCTAGGAACTTGGTCCTTCCGTCCAGATGGTACACAAGAGGCAATGGTTTTGTTAATATTTTTGAGAGTATATTTCAATCAAACCGCTCCTACTAATATCCTAACAATGACAAAGGTAATGGGAGGCTACACATCTATTCCATTAGTTTTCAGTTCTTCTCAGACCAGCAGTGTAGAAGCCCACAAAGCTGGCAAAGTGAAGTGAGGTCACGAAGGGGTCCTAAGAGCACAGTCCTACTTTCTTAGAGTAACTCCTAGGTATTTACCATATCCATACACCCGTAGCTCCATATGCACTGGACCCCAGGGAAGTGCTCAACATTCATTGCTTTTGTCACTCAGTTTGCCACAAATGTTAGAAATCTGAAAAGTTCAGGAAACTGGAAGGTGTGAATAAGTCCCAGTGACTGGAGTAAGCTCAAACAGTCTGTGACAACAAAGAACTGATTGAGCATCCAAGAGACAAGACGCTCACCAGGACCATAGTTGTATCCCAGTAAGAAAATTTCAATAATAAGGTTTCAGGTAAAAGGACGAATTAGGAGGTCATAGGCCTAAAAGTTTGATCCTCTGGCCTCAGGGTTGCAGCCATTCTGTCACCCTTTCCTGGCCCTCGGTCACAGGATCAGAGTTCTCACCTGGAAGCAGGGTTATCTGGAAGGTGCATAATACATATCCACAGACTCCTCTTTGGGTACAAACTGACGGCAATTTCAAGGCTTATAGTCTCTCTCTCTCTCTCTCTCTCTCTCTCTCTCTCTTTCTCTCTCTCTCTCTCTCTCTCTCTCTCTCTCTCTCTCTCTCTCTCTCTCTCTCACTATGTGCCTGCACACCCGCTGCATTCTTTTGTGCACTCTGCCTTTTTTATTGCAGTTTTCTTTTCTTAAACGCCCACTGTCATGCACACGTCTGTTCATTACCCTTTCATTCTCACACACACTCTTCACACACACCTCATACATATCTCACACACACCACATGCACTCTCCTGTCATGCACACACACAGTCTTCACACACACCTCATACATCTCTCACACACACCACATGCACTCTCCTGTCACTCACACACACAGTCTTCATACACACCTCATACATATCTCACACACACCACATGCACTCTCCTGTCAAGCACACACACAATTTTCACACACACCTCATACGTATCTCACACACACCACATGCTCTCTCCTTTCACTCACACACACAGTCTTCATACACACCTCATACATGTCTCACACACACCACATGCACTCTCCTGTCACACACACAGACAGTCTTCACACACACCTCACGTTCTCTCCTCACTCATTCTCACATGCTCTCCTCATGCTCTCTCCCTGGCCCTCACATTTGTTCTCAGACTTGCTCTCTCATTCGCTCCCTCATTCACTATCACATTCTCTCTCCACTCATTATTCACATGCTCTTCTCATGCTCTCTCATTCCCCTCACATTTGTTCTTACATTAGCTCTGTCATGTACTCTCTCATTCACTCCCTCATGCTCTCTCTCATTTACTCTTCACATGTTCTGTAGCCTTTCTCTTGCCCCAGACCTTTATTCATGATCCAAAAGCAGGTAGAAAAAAGACATTTTATAATCATTGCCAAATCAAATGCAAAGAATGACTACATCTCACCATGAACTAAGAATTACAACTGTTCCCCAAAGTCAGGCTTCCCCTATACCCAGGCCTGTGGCCAATATAATGATAATTGTCAACTTATCATTATTTAAACTTTAACTCTTTACTTTTATACTTCAGAGACCAAAGCTCTGAGGTCAGCTAATTGCATTTTCCTGTGAAGCTCTAATGATAAATGACATAGGCAAACCTGCCAGGCAGTGGCCAGAAAGAATCAAGGTAACCCTTAGCATGGTAATTCCACTAGCTTTCTGTTCCTTGCACACAATGACTCTCATAAGAGTTCCAGTAGTTTGACTTAGTTTACTAGTATATTATTTTATATATTCTATACGTCCTTATCTAGTAACCAGTCTGAAATATTATGTAAAACTTATATACTAACTTCAATAACTTTTTCCTTTCTTAGGGTCCCAATGTTGGCTCTAATTCATTTTCTCTTATTTTCTTCAAGCTGTCTTTGCAAGTCAAACCTTAATCTGGAACTACAATTGTGCAGTTATTATATTTTTCCAAGATGAGAACACACAGTATGCACCTGGGCCTCTAGGGCTCTGCTGTGCTGTGCCCCTATGCATCAATTTTCAATTGTCTAAGAATCATAACCTCAAGGAGCATCTAGTTTCACAGAATTCACCAGAGCAGAAGGAGAAAGAAGTAGGAAAGTCAGATATAATACAATAATTGTGCACACCAAGGCCAACTGATAGGCAGTCACACACAAATGAAATCTATACAGCCCTTGTCCAGGGATAAGGTTAGGGAAATGGAAACAACCAGTTTTTACAAAGAGCTACAGGGGGCTATTGAGATGTCTCCCTCCCGGACTGCTGCAGGCAGCCTCTTATTTCAGATGGTGGGTCCCGCGGAGAGATGTGTCTCCTGCTTCTCAGGGTTCCAGAAGCCACCCTACTTTACAAGGAGCTGCTGCAGGCTTCTGAGATGTCTCCATCCCAGCCTACTGCTGACAGCCCCTGTCATTGTATGTTGTCCCCAGCATTAGCCAGAGCAATCAGACAACAAGAGGAGGTCAAAGGGATACAGATTGGAAAGGAAGAAGAAAATTATCACTATTGAGAACGATAGGACAGTATAATTGAGACACCCTAAAAGTTACACCAGAGAACTCCTAAGACTTATAAACAACTTTGGCAATGTGGCTGGGTATAAAATTAACTCAAACAAATCAGTAGCCTTCCTCTACACAAAAGATAAAAAAGTTGAGAAAGAAATTAGGGAAATGACACCTTTCATAATAGTCCCAAATAACATAAAAATACCTCAGTGTGACTTTTATCAAACAAGTGAAAGATCTGTGTGAAAAGAACTTCATGTGTATGAAGAAAGAAATTGAAGAAGATCTCAGAAAATGGAAAGATCTCCCATGCTCGTGGGTTGGCAGGATGAAGAGAGTAATAATGGCCATTTTTCCCAAAGTGACCTACAGATTCAATGCAATCCCCATCAAAATTCCAATTCAATTATTTATAGGGTTAGACAGAACAATTTGTAAATTAATTTGGAATAACAAAAAAGCTAAAACTATCCTCAACAATAAAAGGACTTCCCTGGGAATCACCATCCCTGAACTCAAGCAGTTTACAGGGCATTAGTGATAAAAACTGTATGGTGTTGGTACAGAGACAGGAAGATAGACCAGTGGAATAGAACTTCCGACCCAGAAATGAACCAGCACACCTATGGGCACTTGATTTTTGACAAAGGAGACATAACCATCCCGTGAAAAAAGATAGCATTTTCAGCAAATGGTGCTTGTTCAACTGGACGTCAGCATATGGAGGAGTACAAATCATCCCCTTCTTATTGCCCTGGACAAAGCTTAAGTCCAGGTGGATCAAGGACCTCTACATCAAACCAGATACACTCAAACTAATAGAAGCAAAAGTGGGGAAGCATCTTGAACACAAGGACACTGGAAAAAATTTCCTGAACAAAACAGGAATGGCTTATGCTCTACGATCAAGAGTAGACAAATGGGACCTCATAAAGGTACAAATCTACTGTAAGGCAAAGGACACTGTGGTTAGGACGAAACACCAATCAACAGATTGGGAAAAGACCTTTACGAATCCTACAACTGATAGAGGGCTAATATCCAAAATATACAAAGAACTCATGAAGTTGGACTGTAGGGAGACTAATAATCCTATTAAAAATTGAGGTTCAGAGCTGAACAAGAATTCATAGCTGAGGAATAGGGAATGGCTGAGAAGCACCAAAAGAAATGTTCAACATCTTTAGTTATAAGGGAAATGCAAATCAAAACAACCCTGAGATTTCACCTCACACCAGTCTGAATGCCTAAGATCAAACACTCAGTTGACAGAAGATGCTTGTGCAGATGTGAGAAAGAGGAACACTCCTCCATTGTTGGTGAGATTGCAGACTGGTACAACCATTCTGGATATCAGTCTGGAGGTTCTTCAGAAAATTAGACATTGCACTAGCTGAGGACCCAGCTATACCTCTCTTGCACATATACCCAAAAGATGCTCCAACATACAACAAGGCACATGCTCCAGTATGTTCATAGCCGCCTTATTAATAATAGTCATAAAATGAAAAGATCCCAGATGCCCTTCAACAGAGGAATGGATACAGAAAGTGTGGTACATCTACACAATGGAGTACTACAGAGATATCAAAAACAATGACTTCATGAAATTCATAGGCAAACAGAATGAACTAGAAAATATCATCCTGAGTGAGTTAACCCAATGACAAAAACACACACATGGTATGCACTCATTGACAAGTGGATATTAGCCCAAATGCGCAAATTCCCCAAGATTCACAGACCAAATCAAATTCAGGAAGGATGACCAAAGTGTCAATACTTCACTCCTTCCTATAAAGGAAAAGAAGAATCACTATTGAAGGGATAGGGAGGCAAAGTTTACAACAGAGTCTGTAGGAATGGCCATTCAGAGTCTACCCCACATGTGGCCTATACATATACAGCCTTCAAACTAGATAAGGTGGATGAAGCTAAGAAGTGCAGGCTGATAGGAACTGGATATAGATGTCTCCTGAGAGGCACAGCCAGAGCATGTCAAATACAGTGGCGAATGCTAGCAGCAAACCATTGAACTGAGAACTGGACCTCAGTTGGAGGAATTAGAGAAAGATTGAAAGAGCTGAAGGGACTTGCAACCCCATAAGAACAACCATGGCTGCCAAGCAGAGTCCCCAGTGACTAAACCACTACCCAATCACTATACAGGGACTGTGCCATGGCCCCATCTGCATGTGTATCAGAGGATGGTCTTCTTGGGCACAAATGGAATGAGCAGCCCTTGGTCCTGCCTAGGCTGGGACAGTGGATGGATGGTGAAGGGAATACCTTATAGAAGAGGGGGAGGGTGATGGTATTCAGACTTATTTCTGGAAAACAAGGAAGGAATAACATTTGAATTGGAAATGAAAAATATCCAAATAAAATTCAACAACAACAATATGGTGTTTAGAGCTTCAAATAAAAAAAAAAAAACCACAATCAGGAACAGAGAATTGTATGCCTCTGGTTTTCGTCAAATATGCTCAGGGCCCAGATAGGTTCTGGGCCCAGGCTGAACCAAGCAGGTTCCTGCCGCTGACTGCTCCTCTATTCCTGTTTCCAGAGGCAGCATGCAGATTAATATTGGGCCAGAGATGTAGGAAGAGCTGGGTAGAAGTGGCTTTCTGTCCTGTGGTCTCAGGATTATCTGCATTCCTGGGTGTTCAGCAATTTCTGAACTGGGATTTGGGTGCAGGCTTCCTGATTGCTTTAAACTCCCTTATACCATGTTTATATGTCCTGGGAGGTATTACAGAAAAATTAATGTTTGTCCCATTAATTTGTTCAACACTCTCATCCACAGAGTATAATTTAGAGGTAACTATATATTTGACAGCAAGCATACACAGTGGGTAATGTATGCATGATGAAGTTGCAATACACAGAGTTGGAAATACAGTGAACAGTGACTGTATGACTGCCTTTGAATCTCAGTCTGACTGGGAAGTGATTTGATGCCCAGTCCCCATGAGAATGCAGAGATCCATCCCTCCCTGATCCCTGTGGGACTTCAGATGTTGGCACTAGTGATCAATAAAGAAGGTTCTTAAGAGTGAAGTGTTTGAGATTACTCCTTTATTGACCAGAATACATCCAGTTTACTTGATAGTAACCAGATGCAGTTAGTCAATATATACAGTCTATATCCTTATCAAAATAGAAAACAAAATGAACAAAACAACAACAACAGATTAATAACAAATCTTCAAATGAATAGAAGGAAAACCAAAAAACCAAAATAACCAAAACCGAAGCAAACTTTAAATAGAGGAATTGCGCTAAGCATTCTTTTGCTGCTCCTTTTGCAGAATAGACTTACAGCCTGTGGCTTGCCTTGGAGACATAGTAGACAAGCAGTTACTGATGGTAATAATCTTTTCAAGAGGAGTGGAAGTAGGTCTGTTATGTTGGAGTGGGGTATTAAGGAAAAAGCCTACCAATACTGAGTATAAATGATATTACAGACTTTGTTTCATAGTCTTTCCAATGTTGTGAACTGATCTCCATGAAAATCTTCTAGATGACCCATCAGGACAAGTACAAATTTACACGTGCACAGTCTTTCTGGATGACCAGCAGCTCTTGATAATGTGCATCAACACTTCGCTGGGTCCCTCCAAAAGTGCACACTTGTTGGAGAGAGCTGAGGTGAAAGTAAGGCCTATTCAATCCAAAGAAGTTAAACTAAAGGAGGAAAATGCAGTCCACAATTGCTATGGACATTACAGATGAAATGCAATAGTGGTGTATTTGCTGTGCACAATTAGTTCTCCTCCTGTAGCTCTTCTCTCCAAGGGAGATCTTGTCCTGGTCTGTGTCATGTTTGAGTTTCTGCTGGAGAACCTCAGACCTAGCAAAGCAAGGGAATAAAGATTTAGTAAGTGGTTGTCAATTCAGCTCTTCCTCTTACATCAGCTCTATTCAGTTGGACAATCCAGCATGACCTGTCAGCTGAGGTCAGTCCCTACATCCCCAAGTGTCAGAGAGTACCTGGGCTTGGATTTATATCTCACCTTTTGAAACTGCTAGCATTTGAACTGTGGACTATGCACTGTGCTGGAATTTAGAAAAAAATGAGCATATTTTGTCACTGGTCCAGGTTTATTATATTGAATAATAACATTGTAGCTGGGTCTGAATCTGAGTTCAAGAATGGTATGAGCAACCTAGAATACCATGTGGTTTCCATCTGGAGAATATGCTCAGAATTGTGGTGAAAGTTCTGATTATGTTAGCACTGAAGGAACCTGCGTAGGTTCAATTTGTAACCACTGAATCTGCAAATACACAGAGAAGCCATCTCACTTCAAATCTATGCTCACTGCATAGATCCTGTAATCACTGAGAATGTGCTCACAGCATACACAAGGAACATTAAAGTTTATTGTGATGGAGATACATAACAGCACCCCTGTAAGACTATGGTTATTGTAATGCAATTTGTGAGATGAGAGAAGAGAAAATGTCCTCAGATCTTATGAGAGAGTTAACAGGAAGAATGAAGTACAAAATACAAAGAAATCCTGAGGATTATACATATTGTGTCATGGACAAAATTCACATAAACTGTACCAGAACAATACTCTGGGTAGTTCTTTAGGTGACTGATGGTGAAAACCTTGTCAGTGGTCAGTCATCCAAAAAGGATAGTTATATAGGGAAAGGAAATCCAATAGGCTTCTGCCAGTCTGTGTTCCTACCTGATCTCAAAAATATCAGAATGCTTCTACAATGTTCCTCCCAAGCCACTTTCCTGGTTGATCGGTTCTTTCTGTTTCAGAATGTCTTGCATTCTTTCCTCTAATCCTTCCTTATTCTGGTCATCAAATGAGTGTACTGTCAATGGAAGCATGCATGCATGTGTGCACACACAAACACACACACAGACACACAGACACACTAATACTAACTCGCAAACACACAAGCCATTTGTGTTTATAAAATATAAACATAGTACATTGCAGTGTTGACTTTCCCTTTTAATGCTTAATATAATGATTCCCCAGGATACTCTGGAGGCATAAAAACAAATGTTGAGTGGGTTATGAACATAGTGGCCATAGCCTATAGACAGCTGAGTCAGTGATGTACTGTCCTCCCATAAACCGACATAGAATCAGGGTTCCTTCCCTATCACCAATCTGGCTTAGCAGGTTCCCAAGGCTGTGTAGAGAAGTCTTGTTTCCCAGCAAAGGATCATATGTTGGTGGTGGACTAGACTCCTGTTCTTGATCACTGTTTCAGACTTTCCCAATAGAGTGCAGCTTCTTCTAATAGGAGCTCTCTTTACCATACCCTGAGTGACTTCATGCCCAAAGCTATGCCCCCAGAATCATAGGAAATCTCCATAACCAGGATCCCTATGAACAATGTTTCTACCTCTAATGTGATTGTGTCACAGATATTTGGAGTAAATAAATAAATGCTTACATGGATTATCTCACACTGAGTCATAGTCCATTGAAGGGCTCCAACCTCTCCTACAGGTTCCCTCCTTGGACCACTACAACCCAGATGTGCTCTAGTTGCTCTAGTTGGACACCTATTCTTTTCTCTGGGATCACTGGGTCAACTAAAACTTCTGTTCCACTTAAAGAACATGGCTTCTCACAGGCCTTTCTGATGGTCCACTAACAGACCCGTCTGAATTTCATCATTTCTCCTGACTCCATTGAGGCTGAAATTAAGTGAGAGAAAATGATGTTGGTGACAGCACTTGCAGAATGCTACACAGATAACATAGGGGAGTGCTTTAGATTATCTGCGCACCTAAAGGGTCTCCTGCAACTGCCCTGTTCTTGCACCACAGCATAGCTATGGGGCATTTTCTGGATGACGATACAACTCCAAGCAACTCAAATTCTCAATGAATAAAATCCAAGCCAAACTCCCAGGGGAAGCTGTAGTGTGCCAAGGTAGCTGGAAAGAAATGGTAGCAGGCAATGTGGAAAGCAACCTTGGAGAAGACACAGTGAGTGACACAACATTCCAGTGGGCTTTCACCATTCACAAAGAACAGAGAAGGACCATAAATCAATGGATTTTATAAAGCAGCCCCCCCTTACCTCCATGTACTCCATTCCTTTGATGTGCTCCAAAGGATTTCCATGCAGACCAGTCATTTTTCCCTAATCACTTGAAAATCTAACTTTACAAGTGTGTTGGGTTCTTTTGCTGTACAGAGCTAGGTGGAGATTCCAAGTGATTGTGGTGCTATATTTGATATTCATGGAGGCAAAGTGAACTCTTAGATTCTTTTTCTCATGGAACATGGCAATAGAGACTCACCTGTGCAATTATGCACAGGGAAACACACACGCACACACACATACAAACACACACACACACACACACACACACACACACACACACACACACACACACAAAAGAACCCATACTAGAAACACTTGAAGAATCATCCAGAATTAAACCCACAACATGAGAATAAAAATGCTGAGCCACAGCTGGTACACACACACAGGCACACACACACACACAGTCACATATACACACACTCACTAACACACACTCACGCACACAAACACACACATACTCTATCACACACACATACAGACACACACACAAACAAGCACAAACAGACACACACACACAAACAAGCACAGACACACACACACACACACACACACACACACACACACACACCCCAAAAATCGCAAGTCGACAGAAAACAATGAAGATCCGATCATACTGGAGGAACAACATAATATAGACTATTCAAAGCAAGTATTTTAAGAGAGAATCACTACTCAGCCATTTTTCCCAAGAGGAACAAAAAGGCCTAGATAGCACTCTTCTTGATGAGAATGGGGGTAGATAACTCTGTTCTTGAAGTCTCAAATCTCTCATGCCAATTGTCAGGTTTTGAGAACACCTTTCCACATCCCTGCTTTTCCAAGCATCTACCGAGTATGAGGTGAAGATATGAACTCTCCAGGAACACTCGAACAAAACAGGCTGATATGCTGCTACTCATTCTCTGTCAGGTACCCATGATTTAGGAAGCATGAAGAGATGGTCTTGATATACAGGGAAAATGGTGGAGAAAGAACAAATCCACCAAAAGATGACAATGACAACCATTTCTTTGGCATTTCCACCAGGCTCTCCTCCTTCTAAACTATTTAGTTCCTGGAATCTCACAGGACCCCTGCAAAGAAAGTGGGCTCTGGGCTTTTGCTTCATCCCTCAAAGCCCTGCTCTAGTCTAAAGAGGGGCTCCCACATAGCACCCTCCACACACATGGCATGTAGTGCTGTGATATGTGATCAACCCATGTCCCTTAATAAACTGCAGATTCTCGAAGAGCAGGAGCATTTGCTTTCCAAACATGCAGTTCCTTGAAGAGGGGCTATCTCCACAGAAAGCCTTGTAAACCATCACATAAATGAACACTTGGATGAGACCTAGGTCAGGACATAGATCCGTCAATAGACAGTTACATTGGTTGTCTAGGTTTATGGTAAGACATGAGGACAGCCTGACCCTGAGTCCTAACCCTACCTGCTGTTGCTTGGCACTGGGGTCACAGATGTTCATTCCGGCCTCTTCACAGAGCCTCTTTGCCTCCACAGAGGATGCTGGCAGTTCAGTCTGCTCCACCAGCAGTTTTCTCTTCTCATTCAGCAAAATCTGTATATTGTTCTTCAATTGAGCTTGTTCACGCAGGAGCTGGGAGTGCCTCACGCTGAACCACAAACAAAAAATGGTAAATCCCAGCCAGCTTCTATTTGCCTGTCACTCTTGCAAGTACAATCATCCCTTCAAGGGTCCTCATCCCCAGAAATCCCCAGACTAGAGCCACACTATACAAGTTAGCACCAATTAGAGGAGGTCAAATCCAGAGGACACATTCCCTGTGAATGAAAGTACTTCTGAAAATCCTGACACTAAGACGGTTTATATAAATCAAGGTAGAATAAATGGTCCATAAGGGAGCTCATATGTCCATAGTATGCTGAAATCATCTGCAAGTAGAGGTCAAAGCCCCTCTGAGGGAGGATAGAAGACCCAATAGCTATACAGTCTTTCCATGTGTTTCTCATGGATCACAGATCTTTAAATCTCCTGTCAGAGTCCTAGAGATTCAGAGTTGATTGATATTCCCATCATGGTGCAAAGGATCCTTAATGGGGAAAATAACAATTGGAGGGTCTTCTACACCCTTCACATGTAGGACAACTGAGTCCAAGAGCTACAAATCTAAGACCCTTGCCAGGAGGCAGGCTTCTTGTTAAGAGTCAGACACCATGGAACCAGAGCCCTGACTTTGGTTCAAAGTCATACAGGACAGAAGCACTCCCAGCCTAGTGCTGGGTTCTCATCTCTGTCAGCGACTCACCGGTAGGAACTGTTCACTTGTATGAGCTCCTTGTACCTCTCCATGGCATCACTTATTGAGTTGGTCATCATTTGCATAGCCATCATTCTCATCTCATGTTCAGATTGAAGGACTGGCAATTCGACCTCCAGCCTGGGTTAGGTCATGGCCAAAGGAACAAATAATGTTTTGAACTCACGATTTCAGAATTAGGAGAAATGTAAATAAAAAATATATAATAAAAAAGTTCAAATTCAAGGAATGGTGGAAGGGAAGAAAGTGGCAAAGTCAAAAACCAGACCAAAACCCAACAGTGAGACTCAATCCACAGAAAATATTTCCTTGTAAATAAGCAAATTTTGTTTTGAAATAAGGACTCCTTAAAAGCCTGGGGAGATATGGTTCTGCAAAGACTCACTATATAGGAGGGGGCAGAGCCTGAGACCTGCCTGTTTGGAATAACAACTGTCAAGAATTTATTCCCACAGTGACCATTTCTAGGTCACAATAAACCATCACTGGAGAGTTAAAAAAATAAAACACTAAAGATCAAAGCAGGTAAAAAAAATTAGGTGAAATCAGACGGTTCTCTTAATTACTTAAACCCAGTATATAGCACATATTGCTCCTTTGAAGTAGTTGTACTGGTTAAGTTTATTATCCTGGGCACAGGGCAACAGAGTCACGGTACCAACTGGAGGGACCTGACCTTCAAGAGCTGGCCAGGTGAGCATGATGGAATTGACTAGTTCAGGAAGAAGATTCCTCCAGTCTGTGCCACAGCTTTGGGCCGAAGAGAAAGCTGTGATGACATTTCTCTTGTTTTGAAAGCAGGTATACTCAATCCTTGGTTTCTATCGTTACATGAATTCTCAGAGGGCATAACTAAGTTTGACAGGGAAGAGGATTTATAGCACCTCCTCCCCTCGGGAGAGTCCTGGGTGCCACCAAGGTATACAGAAGGAGCAAAGTGCTCTTTTGATCAGTGTGGGCCTCCACATACTCATCACTATCATGACCTGCAAGCTGTTGGTCAAACAAATCCTCAGACCCCATCAAAGGTCCCAGACGTCCTGATCCTGAGTAAAACACCACATATACTTCCACATACATACATACCAACCCATATCCAAACACACTTAGAATGCCAACTACATCCATGGAGGTGCCATAGAATCAGTGTATAATGAACAAATCCAGAGGAAAGAGTGATGACGTGCAGGCATTTCATTCACTCCCACAGTTGCAGCAAGTGTGACAAGGTCCTTCTAGCTGCTGACAGAACCAATGCCTCTCCAACCACCTCAGGCTAAACTACAAAAAAGGTTAACCCTAAACACACACAGCACCTAGCTTATCTCACAAGCAAATGCCTGCCAAATCTCCTTAAATTCCAGGATGAGAGGTGAAACTCTCACATGCTACGAGGAAATCTCGGGTTAGCAGAGAGAGAGCACAAGAATGTGAACAGGTTACTGGGCATAATGACTACCTGTGGTCCCAATCATCATAGATATAAAGGTCCAGGATTTGATAAAGTTCATCCCTCTCGAATTGACACTTCTGGATTTCAAATTTGAGTTCCTCCAGTTCCTCTAGAAGCTCCTCTTGCTTACTGATGACATTTTGGGATGATGCCTTCCTACCAAAATCTGTAGAATTCAACCCAAGTGAATTTGCATATTTGATGGCCCACGGGCAGAAAAGATCATTCTGAATCCCAAAAGGAGGTTGAGGAAGGGGAAATAGTAGATACTGGGAGAATCCCTGAAAGAGCAGAAAAGCTTTCTTAAAGGTGGATTTTTAAGCTATGTCCCTCTTCCCAACCTCTAATGCCATACACGTGCCACACTCACTATTACAGGACCCCTCACCCTGAACAGTATAACCTGACTGATACATGAACATCTGGGACGTTGTTATCTCATATCAGATGTGGTGCAGTTAATCCTGGAGTTCATAATGACTTCATAATGCTTAGCACCATCAAGCTCTAATCATCTGTGTTGCAGCCCAAAGTGTCTGAGCACTCAATTCATGACTAGGGGTGCGTCCTTCCTTGTTCTCGCCATCAGAGACTTATGTAACCTACAGTAATCTAGAGGATGAAGTGCTTCAACTCCCAACCATGGATCGTCACATTGTTAATCTCACAGTGCCTCCTCCTGCCATTCATTGACACTCACATTTAAAAAGCTTCAAGAAAAGACACTGAAGGCTTACCACTTTCTGGCTTTCTCTCAAATTAAAGATTAGAAACTCCTGAGTCTTGGTTTGCCTTAGAGAAATCCCAAGGCTCCTGCTTGTAAGGCCTAGTCTTAGAAGGCACATCTCAAACCTACCTCCTTGAGGATGTTCCCCAACTCTGCCCTGGACTCACCAAGCCTTCCCCAGAATGATTTCCTCCTTCCTGTTTCACTAGAGAGGGGGTCAGCTTCCCTCTGACCTAGTGTGGTCTCTCCTTGATCTCCCCTTTCCTTCTGAAATAGCCTGAGCAGCTGGCGAAACATGCCTGTTTGTGAACCCAAAGGGAACTGAAGAAATATCCCAAAGGCAGTTGGTGTCACCACAACACTGGTGACATCACAGAAGATTCTAGGGATCTCTTAGATACAAAAGATTGTCCAGTGAAGGGCTTACTGATGATGTCACTGGAAACTTCTATGGCCTACCTACTAACCAACTCTCTCCAAAGTGATGAATTTCTGTGGAGACCCTTTCCTCCAGTCTCTCATGTGTCACTGGGAATACCATTTGGCAACCTCTGTTTCAAAGCTAGATGTTTCTCTCTGCTTCATTAGAAGTCAACAATGCTTTTGCTGGGTAGAGTTGCTTACAACCCTGAATTGGAGAACAGATTTTTCTTAGCACCCAAATCTCTAGGGGCCAAGGAGGGGGCAGTTTTTTCTTAAAAGTAAATCTACTACCCGAGACAATGCATCTGACATACATTTCAATTCCTAAGCTTTTCCCTTTTTGTGGAGGCCAATATGTTTCTTCAATACCTCTGAATATATAAAACCGAGAAATAGTTGATTAGTGTGCAGTCCTTGACAGCTGACATTATTTCCAATTACATATCCATGTATTTCACAAAATCAATGGTCTATAATCCTAATTTTTTTTGCAATAAAAACTCCTTTTTCTTGGGAACATAGGGACCAACTACAGGGCATATATAAAATAATAAATTTCTTTCCCTTTTATATATTAAGTAGGGCATCCTCCCTTTCTCAAACATAACAAGACAATTAAAGTGGACGTCAGTGAGCAAATGTCAACTTGGAGCTTGTGTTACTATATTGTAACCACATAGCCATCACTTCTCCAATATCATTCCTCCTGAATAGGCAAGTCTAGGCATGAGAATATTGGGGGCTGCACCATGATCCTTTACTGCTACCAAACATAAGAGTCAGGAGGATGGGAAGGGAGTGGAATGGCCTGAGTTCAGGTTGAAGCTCAATTTTAATGGGTCCATAAGTTCAGGAGGGAGTCCATTTGGCATTGTGATAATATAGATTCTGTCTTCTTATCCTTGGTGTTATAATTCCACCTGAATGTGTGCTATAATGCCACCCCACCTCACAGATGTAAGAGTGAAAATCATGTCTGACCTTTCTGGGAAGAACTCTGCCTTTTACTACCATCTAGAGTTATACAACATCACTTTACAAAGCTCAGAAAAGAGGGGTGCAGATGTGCATCCCTTAGAAGTTGAGGATCTTTACTTCTAATTAAGGCACATGTTTTTCCTATGTAATTTTTCCCTTGCTCTTTTACTAATGGTGGCTGACTTCTTTCCTGGCCTGAGGTAAACTGGAGTCCAATCTTTTGGATTACCGAACCTTCTATTTTTGAGATGACAGGCCCACCAAGGGTCCTACTGCAGACAGAAGGTATGAATAAGTCTCATGGGCTGGAGTAAGTTAAAAACGTCTGTGACAACAAAGAACTGATTAAGAAAACAAGAGCCCAGCTGCTCATCAAGATCACAGTTGTATGATACTAAGAAAAGGTGAATAGGGCATCAGGTGAAAAGATAAATTAATTAGGAGGTCATAGGCCTAGAAGGGTTATCCTTTGCTCTCAGTGGAGCTGCCCTTCTTTCTGCCATTCCTAGCCCTCTGCCACAGGACCAGAGACTTACCCAAACAATTGGCTGGCCTTGCTCAAACACCTGGCAGGGCTTCTCCCTGTAGAATAGGAAATGCAGAGTCCATGAGGATTCACCAAGAGGTCTCCTCCACACAGGTTCCTTGTTGTCAAAGGGAAATGTTCCTGCAGAATCCTGCCATGGCAGCAGGAATTTCAACCTGGCTGCTCTTGGTTCAGCTCACTGGGTGCAGGCCTGAGGCCCAGGGGTATCTGGGGAAAGAAGTAGCAGGCACTACCTCACAGCTCTCTCTTTGTTGGATGCAACTGCTAGGACTGTGATAGGACTTTTGTTTCTTTGTGTGTTTATTATAAATACCTACAAAGCTGATTAAAGTTGTAACATGCCTTCATACCCAGAGTGCAGAATGTTTTTAAATCGTTGTTGTTCCTGTTTTAGGTTTGGATTTTGTTTTTTCATCCCCTCAGGAAATTTCCCTGTACTTAGAATGTTAAGCACAGGCTTGGGAGGCATCAATTATTCAAGTTAGCCAAAGCTTTTGTTCTCACCATCACTCCACAGATGATGCCATTAAGTACTTTGAAATAAGAAAACAGTTATAGAGAAGTAAATTAACCTGTAAGCTATCACAGAAGAAACACATCATGATTGTGGAATGGCACCCCAGTATTTTGTATTTCCTAAGTTATTTTTATTTTAAACTTTTTTTCTATTTCTTTTTTTTTCTTTGTTTTTTTCCTTTTTTTTCCGGAGCTGGGGACCGAACCAAGGGACTTGTGCTCGCTAGGCAATCGCACTACCGCTGAGCTAAATCCCCAACCCCTATTTTAAACTTTTTTATTGGATTTTTTGGGTACATTTCATTTTTTTTAAATCCTTAAAGGTATCTTTTATTCCTCTCCTCCCATTTACACGGTGGAATTTCACCTGTGATTGTTAGTCCAGATAGTTAGGTCAATGGCTTAGATATCACCTTGGCCTAGTTTCCTTGGCATAAGCTGAGTTAGAAGCAGACTCAAAGATTCAGGACTCAACAAATAATGAATTCCACTACATCTGGATCCCTAGACTCACAGCCAGGAAGGGACTGTATTTCCATTCACTATTAAAAAAAAAGATGCAGTTCATTAACATGTAAAAAATTTCTCACGTATATTAAAGTGTTTACCATGATCATACAGTTTTTCAAATACCTGGCATTCATCTTTTTCCAAGTCCTAAAATTTCTTTTTTATTCACATTTTCTTTTTTTGATTATCTATGTATTATTATCATTTTTTAAAATTTTAGTTTTTTTAATAGATATATATTTTTTATTCATACGTTATTCCCTTTCCCAGCTTTTGGTCCATAAGCTGCCCTGCCGTGCCCTCTCCCATATCTATGGTCCCCCAATCCACGCCACTTAGAAACACCTTCCTGGACATTCCCCTGCACTGAGGGTCCCACCTTGTTAAGAACAAGGTCTTCCCTTCCACAGGTGCCCCAACAAGCCTATTCTCTCCTACATATGCAGTTGGACCCCTGGGTCAGTCCATGTATAGTCTTTTGCTAGTGGTTTATTTGGTTGGCATTGCTGTTCTTATGGGGTTGCAAGTCCTTCAGCTCTTTGAATCCTTCTTTTAATTCCCATAAAGGGCGTCGTGTTCTCAGTTCAGTAGTTTACTGCCAGCACTGACC
Source organism: Rattus norvegicus (assembly GCF_021556685.1). NCBI lineage: Eukaryota > Metazoa > Chordata > Mammalia > Rodentia > Muridae > Rattus > Rattus norvegicus. Next base: position 22,064,608 of record NC_141542.1, read on the forward strand.
TCTTTATTTGACATGCTCTGGATGTGTCTCTCAGGGGAGATGTATATCAGGTCCCTTTCAGTAAGCACTTTTTAGCTTCATCAATCTTACCTAGTTTTGGTGGTTGTATATATATGGGCCACTTGTGGGGCAGGCTCTCAATGACTGTTCCTTCAGTCTCTGCTTTAGATTTGGCCTCCATATCCCCTCCTATGGATATTTTTGTTCCCCATTTTAAGAACGAGTGGGAGCATCTGCACTTTGGTCATCCTTCTTCTTGAGCTTCCTGAGATCTGTAGATTGCATCTTGGGTAATTCGAGGTTTTGGTCAATATCTACTTATCAATGAGTGCATATTGTCAATGAGGGGTGCTGAGAATCTGGAAGAGAATGGGGGACAATGACGTGACAAAGGACTCCAAGACAAGAGTCTGATCAAGGCGACAATTTTATTTTTCCCAAGGCTGAATTTGTACCATAAAATGGGTAACAGAGAGGGGGGGAATTAAGAAACATTTACGCAAGCCAAGGACACAATATTCATGTGGTCAGAGAATCGGCTGATGTTGACAGGTTGTCAGAAAGGTCACAGGTTTGTAATATCTATTAGACAGCAGGATGTTGTTTTTCAGAAAGGTTACAGGTCATGACATTGGGTATCTTAACGTCACACGTTATCATATGATTATTCATCTTGACCACCACATTTGTATTAGTCTTCTGCAGCTGGCTGGGGATTTTCCATCAACCCCGTCATACTTAATGCTAACCATAATAATAACATCAATAATGGAGGGCTTCAAGGCCATTGCTCCCAACAGCATACCAAGTGTGTTTTTCTGTGATTGGATTACCTCACTGTGTATGATATTTTCTAGTTCTTTCCATTTGCCTATGAATTGAACGTAGTCATTATTTTTGATAGCTGAGTGGTGCTCCATTGTGTAGATGTACCACATTTTTCGAATCCATTCCTCTGTTGAAGGGCATCTGGGTTCATTCCAGCTTCTGGCTATTATGAATAAGGCTGCTATGAACTTAGTGGAGCATGTACGTTGTTGTATGTTCGAGCATCTTTTGGGTACATGCCCAGGACAGGTATAGCTGTGTGCTCAGGTAGTGCAATGTCCAATTTTCTGAGGAACCTTCAGACTGATTTCCAGAGTGCTTGTACCAGTTTGCAATCCCAGCAACAATGGACGAGTGTTCCTCTTTCTCCACGTCCTCCCCAGCCTCTGTTGTCACCTGAGTTTTTGATCTTAGCCATCCTGACTGGTGTGAGGTGGATTCTTAGGGTTGTTTTGATTTGCATTTCCGTGATGACTAAGGATGTTGAGCATTTCTTTAGGTGCTTTTCAGCTATTTGATATTCCTCAGCTGAGAATGTTTTCTTTAGCTCCGTACCCCATTTATTAACAGGGTTGTTTGGCTCTCTGTAATCTAACTTCTTATGTTTTGTGTATACTTTGGATATTAGCCCTCCTTCAGATGCAGGATTGGTAAAGATTCTTTCCCAATCTGTTGGTTGCCTTTTTGTCTGAATGACACTGTCCTTTGCCTTACACAAGCTTTTCAGTTTTATGAGGTTCCCCCATTTGTCGATTCTTGATCTTAAAGCATAAGCCATTGGTATTTTGTTTAGGAAATTTTCCTTAGTGCTCATGTCTTCGAGACTCTTCCCTACTTTTTTTCTATTAATTTTAGTGTATCTGGTTTGATGTGGAGGCCCTTGATCCACTTGGACTTAGGCTTTGTACAGGGTAATAAGAATGGGTCAACTTGCATGCTTCTCTACCTGTTGACCTCCAGTTGAACTATTTGTTAAAACTGCTATCTTTCTTCCATTGGATGCTTTAACTCCTTTGTCAAAGATCAAATGACCATAGGGGTGTGTGTTCATTTCTGTGTCAATTAGGTTCCACTGATCTGCCTGTCTGCATGCCAATACCATACAAACTATTGCTTTGTAATACTGCTTGAGATCAGAGATGGTGATTCCCCCAGAAGTTCTTTTATTGCTGAGTATAGTTTTTGCTATCCTGGGTTTCATGTTATACCAAATGACGGCAAATTGCACTTTATAAAGAATTGAGTAGGAATACTGATGGTGATGGCATTGAATCTGTAGATTGCTTTTTGCAAAATGGCCATTTTTTACCATATTCATCCTGCCAATCTATGAGCATGGGAGATCTTTCAATCTTCTGAGATCTTCTTCAATTTCTTCAGAGATTTGAAGTTCTTGGCATACAGATTTTTTACTTGCTTGGTTCAAGTAACAGCAAGTTATTTTATATTATTTGGGACTGTTGTGAAGGGTGTCATTTCCTTAATTTCTTTCTCAGCCTGTTTACCCTTTGAGTAGAGGAAGGCTACTGAATTGTTTGAGTTAATTTTATACTCGGCCAGTTTGCTGAAGTTGTTGATCAGGTTAAGTAGTTCTCTGGTGGAATTTTGGTGTTGCTTAAGTAGACTATCATATCATCTTCAAATATTACTATTTTGACTTCATCCCTTCTAATTTTTATCCCTTTGACCTACTTTCATTGTTTGATTGCTATGGCTAGGACCTTAAGTACCATATTGAAAATGTAGGGAAAGGGTGGGCAGCCTTGTTTAGTCCCTGATTTTAGTGGGATTCCTTCAATTTTCTCAGTTTAGTTTGATGTTAGCTACTGGTTTGATGTATTTTGCATTTTCCTATATTTAGATATGGGCCTTGAATTCCTGATATTTCCAGGACTTTATTAATGAAAGGGTATTGAATTTTGTTAAATGATTTCTCAGCATGTAATGAAGTGATCATGTGTTTTTTTTTCCTTTGAGTTTGTTTATATGGTGAATTTCGTTGACGGATTTCTGTATATTAAACCATCCCTGCATCCTTGCCATGAATCCTACTTGATCATGATGGATGATTGTTTGGATGTGTTCTTGGATTCAGTTTGCAAGAATTTTATTGAGCATTTTTGCATCAATATTCATAAATCAAATAGGTCTGAATTACTCTATCTTTGTGTGGTTTAGGTATAAGAGTAATTGTGCCTTCAGAGAAGGAATTTGGTAGTGCTCTCTCTGTTTCTATAACTGGTAAGCCTAAAACCCCCTGTTCCTGAAACTAACAGAACTTACAGAAAATACATACTTTCTTATCATTCCTCCTCCCCGATGGCCAGTGATTTATTGAGCACCTACTACGATCCTAGCACTGTGCATCTAAGGGTGTAATGGTGAATAAAAAACTTTAAGAAAAAGCTTCATTAAGGAATAAAGAAAAATGAAACATAATTTTGAAACTCAGAGTTAAATATAAGCAATACCACCATTTCTTTAACTGGTGATTTCTGAAAAACTCATCATTTTTTCCATGGGCTCCTACAGTAATGACACTAAGCCTTGATTTTGTAAGACACAAATAGGCAACTCACACTTCATTCTTGGCTCTCAAAACTGTCAAAGGGAACAACACTGTTGCTGTCCATTGTGCTTCCCTATCAATCCTGCTATGGATGGTAATACATTCCAGTCTTTTTAATGTGTAAACAGGCCACCACTTGAGGGGAAAGGTTATTACAATTACCCAAACCGGTATATTCTCTAAAATTTTCACATAGCATTTTACTGATATCACAATGCAAATTCACCACAGATATTTAACCAATGAAAACAGAAATATTGAATAGCTCTGCAAATAGGATCAATGATTATATACACTTGAAAAGAACTATCATGGAAACAAATGATGTTATAGGAGAAAAGATACATCATTAAAAGGTACAGAAGCAGCAAAAAAACACTACATTTCTTGGTTTAAAAGTTAGGTGATACACTTGATCTTTAAAGACAGGCAATGTATTTGATCTTAAAGCCCTTAAACTGTGCCCTGTCCACATAGAAACTGCAGTAGATGGCAATATTTTGTAAGATTTATTTATTTATATGTGAGACAATGCATCTTTCTTCAGACACACCAGAAGAGGGCATCGGTACTCCTTACAGATGGTTGTGAGCCAACATGTGGTTGCTGGCATTTGAACTCAGGAACTCTGGAAGAACACTTGGTGCTCTTACCCACTGAACCATCTCTCTAGCCCTCACAATGGCCTCTTACACAGCATCACTTGGTCTATTTCACTAGATGGCTCCAGGGTGATAACAGAGAAACTTTCACAGTTCCTGAGCACTTCTGAGTTCAAACACCACCAGTGCCCACTCTGTGCTGTTGGCACATTCTGACCTTCTGCTAAGGGTTGTCAGCCACAAAAGGGACGGGTTAGCCCCAGACAGCATTCACTGCCCAATCCTAAAAACCCCCTCGATTCTGAAAAAGCCACATTCCATGCTGGCTCCGTATTTGAGGAAGCCAAATGGTTGATCTGGCTCAAGGCTCTACTTTTCTTAGCTCATCAACTTTCTTTTTCCTGTTCTTGTCACAAATATTTTTTTATGCTGCAACTACACTGCAATGTGTGAAGGAAACCACCATAAACTCTGGGTGTCACCTCTTGAAATTTAAAATTCACAAAACAATTCATGGCTTTCTAATCAGCACCATGGAAAATAAACAAAAACAAGCAAAACCATTCCAAAGGAACTTGCTGATCTGGAGGTCTGCTCATAGCAGGCAGGAAAGAATTAAATCATGGAGAACTGTAATCTCTCAGAGCTTTGGAGGCTAAAAAAGAGGAAATCTCTGTTTATGTTCCCTTTCTCCGAGTAATTGAAGGAGGGTATTTTACATCCTCAAAATACAATCTCTTGCAAGGGGCAACCAATTACAAAGTAGATCAGAAGAAATCTATTAAATAATACATTCATTGCCTGAGGTTTTTAGAAAATATTTTCCCACGATCCCCATCCTTTAACATACAATTGAAACTGAAAGAGCGTACCCCTAAACGGGGAGCAGCCTCTCTCGCTCCAATCGCGGGGTGGGGTGCCCCCAGAAATCACGAGTAGCCATTCTTGATGTAACAGCAAGAGGTAGCTTTTGTTAACGAGATCTCGGTTCTTAGCGGGATCCTGGGTCGACACGTATCTCACACAGGAGACAGAGGAATCGACCCCGAGCTTCCAAACTCGGGGGTTTATATAGGGGCATTCGCGCGGTTACACATGATTGGTCAATTCAAAAGGTGCACGGTTACTTTCGGCTCGAAATGACATCAGCAAGGAGTATGTGTTATCTAGCAGCTCGGCAGGCAGGTAGGGTGGCTCATCTCACTCAGGGGGGTGAAGGAAGGGGAGGGGGTGGCTACGGATGGTCAATGTCCTTGGGGCTGATAGCTGGTTTGGCAAGTCCTGTCTCTGGCTCTCCCTCAGGCACGTCCGACCCTGCACATCCGGACTCTGACAATGAGCAACCTTTATGAAACTCTAGTTCTGCACATTCGGGCTCTGACAATGAGTAACCTTTATGAAACTCTAGTTCTACAAAACATTACAGGGAGTGTGCCACCAGGATAAGCTGCCTCTGAAAAGCCTGTCCTGCCCTGGCAGGTACAGGTCATTTAATTCTAAGTCAATCTGGAGAGAGGTGACAGCCCCAAAATGCTCTGGGGATGTCAGAGCACAGCTCTCATGCACACTCCAGATGACCTCTCCATTCTTTCCCAATGCCATGGGCTTTCCAATTCCTGCTTCAGCTCTCCATACATCCCTGAACCCTCCCTTCCCCTACCCAATGGGCTCACTTTGCATTGCCTCCTTCTGCCACTGCTTTTCCAGGACAGGGGGATGGGGGGGGGACGGGGGGGGCAGAACGAGCCTAAGGAGGGAAGCGGGTCTCCTACCTACCTTGTGTCTGCTGCTCTGGTGGTGCAGCCGGCCCTGCTTGCTGCTTGCTGTCCCTGGGGACCAGACCGGAGGTCGGGCTAGGGGTCCGCACGAGCACCACGCCTCGAGGTCCCCCGGCAGGGCTTGCCTGGGCTTCGTTCCTGGACACTGCAAGGCTTCAGTCTCCGTTGGAAACCCCGCCGCTGTCATAGCCCGCCCTCCCGTGGCCGAGGTGACCCCCAACGCCTTTACCGCCCCCTTCCCTGGCCGCTTCTTCTGCTTTTTCTTTTCTTTTTTTCTTTTCTCTTTTTGTTCGCGTTGTGGCGCCTGCGAAGAGCTCGCCTCCAGCAAGGAGGACATCGTGCAGGCAGAATCACCTCTGGGCCCTGCCGGGGTCGGAGAGGGAGAGAGAGGAGTCAGCTTGGGCGGCGGCGCCCCGGCTGCCGGCACCTGCGGAAGGAAAACTCGCCCAGGCACACGCGCTGCTGCCGGCGCCAAATATAACGCGCCCGCCCCGCCCCCTCAGGCCTCGCGCTCACCCACGAGCTCCGCGTGCCCTGAGGCCGGGCTCGGGCGCGGTCGAGCGGCGGGGTGGGAAGGACACGTGTGCCCACTCCGCGGTGCAGGCAACACCGGGAGGCAGGACACCGGGAGGCGTGTGGTGTGGGGCTCCGGGCTCCGCCCAGGCCCGTCAGTCCCCCCTCAGGGCTCTGCGGTGGCCCAGGGCGGCTTCTGCGGGCCCTGGGACCACCGTGACCTACCCGAGGCCATTGCCTCCGGAGCTTCTCGCTGCCCCAGGCTCCTGGCTTGGACATTGTGATTGTGGTTGCCACTCTCCTAGGCTGGCTCAGCAGGGCGCAAGCCACCACCACCTTTCCTCACCTGAAGGCATCCTGATGGGGCTTCAGAGCCCAGGTCCAGCAGGCGAGCCTCAGGGCACGGGGCCATGGTCTTGGCTCTGCACCTTGTTGCCAGCCCCTCACACATATGGCAGCATCACACATATGGCTCCTTCTACCAACCGCCACTAATTACCATTTGGACATTCCATCACAGTGTTCTCAAGAAGAAAGATGCAAACAAACACGAAAAGAATGAAATTTAAAATCTTTTTTATCAGGCTGGAGAGATGGCTTGGTGGTTAAGAGCGCTGCTTCTCCATTGCTCCCAAGTACAATTCCCAGCAACCACATGGTGACCTACAACTATCTGTAGTGGGATCCAATGCCCTCTTCTGTCTGAAGCTCTCTTCAGACATGCAGGCACACTGGCAAACAGAGTGCTCATGTACATAAATAAATAAATCTTTAAAAATAAAGCCTTCTAATCAGTTAATGTATCTACATCTAGAAGCTAGAAAAGGGTCACAGCAATATTAAAAATAATTCAGAAATGGTAAAGGGATGTACGAGAGTCACAAAATTCACTGGGCAAGATGGTGTATGCCTGGAATCCCAACACTCACATGGCTGAGGTAGGTGGATTGCCTTGAGTTCAAGGCTAGACTAAAGTGTGAGACCTTGTATTAGAAAACAGAACAATTTGGGAGGGGATGGAGAGAGAGACAGAGAGACAGAGAGACAGAGAGAGACAGAGAGGAAGAAAGAGACAGAGAGCCAGAGGCAGAGAGAGACGGAGACAGAAAGAGAGAGAGAGAGAGAGAGAGAGAGAGAGAGAGAGAGAGAGAGAGAGAGCTAGCTCGAGGTCCTTTCTTGCACTGATGACAAGCTACTGAAGAATGTGAATGTCTCCTACCAAACACTGAGATAATGCGAATGACAGAATGGGTTTCTTATTAAGATATAATAAAATGTAGATGGAAAAGTAAAGGAATATACATTTATAGTAAATAAAAGAGAAATCCTTAATTTGGAAAGCCTAAATTAAGAAGACTGTATAAGTTTAAGTCATAGGGGAAGGGATGAGACGATGTGGGGGAGAGAATAATCAGAATAAATTATATATGTGTATGAAAATGTTAACTAACAGCAACCAATGAAAAGAGAAAAGCAGGTTTATTTTATGATGAAATTGAGTTCCCATATGACACTATATAACATTTTGTAAATGGATTATATGAATTATCTGCAATAAAAAATCAATTGTTATTAAAGATGTGATTATGTTCATATTAATTTCAAGTGTTTTAAATTCTTTTTATTTATTTGCTTATTTATTTATTGATTTTTTTTTTTGGTTCTTTTTTTCAGAGCTGGGGACTGAACCCAGGGCTTTGCGCTTCCTAGGCAAGCGCTCTACCACTGAGCTAAATCCCCAACCCCCTATTGATTGATTTTTTAAGATACGGTTTTCCTATGTAGACCAAGTTGACCTCAAAAAGAGATCCACCTGCCTATGCCTCCAGAGAGTTAGGATCAAAAGTGTATATACACACACGTGAAATTTACATTCTTAAAATGATAAAAAATTACAGCTATCAACTTGGTACAATTATTGAACAGTGATCAAGTGAATAGAAATATCAGAAACACATTTAAGGCATTAGGTTACTGTTCTTAAAAGGAGCTTTAGCAGCATATATAATTATAATTCAAATCATCCAGGAGACACATTGTGAAAAAAAAACATGAAATTGGGTAAAGATGATTTAAATTTTTTAATCTATTAAAATTTTAAAGTGCATTCGATATGAAAACTGTAAGTGATACTTCACATTTTTGCTTATATACCATCTTCACTTTTATGTGCATTCTGCAAATATTGTCCATGTTTATTCAGGCTCTTAATATTTCCCCATGACTGATAACATTCACAGAAATCATATTGAGTAAACTGTATATGTTGACGTATAATAGAATTGTATTCTAAACAGTATAGCATAGAAATATGTATACATAACTTCCCATATGTGTGTATATACATATGTAAATGGCTCAAGAAAATGAATATCACTTTATCATTGTGGTATTATTTTCCTCAAAATCCTGAGAACATTGAAATGGCATCAAATACTGACCAGATTGGCAAAAAAAAAAAAAACAAAACAAAAAAAAAAAAAAACAAACAAAAAAAAAACCAAAAAACTCCACAAAGTAAAAATCTTATAAAGAATCTAACGATACTAGCAAAAGAGGCAAAAATATTAAAGACTCAATGAAATATAAAGCCCAGATGAAATACTGTGTAATATTTTCTCAACTCTAGGATAATGTATTTTTTTACAACTATCAATAAAAGGCCTGAATTTTGAAGAATTAAAAAGTAATGCAGTATAATTATGCAGTGGTCAATACTATTGCATAACATTTTACTAGCGACGAACTCAGGTAGATTTATGGGGAACCATTACATTGTAGACTTAAACTGGATAATTTGGGGGTGAGTAAGTCATATTTTGGTAAAGTTGCTTTAAAAATAAACCGTTGGATATTAGTATGGCAAGTAATTCTCCCTGAAGGAAAAACCAGACACCAAGAACCTAGACCACTGCTGTCCAGGAGAAATTTCTAGATGATAGAAATATTCTATATCTGCTGTGTTTCTGGCTATGGATTCTGGCTGGCTGTTTGCCTCCTGGTTTGCCTGCTGTGACTAAAGAGGCAGATTTTAGTTCTAAGTTTTGTTCATCTCAAATAGCCATGTGAGACCAGTGGGTGCCATTTGGACAGTGTAGCCACAGAAAACTGAAGCAGTGTAACCAAAGACTCACCTAGGAGTCAGTTGACCTCCTAGAAGGTGACTTGGGAAAACGTTGGCAATGATAGCCTCTGGGGGAGCTCACCTTCACCAAAAGCAAACTGTGAATCCTTTACTCTTCTGCAATAGTCCTAATGCAACTGGTCTCACACCCACCCCAACCCTCACCAAAGACACTTGAGAGGGAGCTGAACCCACTGTGTGCTTTAGATTTCAGTGTAGAAAGCACTTCCTTCAAAGTGGAGCAGACTGAGATTGCCAAGTCCTTTGTGTGGCTCCAGGGACTTGGGCCTGACCTTGGGTGAGGAGGAAATGAAGAATGACATTGGACATACATACATGGGGAAGGCTGGGTCCGTGGGCTGGAGAAAATGCAGCATCCCAGAAGCTCAGCAGGTTTATTATATAGAGCTGGCCAGGAAGCAGGGTTTCTGCACAGGGAAGCAAGGAGGTGGGGATTACATGCAGATAAACAAGGAGGGGAGGACTACACATATGTAACTGACAAGGGGCAGATTTAGCTAATCTCAGTAGGAGCAGTCTCTGCAGGGAGCAGTCTTCAGGCTGTAAATATACAGATGGGGCCAGGGAGAAAGGTAGAGTAGACTTTTTCTGCACACACTATCAATGCCATACTGAGAAGGCTTTGTCATGTCTCTGAGCCTCAAGGGGCATGGGGGCCTTTGCCTTTTCCCCATGGATAAATGGCTTTGGGTCCATGGCATAGTCATATCAGGTTTATAGCACACATCCACTTACGGCTGCACTTCCTCAGGGCTTCCTCTGCTCCCACAGTGAGATCTCAAAAGAAAAACAGAAACCAAACAAACAAAAAATGTGCTCAGTGAACTGGTTAATTCCCGAAACTATATAGATCCAGTGTCCTAACTAGGACTTCCTCAAAGACTACAGAAAATCCTGTGGACCTAAAATAAGCAAGGAAAAAAAACCCCAAATACCCTTGACCCCCCTAAAAATGAATGGGAAAAAAAATTATTAAAGGTTTTCATAGAAAATTGTTTAAGAAAAACACACGGGAATTGTACTTAATGGAGTTAGTGTGCTGAGATGTGAGGCCCACTCACAGCATGCAGCATTTGGGAGTCTCAGACAACTTAACAGAAGAGCACTCCTAATTATTCTTTGTGACCACTCTCCACTTACTACTCACAGCTTATTACTAACCTCCATAATTGAGTTGGGGACAGTATTCACCATAGCAGATAATTGAAGCATAAGTACACACAGACACACACACACACACACACACACACACACACACACACAAAACACACTCACACACACAAAACACACACAAAACACACTCACACACAGAAAACACACACAAAACACACACTCACACACAGAAAACACACACAAAACACACACTCACACACTCACACAAACACTCACACACATATACACACACTCACACACACAAGCACACACACTCTCACACATACACATACACAAAACATACAAACACACACACTCAGGAGCACACACAAGAGAAATGTATATTCTATGAAATTTCTTGGTATATTTTTATTTGTAAGCCTCAATGCTGGAGTATTCTTGGTTTTGCATAAAGTGGGAGGAAAAGTCAGGCTTCATTTTCCCCCTTTTGAAATGACAGATATCTGTGTGTTAAACATACTCTGATGGCTGTCCAGGCTGCCTCGGCCTATTTGACAGCATCCAGGTCACCTTGGTTAGGACACTGGTTGCTCTTCTTATTGGCAACTGGTTTGCATCAGAAGAGTTTTTCACATCCTTACCAATATTAGAAGTTTGGTGACACAAGCAGCTTGACAAACAGAAACATTATTGTGGTTTTGCCTTTCTGGAGGACATTAAAATTTACATGGTTTGCATATGGCTTTTTTTCTTAGCATTTAGTCCTGCTTTACTGCTGTTCAAATGTGGCCATGCAGCCAGCATCCCTTTGCTCCAGGCTCTCAGCACCCCATTCCTGTCACTGATCTGATGCATACTTGGTCCTAGAGATGGACAGCAGAGGGACTTGACATACAGCGTCCACTCTGCATCACTGCTTTGCTTTTTGTAAATTTTTACAATGGCTATTTCTTTTTTTTTTTAATTATTAACTTGAGTATTTCTTATATACATTTCGAGTGTTATTCCCTTTCCCGGTTTCCTGGCAAACAATCCCCTCCCCCTCCCCTTCTTTATGAGTGTTCCCCTCCCCATCTTCCCCCCATGGCCCCCCTCCCCCCAACAATCTAGTTCACTGGGGGTTCAGTCATAGCAGGACCCAGGGCTTCCCCTTCCACTGGTGCTCTTACTAGGATATTCATTGCTACCTATGAGGTCAGAGTCCACGGTCAGTCCATGTATAGTTTTAGGTAGTGGCTTAGTCCCTGGAAACTCTGGTTGGTTGGCATTGTTGTACATATGGGGTCTCGAGCCCCTTCAAGCTCTTCCAGTTCTTTCTCTGATTCCTTCAACGGGGGTCCTATTCTCAGTTCAGTGGTTTGCTGCTGGCATTCGCCTCTGTATTTGCTGTATTTACCACGGTCATACAGTTTTTCAAATACCTGGCATTCATCTTTTTCCAAATCCTAAAATTTCTTTCTTATTCACATTTGCTTTTTTGATTATTTCTTAGTATTATTATCATTTTTTAAAATTTTAGTTTTTTTCCTAGATATATATTTTTTATTCGAACGTTATTCCCTTTCACAGCTTTTGGTCCATAAGCCACCCTGCCTTGCCCTCTCCCATAGGTATGGTCCCCCAATCCACGCCACTTAGAAACCCCTTCCTGGACATTCCCCTGCACTGAGGTTCCAACTTTGTTAAAAAAAGGGCTTCCCCATCCACAGGTGCCCCAACAAGGCTATTCTCTCCTACATATGCAGTTGGACCCCTGGGACAGTCCATGTATAGTCTTTTGCTAGTGGTTTATTTGGTTGGCATTGCTGTTCTTATGGAGTTGCAAGCCCTTCAGCTCTTTGAATCCTTCCACTAATTCCCATAAACGGCGTCCTGTTCTCAGTTCAGTAGTTTACTGCTAGCAATGACCTCTTTATTTGACATGCTCTGGATGTGTCTCTCAGGGGAGATGTATATCCGGTCCCTTTCAGTAAGCACTTTTTAGCTTCATCAATCTTACCTAGTTTTGGTGGATGTATATATATGGGCCACATGTGGGGCAGGCTCTGAATGGCTGTTCCTTCAGTCTCTGCTTTAGATTTGGCCTCCATATCCCCTCCTATGGATATTTTTGTTCCCCATTTTAAGAAGGAGTGGGAGCATCTGCACTTTGGTCATCCTTCTTCTTGAGTTTCCTGAGATCTGTAGATTGCATCTTGGGTAATTTGAGGTTTTGGTCAATATCCACTTATCAATGAGTGCATACTGTCAATGAGGGGTGCTGAGTACCTGGAAGAGAAAGGGGGACAAGAGATGTGAAGAAGGACTCCAAGACAAGAGTCTGATCAAGGCGACAATTTTATTTTTCCCAAGGCTGAATTTGTACCATAAAATGAGTAACAGAGAGAAGAGAGAAGTAAGAAACATTTACCCACGCCAAGGACACAATATTCATGTGGTCAGGGAATTGGCTGATGTTGACAGGTTGTCAGAAAGGTCACAGGTTTGTCATATCTATTAGTCAGCAGGATGTTGGTTTTTCAGAAAGGTTACAGGTCATGACATTGTGTATCTTAACGTCACACGTTATCATATGATTATTCATCTTGACCACCATATTTGTATAAGTCTTCTGCAGCTGGCTGGGGATTTTCCATGAACCCAGTCATACTTAATGCTAACCATAATAATAACATCAATAATGGAGGGGTTCAAGGCCATCGCTCCCAAGAACATACCAAGTGTGTTTTTCTGTGATTGGATTGCCTCACTGTGGATGATATGTTCTAGTTCTTTCCATTTGCCTATGAATTGAATGTAGTCATTGTTTTTGATAGCTGAGTGGTACTCCATTGTGTAGATGTACCACAATTTTCGAATCCATTCCTCTGTTGAAGGGCATCTGGGTTCATTCCAGCTTCTGGCTATTATGAATAAGGCTGCTATGAACATAGTGGAGCATGTGTGTTTGTTGTATGTTGGAGAATCTTTTGGGTATATGCCCAGGACAGGTATAGCTGTGTGCTCAGGTAGTGCAATGTCCAATTTTCTGAGGAACCTTCAGACTGATTTCCAGAGTGCTTGTACCAGTTTGCAATCCCAGCAACAATGGACGAGTGTTTCTCTTTCTCCACGTCCTTCCCAGCCTCTGTTGTCACCTGAGTTTTTGATCTTAGCCATCCTGACTGGTGTGAGGTGGATTCTTAGGGTTGTTTTGATTTCATTTCCCTGATGACTAAGGATGTTGAGCATTTCTTTAGGTGCTTTTCAGCTATTCTATATTCCTCAGCTGAGAATGTTTTCTTTAGCTCCGTACCCCATTTATTAACAGGGTTGTTTGGCCCACTGTACTCTAACTTCTTGTGTTTTGTGTATACTTTGGATATTAGCCCTCCATCAGATGCAGGAATGGTAAAGATTCTTTCCCAATCTGTTGGTTGCCTTTTTGTCTGAATGACACTCTCCTTTGCCTTACAGGAGCTTTTCAGTTTTATGAGGTCCCATTTGTCAATTCTTGATCTTAAAGCATAAGCCATTGGTGTTTTGTTTAGGAAATTTTCCTTAGTCCTCATGTCTTCAAGACTCTTCCCTACTTTTTTTCTATTAATTTTAGTGTATCTGGTTTGATGTGGAGGCCCTTGATCCACTTGGACTTAAGCTTTGTACAGGGTAATAAGAATGGGTCAACTTGCATGCTTCTACCTGTTGACCTCCAGTTGAACTATTTGTTAAAACTGCTATCTTTCTTCCATTGGATGTTTTAACTCCTTTGTCAAAGATCAAATGAACATAGGGGTGTGTGTTCATTTCTGTGTCTTCAATTAAGTTCCACTGATCTGCCTGTGTGTATGCCAATACCATACAAACTATTGCTCTGTAATACTGCTTGAGGTCAGAGATGGTGATTCCCCCAGAAGTTCTTTTATTGTTGAGTATAGTTTTTGCTATCCTGGGATTCATGTTATACCAAATGACGGCAAATTGCACTCACTACCTTTATAAAGAATTGAGTAGGAATACTGATGGTGATGGCATTGAATCTGTAGATTGCTTTTTGCAAAATGTCCATTTTTTACCATATTCATCCTGCTAATCTATGAGCATGGGAGATCTTTCCATCTTCTGAGATCTTCAATTTCTTCAGAGATTTGAAGTTCTTGTCATACAGACTTTTTACCTGCTTGGTTCAAGTAACAGCAAGTTATTTTTATATTATTTGGGACTGTTGTGAAGGGTGTCATTTCCTAAATTTCTTTCTCAGCCTGTTTACCCTTTGAGTAGAGGAAGGCTACTGAATTGTTTCAGTTAATTTTATACTCGGCCAGTTTGCTGAAGTTGTTGATCAGGTTAAGTAGTTCTCTGGTGGAATTTTGGTGTTGCTTAAGTAGACTATCATATCATCTTCCAATATTACTATTTTGACTTCATCCCTTCTAATTTTTATCCCTTTGACCTACTTTCATTGTTTGATTGCTATGGCTAGGACCTTAAGTACCATATTGAAAAAGTAGGGAAAGAGTGGGCATCCTTGTCTAGTCCCTGATTTTAGTGGGATTCCTTCAATTTTCTCAGTTTAGTTTGATGTTAGCTACTGGTTTGATGTATTTTGCATTTTCCTATATTTAGATATGGGCCTTGAATTCCTGATATTTCCAGGACTTTATTAATGAAATGGTGTTGAATTTTGTCAAATGATTTCTCAGCATCTAATGAAGTGATCATGTTTTTTTTTCCTTTGAGTTTGTTTATATGGTGAATTTCGTTGATGGATTTCTGTATATTAAACCATCCCTGCATCCTTGCCATGAATCCTACTTGATCATGATGGATGATTGTTTGGATGTGTTCTTGGATTCAGTTTGCAAGAATTTTATTGAGCATTTTTGCATCAATATTCATAAATCAAATAGGTCTGAATTACTCTATCTTTGTTGTATCTTTGTGTGGTTTAGGTATAAGAGTAATTGTGGCTTCATAGAAGGAATTTGGTAGTGCTCTCTCTGTTTCTATAACCGGTAAGCCTAAAACCCCCTGTTCCTGAAAGTAACAGAACTTACAGAAAATACATACTTTCTTATCATTCCTCCTCCCCGATGGCCAGTGATTTATTGAGCACCTACTACGATCCTAGCACTGTGCATCTAAGGGTGTAATGGTGAATAAAATACTTAATAAAAAGCTTCATTAAGGAATAAAGAAAAATGAAACATAATTTTGAAACTCAGAGTTAAATATAAGCAATACCACCATTTCTTTAACTGGTGATTTCTGAAAAACTCATCATTTTTTCCATGGGCTCCTACAGTAATGACACTAAGCCTTGATTTTGTAAGACACAAATAGGCAACTCACACTTCATTCTTGGCTCTCAAAACTGTCAAAGGGAACAACACTGTTGCTGTCCATTGTGCTTCCCTATCAATCCTGCTATGGATGGTAATACATTCCAGTCTTTTTAATGTGTAAACAGGCCACCACTTGAGGGGAAAGTTATTATAATTACCCAAACCGGTATACTCTCTAAAATTTTCACATACATTTTACTGATATCACAAAGCAAATTCACCACAAATATTTAACCAATTCAAACAGAAACATTGAATAGCTCTGCAAATAGGATCAATAATCACATTCACTTGAAAACAACTATCATGGAAACAAACGACGTAATAGGAGAAAAGATACATCACTAAAAGCTCCACAAGCAGCAAAAAAGACACTACATTTCTTGGTTTAAAAGTTAGGTGATACACTTGATCTTTAAAGACAGGCAATGTACTTGATCTTAAAGCCCTTTAACTGTGCCCTGTCCACATAGAAACTGCAGTAGATGACAATCTTTTGTAAGATTTATTGATTTATATGTGAGACAATGCAGCTGTCTTCAGACACACCAGAAGAGGGCATCAGTACTCATTACAAATGGTTATGAGCCACCATGTGGTTGCTGGGATTTGAACTCAGGACCACTTGGTGCTCTTATCCACTGAGCCATCTCTCCAGCCCTCACATCGGCCTCTTACACAGCATCACAGTGGTCTATTTCACTAGATGGCTCCAGGGTGATAACAGAGAAACTTTCACAGTTCCTGAGCTCTTCTGAGTTCAAACACCAGCAGTGCCAACTCTGTGCTGTTGGCACATTCTGACCTTCTCCTAAGGGTTGTCAGCCACAAAAGGGACGGGTTAGCCCCAGACAGCATTCACTGCCCAATCCTAAAAACCCCCTCGATTCTGAAAAAGCCACATTCCATGCTTGCTCCATATTTGAGGAAGCCAAATGGTTGATCTGGCTCAAGGTTCTACTTTTCTTAGCTCATCAACTTTCTTTTTCCACTTCTTGTCACAAGAAGTATTTTTTTATGCTGCCACTACACTGCAGTGTGTGAAGGAAACCACCATAAACTCTGGGTGCCACCTCTTGAAATTTAAAATTCACAAAACAATTCATGGCTTTCTAATCAGCACCATGGAAAATAAACAAAAACAAGCAAAACCATTCCAAAGGAACTTGCTGATCTGAAGGCCTGCTCATAGCAGGTAGGAAAGAATGAAATTATGCAGAACTGTAATCTCTCAGAGCTTTGGAGGCTAAAAAAGAAGAAATCCCTGTTTATGTTCCCTTTCTCCAAGTATTTGAAGGAGGGTATTTTACATCCTCCAAATACAATCTCTTGCAAGGGGCAACCAATTACAAAGTAGATCAGAAGAAATCTATTAAATAATAATTCACTGCCTGAGGTTTTAAGGAAATAATTTCCTATGATCCCTGTCCTTTAACATACAATGGAAACATTACAGGGAGTGTGCCACCAGGCTAAGCTGCCTCTGAAAAGCCTGTCCTGCCCTGGCAGGTACAGGCCATTTAATTCCAAGTCATCTGGAGAGGTGTGACAGCCCCAAGTTGCTCTGGGGATGTCAGAGCACAGCTCTCATGCACACTCCAGAGCACCTCTCCACTCTTTCCCAATGCCATAGGCTTTCCAATCCCTGCTTCAGCTCTCCATACATCCCTGAACCCTCCCTTCCCCTACCCAATGGGCTCCCTTTGCATTGCCTCCTTCTGCCACTGCTTTCCCAGGGCGGGGGTGGGGGGGCCCAGAAGGAGCCTAAGGACAGGCGGGCGCGGGTCTCCTACCTACCTTGATAATGCTGCTCTTAAGGTGCAGCCCGCCCTGCTTGAGGCTTGCTGTCCCTGGGGAGCAGACCGGAGGTCGGCCTGGGGTCCGCGCGGGCGCCAGGCCTCCAGGTCCCCTGGCAGGACTAGCCTCGGGTTCTTCCCTGGAAACTGCAGGGTGGAGTCGCCATTGGAAACCCCGCCACTGTCTTAGCGCGCCCTCCCGTGGCCGATGTGACCCCCAACGCCGTTACCGCCCCCTTCTCTGTCAGCTTCTTCTGATTTTTCTTTTCTTTTCTTTTCTTTTCTTTTCTTTTCTTTTCTCTTCTCTTCTCTTCTCTTCTCTTCTCTTCTCTTCTCTTCTCTTCTCTTCTCTTCTCTTCTCTTCTCTTCTCTTCTCTTCTTTTCTTTTCTTTTCTTTTCTCTTTTTGTTCGCGACGTGGCGCCTGCGAAGAGCTCGTCTCCAGGAAGGAGGACATCGTGCAGGCAGAATCACGTCTGGGCCCTGCCGGGGTCGGAGAGGGAGAGAGAGGAGTCAGCTTGGGCTTCGGCGCCCCGGCTGCCGGCACCTGCGGAAGGAAAACTCGCCCAGGCACACGCGCTGCTGCGGGCGCCAAATATAACGCGAGCGCCCCGCCCCCTCAGGCCCCGCGCTCACCCACGAGCTCCGCGTGCCCTGAGGCCCGGCTCGGGCGCGGTCGAGCTGCGGGGTGGGAAGGACACGTGTGCCCACTCCGTGGCGCAGACAACACCGGGAGGCAGGACACGGGGAGGCGTGTGGTGTGGAGCTCAGGGCTCTGCTCAAGCCCGTCAGTCCCCTCTCAGGGCTTGGCGGAGGCCGGGGCGGCTTCTTTGGGCCTCCAGGCCCACCGTGACCAACCCGCGGCCATCACCTCTGGAGCTTCCAGGTGCCCCAGGCTGGAGGCTTGGGCATGTCGATTGTGGTTGCCACTCTCCTAGGCTGGCTCAGCAGGGCACAAGCCACCACCTGCTGTCCTCACCTGAAGGCATCCTGATGGGGCTGAGAGCCCACATCCAGCAGGGGAGCCTCAGGGCACAGGGCCAAGGTCTTGGCTCTGCACCTTGTTGCCAGCCCCTCACACATATGGCAGCATCACACATATGGCTCCTTCTACCAACCGCCACTAATTACCATTTGGACATTCCATCACAGTGTTCTCAAGAAGAAAGATTGCAAACAAACACTAAAAGAATGAAATTTAAAATCTTTTTTATCAGGCTGGAGAGATGGCTTGGTGGTTAAGAGCGCTGCTTCTCCATTGCTCCCAAGTTCAATTCCCAGCAACCACATTGTGACCTACAACTATCTGTAGTGGGATCCAATGCCCTCTTCTGTCTGAAGCTCTCTTCTGACATGCAGGCACACTCGCAGAGTGTTCATGTACATAAATAAATAAATCTTTAAAAATAAAACCTTCTAATCAGTTAATGTATCTACATCTAGAAGCTAGAAAAAGGGTCACAGCAATATTAAAAATAATTCAGAAATGGTAAAGGGATGTACGAGAGTCACAAAATTCACTGGGCAACATGGTGTATGCCTGGAATCCCAACACTCACAAGGCTGAGGTAGGTGGATTGCCTTGATTTCAAGACTAAAGTGTGAGACCTTATATTAGAAAACAAAACAGTTGTGGAGGGGATGGAGAGAGAGACAGAGAGACAGAGAGACAGAAGAGACAGAGAGGGAGACAGAGACAGAGAGGGAGACAGAGACAGAGATACAGAGATAGAGAGAGGCAGAAACAGAGAGAGAGAGACCTCGATGTCATTTCCTGCACTGATGACAAGCTACTGAAGAATGTGAATGTCTCCTACCAAGCACAGAGAGTGCTAATGACAGAATGGGTTTCTTATTAAGATATCATAAGGGGGTTGGGGATTTAGCTCAGTGGTAGGGCGCTTGCCTAGCAAGGGCAAGGCCCTGGGTTCAGTCCCCAGGTCCGAAAAAAAAAAAAAAAAAGAAAAAAGAAAAAAAAGATATCATAAACTGTAGATGGAAAAGTAAAGGAATGTATAATAATTAAAAGAGAAATCAGACATTGGAAATCCTAAATTTAGAAGACTGTATATGTTGAAGTCATAGGGGAGGGGATGAGACGATGTGGGGGAGAGAATAATCAGAATAAATTATATATGCGTACAAAAATGTTAACTAAGAGCCACCAATTAAAAGAGAAAAGCAGGTTTATTTTACGATGAAATTGAGTTCCCATATGACACTATGTAACATTTTGTAAATTGATTATATGAATTATCTGCAATAAAAAATCAATTGTTTTTAAAGTTGTGGTTGTGTTCATATTAATTAGAAATGTTTTAAATTCTTTTTATTTATTTGCTTATTTATTGATTTTTTTTAAGATAGGGTTTTCCTATATAGACCAGGTTGACCTCAAAAAACAGATCCACCTTCTTATGCCTTCAAAGAGTTAGAATCAAAAGTGTATACTCCCACATGAAAGTTACATTCTTGAAGTGATAAAAAAGAAAGTACAGTTATCAACTTGGTACAATTATTGAACAGTGATCAAGTGAATGGAAATATCAGAAACACATTTAAGGCATTAGGTCACTGTTGTTAAAAGGATCTTAAGCAGCATATATAATTCAAATCATCCAGGAGACACATTTCGAAAAAAAACCAAGAAACTGGGTAAAGATGATTTAAATTTTTCAATCTATTAAAAATTTTAAAGTGCATTCGATATGAAAGCTGTAAGTGATATACTTCACATTTTTGCTTATATACCATCTTCAATTTTATGTGCATTCTGCAAATATTGTCCATGTTTATTCAGGCTCTTAATATTTCCCCATGACTGATAACATTCACAGAAATCATATTGAGTACACTGTATATGTTGACGTATAATAGAATTGTATTCTACACAGTATAGCATAGAAATATGTATATATAACTTCCCATATATGTGTGTATATACATATGTAAATGGCTCAAGAAAATGAGTATCACTTTATCATTGTAGTATTATTTTCATCAAAATCCTGAGAACATTGAAATGGCATCAAATACTGACCAGATTGGCAAAAAAAAAAAAAGAAAAAAAAAAAGAAAAAAAAAACTCCAAAAAATAAAACTCTTATAAAGAATCTAATGATACTAGCAAAAGATGCAAAAATATTAAAGTCTCAATGAAAAAAAAAAGCCCAGATGAAATACTGTATATTTTCTCAACTCTAGGATAATGTATTTTTGTACAACTATCAATAAAAGGCCTGAATTTTGAAGAATTCAAAAGTAGTGCAGTATAATTATGCAGTGCTCAATACTGTTGCATACCATTTTACATAACTGCATACACTCTCATTCTTTTGTTCCGTGGTCTAGCAACGAACTCGGGTAGATTTATGGGAAACTCGGGTAGATTTATGGGGAACCATTGCACTGCAGACTTAAACTGGATTAATTTGGGGATGAGTAAGTCATATTTTGTTAAAGTTGCTTTAAAAATAAACCTTTGGATATTAGTACGGCAAGTAATTCTCCCTGAAGGAAAAACCAGACACCAAGAACCTAGACCACTGCTGTCCAGAAGAAATTTCTAGATGATAGAAATATTCTGTATCTGCTGTGTTTCTGGCTATGGATTCTGGTTGGCTGTTTGCCTCCTGGTTTGCCTGCTGTGACTAAAGAGGCAGATTTTAGTTCTAAGTTTAGTTCATCTCAAATAGCCATGTGTGACCAGTGGGTGCTATTTGGACAGTGTAGCCACCGAAAACTGAAGCAGTGTAACCAAAGACTCACCTAGGAGTCAGTTGACCTCCTAGAAGATGACTTGGGAAAACGTTGGCAATGATAGCCTCTTGGGGAGCTCACCTTCACCAAAAGCAAACTGTGAATCCTTACTCTTCTGCAATAGTCATAATGCAACTGGTCTCAAACCCACCCCAACCCTCACCAAAGACACTTGAGAGTGAGCTGAACCCACTGTGTGCTTTAGATTTAGTGTAGAAAGCACTTCCTTCAAAGTGGAGCAGACTGAGATTGCCAAGTCCTTTGTGGGGCTCTAGGGACTTGGGCCTGACCTTGGGTGAGGAGGAAATGAAGAATGACATTGGACATACATACATGGGGAAGGCTGGGTCCGTGGGCTGGAGAAAATGCAGCATCCCAGAAGCTCAGCATGTTTATTATATAGAGTTGGCCAGGAAGCAGGGCTGTTGCACAGGGAAGCAAGGAGGTGGGCATTACATGCAGATAAACAAGGTGGGGAGGACTATGCATATGTAACTGACAAGGGGCAGATTTAGCTAATCTCAGTAGGAGCAGTCTCTGCAGGGAGCAGTCTTCAGGCTGTAAATATACAGATGGGGCCACAGAGAAAGGTCGAGTAGACTTTTTCTGCACACACTATCAATGCCATCCTGAGAAGGCGTTGTCATGTCTCTGAGCCTCAAGGGGTATGGGGGTCTTTGCCTTTTCCCCATGGATAAATAGCTTTGGTTCCATGGCATGGTCATATCATGTTTACAACACACATCCACTTAGGGCTGCACTTCCTCAGGGCTTCCTCTGCTCCCACAGTGAGTTCTCAAAAGAAAAACAGAAACAAAACAAACAAAAAATGTGCTCAGTGAACTGGCTAATTCCCTAAAGTATATGGATCCAGTGTCCTAAGTCTAGGACTTCCTCAAAGGCTACAGAAAATCCTGTGGACCTAAAATAAGCAAGAAAAAAAAAAAAAGAAAAAAAGAAAAAAAAAAAAACAAAACAAAGACCCTTGTCCCCAACACAAAAAATGAATGGGAGAAAAAATTATTAAAGGTTTTCATAGAAAATTGTTTAAGAAAAACACACGGGAATTGTACTTAATAGAATTAGTGTGCTGAGATGTGAGGCCCACTCACAGCATGCAGGATTTGGAATTCTCAGACAACTTAACAGAAGAGGACTCCTAATTATTCTTTGTGTCCACTCTCCACATACTACTCACAGCTTAATACTAACCTTCATAATTGAGTTGGGGACAGTATTCTCCATAGCAGATAATTGAAGCATTAGTGCACACAGACACAGACACACACACACACACACACACATGCACACAAAACACACACACTCACACACACACTCACACACATACACACAGACACACACATGCACACAAAACACACACACTCACACACACACATTCACACACAGACACACAGACATACACACATGCACACAAAACACACACACTCACACACACACTCACACACATACACACACACTCGCACATACACACACACAAAACATACACAAAACACACACACTCAGGAGCACACACAAGAGAAATGCATATTCTATAAAGTTTCTTTGCATATTTTTATTTGTAAGACTCAATGCTGGAGTATTCTTGGTTTTGCATAAAGTGGGGGGGAAAGTGTAGCTTCATTTTCCCCCTTTTGAAATGACAGGTATCTGTGTGTTAAACATACTCTCATGGCTGTCCAGGCTGCCTCGGCCTATTTGACAGCATCCAGGTCACCTTGATCAGGACAGTGGTTGCTCTTCTTATTGGTAACTGGTGTACATCACAAGAGTTTTCCACATCCTTACCAATGTTAGAAGTTTGGTGACACAAGCAGCTTGAGAAACAGTAAAATTATAGTGGTTTTGCCTTTCTGGAGGACATTAAAATTTACATGTTTTGCATATGGCTTTTTTTCTTAGCATTTAGTCCTGCTTTAGTGCTGTTCAAATGTGGCCAGGCAGCCAGCATCCCTTTGCTCCAGGCAGTCAGAAGCCCATTCCTGTCACTGATCTGATGCATACTTGGTCCCAGAGATGGATAGCAGAGGGATTTGACACACAGCGTCCACTCTGCTCCACTGCTTTGCTTTTTGTAAATTCTTTACAATGGCTATTTCTTGATTTAGTATTACTATGACCAAGACTTGTCTTGATATTTTGAGATAGGATCTTATTACGCAGCCCAGCTTGGGCTTGATTTCCCAATTCTCTGGCCTTAGTCTTCCACCATTCCCTGATTCTCAGTTTGTTATTAGATGTAGTTGTATGGCCCCATTTCCAAATCAAATGTTCTTCTGGCTTTATTACTTTGCCCTTTCCACAGACTTTTATTAATTATGCAAAGTAGATGGTGTTTAATGTTTAAATAGTAGATATATTAACTCATCAGTCCCCAAGACAACCCTGTGAATTAAACACTCGTTATCATCCTCATTGTGCATATAAGGGAATTGAGTCACACAAAGGTACAATAACTTCTCCAGGGTTGAACATCCAATGGGTGTGAGAGCCAAGCTTTGAGTCCAACTACAAAGTAGATCCGCCTATAATGTGTCTGGTGCTGCTGTATATTCAAATGCTAAATTCTGTACCCTATGGTCTGGTTGCTCCAAGACAAGGAGATCCTCATGTATACCAGATTTTTTTGCCTCCTAAGTTATCCCTGATTGGTTAATAAAATCCCTACAACATGGGCTGGGCAGAAGAGAGGGGACAGAGCAAAGTTTCCCTGGGACTGGGGGCTCAGGCAGGGTCCATGAGGAGAGGGAAAGGACATGGGAGGAGAAGGAAGGAGACACCACCCCATAGGATAGGTGGATCGTGAGTGAATTGCCATGAGGGCGAGCCTGTCAGAACAGGAGTGACCCAGGCAGAGCATGGCAAGCAAAACCTCGTGGTTATTGACAGGGAAGCAGAAAAAATAGCACAGAGGGTTGATGTCTGCCCAGCTCTAGTACTTTAAGCCTTAATATAAATCTAAAAGTTTTGTGTCCTTTATTTGGGAACTAAATGGTCTAATGGTGGGGTAGAAACCCCCTAATAATATTTACTGTAGCAATGGCCACTCATTTATTGTGGTATTTTAAATATAACACACATTGAATTTCACAATTCAGATGCAAGGCTTTTTATATTTCCAATGTGACTGTACACCTGAGGGCATGTCTAGGTATAGAGACATAACATGGCAGAAATACCTAAAATATTTTAAGGTCATCACACTGACCACATGAAAGCCACAGGCTATACAGACTATGATGGATGAGGAGAAGGCTTAGTGCTCTCTGGGAGTCCCCTTCCCTAGTCTTGGGATAAGACTTCCAGTAAGTCAAGACCATATTCCTCTTTCATTTCTCAAGGAGCCAGGGGTAGACCCACATATATGATTTCTTTGCTTGCAGTGTTTTTTTATCCAAACGCTGCCCTGTTTGAGGACTAGTCAAGGGTAAGCACCATCAGAGGAAGGCCAGCATATGAATTCTGTGTAACTCTGCTCTGACAGCATGTAGCACATTCCTATCAAGTACTGGAAGGCTTGCTGGAAAGATTAATCAACCTCTAGGATCAAAAGGAAGCAACCCGAGGGCCACACGGCTGTAAATCAAGTCTGAAACCATAGCCCATTATGGAAGTTCATCCTTGGATCTTATGTCAAACAGCAGTAGCATCCAAAAAAAAAAACCAAAACTGAAATGGCAAGGTGACAGGTAATGACACCATGGCAAGGATATCTAAGTCATGTGGAAAGATCCCAGTGCAAAGACATCTAGCAAACATACATGTCCATGAAGCTTTCACCAAGAATCCCCATTCTGTGTTCTAAAACATTATACACACACACACACACACACACACACACACAAACACACACACACACACACACACACACACAGTGAATCCTCATTTATGGTCAGTTATAGGGATTGATTCTCTGGGAACCTGACTTTGAGATTGACATAGATGTATAAAAGTGTTTGACAAGTGCCCTTGGGGACAATGGCTGTGACTAAGAGGAGAGAAGGGGATTGGGCAGAGAGCACTCTGGCTCTAATGCAGTCACAAGGGTATGCAGGCAGCCCTGTGCGGGGCTCAGGAGCTGGCCTGACCCTGAAGTCTTAGCCTGCACTGGAACAAGCAGGAGGCCTGGCCTTGAAGTCCCCGTTGGCTAAGGACGAGGTTCCTGGTCAGAAACAAGTTACCACATTGTAACCACATGGCCATCCCTTCTCCAATATCATTCTTCCTGAATTTCCACGTCCAATCATGAGGATATTTGGGGCTACACTCTGATCTTTTACTCAGAGCAAACATAAAACACACGCGGATGGGCAGGGTGTGGAATGGCCTAAGGTTAGGCTAAACCTCAATTTTAATGGGTCCATACGTTCAGGAGGGAGTCCATTTGGCATTGTCATCTGTGGCTTCTGTGTTCTTATCTTGGGTGTGGTGACTCTCTCCCGCGCTGTCTCTCGCCAGCAAGAATACACAGGAACCCTTCATGATAAAAGTCCTGGAAAGAATAGGAATTCAAGGCCCATACCTAAGCATAGTAAAAGCCATATACAGCAAACCAGTTGCTAACATTAAACTAAATGGAGAGAAACTTGAAGCAATCCCACTAAAATCAGGGACTAGACAAGGCTGCCTACTCTCTCCCTACTTATTCAATATAGTTCTTGAAGTTCTAGCCTGAGCAATCAGAAAACAAAAGGAGGTCAAAGGGATACAGATCGGAAAAGAAGAAGTCAAAATATCACTATTTGCAGATGATATGATAGTATATTTAAGTGATCCCAAAAGTTCCACCAGAGAACTACTAAAGCTGATAAACAACTTCAGCAAAGTGGCTGGGTATAAAATTAACTCAAATAAATCAGTAGCCTTCCTCTACACAAAAGAGAAACAAGCCGAGAAAGAAATCAGGGAAACGACACCCTTCATAATAGACCCAAATAATATAAAGTACCTCGCTGTGACTTTAACCAAACAAGTAAAAGATCTGTACAATAAGAACTTCAAGACTCTGAAGAAAGAAATTGAAGAAGACCTCAGAAGATGGAAAGATCTCCCATGCTCATGGATTGGGAGGATTAATATAGTAAAAATGGCCATTTTACCAAAAGCGATCTACAGATTCAATGCAATCCCCATCAAAATACCAATCCAATTCTTCAAAGAGTTAGACAGAACAATTTGCAAATTCATCTGGAATAACAAAAAACCCAGGATAGCTAAAACTATCCTCAGCAATAAAAGGACTTCAGGGGGAATCACTATCCCTGAACTTAAGCGGTATTACAGAGCAATAGTGATAAAAACTGCATTGTATTGGTACACAGACAGACAGACAGACCAATGGAACAGAATTGGACACCCAGAAATGAACCCACACACCTATGGGCACTTGATTTTTGACAAAGAAGCCAAAACCATCCAATGGAAAAAAGATAGCATTTTCAGCAAATGGTGCTGGTTCAACAGGAGGTCAACATGTAGAAGAATGCAGATCGATTCATGCTTATCACCCTGTACAAAGCTTAAGTCCAAGTGGATCAAGCATCTCCACATCAAACCAGACACACTCAAACTAATAGAAGAAAAACTAGGGAAGCATCTGGAACACATGGGCTCTGGAAAAAATTTCCTGAACAAAACACCAATGGCTTATGCTCTAAGATCAAGAATCGACAAATGGGATCTCATAAAACTGCAAAGCTTCTGTAAGGCAAAGGACACTGTGGTTAGGACAAAACGGCAACCAACAGATTCGGAAAAGGTCTTTACCAATCCTACAACAGATAGAGGGCTAATATCCAAAATATACAAAGAACTCATGAAGTTAGACCGCAGGGAGACAAGTAACCCTATTAAAAAATGGGGTTCGGAACTAAACAAAGAATTCACAGCTGAGGAATGCTGAATGGCTGAGAAACACCTAAAGAAATGTTCAACATCTTAGGCATAATGGAATTGCAAATCAAAACAACCCTGAGATTTCACCTCACACCAGTGAGAGTGGCTAAGATCAAAAACTCAGGTCACAGCAGATGCTGGTGAGGATGCGGAGAAAGAGGTACACTCCTCCATTGTTGGTGGGATTGCAGACTGGAAATCAGTCTGGAGGTTCCTCAGAAAATTGGACATTGAACTGCCTGAGGATCCAGCTATACCTCTCTTGGGCATATACCCAAAAGATGCCCCAACACATAAAAAAGACACGTGCTCCACTATGTTCATCGCAGTCTTATTTATAATAGCCAGAAGCTGGAAAGAACCCAGATGCCCTTCAACAGAGGAATGGATACAGAAAATGTGGTACATCTACACAATGGAATATTACTCAGCTATCAAACACAATGACTTTATGAAATTCGTAGGCAAATGGTCGGAACTGGAAAATATCATCCTGAGTGAGGTAACCCAATCACAGAAAAACACACATGGTATGTACTCATTGATAAGTGGCTATTAGCCCAAATGCTTGAATTACCCTAGATGCCTAGAACAAATGAAACTCAAGACGGTGATCAAAATGTGAATGCTTCACTCCTTCTTTAAAGGGGAACAAGAATACCCTTGGCAGGAAATAGAGAGGCAAAGATTAAAACAGACACAGAAGGAACACCCATTCAGAGCCTGCCCCACATGTGGCCCATACATATACAGCCATCCAATTAGACAAGATGGATGAAGCAAAGAAGTGCAGGCCGACAGGAGCAGGGTGTAGATCTCTCCCGAGAGACACAGCCAGAATACAGCAAACACAGAGGCGTATGCCAGCAGCAAACCCCTGAATTGAGAATAGGACCCCCGTTGAAGGAATCAGAGAAAGAACTGGAAGAGCTTGAAGGGGCTCGAGACCCCATATGTACAACAATGCCAAGCAACCAGAGCTTCCAGGGACTAAGCCACTACCTAAAGACTATACATGGACTGACCCTGGACTCTGACCTCATAGGTAGCAATGAATATCCTTGTAAGAGCACCAGTGGAAGGAGAAGCTCTGGGTCCTGCTAAGACTGAACCCCCAGTGAACTAGATTGTTGGGGGGAGGTCGGCAAGGGGGGGAGGATGGGGAGGGCCACACACGTAAAGAAGGGGAGGGAGGAGGGGGATGTTTGCCCGGAAACCGGGAAAGGGAGTAACACTCGAAATGTATATAAGAAATACTCAAGTTAATAAAAGAAAAAATAAAAAGAATATGCAGGAACACACAAATCCTTCTGTAGCCAAAATGCTTATATTTATTAATAATAGAGGGCGGCGGGGTGCCAGCATGGCGCGGCTTATATATACCGTAGCGCGGCGCATCCACATCTGATTGGTTGCTTACCCATGATCTCACTAGGCACGCCCCAGAGTGGGCAAAGACCTGGCACAAAGGTACTCTTGCACATGAGCACACAGGTAACTTCCTGAAAGGAAGTCGGCTGGCGCCATCTTGTAATGGCGAAACTATCTCGGCCTTCCACATGGGGCACAGTGGAAGCCAACGCCATCTTGTGGTGGGGAATGTTATTGCGGCCCTCTACATCTACCCCTTATTATTTTATTAATTAATAATTAATTATTTTCTAGGCTGGTCTAGGTCTCTGCAGTTATGTCCATCTGCTGTGGCTCCTGTCTTAGGTTGTTCCTCTATGTCACAGCCTTATCTGTCGAAGGGTAACCCTATCGCCACCGGGCCCCGTGTACTGTGCATGAGGAACGTTGACCGTCTCTGGATACCATAGTGCTGTGTGACAGTAACTGTTAAGTGACCTAGGGCAAACTCTAAAAAGAGGCCAGCCAGAAAATGAGTTAGTGGGGAAGTCATGATCACCCTATCGCGTGCAATGAGGAAACCTCAGCGATGTGGAAGGGCTGATCAAAGAATCAATGAGTGTCTTTCATCCCAGTGCAATGGATCCACAGATCCATGGGGTGCAAGAGCAGAGAACTCAGATACCAACTAATTTTTGAAGATAGATAACCAAATTTCAGGTGGGGGGCCCTTGTTCAATGGCCACAAGTGCTTGAGTCGCAACGACCTTGTCACATTTCTGTTGAGATCTGAGTTTGCAAACCAACCATAGCATGAACACTAATCCACAGCATAGGGCTGCACCAAACAGAGCCACTTCAGATAAGTAGTGGGCACCTCATCTGGTTCACCTCAGCTGTTACCACCAAGGGCCGTAGTCAAGCCGCTCCTATAATAAAATTTAGAATTCCCAATTGTTAACAACTACTCCAGAAAGTTCACCCACTGTGCTTGTCTAACCATAGATTGGGGGAGGGTAACTCCAGACACTGTAGACACAATGGCTATAGCAATACATGGCTGCTACAATAGCAGCGAAAGTAACAAGGTCTTTCCTAGGACAGTTCAGGATCAGTCATTCTTCTCTGGAACAACCAGCAGGCAATGGAACCATGTCTGAGATCTGCAGAACCAGGACAGAGTTCCCCAGTCCACAGCAGCTTTACGCAGGTGGCATTCCTGTGAAGCTATAGACTGCAAGATGACAACACCAGTTAAGGCAGCAAGAGTCACCAGGGGAATGAGGGGGGCAGCAACGGCTGGAGTCCAGTCTTCTCCAGCAAGCAGCAGTGCACAGAGGGTCAGAGAGCAGGCCACAGTGGGACGGGACACACGCAGCGGTAACACTAACTGCAGCAACGCCAAAATCTCTGTGATGACAAATGATGAGGGGGAATCGTCCATCTTCTTCTCAGGGCAGAGGAATGACTCCAGGGACCCAAACCAGGAGAGCTGAATCTTTATGCAACCAGGATCAGCAAGTCTCACCAACCACCTCTGGCAGCTGGCACACTCTTGTAGCATCCTGTAGAAAAAACACAAACATTCCCTCTTCCCCATATAAAATATCTGGACAGGATCATGTCAATATGTGAATCTTCCTATTTCACCTAGGCAGAAGAATGCCTAGTTGTAGGGTGCCATAAAGTTTGGCATCCAAATTTTAAAATTGAAATAAAAGGAGCATTATTTAGCATACAGGGATAACTCCCCCTTTTTATTTATTAAGTTATAGTTAAGATATTATTTATTAAGGTAAGTCCTCGAGGATTGAATTGAGGACACTGAGCACTTGTATTTATAAATTGACTTGTATACCAAATTATTGTTTCTAGCATTTTTGTTTTGGATATATAAAGAATGAGATTTTTTGACTAATTGTTCCTATGTAAGGCCTATAATCTGTCTGGTATCATTGTCCTCCCTTGTTAAGGAGTCTAGGCAATCTAGTTTGAGTTCTTAAATGGTCTATTAAGGAACAGTACTTAGTGCTCTTAACCACTAAGCCATCTCTCCAGCCCCTCACCAGCTTTATTTACCTAAACATAAGCATTAATTAGAAATGTCAAAACCTGTAAATATTGTCTAGATTTAGTCGTACTAGTAATCCCTGAGCTGGCAGGGTGAGGCTGGAAATTGAAAGTAAGCAAATGGAGTCTTCTTCTTTTCATATTAACTCCATTACCATTTTCAAAGAGCTGGGTCTATGGTTTTGTTTAGTTGTCTGAGCCAGAGCACTGAAAGGACAGTGAGTTGTCAGACAATCACACTGAAATCACTCATTGATTTTATATAGAAAACCTGTCTCTAGTAAAGTATTAAGTAATTGAAATCAATTGTAAACCACAAGCCATACATTGGCTATCAGTATGTGAATTGAAAGCTTGATTTAAAAACAGTGGCTAAACCACGGAAATTAATAATCTGTGTTGAAGCAGCAGAAACTCAAGAGAATAAACAAGTGATCCAATCATACATGTAGCCTTTTCATTAGATGAACCACCTATAAACACAGTAAGCGCATTTCCTATGGGTTGTATGCACAAATATACATGAAGTACAAAAGCATGTAAAGAGTAAAATTATCAATTTTGCCTGAAAAATTTGTATATGTAATAGGCCAAATATCAGTATTTTGTAATAACCAATTTAACTGTTGTTTGGAATAAGATGTTTTACCAGGTTTCTTTTTAAAATACTTCCTTGACTCTAGCCTACAATTTTGTATTAACACAACTGAAGCTTTATCTCCAATGTGGATAACAAAGACCTAAGTCCTCTGGCAAGGTAAGGTACTTATCCAATTAACATATCCTTAGAAGCTTAAAATTAGTTTCAAATATTCTTTTCTGGAGGAGTGCAACAGCTACTCCCCAAATATTAAAGCTCATTTTGAGAGCAAAAGTTTGTAGTAAAAATTTCCATATACACTGAAAGATTTAAAGTTCTAACTTCTTACATTGAAGAAGCAACAAAATTACATAATATAAGGCTATTAGCCATTCTTTTGTAAAAATTTTTAATGATATCACTTTATGGGCTCTCTAAAATTATAAGCAAGCTCACGAAATGGAAACTCACAATCGCCAGGACGTAAATAAATTGCATAAAAACAATCCTCTGAATCAATCTTGAAATGGCAGTTGGAGTAAACAAACTGGCTGTAATGCTCTCACAAGTTTCAAAACCTCATCAATCCTTCGTAAATCTTGTAACAAGCTCTACCTGTTTGATTTTTTTCTTAATTACAAATAATTTTGAGTTAGTCAATGTAACACTGGCAATCCTTAATCACAATCTTTAAGTTCTCCTTGTAACACCAGAACACAGCCACAACTTTGGAAAGTCACCTGAGTCCTGAGTATGTGACTAGGCAGCTGTTCTTGGGGCAGTGGAATTAGCATCAAAATACAGATAACTTCAGGGCAAACCACAACTTTGGAAAGCAAAACTCAACTTCTAACAAACTAGCCTCTAAAATCCAGTCTCCAAAACACCGTTACAAAGTTTGACTGTCAATTCCTACAAATGAATGCACGATGGTGTGGTCTCCAATACCTGAACAAAGAGACATTGCCCTAAAATCTTTTAGAAGCCTGGTTTCTAGAATAAGAATTCCATAAAAATATTATCTCAATTTAGACCTGTTTCCCTAGGTTGGCCCATGTCACATGTGGTCTAGAATGACTTTATCCAAATTAGTTTTAAGCCAACTTTCTGTTACCAATGTTATACCTTTTTAACCATATCTAATAACTTGAAAGCCAATAGCCCATAACCAAGGCATGTAGAGCATATTTATACATTTAAAACCAATGAGAAACAAAATTGAAGTGGCTACACATATCTTAATATTTAGACCAAACACCATTTTTACCTTTTTAGCTATGATTTTAAGAGAAGCACCTTGTCACCTGTTGAGTCAAATAAGAAGTCAGGGATTTTTCTAAGAGAAACAGCTATCAGCTCTTGCACCAAAGAAGCTGAGGAGCTGCTGGCGCCTTTAAGATCAGCTAGTGCAGATGCTTAGCCCCTGGGCAGCTTCTCCAGCTGACCTAGACTCCTGGCTACAGGTGCAGGGCTTCAAAGGCCGATAGAAGCTGCTTTTTATTCATTTGTTCCTTTTTGAAACGAGTTAAAACCAAATCAAGATGTGAACGATTGACAGATAAAGTTTTCACCATTTTTTCCTTTGAACATGAAACATAAAACATTTAAACAAAAAGAAACAAAAACCACAGACATAAACTGACATACAGGGACAGCTTGGTGCACCAAGGACAGACAATACACAAAGAGGGAAAAAACCAGATGGTGTCAGCAGAGAGGTAGGATTTTCCCTTTCCCGCCACTTCCACGGTGACTATCCACTCGAGTGGAGTTGATATGGATGATGGATTGTCTCAATTCCTGGACTAGTCCATCAACGTGTTGAAACCAAATTCCGGTAAGATACTGAGATATATTACAGGATATCTAAGCAGCACGACTGACATTCACAAATGGTATGGAAGTGAAACACAGTCCTGAATATTTTTACTCACAACCCAATTACATTAACTCCATCAGGCTGTGCATGGGCGTTGAGATGTCCTTTTGTTTGATTCTCCTGAATAAATTTTCAGGCGGTCTACCTCTATCAAGTGTGATCAGTATGACTCTGTGAAGCTTCCAGAGCCTAATCACACTTTTTACAAGCACAAAGACAAAATTTTTCTCCCAAAATACTGTGTTCCTTTTATCTCCTCCTTTTTTCTCTCCCAGGGCGTTTTTTTCCCCAATCTCTCGCCTCCGCAGATCTGAAGTCTTCAGAGGGGACTGTCTGCTTATTATCTTTTTTCCTTGAGCTCTTTAAATTTTTTACCCAACCCTGTTTCTGACATGCCGCCTTGCACCTCCTCCAGCGCTCTCTGCTTTGCTATTACAGCTGGGCGGCTCCCATGCGACCTCTGACGCCATCTGGCAGTAGCTAGAAACTCAAAGGCCAATAAAGAAAGCCCGAGGGCTGCCAAAACGATAATAAAAACTTCCGCCCCATCTAGCAGGGGAGTGAAGTGGAACAAATCAAGACGCATGTCTCTCAGGGACTACCTTTTAAACACTACAGTTCTGGATTCCTTCCGCAGGCGGAAGACCCCCTCTTGGCGCCTGGCGATGGCGTGGCGTCCCGGGTTCTCGGCACCAAATGTCCCACGCTGTCTCTCACCAGCAAGAATACGCGGGAACACACGAATCCTTCTGTAGCCAAAATGCTTATATTTATTAATAATAGAGGGCGGCGGTGTGCCAGCATGGCGCGGCTTATATACACCCGAGCGCGGCGCATCCACACCTGATTGGTTGCTTACCCATGATCTCATTTGGCATGCCCTGGAGTGGGCAAAGAGCTGGCACGAAGGCACTCTTGCACATGCGCACACAGTTAACTTCCTGAAAGGAAGTCGGTTGGCGGGGCGGAGGCCAGCGCCATCTTATAATGGCGAAACTATCTCGGCCTTCCACGTGGGGCACAGTGGAAGCCAGCGCCATCTTGTGGTGGCGAATGTTATTGCGGCGCTCTACACTGACTCTGTGAAACGATGCCAACTAACCTCACATATGTCAGGGTGAAAATCATGTATGACTTTTCTGGGAAGAAATCTGCCTTTTCCTACCATCTGGAGTTATACAACATCACTATGTCAAGCTCAGAAGAGAGGGGTGGAGATTGTGGAGGCCATAGAAGTTGAGGATCTTTTCTGATTAAGGCACATATTTTTTCCTATGTAATTATTACTTTGCTCTTTCCCTAATGATGGTTGACTTCATTCCTGGCCTGAAGTAAACTGGATTCCAAGGTTTTGGATTAGGGAATCCCCTCTTTTTGAGATGACAGGCCCAGCAAGGGATCCCACTGCATACAGGTTCCTATTCCCAAGGAAGTTGTTGCTGCAGAATCACAGCCTGGGGGCAGCAGCACAGGATATCTCCCAGCTTTCTCTCCTGCAACTGCTGCAACTGTAATAAGGCTGTTTGTTTGTTTGTTTGTTTGTTTGCTTTTTATTGGAAATATCTACAAAGCTGAGCAGAGTCAATACATGCCTTTAATTTCAGGACCCACAAGGTATTTTTGTTATTGCTTTTGTTTTTGTTTTATTTCATTTGATTATCTGTAATTGTTTTTAGGATTCTTATTGTTTTCTTTGGTAATTCCCTCTAGCTCTTCACTCTGTACCTAGAATGTGAAGCCCATGCTCTGCATGGGCCTATTATTCATGTTAAGCATTTTATTCTTACCACCAACACCACAGATGATCACATTATTTACTTTCAAATCAGGAAAACAGGCAGAAAGAAGAGAACTATGTTGTTTGGTCTCAGGTAACCAGCCAATCAGGAGTGTAGGATGGCTTCCCAATGCTTTGGATTAGGTAAGCTTCTGTTATTGAGATGAAAGGCCTCTGCTGAAGCCTCCAGTTGAGTAACAGAGAGCCTGGAAAGACTGAAAGAGTGGTTGTGCCCTGAAGGTGAAGGCTGGCCCTTCAGTGCCTCTGCAGCCTGAGGCAGAGTTCTATTAAGAAAAGAAGAGCACTTGGCCAGAGATCATAGGGGACTGCATTTTGGTTGAGCCCTGAAACCTGGATGAGCAGAGGCCTCCACAGTCCTGATAAAGGGAAGCAGATCCACATAGATGTGAGGGAACAATGGATCTTTGAACTGCATGTTATCTACTTCATTTATCTTTGCTGTGTACATAGTATATGTAAATGACAAGGGCATCCTACTTTATCACATCTAGTCTCTCTAGATTTTCAAATGTGTGCAAGTTGAAACACAGTAGAGTTAGTTCAGCAATACATTGTGTCCCATTTTTTAAAGACTTTATTTTATTTCTATTTATATATTTTTTTCTTTTTCAATTTACATCTTGCTCACTGACTACTGATACCTAATTACTCTCTCCCACAATCCTTCCCCAATTCTCCTGGCACAGTCTTCTCTGACTGTATGTGGGCCAACTGTCTCAGTACCTCCCTTCTTTTAACAAAGCCTTTCCTGGGGGCATTGGTGAGGATGCTGGTTTTGAATGCCTTGGACTTGGCTTTCTTCATGCTCCAATTTGCTAGCTTTGGGAAATTTGTGAAGAACTGTCTGTGAACTTGGTACTTCATCCAGATGGTACACAGAGACAATGGTTTTGTTAATATTTCTGAGAGTATATTTCAATCAAACCTATCCTACTAATATCCTAACAATGACAAAGGTAATGGGAGGCTACACATCTATTCCATTAGTTTTCAGTTCTTCTCAGAGCAGCAGTGTAGAAGCCCACAAATCTGGCAAAGTAAAGTGAGGCCACGCAGGGGTCCTAAGAGCACAGTCCTACTATCTTAGAGTAACTCCTAGGAACTTACCAGATCCACACACCCAAAGCTCCATATTCACTGGACCCCAGGGAAGTGCTCAACATTCATTGCTTTTGTCACTCAGTTTGCCACAAATGTTAGAAATCTGAAAAGTTCAGGAAACTTGAAGGTGTGAATAAGTCCCAGTGACTGGAGTAGGCTCAAACAGTCTGTGACAACAAAGAAGTGATTGAGCATCCAAGAGACAAGATGCTCACCAGGATCATAGTTTTATTCCAGTAAGAAAAATTTAATATTAAGGCTTCAGGTGAAAAGATAAATTAGGAGGTCTAGGCCAAAAAGTTTTATCCTCTGGCCTCAGGGTTGCAGCCATTCTTTCAGCCTTTCCTGGCCCTCTGTCACAGGCTCAGATCCCAAATGGAAGCAGGAATATCTGGAAGGCGCATAATACATATCCACAGACTACTCTTTAGGTACAATCTGATAGGCAATTTCAAGACTTAACGTCATTCTCTCTGTCTCTCTCTCTCTCTCTCTCTCTCTCTCTCTCTCTCTCTCTCTCTCTCCCTCTCTCTGAATCTCTCTCTCTGAATCTCTCTCTGTCTCCCTCACTCTGTCTCTCTGTCTCTGTCTCTGTCTCTTTCTCTCTCTCTCTCTCTCTCTCTCTCTCTCACACACACACACACACACACACACACATTTTGTGGCTACACACACTCTGCATTCTTTTGTGCACTCTGCCTTTTTTATTGCAGTTTTCTTTTCTCAAACTCCCACAATCATGCACACGTCTGTTCATTACCCTTTCATTCTCACACACACTCTTCATACACACCTCATACATATCTCACACACACCACATGCACTCTCTTGTCACGCACACACACAGTCTTCATACACACCTCATACATATCTCACACACACCACATGCACTCTCCTGTCACGCACACACACAGTCTTCATACACACCTCACACATATCTCACACACACCACATGCACTCTCCTGTCACTCACACACACAATCTTCACACACCTCATACATATCTCACACACACCACATGCACTCTCCTGTCACGCACACACACAATCTTCATACACAACTCACATTCTCTCCTCACTCATTCTCACATGCTCTTCTCATGCTCTCTCCCTGGCTCTCACATTTGTTCTCACACTCGCTCTCTCATTAGCTCCCTCATTCACTCTTCACATTCTCTCTCCACTCACTCTTCACATGCTCTTCTCATGCTCTCTCATTCGCTCTCACATTTGTTCTTACATTAGCTCTGTCATTTACTCTCTCATTCACTCCCTCATGCTCTCTCTCATTTACTCTTCACATGTTCTGTAGCCTTTCTCTTGCCCCAGTCCTTTATTCATGATCCAAAAGCGGGTATAAAAAAGACATTTCATAATCATTGCCAAATCAAATGCAAAGAATGACTACATCCTACAAGGAACTAAGAATTACAACTGTTCCCCAAAGTTTCAGGCTTCCCCTATACTCAGGCCTGTAGCCAATATAATAATAATTGTAAACTTATCATTATTTAAACTTTAATTCCTTACTTTTATACTTCAGAGTCCAAAGCTCCGAGGTCAGCTAATTGCATTTTCCTGTGAAGCTCTAATGATAAATGACATAGGCAAAAGTGCCAGGCAGTGGCCAGAAAGAATCAAGGTTCTTTGCACACAATGACTCTCATAAGAGTTCCAGTAGTTTGACCTAGTTTACTTGTATATTATTTTACATATTCTATACTTCCTTAACCAGTCTGTAATATTATGTAAAACTTATTTCCTAAATTCAATAACTTTTTCCTTTCTTAGGGTCCCAATGTTGGCTCTAATTCATTTTCTCTTATTTTCTTCAAGCTGTCTTTGCAAGTCAAACCTTAATCTGGAACTACAATTGTGCAGTTATTACATTTTTTCCAAGATGAGAATACACAATATTCACCAGGGCAGTTAGAGCTGTGCTGTGCTGTGCCCCTATGCATCAATTTCCAATTGTCTAAAATCATAACATCAAGGAACATCTAGTTTCACAGAATTCACCAGAGCAGAAGGAGAAAGAAGTAGGAAAGTCAAATATAATAGAATAATTGTGCACACCAAGGCCAACTGATAGGCAGTCACACACTAATGAAATCTATACAGCCCTTGTCCAGTGATAAGGTTAGGGAAATGGAAACAACCAGTTTTTACAAAGAGCTACTGCGGGCTACTGAGATGTCTCCCTCCCGGACTGCTGCAGGCAGCCTCTTATTTCAGATGGTGGGTCCCATGGAGAGATGTGTCTCCTGCTTCTCAGGGTTCCAGAAGTCACCCTACTTTACAAGGAGCTGCTGCAGGCTTCTGAGATGTCTCCATCCTGGCCCTCTGCTGGTTGTATGTTGTCCCCAGCATTAGCCAGAGCAATCAGACAACAAGAGGAGGTCAAAGGGATACAGATTGGAAAGGAAGAAGTCAAAATATCACTATTGCAGAGGATAGGATTGTATACATGAGACACCCCAAAAGTTACACCAGAGAACTCCTAAGCCTGATAAACAACTTCGACAAAGTGGCTGGGTATAAAATTAACTCACACAAATCAGTAGCCTTCCTCTACACAAAAGATAAACAAGCTGAGAAAGAAATTCGGGAAATGACACCTTTCATAATAGTCTCAAATTATATAAAAATACCTCAGTGTGACTTTTATGAAGCATGTGAAAGGTCTGTGTGACAAGAACTTCCAGTGTCTGAAGAAAGATATTGAAGGTCTCAGAAGATGGAAAGATCTCCCATGCTCATGGCTTGGCAGGATGAAGAGAGTAAAAATGGCCATTTTTCCAAAAGTGACGTACAGATTCAATGCAATCCCCATCAAAATACCAAATCAATTGTTCATAGTGTTAGAAGAAATTATTTGCAAATTCATTTGGAATAACAAGTAAGGCAGGATAGCTAAAACTATCCTCAACAATAAAGGACTTCCCTGGGAATCACCATCCCTGAACTCAAGCAGTTTACAGAGCATGAGTGATGAAAACTGTATGGTATTGGTATTGAGACAGGAAGATAGACCAGTGGAATAGAACTGCAGACCCAGAAATGAACCCACACACCTATGGGCACTTGATTTTCAACAAAGGAGACCAAAGCATCCAGTGGAAAAAAGATAGCATTTTCAGCAAATGGTGCTGGTTCCACAGGAGGTCAGCATATGGAGGAGTACAAATCATCCCCTGCTTATTGCCCTCTACAAAGCTTAAGTCCAGGTGGATCAAGGACTTCTACATAAAACCAGATACACTCAAACTAATAGAAGCTTCACTCTTTCCTTTAAAGGAGAAGAAGAATCCCTATTGAAGGGATAGGGAGGCAAAGTTTACAACAGAGCCTGGAGGAATGGCCATTCAGAGTCTACCCCACGAGTGGCCTATACACATACAGCCTTCAAACTAGATAAGGTGGATGAAGCTAAGAGGTGCAGGCTGACAGGAACTGGATGTAGATGTCTCCTGAGAGGCACAGCCAGATCATGTCAAATACAGTGGCGAATGTTAGCAGCAAACCATTGAACTGAGAACTGGACATCAGTTGGAGGAATTACAGAAAGATTGAAAGAGCTGAAGGGACCTGCAACCCCATAAGAACAACCATGGCTGCCAAGCAGAGATCCCAGAGACTAAACCACTACCCAATCACTATACAGGGACTGTGCCATGGCCCCATCTGCATGTGTATCAGAGGATGGTCTTCTTGGGCACAAATGGAGTGAGCAGCCCTTGGTCCTGCCTAGGCTGGGAAAGTGGATGGCTGGTGAAGGGAATACCTTTATAGAAGAGGGGGAGGGCGATGGTATTCAGACTTATTTCTGGAAAACAAGGAAGTAATAACATTTGAATTCGAAATGAAAAATATCCAATTAAAATTCAACAACAACAAAATGGTGTTTAGAGCTTCAAATAAAAAATGCCACAATAAGGAAACAGAATTGTATGCCTCTGATTTTCCTCAAATATGCTCAGGGCCCGGGTCGGTTCTGGGCCCAGGCTGGACCTAGCAGTTTCCTGCTGCTGACTGCTCCTCTATTCCTGTTTCCAGAGGCAGCATGCAGATTAATATTGGGCCAGAGATGTGGGCAGAGTTGGGCAGAAATGGCTTTCTGTCCTGTGGTCTCAGGATCATCTGCATTCCTGGGTATTCAGCAGTCTCCACCATGGGATTTGGGTGCAAGATTTCCAATTGCTTTAATCTCCCTTATACCATGTTTATATGTCCTGGGAGATATTACAGACAAATTAATGTTTATCCCATTAATTTGTTCAACACTCTTATCCACAGAGTATAATTTAGAGATAACTATATATTTGACAGCAAGCATTCACAGTGGGTAATATATGCATGATGAAGTTATAATTCACAGAATTGGAAATACAGGGAACAGTGAGTGTATAATTGCCTTTGAATCTCAGTCTTACTGGGAAGTAATTTGATGCCCAGTCCCCATGAGAATGGAGAGATCCATCCCTCCCTGATAGCTGTGGGACTTCAGATGTTGACACTTATGATCAATAAAGAAGGTTCTTAAGAGTGAAGGGTTTGAGATTACTCTTTTATTCACCAGAATACATCCAATTTACTTGATAGTAACCAGATGCAGGTAATCAATATATATAGTCTATATCCTTATCAAAATAGAAAGCAAATGAACAAAACAACAACACATAAATAACAAAATTTCAAATGAACAGAAGGAAAACCAAATAACCAAAATAATCAAAACTCAAGCAAACTTTAAATAGAGGAATTACGCTAAGCATTCTTTTGCTGCTCCTTTTGCAGAATAGACTTATAGTCTGTGGCTTGCCTTGGAGACATAATAGACAAGCAGTTACTGATGGTAATAATCTTTTCAAGAGGAGTGGAAGTAGGTCTGTTTTGTTGGAGTGGGGTATTAAGGAAAAAGCCATGCAATACTGAGTATAAATGATATTACAGTCTTTGTCTCAAGACTTTCCAATGTTGTGAACTGATCTCCATGAAACTCTTCTGGATGACCCATCAGGACAAGTAAAAATTTACACGTGCACAGTCTTTCTGGATGACCAGCAGCTCTTGATTGATGTGCATCAGCACTTCTCTGAGTTCCTCCAAAAGTGTACACTTGCTGGAGGGAGGGGTGGTGAAAGTACTGCCTATTCAATCCACAGATTTCAAACTAAAGGAGGAAAATGCAGTCCACAATTGCTATGGACATTACAGAAGAGATGTAATAGTGGTATATTTGCTGTGCACACTTAATTCTCCTCCTGTAGCACTTCTCACCAAGGGAGATCCTGTCCTGGTCTGTGTCATGTTCGAGTTTCTGCTGGAGACCTTCAGACCTAGCAGAGCAAGGGAAAAAAGGTTTAGTTAGTGGTTGTCAATTCAGGTCTCCCTCTTACATCAGCTCTATTCAGTTGGACAATCCAGCATGACCTGTCTGTTAGCTGAGGTCAGTCCCTGCATCCCCAAATGTCATAGAATACCTGGGCTTCGATTTATATCTCACCTTTTGAAACTGTTGAATTTGAACTGTGGACTATGCACTGTACTGGAATTTAGAGAAAAATGAGCATATTTTTCCACTGGTCCAGGTATATTATATTGACTAATAACCTTGTAGCTATGTCTGAATCTGAGTTCAAGAGAGGTATGAGCAACCTAGAATACCATATGGATGCCTTCTGGAGAACATGCCCAGAATTGAGGTGAAAGTTCTGATTATGTTTGCAGTGAAGGAACCTGCCGAGGTTCCATTTTTACCGCTGTACCTGCAAATACACAGAGAAGCCATCTCACATCAAATCCATGGGAAGTGCACAGATCCTGTAATCACTGAGAATGTGCTCCATGCAAATCTTCCCAGCGTACACACGGACATTAAAGGTGATTGTGATGTAGAAACAGAACAGCACCCCTGTAAGTCTATGGCTAGTGTAAGGCAATTTGTGAGAGAACAGAAGAGAAAATGTCCTCAGATCTTTCCGGAGAGATCACAGGAAGAAAGGAGTAGAAAATACCAAGAAATCCAGAGGATCATATATATTGTTTCATGGGCAAAATTCACATGAACTGTACCAGAACAATACTCTGAGTAGCTCCTTAGCTTCCTGAGGCTGAAATCCATGTGGGTGGTCATTCACCCAAAAAGGGAATTTATATAGGGAAAGGATATTCAAACGGCTTCTTCCAGCCTGTGTTCCTACCTGAACATTAATGCTTAATGTAAACATTCCCCAGGATACTCTGGAGGCATAAAAACAAATGTTGAGTGGTATATGTATGTACATAGTGACCGGAGCCTATAGACAGCTCAGTCAGTGATGTGCTGTGCCCCCATAAACCGTCATAGACTCAGGGATCTTTCCCTATTACCAGTCTTGCTTAGCAAATTCCCAAGGCTGTGTAGAGCAGTCTTGTTTCCCAGCAAAGGATCATATGTTGGTGGTGGACTAGACTCTTGTTCTAGTTCACTGTTTCAGACTTTCCCCAAACTGTGCAGCTTCTTCTAATCGGAGCTCTCTTTACCATAGCCCGAGTGACTTTATGCCCAAAGCTAGAATCATAGGAAATCTCTATAACCAGGATCCAAATTAACAAATTTTCTCCCTGTAATGTGATTGTGCCACAGTTATTTTGAGTAAGAAAGTAAAAGCTTGCATGGATTATCTCAGACTGAATCAGAATGTATGGAAGGGCTTTACCTATGGTACACTTTTACTCCTTGGCTGATGGACGTCTGGATAGATTCTCCTTCAAGGCTACTTTGGGACCACTACAACAGTGATGCTCCCTAGTTGCAATGGCAACACCTACTCCTTGTTGTGGAATCACTCGGTTAACTAAAACTTCTGTTCCACTTTCTGAACATGGTTTCTCATAGGGCTACCTGTTCTTACACTGCCAGACCCATTAGAAGCTCATCATTTCTCCTAAACCCATTGAGGCTGAAATTAACTGAGAGAAAATGATGTTGACCAACAGCACTTGCAGAATGCTACACAGATAACATAGGGGAGCGCTTTGGATTATCTGTGCACCTAAAGGGGCTCCTGAAACTGCCCTGTTCAGCATAGCTATGGGACTTTTGCTGGATGAAGATACAACTCCAAGCAACTCAAAATCTCAATGAATTAAATCCAAGCCAAACTCCCAGGGGAAGCTGTAGTTGCCAAGGTAGCTGGAAAGAAATGGTAGCAGGCAATGGGGAAAGCAACCTTGGAGAAGACACAGTGAGTGACACAACCTTCCAGTGGGCTTTGACAATTCACAAAGAACAGCGAAGGATCATAAACTCATGGATTTTATAGAGAAGCCTTGCCCTTACCTCCCTTAACTCCACTCCTATGATATGCTCCAAAGGATTTCAATGCAGATCAGTAGTTTTGCCCACAATCACTTGAAAATCTAACTTTACAGGTGTTTTTGTGTCCTCTTTTTGGGGGGTTGCATTTCTAAAGGACTTTATTGTCCTGCTTCTACACCATAACAAAAAGGGTCCTGCAAGCTCCAGG
Source organism: Rattus norvegicus (assembly GCF_021556685.1). Lineage (NCBI taxonomy): Eukaryota > Metazoa > Chordata > Mammalia > Rodentia > Muridae > Rattus > Rattus norvegicus. The sequence continues at coordinate 22,108,233 of NC_141542.1, forward strand.
CCTGTACCATTTGTTACCCCTGTGAAACACGACTCACTTGATCGTATTTCCCACTCCTCCCCCACACTTCACAAGATAATTCTGTTGAGATTTTTTTGTAAACAGAATAAATTAATAACAGGTGTCCTTTTGCTGTACAGAGCTACATGGAGATGCCAAATGACTGGGCAGCTGTCTTTCGTGTTTCATGGATGTAATGTGAACTCTTAGAATTCTTTTCTTATGAAACTTGGAAATAGAGGGAAACACAGGTTCATTACTGAAAACACACACACACACACACACACACACACACACACACACACACAGACAGACATACACAGATACACACTCCCACGCACATTGAAAACTTTGCTCTTATGCAGCACATTTCCTGTTGAGTGAGGAATTAGTGGGAACAATGCTGTGTACAAGTCTCTTAGACTCCAGCAGGCTGTGCTGCCCTGGCCTATACTCATTTCCACTTCAGGAAACCTTTCTATGCACATACTTGCTGGTCCTACGAGTAAGTTACATGTTCTGCACAGATAGCCTAAACAACACAACATCAAATTCCAAAGAGAGAGATTTCTAGGAAAAGACTCCATCAAGCTCTATGCTGACTCATCATAGGCCCCTCACTAAAACTACCCTGTTTCCTTCATAGAAAACCTTGGAAGCATCAGAGAAGTCAGTGTCTCATGGTCAGTTCCCAGGAACTTTTCATCACATTAGAGTTCATGTGACATTAAAACAACCTCAATGTCAGTCAGAAGGAGGCTAAAGAAATAACATACAGTGACTTTTCTGAATTGCAGCACTATGTACAATATTGAGAGGGAATCTATCCTGAAAGAATGCCGTGCCCATGATATAGTCAGCAAAGCAATGTCAGCAGAGGGATGCACTCTAGGATTCCATGCAAGATCATGGTGAAGCCCATAAGACAAACCAGAATCTTCCTGGGGGATACCTCTGTCCAGGGAAAGTGAAGAAATCTAATCCTTATTTTTAAAATAGCTGAATGGTTTAAGAATGTGTTGAGACAAATAAGAGAGGGGGCTCTACCTGGAACTGGACCGGTGATGCAAAGACTGCTGGCCAGCACAAAGCAGGAAGCTTCAGGTTTGTTGAGAGACCTTGGCTTAAAGGCCTAATTTGGATAATGACTGGACAAAACTGCATGTCATGAACTGGCCTCCCCGCATGCTCCCTAAGATGCAGGTCAGCACAGCAATGCACCTTTCTTGAAAACTGGGGGTATGTACTGATAACTTTGTTCTTGAAGTCTCAAATCTCTCATGGCAACCCTCAGCCTTTGAGAAACCTTTTCCACATCCTTGCTCTTCTAACCAGCTTCAGACTGTAAGGCCCAGACATGAACTCTCCAGGAGCACTCAAATAAGACAGGACTGACATGCTGCTCCTCAGGCTCTGTAGTTACCCAAGATCTATGAAGCATGAAGTCACCATCTTCATATAGAGGGGAAGGGGGGAGGAATAACAAAAGCCACCACAAATGACAATGAGAACCATTTCTTTGCCATTTCCACGAGGGTCTCCTCCTTGAAAACTACTTACTTCCTGGAGTCTCACACAATCCCTGAAAAGAAAATGAGCTCCAGGCTTTTGTTTCATCCCTCAAAGCCCTGTTCTAGTCTAAAGAGGGGCTCCCACATAGCACCCTCCATACATAATGGCATGTAGTGCTGTGCTGTGTGATCAACCTATCTCCCTTAATGAAGTGCAGATTCTCGAAGAGCAGGAGCATTTGCTTTCCAAACATGCAGTTTCTTGAAAAGGGGCTATCTCCACAGAAAGCCTTGTAAACCATCACATGAATGAACACTTGGATGAGACCTAGGTCAGGACATGGATCAGTCAATAGACAGTTACATTGGTTTGGCTATGGTTATGGTAAGACATGAGGACACCCTGACCCTGAGTCCTAACCCTACCTGCTCTTGCTTGGCTCTGGGGTCACAGATGTTCATTCCGGCCTCTTCACAGAGCCTCTTTGCCTCCACAGAGGATGCTGGCAGTTCAGTCTGCTCGACCAGCAGTTCTCTCTTCTCACTCAGCAAAATCTGTATATTGTTCTCCAATTGAGCTTGTTCACGCAGGAGCTGGGAGTGCCTGATGCTGAACCACAAACAAAAAATGGTAAATCCCAGCCAGCTTCTATTTGCCTGTCACTCCTGCAAGTCCAATCATCCCTTCAAGGAATCCCTCATCCCCAGACATCCCCAGACTAGAGCAACATTATACAAGTTAGCACCAATTAGAGGAGGTAAAATCCAGAGGACACATTCCACATGAATCAAAGTATTTCTGAAAATCCTGACACTAATACGGTTTATATAAATCAAGGTAGAAAAATGGTCCATAAGGGAGCTCATATGTCCATAGTATGCTGAAATCATCTGCAAGTAGAGGTCAAATGCCCTCTGAGGGAGGATAGAAGACCCAATAGCTGTACAATCCTGCCATGTGTTTCTCATGGATCATAGACATCCTGTCAGAGTCCTAGAGATTCAGAGTTGATTGATATTCCCATCATGGTGCAAACCTTTTCTATCTAGAGGATCCTAAATGGGGAAAATAAGAATTGGAGGGTCTTCTACACCCTTCACATGTAGGACAACTGAGTCCAAGAGCTACAAATCCGAGACCCTTGCCACAAGGCAGGCTTCTTGTTAAGAGTCAGACACTACAGAACCAGAGCCCTGACTTTGGTTCAAAGTCATACAGGACAGAAGCATTCCCTGCCTAGTGCTGGGTTCTCATCTCTGACAGCGACTCACCGGTAGGAACTGTTCACTTGTATGAGCTCCTTGTACCTCTCCATGGCATCACTTATTGAGTTGGTCATCATTTGCATAGCCATCATTCTCATCTCATGTTCGGATTGAAGTACTGGCAATTCGACATCCAGCCTGGGTTAGGTCAAGGCCAAAGGAACAAATAACGTTTTGAACTCATGATTTCAGAATTAGGAGAAATGTAAATAAAAAATATATAATAAAAAAGTTCAAATTCAAGGAATGGTGGAAGGGAAGATAGTGGCAAACTCAAAAACCAGACCAAAACCCAACAGTGAGACTCCATCCACAGAAAATATTTACAAGTAAATAAGCAAATATTTGTTTTGAAATACGGACTCCTTGGAATCCTGGGAGATATGGTTCTGCAAAGACTCACTATATAGGACGGTGCACAGCCTGAGAGCTGCCTGTTTGGGAATAACAACAGTCAAGACCACAGTGACCATTTCTAGGTCACAATAAACAATCCCTGGATAGTTAAAAAAATAAAAAACTAAAGATCAAAGCAGGTGAAACAAATTAGGTAAAATCAGACTGTTCTCTCCATTACTTAATCTCAGTATGTACCACGTACTTGCTCCTTCAAATTATTTGTACTGGTTAAGTTTATTATCCTGGGCACAGGACAACAGAGCCACGGTACCAACCGGAGGGACCTGACCTTCAAGAGCTGGCCAGGTGAGCATGATGGAATTGACTAGTTCAGGAAGAAGATTCCTCCAGTCTGTGCCATAGCTTTGGGCCCAAGAGAAAGCTGTGATGACATTTCTCTTGTTTTGAAAGCAGGTATACTCAATCCTTGGTTTCTATCGTTACATGAATTCCCAGAGGGCATAACTAAGTTTGACAGGGAAGAGGATTTATAGCACCTCCTCCCCTCGGGAGAGTCCTGGGTGCCACCACGGTATACAGAAGGAGCAAAGTGCTCTGTTGATCAGTGTGGGCCTCCATGTACTCATCACTATCATGACCTGCAAAGTGTTGATCAAACAAATCCTCAGACCCCATCAAAGGTCCCAGACGTCCTGATCCTGAGTAAAACACCACATATACTTCCACATACACACATACCAACCCATATCCAAACACATTTAGAATGACAACTACATCCATGGAGGTGCCATAGAATCAGAGTATAATGAACAAATCCAGAGGAAAGAGTGATGACGTGCAGGCATTTCATTCACACACACAGTTGCAGCAAGTGTGACCAGGTCCTTCCAGCTGCTGACAGAACCAATGCTAATCCAAGGAGCTCAGGGTCAAGTACAAAAAGGTTGACCCTAAACACACAGCACCTAGCTTATCTCACAAGCTAATGCATGCCAAGGCTCCTTAAAATCCAGGATGAGAGGTGAAACTTGTCGTGCTATGAGGAAATCTTGGGTTAGCAGAGAGAGATCACAAGAATGTGAACAGGTTACTTGGCATAGTGACTACCTGTGGTCCCAATCATCATAGATATAAAGGTCCAGGATTTGGTAAAGTTCATCCCTCTCGAATTGACACTTCTGGATTTCAAATTTGAGTTCCTCCAGTTCCTTTAGACACTCCTCTTGCTGACTGATGTCAGTTTGGGATGATGCCTTCCTACCAAAACCTGTAGATAGATAAACCCAAGTGAATTTGCATATTTGGTGGCCCATGGGAGGAAAAGACCATTCTGAATACCAAAAGGCAGTTGAGGAAGAGGAAATGGTAGACTGGGTGAATCCCTGAAAGAGCAGAAAAGCTATTTTGAAGCTGGACTTTAAGCTATGACCCTCTTCCCAACCTCTAATGCCATACACGTGCTACACTCACTATTACAGGACCCCTGTCACTGAAAGTTATAACCTGACTGAGACATAAACATCTGGGATAATGTTATCTCATATCAGATGTGGTGCAGTTAATCCTGCAGTTCATAATGCTTAGCCCCATCAAGCTCTAATCATCTGTGTTCCAGCCCAAAGTGTCTGAGAACTCAATTCATGACTAGGGGTGCATCCTTCCTTTTTCTCACCATCAGAGACTTATGTAACCGACAGTAATCTAGAGGATGAAGTGCTTCAACTCCCAACCATGGATGGTCACATTGTTAATCTCACAGTGCCTCCTCCTGCCATTCATTGACACTCACAGTTAAAAAGCTTCAAGAAAAGACACTGAAGGCTTTCCACTTTATGTCTTTCTCTCAAATTTAAGATTAGGAACTCCTGACTCTTGGTTTGCCTTTGAGATATCCCAAGGCTCCTGCCTGTAAGGCCTAGTCTTAGAAGGCACATCTCATACCTACCTCCTTGAAGATGTTCCCCAACTCTGCCCTGGACTCACCAAGCCTTCCCCAGAATGATTTCCTCCTTCCTGTTTCACTAGAGAGGGGGTCGGCTTCCCTCTGACCTGGTGTGGTCTCTCCTTGATCTCCACTTTCCTTCCGAAATAGCCTGAGCAGCTGGCGAAACATGCCTGCTTGTGAACCCAAAGGGAACTGAAGAAAGATCCCAAAGGCAGTTGGTGTCACCACAACCCTGGTGACATCACTGAAGATTCTAGGGATCTCTTAGATACAATAGATTGCCCAGTGAAGTGCTTACTGGTGATGTCACTGGAAAGTTCTATGGACTACCTACTAACCAGCTCTCCCCAAACTAATGATTTTCTGTGGGGACCCTTTCCTCCAGTCTCTCATGTGTCGCTGGGAATACCATTTGGCAACCTCTATTTCAAAGCTAGATATTTGTCTCTGCTTCATTAGAAGTCAACAATGCTTTTGCTGGGGAGGGTTGCTTACAACCCTGAATTGGAGAACAAATTTTTCTTAGCACCCAAATCTCTAGGGACCAAGGAGGAGGGAGACTTTTCTTAAAAGTAAATAAACTACTTGAGACAATGCATGTGACACACATTTCCATTCCTAAGCTTTTCCCTTTTTCTGGAGGCCAATATATTTCTTCTATACCTCTGAGTGTATAAAACCTGGAAATATTTGCTTACTGTGCAGTCCTTGAAAGCCGACATTGTTTCCATTTACATATCCATGTATTCCACAAAATCAAAGGTCTATAATCCTATTTTTTTGCAATAAAAACTCCTTTTCCATGGGAACATAGGGATCAACTACAGGGCATATATAAAAGAATAAGTTTCTGTCCCTTTTATATGTTATGTAGGACATCTTCCCTTTCTCAAATATAACAAGACAATTAACTTGGACATCAGTGAGCAAATGTCAACCTGGACCTTGTGTTACTACATCATAACTACATAGCCATCACTTGTCCAATATCATTCTTCATGAATAGCCAAGTCCAGGCATGAGAATATTGGGGGCTGCACCATGATCTTTTACTTCTAGCAAACATAAGAATCAGGAGGACAGGAAGGGAGTGGAATGGCCTGAAGTCAGGTTGAAGCTCAATTTTAATGGGTCCATAAGTTCAGGCGGGAGTCCATTTGGCATTGTGATATGTGGATTCTGTCTTCTTATCCGTGGTGTTATAATCCCACCTGAATGTGTGCTATAATGCCACCCAACCGCACAGATGTAAGAGTGAAAATCATGTATGACGTTTCTGGGAAGATCTCTGCCTTTTCCTACCATCTGGAGTTATACAACATCACTATGCAAAGCTCAGAAGAGAGGGGTGCAGATGTGCGTGCCTTAGAAGTTGAGGATCTTTTCTTCTGATTAGGGCACTTGTTTTTCCTATGTAATTTTTCCCTTGCTCTTTTACTAATGGTGGTTGACTTCTTTCCTGGTCTGAGGTAAACTGGACTCCAATCTTGTGGATTACTGAACCTTCTATTTTTGAGATGACAGGCCCACCAAGGGTCCTACTGCATACAGAAGGTATAAGTAAGTCTCATGGGCTGGAGTAAGTTAAAAAGGTCCGTGACAACAAAGAACTAATTAAGAAAACAAGAGACCAGCTGCTCATCAAGATCACAGTTGTATGATAGTAAGAAAATGTGAATAGGGCATCAGGTGAAAAGATAAATTAATTAGGAGGTCATAGGCCTAGAAGGGGTAGCCTTTGCTCTCAGTGGAGCTGCCATTCTTTCTGCCATTCCTCGCCCTCTGCCACAGGACCAGCGACTTACCCAAACAACTGGCTGGCCTTGCCAAAGACCTGGCAGTGCTTCTCCCTGTAGAATAGGACATGTAGAGTCCTTGAGGACTCACCAAGAGGTCTCCTCCACACAGGTTCCTTGTTGTCAAAGGGAAATGTTCCTGCAGAATCCTGCCATGGCAGCAGGAATTTCAACCTGGCTGCTCTTGGTCCAGCTCACTGGGTGCAGGCCTGAGGCCCAGGGGTATCTGGGGAAAGAAGCAGCACGCACTACCTCACAGCTCTCTCTTTGTTGGATGCAACTGCAAGGACTGTGATAGGATTTTTGTTTCTTTGTGTGCTTATTAGAAATACCTACAAAGCTGATTAATGTTGTAACATGCCTTCACACCCAGCATGCAGAATGTTTTTAAATCATCGTTGTTCCTGTTTTAGGTTTGGATTTTGTTCTTTAATCCCCTCAGGAAATTTCCCTGTGCTTAGAATATTAAGCACATGCTCAGGAGGGATCGATTATTCAAGTTAGCCAAAGCTTTTGTTCTCACCACCCACTCCACAGATGATGCCATTACATACTTTCAAATAAGAAAACAGTTATAGAGAAGTAAATTAACCTGTAAGCTGTCACAGAAGAAACACATCATGATTGTGGAGTGGCACCCCAGTATTTTGTATTTCCTAAGTTATTTTTATTTTAAACTTTTTTATTGGATTTTTTGTGTACATTTCATTTTTTTTAAATCCTTAAAGGTATCTTTTATTCCTCTCCTCCCATTTACAAGGTGGAATTTCACCTGTGATTGTTAGTCCAGATAGTTTGGTCAATGGCTTAGATATCACCTTGGCCTAGTTTCCTTGGCATGAGCTGTGTTAGAAGCAGGCTCAAAGGTTCAGGACTCAACAAATAATGAATTCCACTACATCTGGATACCTAGCCTCATACCCAGGAAGGGACTGGATTTCCAATCACTATTTAAAAAAATATGCAGTTCATTAACATGTAAAAAAATTTCTCATGTATATTAAAGTGTTTACCATCGTCATACAGTTTTTCAAATACCTGGCATTCATCTTTTTCCAAATCCTAAAATTTCTTTCTTATTCACATTTTCTTCTTTTGATTATTTCTGAGTATTATTATCATTTTTTAAAATTTTAGTGTTTTTAAATAGATATATACTTTTTATTCAAACCTTATTCCCGGGGTTGGGGATTTAGCTCAGCAGTAGAGCGCTTGCCTAGCAACCGCAAGGACCTGGGTTCGGTCCCCAGCTCTGAAAAACAAAAAGAAAAACAAACAAAAAAAAAAAACAAAAACAAAAAAAACAAACCTTATTCCCTTTCCCAGCTTTTGGTCCATAATTTCTTTCTTATTCAAATTTTCTTTTTCGATTATTTCTTACTATTATTATCATATTTTTAAATTTTATTTTTTAATAGATATATACTTTTTATTTACATTTCAAACCTATTCCCTTTCCCAGCTTTTGGTCCATAAGCCCCCCTGCCGTGCCCTCTCCCATATGTATGGTCCTTCAATCCACGCCACTTAGAAACCCCTTCCTGGACATTCCCCTGCACTGGGGTCCAACCTTGTTAAGAACAAGGGCTTCACTTCCACAGGTGCCCCATCAAGGCTATTCTCTCCTACATATGCTGTTGGACCCCTGGGTCAGTCCATGTATAGTCTTTTGCTAGTGGTTTATTTGGTTGGCATTGCTGTTCATATGGGGTTGCAAGCCCTTCAGCTCTTGGAATCCTTCCTCTAATTCCCATAAAGGGCGTCCTGTTCTCAGTTCAGTAGTTTACTGCTAGCTCTGACCTCTTTATTTGACATGCCCTGGATGTGTCTCTTAGGGGAGATGTATATCCGTTCCCTTTCAGTAAGCACTTTTTAGCTTCATCAATCTTACCTAGTTTTGGTGGTTGTATATATATGGGCCACATGTGTGGCAGACTCTGAATGGCTGTTCCTTCAGTCTCTGCTTTAGATTTGGCCTCCATATCCCCTCCTATGGATATTTTTGTTCCCCATTTTAAGAACGAATGGGAGCATCTGCACTTTGGTCATCCCTCTTCTTGAGTTTCCTGAGATCTATAGATTGAATCTTGGGTAATTCGAGGTTTTGATCAATATCCACTTATCAATGAGTACATACTGTCAACGAGGGGTGCTGAGTACCTGGAAGAGAATGAGGGACAAGAGACGCGAAGAAGGACTCCAAGACAAGAGTCTGATCAAGGCGACAATTTTATTTTTCCCCAAGGCTGAATTTGTACCATAAAATGGGTAACAGAGAGAGGGAGAAGTAATAAACATTTACCCATGCCAAGGACACAATATTCATGTGGTCAGGGAATCGGCTGATGTTGACAGGTTGTCAGAAAGGTCACAGGTTTGTCATATCTATTAATCAACAAGATGTTGGTTTTTCAGAAAGGTTACAGGTCATGACATTGTGTATCTTAACGTCACACGTTATCATATGATTATTCATCTTGACCACCACATTTGTATTAGTCTTCTGCAGCTGGCTGGGGATTTTCCATGAACCCAGTCATACTTAATGCTAACCATAATAATAACATCAATAATGGAGGGCTTCAAGGCCATTGCTCCCATGAGCATACCACGTGTGTTTTTCTGTGATTGGATTACCTCACTGTGGATGATATTTTCTAGTTCTTTCCATTTGCCTATGAATTGAACGTAGTCATTGTTTTTGATAGTTGAGTGGTACTCCATTGTGTAGATGTACCACATTTTTCGAATCCATTCCTCTGTTGAAGGACATCTGAGTTCATTCCAGCTTCTGGCTATTATAAATAAGCCTGCTATGAACATAGTGCAGCATGCGTGTTATTGTATGTTGGAGCATCTTTTGGGTATATGCCCAGGACAGGTATAGCTGTGTGCTCAGGTAGTGGAATGTCCAATTTTCTGAGGAACCTTCAGACTGATTTCCAGAGTGCTTGAACCAGTTTGCCATCCCAGCAACAATGGACAAGTGTTTCTCTTTCTCCACGTCCTCCCCAGCCTCTGTTGTCACCTGAGTTTTTGATCTTAGCCATCCTGACTGGTGTGAGGTGGATTCTTAGGTTGTTTTGATTTGCATTTCCCTGATGACTAAGGATGTTGAGCATTTCTTTAGGTGCATTTCAGCTATTCGATATTCCTCAGCTGAGAATGTTTTCTTCAGCTCCGTACCCCATTTATAAACAGGGGTGTTTGGCTCTCTGTACTCTAACTTCTTGTGTTTTGTGTATACTTTGGATATTAGTCCTCTATCAGATGCAGGATTGGTAAAGATTCTTTCCCAATCTGTTGGTTGCCTTTTTGTCCTAATGACACTGTCCTTTGCCTTACAGAAGCTTTTCAGTTTTATGAGGTCCCGCCATTTGTCGATTCTTGATCTTAAAGCATAAGCCATTGGTATTCTGTTCAGGAAATTTTCCTTAGTGCTCATGTCTTTGAGACACTTCCCTACTTTTTATCTATTACTTTTAGTGTATCTGGTTTGATGTGGAGGTCCTTGATCCACTTGGACTTAAGCTTTGTACAGGGTAATAAGAATGGGTCAACTTACATTCTTTTACATGTTGACCTCCAGTTGAATCAGCACCATTTGTTAAAACTGCTATCTTTCTTCCATTGGATGTTTTACCTCCTTTGTCAAAGATCAAATGACCATAGGTGTGTGGGTTCATTTCTGTGTCTTCAATTATGTTCCACTGAGCTGCCTGTCTGTATGCCAATACCATACAAACTATTGCTCTGTAATACTGCTTGAGGTCAGAGATGGTGATTCCCCCAGAAGGTCTTTTATTGTTGAGTATAGTTTTGCTATCCTGGGTTTTATGTTATACCAAATGACGGCAAACTGCACTTTCTACCTTTATAAAGAATTGAGTGGGAATATTGTTGGTGATGGCATTGAATCTGTAGATTGCCTTTGGCAAAATGGCCATTTTTTACCATATTCATCCTGCCCATCTATGAGCATGGGAGATCTTTCCATCTGAGATCTTCTTCAATTTCTTTCTTCAGAGATTTGAAGTTCTTGTCCTACAGATTTTTTTACTTGCTTGGTTCAAGTAACAGCAAGTTATATTATAGTATTTGGGACTATTGTGAAGGGTGTCATTTCCTTAATTTCTTTCTCAGCCTGTTTACCCTTTGAGTAGAGGAAGGCTACTGAATTGTTTGAGTTAATTTTATACTCGGACAGTTTGCAAAGTTGTTGATCAGGTTAAGTAGTTCTCTGGCAAAATTTTGGTGTTGCTTATGTAGACTATCTTATCATCTTCAAATATTAGTCTTTTGATTTCATCCCTTCTAATTTTTATCCCTTTGACCTACTTTCATTGTTTGATTTCTATGGCTAGGACTTTAAGTACCATATTGAAAAGTAGGGAGAGAGTGGGTAGCCTTGTCTAGTCCCTGATTTTAGTGGGATTCCTTACATTTTCTCAGTTTCGTTTGATATTAGCTACTGGTTAGATGTATTTTGCATTTTCCTATATTTAGATATGGGCCTTTAATTCCTGATCTCTCCAGGACTTTATTAGTAAAAGGGTACTGAATTTTGTCAAATGATTTCTCTGCATCTAATGAAATGATCATGTGGGTTTTTTCCTTTGAGTTTGTTTATATGATGAATTTCGTTGATGGATTTCTGTATATTAGACCATCCCTGCATCCTTGCCATGAGGTCTACTTGATCATGATGGATGATTGTTTGGATGTGTTCTTGGATTCAGTTTGCAAGAATTTTATTGAGCATTTTTGCATCAATATTCATAAAGGAAATTGGTCTGAATTTCTCTATCTTTGTTGTATCTTTGTGTGGTTCAGGTATAAGAGTAATTGTGGCTTCATGGAAGGAATTTGGTAGTGCTCTGTCTGTTTGTATTTTGCGGAATAGTTTGGACAATATTGGTATGAAGTCTTCTATGAAGATCTGATAGAATTCTGCAGTAAATCCATCTGGTCCTGGGCTCTTTTTGGATGAAAGATGTTTAATAACAGTTTCTATTTCTTTATGAGTTATGGGGTTGTTTCGATGGTTTATTTGTTCCTGATTTAACTGTGGTACCTAGTATCTGTATAGAAAATTGTCCATTGTCTTCACATTTTCCAGTTTTGTTGAATATATGTTTTTGTAGTAGGATCTGATGATCTTCTTAATTTCTTCAGATTTTGTTGTTATGTCTCCCTTTTATTTCTGATTTTATTAATTTGGATGCACTTTCTGTAACCTCTGGTTAGTATGGCTAAGTGTTTATTTATCTTGTTGATTTTCTCAAAGAACCAGCTCCTGGGTTTGCTGATTCTTTTAATACTCGGTTTTGTTTCTTCTTGTTTGATTTCAGCCCTGAGTTTGATTATTTCCTGCCTTCTACTCCTCTAGGGTTTATTTAATTTTTTTTCTAGAGCTTTGAGGTGTGCTGTCAAGCTGCTGACATATGATCTCTCCTGTTTCTTTTTGCAGGCACTCGGAGCTGTGAGTTTTCCTCTTAGCGTTGCTTTTATTGTGTCCCATAAGTTTGGGTATGTTGTATCTTAATTTTCATTAAATTCTAAGAAGTCTTTAATTTCTTTCTTATGTCTCCAATGACCAAGTTGTCATTGACTTCAACTTCCATGTGTATGTGTGCTTTCTGTCCTATTTGTTGTTATTGATCAGCAGCCTTAGTCCGTGGTTTTTGAAAGGATGCATGGGATTATTTCTATCTTCCTGTACCTGTTGAGGCTTGTTTTGTGACCGATTATATGGTCAATTTTGGAGAAGTTACCATGAGATGCTGAGAAGAAGGTATATCCTTTGGTTTTAGGGTGGAATTTTCTATAAATATATGTTAAATCCATTTGTTTCATAACTTCTGATAGTCTTTCTATGTCTCTGTTTAATTTCTGTTTCCCTGATCTGTTCATTGATGAAAGTGGGGTGTTTAAATCTCCTACTATTATTGTTTGGTGCAATGTATGATTTTTTTGAGCTTTAGAAAGGTTTCTCATTGTTTAGGGACACAACTGCTATATACTTGACAAATATAGCAATAACCCAGAACATCCACAGGAAGCCTGTGACCGTTGGCCACAGGAGGATGAGTGTCTTTCAAAATTCATCATGATTTTTGATAAAATCTTCCGCATAATTGGTGGCTTGGCTTCCCTCAAACATGGTCCAGTTGTCTAGAATCTCCTCCTTGGACAGCATCTCATGCTTGTTTTTGTCTGACTCATACACCAGATGCTGGCCCTCAGCCTTCACATGGTCATAGTCCTGAGGGAGGATCCAGTGGTGAATCTCATCCTAGTCCAGCTTCCCATCCTTGTTCAGATCTGGGAAATCATTGAACTGCTCCCCAGACAAAACCCAGTCTGTCTCAGGGCAATTGTCCTCATGGGAAAAAGATGTCCACAATGTACTCATCCTAGTCCACAAAACCATCCCCGTTCTTGTTGATATCCTTCAGGGTTTCCAGAACTACAATCTCCTCATATGTTCTAAATCCTCTTAGTGTAGAAAAGCAATGAACCCGACCTGAGTAGCTGTCAGGTCACCGTCAAGGCCTTAAACCTCCTCTCATCTCGTGGAGGCAACTTTTTAAAGTTGTGATGATCAGAGCTATCTTGGAATTCAGCAAGGTTTCCCAGGTAGTAGCCATAGGTGGCCTGCTTGTATTCTTCCCAGGAGATCTTTTCCTCTATGTCCCTATCATAATCCTTTCAGAGTTTAGTCACATTTTGTTAGATTTATCTTTTCTGTACATGTTTGATCCAAACTTTCAGGACTTCAGTAGTAACAAGGCCACCTCCATCATTGTCAATTGGATCAACAATTTTCCCCAGCCTCTCCTGCTCTCGTCCAGGCTTAGCTGATCAAAGGTCTTGGAGTCCTCCTTGCCCAGGAAGACCTCATGATCGTATAGGAAGCTGTGCTTGTCCTCTGGAGGCCACTGGCCCTGCTCTGAATCGGGACAAACCATTTGCTCCTTGCTCATCATGCTCTTGGCCCTGAATGCCAGGACCAGTTCCAGCAGCAGCCCATGGGGAGTCCCAGGCTGACACCATGCACCACAATCGCGATCAAAGGGAGGCAGCAGGGAAGTAGGGGTTCAGAGCACCTTAGCTGCTGTCCATCCCCAGAGAGGGCTTTTGTTACATTTCAAATATTATCCCTTTTCCTGGTTTCCCATCCAAAAAAACCCTTATAACACGCCTCCCCCTTCTACTATAAGGGTCTTACCACACCCACCGAAACATCCAGGTCTACCTGCCTCCCTGTTCTGGATTCCCCTACACTGGGGCATCAAGCCTTGACAAGACCAAGGGCTTCTCCTCCCATTTGTGCCCAAGAAGGCCATCCTCTTCTACATATGCAGCTGTAGCCACGGGTCTGTCCATGTGTACTCTTTCAATGGTGGTTTCAGCCCTGGGAGCTCTGGGTGTTTTTTAGTGTTGTTCTTATGGGGCTGTAAACCCCTTCAGCTCCCTCAATCCTTTCTCTTACTCCTCCATTGGGGACCCTGCTCTCAGATGAATGGTTGGCTGCAAGCATCTGCCTCTGTATTTGTCATGCTCTTTACCCCACTCTTTTGAGCAGATCACCACAGAGCAACAAAGATGTATTGTCTTGGAGTGATGATGTATATACAAATAGATGATTTCTTATTTCCTAATGATGGTTCTATAAGAATTCCTAAAATTAGATTAGTAATTTTAAGCTTTTATAATAGGACTGCTATTATGTTCTTTCTGGTAATCAAAATTGCATTGAGAACCCTGCCATTCTTAAAGTGTCATGAGTGAATTGCTTCTGCAATACCAAGCAGGCATCTACAAATTAGAGCCCATTCTAAGAGAGTATAAACCAATTAACCAAGGTTCATAAAAAGAGAACTAATTATTTACTATAGGTACAAGGACTGAACATAAATAATTGACTAAATTTGCCTATAGGTAATTTTGCTTATTCTTTTCTCATAAAAATTACAGTTTTTAACTCTCCATGAACGTGCAGAGCCAGTGACAGATGGTGATGGTTTATCCTGATGTTTACTCTTCATGGATGTGCATGTAAACATTCTCTGTCGTAAACTGATTATCCAACTTATGATTTGAATTCCTGTGCAAACTTGTGGTGAACTTTTCACCATGTGATGCTGTGTTCAGAAAGATATACAAATGCTGAGGACAAAGAGAGAGAATCTTTTTAGACAGAACTGAACTGAAGAGAACAGAACTCAAGAAGAACTTAGAAGTAAAGGCATAGCGTTGAGAGTAAGGCATTGAGAGTAAGGAAATCATTGTGTGATAAGAGCAAGAGGAAAGGAGATAAGAAGAGAGCAAGGAGAACCTTTTAAACCAAACTTTATGGAGGCAAACTTTTGTAGAAATTTTAGGAAAACTGAAGAACTTAAAAATAAAGGTTAAAATCACTGCTCTTCAGCCTTCAGCCTGGCTCACTGGCTAGCCTCAGCTCTTCAGTCAGGTTCACTGGCTAGCCTCTACTCTTCAGTAAGGCTCACTGGCTAGCCTGTGCTCTACAGTCAGGCTCACTGGCTAGCCTGTGCTCTTCAGTCAGGCTCACTGGCTAGCCTCTGCTCTTCAGTCAGGCTCACTGGCTAGCCTGTGCTCTTCAGTCAGGCTCACTGCCTGGCCTCTGCTCTTCAGTCAGGCTCATTGCCTAGTGTGTCCTCTTCAGCTGGGCTCACTGGCCTATGGGGCCCTAGCACATCACTTAACCATCTGCTCATGACTGCCTGACCACAATGACAACCTGGCTGCACTGACTTCTTAAAGTTGTCCTCTAGAAAGAGCACAAGAAACCAAAGAGAAACACCATAGGGACCTTTTCCAATGGGCTTTTTTCAACCTTAAGTACTTTCGTTATTTCTTTTAAAAAGTGAAATATAATTTCTGTAATTCATATGGCCAAGAGAGCTGTGCAGTAGTCATTGCTTTATGGAATTTGGTGCTAAATCAAAAGATTCCTTTATTCTATTACGATGTTATGTGTATGTTATAAGATGTATCTTTGGAAAACACAACACCAAATTCCTAAAATCTAAATGTTTTAAGATGTCAGCTCATGGAGAAACATAACTGCTTAACTATCTAGACTGGCCTTTTTTGCTATTCTGCAGGTAGTATCAATTTTCCACATTACTTCCATGATTTTCAAGAATGATTAAGAGAAAAAGAAGTTGAACATAATGGCCAGAGAGGGGATTCTGTCAAGTTGTCTTGTGTGGGACAAGATACCAAGCTTTGACTGGTATGCCTAAAACCACCTGTTCCCGAAACTGACAGAACTTACAGAAAATACATACTTTCTTATCATTCCTCTGCCCCGATGGTCAGAGATTTATTGAGCACCTACTACGATCCTAGCACTGTGCATCTAAGGGAGTAATGGTGAATCAAAAACTTAATAAAAAGCTTAATTAAGGAATAATGAAAAATGAACCATAATTTTGAAACTCAGAATTCAATATAGGCAAAACCACCATTTCTTTTTTTTTTTAACTTGAGTATTTCTTATATACATTTTGAGTATTATTCCCTTTCTTGGTTTCCGGGCAAACATCCCCCTCCCCCTTCCCCTTCTTCATGGGTGTTCCCCTCCCCACCCTCCCCCCATTGCCGCCCTCCCCACAACAATCTAGTTCACTGGGGGTTCAGTCTTAGCAGGATCAAGGGCTTCCCCTTCCACTGGTTTTCTTACTAGGATATCCATTGCTACCTATGAGGTCAGAGTCCAGGGTCAGTCCATGTATAGTCTTTAGGTAGTGGCTTAGTCCCTGGAAGCTCTGGTTGCTTGGCATTGTTGTACATATGGGGTCTCGAGCCCCTTCAAGCTCTTCCAGTTCTTTCTCTGATTCCTTCAACGAGGGTCCTATTCTCAATTCAGTGGTTTGCTGCTGGCATACGCCTCTGTGTTTGCTGTATTCTGACTGTGTCTCTTGGGAGAGATCTACATCTGGCTCCTGTCAGCCAGCACTTCTTTGCTTCATCCATCTTGTCTAATTGGATGGCTGTATATGTATGGGCCACATGTGGGGCAGGCTCTGAATGGGTGTTCCTTCTGTGTCTGTTTTAATCTTTGCCTCTCTATTCCCTGCCAAGGGTATTCTTGTTCCCCTTTTAAAGAAGGAGTGAAGCATTCACATTTTGATCATCTGTCTTGAGTTTCATTTGTTCTAGGCATCTAGGGTAATTCAAGCATTTGGGCTAATAGCTAATAGCCACTTATCAATGAGTGCATACCATGTGTGTTTTTCTGTGAGTGGGTTACCTCACTCAGGATGATACTTTCCAGTTCCAACCATTTGCCTACGAATTTCATAAAGTCATTGTTTTTGATAGCTGAGTAATATTCCATTGTGTAGATGTACCACATTTTCTGTATCCATTCCTCTGTTGAAGGGTATCTGGGTTCTTTCTAGCTTCTGGCTATTATAAATAAGGCTGCAATGAACATAGTGGAGCACGTGTCTTTTTTATATGTTGGGGCATCTTTTGGGTATATGCCCAAGAGAGGTGTAGCTGGATCCTCAGGCAGTTCAATGTCCAATTTTCTGAGGAACCTCCAGACTGATTTCCAGAATGGTTGTACCAGTCTGCAATCCCACCAACAATGGAGGAGTGTTCCTCTTTCTCTGCATCCTCGCCAGCATCTGCTGTCACCTGAGTTTTTGATCTTAGCCATTCTCACTGGTGTGAGGTGAAATCTCAGGGTTGTTTTGATTTGCATTTCCCTTATGACTAAAGATGTTGAACATTTCTTTAGGTGTTTCTCAGACATTCGGCATTCCTCAGCTGTGAATTCTTTGTTTAGCTCTGAACCCCATTTTTTAATAGGGTTATTTGTCTCCCTGCGGTCTAACTTCTTGAGTTCTTTGTATATTTTGGATATAAGGCCTCTATCTGTTGTAGGATTGGTAAAGACCTTTTCCGAATCTGTTGGTTGCCGTTTTGTCCTAACCACAGTGTCCTTTGCCTTACAGAAGCTTTGCAGTTTTATGAGATCCCATTTGTCGATTCTTGATCTTAGAGCATAAGCCATTGGTGTTTTGTTCAGGAAATTTTTTCCAGAGCCCATGTGTTCCAGATGCTTCCCTAGTTTTTCTTCTATTAGTTTGAGTGTGTCTGGTTTGATGTGGAGATGCTTGATCCACTTGGACTTAAGCTTTGTACAGGGTGATAAGCATGAATCGATCTGCATTCTTCTACATGTTGACCTCCTGTTGAACCAGCACCATTTGCTGAAAATGCTATCTTTTTTCCATTGGATGGTTTTGGCTCCTTTGTCAAAAATCAAGTGCCCATAGGTGTGTGGGTTCATTTCTGGGTCTTCAATTCTGTTCCATTGGTGTATCTGTCTGTCTCTGTACCAATACCATGCAGTTTTTATCACTATTACTCTGTTATACTGCTTGAGTTCAGGGATAGTGATTCCCCCTGAAGTCCTTTTATTGTTGAGGATAGTTTTAGCTATCCTGGGTTTTTGAATTGGATTGGTATTTTGATGGGGATTGCATTGAATCTGTAGATCGCTTTTGGTAAAATGGCCATTTTTACTACATTAATCCTGCCAATCCATGAGCATGGGAGATCTTTCCATCTTCTGAGGACTTCTTCAATTTCTTTCTTCAGAGTCTTGAAGTTCTTATTGTACAAATCTTTTACTTGCTTGGTTAAAGTCACACCGAGGTACTTTATATTATTTGGGTCTTTATATTATTTGGGTCTATTAGGAAGGGTGTCGTTTCCCTAATTTCTTTCTCGGCTTGTTTCTCTTTTGTGTAGAGGAAGGCTACTGATTTATTTGAGTTAATTTTATACCCAGCCACTTTGCTGAAGTTGTTTATCAGCTTTAGTAGTTCTCTGGTGGAACTTTTGATATCACTTAAATATACTATCATATCATCTGCAAATAGTGATATTTTGACTTCTTCTTTTCTGATCTGTATCCCCTTGACCTCCTTTTGTTGTCTGATTGCTCAGGCTAGAACTTCAAGAACTATATTGAATGAGTAGGGAGAGAGTGGGCAGCCTTGTCCAGTCCCTGATTTTAGTGGGATTAGTTCAAGTTTCTCTCCATTTAGTTTAATGTTAGCAACTGGTTTGCTGTATATGTCTTTTACTATGTTTAGGTATGGGCCTTGAATTCCTATTCTTTCCAGGACTTTTATCATGAAGGGGTGTTGAATTTTGTCAAATGCTTTCTCAGCATCTAATGAAATGATCATGTGGTTTTGTTCTTTCAGTTTGTTTATATAATGGATCACGTTGATGGTTTTTCGTATATTAAACCATCCCTGCATGCCTGGGATGAAGCCTACTTGATCATGGTGGATGATTGTTTTGATGTGCTCTTGGATTCGGTTTGCCAGAATTTTATTGAGTATTTTTGCGTCGATATTCATAAGGGAAATTGGTCTGAAGTTCTCTTTCTTTGTTGGGTCTTTGTGTGCTTTAGGTTTAAGAGTAATTGTGGCTTCATAGAAGGAATTCGGTAGGGCTCCATCTGTTTCAATTTTGTGGAATAGTTTGGATAATATTGGTATGAGGTCTTCTATGAAGGTCTGATAGAATTCTGCACTAAACCCGTCTGGACCTGGGCTCTTTTTGGTTGGGAGACCTTTAATGACTGCTTCTATATCCTTAGGAGTTATGGGGTTGTTGAACTGGTTTATCTGTTCCTGATTTAACTTCGGTACCTGGTATCTGTCTAGGAAATTATCCATTTCCTGCAGATTTTCAAGTTTTGTTGAATATAGGCTTTTATAGTAAGATCTGATGATTTTTTGAATTTCCTCTGAATCTGTAGTTATGTCTCCCTTTTCATTTCTGATTTTGTTAATTTGGATACACTCTCTGTGTCCTCTCGTTAGTCTGGCTAATGGGTTATCTATATTGTTGATTTTCTCAAAGAATCAACTTTTGGTTCTGTTGATTCTTTCTATTGTCCTTTTTGTTTCTACTTGGTTGATTTCAGCTCTGAGTTTGATTATTTCCTGCCTTCTACTCCTCCTGGGTGTATTTGCTCCTTTTTGTTCTAGAGCTTCTGGATGTGCTGTCAAGCTGCTGACATATGCTCTTTCCTGTTCCTTTCTGCAGGCACTCAGCGCTATGAGTTTTCCTCTTAGCACAGCTTTCATTGTGTCCCATAAGTTTGGGTATGTTGTACCTTCATTTTCATTAAATTCTAAACAGTCTTTAATTTCTTTCTTTATTTCTTCCTTGACCAGGTTATCATTGAGTAGAGCATTGTTCAATTTCCACGTATATGTGTGCATTCTTCCCTTATTGTTATTGAAGACTAGTTTTAGGCCGTGGTGGTCCGATAGCACGCATGGGATTATTTCTATCTTTCTGTACCTGTTGAGGCCCGTTTTTTGACCAATTATATGGTCAATTTTGGAGAAAGTACCATGAGGAGCTGAGAAGAAGGTATATCCTTTTGCTTTAGGATAGAATGTTCTATAAATATCTGTTAAGTCCATTTGGCTCATGACTTCTCTTAGTCTGTCTACGTCTCTGTTTAATTTCTGTTTCCATGATCTGTCCATTGATGAGAATGGGGTGTTGAAGTCTCCTACTATTATTGTGTGAGGTGCAATGTATGTTTTGAGCTTTAGTAAGCTCATACATTTACGTATGTAGGTGCCCTTGTATTTGGGGCATAGATATTTAGGATTGAGAGTTCATCTTGGTGGATTTTTCCTTTGATGAATATGAAGTGTCCTTCCTTATCTTTTTTGATGACTTTTAGTTGAAAATAGATTTTATTTGATATTAGAATGGCTACTCCAGCTTGCTTCTTCTGACCATTTGCTTGGAAAGTTGTTTTCCAGCCTTTCACTCTGAGGTAGTGTCTGTCTTTGTCTCTGAAGTGTGTTTCCTGTAGGCAGCAGAATGCAGGGTCCTCATTGCGTATCCAGTTTGTTAACCTATGTCTTTTTATTGGGGAGTTGAGGCCATTGATGTTGAGAGATATTAAGGAATAGTGATTATTGCTTCCTGTTATATTCATATTTGGATGTGAGGTTATGTTTGTGTGCTTTTCTTCTCTTTGTTTTGTTGCCAAGAAGATTAGTTTCTTGCTTCTTCTAGGGTATAGCTTGCCTCCTTGTGTTGGGCTTTACCATTTATTATCCTTTGTAGTGCTGGATTTGTAGAAAGATATTGTGTAAATTTGGTTTTGTTATGGAATATCTTGGTTTCTCCATCTATGCTAATTGAGAGTTTTCTAGGATACAGTAACCTGGGTTTGCATTTGTGTTCTCTTAGTGTCTGTGTGACGTCTGTCCAGGATCTTCTGGCTTTCATAGTTTCTGGCGAAAAGTCTGGTGTAATTCTGATAGGTCTGCCTTTATATGTTACTTGACCTTTTTCCCTTACTGCTTTTAATATTCTTTCTTTATTTTGTGCGTTTGGTGTTTTGACTATTATGTGACGGGTGGTGTTTTTTTTCTGGTCCAAACTATTTGGAGTTCTGTAGACTTCTTATATGCCTATGGGTATCTCCTTTGTTAGGTTAGGGAAGTTTTCTTCTATGATTTTGTTGAAGATATTTACTGGTCCTTTGAGCTGGGAGTCTTCACTCTCTTCTATACCCATTATCCTTAGGTTTGATCTTCTCATTGAGTCCTGGATTTCCTGTATGTTTTGGACCAGAAGGTTTTTCCGCTTTACATTATCTTTGACAGTTGAGTCAATGATTTCTATGGAATCTTCTGCTCCTGAGATTCTCTCTTCCATCTCTTGTATTCTGTTGGTGAAGCTCGTATTTACAGCTCCTTGTCTCTTCTTTTGGTTTTCTATATCCAGGGTTGTTTCCATGTGTTCTTTCTTGATTCCTTCTATTTCCATTTTTAATTCCTTCAACTGTTTGTGTTTTCCTGGAACTCTTTCAGGGATTTTTGTGACTCCTCTCTATGGGCTTCTACTTGTTTATTTATGATTTCCTGGAATCCTTTCAGGGATTTTTGTGACTCCTCTCTATGGGCTTCTACTTGTTTATTTATGTTTTCCTGGAATTCTTACAGGGATTTTTGCGATTCCTCTCTGTAGGCTTCTACTTGTTCTCTAAGGGAGTTCTTCATGTCTTTCTTGAAGTCCTCCAGCATCATGATCAAATATGATTTTGAAACTAGTTCTTGCTTTTCTGGTGTGTTTGGATATTCCGTATTTGCTTTGGTGGGAGAATTGGGCTCCGATGATGCCATGTAGTCTTGGTTTCTGTTGCTTGGGTTCCTGCGCTTGCCTCTCGCCATCAGATTATCTCTAGTGTTACTTTGTTCTGCTATATCTGACCGTGGCTAGACTGTCCTATAAGCCTGTGTGTCAGGAGTGCTGTAGACCTGTTTTCCTGTTTTCTTTCAGCCAGTTATGTGGACAGAGTGTTCTGCTTTCGGGCGTGTAGTTTTCCCTATCTACAGGCCTTCAGCTGTTCCTGTGGGCCTGTGTCTGGTGTTCACCACGCAGGTCACTTGCAGTGGAAAATTTGGCATTACCTGTGGTCCCGAGGCTCAAGTTTGCTCATGGGGTGCAGACTACGAGCTCTCCGCGGGGCAGCAACCAGGGAGATCTGTGCCGCCCTTTCCGGGAGCCTCTGTGCACCAGGGTTCCAGATGGCTTTTGGTGTTTTCCTCTGGCATCAGAGATGTGTGCAGAGTGTAGTCTCTTCTGGTTTCCCAGGTGTGTCTGCCTCTCTGAAGGTTTAGCTCTCCCTCCCACGGGATTTGGGTGCAGAGAACTGTTTATCCGGTCTGTCCCTTCAGGTTCCGGCAGTGTCTCAGGCGCAGAGGTCCTGCCGCTCCTGGGCCCTCCCCCACCAATACCACCATTTCTTTAACTGGTGATTTCTGAAAACTTCATCATTTTTTCCATGGGCTTCTACAGTAATGATACTCAGTCTCAGTTTTGTAAGACACAAACAGGCAACTCACACTTCTTTCTTGGCTCCCACAACTGTCAAAGGGAACAACACTGTTGCTGTCCATTGTGCTTCCCTATCAATCCTGCTATGGATGGTAATAAATTCCAGTCCTTTAAATATGTAAACAGGCCACCACTTGAGGGGAAAGTTGTTATAATTACCCAAACCGGTATACTCTCTAAAATTTTCACGTACATTTTACTGATATCACAAAGCAAATTCACCACAAATATTTAACCAATGAAAACAGAAATATTGAATGGCTCTGCAAATAGGATCAATAATCACATTCACTTGAAAACAACTATCATGGAAACAAACGACGTAATAGGAGAAAAGATACATCACTGAAAGATACAGAAGCAGCAAAAAAGACACTACATTTCTTGGTTTAAAAGTTAGGTGATACACTTGATCTTTAAAGACAGGCAATGTACTTGATCTTTAAGCCCTTCAACTGTGCCCTCTCTACGTAGAAACTGCAGTAATGACAATCTTTTGTAAGATTTATTTATTTATATGTGAGACAATGCAGCTGTCTTCAGACACACAAGAAGAGGGCATCAGTACTCCTTACAGATGGTTGTGAGCCACCATGTGGTTGCTGGGATTTGAATTCAGGACCTCTGGAGGAACACTTGGTGCTCTTACCCACTGAGCCATCTCTCCAGCCCTCACAATGGCCTCTTACACAGCATCACAGTGGTCTATTTCACTAGATGGCTCCAGGGTGATAACAGAGAAACTTTCACAGTTCCTGAGCACTTCTGAGTTCAAATACCACCAGTGCCAACTCTGTGCTGTTGGCACATTCTGACCTGTCTCCTAAGGGATGTCAGCCACAAAAGGGACGGGTTAGCACCACACAGCATTCACTGCCCAATCGTAAAAACCCCCTCGATTCTGAAAAAGCCACATTCCATGCTTGCTCCATATTTGAGGAAGCCAAATGGCTGATCTGGCTCAAGGCTCTACTTTTCTTAGCTCATCAACTTTCTTTTTCCTGTTCTTGTCACATTTTTTATGCTGCAACTACACTGCAATGTGTGAAGGAAACCACCATAAACTCTGGGTGCCACCTCTTGAAATTTAAAATTCACAAAACAATTCATGGCTTTCTAATCAGCACCATGGAAAATAAACAAAAACAAGCAAAACCATTCCAAAGGAACTTGCTGATCTGGAGGTCTGCTTATAGCAGGCAGGAAAGAATTAAATCATGCAGAACTGTAATCTCTCAGAGCTTTGGAGGCTAAAAAAGAGGAAATCTCTGTTTATGTTCCCTTTTTCCGCGTAATTGAAGAAGGGTATTTTACATCCTCCAAATACAATCTCTTGCAAGGGGCAACCAATTACAAAGTAGATCAGAAGAAATCTATTAAATAAAAATTCATTGCCTGAGGTTTTAAGGAAATATTTTCTCATGATCCCTGTCCTTTAACATACAATAGAAACATTACAGGGAGTGTGCCACCAGGCTAAGCTGCCTCTGAAAAGCCTGTCCTGCCCTGGCAGGTACAGGCCATTTAATTCCACATCAACTGGAGAGGTGTGACAGCCCCAAGTTGCTCTGGGGATGTCAGAGCACAGCTCTCATGCACACTCCAGAGCACCTCTCCACTCTTTCCCAATGCCATAGGCTTTCCAATCCCTGCTTCAGCTCTCCATACATCCCTGAACACTCCCTTCCCCTACCCAATGGGCTCACTTTGCATTGCCTCCTTCTGCCACTGCTTTCCCAGGGCTGGAGTGGGGGCTGCCCAGAAGGAGCCTAAGGAGGGACGCGGGTCTCCTACCTACCTTGATGATGCTGCTCTTAGGGTGCAGCCCGCCCTGCTTGAGGCTTGCTGTCCCTGGGGAGCAGACCGGAGGTCGGCAGGGGTCCGCGCGGGCGCCAGGCCTCCAGGTCCCCTGGCAGGACTAGCCTTGGGTTCTTCCCTGGAAACTGCAGGGTGGAGTCGCCATTGGAAACCCCGCCACTGTCTTAGCGCGCCCTCCCGTGGCCGAGGTGACCCCCAACCCCGTTACCGCCCCCTTCTCTGTCAGCTTCTTCTGATTTTTCTTTTCTTTTTTTTCTTTTCTCTTTTTGTTCGCGACGTGGCGCCTGCGAAGAGCTCGTCTCCAGGAAGGAGGACATCGTGCAGGCAGAATCACCTCTGGGCCCTGCTGGGGTCGGAGAGGGAGAGAGAGGAGTCAGCTTGGGCGGAGGCGCCCCGGCTGCTGGCACCCGCGGAAGGAAAACTCGCCCAGGCACACGCGCTGCTGCGGGCGCGAAATATAACGCGCGCCCGGTCCCCTCAGGCCCCGCGCTCACCCACGAGCTCCGCGTGCCCTGAGGCCCGGCTCGGGCGCGGTCGAGCTGCGGGGTGGGAAGGACACGTGTGCCCACTCCGTGGCGCAGACAACACCGGGAGGCAGGACACGGGGAGGCGTGTGGTGTGGAGCTCCGGGCTCTGCTCTGGCCAGTCAGTCCCCTCTCAGGGCTTGGCGGAGGCCGGGGCGGCTTCTTCGGGCCTCCAGGCCCACCGTGACCAACCCGAGGCCATCACCTCTGGAGCTTCCAGGTGCCCCAGGCTGGAGGCTTGGGCATGGTGATTGTGGTTGCCACTCTCCTAGGCCGGTTCAGCAGGGCACAAGCCACCACCTGCTATCCTCACCTGAAGGCATCCTGATGGGGCTGAGAGCCCACATCCAGCAGGCGAGCCTCAGGGCACAGGGCCATGGTCTTGGCTCTGCACCTTGTTGCCAGCCCCTCACACATATGGCAGCATCACACACATGGCTCCTTCTACCAACCGCCACCAATTACCATTTGGACATTCCATCACAGTGTTCTCAAGAAGAAAGATTGCAAACAAACACGAAAAGAATGAAATTTAAAATCTTTTTTATCAGGCTGGAGAGATGGCTTGGTGGTTAAAGCGCTGCTTCTCCATTGCTCCCAAGTTCAATTCCCAGCAACCACATGCTGACAGACAACTATCTGTAGTGGGATCCAATGCCCTCTTCTGTCTGAATCTCTCTTCTGACATGCAGGCACACTCGCAGAGTGTTCATGTACATAAATAAATAAATCTTTAAAAATAAAACCTTCTAATCAGTTAACGTATCTACATCTAGAAGCTAGAAAAGGGTCACAGCAATATTAAAAGTAATTCAGAAATGGTAAAGGGGTGTATGAGAGTCACAAAATTCACTGGGCAACATGGTGTATGCCTGGAATCCCAACACTCACAAGGCTGAGGTAGGTGGATTGCCTTGACTTCAAGGCTAGACTAAAGTGTGAGACCTTATATTAGAAAACAAAACAGTTGCGGGGGGGATGGAGAGAGAGACAGAGAGACAGAAGAGACAGAAGAGACAGAGAGGGAGACAGAGACAGAGAGGGAGACAGAGACAGAGAGACAGAGATAGAGAGAGACAGAAACAGAGAGAGAGCTCGATGTCATTTCCTGCACTGATGGCAAGCTACTGAAGACTGTGAATGTCTCCTACCAAGCACAGAGAGTGCTAATGACAGAATGGGTTTCTTATTAAGATATCATAAACTATAGATGGAAAAGTAAAGGAATGTATAATAATTAAAAGAGAAATCAGACATTGGAAATCCTAAATTTAGAAGACTGTATATGTTGAAGTCATAGGGGAGGGGATGAGACAATGTGGGGAGAGAAAAATCAGAATAAATTATATATGCATATAAAATGTTAACTAAGAGCAACCAATTAAAAGAGAAAAGCAGGTTTATTTTACAATGAAATTGAGTTCCCATATGACATTATGTAACATTTTGTAAATTGATTATATGAATTATCTGCAATAAAAAATCAATTGTTATTAAAGATGTGGTTGTGTTCATATTAATTAGAAATGTTTTAAATTCTTTTTATTTATTTGCTTATTTATTGATTGAATTTTTTTAAGATAGGGTTTTCCTATATAGACCAGGTTGACCTCAAAAAACAGATCCACCTGCTTATGCCTTCAAAGAGTTAGGATCAAAAGTATATACTCACACATGAAAGTTACATTCTTGAAGTGATAAAAAAGAAAGTACAGTTATCAACTTGGTACAATTATTGAACAGTGATCAAGTGAATGGAAATATCAGAAACACATTTAAGGCATTAGGTCACTGTTGTTAAAAGGATCTTGAGCGGCATATATAATTCAAATCATCCAGGAGACACATTTCGAAAAAAAACAAGAAACTGGGTAAAGATGGATTGAATTTTTTAATCTATTAAAAATTTTAAAGTGCATTCGATATGAAAGCTGTAAGTGATATACTTCACATTTTTGCTTATATACCATCTTCAATTTTATGTGCATTCTGCAAATATTGTCCATGTTTATACAGGCTCTTAATATTTCCCCATGACTGATAACATTCACAGAAATCATATTGAGCAAAATGTATATGTTGACGTATAATAGAATTGTATTCTACACAGTATAGCATAGAAATATGTATATATAACTTCCCATATATGTGTGTATATACATATGTAAATGGCTCAAGAAAATGAGTATCACTTTATCATTGTAGTATTATTTTCATCAAAATCCTGAGAACATTGAAATGGCATCAAATACTGACCAGATTGGCAAAAAAAAAAAAAAAAAAAAAAAAGAAAAGAAAAAAAACTCCAAAAAATAAAACTCTTATAAAGAATCTAACAATACTAGGAAAAGATGCAAAAATATTAAAGTCTCAATGAAAAAAAAAACCCAGATGAAATACTGTATATTTTCTCAACTCTAGGATAATGTATTTTTGTACAACTATCAATAAAAGGCCTGAATTTTGAAGAATTCAAAAGTAGTGCAGTATAATTATGCAGTGGTCAGTACTGTTGCATACCATTTTACATAACTGCATACACTGTCATTCTTTTGTTCCGTGGTCTAGCAACGAACTCGGGTAGATTTAAAAATAAACCTTTGGATATTAGTACAGTAAGTAATTCTCCCTGAAGGAAAAACCAGACACCAAGAACCTAGACCACTGCTGTTCAGGAGAAATTTCTAGATGATAGAAATATTCTATATCTGCTGTGTTTCTGGCTATGGATTCTGGCTGGCTGTTTGCCTCCTGGTTTGCCTGCTGTGACTAAAGAGGCAGATTTTAGTTCTAAGTTCAGTTCATCTCAAATAGCCATGTGTGACCAGTGGGTGCCATTTGGACAGTGTAGCCACAGAAAACTGAAGCAGTGTAACCAAAGACTCACCTAGGAGTCAGTTGACCTCCTAGAAGGTGACTAGGGAAAACGTTGGCAATGATAGCCTCTTGGGGAGCTTACCTTCACCAAAAGCAAACTGTGAATCCATTACCTATGGGGAAGGGGAGGGGGGAGGGGGATGTTTGCCTGGAAACCGGAAAGGGAATAACACTCGAAATGTATATAAGAAATACTCAAGTTAACAAAAAAAAAAAAAAAAAAGAAAATATCATCCTGAGTGAGTTAACCCAATCACAGAAACACACACATGGTATGCACTCATTGATAAGTGGATATTAGCCCAAATGCTGGAATTCCCCAAGATTCACAGACCAAATCAAATTCAGGAAGGATGATCAAAATACTGATGCTTCACTCCTTCCTTTAAAGGAGAAGAAGAATCACTATTGAAGGGATAGGGAGGCAAAGTTCAGAACAGAGCCTGGAGGAATGGCCATTCAGAGTCTACTCCATGGGTGGCCTATACACATACAGTCTTCAAACTAGATAAGGTGGATGAAGCTGAGAGGTGCAGGCTGACAGGAACTGGATATAGATGTCTCCTGAGAGGCACAGCCAGATCATGTCAAATACAGTGGCAAATGCTAGCAGCAAACCATTGAACTGAGAACTGGATATCAGTTGGAGGAATTACAGAAAGATTGAAAGAGCTGAAGGGACTTGCAACCCCATAAGAACAACCATGCCTGCCAAGCAGAGATCCCAGAGACTAAACCACTACCCAATCACTATACAGGGACTGTGCCATGGCCTCATCTGCATGTGTATCAGAGGATGGTCTTCTTGGGCACAAATGGAATGAGCAGCCCTTGGTCCTGCCTAGGCTGGGAAAGTGGATGGCTGGTGAAGGGAATACCTTATAGAAGAGGGGGAGGGCGATGGTATTCAGACTTATTTCTGGAAAACAAGGAAGGAATAACATTTGAATTCAAAATGAAAAACTATCCAATTAAAATTCAACAACAACAAAATGGTGTTTAGAGCTTCAAAAAAAAAAAGCCACAATCAGGAAACAGAGAATTGTATGCTTCTGGTTTTCTTCAAATATGCTCAGGGCCCGGGTCAGTACTGGGCCCAGGCTGGACCAAGCAGGTTCCTGCAGCTGACTGCTCCTCTATTCTTGTTTCCAGAGGCATCATGCAGATTAATATAGGGCCAGAGATGTGGGCAGAGCTGGGCAGAAGTGGCTTTCTGTCCTGTGGTCTCAGGATTATCTGCATTCCTGGGTGTTCAGCACTCTCTGCCACAGAATTTGGGTGCAGGCTTCCCGATTGCTTTCAACTCAATTATACCATGTTTATATTTCTTGGGAGATATTACAGAAAAATTAATGTATATCCCATTAATTTGTTCAACACTCTCATCCACAGAGTATAATTTAGATGTAAGTATATATTTGACAGCAAGCATAAACATTGGGTAATCTATGCATGATGAACTTGAAATTCATAGAGTTGGAAACACAGTGAACAGTGACTGCGTAACTGCCTTTGAATCTCTTTCTTACTGGGAAGTAAGACTGATGCCCAGTCCCCATGAGAATGCACAGATCCCTCCCTCCCTGACAGCTGTGGGACTTCAGATATAGACACTAATGATCAATAAAGAAGGTTCTTAAGAGCGAAGAGTTTGAGATTACCCCTTTATTCACCAGAATACATCCAATTTACTGGATAGTAACCAGATGCAGGTAGTCAATATATACAGTCTATATCCTTATCAAAATAGAAACGCAAATGAACAAAACAACAACAGATAAATAACAAATCTTCAAATGAATAGAAGGAAAACAAAATAACCAAAACAATTAAAAATTAACCAAACTTTAAATAGAGGAATTGCACTAAGCATTTTTTTGCTGCTCCTTTTGCAGAATAGACTTATGGCCTGTGGCTTGCCTTGGAGACATAGTAGACAAGCAGTTAGTGATGGCAATAATCTTTTGAAGAGGAGTGGAAGTAGGTCTGTTTTGTTGGAGTGGGGGAATTAAGGAAAAAGCCTACCAATACTGAGTATAAATGATATTACAGACTTTGTCACAAAGTCTTTCCAATATTGTGAACTGATCTCCATGAAACTCTTCTGGATGACCCATCAGGACAAGTATAAATTTACATGTGCACAGTCTTTCTGGATGACCAGCAGCTCTTGATTGATGTGCATCAGCCCTTCTCTGGGTCCCTCCAAAAGTGCACACATACTGGAGAGCGGGGAGGTGAAAGGACGGCCTATTCAATCCAAAGAAGTTAAACTAAAGGAGGAAAATGCAGCCCACAATTGCTATGGACATTACAGATGAGACGCAATAGTGGTGTATTTGCTGTGCACACTTAGTTCTCCTCCTGTAGCTCTTCTCTCCAAGGGCGATGTTGTCCTGGTCTGTGTCTTGTTCAAGTTTCTGCTGGAGAATTTCAGACCTAGCAGAGCAAGGGAAAACGATTTAGTGAGTGGTTGTCAATTCAGCTCTCCCTCTTACATCAGCTCTATTCAGTTGGACAATCCAGCATGACCTGTCAGCTGAGGTCAGTCCCTACATCCCCAAGTGTCATAGAGTACCTGGGCTTGGATTTATATCTCACCTTTTGAAACTGCTAGAATTTGAACTGTGGACTATGCACTGTGCTGGAATTTAGAGAAAAATGAGCATATTTTGTCACTGGTCCAGGTTTATTATATTGAATAATAACATTGTAGCTGGGTCTGAATCTGAGTTCAAGAATGGTATGAGCAACCTAGAATACCATGTGGATTCCTTCTGGAGAATATGCCCAGAATTGTGGTGAAAGTTCTGATTATGTTAGCACTGAAGGAACCTGCCTAGGTTCAATTTGTAACCACTGAATCTGCAAATACACAGAGAAGCCATCTCACTTCAAATTCATGCTCACTGCACAGATCCTGTAATCACTGAGAATGTGCACCATGCAAATCCTCATAGCACACACAAGGAACAGTAAAGTTTATTGTGATGGAGATACATAACAGCACCCCTGTAAGACTATGGTTATTGTATGCAATTCGTGAGAGGACAGAAGAGAAAATGTCCTCAGATCTTATCAGAGAGTTAACAGGAAAAAAGAAGTACAAAATACAAAGAAATCCTGAGGATTATACATATTGTGTCATGGACAAAATTCACATAAACTGTACCAGAACAATACTCTGGGTAGTTCTTTAGGTGACTGATGGGGAAAACCTTGTCAGTGGTCAGCCATCCAAAAAGGATAGTTATATAGGGACAGGAAATCCAATTGGCTTCTACCAGTCTGTGTTCCTACCTGATCTCAAAGATATCAGAATGCTTCTACAATGTTCCTCCCAAGCCACTTTCCTGGGTGATCGGTTCTTTCTGCTTCAGAATGTCCTGCATTCTTTCCTCTAATCCTTCTTTATCCTGGTCATCAGATGAGTGTACTGTCAATGGAAGCATGCATGCATGTGTGCACACACAAATACACACACAGACACACAGACACACTAATACTAACTCGCAAACACACAAGCCACACATAGCACCCTCCACACATAATGGCATGTAGTGCTGTGCTGTGTGATCAACCTATCTCCCTTAATAAAGTGCAGATTCTCCAAGAGCAGGAGCATTTGTTTTCCAAACATGCAGTTTCTTGAAAAAGGGCTATCTCCACGGAAACCCATGTAAACCATGACATACATGAACACTTGGATGAGACAGAAGACAGTACATGGATCAGCCAATAGACAGTTTGTCTATGTTTATGGTAAGACATGAGGACAACCTGACCATGAGGCCTAACCATACCTGCTGTTGCTTGGCACTGGGGACACAGATGTTCATTCCGGGCTCTTCACAGAGCCTCTTTGCCTCCACAGAGGATGCTGACCGTTCAGTCTGCTCCACCAGCAGTTCTCTCTTCTCATTCAGCAAAATCTATATATTGTTCTTCAATTGAGTTTGTTCACGCAGGAGCTGGGAGTGCCTGATGCTGAACCACAAACAAAAACTGGTAAATCCCAACCAGTTTCTATTTGCCTGTCAGTCCTGCAAGTCCAATCATCCCTTCAAGGGTCCTCATCCCCAGACATCCCCAGAATAGAGCCACACTATACAAGTTAGCACCAATTAGAGGAGGTCAAATCCAGAATCCACATTCCACATGAATCAAAGTAATTCTGATAATCCTGACACTAAGACGGTTTATATAAATCAAGTAAGAAGAAATGGTCCATAAGGGAGCTCATATGTCCATAGTATGCTGAAGTCATCTACAAGTAGAGGTCATATGCCCCCTGAGGGAGGATAGAAGATCCAATAGCTATACAATCTTTCCATGTGTTTCTCATGGATCATAGACATCCTGTCAGAGTCCTAGAGATTCAGAGTTGATTGATATTCTGATCATGGTGCAAATCTTTTCTATCTAGAGGAACCTTAATGCGGAAAATAACGAATGGCGGGTCTTCTACACCCTTCACATGTATGACAACTGAGTCCAAGAGCTACAAATCCAAGACCCTTGCCACGAAGCAGGTTTCTTGTTAAGAGTCAGACACTACAGAACCAGAGCCCTGACTTTTGTTCAAAGTCATACAGAACAGAAGCATTTCCTGCCTAGTGCTGGGTTCTCATCTCTGTCAGCGACTCACCGGTAGGAACTGTTCACTTGTATGAGCTCCTTGTACCTCTCCATGGCATCACTTATTGAGTTGGTCATCATTTGCATAGCCATCATTCTCATCTCATCTTCAGATTGAAGTATTGGCAATTCGACATCCAGCCTGGGTTAGGTCATGGCCCAAGGAACAAATAATGTTTTGAAGTCATGATTTCAGAATTAGGTGAAATGTAAATAAAAAATATACAATAAAAAGTTCAAATTCAAGGAATGGTGGAAGGGAAGAAAGTGGCAAAGTCAAAAACCAGACCAAAACCCAACAGTGAGACTCAATCCACAGAAAATATTTCCATGTAAATAAGCAAACACTTGTTTTGAAATAAGGACTCCTTGGAATCCTGAGGAGATATGATTCTGCAAAGACTCACTATATAGGAGTGGGCAGAGCCTGAGTGCTGCCTGTTTGAGAATAACAATGGTCAAGACCACAGTGACCATTTCTAGGTCACAATAAACAATCCCTGGATAGTTAAAAAAATAAAAAACTAAAGATCAAAGCAGGTGAAACAAATTAGGTAAAATCAGACTGTTCTCTCAATTACTTAAACCCAGTATATAGCACATACTTGCTCCTTTGAAGTAGTTGTACTGATTAAACTTATTATCCTGGGCACAGGACAACAGAGCTGCGGTACCAATTGGAGGGACCTGACCTTCAAGAGCTGGCCAGGTGAGCATGATGGAATTGACTAGTTTAGGAAGAAGATTCCTCCAGTCTGTGCCACAGCTTTGGGCCCAAGAGAAAGCTGTGATGACATTTCTCTTGTTTTGAAAGCAGGTATACTCAATCCTTGGTTTCTATTGTTACATGAATTCTCAGGGGGCATAACTATGTTTGACAGGGAAGAGGATTTATAGCATCTCCTCCCGTCAGGAGAGTCCTGGGTGCCACCAAGGTATACAGAAGGAGCAAAGTGCTCTGTTGATCAATGTGGGCCTCCACGTACTCATCACTATCATGACCTGCTAACTGTCCATCACACAAATCCTCAGACCCCATCAAAGGTCCCAGACGTCCTGATCCTGAGTAAAACACCAACAAATACATCCACATATATACATACCAACCCATATCCAAACACATTTAGAATGCCAACTACATCCATGGAGGTGCCATAGAATCAGTGTATAATGAACAAATTCAGAGGAAAAGAGTGATGAACTGCAGGCATTTCATTCACACACACACTTGCAGTAAGTGTGACCAGGTCCATCCAGCTGTTGACAGAACCAATGCATCTCCAACCACCTCAGGCTCAACTACAAAACAGGTTAACCCTAAACACACAGCACCTAGCTTACCTCACAAGCTAATGCATGCCAAGTCTCCTTAAAATCCAGGATGAGAGGTGAAACTCTCACATGCTATGAGGAAATCTCAGGTTAGAAGAGAGAGAGCACAAGACAGTGAACAGGTTACTGGGCATAATGATTACCTGTGGTCCCAAGCATCATAGATATAAAGATCCAGGATTTGGTAAAGTTCATCCCTCTCGAATTGACACTTCTGGATTTCAAATTTGAGTTCCTCCAGTTCCTTTAGACACTCCGTTTGCTGACTGATGACACTTTGGGATGATGCCTTCCTACCGAAACCTGTAGATAGATAAACCCAAGTTAATTTGCATATTTGATGGCCCATGGGAGGAAAAGACCATTCTGAATACCAAAAGGCTGTTGAGGAAGATGAAATGGTAGACTGGGTGAATCCCTGAAAGAGCAGAAAAGCTATTTTGAAGCTGGACTTTAAGCTATGACCCTCTTCCCAACCTCTAATGCCATACACGTGCTACACTCACTATTACAGGACCCCTGGCACTGAAAGTTATAACCTGACTGAGACATAAACATCTGGGATAATGTTATCTCATATCAGATGTGGTGCAGTTAATCCTGGAGTTCATAATGCTTAGCCCCATCAAGCTCTAATCATCTGTGTTCCAGCCCAAAGTGTCTGAGAACTCAATTCATGACTAGGGGTGCATCCTTCCTTGTTCTCGCCATCAGACACTTATGTAACCTACAGTAACCTAGAGGATGAAGTGCTTCAACTCCCAACCATGGATGGTTACATTGTTAATCTCACAGTGCCTCCTCCTGCCATTCATTGACACTCACAGTTAAAAAGCTTCAAGAAAAGACACTGAAGGCTTACCACTTTATGGCTTTCTCTCAAATTAAAGATTAGGAACTCCTGACTCTTGGTTTGCCTTTGAAAAATCCCAACTCTCCTGCTTGTAAGGCCTAGCCTTAGAAGGCACATCTCAAACCTACCTCCTTGAGGATGTTCCCCAACTCTGCCCAGGACTCACCAAGCCTTCCCCAGAATGATTTCCTTCCTTCCTGTGTCACTAGAGAGGGTGTCAGCTTCCCTCTGACCTGGTATGGTCTCTCCTTGATCTCCCCTTTCCTTCCGAAATAGCCTGAGCAGCTGGCGAAACATGCCTGCTTGTGAACCCAAAGTGAACTGAAGAAAGATCCCAAAGGCAGTTGGTGTCACCACAACACTGGTGACATCACAGAAGATTCTAGGGATCTCTTAGATACAATAGATTGCCCAGTGAAGTGCTTACTGGTGATGTCACTGGAAAGTTCTATGGTCTACCTACTAACCAGCTCTCCCCAAACTAATGATTTTCTGTTTGGACCCTTTCCTCCAGTCTCTCATGTGTCGCTGGGAATACCATTTAGCAACCTCTATTTCAAAGCTAGATATTTCTCTCTGCTTCATTAGACGTCAACAATGCTTTTGCTGGGGAGGGTTGCTTACAACCCTGAATTGGAGAACAGATTTTTCTTAGCACCCAAATCTCTAGGGACCAGGGAGGAGGGAGACTTTTCTTAAAAGTAAATCTACTACTTGTGACAATGCATGTGACACACATTTCCATTCCTAAGCTTTTCCCTTTTTCTGGAGGCCAATATATTTCTTCTATACCTCTGAGTGTATAAAACCTGGAAATATTTGCTTACTGTGCAGTCCTTGAAAGCCGACATTGTTTCCATTTACATATCCATGTATTTCACAAAATCAATGGTCTATAATCATATTTTTTTTGCAATAAAAACTCCTTTTCCATGGGAACATAGGGATCAACTACAGGGCATATATAAAAGAATAAGTTTCTGTCCCTTTTATATATTATGTAGGACATCTTCCCTTTCTCAAATATAACAAGACAATTAAATTGGACATCAGTGAGCAAATGTCAACGTGGACCTTGTGTTACTACATTGTAACTACGTAGCCATCACTTTTACAATATCATTCTTCCTGAATAGCAAAGTCCAGGCATGAGAATATTGGGGGCTGCACCATGATCTTTTACTTCTAGCAAACATAAGAATCAGGAGGACAGGAAGGGAGTGGAATGGCCTGAGGTTAGGTTGAAGCTCAATTTTAATGGGTCCATAAGTTCAGGAGGGTGTCCATTTGGCATTGTGATATGTGGATTCTTTCTTCTTATCCTAGGTTTTATAATCCCACCTGAATGTGTGCTATAATGCCACCCAACCTCACAGATGTAAGAGTGAAAATCATATATGACGTTTCTGGGAAGATCTCTGCCTTTTCCTACCATCTGGAGTTATACAACATCACTATGCAAAGCTCAGAAGAGAGGGGTGCAGATGTGCGTGCCTTAGAAGTTGAGGATCTTTTCTTCTGATTAGGGCACTTGTTTTTCCTATGTAATTTTTCCCTTGCTCTTTTACTAATGGTGGCTGACTTCTTTTCTGGCCTGAGGTAAACTGGAGTCCAATCTTGTGGATTACTGAACCTTCTATTTTTGAGATGACAGGCCCACCAAGGGTCCTACTGCATACAGAAGGTATAAGTAAGTCTCATGGCTGGAGTAAGTTAAAAAGGTCTGTGACAACAAAGAACTAATTAAGAAAACAAGAGCCCAGCTACTCATCAAGATCACAGTTGTATGATAGTAAGAAAATGTGAATAGGGCATCAGGTGAAAAGATAAATTAATTAGGAGGTCATAGGCCTAGATGGGTTATCCTTTGCTCTCAGTGGAGCTGCCATTCTTTCTGCCATTCCTCGCCCTCTGCCACATGACCAGAGACTTCCCCAAACAACTGGCTGACCTTGCCAAAGACCTGGCAGGGCTTCTCCCTGTAGAATAGGAAATGCAGAGTCCTTGACGACTCACCAAGAGGTCTCCTCCACACAGGTTCCTTGTTGTCAAAGGGAAATGTTCCTGCAGAATCCTGCCATGGCAGCAGGAATTTCAACCTGGCTGCCCTTGGTCCAGCTCACTGGGTGCAGGCCTGAGGCCCAAGGGTATCTGGGGAAAGAAGCAGCACGCACTACCTCACAGCTCTCTCTTTGTTGGATGCAACTGCAAGGACTGTGATAGGATTTTTGTTTCTTTGTGTGCTTATTAGAAATACCTACAAAGCTGATTAATGTTGTAACATGCCTTCACACCCAGCATGCAGAATGTTTTTAAATCATCGTTGTTCCTGTTTTAGGTTTGGATTTTGTTCTTTAATCCCCTCAGGAAATTTCCCTGTGCTTAGAATATTAAGCACATGCTCAGGAGGGATCGATTATTCAAGTTAGCCAAAGCTTTTGTTCTCACCATCACTCCACAGATGATGCCCTTATTTACTTTCAAATAAGAAAACAGTCATAGAGAAGTAAATTAACCTGTAAGCTATCACAGAAGAAACACATCATGATTGTGGAGTGGCACCCCAGTATTTTGTATTTCCTAAGTTATTTTTATTTTAAACTTTTTTATTGGATTTTTTGTGTACATTTCATTTTTTTAAATCCTTAACGGTATCTTTTATTCCTCTCCTCCCATTTACAAGGTGGAATTTCACCTGTGATTGTTAGTCCAGATGGTTTGGTCAATGGCTTAGACATCACCTTGGCCTAGTTTCCTTGGCATAAGCTGAGTTAGAAGCAGACTCAAAGGTTCAGGACTCAACAAATAATGAATTCCACTACATCTGGATCCCTAGACTCACACCCAGGAAGGGACTGGATTTCCATTCACTATTTAAAAAAAAGATGCAGTTCATTAACATGTAAAAACTTTCTCAAGTATATTAAAGTGTTTACCATGGTCATACAGTTTTTCAAATACCTGGCATTCATCTTTTTCCAAATCCTAAAATTTCTTTCTTATTCACATTTTCTTTTTTTGATTATCTAAGTATTATTATCATTTTTTAAAATTTTAGTTTTTTAATAGATATATATTTTTTATTCAAACTTTATTCCCTTTCCCAGCTTTTGGTCCATAAGCCCCCCTGCCGTGCCCTCTCCCATATCTATGGTCCCCCAATCCACGCCACTTAGAAACCCCTTCCTGGACATTCCCTTGCACTGAGGGTCCCACCTTGTTAAGAATATGGGCTTCCCCTTCCACAGGTGCCCCAACAAGGCTATTCTCTCCTACATATGCAGTTGGACCCCTGGATCAGTCCATGTATAGTCTCTAGCTAGTGGTTTATTTGGTTGGCATGACTGTTCTTATGGGGTTGCAAGTCCTTCAGCTCTTTGAATCCTTCTTTTAATTCCCATAAAGGGCGTCCTGTTCTCAGTTCAGTAGTTTATTGCTAGCACTGACCTCTTTATTTGACATGCTCTGGATGTGTCTCTCAGGGGAGATGTATATCCGGTCCCTTTAAGTAAGCACTTTTTAGCTTCATCAATCTTACCTATTTTTGGTGGTTGTATATATATGGGCCACATGTGCACAGGCTCTGAATGGCTGTTCCTTCAGTCTCTGCTTTAGATTTAGCCTCCATATCCCCTCCTATGGATATTTTTGTTCCCCATTTTAAGAAGGAGTGGGAGCATCTGAAGTTTGGTCATCATTCTTCTTGAGCTCCCTGAGATCTGTAGATTGCATCTTCGGTAATTCGAGGTTTTGGTCAATATCCACCTATCAATGAGTGCATACTGTCAATGAGGGGTGCTGAGAATCTGGAAGAGAATGGGGGACAAGAGACGTGACGAAGGACTCCAAGACAAGAGTCTGATCAAGGCGACAATTTTATTTTTCCCAAGGCTGAATTTGTACCATAAAATGG
Organism: Rattus norvegicus; assembly: GCF_021556685.1. Taxonomy (NCBI): domain Eukaryota; kingdom Metazoa; phylum Chordata; class Mammalia; order Rodentia; family Muridae; genus Rattus; species Rattus norvegicus. Next base: position 22,147,002 of record NC_141542.1, read on the forward strand.
GTAACAGAGAGAGGAGAGAAGTAAGAAACATTTACCCACGCCAAGGACACAATATTTGTGTGGTCAGGGAATCGGCTGATGTTGACAGGTTGTCAGAAAGGTCACAGGTTTGTCATATCTATTAATCAACAGGATGTTGGTTTTTCAGTAAGGTTACAGGTCATGACATTGGGTATCTTAACGTCACACGTTATCATATGATTATTCATCTTGACCACCACATTTGTATTAGTCTTCTGCAGCTGGCTGGGGATTTTCCATGAACCCAGTCATACTTAATGCTAACCATAATAATAACATCAATAATGGAGGGCTTCAAGGCCATCGCTCCCAACAGCATACCAAGTGTGTTTTTCTGTGATTGGATTACCTCACTGTGGATGATATTTTCTAGTTCTTTCCATTTGCCTATGAATTGAACGTAGTCATTGTTTTTGATAGCTGAGTGGTACTCCATTGTGTAGATGTACCACATTTTTCAAATCCATTCCTCTGTTGAAGGGCATCTGGGTTCATTCCAGCTTCTGGCTATTATGAATAAGGCTGCTATGAACATAGTAGAGCATGTGTGTTTGTTGTATGTTGGAGAATCTTTTGGGTATATGCCCAGGACAGTTATAGCTGGGTCCTCAGGTAGTGGAATATTCAATTTTCTGAGGAACCTTCAGACTGATTTCCAGAGTGCTTGAACCAGTTTGCCATCCCAGCAACAATGGACAAGTGTTCCTCTTTCTCCACATTCTTGCCAGCATCTGTTGTCACCTGAGTTTTTGATCTTAGCCATCCTGACTGGTGTGAGGTGGATTCTTAGGGTTGTTTTGATTGGCATTTCCGTGATGACTAAGGATGGTGAGCATTTCTTTATGTGCTTTTCAGCTGTTCAATATTCCTCAGCTAAGAATGTTTTCTTTAGCTCTGAACCCCATTTATTAACAGGGGTGTTTGGCCCACTGTATTCTAAATTCTTGTGTTTTGTGTATACTTTGGATATTACCCTCCATCAGAAGCAGGATTGGTAAAGATTCTTTCCCAATCTGTGGGTTGCCTTTTTGTCCTAATGACACTGTCCTTTGCCTTACAGAAGCTTTTCTGTTTTATGAGGTCCCATTTGTCGATTCTTGATCTTAAAGCATAAGCCATTGATATTTGTTCAGGAAATTTTCCTTAGTGCTCATGTTTTTGAGACTCTTCCCTACTTTTTTTCTATTAATTTTAGTGTATCTGGTTTGATGTGGAGGCCCTTGATCCACTTGGATTTAAGCTTTGTACAGGGTAATAAGAATGGGTCAACTTGCATTCTTCTACATGCTGACCTCCAGTTGAACCAGCATCATTTGTTACAATTCCTATCTTTGTTCCATTGGATGTTTTAACTCCTTTGTCAAAGATCAAATGACCATAGGTGTGTGGGTTCTTTTCTGTGTCTTCAATTATGTTCCACTGAGCTGCCTGTCTGTATGCCAATACCATACAAACTATTGCTCTGTAATACTGCTTGAGGTCAGAGATGGTGATTCCCCCAGAAGTTCTTTTATTGTTGAGTATAGTTTTTGCTATCCTGGGTTTCATGTTATACCAAATGACGGCAAATTGCACTCACTACCTTTATAAAGAATTGAGTAGGAATACTGATGGTGATGGCATTGAATCTGTAGATTGCTTTTGGCAAAATGGCCATTTTTTACCATATTCATCCTGCCAATCTATGAGCATGGGAGATCTTTCCATCTTCTGAGACCTTCTTCAACTTCTTCAGAGACTTGAAGTTCTTGTCATACAGTTTTTTTACTTGCTTGGTTCAAGTAACAGCAAGTTATTTTATATTATTTGGGACTATTGTGAAGGGTGTCATTTCCCTAATTTCTTTCTCAGCCTGTTTACCCTTTGAGTAGAGGAATACTACTGAATTGTTTGAGTTAATTTTATACTCGGACAGTTTGTTGAAATTGTTGATCAGCTTAAGTAGTTCTCTGGTGGAATTTTGGTGTTGCTTAAGTAGACTATCATATCATCTTCAAATTTTAGTATTTTGACTTCATCCCTTCTAATTTTTATCCCTTTGACCTACTTTCATTGTTTGATTGCTATGGCTAGGACTTTAAGTACCACATTGAAAAAGTAAGGAAAGAGTCGGCAGCCTTGTCTAGTCTCTGATTTTAGTGGGATTCCTTCAATTTTCTCAGTTTAGTTTGATATTAGCTACTGGTTGGATGTATTTTGCCTTTTTCTATATTTAGATATGGGCCTTGAATTCCTGATCTTTCCAGGACTTTATTAATGAAAGGGTAATGAATTTTGTCAAATGATTTCTCAGCATCTAATGAAATGATCATGTGGGTTTTTTTCCTTTGAGTTTGTTTATATGGTGAATTTTGTTGATGGATTTCTGTATATTAAACCATCCCTGCATCCTTGCCATGAGGCCTACTTGATCATGATGGATGATTGTTTGGATGTGTTCTTGGACTCAGTTTGCAAGAATTTTATTGAGCATTTTTCATCAATATTCATAAATCAAATTGGTCTGAATTACTCTATCTTTGTTGTATCTTTGTGTTGTTTAGGTATAAGAGTAATTGTGGCTTTATAGAAGGAATTTGGTAGTGCTCTGTCTGTTTCTATTTTCCGGAATAATTTGGGCAGTATTGGTATGAAGTCTTCTATGAAGGTCTGATAGAATTCTGCACTAAATCCATCTGGTTCTGGGCTCCTTTTGGATGAAAGATGTTTAATAACAGTTTCTATTTCTTTAGGAGTTATTGGGTTGTTTAGATGGTTTATTTGTTCCTGATTTCACTGTGGTACCTGGTATCTGTATAGAAAATTGTCCATTTCCTCCACATTTTCCAGTTTTGTTGAATATATGTTTTTGTAGTAGGATCTGATGATCTTTTTAATTTCTTCAGAATTTGTTGTTATGTCTCCCTTTTATTTCTGATTTTATTAATTTAGATATATTCTCTGTGACCTCTGGTTAATATGGCTAAGTGTTTATTTATCTTGTTGATTTTCTCAAAGAACCAGTTCCTGGGTTTGCTGATTCATTTGATACTCGGTTTTGTTTCTTCTTGTTTGATTTCAGCCCTGAGTTTGATTATTTCCTGCCTTCTACTCCTCTAGGGTTTATTTAATTGTTTTCTAGAGCTTTGAGGTGTGCTGTCAAGCTGCTGAGATATGCTCTCTCTTGTTTCTTTTTGCAGGCACTCAGAGCTATGAGTTTTCCTCTTAGCACTGCTTTTATTGTGTCCCATAAGTTTGGGTATGTTGTATCTTCATTTTCATTAAATTCTAAGAAATCTTTAATTTCTTTCTTATGTCTCCAATGACCAAGTTGTCATTGACTTCAACTTCCACGTATATGTGGGCTTTCTGTCCTATTTGTTGTTATTGATCAGCAGCCTTAGTCCGTGGTTTTTTGAAAGGATGCATGGGATTATTTCTATCTTCCTGTACATGTTGAGGCTTCTTTTGTGACCGATAATATGGTCAATTTTGGAGAAGGTACCATGAGATGCTGAGAAGAAGGTATATCCTTTTGTTTAAGGGTGGAATGTTCTATAAATATATGTTAAATCCATTTGTTTCATAACTTCTGTTAGTCTTTCTATGTCTCTGTTTAATTTCTGTTTCCCTGATCTGTCCATTGATGAAAGTAGGGTTTTTAAATCTCCTACTATTATTGTTTGGTGCAATTTATGATTTTTTAGAAAGGTTTCTCATTGTTTAGGGACACAACTGCTATATACTTGACAAATACAGCAATAACCCAGAACATCCGCAGGAAGCCTATGACCGTTGGCCACATGAGGATGAGTTTCTTTCAAAATTCATCATGATTTTTGGTAAGATCTTCCCTGTAATTGGTGGCTTAGCTTCCCACAAACATGGTCCAGTTGTCTATCTACTCCATGGACAGCATCTCATGCTTGTTTTTGTCTGACTCATACACCAGATGCCAGGCCTCAGCCTGTGCATGGTCATAGTCCTGAGGAAGGATCCAGTGGTGAATCTCATCCTAGTCCAGCTTCCCATCCTTGTTCAGATCTGGGAAATCATTGAACTGCTCCCCAGACAAAACCCAGTCTGTCTTAGGGCAATTGTCCTAATGAGAAAAAGATGTCCACAATGTACTCATCCTGGTCCACAAAACCATCCCCGTTCTTGTCGATATCCTCCAGGGTTTCCAGAACTACAATCTCCTTCATATGTTCTAAATCCTCTTAGTGCAGAAAAGCAATGAACCTGTCCTGAGTAGCTGTCAGGTCACCGTCAAGGCCTTAAACCTCCTCTCATCTCGTGGAGGCATCTTTTTAAAGTTGTGATCATCACAGTCGTCTTGGAAATCAACAAGGTGTCCCAGGTAGTAGCCATAGGTGGCCTGCTTGTATTTTTCCCAGGAGATTTTACAACTATGTCCCTATCATAATCCTTCCAGGGTTTAGCCACATTATGGTAGATGTATCTTTTTTGTACCTGTTTGATCCAAACTTTCAGGTCTTCAGTAGTAACAAGGCCACGTCCATCATGGTCAATTGGGTCAACAATTTTCCCCAGCCTCTCCTGCTCTCGTCCAGGCTTAGCTATCAAAGGTCTTGGAGTCCTCCTTGCCCAGGAAGACCTCATGATCGTACAGGATGCTGTGCTTGTCATCTGGTGGCCACTGGCCCAGCTCTGAATCCGGACAAACCATGTGCTCCTTGCTCATCATACTCTTGGCCCTGAACGCCAAGTCCAGTGCCAGGAGCAGCCCATGGAGAGTCCCAGGCTGACACCATGCACCACTGTCTGGATCAAAGGGAGGCAGCAGGGAAGTAGGGACTCAGAGCACCTTAGAACTGTCCATCCCCAGAGAGGGCTTTTGTTACATTTCAAATGTTATCCCTTTTCCTGGTTTCCCATCCACAAAACCCCTTATAATACCTCCTCCCCCTTCTACTATGAGGGTGTTACCACCCACCCAACCACCCAGGCCTACCTGCCTCCCTGTTCTGGTTTCCCCTACACTGGGGCATCAAGCCTTGACAAGACCAAGGGCTTCTCCTCCCATTTGTGCCCAAGAAGGCCATCCTCTTCTACATATGCAGCTGTAGCCATGGGTCTGTCTGTCCATGTGTACTCTTTGGATGGTGATTTCAGCCCTGGGAGCTCTGGTTGTTTCTTATTGTTGTTCTTATGGGGCTGTAAAGCCCTTCAGCTCCCTCAATTCTTTCTCTTACTTCTCCATTGGGGACCCTGATCTCAGCTGAATTGTTGGCTGCAAGCATCTGCCTCTGTATTTGTCATGCTCTTTACCCCACTCTTTTGAGCAGATCACCACAGAGCAACGAAGATGTATTGTCTTGGAGTGATGATCTGTAGACAAATAGATGATTTCTTATTTCCTAATGATGGTTCTATAAGAATTCCTAAAATTAGATTAGTAATTTTAAGCTCCTTTATAATGGGACTGCTATTATGTTTTCTCTGGTAATCAAAATTGCATTGAGAACTCTGCCATTCTTAAAGTGTCACGAGTGAATTGCTTCTGCCAAACCAAGCAGGCATCTACAAATTAGAGCCCATCCTAAGAGGGTATAAACCAATTAACCAAAGTTCATAAAGAGAACTAATGATTTACTATAGGTACAAGGACTGAACATAAATAATTGACTGGATTTGCCTATAGGTAATTTCACTTATTCTTTTCTCATAAAAATTACAGCTTTTAACTCTCCATGAACGTGCAGAACTAGTGACAGATGGTGATAGTTTATCCTGATGATTACTCTTCATGGATATGCATGTAAACATTCCCTGTCATAAACTGATTATCCAACTTATGATTTGAATTCCTGTGCAAACTTGTGGTGAACTTTTCACCATGTGATGCTGTGTTCAGAAAGATATACAAATGCTGAGGACAAAGAGAGAGAAGCTTTTTAGACAGAACTGAGCTGAAGAGAACAGAACTCAAGAAGAACTTAGAAGTAAAGGCATAGCATTGAGAGTAAGGCATTGAGAGTAAGGAAATTATTGTGTCATAAGAGCAAGAGGAAAGGAGATAAGAAGAAGAGAGCAAGGAGAACTTTTTAAGCCAAAATTTATGGAGGCAAACCTTTGTAGAAACTTTTAGGAAAACTGAAGAACTTAGAAATAAAGGTTAAAATCACTGCTCTTCAGCCTTCAGCCTGGCTCACTGGCTAGCCTGTGCTCTTCAGTCAGGCTCACTGGCTAGCCTCTGCTCTTCAGTCAGGCTCAGTGGCTAGCCTCTGCTCTTCATTCAGGCTCACTGGCTAGCCTCTGCTCTTCATTCAGGCTCAGTGGCTAGCCTCTGCTCTTCAGTCAGGCTCACTGGCTAGCCTGTGCTCTTCAGTCAGGCTCACTGGCTAGCCTCTGCTCTTCAGTCAGGTTCACTGGCTAGCCTCTGCTCTTCAGTCAGGCTCACTGGCTAGCCTGTGCTCTTCAGTCCAGTTCACAGGCTAGCCTCTGCTCTTCAGTCAGGCTCACTGGCTAGCCTCTGCTCTTCAGCTGGGCTCACTGGCTAGCCTCTGCTCTTCAGACTGGCTCACTGGCTAGCCTCTGCTCTTCAGTCAGGCTCACTGGCTAGCCTCTGCTCTTCAGTCAGGCTCACTGGCTAGCCTCTGTTCTTCAGACTGGCTCACTGGCTAGCCTCTGCTCTTCAGTGAGGCTCACTGGCCTATGGGGCCCTAGCACATCGCTTAACCATCTGCTCATGACTGCCTGACCACACTGACCACCTGACTGCCCTGACTTCGTAAAGTTGTCCTCTAGAAAGAGGACAAGAAACAAAGAGAAACACCACAGGGACCTTTTCCAATGGGCTTTTTTCAACCTTTAGTACTTTCGTTATTTCTTTAAAAAAGTGAAATATAATTTCTGCTATTCATATGGCCAAGAGAGCTGTGCAGTAGTCATTGCTTTATGGAATTTGGTGCTAAATCAAAAGATTCCTTTATTCTATTACGATGTTATCTGTTTGCTGTACGATGTATGTTTAGAAAACACAACACTAAAATCCTAAAATCTAGATGTTTTAAGACATCGGCTCATGGACAATCATAACTGCTTACCTATCTAGACTGGACTTTTTTGCTATACTGTAGGTACAATCAATTTTCCACACTACTTCCATGATTTTCAAAAATGATTAAGAGTAAAATAAGTCGAACATAATGGCCAGAAAGGGGGTTCTGTCAAGTTGTCTTATATTGGACAAGATACCAAACTTTGACTGGTAAGCCTAAAACCACCTGTTCCCAAAACTAACAGAACTTACAGAAAATACATACTTTCTTATCATTCCTCCTCCCCAATGGTCAGTGATTTAATGAGCACCTACTACAATCCTAGCACTGTGCATCTAAGGGTGTAATGGTGAATAAAAACTTAATAAAAAGCCTCAGTAAGGAATAAAGAAAAATGAAACATAACTTTGAAACTCAGAATTCAATATAAGCAAAACCACCATTTCTTTAACTGGTGATTTCTGAAAACTTCATCATTTTTTCCATGGGCTTCTACAGTAATGATACTCAGTCTTGATTTTGTAAGTCACAGAAAGCAAGTCACACTTCTTTCTTGGCTCCCACAACTGTCAAAGAGAACAGAACTGTCACTGTCCATTTTGCTTCCCTATCAATCCTGCTATGGATGGTAATAAATTCCAGTCTTTTCAATGTGAAAACAGGCCACCACTTGACGGCAAAGGTTATTAAAATTACCCAAACCGGTATATTCTCTAAAATTTTCACATAGCATTTTACTGATATCACAATGCAAATTCACCACAAATATTTAACCAATGAAAATATTGAATAGCTCTGCAAATAGGAGCGATAATCATATATACTTGAAAACAACTATTATGGAAACAAAGGACGTACTAGGAGAAAAGATACATCACTAAAAGCTACACAAGCAGCAAAAAAAGATACTACATTTCTTGGTTTAAAAGTTAGCTGATACAATTGATCTTTAAAGACAGGCAATGTACTTGATCTTAAAGCCCTTTAACTGTGCCCTGTCCACATAGAAACTGCAGTAGATGACAATCTTTTGTAAGATTTATTGATTTATATGTGAGACCATGCAGCTGTCTTCAGACACACCAGAAGAGGGCATCAGTACTCATTACAGATGGTTGTGAGCCACCATGTGGTTGCTGGGATTTGAACTCAGGACCTCTGGAAGAACACTTGGTGCTCTTACCCACTGAGCCATCTCTCCAGCCCTCACAATGGCCTCTTACACAGCATCACAGTGGTCTATTTCACTAGATGGCTCCAGGGTGATAACAGAGAAACTTTCACAGTTCCTGAGCACTTCTGAGTTCAAACACCACCAGTGCCCACTCTGTGCTGTTGGCACATTCTGACCTTCTCCTAAGGGTTGTCAGCCACAAAAGGGACGGGTTAGCACCAGACAGCATTCACTGCCCTATCCTAAAACCCCCCTCGATTCTGAAAAAGCCACATTCCATACCTGCTCCATATTTGAGGAAGCCAAATGGTTGATCTGGCTCAAGGCTCTACTTTTCTTAGCTCATCAACTTTCTTTTTCCTCTTCTTGTCACAAGAAGTATTTTTTTATGCTACAACTACACTGCAGTGTTTGAAGGAAACCACCATCAACTCTGGGTGTCACCTCTCGAAATTTAAAATTCACAAAACAATTCGTGGCTTTCTAACCAGCACCATGGAAAATAAACAAAAACAAGCAAAACCATTCCAAAGGAACTTGCTGATCTGGAGGCCTGCTCCTGGCAGGCAGGAAAGAATTAAATTATGCAGAACTGTAATCTCTCAGAGCTTTGGAGCCTAAAAAAAGAGGAAATCTCTGTTTATGTTCCCTTTCTCCGAGTAATTGAAGGAGGGTATTTTACATCCTCCAAATACAATCTCTTGCAAGGGGCAACCAATTACAAAGTAGATCAGAAGAAATCTATTAAATAATACATTCATTGCCTGAGGTTTTAAGAAAATATTTTCCCACAATCCGCATCCTTTAACATACAATTGAAACTGAAAGACCGTACCCCTAAACGGGGAGTCGCGTCTCTCGCTCCGATCGCGGGGTGGGGTGCCCCCAGAAATCACGAGTAGCCATTCTTGATGTAACAACAAGAGGTACCTTTTGTTAACGAGATCCCGGGTCTTAGCGGGATCCCGGGTCGACACGTATCTCACACAGGAGACAGAGGAATCGACCCCGAGCTTCCAAACTCGGGGGTTTATATAGGGGCATTTGAGCGGTTACACATGATTGGTCAATTCAAAAGGTGCACAGTTACTTTCGGCTCGAAATGGCATCAGCAAGGAGTATGTGTTATCTAGCAGCTCGGCAGGCAGGTAGGGTGGATCATCTCACTCACCGGGGTGAAGGAAGGGGAGAGGGTGGCTACGGATGGTCAATGTCCTTGGGGCTGATAGCTGGTTTGGCAAGTCCTGTCTCTGGCTCTCCCTCAGGCACGTCCGACCCTGCACATCCGGACTCTGACAATGAGCAACCTTTATGAAACTCTAGTTCTGCACATTCGGGCTCTGACAATGAGTAACCTTTATGAAACTCTAGTTCTACAAAACATTACAGGGAGTGTGCCACCAGGATAAGCTGCCTCTGAAAAGCCTGTCCTGCCCTGGCAGGTACAGGTCATTTAATTCTAAGTCAATCTGGAGAGAGGTGACAGCCCCAAGTTGCTCTGGGGATGTCAGAGCACAGCTCTCATGCAGACTCCAAATCACCTCTCCATTCTTTCCCAACGCCATAGGCTTTCCAATCCCTGCTTCAGCTCTCCATCCATCCCTGAACCCTCCCTTCCCCTACCCAATGGGCTCACTTTGCATTGCCTCCTTCTGCCACTGCTTTCCCAGGACAGGGGGACGGAGGGGGGGGAGACGGGGGGGGGGGGGGCAGAACGAGCCTAAGGAGGGATGCGGGTCTCCTACCTACCTGTGTCTGCTGCTCTGGTGGTGCAGCCGGCCCTGCTTGCTGCTTGCTGTCCCTGGGGACCAGACCGGAGGTCGGGCTAGGGGTCTGCGCGAGCACCACGCCTCGAGGTCCCCTGGCAGGGCTTGCCTGGGCTTTGTCCCTGGACACTGCAAGGCTTCAGTCTCCGTTGGAAATCCCGCCGCTGTCATAGCGCGCCCTCCCGTGGCCGAGGGTGACCCCCAACGCCGTTACCGCCCCCTTCCCTGGCCGCTTCTTCTGCTTTTTCTTTTCTTTTTTTCTTTTTCTTTTTGTTCGCGAAGTGGCGCCTGGGAAGAGCTCGCCTCCAGCAAGGAGGACATCGTGCAGGCAGAATCACCTCTGGGCCCTGCCGGGGTCGGAGAGGGAGAGAGAGGAGTCAGCTTGGGCCGCGGCGCCCCGGCTGCCGGCACCTGCGGAAGGAAAACTCGCCCAGGCACACGCGCTGCTGCGGGCGCCAAATATAACGCGAGCGCCCCGCCCCCTCAGGCCCCGCGCTCACCCACGAGCTCCGCGTGCCCTGAAGCCCGGCTCGGGCGCGGTCGAGCGGCGGGGTGGGAAGGACACGTGTGCCCACTCCGCAGTGCAGGCAACACGTGGAGGCGGGACATGGCGAGGCCTGTGGTGTGGATCTCCGGGCTCCGCCCAGGCCCGTCAGTCCCCCCTCAGGGCTCTGCGGTGGCCCAGGGCGGCTTCTGCGGGCCCCGGGACCACCGTGACCTACCCGAGGCCATTGCCTCGGGAGCTTCTCGCTGCCCCAGGCTCCTGGCTTGGACATTGTGATTGTGGTTGCCACTCTCCTAGGCCGGCTCAGCAGGGCGCAAGCCACCACCACCTTTCCTCACCTGAAGGCATCCTGATGGTGCTTCAGAGCCCACATCCAGCAGGTGAGCCTCATGACACGGGGCCATGGTCTTGGGTCTGCACCTTGTTGCCAGCCCCTCACACATATGGCAGCATCACACATATGGTTCCTTCTACCAACCGCCACTAATTACCATTTGGACATTCCATCACAGTGTTCTCAAGAAGAAAGATTGTAAACAAACACAAAAAGAATGAAATTTAAAATCTTTTTTATCAGGCTGGAGAGATGGCTTGGTGATTAAGAGCGCTGCTTCTCTATTGCTCCCAAGTTCAATTCCCAGCAACCACATGGTGACCTACAACTATCTGTAGTGGGATCCAATGCCCTCTTTGTCTGAAGCTCTCTTCTGACATGCAGGCACACTCGCAAACAGAGTGCTCATGTACATAAATAAATAAATCTTTAAAAATAAAACCTTCTAATCAGTTAATGTATCTACATCTAGAAGCTAGAAAAGGGTCACAGCAATATTAAAAATAATTCAGAAATGGTAAAGGGATGTACGAGAGTCACAAAATTCACTGGGCAAGATGGTGTATGCCTGGAATCCCAACACTCACATGGCTGAGGTAGGTGGATTGCCTTGAGTTCAAGGCTAGACTAAAGTGTGAGTCCTTGTACTAGAAAACAGAACAATTGGGGAGGGGATGGAGAGAGAGACAGAGAGACAGAGAGAGACAGAGAGGAAGAAAGAGACAGAGAGCCAGAGCCAGAGAGAGACGGAGACAGAAAGAGAGAGAGAGAGAGAGAGAGAGAGAGAGAGAGAGAGAGAGAGAGAGAGACCTCGAGGTCATTTCTTGCACTGATGACAAGCTACTGAAGAATGTGAATGTCTCCTACCAAATACTGAGATAATGCGAATGACAGAATGGGTTTCTTATTAAGATATAATAAAATGTAGATGGAAAAGTAAAGGAATATACATTTATAATAAATAAAAGAGAAATCCTAAATTTGGAAAGCCTAAATTAAGAAGACTGTATAAGTTTAAGTCATAGGGGAAGGGATGAGACGATGTGTGGGAGAGAATAATCAGAATAAATTATATATGTGTATGAAAATGTTAACTAACAGCAACCAATGAAAAGAGAAAAGCAGGTTTATTTTATGATGAAATTGAGTTCCCATATGACACTATATAACATTTTGTAAATGGATTATATGAATTATCTGCAATAAAAAATCAATTGTTATTAAAGATGTGATTATGTTCATATTAATTTCAAGTGTTTTCAATTCTTTTTATTTATTTGTTTATTTATTTATTGATTTTTTTTTTGGTTCTTTTTTTCAGAGCTGGGGACCGAACCCAGGGCCTTGCCGTTCCTAGGCAAGCGCTCTACCACTGAGCTAAATCCCCAACCCCCTATTAATTGCTTTTTTAAGATGGGGTTTTCCTATGTAGACCAGGTTGACCTCAAAAAGAGATCCACCTGCCTATGCCTCCAAAGAGTTAGGATCAAAAGTGTATACACACACATGAAATTTACATTCTTAAAATGATAAAAAATTACAGCTATCAACTTGGTACAATTATTGAACAGTGATCAAGTGAATAGGAATATCAGAAACACATTTAAGGCATTAGGTTACTGTTCTTAAAAGGATCTTTAGCAGCATATATAATTATAATTCAAATCATCCAGGAGACACATTGTGAAAAAAAAACATGAAATTGGGTAAAGATGATTTAAATTTTTTAATCTATTAAAATTTTAAAGTGCATTCGATATGAAAACTGTAAGTGATATACTTCACATTTTTGCTTATATACCATCTTCACTTTTATGTGCATTCTGCAAATATTGTCCATGTTTATTCAGGCTCTTAATATTTCCCCATGACTGATAACATTCACAGAAATCATATTGAGTAAACTGGATATGTTGACGTATAATAGAATTGTATTCTAAACAGTATAGCATAGAAATATGTATACATAACTTCCCATATGTGTGTATATACATGTGTAAATGGCTCAAGAAAATGAATATCACTTTATCATTGTGGTATTATTTTCCTCAAAATCCTGAGAACATTGAAATGGCATCAAATACTGACCAGATTGGCAAAAAACAAAAAAAACAAAAACAAAAAAAAAAAACTCCACAAAGTAAAACTCTTATAAAGAATCTAACGATACTAGCAAAAGAGGCAAAAATATTAAAGACTCAATGAAATATAAAGCCCAGATGAAATACTGTGTAATATTTTCTCAACTCTAGGATAATGTATTTTTTTTCAACTATCAATAAAAGGCCTGAATTTTGAAGAATTCAAAAGTAATGCAGTATAATTATGCAGTGGTCAATACTATTGCATAACATTTTACTAGCGATGAACTCAGGTAGATTTAGGGGGAACCATTACATTGTAGACTTAAACTGGATAATTTGGGGGTGAGTAAGTCATATTTTGGTAAAGTTGCTTTAAAAATAAACCGTTGGATATTAGTATGGCAAGTAATTCTCCCTGAAGGAAAAATCAGACACCAAGAACCTAGACCACTGCTGTCCAGGAGAAATTTCTAGATGATAGAAATATTCTATATCTGCAGTGTTTCTGGCTATGGATTCTGGCTGGCTGTTTGCCTCCTGGTTTGCCTGCTGTGACTAAAGAGGCAGATTTTAGTTCTAAGTTTTGTTCATCTCAAATAGCCATGTGTGACCAGTGGGTGCCATTTGGACAGTGTAGCCACAGAAAACTGAAGCAGTGTAACCAAAGACTCACCTAGGAGTCAGTTGACCTCCTAGAAGTGACTTGGGAAAACGTTGGCAATGATAGCCTCTTGGGGAGCTCACCTTCACCAAAAACAAACTGTGAATCCTTACTCTTCTGCAATAGTCATAATGCAACTGGTCTCACACGCACCCCAACCCTCACCAAAGACTCTTGAGAGGGAGCTGAACCCACTGTGTGCTTTAGATTTCAGTTTCAAAAGCACTTCCTTCAAAGTGGAGCAGACTGAGATTGCCAAGTCCTTTGTGTGGCTCCAGGGACTTGGGCCTGACCATGGGTGAGGAGGAAATGAAGAATGACATTGGACACACATACATGGGGAAGGCTGGGTCCCTGAGCTGGAGAAAATGCAGCATCCCAGAAGCTCATCATGTTTATTATATAGAGCTGGCCAGGAAGCAGGGTTTCTGCACAGGGAAGCAAGGAGGTGGGGATTACATGCAGATAAACAAGGAGGGGAGGACTACACATATGTAACTGACAAGGGGCAGATTTAGCTAATCTCAGTAGGAGCAGTCTCTGCAGGGAGCAGTCTTCAGGCTGTAAATATACAGATGGGGCCAGGGAGAAAGGTAGAGTAGACTTTTTCTGCACACACTATCAATGCCATACTGAGAAGGCTTTGTCATGTCTCTGAGCCTCAAGGGGCATGGGGGCCTTTGCCATTTCCCCATGGATAAATGGCTTTGGGTCCATGGCATAGTCATATCAGGTTTATAGCACACATCCACTTACGGCTGCACTTCCTCAGGGCTTCCTCTGCTCCCACAGTGAGATCTCAAAAGAAAAACAGAAACCAAACAAACAAAAAATGTGCTCAGTGAACTGGTTAATTCCCTAAACTATATAGATCCAGTGTCCTAACTAGGACTTCCTCAAAGACTACAGAAAATCCTGTGGACCTAAAATAAGCAAGGAAAAAAAACCCAAAAGACACTTGACCCCCCTAAAAATGAATGGGAGAAAAAAATTATTAAAGGTTTTCAGAGAAAATTGTTTAAGAAAAACACACGGGAATTGTACTTAATGGAGTTAGTGTGCTGAGATGTGAGGCCCACTCACAGCATGCAGCATTTGGGAGTCTCAGACAACTTAACAGAAGAGCACTCCTAATTATTCTTTGTGACCACTCTCCACATACTACTCACAGCTTATTACTAACCTCCATAATTGAGTTGGGGACAGTATTCGCCATAGCAGATAATTGAAGCATAAGTACACACAGACACACACAGACACACACACACACACACACACACAAAACACACACTCACACACACACAAAACACACTCACACACACAAAACACACACAAAACACACACACTCACACACTCACAAAAACACTCACACACATACACACACACTCACACACACAAGCACACACACTCACACACATACACACACACTCACACATACACATACACAAAACATACAAACACACACACTCAGGAGCACACACAAGAGAAATGTATATTCTATGAAATTTCTTGGTATATTTTTATTTGTAAGCCTCAATGCTGGAGTATTCTTGGTTTTGCATAAAGTGGGAGGAAAAGTCAGGCTTCATTTTCCCCCTTTTGAAATGACAGATATCTGTGTGTTAAATATACTCTGATGGCCGTCCAGGCTGCCTCGGCCTTTTTGACAGCATCCAGGTCACCTTGGTCAGGACACTGGTTGCTCTTCTTATTGGCAACTGGTTTGTATCACAAGAGTTTTTCACATCCTTACCAATATTAGAAGTTTGGTGACACAAGCAGCTTGCCAAACAGTAAAATTATTGTGGTTTTGCCTTTCTGGAGGACATTAAAATTTACATGTTTTGCATATGGCTTTTTTTCTTAGCATTTAGTCCTGCTTTACTGCTGTTCAAATGTGGCCATGCAGCCAGCATCCCTTTGCTCCAGGCTCTCAGCACCCCATTCCTGTCACTGATCTGATGCATACTTGGTCCCAGAGATGGACAGCAGAGGGACTTGACACACAGCGTCCACTCTGCATCACTGCTTTGCTTTTTGTAAATTTTTACAATGGCTATTTCTTTTTTTTTATTAACTTGAGTATTTCTTATATACATTTCGAGTGTTATTCCCTTTCCTGGTTTCCTGGCAAACAATCACCTCCCCCTCCCCTTCTTTATGGGTGTTCCCCTCCCCATCCTCCCCCCATTGCCGCCGTCCCCCCAACAATCTAGTTCACTGGGCGTTCAGTCTTAGCAGGACCCAGGGCTTCCCCTTCCACTGGTGCTCTTACTAGGATATTTATTGCTACCTATGAGGTCAGAGTCCAGGGTCAGTCCCTGTATAGTCTTTAGGTAGAGGCTTAGTCCCTGGAAGCTCTGGTTGCTTGGCATTGTTGTACATATGGGGTCTTGAGCCCCTTCAAGCTCTTTCACTTCTTTCTCTGATTCCTTCAACGGTGGTCCTATTCTCAATTCATGGGTTTGCTGCTGGCATACGCCTCTCTGTTTGCTGTATTCTGGCTGTGTCTCTCGGGAGCGATCTACATCCGGCTCCTGTCGGCCTGCACTTCTTTGCTTCATCCATCTTGTCTAATTGGGTGGCTGTATGTATATGGGCCACATGTGGGGCAGGGTCTGAATGGGTGTTCCTTCAGTCTCTGTTTTAATCTTTGCCTCTCTATTCCCTGCCAAGGGTATTCTTGTTCCCCTTTTAAAGAAGGAGTGAAGCATTCACATTTTGATCATCCGTCTTGAGTTTCATTTGTTCTAGGCATCTAGGGTAATTCAAGATTTTAGGCTAATAGCCACTTATCAATGAGTCCATACCATGTGTGTTTTTCTGTGATTGGGTTAGCTCACTCAGGATGATATTTTCCAGTTCCAACCATTTGCCTACGAATTTCATAAAGTCATTGTTTTTGATAGCTGAGTAATATTCCATTGTGTAGATGTACCACATTTTCTGTATCCATTCCTCTGTTGAAGGGCATCTGGGTTCTTTCCAGCTTCTGGCT
Organism: Rattus norvegicus; assembly: GCF_021556685.1. Classification (NCBI taxonomy): domain Eukaryota; kingdom Metazoa; phylum Chordata; class Mammalia; order Rodentia; family Muridae; genus Rattus; species Rattus norvegicus. Next base: position 22,163,549 of record NC_141542.1, read on the forward strand.
ATTATAAATAAGGATGCGATGAACATAGTGGAGCACGTGTCTTTTTTATATGTTAGGGCATCTTTTGGGTATATGCCCAAGAGAGGTATAGCTGGATCCCCAGGCAGTTCAATGTCCAATTTTCTGAGGAACCTCCAGACTGATTTCCAGAATGGTTGTACCAGTCTGCAATCCCACCAACAATGGAGGAGTGTTCCTCTTTCCCCACATCCTCACCAGCATCTGCTGTCACCTGAGTTTTTGATCTTAGCCATTCTCACTGGTGTGAGGTGAAATGTCAGGGTTGTTTTGATTTGCATTTCCCTTATGACTAAAGATGTAGAACATTTCTATAGGTGTTTCTCAGCCATGTGGCATTCCTCAGCTGTGAATTCTTTGTTTACCTCTGAATCCCATTTTTTAATAGTGTTATTTGTCTCCCTGCGGTCTAACTTCTTGAGTTCTTTGTATATTTTGGATATTAGCCCTCTATCTGTTGTAGGATTGGTAAAGATCTTTTCCGAAACTGTTGGTTGCCATTTTGTCCTAACCACAGTGTCCTTTGCCTTACAGAAGCTTTGCAGTTTTATGAGATCCCATTTGTCGATTCTTGATCTTAGAGCATAAGCCATTGGTATTTTGTTCAGGAAATTTATCCCGTGCCCATGTGTTCCAGATTCTGCCCTAGTTTTTCTTCTCTTAGTTTGAGTGTGTCTGGTTTGATGTGGAGGTCCTTGATCCACTTGGACTTAAGCTTTGTACAGGGTGATAAACATGGATCAATCTGCATTCTTCTACATGTTGACCTCCAGTTGAAACAGCACCATTTGCTGAAAATGCTATCTTTTTTCCATTGGATGGTTTTGGCTCCTTTGTCTAAAATCAAGTGCCCATATGTATGTGGGTTCATTTCTGGGTCTTCAATTCTGTTCCATTGGTCTATCTGTCTGTCTCTGTACCAATACCATGCAGTTTTTATTGTCACCACCAGCGGGGACCCAGTTATTCAGGGTCCCGAAGAGGCTTTCTACCTGTGGGCCAAAATGGGGGTGAAGAGAAGAAGGAGACCAAGCAAAAGTTCTGTTGTCAAGGTCTCGTTTATTGAGAGAAATGTACAGCATTTAAAGCTCTGAGGCAGGAATAGAAGCGGGAACTGAAGCTTAGGGTGGGGGAGTTTGGGAAGTGCCCAAGGATATAAGGTGAATCACTACACTGCAAGATATCCTCCTATAACAAAGAGGCAACAGTCTTCCCGGGACATGTTCTTTGAAAAGGTCGAACCCTTCTTAGGAATCTGCTCAGGGACATCCGGTGTTTTGCTCAGGCTGAAACATCCTGTCATTGCTCCCAGGGTCTTCCTGGGAGAGGCTCTTAGTTCAACAATCTCAAGTCTGTATGGCAGTCATTTCAAGGTTAAACCTCTGAGGCCATGCAGCCCAGAGTCAAGTAGCCACCTTGAGCTAAGCAGTCACAAAGCAGCTAGGCCCAAATCCAATACGGCTCACTGCATTTTATCACTATTGCTCTGTAATACTGCTTGAGTTCAGGGATAGTCATTCACCCTGAAGTCCTTTTATTGTTGAGGATAGTTTTAGCTATCCTGGGTTTTTTGTTATTCCAGATGAATTTGCAAATTGTTCTGTCTAACTCTTTGAAGAATTGGATTGGTATTTTGATGGGGATTGCATTGAATCTGTGGATCGCTTTTGGTAAAATGGCCATTTTTACTATATTAATCCTGCCAATCCATGAGCATGGGAGATCTTTCCATCTTCTGAGGTCTTCTTCAATTTCTTTCTTCAGAGTCTTGAAGTTCTTATTGTACGAATCTTTTACTTGCTTGGGTAAAGTCTCACTGAGGTACTTTATATTATTTGTCTATTATGAAGGGTGTCATTTCCCTAATTTCTTTCTCGGCTTGTTTCTCTTTTGTGTAGAGGAAGGCTACTGATTTATTTGAGTTAATTTTATACCTAGCCAGTTTGATGAATTTGTCTATCAGCTTTAGTAGTTCTTTGGTGGAACTTTTGGGATCACTTAAATATACTATCATATCATCTGCAAATAGTGATATTTTGACTTCTTCTTTTCTGATCTGTATCCCCTTGACCTCCTTTTGTTGTCTGGTTGCTCTGGCTAGGACTTCAAGAACTATATTGAATAAGTAGGGAGAGAGTGGGCAACCTTGTCTAGTCCCTGATTTTAGTAGGATTGCTTCAAGTTTCTCTCCATTTAGTTTAATGTTAGCAACTGGTTTGCTGTATATGGCTTTTACTATGTTTAGGTATGGGCCTTGAATTCCTATTCTTTCCAGGACTTTCATCATGAAGGGGTGTTGAATTTTGTCAAATGCTTTCTCAGCATCTAATGAAATGATCATGTGGTTTTGTTCTTTCAGTTTGTTTATGTAATGGATCACTTTCATGGTTTTCTGTATATTAAACCATCCCTGCATGCCTGGGATGAAGCCTACTTGATCATGGTGGATGATTGTTTTGATGTGCTCTTGGATTCGGTTTGCCAGAATTTTATTGAGTATTTTTGCGTCGATATTCATAAGGGAAATTGGTCTGAAGTTCTCTTTCTTTGTTGGGTCTTTGTGTGCTTTAGGTATAAGAGTAATTGTGGCTTCATAGAAGGAATTCAGTAGTGCTCCATCTGTTTCAATTTTGTGGAATAGTTTGGATAGTATTGGTATGAGGTCTTCTATGAAGGTCCGATAGAATTCTGCACTAAACCCATCTGGACCTGGGCTCTTTTTGGTTGGGAGAACTTTAAGGACTGCTTCTATTTCCTTAGGAGTTATGGGGTTTTTTAACTGGTTTATCTGTTCCTGATTTAACTTCGGTACCTGGTATTTGTCTAGGAAATTGTCTATTTCCTGCAGATTTTCAAGTTTTGTTGAATATAGGCTTTTATAGTAAGATCTGATGATTTTTTGAATTTCCTCTGAATCTGTAGTTATGTCTCCCTTTTCATTTTTGATTTTGTTAATTTGGACACACTCTCTTTGTCCTCTCGTTAGTCTGGCTAAGGGTTGATCTATCTTGTGGATTTTCTCAAAGAACCAACTTTTGGTTCTGTTGATTCTTTCTATGGTCCTTTTTGTTTCTACTTGGTTGATTTCAGCTCTGAGTTTGATTATTTCCTGCCTTCTACTCCTCCTGGGTGTATTTGCTTCTTTTTGTTCTAGAGCTTTTAGGTGTGCTTTCAAGCTGCTGACATATGCTCTCTCCTGTTTCTTTCTGTAGGCACTCAGCGCTATGAGTTTTCCTCTTAGCACAGCTTTCATTGTGTCCCATAAGTTTGGGTATGTTGTACCTTCATTTTCATTAAATTCTAAAAAGTCTTTAATTTCTTTCTTTATTTCTTCCTTGACCAGGTTATCATTGAGTAGAGCATTGTTCAATTTCCACGTATATGTGGGCATTCTTCCCTTATTGTTATTGAAGACCAGTTTTAGGGCGTGGTGTTCCGATAGCACGCATGAGATTATTTCTATGTTTCTGTACCTGTTGAGGCCTGTTTTTTGACCAATTATATGGTCAATTTTGGAGAAAGTACCATGAGGAGCTGAGAAGAAGGTATGTCCTTTGCTTTAGGATAGAATGTTCTATAAATATCTGTTAAATCCATTTGGCTCATGACTTCTCTTAGTCTGAATACGTCTCTGTTTAATTTTCTGTTTCCATGATCTGTCCATTGATGAAAGTGGGGTGTTGAAATCTCCTACTATTATTGTGTGAGTTGCAATGTGTGTTTTGAGCTTTAGTAAGGTTTCTTTTATGTATGTAGGTGCCCTTGTATTTGGGGCATAGATATTTAGGATTGAGAGTTCATCTTGGTGGATTTTTCCTTTGAGGAATATGAAGTGTCCTTCCTTATCTTTTTTGATGAATTTTAGTTGAAAATTGATTTTATTTGGTATTAGAATGGCTACTCCAGCTTGCTTCTTCCAACCATTTGCTTGGAAAGTTGTTTTCCAGCCTTTCACTCTGAGGTAGTGTCTGTCTTTTTCTCTGAGGTGTGTTTCCTGTAGGCAGCAGAATGTAGGGTCCTCATTGCATATCCAGTTTGTTAATCTATGTCTTTTTATTGGGGAGTTGAGGCCATTGATGTTGAGAGATATTAAGGAATAGTGATTATTGCTTCCTGTTATATTCATATTTGGATGTGAGGTTATGTTTGTGTGCTTTTCTTCTCTTTGTTTTGTTGCCAAGATGATTAGTTTCTTGCTCCTTCTAGAGTATAGCTTGCCTCCTTATGTTGGGCTTTACCATTTATTATCCTTTGTAGTGCAGGATTTGTAGAAAGATATTGTGTAAATTTGGTTTTGTTATGGAATATCTTGGTTTCTCCATCTATGTTAATTGAAAGTTTTGCAGGATACATTAACCTGGGCTGGCATTTGTGTTCTCTTAGGGTCTGTATGACATCTGTCCAGGATCTTCTGGCTTTCATAGTTTCTGGCAAAAAGTCTGGTGTGATTCTGATAGGTCTGCCTTTATATGTTACTTGACCTTTTTCCCTTACTGCTTTTAATATTCTTTCTTTATTTTGTGGGTTTGGTGTTTTGACTATTATGTGACAAGAGGTGTTTCTTTTCTGGTCCAATCTATTTGGAGTTGTGTAGGCTTCTTGTATGCCTATGGGTATCTCTTTTTTTAGGTTAGGGAAGTTTTCTTCTATGATTTTGTTAAAGATATTTACTGCTTCTTTGAGCTGGGAGTCTTCACTCTCTTCTATACCTATTATCCTTAGGTTTGATCTTCTCATTGAGTCCTGGATTTCCCGTATGTTTTGGATCAGTAGCTTTTTCTGCTTTACATTATCTTTGACAGTTGAGTCGATGATTTCTATGGAATCTTCTGCTCCTGAGATTCTCTCTTCCATCTCTTGTATTCTATTGGTGAAGCTCATATCTACAGCTCTTTGTGTCCTCTTTTGGTTTTCTATATCCAGGGTTGTTTCCATGTGTTCTTTCTTGATTGCTTCTATTTCCATTTTTAATTCCTTCAACTGTTTTATTGTGTTTTCCTGGAATTCTTTCAGGGATTATTGTGAGTCCTTTCTGTAGGCTTCTACTTGTTCTCTATGGGAGTTCTTCATGTCTTTCTTGAAGTCCTCCAGCATCATGATCAAATATGGTTTTGAAACTAGATCTTGCTTTTCTGGTATGTTTGGATATTCCGTGTTTGCTTTGGTGGGAGAATTGGGCTCCGATGATGCCATGTAGTCTTGGTTTCTGTTGCTTGGGTTCCTGCGCTTGCCTCTCGCCATCAGATTATCTCTAGTGTTACTTTGTTCTGCTATTTCTGACAGTGGCTAGACTGTCCTATAAGCCTGTGTGTCAGGAGTGCTGTAGACCTGTTTTCCTGTTTTCTTTCAGCCAGTTATGGGGACAGAGTGTTCTGCTTTCGGGTGTGTAGTTTTTCCTATCTACAGGTCTTCAGCTGTTCCTGTGGGCCTGTGTCTGGTGTTCACCAGGCAGGTCACTTGCAGCAGAAAAGTTGGTCTTACCTGTGGTCCCGAGGCTCAAGTTTGCTCTTGGGGTGTTTTCCTCTGGCATCAGAGATGTGTGCAGAGTGCAGTCTCTTCTGGTTTCCCAGGCGTGTCTGCCTCTCTGAAGGTTTATCTCTTCCTCCTATGGGATTTGGGTGCAGAGAACTGTTTATCTGGTAGGTCCCTTCAGGTTATGGCAGTGTCTCAGGCGCAGGGGTCTGTGCTCCTGGGCCCTCCTCTACGGGAACCCAGAGGCCGTATACAGTTTCCTTTTGGGCCAGGGATGCGGGCAGGGGTGGGCAGTGTTGGTGGTCTCTTCTGCTCTGCAGCCTCAGGAGTGTCTACCTAACCAGGCGGTGAGGTATCTCTCCCATGGGGTTTGAAGCAGAGAGCTGCTGCGGGCCAGGATCCGCCACAATGGCTATTTCTTGATTTATTATTACTACGACCATGACTTGTCTTGATATTTTGAGATACGATCTTCTTACACAGCTCAGGGTTGGCCTTGATTTCCCAATTCTCTGGCCTTAGTCTTCCACCATTCCCTGATTCTCAGTTTGTTATTAGAGGTAGTTGTATGGACCCATTTCCAAATCAAATGTTCTTCTGGCTTTATTACTTTGCCTTTTCCACAGACTTTTATTAATTATGCAAAGTACATCGTGTTTAATGTTTAACTACTAGATATATTAACTCATCAGTCCCAAAGACAACTCTGTGAATTAAACACTCGTTATCATCCTCACTGTGCAGATGAGGAAATTGAATCACACAAAGGTACAATAACTTCTCCACGGTTGAACATCTAACGTGTGTGAGAGCCAAGCTTTGAGTCCAACTACAAAGTAGATTGGCCTATAATGGGTTGGCCTGTGCTGCTGTATATTCAAATGCTAAAGTCTGTACCCTAAGGTCTGGTGGCTCCAAGACAAGGAGATCCTCATGTATACCAGATTTTTTTTTTTTTTTTGCCTCCTAAGTTATCCCTGATTGGTTAATAAAATCCCTACAAGATGGGCTGGGCAGAAGAGAGAGGACAGAGGAAAGTTTCCCTGGGCTTGGGGCTCAGGCAAGGTCCACGAGGAGAGGGAAAGGACATGGGAGGAGAAGAAGGAGACAGCACCCCATAGGGTAGGTGGATCGTGAGTGTATTGTCATGAGGGCCAGCCTGACAGAACAGGAGTGGCCCAGGCAGAGCATGGCAAGCAATACCTCAGGGTTATTGACAGGGAAGCAGAAAAAATAGCACAGAGGGTTGATGTGTGCCCAGCTTTAGTACTTTAAGGCTTATTATGAATCTAAAAGTTTCGTGTCTTTTATTTGGGAACTAAATGATCTACGGTGGGGTAGATACCCCCTAATAATATTTACTGTAGCAATGGCCACTCAATTGTTGTGGTATTTTAAATATAACACACATTGAATTTCACAATTCAGATGCAAGGCTTTTTATGTTTCCAATGTGACTGTACACCTGAGGTCATGTCTAGGTATAGAGACAGAACATGGCAGAAATACCTAGAACATTTTAAGGTCATCACACTGACCACATGAAAGCCACAGGCTATACAGACTATGATGGATGAGGAGAAGGCTTAGTGCTCTCTGGGAGTCCCCTTCCCTAGTCTTGGGATAAGACTTCCAGTAAGCCAAGACCATATTCCTCTTTCATTTCTCAAGGAGCCAGGGGTAGACCACATATATGATTTCTTTGCCGGCAGTGATTTTTTCCAAGCGCTGCCCTGTTTGAGGACTTGGCAAAGGTAAGCACCATCAGAGGAAGGCCAGCATATGAATTCTGTATAACTCTGCTCTGACAGCATGTAGCACAATCCTATCAAGTACTGGAAGCCTTGCTGGAAATTTTAATCAACCTCTAGGATCAAAAGGAAGCAACCCAAGGGCCACATGGTTGTAAATCAAATCTGAAACCATAGCCCAGTATGGAAGTTCATCCTTGGATCTTATGTCAAACAGCATTAGCATCCAAAAGAAAAACGAAACTGAAACCGCAAGGTGCTGAGTAATGACCTCATGGCAAGGACATCTAAGTCATGTGGAAAGATCCCAGTGCAAAGACATCTAGCAAACATACCTGTCCACGAAGCTTTCACCAAGAATCCCCATTCTGTGTTCTAAAACATTATATATACACACACACAGTGAATCCTCATTTATGGTCAGCTATGGGGATTGATTCTCTGGGAACCTGACTTTGAGATAGAGATAGATGTATAAAGGTGTTTGACAAGTGCTCTTGGGGACCATGGCTGTGACAAAGAGGAGAGAAGAGGATAGAGCACTCTGGCTCTAATGCAGTCAGGAGAGTATGCAGGCAGCCCTGTGTGGGGCTCAGGAGCTGGCCTGACCCTCAAGTCTTAGCCTGCACTGGAACAAGCAGGAGGCCTGGCCTTAAAGTCCCCATTGGCTAAGGACGAGGTTCCTGGTCAGAAACTAGTTGCCACATTGTAACCACATAGCCATCCCTTCTCCAATATCATTCTTCCTGAATTTCCAAGTCCAATCATGAGGATATTTGGGGCTACACTCTGATCATTTATTCAGAGCAAATATAAAAATCAGGCGGATGGGCAGGGCGTGGAATGGCCTAAGGTTAGGCTAAACCTCAATTTTAATGGGTCCAAAAGTTCGGGAGGGAGTCCATTTGGCATTGTCATCTGTGGCTTCTGTGTCCTTATCCCGGGTGTGCTGACTCTGTGATAAGATGCCACCTCACCTCACAGATGTCAGGGTGAAAATCATGTATGACTTTTCTGGGAAGAACTCTGCCTTTTCCTACCATCTGGAGTTATACAACATCTCTATGCAAAGCTCAGAAGAGAGGGGTGGAGATTGTGGAGGCCTTAGAAGTTGAGGATCTTTTCTGACTAAGGCACATATTTGTCCCTATGTAATTTTTCCCTTGCTCTTTCACTAATGATGGTTGACTTCATTCCTGGCCTGAAGTAAACTGGATTCCAAGGTTTGAATTAGGGAAGCCCTATTTTTGGGATGACAGGCCCAGCAAGGGATCCCACTACATACAGGTTCCTATTCCCAAGGAAGTTGTTGCTTCAGAAACACAGCGTGGGGGCAGCAGCACAGGATATCTCCCAGCTTTCTCTCCTGCATCTGCTGCAACTGTAATAAGGCTGTTTGTTTGTTTGTTTGTTTGTTTGTTTGCTTGCTTGCTTTTTACTGGAAATTCCTACAAAGCTGTTGAGAGTTAATACATGCCTTTAATACCAGCACCCACAAGGTATTTTTGTTTTTGCTTTTGTTTTTGTTTTATTTCATTTCATTATTTCTGTAATTGTTGTTAGGATTCTTATTGTTTTCTTTGGTAATTTCCTCTAGGTATTCACTCTGTACCTGAATGTGAAGCCCATGCTCTGCTTGGTCCCATTATTCATGTTAAGAATTTTATTCTTACCACCAACACCACAGATGATAACATTATTTACTTTCAAATCAAGAAAACAGGCATAAACAAGAGAGCTATGTTGTTTCGTCACAGGTAAGCAGGTAATCAGGAGTGTAGGATGGCTTCCAATTGTTTTGGATTAGGTAAACTTCTGTTATTGAGATGAAAGGATTCTGCTGAAGCCTCCAGTTGAGTAACAGAAAGCCTGGAAAGACTGAAAGAGTGGTTGTGCCCTGAGGGGAAGGCTGGCCCTTCAGTGCCTCTGCAGCCTGAGGCAGAGTTCTACTGGGAACAGAAGAGCACTTGGCCAGAGATCAAAGGGGACTGCATTTTGGTTGAGCCCTGACACCTGGATGAGCCTCCACAGTCCTGATAAGGGGAAACAGGGCCACATAGATGTGAGGGAACAATGGATTTTGATCTGCATGTTCTCCACTTCATTTATCTTGTATACATAGTATATGTAAATGACAAGGCCATCCTACTTTATCACATCTAGTCTCTCTAGATCTTAAAGCATGTGCAAATATAAACACAGTAGAGTTAGTTCAGCAATACATTGTATCCCAGTTTGTTAAAGACCTTTATTTTATTTCTATTTATATATTTTTTCTTTTTCACTTTATGTTCTGCTCACTGACTACTGATATCTAATTACTCTCTCCCACAATCCTTCCCCAATTCTCCTGGCACAGTCTCCTCTGAGTGTATGAGGGCCAACTGTCTCACTACCTCCCTTCTTTTACCAAAGCCTTTCCTGGGGCATTGGTGAGGATGCTGGTTTTGAATGCCTTGGACTTGGCTTTCTTCATGCTGCAATTTGCAGGATTTCGGAAGTTTGTGAAGGACTGTCTGTGAACTTGGTACTTCATCCAGATGGTACACAAGAGGCAATGGTTTTGTTAATATTTTTGAGAGTATATTTCAATCAAACCTATCCTACTAATATCCTAACAATGACAAAGGTAATGGGAGGCTACACATCTATTCCCTTAGTTTTCAGTTCTTCTCAGAGCAGCAATGTAGAAGCCCACAAAGCTGGCAAAGTGAAGTGAGGTCACGCAGGGGTCTTAAGAGCACTGTCCTACTTTCTTAGAGTAACTCCTAGGGATTTACCAGATCCATAGACCCGTAGCTCCATATGTACTGGACCCCAGCGAAGTGCTCAACATTCATTGCTTTTGTCACTCAGTTTGCCACAAATGTTAGAAATCTGAAAAGTTCAGGAAAATTGAAGGTGTGAATAAGTCCCAGTGACTGGAGTAAGCTCAAACAGTCTGTGACAACGAAGAACTGATTGAGCATCCAAGAGACAAGATGCTCACCAGGATCATAGTTGTATCCCAGTAAGAAAATTTGAATAATCAGGCTTCAGGTGAGAAGATAAATTAGGAGGTCATAGGCCAAAAATTTTATCCTCTGGCCTCAGGGTTGCAGCCATTCTTTCAGCCTTTCCTGGGCCTCTCACAGGATCAGAGTTCTCAACTTGAAACATGGATATCTGGGAGGTGCGTAATACATATCCACAGACTACTCTTTGGGTACAAACTGATAGGCAACTTCAAGGCTTATAGCCTCTCTCTCTCTCTCTCTCTCTCTCTCTCTCTCTCTCTCTCTCTCTCACAAACACACACACACACAGCTTGAGGATGCACACACTTTGCATTCTTTTGTGCACTCTGCTTTTTTTATTGCAGTTTTCTTTTCTCAAACTCCCACTCTCATGCACTTGTCTGTTCATTACCCTTTCATTCTCACACACACAATCTTCATACACACCTCACACATATCTCACACACACCACATGCACTCTCCTGTCACTCACACACACAGTCTTCATACACACCTCATACATATCTCACACACACCACATGCACTCTCCTTTCAGGCACACACACACTCTTCATACACACCTCATACATATCTCACACACACCACATGCACTCTCCTGTCACACACACACACAATCTTCATACACACCTCATACATATCTCACACACACCACATGCACTCTCCTGTCACGCACACACACAGTCTTCATACACACCTCGTACATATCTCACACACACCACATGCACTCTCCTGTCACGCACACACACAATCTTCATACACACCTCACATTCTCTCCTCACTCATTCTCACATGCTCTCCTCATGCTCTCTCCCTGGCTCTCACATTTGTTCTCAGACTCGCTCTCTCATTAGCTCCCTCATTCACTCTTCACATTCTCTCTCCACTCACTCTTCACATACTCTTCTCATGCTCTCTCATTCGCTCTCACATTTGTTCTTGCATTTGCTCTGTCATGTACTCTCTCATTCACTCCCTCATGCTCTCTCTCATTTACTCTTCACATGTTCTGTAGCCTTTCTCTTGCCCCAGTCCTTTATTAATAATCCAAAAGCGGGTAGAAAAAAGACATTGTGTAATCATTTCCAAATCAAATTCAGAGAATAACTACATCCCATCAAGAACTAAGAATTGCAATTGTTCCCCACAGTTTCAAGCGTTCCCTAGCCCCAGGCTTGTGTCCAAAATAATAATAATTGTAAACTTATCATTATTTAAACTTTAATTCTTTTCTTTTATACTTCAGAATCCAAAGCTCTGAGGTCAGCTAATTGCATTTTCCTGTGAAGCTCTAATGATAAATGACATAGGCAAACCTGCCAGGCAGTGGCCAGAAAGAATCAAGGTAACCCTTAGCACAGTAATTCCACTAGCTTGCTTTCTTTCTTTCTTTCTTTCATTCTTTCTTTCTTTCTTTCTTTCTTTCTTTCTTTCTTTCTTTCTTTCGTTCTTTCTTTCTTTTTTTTTTCCGGAGCTGGGGACCGAACCCAGGGCCTTGTGCTTGCTAGGCAAGCGCTCTACAACTGAGCCAAATCCCCAACCCTCCACTAGCTTTCTGTTCTTGCACACAATGTCACTCATAAGAGTCCGACTATTTTGACTTAGTATTTTTTTTTGGTTCTTTTTTTTCGGAGTTGGGGACTGAACCCAGGGCTTTGTGCTTCCTAGGCAAGCACTCTACCACTGAGCTAAATCCCCAACCCCTTGCCTTAGTATTCTAGTATATGATTTAATATACTTTATACTTCCTTATCCAGGAATCACTCTCATATGTTATGTAAAACTTATTTCCTAACTTCAATAACCTTTTCCTTTATTAGGGTCCCAATGTTGGCTTTAATTCATTTTCTAATAATTTTTTAAAGTTTCTTTGTAAGTCAAACCTTAATCTGGAACTATAATTGTGCAGTTATTATATCTTTTCCAAGATGAGAACACACAACATGCACCTGGGCCATTAGGGCTGTGCTGTGCTGTGCCCCTATGCATCAATTTCCAATTGTCTAAGAATCATAACCTCAAGGAACATCCAGTTTCACAGAATCCACCAAAACAGAAGGAGAAAGAAGTAAGAAAGTCGAGGCTGCTGGTGCTCCCTGGGTCAAGAAGGCAGCAGGAAGCAGAGCTGCAAGTTCACCATCGTGTGTGATCAGCGTTAAAATGATAGAGGTACAGTGCACACGTAGACCCTTGGAAATGGTTGTTCAATGACTACATGAATCAATAGAGAAAAGCAAAGGACAGAGCACGTCAGTGAGGAAATCAAATGAACAACGAAGAAAAGTCCACGCCAGCTCTGCAAGAAAGAAAGTGACGTCATAAGGCTGGTGTTGGGCAAATCATAACTTTCCATGTAGGAAAATTAGTTGAGTTTAAAGTATTTTTGTTGATCTTCCTGGTTGCTGCCGCCGCAGAGAGCTCGTGGGCAGCACCCCGCGAGCGAACTTGAGCCTCGGGACCACAGGTAAGACCAACTTTTCTGCTGCAAGTGACCTGCCTGGTGAACTCAGGACACACAGAGGCAGAATTCCTCTAGGACCGGGCACTTCCTGTGTTTACTGGGATTCCCACACCCGCGGATCCCGGCCCGCAGCAGCTCTCTGCTCCCAGACCCCATGGGAGAGAGACCTCACCGCCTGGTCACGTGGACACTCCCGAGGCTGCAGAGCGGAAGAGACCACCAACACTGCCCACCCCTGCCCACATCCCTGGCCCAAGAGGAAACTGTATAAGGCCTCTGGGTTCCCGTGGGGGAGGGCCCAAGAGCAGCAGGACCACTGTGTCTGAGACACCGCCAGAACCTGAAGGGATCTACCGGATAAACAGTTCTCTGCACCCAAATCCCGTGGGAGGGAGAGCTAAACCTTCAGAGCGGCAGACACGCCTGGGAAACCAGAAGAGACTGTACTCTGCACACACATCTCGGACGCCAGAGGAAAACACCAAACGCCATCTGGAACCCTGGTGCACGGAAGCCCCCAGAAACGGCAGCACAGATCTTCCTGGTTGCTGCTGCCTCAGAGAGCTCGTGGGCAGCACCCCGCGAGCGAACTTGAGCCTTGGGACCACAGGTAAGACCAACTTTTCTGCTGCAAGAGACCTGCCTGGTGAACTCGGGACACACAGAGGCAGAATTCCTCTAGGACCGGGCACCTCCTGTGTTTACCAGGAGTCCCACACCCGCGGATCCCGGCCTGCAGCAGCTCTCTGCTCCCAGGCCCAGGCCCACAGGAACAGCTGAAGACTTGTAGAGAGGAAAAACTACACACCCGAAAGCAGAACACTCTGTCCCCATAACTGGCTGAAAGAAAACAGGAAAACAGGTCTACAGCACTCCTGACACACAGGCTTATAGGACAGTCTAGACACTGTCAGAAATAGTAGAACAAAGTAACACTAGAGATAATCTGATGGCGAGAGGCAAGCACAGGAACCCAAGCAACAGAAACCAAGACTACATGCCAACATCGGAGCCCAATTCTCCCATCAAAACAAACATGGAATATCCAAACACACCAGAAAAGCAAGATCTAGTTTCAAAATCATATTTGATCATGATGCTGGAGGACTTCAAGAAAGACGTGAGGAACTCCCTTAGGGAAACACAGGAAAACATTAATAAACAAGTAGAAGCCTACAGAGAGGAGTCGCAAAAATCCCTGTAAGAATTCCAGGAAAACACAATCAAACAGTTGAAGGAATTAAAAATGGAAATAGAAGCAATCAGGAAAAAACACATGGAAACAACCCTGGATATAGAAAACCAAAAGAAGAGACAAGGAGCAGTAGATACGAGCTTCACCAACAGAATACAAGAGATGGAAGAGAGAATCTCAGGAGCAAAGATTCCATAGAAATCATTGACTCAACTGTCAAAGATAATGTAAAGCAGAAAAAACAACTGGTCCAAAACATACAGGAAATCCAGGACTCAATGAGAAGATCAAACCTAAGGATAATAGGTATAGAAGAGAGTGAAGACTCCCAGCTCAAAGGATCAGTAAATATCTTCAACAAAATCATAGAGGAAAACTTCCCTAACCTTAAAAAAGAGATACTCATAGGCATACAAGAAGCCTACAGAACTCCAAATACATTGGACCAGAAAAGAAACACCTCCTGTCACATAATAGTCAAAACACCAAACGCACAAAATAAAGAAAGAATATTAAAAGCATTAAGGGAAAAAGGTGAAGTAACATATAAAGGCAGACCTATCAGAATCACACCAGACTTTTTACCAGAAACTATGAAGGCCAGAAGATCCTGGACTGATGTCATACAGACCGTAAGAGAACACAGATGCCAGCCCAGGTTACTGTATCCTGCAAAACTTTCAATTAACATAGATGGAGAAACCAAGATATTCCATGACAAAACCAAATTTACACAATATCTTTCTACAAATACAGCACTACAAAGGATAATAAATGGTAAAGCCCAACATAAGGAGGCAAGCTATACCCTAGAAGAAGCAAGAAACTAATAGTCTTGGCAACAAAACAAAGAGAAGAAAAGCACACAAGCATAACCTCACATCCAAATATGAATATAACAGGAAGTAATAATCACTATTCCTTAATATCTCTCAACATCAATGGCCTCAACTCCCCAATAAAAAGACATAGATTAACAAACTGGATACGCAACGAGGACCCTGCATTCTGCTGCCTACAGGAAACACACCTCAGAGACAAAGACAGACACTACCTCAGAGTGAAAGGCTTGAAAACAACTTTCTAAGCAAATGGTCGGAAGAAGCAAGCTGGAGTAGCCATTCTAATATCAAATAAAATCAATTTTCAACTAAAAGTCATCAAAAAAGATAAGGAAGGACACTTCATATTCATCAAAGGAAAAATCCACCAAGATGAACTCTCAATCCTAAATATCTATGCCCCAAATACAAGGGCACCTACATATGTTAAAGAAACCTTACTAAAGCTCAAAACACACATTGCACCTCACACAATAATAGTAGGAGATTTCAACACCCCACTCTCATCAATGGACAGATCATGGAAACAGAAATTAAACAGAGACGTATTCAGACTAAGAGAAGTCATGAGCCAAATGGACTTAACAGATATTTACAGAACATTCTATCCTAAAGCAAAAGGATATACCTTCTTCTCAGCTCCTCATGGTACTTTCTCCAAAATTGACCATATAATTGGTCAAAAAACGGGCCTCAACAGGTACAGAAAGATAGAAATAATCCCATGCGTGCTATCAGACCACCACGGCCTAAAACTGGTCTTCAATAACAATAAGGGAAGAATGCCCACATATACGTGGAAATTGAACAATGCTCTACTCAATGATAACCTGGTCAAGGAAGAAATAAAGAAAGAAATTAAAGACTTTTTAGAATTTAATGAAAATGAAGGTACAACATACCCAAACTTATGGGACACAATGAAAGCTGTGCTAAGAGGAAAAATCATAGCGCTGAGTGCCTGCAGAAAGAAACAGGAAAGAGCATATGTCAGCAGCTTGAAAGCACACCTAAAAGCTCTAGAACAAAAAGAAGCAAATACACCCAGGAGGAGTAGAAGGCAGGAAATAATCAAACTCAGAGCTGAAATCAACCAAGTAGAAACAAAAAGGACAATAGAAAGAATCAACAGAACCAAAAGTTGGTTCTTTGAGAAAATCAACAAGATAGATAAACCCTTAGCCAGACTAACTAGAGGACACAGAGAGTGTGTCCAAATTAACAAAATCAAAAATGAAAAGGGAGACATAACTACAGATTCAGAGGAAATTCAAAAAATCATCAGATCTTACTATAAAAGCCTATATTCAACAAAACTTGAAAATCTGCAGGAAATGGACAATTTCCTAGACAAATACCAGGTACCGAAGTTAAATCAGGAACAGATAAACCAGTTAAACAACCCCATAACTCCTAAAGAAATAGAAACAGTCATTAAAGGTCTCCCAACCAAAAAGAGCCCAGGTCCAGACGGGTTTAGTGCAGAATTCTATCAGACCTTCATAGAAGACCTCATACCAATATTATCCAAACTATTCCACAAAATTGAAACAGATGGAGCACTACCGAATTCCTTCTATGAAGCCACAATTACTCTTATACCTAAACCACACAAAGTCCCAACAAAGAAAGAGAACTTCAGACCAATTTCCCTTATGAATATCGACGCAAAAATACTCAATAAAATTCTGGCAAACCGAATCCAAGAGCACATCAAAACAATCATCCACCATGATCAAGTAGGCTTCATCCCAGGCATGCAGGGATGTTTAATATATGGAAAACCATCAACGTGATCCATTATATAAACAAACTGAAAGAACAAAACCACATGATCATTTCATTAGATGCTGAGAAAGCATTTGGCAAAATTCAACACCCCTTCATGATAAAAGTCCTGGAAAGAATAGGAATTCAAGGCCCATACCTAAACATAGTAAAAGCCATATACAGCAAACCAGTTGCTAACATTAAACTAAATGGAGAGAAACTTGAAGCAATCCCACTAAAATCAGGGACTAGACAAGGCTGCCCACTCTCTCCCTACTTATTCAATATAGTTCTTGCCAGAGCAATCAGACAACAAAAGGAGGTCAAGGGGATACAGATCAGAAAAGAAGAAGTCAAAATATCACTATTTGCAGATGATATGATAGTATATTTAAGTGATCCCAAAAGTTCCACCAAAGAACTACTAAAGCTGATTAACAACTTCAGCAAAGTGGCTGGGTATAAAATTAACTCAAATAAATCAGTAGCCTTCCTCTACACAAAAGAGAAACAAGCCGAGAAAGAAATTAGGGAAACGACACCCTTCATAATAGTCCCAAATAATATAAAGTACCTCGGTGTGACTTTAACCAAGCAAGTAAAAGATTTGTACAATAAGAACTTCAAGACACTGAAGAAAGAAATTGAAGAAGACCTCAACAGATGGAAAGATCTCCCATGCTCATGGCCTGGCAGGATTAATATAGTAAAAATGGCCATTTTACCAAAAGCGATCTACAGATTCAATGCAATCCCCATCAAAATACCAATCCAATTCTTCAAAGAGTTAGACAGAACAATTTGCAAATTCATCTGGAATAACAAAAACCCAGGATAGCTAAAACTATCCTCAACAATAAAAGGACTTCAGGGGGAGTCACTATCCCTGAACTCAAGCAGTATTACAGAGCAATAGTGATAAAAACTGCATGGTATTGGTACAGAGACAGACAGATAGACCAATGTAATAGAATTGAAGACCCAGAAATGAACCCACACACCTATGGGCACTTGATTTTTGACAAAGGAGCCAAAACCATCCAATGGAAAAAAGATAGCATTTTCAGCAAATGGTGCTGGTTCAACTGGAGGTCAACATGTAGAAGAATGCAGATCAATCCATGCTTATCACCCTGTAAAAAGCTTAAGTCCATGTGGATCAAGGACCTCCACATCAAACCAGACACACTCAAACTAAGAGAAGAAAAACTAGGGAAGAATCTGGAACACATGGGCACTGGAAAAAATTGTCTGAACAAAACACCAATGGCTTATGCTCTAAGATCAAGAATGGACAAATGGGATCTCATAAAACTGCAAAGCTTCTGTAAGGCAAAGGACACTGTGGTTAGGACAAAACGGCAACCAACAGGTTGGGAAAAGATCTTTACCAATCCTACAACATATAGAGGCCTTATATCCAAAATATACAAAGAACTCAAGAAGTTATACGGCAGGGAGACAAAAAACCCTATTAAAAAATTGGCTTCAGACCTAAACAAAGAATTCACAGCTGAGGAATGCTGAATGGCTGAGAAACACCTAAAGAAATGATCAACATCTTTAGTCATAAGGATAATGCAAATCAAAACAACCCTGACATTTCACCTCACACCAGTGAGAATGGCTAAGATCAAAAACTCAGGTGACAGCAGATGCTGGTGAGGATGTGGAGAAAGAGGAACACTCCTCCATTGTTGGTGGGGTTGCAGACTGATACAACCATTCTGGAAATCAGTCTGGAGGATCCTCAGAAAATTGGACATTGAACTGCCTGAGGATCCAGCTATACCTCTCTTGGGCATATACCCACACGATGTCCCAACATATAAAAAAGACATATGCTCCACTATGTTCATCGCAGCCTTATTTATAATAGCCAGAAGCTGGAAAGAACCCAGATGCCCTTCAACAGAGGAATGGATACAGAAAATGTGGTACATCTACACAATGGAATATTACTCAGCTATCAAAAACAATGACTTTATGAAATTCGTAGGCAAATGGTTGGAACTGGAAAATATCATCCTGAGTGAAGTAACCCAATCACAGAAAGACACACATGGTATGGACTCATTGATAAGTGGCTATTAGCCCAAATGCTTGAATTACCCTAGATGCCTAGAACAAATGAAACTCAAGACGGATGATCAAAATGTGAATGCTTCACTCCTTCTTTAAAAGGGGAACAAGAATACCCTTGGCAGGGAATAGAGAGGCAAAGATTAAAACAGAGACTGAAGGAACACCCATTCAGAGCCTGCCCCACATGTGGCCCATATACATACAGCCACCCAATTAGACAAGATGGATGAAGCAAAGAAGTGCAGGCCGACAGGAGCCGGATGTAGATCGCTCCTGAGAGACACAGCCAAAATACAGCAAATACAGAGGCGAATGCCAGCAGCAAACCACTGAACTGAGAATAGGACCCCCGTTGAAGGAATCAGAGAAAGAACTGGAAGAGCTTGAAGGGGCTCGAGGCCCCATATGTACAACAATACCAAGCAACCAGAGCTTCCAGGGACTAAGCCACTATCTAAAGACTATACATGGACTGACCTTGGACTCTGCCCTCATAGGTAGCAATGAATATCCTAGTAAGAGCACCAGTGGAAGGGGAAGCCCTGGGTCCTGCTAAGACTGAACCAACAGTGAACTAGACTGTTGGGGGTAGGGCGGCAATGGGGGGAGGGCAGGGAGGGGAACACCCATAAGGAAGGGGAGGGGGGAGGGGGATGTTTGCCCGGAAACCGGGAAAGGGAATAACACTCAAAATGTATATAATAAATACTCAAGTTAATAAAAAAAAAAGTAAAAAAAAAAAGAAGTAAGAAAGTCAGATAGAACAATTATGCACACCAAGGCCAAGTGATAGGCAGTCACACACAAATGAAATCTATACAGCCCTTGTCCAGGGATAAGGTTAGGGAAATGGAAAATAACCAGTTTCTACAAAGAGCTACTGCAGGCTACTGAGATGTCTCCATCCCGACCTACTGCTGGCAATCCCTGTCATTGTATGTTGTCCCCAGCATTAGCCTGAAAATCAGACAACAAGGGGAGGTCAAAGGGATACAGAGTGGAAAGGAAGAAATCAAAATATCATTATTGTAGAGGATAGGATACTATACATGAGACACCGAAAAGTTACACCAGAGAACTCCTAAGCCTGATAAACAACTTCTGCGAAGTGCCTGGGTATAAAATTAACTCAAACAAATAGTAGCCTTCCTCTACCCAAAAGATAAACAAGCTGAGAAAGACATTAGGGAAATGACACCCTTCCTAATAGTCTCAAATTATATAAAAATACCTCAGTGTGACTTTTATGAAGCAAGTGTAAGATCTGTGTGACAAGAACTTTCAGTGTCTGAAGAAAGAAATTGAAGGTCTCAGAAGATCGAAAGATCTCCCATGCTCATGGCTTGGCAGGATGAAGAGAGTAAAAATGGCCATTTTTCCAAAAGTGAACAACAGATTGAAAGCAATCCCCATCAAAATTCCAATCCAATTGTTCATAGGGTTAGAAGAAATAATTTGCAAATTCATTTGGAATAACAAGTAACACAGGATAGCTAAAACTATCCTCAACAATAAAGGACTTCCCTGGGAATCACCATCCATGAACCCAAGCAGTGTACAGAGCATTAGTGATAAAAACTGTATGGTATTGGTACAGAGACAGGAAGATAGACCAGTGGAATAGAACTGCAGACCCAGAAATGCACCCACACACCTATGGTCACTTGATTTTCGACAAAGGAGACAAAAGCATCCAGTAGAAAAAAGATAGCATTTTCAGCAAATGGTGCTGGTTCCACTGGAGGTCAGCATATGGAAGAGTCCAAATCATCCCCTTCTTATTGCCCTGGACAAAGCTTAAGTCCAGGTGGATCAAGGACCTCTACATCAAACCAGATACACTCAATCTATAGAAGCAAAAGTGGGGAAGCATCTTGAACACAAGGACACTGGAAAAATTTCCTGAGCAAAACATGAATGGCTTATGCTCTACGATCAAGAATAGTCAAATGGGACCTCATAAAGGTACAAAGCTTCTGTAAGGCAAAGGACACTGTGGTTAGGACAAAACACAAACCAACAGATTGAGAAAAGACCTTTACCAATCCTACAACTGATCGAGGGTTAATATCCAAAATTTAGAAAGAACTCATGAAGTTGGACAGTTGGACTGTAGGGAGACTAATAACCCTATTAAAAATTGTGGTTCAGAGCTGAACAAAGAATTCACAGCTGAGGAATATGGAGTCGCTGAGAAGCACCAAAAGAAATGTTTAATATCTTTAGTTATAAGGGAAATGGAAATCAAAAAAACCCCGAAATTCCTCCTCACACCAGTCTGAATGGCTAAGATAAAACACTCAGGTGACAGAACATACTTGCAGGGATTTGAGAAGGAGGAACACTCCTCCATTGTTGGTGAGACTGCAGACTGGTACAACCATTCTGGATATCAGTCTGGAGGTTCCTCAGAAAATTAGACATTGCACTAGCTGAGGCCCAGCTATACCTCTCTTGCACATATACCCAAAAGATGCTCCAACATACAACAATGCACACCCTCCACTATGTTCATAGCAGCCTTATTAATAATAGTCATAAAATGAAAAGATCCCAGATGCCCTTCAACAGAGGAATGGAAACAGAAAGTGTGGTACATCTACACAATGGAGTACTACAGAGGTATCAAAAACAATGACTTCATGAATTTCATAGGCAAATAGAATGAACTAAAACATATCATCCTGAGTGAGTTAACACAATCACAGAAACACACACATGGTATGCACTCATTGATAAGTGGATATTAACCCAAATGCTCGAATTCCCCAAGATTCACAGACCAAATGAAATTCAGGAAGGATGACCAAAATGCTGATGCTTCACTCCTTCCTTTAAAGGAGAAGAAGAATCGCTATTGATGGGGTAGGGAGGCTAAGTTTAGAACAGAGCCTGGAGGAATGGCCATTCATAGTCTACCCCACGAGTGGCCTATACATATACAGCCTCAAACTAGATAAGGTGGATGAAGCTAAGAAGTGCAGGCTGATAGGAACTGGATATAGATGTCTCCTGAGAGGCACAGCCAGAGCATGTCAAATACAGTGGTGAATGCTAGCAGCAAACCATTGAACTGAGAACTGGACCTCAGTTGGAGGAATTACAGAAAGATTGAAAGAGCTGAAAAGACTTGCAACCCCATAAGGACAACCATGCCTGCCAAACAGAGTTCCCAGAGACTAAACCACTACCCAATCACTATACAGGGACTGTGCCATGGCCCCATCTGCATGTGTATCAGAGGATGGTCTTCTTGGGCACAAATGGAATGAACAGCCCTTGGTCCTGCCTAGGCTGGGAAAGTGGATGGATGGTGAAGGGAACACCTTTATAGAAGAGGGGGCGGGCGATTGTATTCAGACTTATTTCTAGGAAAACAAGGAAGGAATAACATTTGACTTGGAAATGAAAGATATCCAATTAAAATTCAACAACAACAAAATGGTGTTTAGAGCTTCAAATAAAAAAGTCACAATTAGGAAACACAGAATTGTATTCCTCTGGTTTTCTTCAAATATGCTCAGGGCCCAGGTAGGTTCTGGGCCCAGGCTGAACCAAGCAGGTTCCTGCCGCTGACTGCTCCTCTATTCCTGTTTCCAGAGGCATCATGCAGATTAATATGGGGCCAGAGATATGGGAAGAGCTGGGTAGAAGTGGCTTTCTTTCCTGTGGTATCAGGATTATCTGCATTCCTGGGTGTTCAATACCCTCTGCCCCGGGATTTGGGTGCAGGATTTCCGATTGCTTTAAAATCCCTTATACCATGTTTATATGTCCTAGGAGATATAACAGAAAAATTAATGTTTATCCCATTAATTTGTTCAACATGCTCATCCACAGAGTATAACTTAGAGGTAACTATATATTTGACAGCAAGCATACACAGTGGGTACGATATGCATGATGAAGTGGAAATTCACAGAGTTGGAAACACAGTGAACAGTGACTGTATAATTGCCTTTGAATCTCAGTAAGATTGATGAACAGTGCCCATGAGAATGCAGAGATCGATCCCTCCCTGATAGCTGTGGGACTTCAGATGTTGACATTAGTGATCAATAAAGAAGGTTCTTAAGAGTGAAGAGTTTGAGATTACTCCTTTATTTACCAGAATACATCCCATTTACTTGATAGTAACCAGATGCAGGTAGTCAATATATACAGTCTATATCCTTATCAAAATAGAAAACAAAATGAACAAAACAACAACAACACATAAATAACAAATCTTCAAATGAATAGAAGGAAAACCAAATAACCAAAATAATCAAAACTCTAGCAAACTTTAAATAGAGGAATTTCGCTAAGCATTCTTTTGCTGCTCCTTTTGCAGAATTGGCTTATAGCCTGTGGCTTGCCTTGGAAACATAGTAGACAAGCAGTTACTGATGGTAATAATATTTTCAAGAGAAGTGGAAGTAGGTCTGTTTTGTTGGAGTGGGGGTATTAAGGAAAAAGCCTATCAATACTGAGTATAAATGATATTACAGACTTTGTTTCATAGTCTGTCCTATGTTGTGAACTGATCTCCATGAAACTCTTCTGGATGACCCATCAGGACAAGTACAAATTTTCACGTGCACAGTCTTTCTGGATGACCAGCAGCTCTTGATTGATGTGCATCAACACTTCTCTGACTTCCTCCAAAAGTATACACTTGCTGGAGAGAGCTGAGGTGAAAGTAAGGCCTATTCAATCCAAAGAAGTTAAACTAAAGGAGGAAAATGCAGTCCACAATTGTGATGGACATTACAGATGAGATACAATAGTGGTGTATTTGCTGTGCACACTTAGTTCTCCTCCTGTAGCTCTTCTCTCCAAGAGAGATCTTGTCCTGGTCTGTGTCATGTTCGAGTTTCTGCTGGAGAACTTCAGACCTAGCAGAGCAAGGGAATAAAGGTTTAGTGAGTGGTTGTCAATTCAGCTCTCCCTCTTACATCAGCTCTGTTCAGTTGGACAATCCAGCATGACCTGTCAGCTGAGGTCAGTCCCTGCATCCCCAAGTGTCATAGAGTACCTCAGCTTTATATCTCAGCTTTTCAAACTGCTAGAATTTGAACTGTGGAATATGCACTGTACTGGGGTTAAGAGAAAAATGAGCATATTTTGTCACTGGTCCAGGTTTATTATATTGAATAATAACATTGTAGCTGGGTCTTAATCTGAGTTCAAGAATGGTATGAGCAACCTAGAATACCATGTGGATTCCTTCTGGAGAATATGTCCAGAAATGTGGTGAAAGTTCTGATTATGTTAGCACTGAAGGAACCTGCGTAGGTTCAATTTGTAACCACTGAATCTGCAAATACACAGAGAAGCCATCTCACTTCAAATCCATTCTCACTGAACAGATCCTGTAATCACTGAGAATGTGCTCACAGCAAATCCTCACAGCATACACAAGGAACAGTAAAGTTTATGGTGATGGAGATACATAACAGCACCCCTGTAAGACTATGCTTATTGTAATGCAATTTGTGAGACGACAGAAGAGAAAATGTTCTCAGATCTTATCAGAGAGTTAACAGGAAGAAAGAAGTACAAAATACAAAGAAATCCTGAGGATTATACATATCCTGTCATGGACAAAATTGACATAAACTGTACCAGAACAATACTCTGGGTAGTTCTTTAGGTGACTGAAGGTGAAAACCTTGTCAGTGATCAGCCATCCAAAAAGGATAGTTATATAGGGACAGGAAATCCAATTGGCTTCTGCCAGTCTGTGTTCCTGCCTGATCTCAAAAATATCAGAATGCTTCTACAATGTTCCTCCCAAGCCACTTTCCTGGTTGATCGGTTCTTTCTGCTTCAGAATGCCCTGCATTCTTTCCTCTAATCCTTCCTTATTCTGGTCATCAGATGAGTGTACTGTCAATGGAAGCATGCATGCATGTGTGCACACACAAACACACACACAGACACACAGACACACTAATACTAACTCGCAAACACACAAGCCATTTGTGTTTACACAATATAAACATAGTACATTGCAGTGTTTACTTTCCCTTTTAATGCTTAATATAATGAATCCCCAGGATACTCTGCAGGCCTAAAAACAAATGTTGAGTGGGTTATGAACATAGTGGTCATAGCCTATAGACAGCTCAGTCAGTGATGTGCTGTCCTCCCATAAACCGACATAGAATCAGGGTTCTTTCCCTATTACCAATCTGGCTTAGCAAGTTTCCAAGGCTGTGTAGAGCAGTCTTGTTTCCCAGCACATGATCATATGTTGGTTGGTGGTGTTCCTGTTCTTGTTCACTGTTTCAGACTTTCCCCATAGAGTGCAGCTTCTTCTAATAGGAGCTCTCTTTACCATACCCTGAGTGACTTCATGCCCAAAGCTATGCCCCCAGAATCATAGGAAATCTCCATAACCAGGATCCAAATGAACAATGTTTCTACCTATTATGTGATTGTGTCACAGATATTTGGAGTAAATAAATAAATGCTTACATGGATTATCTCACACTGAGTCATAATCCATTGAAAGGCTCCAACCTCTCATACAGTTTCCCTCCTTGGACCACTACAACCCAGATGTGCTCTAGTTGCACACCTATTCTTTTCTCTGGGATCTCTGGGTCAACTAAGACTTCTGTTCCACTTAAAGAACATGGCTTCTCACAGGCCTTTCTGATTGTCCACTAACAGACCCGTCTGAATTTCATCATTTCTCCTAACTCCATTAAGGCTGAAATTAACTGAGAGAAAATGATGTTGATTGACAGCACTTGCAGAATGCTACACAGATAACATAGGGGAGCGCTTTAGATTATCTGTACACCTAAAGGGGCTCCTGAAACTGCCCTGTTCTTGCACCACAGCATAGCTATGGGGCTTTTGCTGGATAATGATACAACTCCAAGCAACTCAAATTCTCAATGAATAAAATCCAAGCCAAACTCCCAGCAGAAACTGTAGTGTGCCAAGGTAGCTGGAAAGAAATGGTAGCAGGCAATGTGGAAAGCAACCTTGGAGAAGACACAGTGAGTGACACAACCTTCCAGTGGGCTTTCACCATTCACAAAGGACAGAGAAGGATCATAAATCAATGGATTTTATAAAGCAGCCCCCCTTACCTCCATGTACTCCATTCCTTTGATGTGCTCCAAAGGATTTTGATGCAGACCAGTCATTTTTCCCTAATCACTTGAAAATCTAACTTTACACGTGTTTTGGGTTTTTTTGCTGTACAGAGCTAGGTGGAGATTCCAAGTGATTGGGGTGCTATATTTGATATTCATGAAGGCAAAGTGAACTCTTAGATTGTTTTTCTCATGAAACGGGGCAATAGAGACTCACCTGTGCAATTATGCACAGGGAAACACACACACACACACATACATACACACACACATACACACACACACACACGCACACAAAAGAACCCATACTAGATCAGACGAGATCGGGTGCGTTCAGGGTGGTATGGCCGTAGACAGAACCCATACTAGAAACACTTGGAAAATCATCCAGAATTAAACCCACAACATGAGCATAAACATGCTGAGCCACAGCTGGTACACACAAACAGACACACACACACACACACACACATACACACACTCACACACACACAGAGTCACATATACACACCCTAACACACACTCACAGACACACTCACACACACTCACACACACATACACACATACACACACTCACACACACATACACACACTCACACACACATACTCTATCACACACCCATACAGACACACACACAAACAAGCACAAACAGACACACACACACACACACACACACACACACACACACACACACACACACACACCAAAAATCGCAAGTCGGCAGAAAACAATGAAGATCCCATCATGCTGGAGGAACAACATAATATAGACTATTCAAAGCAGGTATTTTAAGAGAGAATCACTACTCAGCCATTTTTCCTGAGAGGAACAAAAAGGCCTAGATTGCACTCTTCTTGATGAGAATGGGGGTAGATAACTCTGTTCTTGAAGTCTCAAATCTCTCATGCCAATTGTCAGGTTTTGAGAACACCTTTCCACATCCCTGCTTTTCCAAGCATCTACAGAGTATAACGTCAAGATATGAACTCTCCAGCAACACTCGAACAAAACAGGACTGACATGCTGCTACTCTTTCACTGTCAGGTACCATGATTTAGGAAGCATGAAGAGATGGTCTTGATATACAGGGAAAATGGTGGAGAAAGAACAAATCCACCAAAAGATGACAATGACAACCATTTCTTTGGCATTTCCACCAGGCTCTCCTCCTTCTAAACTATTTAGTTCCTGGAATCTCACAGGACCCCTGCAAAGAAAATGGGCTCTGGGCTTTTGCTTCATCCCTCAAAGCCCTGCTCTAGTCTAAAGAGGGGCTCCCACATAGCACCCTCCACACATATGGCATGTAGTGCTGTGATGTGTGATCAACCCATCTCCCTTAATAAACTGCAGATTCTCGAAGAGCAGGAGCATTTGCTTTCCAAACACGCAGTTTCTTGAAGAGGGGCTATCTCCACAGAAAGCCTTGTAAACCATCACATAAATGAACACTTGGATGAGACCTAGGTCAGGACATAGATCCCTCAATAGACAGCTACATTGGTTGTCTATGTTTATGGTAAGACATGAGGACAGCCTGACCCTGAGTCCTAACCCTACCTGCTGTTGCTTGGCACTGGGGTCACAGATGTTCATTCCGGCCTCTTCACAGAGCCTCTTTGCCTCCACAGAGGATGCTGGCAGTTCAGTCTGCTCCACCAGCAGTTTTCTCTTCTCATTCAGCAAAATCTGTATATTGTTCCTCAATTGAGCTTGTTCACGCAGGAGCTGGGAGTGCCTCACGCTGAACCAGAAACAAAAAATGGTAAATGCCTGCCAGCTTCTATTTGCCTGACACTCTTGCAAGTACAATCATCCCTTTAAGGGTCCTCATCCCCAGAAGTCCCTAGACTAGAGCCACAGTATACAAGTTAGCACCAATTAGAGGAGGTCAAATCCAGAGGACACATTACCTGTGAATGAAAGTACTTCTGAAAATCCTGACACTAAGACGGTTTATATAAATCAAGGTAGAAGAAATGGTCCATAAGGGAGCTCATATGTCCATAGTATGCTGAAACCATCTGCAAGTAGAGGTCACATCCCCTCTGA
This sequence comes from Rattus norvegicus, assembly GCF_021556685.1. Lineage (NCBI taxonomy): Eukaryota > Metazoa > Chordata > Mammalia > Rodentia > Muridae > Rattus > Rattus norvegicus. The sequence continues at coordinate 22,191,304 of NC_141542.1, forward strand.
GGGAGGATAGAAGACCCAATAGCTATATAGACTTTCCATGTGTTTCTCATGGATCACAGATCTTTAAATCTCCTGTCAGAGTCCTAGAGATTCAGAGTTGATTGATATTCCCATCATGGTGCAAACCTTTTCTATCTAGAGGATCCTTAATGGGGAAAATAACAATTGGAGGGTCTTCTACACCCTTCACATGTAGGACAACTGAGTCCAAGAGCTACAAATCTAAGACCCTTGCCAGGAGGCAGGCTTCTTGTTAAGAGTCAGACACCATGGAACCAGAGCCCTGATTTTGTTCAAAGTCATACAGGACAGAAGCATTTCCTGCCTAGTGCTGGGTTCTCATCTCTGTCAGCGACTCACCGGTAAGAACTGTTCACTTGTATGAGCTCCTTGTACCTCTCCATGGCATCACTTATTGAGTTGGTCATCATTTGCATAGCCATCATTCTCATCTCATGTTCGGATTGAAGTACTGGCAATTCGACATGCAGCCTGGGTTAGGTCATGGCCAAAGGAACAAATAATGTTTTGAAGTCACGATTTCAGAATTAGGTGAAAGGTAAATAAAAATATATAATAAAAAATTTCAAATTCAAGGAATGGTGGAAGGGAAGAAAATGGCAAAGTCAAAAACCAGACCAAAACCCAACAGTGAGACTCAATCCACAGAAAATATTTCTATGTAAATAAGCAAACATTTGTTTTGAAATAAGGACTCCTTGGAATCCTGAGAGATATGGTTCTGCAAAGACTCAATATATAGGAGGGGGCAGAGCCTGAGAGCTGGCTGTTTGGGAATAACAACTGTCAAGACCACAGTGACCATTTCTAGGTCACAATAAACAATCCCTGGATAGTTAAAAAAATAAAAAATAAAGATCAAAGCAGGTGAAACAAATTAGGTAAAATCAGACTGTTCTATTACTCAAACTCAGTATGTACCACATACTTGCTCCTTCAAAGTATTTGTACTGGTTAAGTTTATTATCCTGGGCACAGGACAACAGAGCCACGGTACCAGTTGGAGGGACCTGACCTTCAAGAGCTGGCCAGGTGAGCATGATGGAATTGACTAGTTCAGGAAGAAGATTCCTCCAGTCTGTGCCACAGCTTTGGGCCCAAGAGAAAGCTGTGATGACATTTCTCTTGTTTTGAAAGCAGGTATACTCAATCCTTGGTTTCTATTATTACATGAATTCCCAGAGGGCATAACTAAGTTTGACAGGGAAGAGGATTTATAGCACCTCCTCCCCTCAGGAGAGTCCTGGGTGCCACCAAGGTATACAGAAGGAGCAAAGTGCTCTTTTGATCAGTGTGGGCCTCCACGTACTCATCACTATCATGACCTGCAAACTGTTGATCAAACAAATCCTCAGACCCCATCAAAGGTCCCAGACGTCCTGATCCTGAGTAAAACACCACATATACTTCCACATATATACATACCAACCCATATCCAAACACATGTAGAATGCCAACTACATGCATGGAGGTGCCATAGAATCAGTGTATAATGAACAAATTCAGAGGAAAGAGTGATGACGTGCAGGCATTTCATTCACACACACAGTTGCAGCAAGTGTGACCAGGTCCTTCTAGCTGTTGACAGAACCAATGCTAATCCAAGAGGCTCAGGGTCAAGTACAAAACAGGTTGACCCTAAACACACAGCACCTAGCTTATCTCACAAGCAAATGCCTGCCAAAGCTCCTTAAAATCCAGGATGAGAGGTGAAACTCTCTCGTGCTATGAGTAAATTTTGAGGTAGCAGAGAGAGAGCACAAGACAGTGAATAGGTTACTGGGCATAATGACTACCTGTGGTCCCACTCATCATAGATATAAAGATCCAGATTTTGATAAAGTTCATCCCTCTCGAATTGACACTTCTGGATTTCAAATTTGAGTTCCTCCAGTTCCTTTAGACACTCCTCTTGCTTACTGATGACAATTTGGGATGACGCCTTCCTACCAAAACCTGTAGACAGATAAACCCAAGTGAATTTGCATATTTGAACCAATGGGCAGAATAGATCATTCTGAATCAGAAAAGGAGGTTGAGGAAGGGGAAATGGTAGAGACTGGGTGAATCCCTGAAAGAGCAGAAATGCTTTCTTAAAGGTTGATTCTTAAGCTATGTCCCTCTTCCCAACCTCTAATGCCATACACGTGCCACACTATTACACAACCTCCCGCACTGAAAGTTACAATCTGACTGAGACATAAACATCTGCGACATTGTTATATCAGATGTGGTGCAGATAATCCTAGAGTTCATAATGACTTCATAATGCTTAGCACCATCAAGCTCTAATCATGTGTATTCCAGCCCAAAGTGTCTGAGAACTCAATTCACGACTAGGGGTGCATCCTTCTTTGTTCTCGCCATCAGAGACTTATGTAACCTACAGTAATCTAGAGGATGAAGTGCTTCAACTCCCAACCATGGATGGTCACATTGTTAATCTCACAGTGCCTCCTCCTGCCAATCATTGACACTCACAGTTAAAAAGCTTCAAGAAAAGACACTGAAGTCTTACAACTTTATGGCTTTCTCTCAAATTAAAGATCAGGAACTCCTGACTCTTGGTTTGTTTTTGAAAAATCCCAAGGCTCCTGCTTGTAAGGCCTAGTCTTAGAAGGCACATCTCAAACCTACCTCCTTGAGGATGTTCCCCAACTCTGCCCACGACTCACCAAGCCTTCCCCAGAATGATTTCCTCCTTCCTGTTTCACTAGAGAGGGGGTCAGCTTCCCTTTGACCTGGTGCGGTCTCTCCTTGATCAACACTTTCCTTCCGAAATAGCCTGAGCAGCTGGTGAAACATGCCTGCTTGTGAACCCAAAGGGAACTGAAGTAATATCCCAAAGACAGTTGGTGTCACCACAACACTGGTGAGATCACAGAAGATTCTAGGGAGCTCTTAGATACAATAGAGTATCCAGTGAACGGCTTGCTGTTGATGTCACTGGAAAGTTCTATGGCCTACCTACTAACCAGCTCTCCCCACACTGATGAATTTCTGTGGGGACCCTTTCGTCCAGTCTCCCATGTGTCACTGGGAATACCATTTGGCAACCTCTATTTCAAAGCTAGATATGTCTCTCTGCTTCATTAGAAGTCAACAATGCTTTTGCTGGGGAAGGTTGCTTACAACCCTGACTTGGAGAACAGATTTTTCTTAGCACCCAAATCTCTAGGGACCAAGGAGGAGGGAGACTTTTCTTAAAAGTAAATCTACTACTCGAGACAATGCATGTAACATACATTTCGATTCCTGAGCTTTTCCCTTTTTCTGGAGGCCAATATGTTTCTTCTAGACCTCTGAGTGTATAAAACCTGGAAATATTTGCTTACTGTGCAGTCCTTGACAGCTGACATTGTTTCCATTTACATATCCATGTATTTCACAAAATCAATGGTCTATAATCCTATTTTTTTGCAATAAAAACTCCTTTTACTTGGGAACATAGGGATCAACTACAGGGCATATATAAAATAATAAATTTCTGTCCGTTTTATATATTATGTAGGACATCCTCCCTTTCTCAAATATAACAAGACAATTAAATTGGACATCAGTGAGCAAATGTCAACCTGGACCTTGTGTTACTGCATTGTAACTATATAACCTTCACTTCTCCAATATCATTCTTCGTGAATAGACAAGTCTAGGCATGAGAATATTGGGGACTACACCATGATCTTTTACTTGTAGCAAACATAAGAATCAGGAGGATGGAAAGGGAGTGGAATGGCCTGAATTCAGGTTGAACCTCAATTTTAATGGGTCCATACATTCAGGAGGGAGTCTATTTGGCATTGTGATATATGGATTCTGTCTTCTTATCATAGGTGTTATAATAATTCAACATGAATGTGTGCTATAATGCCACCCCACCTCAGAGATGTAAGAGTGAAAATCATGTCTGACCTTTCTGGGAAAAACTCTGCCTTTTACTACAATCTGGAGTTATACAACATCACTATACAAAGCTCAGAAGAGAGGGGTGCAGATGTGCGGGCCTTAGAAGTTGAGGATCTTTTCTTCTGATTAAGCCACTTGTTTTTCCTATGTAATTTTTCCCTTGCTCTTTTACTAATGGTGGCTGACTTCTTTCCTGGCCTGAGGTAAACTGGAGTCCAATCTTTTGGATTACGGAACTTTCTATTTTTGAGATGACAGTCCCACCAAGGGTCCTACTGCATACAGAAGGTATGAATAAGTCTCATGGGCTGGAGTAAGTTAAAAACGTCTGTGACAGCAAAGAACTGATTAAGAAAACAAGAGCCCAGCTGCTCATCAAGATCACAGTTGTATGATAGTAAGAAAATGTGAATAGGGCATCAGGTGAAAAGATAAATTAATTAGGAGGTCATAGGCCTAGAAGGGTTATCCTTTGCTCTCAGTGGAGCTGCCATTCTTTCTGCCATTCCTTGCCCTCTGCCACAGGACCAGAGACTTCCCCATACAACTGGCTGGCCTTGCCAAAGACCTGACAGGGCACCTCCCTGTAGAATATGACACGTAGAGTCCTTGAGGACTCACCAAGAGGTCTCCTCCACACAGGTTCCTTGTTGTCAAAGGGAAATGTTCCTGCAGAATCCTACCATGGCAGCAGGAATTTCAACCTGGCTTCTCTTGGTCCAGCTCACTGGGTGCAGGCCTGAGGCCCAGGGGTATCTGGGGAAAGAAGCAGCACACACTACCTCACAGCTCTCTCTTTGTTGGATGCAACTGCTAGGACTGTGATAGGATTTTTGTTTCTTTGTGTGTTTATTAGAAATACCTACAAAGCTGATTAAAGTTGCAACATGCCTTCATACCCAGCGTGCAGAATGTTTTTACATCGTTGTTGTTCCTGTTTTATGTTTGGATTTTGTTTTTTAATACCCTCAGGAAATTTCCCTGTGCTTAGAATGTTAAGCACATGCTCGGGAGGGATTGATTATTCATTTTCGGCAAAGCTTTTGTTCTTACCATCCACTCCACAGATGATGCCATTACGTACTTTGAAATGAGAAAACAGTTATAGAGAAGTAAATTAACCTGTAAGCTATCAAAGAAGAAACACATCATGATTGTGGAATGGCACCCCAGTATTTTGTATTTCCTAAGTTATTTTTATTTTAAACTTTTTTATTGGATTTTTTTGGGTACATTTCATCTTTTTTAAATCCTTAAAGGTATCTTTTATTCCTCTCCTCCATTTACAAGGTGGAATTTCACCTGTGATTGTTAGTCCAGATAGTTTGGTCAATGGCTTAGATATCACCTTGGCCTAGTTTCCTTGGCATCAGCTGAGTTAGAAGCAGACTCAAAGATTCAGGACTCAACAAATAATGAATTCCACTACATCTGGATACCTAGCCTCACAGCCAGGAAGGGACTGTATTTCCATTCACTATTTAAAAAAAAGATGCAGTTCATTAACATGTAAATAATTTCTCACGTATATTAAAGTGTTTACCATGGTCATACAGTTTTTCAAATACCTGGCATTCATCTTTTTCCAAAACCTAAAATTTCTTTCTTATTCACATTTTTTTAATTATTTTTTGGTATTAGTATCATTTTTTTAAATTTCAGTTTTTTTAATAGATATATATGTTTTATTCAAACGTTATTCCCTTTCCCAGCTTTTGGTCCATAAGCTCCCCTGCCTTTCCCTCTCCCATATGTATGGTCCCCCAATCCATGCCACTTAGAAACCCCTTCCTGGACATTCCCCCGCACTCAGGGTCCAACCTTGTTAAGAACAAGGGCTTCCCCTTCCACAGGTGCCCCAACAAGGATATTCTCTCCTACATATGCAGTTGGACCCCTGGGTCAGTCCATGTATAGTCTTTTGCTAGTGGTTTATTTGGTTGGCATTGCTGTTCTTATGGGGTTGCAAGCCCTTCAGCTCTTTGAATCCTTCTTCTAATTCCCATAAAGGGTGTCCTGTTCTCAGTTCAGTAGTTTACTGCCAGCACTGACCTCTTTATTTGACATGCCCTGGATGTGTCTCTCAGGGGAGATGCATATTCTGTCCCTTTCAGTAAGCACTTTTTAGCTTCATCAATCTTACCTAGTTTTGGTGGCTGTATATATATGGGCCACATGTGGGGCAGACTCTGAATGGCTGTTCCTCCAGTCTCTGCTTTAGATTTGGCCTCCATATCCCCTCCTATGGATATTTTTGTTCCCCATTTTAAGAAGGAGTGGGAACATCTGCACTTTGGTCATCCTTCGTCTTGAGTTTCCTGAGATCTGTAGATTGCATCTTGGGTAAATCGAAGTTTTGGTCAATATCCACGTATCAATGAGTGCATACTGTCAATGAGGGGTGCTGAGAATCTGGAAGAGAATGGGGGACAAGAGACGTGACGAAGGACTCCAAGACAAGAGTCTGATCAAGGCGACAGTTTTATTTTTCCCCAAGGCTGAATTTGTACCATAAAAAGGGTAACAGAGAAAGGAGAGAAGTAAGAAACATTTACCCACGCCAAGGACACAATATTCATGTGGTCAGGGAATCGGCTGATGTTGACAGGTTGTCAGAAAGGTCACAGGTTTGTCACATCTATTAGTTAGCAGGATGTTGGTTTTTCAGAAAGGTTACAGGTCATGACATTGGGTATCTTAACGTCACACATTATCATATGATTATTCATCTTGACCACCACATTTGTGTTAGTCTTCTGCAGCTGGCTGGGGATTTTCCATGAACCCAGTCATACTTAATGCTAACCATAATAATAACATCAATAATGGAGGGCTTCAAGGCCATCGCTCCCAACAGCATACCAAGTGTGTTTTTCTGTGATTTGATTACCTCATTGTGGATGATATTTTCTAGTTCTTTCCATTTGCCTATGAATTGAACGTAGTCATTGTTTTTGATAGTTGAGTGGTACTCCATTGTGTAGATGTACCACATTTTTTGAATCAATTCCTCTGTTGAAGGGCATCTGGGTTCATGCCAGCTTCTGGCTATTATGAATAAGGCTGCTATAAACTTAGTGCAACATGTGTGTTTGTTTTATGTTGGAGTATGTTTTGGGTATATGCCCAGGACAGGTATAGCTGTGTGCTCAGGTAGTGGAATGTCCAATTTTCTGAGGAACCTTCAGACTGATTTCCAGAGTGCTTGTACCAGTTTGCCATCCCAGCAACAATGGAGGAGTGTTCCTCTTTCTCCACATCCTCACCAGCATCTGTTGTCACCTGAGTTTTTGATCTTAGACATCCTGACTGGTGTGAGGTGGATTCTCAGCTTTGTTTTGATTTCCATTTCCCTGATGACTAAGGATGTTGAGCATTTCTTTATGTGCTTTTCAGGTATTCGATATTCCTCAGCTGAGAATGTTTTCTTCAGCTCTGAACCCCATTTATTAACAGGGTTGTTTGGCTCTCTGTACTCTAACTTCTTGTGTTTTGTGTATACTTTGGATATTACCCTCTATCAGAAGCAGGATTGGTAAAGATTTTTTCCCAATCTGTTGGTTGCCTTTTTGTCCTAATGACACTGTCCTTTGCCTTACAGAAGCTTGTCAGTTTTATGAGGTTCCCCCATTTGTCGATTCTTTTTTTTTTCCCTTTTTTTTTTTATTAACTTGAGTATTTCTTATATACATTTCGAGTGTTATTCCCTTTCCCGGTTTGCGGGCAAACATCCCCCTCCCCCTTCCCCTTCCTTATGGGTGTTCCCTTCCCAACCCTCCCCCCATTGCCGCCCACCCCCCATAGACTAGTTCACTGGGGGTTCAGTCTTAGCAGGACCCAGGGCTTCCCCTTCCACTGGTGCTCTTACTAGGATATTCATTGCTACCTATGGGGTCAGAGTCCAGGGTCAGTCCATGTATAGTCTTTAGGTAGTGGCTTAGTCCCTGGAAGCTCTGGTTGCTTGGCATTGTTGTACTTTTGGGGTCTCGAGCCCCTTCAAGCTCTTCCAGTTCTTTCTCTGATTCCTTCAATAGGGGACCTATTCTCAGTTCAGTGGTTTGCTGCTGGCATTCGCCTCCATATTTGCTGTATTCTGGCTGTGTCTCTCAGGAGCGATCTACATCCGGCTCCTGTCGGTCTGCACTTCTTTGCTTCATCCATCTTGTCTAATTGGGTGGCTGTATATGTATGGGCCACATGTGGGGCAGGCTCTGAATGGGTGTTCCTTCAGTCTCTGTTTTAATCTTTGCCTCTCCCTTCCCTGCCAAGGGTATTCTTTTTCCTCATTTAAAGAAGGAGTGAAGCATTCACATTTTGATCATCCGTCTTGAGTTTCGTTTGTTCTAGGGATCTAGGGTAATTCAAGCATTTGGGCTAATAGCCACTTATCAATGAGTGCATACCATGAATGTCTTTCTGTGATTGGGTTAGCTCACTCAGGATGATATTTTCCAGTTCCAACCATTTGCCTACGAATTTCATAAACTCGTTGTTTTTGATAGCTGAGTAATATTCCATTGTGTAGATGTACCACATTTTCTGTATCCATTCCTCTGTTGAAGGGCATCTGGGTTCTTTCCATTTTCTGGCTATTATAAATAAGGCTGCGATGAACATAGTGGAGCACGTGTCTCTTTTGTATGTTGAGGCATCTTTTGGGTATATGCCCAAGAGAGGTATAGCTGGATCCTCAGGCAGTTCAATGTCCAATTTTCTGAGGAACCTCCAGACTGATTTCCAGAATGGTTTTACCAGTCTGCAATCCCACCAACAATGGAGGAGTGTTCCTCTTTCTCCACATCCTCGCCAGCATCTGCTGTCACCTGAGTTTTTGATCTTAGCCAATCGCACTGGTGTGAGGTGAAATCTCAGGGTTGTTTTGATTTGCATTTCCCTTATGACTAAAGATGTTGAACATTTCTTTAGGTGTTTCTCAGCCATTCGGCATTCCTCAGCTGTGAATTCTTTGTTTAGCTCTGAACCTCATTTTTTAATAGGGTTATTTGTTTCCCTGCGGTCTAACTTCTTGAGTTCTTTGTATATTTTGGATATAAGGCCTCTATCTGTTGTAGGATTGGTAAAGATCTTTTCCCAACCTGTTGGTTGCCGTTTTGTCCTAACCACAGTGTCCTTTGCCTTACAGAAGCTTTGCAGTTTTATGAGATCCCATTTGTCCATTCTTGATCTTAGAGCATAAGCCATTGGTGTTTTGTTCAGACAATTTTTTCCAGTGCCCATGTGTTCCAGATTCTTCCCTAGTTTTTCTTCTCTTAGTTTGAGTGTGTCTGGTTTGATGTGGAGGTCCTTGATCCACTTGGACTTAAGCTTTGTACAGGGTGATAAGCATGGATCGATCTGCATTCTTCTACATGTTGCCCTCCAGTTGAACCAGCACCATTTGCTGAAAATGCTATCTTTTTTCCATTGGATGGTTTTGGCTCCTTTGTCAAAAATCAAGTGACCATAGGTGTGTGGGTTCATTTCTGGGTCTTCAATTCTATTCCATTGGTCTATCTGTCTGTCTCTGTACCAATACCATGCAGTTTTTATCACTATTGCTCTGTAATACTGCTTGAGTTCAGGGATAGTGATTCCCCCTGAAGTCCTTTTATTGTTGAGGATAGCTTTAGCTATCCTGGGTTTTTTGTTATTCCACATGAATTTGCAAATTGTTCTGTCTAACTCTTTGAAGATTTGGATTGGTATTTTGATGGGGATTGCATTGAATCTGTAGATTGCTTTTGGTAAAATGGCCATTTTTACTATATTAATCCTGCCAATCCATGAGCATGGGAGATCTTTCCATCTTCTGAGGTCTTCTTCAATTTCTTTCCTCAGTGTCTTGAAGTTCTTATTGTACAGATCTTTTACTTGCTTGGTTAAAGTCACACCGAGGTACTTTATATTATTTGGGTCTATTATGAAGGGTGTCGTTTCCCTAATTTCTTTCTCGGCTTGTTTCTCTTTTGTATAGAGGAAGGCAACTGATTTATTTGAGTTAATTTTATACCCAGCCACTTTGCTGAAGTTGTTTATCAGCTTTAGTAGTTCTCTGGTGGAACTTTTGGGATCACTTAAATATACTATCATGTCATCTGCAAATAGTGATATTTTGACCTCTTCTTTTCCGATCTGTATCCCTTTGATCTCCTTTTGTTGTCTGATTGCTCTGGCTAGAACTTCAAGAACTATATTGAATAAGTAGGGAGAGAGTGGGCAGCCTTGTCTAGTCCCTGATTTTAGTGGGATTGCTTCAAGTTTCTCTCCATTTAGTTTAATGTTAGCAACTGGTTTGCTGTATATGGCTTTTACTATGTTTAGGTATGGGCCTTGAATTCCTATTCTTTCCAGGACTTTTATCATGAAGGGGTGTTGAATTTTGTCAAATGCTTTCTCAGCATCTAATGAAATGATCATGTGGTTCTGTTCTTTCAGTTTGTTTATATAATGGATCACGTTGATGGTTTTCCATATATTAAACCATCCCTGCATGCCTGGGATGAAGCCTACTTGATCATGGTGGATGATTGTTTTGATGTGCTCTTGAATTCGGTTTGCCAGAATTTTATTGAGTATTTTTGCGTCAATATTCATAAGGGAAATTGGTCTGAAGTTCTCTTTCTTTGTTGTGTCTTTGTGTGGTTTAGGTATAAGAGTAATTGTGGCTTCGTAGAAGGAATTCGGTAGGGCTCCATCTGTTTCAATTTTGTGGAATAGTTTGGATAATATTGGTATGAGGTCTTCTATGAAGGTTTGATAGAATTCTGCACTAAACCCGTCTGGACCTGGGCTCTTTTTGGTTGGGAGACCTTTAATGACTGCTTCTATTTCCTTAGGAGTTATGGGGTTGTTTAACTGGTTTATCTGTTCCTGATTTAACTTCGATACCTGGTATCTGTCTAGGAAATAGTCCATTTCCTGAAGATTTCAAATTTTGTTGAATATAGGTTTTTATAGTAAGATCTGATGATTTTTTGAATTTCCTCCGAATCTGTAGTTATGTCTCCCTTTTCATTTCTGATTTTGTTAATTTGGACACACTCTCTGTGTCCTCTCGTTAGTCTGGCTAAGGGTTTATCTATCTTGTTGATTTTCTCAAAGAACCAACTTTTGGTTCTGTTGATTCTTTCTATGGTCCTTTTTGTTTCTACTTGGTTGATTTCAGCCCTGAGTTTGATTATTTCCTGCCTTCTACTCCTCCTGGGTGTATTTGCTTCTTTTTGTTCTAGAGCTTTTAGGTGTGCTGTCAAGCTGCTGACATATGCTCTTTCCTGTTTCTTTCTGCAGGCACTCAGCGCTATGAGTTTTCCTCTTAGCACAGCTTTCATTGTGTCCCATAAGTTTGAGTATGTTGTATCTTCATTTTCATTAAATTCTAAAAAGTTTTTAATTTCTTTCTTTATTTCTTCCTTGACCAGGTTATCATTGAGTAGAGCATTGTTCAATTTCCACGTATATGTGGGCATTCTTCCCTTATTGTTATTGAAGACCAGTTTTAGGCCGTGGTGGTCTGATAGCACGCATGGGATTATTTCTATCTTTCTGTACCTGTTGAGGTCCGTTTTTTGACCAATTATATGGTCAATTTTGGAGAAAGTACCATCAGGAGCTGAGAAGAAGGTATATCCTTTTGCTTTAGGATAGAATGTTCTATAAATATCCGTTAAGTCCATTTGGCTCATGACTTCTCTTAGTCTGTCTACATCACTGTTTAATTTCTGTTTCCATGATCTGTCCATTGATGAGAGTGGGGTGTTGAAATCTCCCACTATTATTGTGTGAGGTGCAATGTGTGTTTTGAGCTTTAGTAAGGTTTCTTTTACGTATGTAGGTGCCCTTGTATTTGGGGCATAGATATTTAGGATTGAGAGTTCATCTTGGTTGATTTTTCCTTTGATGAATATGAAGTGTCCTTCCTTATCTTTTTTGATGACTTTTAGTTGGAAATTGATTTTATTTGATATTAGAATGGCTACTCCAGCTTGCTTCTTCTGACCATTTGCTTGGAAAGTTGTTTTCCAGCCTTTCACTCTGAGGTAGTGTCTGTCTTTGTCTCTGAGGTGTGTTTCCTGTAGGCAGCAGAAAGCAGGGTCCTCATTGCGTATCCAGTTTGTTAATCTATGTCTTTTTATTGGGGAGTTGAGGCCATTGATATTGAGAGATATTAAGGAATAGTGATTATTGCTTCCCGTTATATTCATAATTGGATGTGAGGTTATGTTTGTGTGCTTTCATGCTCTTTGTTTTGTTGCCAAGACGATTAGTTTCTTGCTTCTTCTAGGGTATAGCTTGCCTCCTTATGTTGGGCTTTACCATTTATTATCCTTTGTAGTGCTGGATTTGTAGAAAGATATTGTGTAAATTTGGTTTTGTCATGGAATATCTTGGTTTCTCCATCAATGTTAATTGAGAGTTTTGCTGGATACAGTAACCTGGGCTGGCATTTGTGTTCTCTTAGGGTCTGTATAACATCAGTCCAGGATCTTCTGGCCTTCATAGTTTCTGGCGAGAAGTCTGGTGTGATTCTGATAGGTCTCCCTTTATATGTTACTTGACCTTTTTCCCTTACTGCTTTTAATATTCTTTCTTTATTTTGTGCGTTTGGTGTTTTGACAATTATGTGACGGGAGGTGTTTCTTTTCTGGTCCAATCTATTTGGAGTTCTGTAGGCTTCTTGTATGTCTATGGGTATCTCTTTTTTTAGGTTAGGGAAGTTTTCTTCTATGATTTTGTTGAAGATATTTACTGGTCCTTTGAGCTGGGAGTCTTCACTCTCTTCTATACCTATTATCCTTAGGTTTGATCTTCTCATTGAGTCCTGGATTTCCTGTATGTTTTGGACCAGTAGCTTTTTCCGCTTTACATTATCTTTGACAGTTGAGTCAATGATTTCTATGGAATCTTCTGCTCCTGAGATTCTCTCTTCCATCTCTTGTATTCTGTTGGTGAAGCTTGTATCTACAGCTCCTTGTCTCTTCTTTTGGTTTTCTATATCCAGGGTTGTTTCCATGTGTTCTTTCTTGATTGCTTCTATTTCCATTTTTAATTCCTTCAACTGTTTGATTGTGTTTTCCTGGAATTCTTTCAGGGATTTTTGCGATTCCTCTCTGTAGGCTTTTACTTGTTTATTAATGTTTTCCTGTGCTTCCCTAAGTGTGTTCATGTCTTTCTTGAAGTCCTCCAGCATCATGATCAAATATGATTTTGAAACTAGATCTTGCTTTTCTGGTGTGTTTGGATATTCCATGTTTGTTTTGGTGGGAGAATTGGGCTCCGATGATGGCATGTAGTCTTGGTTTCTGTTGCTTGGGTTCCGGCGCTTGCCTCTCGCCATCAGATTATCTCTAGTGTTACTTTGTTCTGCTATTTCTGACAGTGGCTAGACTGTCCTATAAGCCTGTGTGTCAGGAGTGCTGTAGACCTGTTTTCCTCTCTTTCAGTCAGTTATGGGGACAGAGTGTTCTGCTTTCGGGTGTGTAGTTTTTCCTCTCTACAGGTCTTCAGCTGTTCCTGTGGGCCTGTGTCTTGAGTTCACCAGGCAGCTTTCTTGCAGCAGAAAATTTGGTCTTACCTGTGGTCCTGAGGCTCAGGTTTGCTCGTGGGGTGCTGCCCAGGGGCTCTCTGCAGCGGCAGCAACCAGGAAGACCTGTGCCGCCCCTTCCGGGAGCTTCAGTGCACCAGGGTTCCAGATGGTCTTTGGCTTTTTCCTCTGGCGTCCGAGATGTGTGTGCAGGGAGCAGTCTCTTCTGGTTTCCCAGGCTTGTCTGCCTCTCTGAAGGTTTAGCTCTCCCTCCCACGGGATTTGGGTGCAGAGAACTGTTTATCCGGTCTGTTTCTTTCAGGTTCCAGCGGTGTCTCTGGCAGGGGTCCTGCCGCTCCTGGGCCCTCCCCCACGGGAGCCCAGAGGCCTTATACAGTTTCCTCTTGGGCCAGGGATGTGGGCAGGGGTGAGCAGTGTTGGTGGTCTCTTCTGCTCTGCAGCCTCAGGAGTGCCCACCTGACCAGGCGGTTGGGTCTCTCTCTCACCGGGTCTGGGAGCAGAGAGCTGCTGCGGGCCGGGATCCACGGGTGTGGGACTTCCGGTAAACACAGAACGTGCCCGGTCCTAGAGAAATTCTGCTTCCGTGTGTCCCAAGCTCTTCAGGCAGCTTTCTTGCAGCAGAAAATTTGGTCTTACCTGTGGTCCCGAGGCTCAGGTTCGCTCGTGGGGTGCTGCCCAGGGGCTCTCTGCAGCGGCAGCAACCAGGAAGACCTGTGCCGCCCCTTCCGGGAGCTTCAGTGCACCAGGGTTCCAGATGGTCTTTGGCTTTTTCCTCTGGCGTCCGAGATGTGTGTGCAGGGAGCAGTCTCTGCTGGTTTCCCAGGCTTGTCTGCCTCTCTGAAGGTTTAGCTCTCCCTCCCACGGGATTTGGGTGCAGAGAACTGTTTATCCGGTCTGTTTCTTTCAGGTTCCGGCGGTGTCTCTGGCAGGGGTCCTGCCGCTCCTGGGCCCTCCCCCACGGGAGCCCAGAGGCCTTATACAGTTTCTTCTTGGGCCAGGGATGTGGGCAGGGGTGAGCAGTGTTGGTGGTCTCTTCCGCTCTGCAGCCTCAGGAGTGCCCACCTGACCAGGCGGTTGGGTCTCTCTCTCACCGGGTCTGGGAGCAGAGAGCTGCTGCCCCATTTGTCGATTCTTGATCTTAAAGCATAAGCCATTGGTATTTTGTTCAGGAAATTTTCCTTAGTTCTTATGTCTTCGAGACTCTTCCCTACTTTTTATTTATTACTTTTATTGTATCTGGTTTGATTTGGAGGTCCTTGATCCACTGGGACTTAAGCTTTGTCCAGGGTAATAAGAATGGGTCAACTTGCATCCTTCTACATGCTGACCTCCAGTTGAACCAGCTCCATTTGTTAAAAATGCTCTCTTTCTTCCATTGGATGTTTTAACTCCTTTGTCAAAGATCAAATGTTCATTTCTGTGTCTTCAATTATGTTCCACTGAGCTGCCTGTCTGTATGCCAATACCATACAAACTATTGCTCTGTAATACTGCTTGAGGTCAGAGATGGTGATTCCCCCAGAAGTTCTTTTATTGTTGAGTATAGTTTTGCTATCCTGGGTTTTATGATATACGAAATGACGGCAAATTGCACTTTCTACCTTTATAAAGAATTGAGTAGGAATATTATTGGTGATGGAATTGAATCTGTAGATTGCTTTTTGCAAAATGGCCATTTTTTACCATAATCATCCTGCCAATCTATGAGCATCGGAGATCTTTCCATCTTCTGAGATCTTCGTCAATTTCTTTCCTCAGAGATTTGAAGTTCTTGTCATACAGAGTTTTTACTTGCTTGGTTCAAGTAACAGCAAGTTATTTTATATTATTTGTGACTATTGTGAAGGGTGTCATTTCCCTAATTTCTTTATCAGCCTGTTTACCCTTTGAGTAGAGGAAGACTACTGAATTGTTTGAGTTAATTTTATACTCGGACAGTTTGCTGAAGTTGTTGATCAGGTTAAGTAGTTCTCTGGTGGAATTATGGTGTTGCTTAAGTAGACTATCATATCATCTTCCAATATTACTATTTTGACTTCATCCCTTCTAATTTTTTCAATGACCTACTTTCATTGTTTGATTGCTATGGCTAGGACTTTAAGTACCACATTGAAAAAGTAGGGAAAGAGTAGGCAGCCTTGTCTAGTCCCTGATTTTAGTGGGATTCCTTCAATTTTCTCAGTTTAGTTTGATGTTACCTACTGGTTTGATGTATTTTGCATTTTCCTATATTTAGATTTAGGCCTTGAATTCCTGATCTTTCCAGGACTTTAATAATGAAAGGGTAATGAATTTTGTCAAATGATTTCTCAGCATCTAATGAAATGATCATGTGGTTTTGACTTTGTTTATATGATGAATTTCGTTGATGGACTTCCGTATATTAAACCATCCCTGAATCCTTGCCATGAGGCCTACTTGATCATGATGGATTATTGTTTGGATGTGTTCTTGGATTCAGTTTGCAAGAATTTTATTGAGCATTTTTGATCAATATTCATAAAGCAAAAGGTCTGAATTTCTCTATCTTTGTTGTATCTTTGTGTGGTTTAGGTATAAGAGTAATTGTGGCTTCATAGAAGGAATTTGGTAGTGCTCTGTCTGTTTCTATTTTGCGGAATAGTTTGGACAGTATTGGTATGAATTCATCTACGAAGGTCTGATAGAATTCTGCACTAAATCCATGTGGTCCTGGGCTCTTTTTGGATGGGAGATGTTTAATAGCAGTTTCTATGTCTTAATGAGTTATGGGTTTGTTTCAATGGTTTATTTGTTCCTGATTTAACTGTGGTACCTGGTATCTGTACAGAAAATTGTCCATTTCCTCCACATTTTCCAGTTTTGTTAAATATATGTTTTTGTAGTAGGGTCTGATGATCTTTTAAATTTCTTCAAATTTTGTTGTTATATCTCCCTTTTATTTCTGATTTTATTAATTTGGATACACTCTCTGTGACCTCTGGTTAGTATGGCTAAGCGTTTATGTATCTTGTTGATTTTCTCAAAGAACCAGCTCCTGGGTTTGCTGATTCTTTTGATACTCGGTTTTGTTTCTTCTTGTTTGATTTCAGCCCTGAGTTTGATTATTTCCTGCCTTCTACTCCTCTAGGGTTTATTTAATTTTTTCTAGAGCTTTTAGGTGTGCTGTCAAGCTGCTGACATATGCTCTCTCTTGTTTCTTTTTGCAGACACTCAGAGCTATGATTTTTCCTCTTAGCGCTGCTTTCATTGTGTCCCATAAGTTTGGGTATGTTGTATCTTCATTTTCATTAAATTCTAAGAAGTCTTTACTTTCTTTCTTATGTCTCCAATGACCAAGTTGTCATTGACTTCAACTTCCATGTATATGTGGGCTTTCTGTCCTACTTGTTGTTATTGATCAGCAGCCTTAGTCCGTGGTTTTTTGATAGGATGCATGGGATTATTTCTACCTTCCTGTACCTGTTGAGGCCTGTTTTTATGGTCAATTTTGGAGCAGGTACCATGGGATGCTGAGAAGAAGGTATATCCTTTCGTTTTAGGGTGGAATGTTCTATAAATATGTTAAATTCATTTGTTTCATAACTTCTGTTAGTCTTTCTGTGTCTCTGTTTAATTTCTGTTTCCCTGATCTGTCCATTGATGAAGTGTGGTGTTAAAATCTCCTACTATTATTGTTTGTGGTGCAATGTATGATTTTTTTTGAGCTTTAGAAATGTTTCTCATTGTTTAGGGACACAACTGCTATATACTTGACAAATATAACAATCACCCAGAACATCCGTAGGAAGCCTGTGACTGTTGGCCACATGAGGATGAGTTTCTTTCAAAGATCATCATGATTTTTGGTAAGATCTTCCCTGTAATTGGTGGCATGGCTTCCCACAAACATGTTTGTCTAGAATCTCCTCTTTGGTCAGCATCTCTTCCTTGTTTTTATCTGACTCATACACCAGATGCCGGGCCTCAGCCTGTGCATGGTCATAGTCCTGGGGGAGGATCCAATGGTGAATCTCATCCTAGTCCAGCTTCCCATCCTTGTTCAGATCTGGGAAATCATTGAACTGCTCCCCAGAAAAAAAACCCTGTCTGTCTCAGGGCAATTGTCCTCGTGAGAAAAAGATGTCCACAATGTACTCATCCTGGTCCACAAAACCATCCCCGTTCTTGTCAATATCCTCCAGGGTTTCCAGAACTACAATCTCCTTCATATGTTCTAAATCCTCTTAGTGTAGAAAAGCAATGAACTGGACCTGAGTAGCTGTCAGGTCACCGTCAAGACCTTAAGCCTCCTCTCATCTCGTGGAGGCAACTTTTTAAAGTTGTGATGATCAGAGCCATCTTGGAATTCAGCAAGGTTAACTAGGTAGTAGCCATAGGTGGCCTGCTTGTATTCTTTCCATGAGATCTTTTCGTATATGTCCCTATCATAATCCTTCCAGAGTTTAGCTACATTATGGTTGATGTATGTTTTCTATACCTGTTTGATCCAAACTTTCAGGTCTTCAGTAGTAAGAAGGCCACCTCCATCACTGTCAATTGGATCAACAATTTTCCCCAGCCTCTCCTGCTCTTGTCCAAGCTTAGCTATCAAAGGTCTTGGAGTCCTCCTTGCCCAGGAAGTCCTCATGATCATACAGGAAGCTGTGCTTGTTCTCTGGTAGCCACTCTCCCTGCTCTGAATCGGGACAAACCATGTGCTCCTTGCTCATCATGCTCTTGGCCCTGAATGCCAGGACCAGTGCCAGCAGTAGCCTATGGAGAGTCCCAGGCTGACACCTGGCACCAGAGTCGGGATCAAAGGGAGGCAGCCAGGAAGTAGGGGCTCAGAGCACCTTAGCTGCTGTCCATCCCCAGAGAGGGCTTTTGTTACATTTCAAATGTTATCCCTTTTCCCGGTTTCCCATCCACAAAGCCCCTTATAAAACCCCCTCCCCCTTCTACTATGAGGTTGTTACCACCCACCCAACCACCCAGGTCTAACTGCCTCCCTGTTCTGGTTTCCCCTACACTGGGGCATCAAGCCTTGACAAGACCAAGGGCTTCTCCTCCCATTTGTGCCCAAGAAGGCCATCCTCTTCTTCATTTGCAGCTGTAGCCATGGGTCTGTCCATGTGTATTCTTTGGATGGTGGTTTCGGCTCTGGGAGCTCTGGGTGTTTCTTATTGTTGTTCTTATGGGGCTGTAACCCCTTCAGCTCCCTCAATCCTTTCTCTTACTCCCCCATTGGGGACCCTGATCTCAGCTAAATGGTTGGCTGCAAGCATCTGCCTCTGTATTTGTCATGCTCTTTACCCCACTCTTTTGAGAAGATCCCCACAGAGTAACGAAGATGTATTGTATTGAAGTGATTATGTATAGACAAATAGATGATGTCTTAATTCCTAATGATGGTTCTATAAAAATTCCTAAAATTAGATGAGTAATTTTAAGCTTTTATAATGAGAATGCTATTATGTTTTCTCTCGTAATCAAAATTGCATTGAGAACTCTGCCATTCTTAAAGTGTCATGAGTGAATTGCTTCTGCAATACCAAGCAGGATCTACTAATTAGAGCCCATCCTAAGAGGGTATAAACCAATTAACCAAAGTTCATAAAAAGGGAATGAGTGATTTACTATAGGTGCAAGGACTGAACGTAAATAATTGACTGGATTTGCCTATAGGTAATTTCACTTATTCTTTTCTCATAAAAATTACATCTTTTAACTCTCCATGAATGTGCAGAGCTAGTGACAGCTAGTGATGATTTATCCTGATGATTACTCTTCATGGATGTGCATGTAAACATTCTCTGTTGTAAACTGATTATCCAACTTATGATTTGAATTCCTGTGCAAACTTGTGCTGAACTTTTCACCATGTGATGCTGTGTTCAGAAAGATATACAAATGCTGAGGACAAAGAGAGAGAAAGCTTTTTAGACAGAACTGAACTGAAGAGAACAGAACTCAAGAAGAACATAGAAGTAAAGCATAGCGTTGAGAGTAAGGCCTTGAGAGTAAGGAAATTATTGTGTCATAAGACCAAGAGGAAAGGAGATAAGAAGAAGAGAGCAAGGAGAACCTTCTAAGTCAAACTTTATGGAGGCAGACTTTTGTCTTTTAGGAAAACTGAAGAACTTAGAAATAAAGGTTAAAATCACTGTTCTTCAGCCTTCAGCCTGGCTCACTGACTAGCCTCTGCTCTTCAGTCAGGCTCACTGGCTAGCCTCTGCTCTTCAATCAGGCTCACTAGCTAGCCTCTGCTCTTCAGTCAGGCTCACTGGCTAGCCTGTGCTCTTCAGTCAGGCTCACTGGCTAACCTCTGCTCTTCAGTCAGACTCAATGGCTAGCCTCTGCTCTTCAGCCTGGCTCACTGCCTAGCCTCTGCTCTTCAGTCAGGCTCACTGGCCTATGGGGCCCTGGCACATCGCTTAACCATCTGCTCATGACTGCCTGACCACAATGACTACCTGACCGCCCTGACTTCTTAAAGCTGTCCTGTAGAAAGAGCACAAGAAACCAAAGAGAAACACCACAGGGACCTTTTCCAATGGGCTTTATTCAACCTTAAGTACTTTTGTTATTTCTTTAAAAAAGTGAAATATAATTTCTGTAATTCATATGTTCAAGAGAGCTGTGCAGTAGTCATTGCTTTATGGAATTTTGTGCTAAATCAAAAGATTCCTTTATTCTATTACGATGTTATCTGTATGTTATAAGATGTATCTTTGGAAAACACAACACCAAATTCCTAAAATCTAAATGTTTTAAGACATCAGATGATAGAGAAACATAACTGCTTACCTATCTAGACTGGACTCTTTTGCTATACTGCAGGTACTATGAATTTTCCACATTACTTCCATGATTTTCAAGAATGATTAAGAGAAAAATAGGTTGAACATAATGGCCAGAAATGGGATTCTGTCAAGTTGTCTTATATTGGACAAGATACCAAGCTATAACTGGTCAACCTAAAACCACCTATTCCCAAAACTAACAGAACTTAAAGAAAATACATACTTTCTTATCATTCCTCCTCCACGATGGTCAGAGATTTATTGAGCACCTACTACGATCCTAGCACTGTGCATCTAAGGGTGTAATGGTGAATAAAAAACTTAATAAAAAGCCTCATTGAGGAATAAAAAAATGAACCATAATTTTGGAACTCAGGATTCAATATTAGCAATAGCACCATTTCTTTAACTGGTGATGTATGAAAACTTCATTATTTTTTCCATGGGCTTCTACCGTAATGATACTCAGTCTTGATTTTGTAAGTCACAAAAAGCAACTCACACTTCTTTCTTGGCTCCCACAACTGTCAAAGAGAACAACATTGTCGCTGTCCATTGTGCTTCCCTATCAATCCTGCTATAGATGGTAATACATTCCAGTCTTTTAAATGTGTAAACAGGCCACCACTTGAGGGGAAAGGTTATTATAATTACCCAAACCTGTATATTCTCTAAAATTTTCACATAGCATTTTACTGATATCACAATGCAAATTCACCACAAATATTTAACCAATGAAAAGAGAAATATTGAATAGCTCTGCAAATAGGATCAATAATCATATACACTTGAAAACAACTATCATGGAAACAAACGACATACTAGGAGAAAAGATACATCATTGAAAGGTACAGAAGCAGCAAAAAAGACACTACATTTCTTGGTTTAAAAGTTAGGTGATACACTTGATCTTTAAAGACAGACAATGTACTTGATCTTTAAGCCCTTCAACTGTGCCCTGTCCACATAGAAACTGCAGTAGATGACAATCTTTTGTAAGATTTATTTATTTATATGTCAGAAAATGCATCTGTCTTCAGACACAACAGAAGAGGGCATCAGTACTCATTACAGATGGTTATGAGCTACCATGTGATTGCTGGCATTTGAACTCAGGACCTCTGGAAGAACACTTGGTGCTCTTACCCACTGAGCCATCTCTCCAGCCCTCACATCGGCCTCTTACACAGCATCACAGTGGTCTATTTCACTAGATGGCTCCAGGATGATAACAGAGAAACTTTCACAGTTCCTGAGCACTTCTGAGTTCAAATACCACCAGTGCCAACTCTGTGCTGTTGGCACATTCTGACCTGTCTCCTAAGGGTTGTCAGCAACAAAAGGGACGGGTTAGCACCAGACAGTATTCACTGCCCTATCCTAAAAACCCCCTCGATTCTGAAAAAGCCACATTCCATGCTTGCTCCATATTTGAGGAAGCCAAATGGTTGATCTGGCTCAAGGCTCGACTTTTCTTAGCTCATCAACTTTCTTTTTCCACTTCTTGTCACAAGAAGTATTTTTTTTATGTTGCAACTACAGTGCAATGTGTGAAGGAAACCACCATAAACTCTGGGTGCCACCTCTTGAAATTTAAAATTCACAAAACAATTCATGGCTTTCTAATCAGCACCATGGAAAATAAACAAAAACAAGCAAAACCATTCCAAAGGAACTTGCTGATCTGAAGGTCTGCTCATAGCAGGTAGGAAAAAATTAAATTATGCAGAACTGTAATCTCTCAGAGCTTTGGAGGCTAAAAAAGAGGAAATCTCTGTTTATGTTCCCTTTCTCCGAGTAATTGAAGGAGGGTATTTTACATCCTCCAAATACAATCTCTTGCAAGGGGCAACCAATTACAAAGTAGATCAGAAGAAATCTATTAAATAATACATTCATTGCCTAAGGTTTTTAGAAAATATTTTCCCTTGATCCCAGGCCTTTAACTTACATTAGAAACATTACAGGGAGTGTGCCACCAGGCTAAGCTGCCTCTGAAAAGCCTATCCTGCCCTGGCAGGTACTGGCCATTTAATTCCAAATCAACTGGAGAGAGGTGACAGCCCCAATTTGCTCTGGGGATGTCAGAGCACAGCTCTCATGCACACTCCAGATTACCTCTCCACTCATTCCCAATGCCATAGGCTTTCCAATCCCTGCTTCAGCTCTCCATACATCCCTGAACCCTCTCTTCCCCTACCCAATGGGCTCACTTTGCATTGCCTCCTTCTGTCACTGCTTTCGCAGGGCGGGGGAGGGCGGGCAGAACCAGTCCAAGGAGGGGAGCGGGTCTCCTACCTACCTTGATGATGCTCCTCTTAAGGTGCAGCCCGCCCTGCTTGCTGCTTGCTGTCCCTGGGGACCAGACCGGAGGTCGGGCTAGGGGTCAGCGCGAGCACCAGGCCTCGAGGTCCCCTGGCAGGACTGGCCTCTTCCTTGGACACTGTGAGGCTGTAGTCTCCATTGGAAACCCCGCCGATGTCATAGCACGCCCTCTGCTGGCCGAGGTGATGCCCAAAGGCGCTAAGGCCCCCTTCCCTGGCCGCTTCTTCTGCTTTTTCTTTTTTTTTTTTCTTTTTTTTTTCTTTTTTTTTTCTTTTTTCGTTTTCGGAGCTGGGGACCGACCCAGGGCCTTGTGCTTGCTAGGCAAGCGCTCTACCACTGAGCTAAATCCCCAACTTCTGCTTTTTCTTTTCTTTTCTTCTTTCTCTTTTGTTCTCGATGTGGCTGCCCCTCTGCTCACTTTTCTGTTTCACAGACACAAGGCTTTTTTGTCCCAAGAAAGCCTCCTGGCTTAGCTGTGTGACTAAATGCTATTTGCCCTCTTCAGTGGACCTCTATTCTCAAGATTCTCTTGTTTTCTCAGCATCCCATTTGAGATGCTTGTTAGTAACTGTTACAGGTCTTCTTTACCACTGAGGAAAGACGGAATCCTACTGGAGGCCAGAAAGAATGTTCCAGACATGGATACAAGGCCTTCACTTCTGCCTGTTGAATTCAATACGCCTAAAGGTAGGGAGTGCTCCAGGTCTGCCGCCAGGCTCCAAGGGTGGGTCTCTGAGGGGCTGGAAAATGCCCCACCAATCTGGCTAAGATAAGGAAAGGATATGAAGAGAAAGTTACAGAAATTTGAAGGGCTAAGCTAAGTCGCTGAGAGTTAGTATAAGTTACAGAGAAAGTAAGGTTAAAAGAGAAAGAGGTAAAAAGAGCAGGAAGCTAGGGAAGAGAAGAGATAGAAAGTTAAGAAGAAGTTAGAGAGCTAAAGAGAGATAAAAGACGAGAGAGGAACTTATACTGGCCACAGTAGTTAGGGAACCTAGGAAGATAGTACCTGGCAACAGAAGAGAATTCCTGGCTAAAGATCAGTGTGCCTAATGCAAAGAAAAAGGACACTGGGTCAGGGTCTGCCCAAGAAAGAACAAGAGGGGCCACTGGAGAGCTTCTTGGTCCTAGTGTGCTGGACAGGGACCCAATGCTCTGTGCTCCTATGCCCCCCAGTGGGCCAATATCCAAAGACCTTGAGTGCAAGGGGCTACTGAAAACGAACAATACCTATGGACTGCCCGAAGAACAGTGGACCTTGGCGTGGGCCGGGTAACCCACTAGTTCATAGTCATCCCTGACTGCCCCTATCCCTTTCTCATGTGAAAATTGCTCTCCAAAATGGCTTGCGTGGGCCAAAATGGCTGGGTGAGGCCATGTGTATGCATATCTACAGATTGTGTATGTGGAGCTTAAGACCTGTCTCAGTGCACCAGTACCTGATGCTGGGAGATGTGTGACTTAGTCCTGTTCTGCCTGGAACACATCACTCCTGCCAACCGGGCACTAACAATTATCACCCAATCAGGGCACTAACAATTATCACCCAATCCAGGACTTAAACTGTGATAGAGTGGCTGATGTTTTGCCTTTAAATAGAGTGTCCCAAAAGATGGGACCACTGGTCAGCTTCCATGGACTAGGTTCTCCACCAGTTGGGGACAATCTGGTCACCTTGCTGCCCAATCCGGACCTGGAGCCACCACAGCACGAGTGTCAAGTACTGGCAGAAGCCCATGGGTGGAGGAAAGACCTCTGTGACTGGCTGATTGACCCCTGCTGAAAGCCGAGGACCTTGTCCACAGACGGGAACAGTTCTCTTCATGAATGAAGGTCAGAGACAAGTGGGTGCTGCCATGGTGGACAACACAATGTCATCTGGGATGGCTGAACCTCTACCCCCCAGCACATCAGCGCTGCAGATGCCTTTACCATCTCTTGGATGCCCTGGTGAAGCCAACAACTGCAAGAGACAGCCTCGATAATCATCAAGAAGATACTGGAAGAAATCTTCCCCAGTCTGGAGTGCCCAAGGTAATCTGGTCAGACAACAGCCCTATTTTCGTTGCCAAGGTAAGCCAGGGTGTGGCCAAGTATTTAGAGGTCGATTGGAAATTACATTGTATCTACAGACCTCAAAGTTCAAGACAGGTAGAGTAAATAAATAAAATTTTAAAAGAGACCCTGACCAAATTAAATTAACCATGGAGACTGGCGAAGACTGGGTGACACTCCTTCCCTCTTGCTCTCTTCAGAGCAAGAAATACCCCTTCCAGATTCAGCCTTACCCCCTTTGAGATCTTATATGAGGCCTCAGCCCCCCTGACTGTATTAGATGATGTTACTGAACCAACACGTCATGGTGCCATAGTAATAATGATTTGTGTGCCAGACTAAAAGACCTACAGGTGATACAGAAAGAAATCTGCCCACAGCTGACAGCAGCCTATGCCCCGGAGACCCCTGAGACATCCCACCAGTTCCAGGTCGGAGACTGCAGCTACACTGAGCCCAGACACTCGAGCCACGCTGGAAAGGAACATACCTGGTGCTGCTGACCACCCTGACAGCTGTCAATTCTCAGCCCTCACCAGTCGTGTACTAGCTGTTGGGGCTGAGAGCTGGGACCTAGAGGGAAATTCAGTCATATTTGTCCTTGGTTCTATCAGGATAGGTGTGGGATAGGCTTGATTTCCATTACAAATGATGTAACATTACATATGTTTGTACTCCTAATACTTCTTGGGACTGTGCTTCAGGGATCACAGTCTGTATAAGTTTAGAAGTTCTAAAAGCTAGTCATGACCTTGGTGTATAGGCTTAGATAGTGTCCAGATTAGAATCCTCATGTTAAGACAACAATACCAAGCTGTTATGCTAGATGAAGCTGAGTTCTCCATGAAGTTCTAGGATTAGAACTACTCCCAAAAGGAAGTGGGGAATGAAGAATTAAAATTTCAAAAAGTTAGGACATGCCTGAGAGGGTATTAGAGATAGGACTTGCCAAACCAGCTATCAGCCCCAAGGACATTGACCATCTATAGCCACCCCCTCCCCTTCCTTCACCCCCCTGAGTGAGATGAGCCACCCTACCTGCCTGCCGAGCTGCTAGAGAGCAGGTACACCTTGCTGATGTAATTTCGCGCAGAAAGTAACTGTGCACCATTTGAAATGACCAATCATGTGTAACCTCGCGAATGCCCCTATATAAACCCCCGAGTTTGGAAGCTCAGGGTCGATTCCTCTGTCTCCTGTGTGGGATACGTGTCGACCCAGGATCCCGCAATACCGGGGATCTCGTTAATAAAAGCTACCTCCTGCTGTTACATCAAGATGGCTACTCGTGATTCCTGGGGGCACCCCATCCCGCGATTGGAGTGAGAGACGCGGCTCCCAGTTTATGGTCTTTCACCAGCTGCCCCAGGCTTGAGGCTTGGGCATGGTGATTGTGCTTGCCACTCTCCTAGGCCGGCTCAGCAGGGTGCAAGCCACCACCTGCTGTCCTCACCTGAAGGCATCCTGATGGGGCTTCAGAGCCCAGGTCCAGCAGGCGAGCCTCAGGGCACGGGGCTGGGGTCTTGGCTCTGCACCTTGTTGCCAGCCCCACACACATATGGCAGCATCACACATATGGCTCCTTCTACCAACCGCCACTAATTACCATTTGGACATTCCATCACAGTGTTCTCAAGAAGAAAGATTGTAAACAAACACAAAAAGAATGAAATTTAAAATCTTTTTTATCAGGCTGGAGAGATGGCTTGGTGGTTAAGAGCGCTGCTTCTCCAGTGCACCCATGTTCAATTCCCAGCAACCACATGGTGACCGACAACTATCTGTAGTGGGATCCAATGCCCTCTTCTGTCTGAAGCTCTCTTCTGACATGCAGGCACACTCGCACACAGAGTGCTCATGTACATAAATAAATAAATCTTTAAAAATAAAACCTTCTAATCAGTTAATGTATCCACATCTAGAAGCTAGAAAAGGGTCACAGCAATATTAAAAATAATTCAGAAATAGTAAAGGGATGTACGAGAGTCACAAAATTCACTGGGCAAGATGGTGTATACCTGCAATCCCAACACTCACAAGGCTGAGGTAGGTGGATTGCCTTGAGTTCAAGGCTAGCCTAAAGTGTGAGACCTTGTATTAGAAAACAAAACAAGTGGGGAGGGGATGGAGAGAGAGACAGAGAGACAGAGAGACAGAGAAAGACGGAGAGGGTGACAGAGACAGAGAGCCAGCGCCAGAGAGAGACAGAGAAAGAGACCTCGATGTCATTTCTTGCACTGATGACAAGCTACTGAAGAATGTGAATGTCTCCTACCAAGCACAGAGAGTGCTAATGACAGAATGGGTTTCTTATTAAGATATCATAAAATGTAGATGGAAAAATAAAGGAATGTATAATAAATAAAAGAGAAATCCTAAATTTGGAAAGCCTAAATTTAGAAGATTGTATAAGTTTAAGTCATACGGGTGGGGATGAGACGATGTGGGGGGAGAGAATAATCACAATAAATTATATATGTGTATGAAAATGTTAACTAAGAGCAACCAATGAAAAGAGAAAAGCAGGTTTGTTTTACGATGAAATTCATTTCCCATATGACACTATATAACATTTTGTAAATGGATTATATAAATTATCTGCAATAAAAAAATCAATTGTTATTAAAGATGTGGTGGTGTTCATATTAATTTCAAGTGTTTTAAATTCTTTTTTTATTTGCTAATTTATTGATTGATTTTTTTTTAAGATAGGGTTTTTCTATGCAGACCAGGTTGACTCAAAAAAGAGATTCACCTGCCTATGCCTCCAAAGAGTTAGGATCAAAAGTATATACACACACATGAAATTTACATTCTTAAAGTGATAAAAAATTACAGCTATAACTTGGTACAATTTTTGAACAGTGATCAAGTGAATAGAAATATCAGAAACACATGTAAGGCATTAGGTTACTGTTGTTAAAAGGATCTTGAGCAGCATATATAATTCAAATCATCCAGTAGATACATTGTAAAAAAAAAACATGAAACTGGGTAAAGATGATTTAAATTTTTTTAATATTTAAAATTTTAAAGTGCATTCGATATGAAAGCTCTACGTGATATACTTCACACTTTTGCTTATATACCATCTTCAATTTTATGTGCATTCTGCAGATATTGTCCATGTTTATTCAGGCTCTTAATATTTCCCCATGACTGATAACATTCACAGAAATCATATTGAGTACACTGTATATGTTGAGGTATAATAGAATTGTATTCTACACAGTATAGCATGGAAATATGTATACATAACTTCCCATATATGTGTGTATATACATATGTAAATGGCTCAAGAAAATGAGTATCCCTTTATCATTGTGGTATTATTGTCATCAAAATCCTGAGAACATTGAAATGGCATCAAATAGTGACCAGATCGGCAAAAAAATCCACAAAATAAAACTCTTACAAAGAATCTAACAATACTAGTAAAAGATGCAAAAATATTAAAGTCTCAATGAAATAAAAAGCCCAGATGAAATATTGTACAATATTTTCTCAACTCTAGGATAATGTATTTTTGTAAAACTATCAATAAAAGGCCTGAAGTTTGAAGAAATCAAAAGTAGTACAGTATAACTTTGCAGTGGTCAATATTGATGCATACCATTTTGCATAACTGCATAAACTGTCTTTCTTTTGTTCCGTGGTCTACCGTCGAACTCAGATAGATTTATGGGGAACCATTACATTGTAGACTTAAACTGGATTAATTTGGGGGTGAGTAAGTCATATTTTGGTAAAGTTGCTTTAAAAATAAACCCTTTGATATTAGTACAGCAAATAATTCTCCCTGAAGGAAAAACCAGACACCAAGAACCTAGACCACTGCTGTCCAGGAGAAATTTCTAGATGATAGAAATATTCTATATCTGCTGTGTTTCTGGCTATGGATTCTGGCTGGCTGTTTGCCTCCTGGTTTGCCTGCTGTGACTAAAGAGGCAGATTTTAGTTCTAAGTTTAGTTCATCTCAAATAGCCATGTGTGACCAGTGGGTGCCATTTGGACAGTGTAGCCACAGAAAACTGAAGCAGTGTAACCAAAGACTCACCTAGGAGTCAGTTGACCTCCTAGAAGGTGACTTGGGAAAACGTTGGCAATGATAGCCTCTTGGGGAGCTCACCTTCACCAAAAGCAAACTGTGAATCCTTTACTCTTCTGCAATAGTCATAATGCAACTGGTCTCACACCCACCCCAACCCTCACCAAAGACACTTGAGAGGGAGCCTTACCCACTGTGTGCTTTAGATTTCAGTTTAGAAAGCACTTCCTTCAAAGTGGAGCAGACTGAGATTGCCAAGTCCTTTGTGTGGCTCCAGGGACTTGGGCCTGACCAGGGGTGAGGAGGAAATGAAGAATGACATTGGACGCACATACATGGGGAAGGCTGGGTCCGTGAGCTGGAGAAAATGCAGCATCCCAGAAGCTCAGCATGTTTATTATATAGAGCTGGCCAGGAAGCAGGGCTGTTGCACAGGGCAGCAAGGAGGTGGGCATTACATGCAGATAAACAAGGAGGGGAGGACTATGCATATGCAACTGACAAGGGGCAGATTTAGCTAATCTCAGTAGGAGCAGTCTCTGCAGGGAGCAGTCTTCAGGCTGTAAATATCCAGATGGGGCCAGGGAGAAAGGTAGAGTAGACTTTTTCTGTACACACTATCAACACCATCCTGAGAAGGCATTGTCATGTCTCTGAGCCTCATGTGGCACGGGGGCCTTTGCCTTTTCCCCATGGATAAATGGCTTTGGGTCCAAGGCATGGTCATATCAGGTTTACAGCACACATCCACTTAGGGCTGCACTTCCTCAGGTCTTCCTCTGCTCCCACAGTGAGATCTCAAAAGAAAAACAGAAACCAAACAAAGAAAAAATGTGCTCAGTGAACTGGTTAATTCCCTTAACTGTACAGATCCAGTGTCCTAACTAGGACTTCTTCAAAGGCTACAGAAAGTCCTATGGACCTAAAGTAAGCAAGAAAAAAAAAACACCAAAGACCCTTGGCCCCCCAAAAAATGAATGGGAGAAAAAATTTTTTAAAGATTTTCATAGAAAATTGTTTAAGAAAAACACACGGGAATTGTACTTAATAGAGTTAGTGTGCTGAGATGTGAGGCCCACTCACAACATGCAGCATTTGGAAGTCTCAGACAACTTAACAGAAGAGGACTCCTAAATGTTCTTTGTGACCACTCTCCACATACTACTCACAGCTTAACACTAATCTCCAAAATTGAGTTGGGGACAGTGTTCACCATAGCAGATAATTGAAGCGTTAGTGCACACAGACACAGAGACAGACAGACAGACAGACAGACAGACACACACACACACACACACAAAACAAACACACACAAAAACACACTCACACACAAAACACACACAAAACACACACTCACACACACTCACACATACACTCACACACATACACACACACTCAAACACACACTCATACAAAACACACACACTCACACACACTCACACATACACTCACACACATATACACACATCAAACACACAAGCACACACACATACACACACACTCACACATACACACACACAAAACACACCAAACACACACACACTCAGTAGCACACACAAGAGAAATATATATTCTATGAAATTTCTTGGTATATTTTTATTTGTAAGCCTCAATGCTGGAGTATTCTTGGTTTTGCATAAAGTGGGGGGAAAAGTCAGGCTTCATTTTCCCCCTTTTGAAATGACAGATATCTGTGTGTTAAACATACTCTGACGGCTGTCCAGGCTGCCTCGGCCTATTTGACAGCATCCAGGTCACCTTGGTCAGGACAGTGGTTGCTCTTCTTATTGGCAACTGGTTTGCATCACAAGAGTTTTTCACATCCTTACCAATATTAGAAGTTTGGTGACACAAGCAGCTTGACAAACAGTAAAATTATTGTGGTTTTGCCTTTCTGGAGGACATTAAAATTTACATGTTTTGCATACTGCTTTTTTTCTTAGCATTTAGTCCTGCTTTAGCACTGTTCACATGTGGCCATGCAGCCAGCATCCCTTTGCTCCAGGCTCTCAGCACCCCATTCCCATCACTGATCTGATACATACTTGGTCCCAGAGATGGACAGCAGAGGGATTTGACACACAGCATCCACTCTGCTCCACTGCTTTGCTTTTTGTAAATTCTTTACAATGGCTATTTCTTGATTTATTATTACTACGACCATGACTTGTCTTGATATTTTGAGATAGGATCTTCTTAGGCAGCCCAGGGTGGCCTTGATTTCACAATTCTCTGGACTTGGTCTTCCACCATTCCTGATTCTGAGTTTGTTATTAGAGGTAGTTATATGGCCCCATTTCCAAATAAAATGTTCTTCTGGCTCTATTACTTTGCCCTTTCAACAGACTTTTATTAATTATGCAAAGTAGATGGTGCTTAATGTCTAAATACTAGATATATTAACTCGTCAGTCCCAAAGACATCTCTGTGAATTAAACACTCGTTATCATCCTCACTGTGAAGATAAGGGAATTGAGTCACACAAAGGTAAAATAACTTCTCCACAGTTGAACATCTAATGGGTGTGAGAGCCAAGCTTTGAGTCCAACTACAAAGTAGATCGGCCTATAATGGGCTGGTCTGTGCTGCTGTATATTCAAATGGTAAATTCTGTACCCTAAGGTCTGGTTGCTCCAAGACAAGGAGATCCTCATGTATACCAGATTTTTTTTTTTTGCCTCCTAAGTTATCCCTGATTGGTTAATAAAATCCCTACAACACGGGTTGGGCAGAATAGAGTGGACAGAGCAAAGTATCCCTGGGCCTGGGGGCTCAGGCAGGGTCCACGAGGAGAGGGAAAAGACATGGAGGAGAAGGAAGGAGACAGCACCCCATAGGGTAGGTGGATCGTGAGTGTATTACCATGAGGGCCAGCCTGTTAGAACAGGAGTGGCCCAGGCAGAGCATGGCAAGCAATACCTCGGGGTTATTGACAGGGAAGCAGAAAAATAGCACAGAGGGTTGATGTCTGCCCAGCTCTAGTACTTTAAGGCTTATTCTAAATCTGAAAGTTTTGTGTCTTTTATTTGGGAACTAAATAATCTATGGTGGGGTAGAAAACCCCTAATAATATTTACTGTAGCAATGGCCACTCATTTATTGTGGTATTTTAAATATAACACACATTGAATTTCACAATTCAGATGCAAGGCTTTTTATATTTCCAATGTGACTGTACATTTGAGGTCATGTCTAGGTATAGAGACAGAACATGGCAGAAATACCTAGAACATTTTCAGGTCACCACACCGACCACATGAAAGCCACAGGCTATACAGACTATGATGGATGAGGAGAAGGCTTAGTGCTCTCTGGGAGTCCCCTTCCCTAGTCTTGAGATAAGACTTCCTATAAGCCAAGACCATAATCCTCTTTCATTTTCACTGAGCCAGGGTTAGACCCACATATATGATTTCTTAGCCTGCAGTGTTTTTTTTCCAAGTGCTGCCCTGTTTGAGGACTTGGCAAAGGTAAGCACCATCAGAGGAAGGCCAGCATATGAATTCTGTATAACTCTGCTCTGACAGCATGTACCTATCAAGTACTGGAAGCCTTGCTGGAAATATTAATCAACCTCTAGGATCAAAAGGAAACAACCCGAGGGGCACATGGCTGTAAAGCAAGTCTGAAACCATAGCCCAGTATGGAAGTTCAGCCTTGGATCTTACATCAAACAGCGATAGCATCCAAAAGAAAAACGAAACTGAAATGGCAAGGTGACTGGTAATGACCTCATGGCAAGGATATCTAAGTCATGTGGAAAGATCCCAGTGCAAAGACACATGTCCACGAAGCTTTCACCAAGAATCCCTATTCTGTGTTCTACAACATTATATATAC
Organism: Rattus norvegicus; assembly: GCF_021556685.1. NCBI lineage: Eukaryota > Metazoa > Chordata > Mammalia > Rodentia > Muridae > Rattus > Rattus norvegicus. Next base: position 22,223,801 of record NC_141542.1, read on the forward strand.
ACACACACAAAGAATACTCATTTATGGTCAGCTATGGGGATTGATTCTCTGGGAACCTGACTTTGAGATTGACATAGATGTATAAAGGTGTTTGACAAGTGCTCTTGGGGACCATGGCTGTGACAAAGAGGAGAGAAGAGGATGGGGCAGAGAGCACTCTGGCTCTAATGCAGTCACAAGGGTATGCAGGCAGCCCTGTGTGGGTCTCAGGAGCTGGCCTGACCCTGAAGTCTTAGCCTGCACTGGAACAAGCAGGAGGCCCGGCCTTAAAGTCTCCATTGGCTAAGGACGAGGTTCCTGGTCAGAACCCAGTTACGACATTGTAACCACATAGCCATCCCTTCTCCAATATCATTCTTCCTGAATTTCCAAGTCCTATCATGAGGATATTTGGGGCTCCACTCTGATCTTTTGCTCATAGCAAACATAAAAATCAGGTGGATGGGCAGGGAGTGGAATGGCCTAAGGTTAGGCTATACCTCAATTTTAATGTGTCCATAAGTTCAGGAGGGAGTCCATTGGCATTGTCATCTGTGGCTTCTGGGTCCTTATCCCGGGTGAGCTGACTCTGTGATACGATGCCACCTCACCTCACAGATGTTAGGGTGAAAATCATGTATGACTTTTCTGGGAAGAACTCTGCCTTTTCCTACCATCTGGAGTTATACAACATCTCTATGCACAGCTCAGAAGAGAGGGGTGGAGATTGTGGAGGCCTTAGAAGTTGAGGATCTTTTCTGATTAAGGCACATATTTTTTCCTATGTAATTTTCCCCTTGCTCTTTCCCTAATGATGGTTGTCTTCATTCCTGGCCTGAAGTAAACTGGATTCCAAGGTTTTGGATTAGGGAAGTCCCTATTTTTGAGATGACAGGCCCAGCAAGGGATCCCACTGCATACAGGTTCCTATTCCCAAGGAAGTTGTTGCTGCAGAATCACAGCATGGGGGCAGCAGCACAGGATATCTCCCAGCTTTCTCTCCTGCACCTGCTGCAACTGTAATAAGGCTGTTTGTTTGTTTGTTTGTTTGTTTGTTTGTTTGCTTTTTATTGGAAATACCTAAAAGCTGGTCAGAGTTAATACATGCCTTTAATACCAGCACCCACAAGGTATTTTTGTTTTTGCTTTTGTTTTTGTTTTATTTCATTTCATAATTTCTGTAATTGTTGTTAGGATTCTTATTGTTTTCTTTGGTAATTTCCTCTAGCTATTCACTCTGTACCTAGAATGTGAAGCCCATGCTCTGCATGGTCCTGTTATTCATGTTAAGGATTTTATTCTTACCACCGATGCCACAGATGAACACAATATTTACTTTCTAATCAGGGAAACAGGCATAAAGAAGAGAGCTATGTAGTTTGGTCTCAGGTAAGCAGGCAATCAGGAGTGTTGGATGGCTTCCCAATGTTTTCGATTAGGTAAGCTTCTGTTATTGAGATGAAAGGCCCTTGCTGAAACCTTCAGTTGAGTAACAGAGAGCCTGGAAAGACTAGAAGAGTGGTTGCACCTTGAAGGTGAAGGCTGGCCCTTCAGTGCCTCTGCAGCCTGAGGCAGAGTAATTTTGGGAACACAAGAGCACTTGGCCAGAGATCATAGGGGACTGCATTTTGCTTGAGCCCTGAGACCTGGATGAGAGGAGGCCTCCACAGTCCTGATAAAGGGAAGCAGAGTCACATAGATGGGAGGGAACAATGGATCTGTGATCTACATGTTATCCACTTCATTTATCTTTGCTGTGTACATAGTATATGTAAACGACAAGGGCATCCTACTTTATCACATCTAGTCTCTCTAGATGTTAAAGCATGTGCAAGTGTAAACACAGTGGAGTTAGTTCAGCAATACATTGTGTCCCATTTTGTTAAAGACCTTTATTTTATTTCTATTTATATATTTTTTCTTTTTCACTTTACGTTCTGCTCACTGACTACTGATACTTAATTACTCTCTCCCACAATCCTTCCCCAATTCTCCTGGCACAGTCTTCTCTGAGTGTATGAGGGCCAACTGTCTCACTACCTCCCTTCTTTTAACAAAGCCTTCCCTGGGGTCATTGATGAGGATGCTGGTTTTGAATGCCTTGGACTTGGCTTTCTTCATGCTCCAGTTTGCTGGCTTTGAGAATTTGTGAAGAACTGTCTGTGAACTTGGTACTTCATCCAGATGGTACACAAGAGGCAGTGGTTTTGTTAATATTTTTGAGAGTATATTTCAATCAAACCTCTCCTACTAATATCCTAACAATGACAAAGGTAATGGGAGGCTACACATCTATTTCATTAGTTTTTAGTTCTCCTCAGACCAGCAGTGTAGAAGCCCACAAAGCTGGCAAAGTGAAGTGAGGTCACGCAGGCGTCCTAAGAGCATAGTCCTGCTTTCTTAGAGTAACTCCTAGGGACTTACCATATCCAAACACCCATAGCTCCATATGCACTGGACCCCAGTGAAGTGCTCAACATTCATTGCTTTTGTCACTCAGTTTGCCACAAATGTTAGAAATCTGAAAAGTTCAGCAAATTTGAAGGTGTGAGTAACTCCCAGTGACTGGAGTAAGCTCAAACAGTCTGTGACAACGAAGAAATGATTAAGTATCCAAGAGAGAATACCCTCACCAGGATCGTAGTCCTATTCCTGTAAGAAAATTTAATAATAAGGATTCAGGTGAAAAGATAAATTAGGATATCTAGGCCAAATATTTTATCCTCTGCCCTCAGGGTTGCAGCCATTCTGTCAGCCTTTCCTGGCCTCTCACAGGATCAGAGTTCTCACCTGGAAGCAGGAATATCTTGAAGGCACATATTACATATCCACAGACGACTCTTTGGGTACAAACTGACAGGCAACTTCAAGGCTTAAAGTTATTCTCTCTCTCTCTCTCTCTCTCTCTCTCTCTCTCTCTCTCAATCTCTCTCTCTCTCTCTCTCAGCTTGAGGCTGCACACACTCTCATTCTTTTGTGCACTCTGCCTTTTTTATTGCAGTTTTCTTTTCTCAAACTCCCACAATCATTCACACGTCTGTTCATTACTCTTTCATTCTCACACACACTCTTCATACACACCTCATACATATCTTACACACACCACATGCACTCTCCTTTCACGCACACACACAATCTTCATACACACCTCATACATATCTCACACACAGCACATGCACTCTCCTGTCACGCACACACACAATCTTCATACACACCTCACATTCTCTCCTCACTCATTTTCAAATTCTCCTCTTATGCTCTCTCCCTGGCTCTCATATTTGTTCTTACATTTGCTCTGTGATTTACTCTCTCATTCACTCCCTCATGCACTCTCTCATTTACTCTTCACATGTTCTGTAGTTATTAATAATCCAAAAGCGGGTAGAAAAAAGAGCTTTTATAATCATTGCCAAATCAAATGCAAAGAATGACTAAATCCCACCAAGAACTAAGAATTACAACTGTTCCCCAAAGTTTCAGGCTTGCCCTATACCCAGGCCTGTGGTCAATATAATAATAATAATTGTAAACTTATCATGATTTAAACTTTAACCATTTACTTTTATACTTCAGAGTCCAAAGCTCTGAGGTCAGCTAATTACATTTTCCTGTGACACTCTAATGATAAATGACATAGGCAAAACTGCCAGGCAGTGGCCAGAAAGAATCAAGGTAACCCTTAGCACACTAATTCCACTAGCATTCTGTTCCTTGCACACAATGACTCTCATAAGGGTTCCAGTAGTTAGACTTAGTTTACTAGTATATTATTTTATATATTCTATACTTCCTTAACCAGTCTATAATATTATGTAAAACTTACTTCCTAACTTCAATAACTTTTTCCTTTCTTGGGGTCCTAATGTTGGCTCTAATTCATTTTCTCTCATTTTCTTCAAGCTGTCTTTGCAAGTAAAACCCAAATCTAGAACTACAATTCTGCAGTTATTACATTTTTTTCAAGATGAGAATACACAGTATGCACCTGGGCCACTAGGGCTGTGCTGTGCTGTGCCCCTATGCATCAATTTCCAATTGTCTAAGAATCATAACATCAAGGAACATCTAGTTTCACAGAATTCACCAGAGCAGAAGGAGAAAGAAGTAGGAAAGTCAGATATAATACAATAATTGTGCACACCAAGGCCAACTGATAGGCAGTCACACACAAATGAAATCTATACAGCCGTTGTCCAGGGCTAAGGTTTGGAGAAATGGAAACAACCAGTTTTTACAAAAAGCTACTGCGGGCTACTGAGATGTCTCCATTGTATGTTGTCCCCAGTATTAGCCAGAACTCAGACAACAAAGAGAGGTCAAAAGGATACAGATTGGAAAGGAAGAAGTCAAAATATCACTGTTGCAGAGGATAGGGTAGTATACATGGGACACCCCAAAAGTTACAACAGAGAACTCCTAAGCCTGATAAACAACTTCAGCAAAGTGGTTGGGTATAAAATTAACTCAAACAAATCAGTAGCCTTCCTCTACACAAAAGATAAACAAGCTGAGAAAGAAATAAGGGAAATGACACCTTACATAGTAGTCCCAAATCATATAAAAATACCTCAGTGTGACTTTTATCAAACAAGTGAAAGATCTGTGTGACAAGAACTTCATGATATGAAGAAAGAAATTGAAGAAGATCTCAGAAAATGGAAAGATCTCCCATGTTCATGGCTGGCAGTATGAAGATAGTAAAAATGGCCATTTTCCCAAAGTGACCTACAGTTGCAATGCAATCTCCATCAAAATTCGATTCCAATTCTTCATAGGGTTAGACAGAACAATTTGCAAATTCATTTGGAATAACAAGTAACGCAGGATAGCTAAAACTATCCTCAACAATAAAAGGACTTCCCTGGGAATCACCATCCCTGAACTCAAGCAGTTTACAGAGCATTAGTGATAAAACTGTATGGTATTGGTACAGAGACAGGAAGATAGACTAGTGGAATAGAACTGCAGACCGAGAAATGAACCAGCACACCTATGGTCCCTTAATTTTTGACAAAGGAGACAAAAGCATCCAGTGGAAAAAGGATAGTATTTTTAGCAAAGGGTGCTGGTTCAAATGGAGGTGAGCATATGGAGGAGTACAAATCATCCCCTTCTTATTGCCCTGTGTAAAGCTTAAGTCCAGGTGGATCAAGGACCTCTACATCAAACCAGATCACTCAAACTAATAGAAGCAAAAGCAGGGAAGAATCTTGAACACATGGACACTGGAAAAAATTTCCTGAACAAAACACGAATGGCTTATGCTCTACGATCAAGAATAGACAAATGGGACCTCATAAAGCTACAAAGCTTCTGTAAGACAAAGGACACTGTGGTTAGGACAAAACAGCAACCAACAGATTGGGAAAAGACCTTTATAATCCTACAACTGATAGAGGGCTAATATCCCAAATATACAAAGAACTCATGAAGTTGGACTGCAGGGAGACTAATAACCCTATTAAAAATTGCAGTTCAGCGCTAAACAAAGAATTTATAGCTGAGGAATATGGAGTGGCTGAGAAGCACCAAAAGAAATGTTCAACATCTTTAGTTATGTGGGAAATGCAAATCAAACAACCCTGAGATTCCACCTCACACCAGTCTGAATGGCTAAGATAAAACACTCAGGCGACAGAAGATGCTTGCACGGATGTCAGAAAGAGGAACATTCCTCCATTGTTGGTGAGATTGCAGACTGGTACAACCATTCTGGATATCAGTCTGGAGGTTCCTCAGAAAATTAGACATTGCACTAGCTGAGGACCCACCTATACCTCTCTTGCACATATACCGAAAAGATGATCCAACATACAACAGGGCACATGCTCCACCATGTTCATAGCAGCCTTATTTATAATAGTCAGAAAATGAAAAGATCCCAAATGCCCTTCAACAGAGGAATGGGAACAGAAAGTGTGGTACATCTACACAATGGAGTACTACAGAGATATCAAAAACAATGACTTCATGAAATTCATAGGCAAAGAGAATGAACCAGAAAATATCATCCTGAGTGAGTTAACCCAATCACAAAAACACACACATGGTATGCACTCACTGATAAGTGGAATTTAGCCCAATTGCTCAAGTTCTCCAAGATTCACAGACCAAATGAAATTCAGGAAGGATGACCAAAATGCTGATTCTTCACTCCTTCCTTTAAGGAGAAGAAGAATCCCTATTGAAGGGATAGGGAGGCAAAGTTTAGAACAGAGCCTGGAGGAATGGCCATTCAGAGTCTACCCCACGAGTGGCCTATACATATTCAGCCTCAAACTAGATAAGGTGGATGAAGCTAAGAAGTGCAGGCTGATAGGAACTGGATATAGATGTCTCCTGAGAGGCACAGCCAGATCATGTCAAATACAATGGCAAATGCTAGCAGCAAACCATTGATCTGAGAACTGGACCTCAGTTGGAGGAATTACAGAAAGATTGAAAGAGCTGAAAGGACTTGCAACCCCATAAGGACAACCATGCCTGCCAAGCAGAGTTTCCAGAGACTAAACCAATACCAATCACTATACAGGGACTGTGCCATGGCTCCATCTGCATGTGTATCAGAGGATGGTCTTCTTGGGCACAAATGGAATGAGCAGCCCTTGGTCCTAGGCTGGGAAAGTAGATGGCTGGTGAAGGGAATACTTTTATAGCAGAGGTGGAGGGCAATGGTATTCAGACTTATTTCTGGAAAACAAGGAAGGAATAACATTTGAATTCGAAATGAAAAATATCCAACTAAAAATCAACAACAACAAAATGGTATTTTGAGCTTCGAATCAAAAAAAGCCACAGTCAGGAAACAGAGAATTGTATGCTTCTGGTTTTCTTCAAATATGCTCAGGGCCCAGGTAGGTTCTGGGCCCAGGCTGAACCAAGCAGGTTCCTGCCACTGACTTCTCCTCTATTCCTGTTTCCAGAGGCATCATGCAGATTAATATTGGGCCAGAGATGTGGGCAGAGCTGGTCAGAAGTGGCTTTCTTTCCTGTGGTCTCAGGATTATCTGCATTCCTGGGTGATCAGCATTTTCTGCCCCGGGATTTGGGTGCAGGATTCCCGATGGCTTTAAACTCCCTTATACCATGTTTATATGTCCTGGGAGGTGTTACAGAAAAATTAATGTTTATCCTATTAATTTGGTCAAAACTCTCATCGACAGAGTATAATTTAGAGGTAACTATATATTTGACAGCAAGCATACACAGTGGGTAATGTATGCATGATGAAGTTGAAATTCAGAGTTGGAAACACAGTGCACAGTGACTGTATAAATGCCTGTGAATCTCAGTCTGACTGGGAAGTGATTTGATGCCCAGTCCCCATGAGAATGCAGAGATCCATCCCTCCCTGATAGCTGTGGGACTTCAGATGTTGACACTAATGATCAATAAAGAAGGTTCTTAAGAGTGAAGAGTTTGAGATTACTCCTTTATTGACCAGAATACATCCAATTTACTTGATAGTAACCAGATGCAGGTAGTCAATATATACAGTCTATATCCTTATCAAAATAGAAAAGCAAATGAAGAAAACAACAACAACAGATAAATAACAAATCTTCAAATGAATAGAAGGAAAACCAAATAACCAAAACAATTAAAAATTAACCAAACTTTAAATAGAGGAATTGCACTAAGCATTTTTTGCTGCTCCTTTTGCAGAATAGACTTATAGCCTGTGGCTTGCCTTGGAGACATAGTAGACAAGCAGTTAGTGATGGTAATAATCTTTTCAAGAGGAGTGGAAGTAGGTCTGTTTTGTTGGAGTGGGGGTATTAAGGAAAAAGCCATCCAACACTGAGTAGAAATTATATTACAGACTTTGTCCCAATTCTGTCCAATATTGTGAACTGATCTCCATGAAACTCTTCTGGATGACCCACAAGGACAAGTACAAATTTACATGTGCACAGTCTTTCTGGATGACCAGCAGCTCTTGATTGATGTGCATCAGCACTTCTCTGAGTCCCTCAAAAAGTGTACACTTGCTGGAGAGAGGCAAGGTGAAAATACAGGGTATTCAATCCAAAGAAATCAAACTAAAGGAGGAAAATGCAGTCCACAATTGCTATGGAAATTACAGGTGAGATGCAATAGTGGTGTATTTGCTGTGCACACTTAGTTCTCCTCCTGTAGCTCTTCTCTCCAAGGGAGATCTTGTCCTGGACTGTGTCATGTTCGAGTTTCTGCTGGAGAATTTCAGACCTAGCAGAGCAAGGGAAAAAAAGGTTTAGTGAGTGGTTGTCAATTCGGCTCTCCCTCATATATCAGCTCTATTCAGTTGGACAATCCAGCATGACCTGTCAGCTGAGGTCAGTCCCTGCATCCCCAAGTGTCCTAGAGTACCTGCGCTTGGATTTATATCTCACCTTTCAAACTGTTAGAATTTGAACTGTGGACTATGCACTGTACTGGGATTAAGAGAAAAATGAGCATTTTTTTCCCACTGGTCCAGGTATATGACATTGAATAATAACATTGTAGCTATGTCTGAATCTGAGTTCAAGAGAGGTATGAGCAACCTAGAATACCATGTGGATTCCTTCTGGAGAACATGCCCAGAATTGAGGTGAAATTTCTGATTATGTTAGCACTGAAGGAACCCGTCTAGTTTCTATTTGTAACCACTGAGTCTGCAAATACACAGGGAAGCCATCTCACATCAAATCCATGGGAATTGCATAGATCCTGTAATCACTGAGAATGTGCTCCATGCAAATCTTCCCAGCGTACACATGGACATTAAAGGTGATTGTGATGTAGAAACAGAACAGCACCCCAGTAAGTCTATGGCTAGTGTAAGGCAATTTGTGAGAGGACAGAAGAGAAAATGTCCTCAGATCTTTCCGGAGAGATCACAGGAAGAAAGGAGTAGAACATAGCAAGAAATCCAGAGGATCATATATATTGTTTCATGGGCAAAATTCACATGAACTGTACCAGAACAATACTCTGAGTAGATCTTTAACTGCCTGAGGCTGAAATCCAGGTGGGGTGGTCATCCACCCAAAAAGGGTATTTATATAGGGAAGGATATTCAAATGGCTTCTTCCAGCCTGTGTTCCTACCTGAACATTAATGCTTAATGTAAAGATTCCCCAGGATTCGCTGGAGGCATAAAAAAAAATGTTGAGTGGGATATGTACATAGTGGCCAGAGCCTATAGACAGCTCAGTCAGTGATGTGCTGTCCTCCCATAAACCGTCATAGAGTCAGGGTTCTTTTTCCATTAACAATCTGGCTTAGCAAGTCCCAAAGGCTGTGTAGAGCTGTCTTGTTGCTCAGCAAAGGATCATATATTGGTGGTGGACTAGACTCTTGTTCTTGTTCACACTTTCAGACTTTCCCCAAAGTGTGCAACTTCTTCTAATCGGAGCTGTCTTTACCATAGCCTGAGTGACTTCATGCCCAAAGCTAGAATCATAGGAAATCTCCATAACCAGGATCCAAATCAACAAATTTTCTCCCCGTAATGTGATTGCTCCAAAGATAATTTGAATAAGTAAGTAAAAGCTTGCATGGATTATCTCACACTGAATCAGAATCTATGGAAGGGCTCCATCGTATGGTACACTTTTACTCCTTGGCTGATGGACGTCTGGATAGATTCTCCTTCAAGGTTACTCTGGGACCACTACAACATTGATGCTCCCTAGTTGCAATGGCAAAACCTACTCCTTGTTGTGGAATCACTGGGTTAACTAAAACTTCTGTTCCACTTTCTGAACATGGCTTCTCATAGGGCTACCTGTTCTTACACTGTCAGACCCATTTGAAGCTCATCATTTCTCCTAACCCATTGAGGCTGAAATTAACTGAGAGAAAATGATGTTGATTGACAGCACTTGCAGAATGCTACACAGATAACATAGAGGAGCGCTTTGGATTATCTGTGCACCTAAAGGGGTCCCTGAAACTGCCCTGTTCTTGCACCACAGCATAGCTATGGGACTTTTTCTGGATGACGATACAATTCCAAGCAACTCAAATTCTCAATGAATAAAATCCAAGCCAAACTCCCAGGGGAAGTTGTAGTGTGCCAAGGTAGCTCGAAAGAAATGGTAGCAGGCAATGTGAAAAGCAACCTTGGAGAAGACACAGTGAGTGACATAACCTTCCAATGGGCTTTCACAATTCACAAAGAACAGAGAAGCAGAATAAACTCATGGATTTTTCTAGAGAAGCCTTGCCCTTACCTCCCAGTACTCCATTCCTTTGATGTGCTCCAAAGGATTTCAATGCAGATCAGTAGTTTTGCCCCTAATCACTTGAAAATCTAACTTTACAGGTGTTTTTGTGTCCTCGTTTTGGGGGTTGCATTTCTAAAGGATTTTATTGTCCTGCTTCTACACCATAACAAAAAGGGACCTGCAAGCTCTACGCCTGTACCATTTGTTACTCCTGTGAAACATGACTCACTTGAACATATTTCCAGTCCTCCCCCAGACTTCACAAGATAATTCTGTTCTGAAATTTTTGGAAACAATAAATTAGTAATTTAAGTGTCCTTTTCTTGTACAGAGCTAGATGGAGATGCCAAATGACTGGGCAGCTCTATTTCATGTTTCATGGATGTAAAGTGAACGCTTAGAGTACTTTTCTCATGAAACTTGGAAATAGAGGGAAACACACGTTCACTACTGCAAACACACACACACACACACATATACCCACACACACACACCACACAGACACACACACACACAAACACACACAAACACAGACACCCAGATACACACTCACATGCACAAATGAAAACTTTGCTCTTATGCAGCACATTTCCTGTTGAGTGAGGAATTAGTGGGAACAATGCTGTGTACAAGTCTCTTAGACTCAAGCAATATGTGCTGCCCTGACCTGTACTCATTTCCACTTCAGGAAACCTTTCTATGCAGATACTTGCTGGTCCGATAAGTAAGTTACATGTTCTGCACAGATAGCCTAAACAACACAACATCAAATCCCCAAGAGAGAAATTTCTAGGAAAAGACTCCATCAAGCTCTATGCTGACTCATCATAGGCCCCTCACTAAAACTACCCTGTTTCCTTCATAGAAGTCTTTGGAAGCACCAGAGAAGACAGTAACTCATGGTCAGTTCCGAGGAACATTTGATCACATTAGAGTTCCTGTGATATAAAAACAACCTCAATGTCAGTCAGTAAAAGGCTAAATAAATAACATACAGTGAATTTTCTGAAATGCAGCACTGTGTACAATATTGGGAGGGAATCTATCCTGAAAGAATGCAGTGCCCATGATATAGTCAGCAAAGCAATGTCAGCAGAGGGTTGCACTCTAGGATTCCATGCAAGATCATGGGGAAGCCAATAAGACAATACAGAATCTTTCCGGGGGATAACTCTGTTCAGGTAAAGTAAAGAAATCTAATCCTTATTTTTAAAATAGCTAAATGGTTTAAGAATGTGTTGAGACAAATAAGAGAGGGGGCTCCACTAGGAACTGGATGAATGATGCAAAGACTGCTGGCCAGCACAAAACAGGAAGCTTCATGTTTGTTGAGAGACCTAGGCTTAAAGGACTAAGTTAGATAATGACTGGACAAAACTGCATGTCATGAACTGGCCTCCCCGCGTGCTCCCTAAGATGCAGGTCAGCACAGCAATGCACCTTTCTTGGTGAGAATTGGGGGTACATACGGATAACTTTGTTCTTGAAGTCTCAAGTCTCTCATGCCAACCCTCAGCCTTTGAGAAACCTTTTCCACATCCTTGCTCTTCTAACCAGCTTCAGGTTGTAAGGCCCAGTTATGAACTCTCAGGGGCACTCAAGTAAGACAGGATTGACATACTGATACACAGGCTCTGTAGTTACCCAAGATCTATGAAGCATGAAGTCACCGTCTTCATATATAGGGACATGAGGGGAGGAAGAACAAAAGCCACCACAAATGACAATGAGAACCATTTCTTTGGCATTTCCACCAGGCTCTCCTCCTTGAAAACTACTTACTTCCTGAGTCTCACATGATCCTGAAAATAAAATGAGCTCCAGGCTTTTGCTTCATCCCTCAAAGCCCTGTTCTAGTCTAAAGAGGGGTTCCCACATAGCACCCTCCATACATAATGGCATGTAGTGCTGTGCTGTGTGATCAACCTATCTCCCTTAATGAAGTGCAGATTCTCGAAGAGGAGGAGCATTTGCTTTCCAACATGCAGTTTCTTGAAAAGGGGCTATCTCCACAGAAAGCCTTGTAAACCATCACATGAATGAACACTTGGATGAGACCTAGGTCAGGACATGGATCAGTCAATAGACAGTTACATTGGTTTGTCTATGATTATGGTAAGACATGAGAACAACCTGACCCTGAGGCCTAACCCTACCTGCTGTTGCTTGGCTCTGGGGTCACAGATGTTCATTCCGGCCTCTTCACAGAACCTCTTTGTCTCCACAGAGGATGCTGGCAGTTCAGTCTGCTCCACCAGCAGTTTTCTCTTCTCATTCAGCAAAATCTGTATATTGTTCTCCAATTGAGCTTGTTCACGCAGGAGCTGGGATTGCCTGATGCTGAACCACAAACAAACAATGGTAAATCCCAGCCAGCTTCTATTTGCCTGTCACTCCTGCAAGTCCAGTCATCCCTTCAAGGGCCCTCATCCCCAGAAATCACCAGAATAGAGCCACACTATACAAGTTAGCACCAATTAGAGGAGGTCAAATCCAGAGGATACATTCCTTGTGAATCAAAGTACTTCTGAAAATCCTGACACTAAGACGGTTTATATAAATCAAGGAAGAAGAAATGGTCCATATGGGTGCTTATATGTCCATAGTATGCTGAAAACATCTTCACGTTGTGGGGAAAGCCCCTCTGAGGGGTGGTTGAAGATCCAATAGCTGTATAATCTTTCCATGTGTTTCTCATGGATCATAGACATCCTGTCAGAGTTCTAGAGATTCAGAGTTGATTGATATTCCCATTATGGTGCAAACCTTTTCTATCTTGAGGATCTTTAATGGGGAAAAAACAATTGGAGGGTCTTCTACACCCTTCACATGTAGGACAACTGAGTCCAAGAGCTACAAATCTAAGACCCTTGCCAGGAGGCAGGCTTCTTTTTAAGAGTCAGACACTACAGAACCAGAGCCCTGACTTTGGTTCAAAGTCACACAGGACAGAAGCATTCCCTGCCTAGTGCTGGGTTCTCATCTCTGTCAGCGACTCACCGGTAGGAACTGTTCACTTGTATGAGCTCCTTGTACCTCTCCATGGCATCACTTATTGAGTTGGTCATCATTTGCATAGCCATCATTCTCATCTCATGTTCGGATTGAAGGACTGGCAATTCGACATGCAGCCTGGGTTAGGTCATGGCCAAAGGAACAAATAACATTTTGAACTCATGATTTCAGAATTAGGTGAAATGTAAATAAAAAATATATAATAAAACAGTTCAAATTCAAGGAATGGTGGAAGGGAAGAAAGTGGCAAACTCAAAAACCAGACCAAAACCCAAGAGTGAGACTCAATCCACAGAAAATATTTCCATGTACATAAGCAAACATTTGTTTTGATATAAGGACTCCTTGGAATCTTGGGGAGATATGGTTCTGCAAAGACTCACTATATAGGAGAGGGCAGAGCCTGAGAGCTGCCTGTTTGGGAATAACAACGGTCAAGACCACAGTGACCATTTCTAGGTCACAATGAACAATCCCTGGATAGTTAAAAAAATAAAAAACTAAAGATCAAAGCAGGTGAAACAAATTAGGTAAAATCAGACTGTTCTCTCGATTACTTAAACTCAGTATGTACCACATACTTGCTCCTTCAAAGTATTTGTACTGGTTAAGTTTATTATCCTGGGCACAGGACAACAGAGCCAAGGGACCAATTGGAGGGACCTGAGCTTCAAGAGCTGGCCAGGTGAGCATGATGGAATTGACTAGTTCAGGAAGAAGATTCCTCCAGTCTGTGCCACAGCTTTGGGCCCAAGAGAAAGCTGTGATGACATTTCTCTTGTTTTGAATACTCAATCCTTGGTTTCTATTGTTACATGAATTCTCAGAGGGCATAAATATGTTTGACAGGGAAGAGGATTTATAGCACCTCCTCCCCTCAGGAGAGTCCTGTGTGCCACCAAGGTATACAGAAGGAGCAAAGTGCTCTGTAGATCAATGTGGGCCTCCACGTACTCATCACTATCATGACCTGCAAACTGTCCATCACACAAATTCTCAGACCCCATCAAAGGTCCCAGACGTCCTGATCCTGAGTAAAACACCAACAAATACATCCACATATATACATACCAACCCATATCCAAAAACATTTAGAATGCCAACTACATCCATGGAGGTGCCATAGAATCAGTGTATAATGAACAAATTCAGAGGAAAAGAGTGATGACCTGCAGGCATTTCATTCACACACACACTTGCAGTAAGTGTGACCAGGTCTTTCCAGCTGTTGACAGAACCAATGCATCTCCAACCACCTCAGGCTCAACTACAAAACAGGTTAACCCCAAACACACAGCACCTAGCTTATCTCACAAGCTAATGCATGCCAAGTCTCCTTAAAATCCAGGATGAGAGGTGAAACTCTCTCGTGCTATGAGGAAATCTTGGGTTAGCAGAGAGAGAGCACAAGACAGTGAACAGGTTACTGGACATAATGATTACCTGTGGTCCCAATCATCATAGATATAAAGGTCCAGGATTTGGTAAAGTTCATCCCTCTCGAATTGACACTTCTGGATTTCAAATTTGAGTTCCTCCAGTTCCTTTAGACACTCCACTTGCTGACTTATGACACTTTGGGATGATGCCTTCCTACCAAAACCTGTAGATAGATAAACCCAAGTTAATTTGCATATTTGATGGCCCATGGGAGGAAAAGACCATTCCGAATACCAAAAGGCAGTTGAGGAAGATGAAATGGTAGACTGGGTGAATCCCAAAATAGCAGAAAAGCTATTTTGAAGCTGGACTTTAAGCTATGACCCTCTTCCCAACCTCTAATGCAATACACGTGCCACACTCACTATTATAGGACCCCTGGCACTGAGAGTTATAACCTGACTGAGACATAAACATCTGGGATAATGTTATCTCATATCAGATGTGGTGCAGTTAATCCTGGAGTTCATAATGCTTAGCTCCATCAAGCTCTAATCATCTATGTTCCAGTCCAAAGTGTCTGAGAACTCAATTCATGACTAGGGGTGCATCCTTCCTTGTTCTCACCATAGAGACTTATGTAACCTACAGTAATCTAGAGGATGAAGTTCTTCAACTCCCAACCATGGATGGTCACATTGTTAATCTCACAGTGCCTCCTCCTGCCATTCATTGACATTCACAGTTAAAAAACTTCAAGAAAAGACACTGAAGGCTTACCACTTTATGTCTTTCAAATTTAAGATTAGGAACTCCTGACTCTTGGTTTGCCTTTGAGAAATCCCAAGGCTCCTGCTTGTAAGGCCTAGCCTTAGAAGGCACATCTCAAACCTACCTCCTTGAGGATGTTCCCCAACTCTGCCCAGGACTCACCAGGCCTTCCCCAGAATGATTTCCTCCTTCCTGTTTCACTAGAGAGGGGGTCAGCTTCCCTCTGACCTGGTATGGTCTCTCCTTGATCTCCCCTTTCCTTCCGAAATAGCCTGAGCAGCTGGCGAAACATGCCTGCTTGTGAACCCAAAGGGAACTGAAGAAAGATCCCAAAGGCAGTTGGTGTCACCACAACACTGGTGACATCACAGAAGATTCTAGGGATCTCTTAGATACAATAGATTGCCCAGTGAAGTGCTTACTGGTGATGTCACTGGAAAGTTCTATGGCCTACCTACTAACCAGCTCTCCCCAAACTAATGATTTTCTGTGGGGACCCTTTCCTCCAGTCTCTCATGTGTCGCTGGGAATACCATTTGGCAACCTCTATTTCAAAGCTAGATATGTCTCTCTGCTTCATTAAAAGTCAACAATGCTTTTGCTGGGGAGGGCTGCTTACAACCCTGAATTTGAGAGCAGATTTTTCTTAGCACCCAAATCTCTAGGGACCAAGGAGGAGGGAGACTTTACTTAAAAGTAAATCTACTACTTGAGACAATGCATGTGACACACATTTCCATTCCTAAGGTTTTCCCTTTTTCTGGAGGCCAATATATTTCTTCTATACCTCTGAGTGTATAAAACCTGGAAATATTTGCTTACTGTGCAGTCCTTGACAGCCGACATTGTTTCCATTTACATATCCATGTATTTCACAAAATCAATGGTCTATAATCCTATTTCTTTTGCAATAAAAACTCCTTTTCCATGGGAACATAGTGATCAACTACAGGGCATATATAAAAGAATAAGTTTCTGTCCCTTTTATATATTATGTAGGATATCTTCCTTTTCTCAAATATAACAAGACAATTAAATTGGACATCAGTGAGCAAATGTCAACCTGGACCTTGTGTTACTACATTGTAACTACGTAGCCATCACTTTTACAATATCATTCTTCCTGAATAGCCAAGTCCAGGCATGAGAATATTGGGGGCTGCACCATGATCTTTTACTTCTAGCAAACATAACAATCAGGAGAACGGGAAGGGAGTGGAATGGCGTGAGGTCAGGTTGAAGCTCAATTTTAATGGGTCCATAAGTTCTGGAGGGTGTCCATTTGGCATTGTGATATGTGGATTCTGTCTTCTTATCCTAGGTTTTATAATCCCACCTGAATGTGTGCTATAATGCCACCAAACCTCACAGATGTAAGAGTGAAAATCATGTATGACGTTTCTGGGAAGAACTCTGCCTTTTACTACCATCTGGAGTTATACAACATCACTATACAAAGCTCAGAAGAGAGGGGTGCAGATGTGCGGGCCTTAGAAGTTGAGGATCTTTTCTTCTGATTAAGCCACTTGTTTTTCCTATGTAATTTTTCCCTTGCTCTTTTACTAATGGTGGCTGACTTCTTTCCTGGCCTGAGGTAGACTGGAGTCCAATCTTGTGGATTACTGAACCTTCTATTTTTGAGATGACAGGCCCACCAAGGGTCCTACTGCATACAGAAGGTGTGAATAATTCTCAGGGGCTGGAGTAAGTTAAAAACGTCTGTGACAACAAAGAACTGATTAAGAAAACAAGAGCCCAGCTGCTCATCAAGATCACAGTTGTATGATAGTAAGAAAATGTGAATAGGCATCAGGTGAAAAGATAAATTAATTAGGAGGTCATAGGCCTAGAAGGGTTATCCTTTGCTCTCAGTGGAGCTGCCCTTCTTTCTGCCATTCCTCGCCCTCTGCCACAGGACCAGAGACTTCCCCAGACAACTGGCTGGCCTTGCCAAAGACCTGGCAGGGCTTCTCCCTGCAGAATAGGACATGTAGAGTCCTTGAGGACTCACCAAGAGGTCTCCTCCACACAGGTTCCTTGTTGTCAAAGGGAAATGTTCCTGCAGAATCCTGCCATGGCAGCAGGAATTTCAACCTGGCTGCTCTTGGTCCAGCTCACTGGGTGCAGGCCTGAGGCCCAGGGGTATCTGGGGAAAGAAGCAGCACACACTACCTCACAGCTCTCTCTTTGTTGGATGCAACTGCTAGGACTGTGATAGGATTTTTGTTTCTTTGTGTGTTTATTAGAAATACCTACAAAGCTGATTAAAGTTGTAACATGCCTTCATACCCAGAATGCAGAATGTTTTTAAATCATTGTTGTTCCTGTTTTATGTTTGGATTTTGTTCTTTAATCCCCTCAGGAAATTTCCCTGTGCTTAGAATGTTAAGCACATGCTCTGGAGGGATCGATTATTCAAGTTAGGCAAAGCTTTTGTTCTCACCATCACTCCACAGATGATGCCATTACTTACTTTCAAATAAGAAAACAGTCATAGAAAAGTAAATTAACCTGTAAGCTATCACAGAAGAAACACATCATGATTGTGGAATGGTAACCCAGTATTTTGTATTTCCTAAGTTATTTTTATTTTAAACTTTTTTATTGGATTTTTTGGGGTACATTTCATTTTTTTTAAATCTTTAAAGGTATCTTTTATTCCTCTCCTCCCATTTACAAGGTGGAATTTCACCTGTGATTGTTAGTCCAGATAGTTTGGTCAATGGCTTAGATATCACCTTGGCCTAGTTTCCTTGGCATAAGCTGAGTTAGAAGCAGACTCAAAGATTCAGGACCAACAAATAATGAATTCCACTACATCTGGATCCCCAGCCTCACAGCCAGGAAGGGACTGGATTTCCATTCACTATTTAAAAAGATGCAGTTCATTAACATGTAAAAAAATTTCTCAAGTATATTAAAGTGTTTACCATGATCATACAGTTTTTCAAATACCTGGCATTCATCTTTTTCCAAATCCTAAAATTTCTTTCTTATTCACATTTTTTGATTATTTTTGGCATTAGTATCATTTTTTTAAATTTTAGTTTTTTTAATAGATATATATGTTTTATTCAAACGTTATTCCCTTTCCCAGCTTTTGGTCCATAAACCCCCCTGCCGTGCCCTCTCCCATATATATGGTCCCCCAATCCATGCCACTTAGAAACCCCTTCCCGGATATTTCCCTGCACTCAGGGTCCAACCTTGTTAAGAACAAGGGCTTCCCCTTCCACAGGTGCCCCAACAAGGCTATTCTCTCCTACATATGCAGTTGGACCCCTGGGTCAGTCCACGTATAGTCTTTTGCTAGTGGTTTATTTGGTTGGCATTGCTGTTCTTATGGGGTTGCAAGCCCTTCAGCTCTTTGAATCCTTCCTCTAATTCCCATAAATGGCGTCCTGCTCTCAGTTCACTAGTTTACTGCCAGCACTGACCTCTTTATTTGAAATGCTCTGCATGTGTCTCTCAGTGGAGATGTATATCCAGTCCCTTTCAGTAAGCACTTTTTAGCTTCATCAATCTTACCTAGTTTTGGTGGCTGTATATACATGGGCCACATGTGGGGCAGGCTCTGAATGGCTGTTCCTTCAGGCTCTGCTTTAGATTTGGCCTCCATATCCCCTCCTATGGATACTTTTGTTCCCCATTTTAAGAAGGTGTGGGAACATCTGCACTTTGGTCATCCTTTTCTTGAGTTTCCTGAGATCTGTAGATTGCATCTTGGGTAATTTGAGGTTTTGGTCAATATCCACTTATCAATGAGTACATACTGTCAATGAGGGGTGCTGAGAATCTGGAAGAGAATGGGGGACAAGAGACGTGACGAAGGACTCCAAGACAAGAGTCTGATCAAGGCGACAATTTTATTTTTCCCAA
Source organism: Rattus norvegicus (assembly GCF_021556685.1). Classification (NCBI taxonomy): domain Eukaryota; kingdom Metazoa; phylum Chordata; class Mammalia; order Rodentia; family Muridae; genus Rattus; species Rattus norvegicus. The sequence goes on from NC_141542.1 coordinate 22,243,018, forward strand.
GGCTGAATTTGTACCATAAAAAGGGTAACAGAGAGAGGAGAGAAGTAAAAAACAATTACCCACGCCAAGGACACAATATTCATGTGGTCAGGGAATCGGCTGATGTTGACAGGTTGTCAGAAAGTTCACAGGTTTGTCATATCTATTAGTCAGCAGGATGTTGGTTTTTCAGGAAGGTTACAGGTCATGACATTGGGTATCTTAACGTCACACGTTATCATATGATTATTCATCTTGACCACCACATTTGTATTAGTCTTCTGCAGCTGGCTGGGGATTTTCCATGAACCCAGTCATACTTAATGGTAACCATAATAATAACATCAATAATGGAGGGCTTCAAGGCCATCGCTACCAAGAGCATACCAAGTGTGTTTTTCTGTGATTGGATTACCTCACTGTGGATGATATTTTCTAGTTTTTTCCATTTGCCTATGAATTGAACGTAGTCATTGTTTTTGATAGCTGAGTGGTACTCCATTGTGTAGATGTACCACATTTTTCGAATCCATTCCTCTGTTGAAGGGCATCTGGGTTCACTTCAGGTTCTGGCTATTATGAATAAGGCTGCTATAAACTCAGTGGATCATATGTGTTTGTTTTATGTTGGAGTATCTTTTGGGTATATGCCCAGGACAGGTATAGCTGTGTGCTCAGGTAGTGCAATGTCCAATTTTCTGAGGAACCTTCCGACTGATTTCCAGAGTGCTTGTACCAGTTTGCCATCCCAGCAACAATGGAGGAGTGTTCCCCTTTCTCCACATCCTCACCAGCATCTGTTGTCACCTGAGTTTTTGATCTTAGCCATCCTGACTGGTGTGATGGGAGATGTTTAATAGCAGTTTCTATGTCTTTATGAGTTACGGGTTTGTTTCGAAGGTATATTTATTCCTGATTTAACTGTGGTACCTGGTATCTGTATAGAAAATTGTCCATTTCCTCTACATTTTCCAGTTTTGTTGAATATACGTTTTTGTAGTAGGATTTGATGATCTTTTTAATTTCTTCAGATTTTGCTGTTATGTCTCCCTTTTATTTCTGATTTTATTAATTTGGATACACTCTCTGTGCCCTCTGGTTAGTATGGCTAAGCGTTTATTTATCTTGTTGATTTTCTCAAAGAACCAGCTCCTGGGTTTGCTGATTCTTTTGATACTCGGTTATGTTTCTTCTTGTTTGATTTCAGCCCTGAGTTTGATTATTTCCTGCTTTCTACTTCTCTAGGGTTTATTTAATTTTTTCTAGAGCTTTTAGGTGTGCTGTGAAGCTGCTGAAATATGCTCTCTCTTGTTTCTTTTTGCAGGCACTCAGAGCTATGATTTTTCCTCTTAGCGCTGCTTTTATTGTGTCCCATAAGTTTCAGTATGTTGTATCTTCATTTTCATTTACTTCTAAGAAATCTTTAATTTTTTTCTTATGTCTCCAATGACCAACCAAGTTGTCATTGACTTCAACTTCCATGTATATGTGGGCTTTCTGTCCTATTTGTTGTTATTGATCAGTAGCCTTAGTCCGTGGTTTTTTGATAGGATACATGGGATTATTTCTATCTTCCTGTATCTGTTGAGGCCTGTTTTGTGACCGATTATATGGTCAATTTTGGAAAAGATACTGTGGGATGCTGAGAAGAAGGTATATCCTTTGGTTTTAGGGTGGAGTGTTCTATAAATATATGTTAAATACATTTGGTTCATAACTTCTGTTAGTCTTTCTATGTCTCTGTTTAATTTCTGTTTCCCTGATCTGTCCATTAATGAAAGTAGGGTGTTTAAATCTCCTACTATTATTGTTTGTGGTGCAAAGTATGATTTTTTTGAGCTTTAGAAAGGTTTCTCATTGTTTAGGGACACAACTGCTATATACTTGACAAATATAGCAATCACGCAGAACATTTGTAGAAAGCCTGTGACCGTTGGCCATATGAGGATGAGTGTCTTTCAAATATCATCATGATTTTTGGTAAGATCTTCCCTGTAATTGGTGGCATGGCTTCCCACAAACATGGTCCAGTTGTCTAAAATCTACTCCTTGGTAAGAATCTTTTTTTATCTGACTCATACACCAGATGCCAGAACTCACCCTGTGCATGGTCATAGTCCTGAGGGAGGATCCAGTGGCGAATCTCATCCTAGTCCAGCTTCCCATCCTTGTTCAGATCTGGGAAATCATTGAACTGCTCCCCAGACAAAACCAAGTCTGTCTCAGGGCAATTGTCCTCGTGAGAAAAAGATGTTCACAATGTACTCATCCTGGTCCACAAAACCATCCCCGTTCTTGTCGATATCCTCCAGGGTTTCCAGAACTACAATCTCCTTCATATGTTCTAAATCCTCTTAGTGTAGAAAAGCAATGAACCCGTCCTGAGTAGCTGTCAGGTCACCGTCAAGGCCTTAAACCTCCTCTCATCTCATGGAGGCAACTTTTTAAAGTTGTGATGATCAGAGCTATCTTGGAATTCAGCAAGGTTTCCCAGGTAGTAGCCATAGTTGGCCTGATTGTATTCTTCCCAGGAGATCTTTTCGTATATGTATCCCAATCCTTCCAGAGTTTAGCCACATTATGGTTGATGTATCTTTTCTGTACCTGTTTGATCCAAACTTTCAGGTCTTCAGTAGTAACAAGGCCACCTCCATCACTGTCAATTGGATCAACAATTTTCCCCAGCCTCTCCTGCTCTCGTCCAGGCTTACTATCAAAGGTCTTGGAGTCCTCCTTGCCCAGGAAGTCCTCATGATTGTACAGGAAGCTGTCCTAATCCTCTGGTGGCCACTCACCCAGCTCTGAATCGGGACAAACCATGTGCTCCTTGCTCATCATGCTCTTGGCCCTGAACACCAGGACCAGTGCCAGCAGCATCCCATGGGGAGTCCCAGGCTGACACCATACACCACAGTCGTGATCAAAGGGAGGCAGCAGGGAAGGAGGTGCTCAGAGCATCCTTAGCCGCTGTCCATCCCCAGAGAGGGCTTTTGTTACATTTCAAATGTTATCCCTTTTCCTGATTTCCCATCCACTAAACCCCTTATAACACGCCTCCCCCTTCTACTGTGAGGGTGTTACCACCCACCCAAACTCCCAGGCCGACCTGCCTCCCTGTTCTGGTTTCCTCTATACTGGGGCATAAAGCCTTGACAAGACCAAGGGCTTCTCCTCCCATTTGTGCCCAAGAAGGCCATTCTCTTCTACATATGCAGCTGTAGCCATGGGTCTGTCCATGTGTACTCTTTGGATGGTGGTTTAGGCCCTGGGAGCTCTGGGTGTTTCTTACTGTTGTTCTTATGTGGCTGTAAACCCCTTCAGCTCCCTCAATCCTTTCTCTTAACTCTCCATTTGGGACCCTGTTTTCAGCTAAATGGTTGACTGCAAGCATCTGCCTCTGTATTTGTCATGCTCTTTACCCCACTCTTTTGAGCAGATCACCACAGAGCAACAAAGATGTATTGTCTTGGCGTGATGATGTATAGACAAATAGTTGATTTCTTAATTCCTAATGATGGTTCTATAAGAATTCCTAAATTAGATTAGTAATTTTAAGCTTTTATAATAGGACTGCTATTATGTTTTCTCTGGTGATCAAAATTGCATTGAGATCTCTTCTATTCTTAAAGTGTCATGAGTGAATTGCTTCTCCAATACCAAGGAGGCATCTACAAATTAGAGCCCATCCTAAGAGGGTATAAACCAATTAACCAAAGTTCATAAAAGGAGAACAAATCATTTACTATAGGTGCATGGACTGAACATAAATAACTGACTGGATTTGCCTATAGGTAATTTCACTTATTTTTTTCTCATAAAAATTACAGCTTTTAACTCTCCATGAATGTGCAGAGCTGGTGACAGATGGTGACTGTTTATCCTGAGGATTACTCTTCATGGATATGCATGTAAACATTCTCTGTCGTAAACTGATTATCCAACTTATGATTTGAATTCCTGTGCAAACTTGTGGTGAACATTTCACCATGTGATGCTGTGTTCAGAAAGATATACAAATACTGAGTACAAAGAGAGAGAAGCTTTTTAGACAGAACTGAACTGAAGAGAACAGAACTCAAGAAGAACTTAGAAGTAAAGGCACAGCATTGAGAGGAAGGCCTTGAGAGTAAGGAAATTATTGTGTCATAAGAGCAAGAGGAAAGGAGATAAGAAGAAGAGAGCAAGGAGAACCTCTTTAGTCAAACTTTATGGAGGGAAACTTTTGTCTTTTAGGAAAACTGAAGAACTTAGAAATAAAGGTTAAAATCACTGCTCTTCAGCCTTCAGTCAGGCTCACTGGCTAGCCTGTGCTCTTCAGTCAGGTTCACTGGCTAGCCTCTGCTCTTCAGTCAGGCTCACTGGCTAGCCTGTGCTCTTCAGTCAGACTCACTGGCTAGCCTCCGCTCTTCATTCAGGCTCACTGGCTAGCCTCTGCTCTTCAGCCTGGCTCACTGGCTAGCCTCTGCTCTTCAGTCAGGCTCACTGGTTAGCCTCTGCTCTTCAGTCAGGCTCACTGGCTAGCCTCTGCTCTTCATTCAGGCTCACTGGCTAGCCTCTGCTCTTCAGTCAGGCTCACTGGCTAGCCTCTGCTCTTCAGACTGGCTCACTGGCTAGCCTCTGCTCTTCAGTCAGGCTCACTGGCTAGCCTCTGCTCCTCAGTCAGGCTCACTGGCTAGACTCTCCTCTTCAGCTGGGCTCACTGGCCGATGGAGCCCTAGCACATTGCTTAACCATCTGCTCATGACTGCGTGACTACGCTGACCACCTGACCGCCCTGACTTCTTAAAGTCATTCTCTAGAAAGAGCACAAGAAACCAAAGAGAAACACCGCAGCAAACTTTTCCCATGGGCTTTGCTTAACCTTAAGTGCTTTCATTATTTCTTTAAAAGAGTGAAATATAATTTAGGCTATTTATATGTCCAAGAGAGCTGTGCAGTAGTCATTGCTTTAGGGAATTTGGTGCTAAATCAAAAGATTCCTTTATTCTATTACGATGTTATCTGTATGCTGTACGATGTATGTTTAGAAAACACAAAACTAAATTCCTAAATCTAGATGTTTTAAGACATCAGCTCATGGAGAAACATATCTGCTTACCTATCTAGACTGGCCTTTTTTGCTATACTGCAGGTAAAATCAATTTTCCACACTAATTCCATGATTTTCAAGAATGATTAAGAGTAAAATATGTTGAACATAATGGCCAGAAAGGGGGTTCTGTCAAGTTGTCTTATGTGGGTCAAGATACCAAGCTATAACTGGTCAACCTAAAACCACCTGTTCCCAAAACTAACAGAACTTACAGAAAATACATACTTTCTTATCATTCCTCCTCCCCAATGGTCAGTGATTTATTGAGCACCTAATACGGTCCTAGCACTGTGCATCTAAGGGTGTAATGGTGAATAAAAAGCTTAATAAAAAGCCTTATTAAGTAATAAAGAAAAATGAAACATAACTTTGAAACTCAGAATTCAATATAAGAAAACCACCATTTCTTTAACTGGTGATTTCTGAAAACTTCATCATTTTTTCCATGGGCTTCTACAGTAATGATACTCAGTCTTGATTTTGTAAGTCACAAAAAGCAAGTCACACTTCTTTCTTGGCTCCCACAACTGTCAAAGAGAACAACACTGTCACTGTCCATTTCGCTTCCCTATCAATCCTGCTATGGATGGTAATGAATTCCAGTCTTTTCAATGTGAAAACAGGCCACCACTTGAGGGGAAAGGTTATTAAAATTACCCAAAACCGTATATTCTCTAAAATTTTCACATAGCATTTTACTGATATCACAATGTAAATTCACCACAAATATTTATCCAATGAAAATATTGAATAGCTCTGCAAATAGGAGCGATAATCATATATACTTGAAAACAACTATCATGGAAACAAATGACGTAATAGGAGAAAAGTTACATCACTAAAAAGTACAGAAGCAGCAAAAAAGACACTACATTTCTTGGTTTGAAAGTTAGGTGATACACTTGATCTCTAAAGACAGGCAATGTACTTGATTTTTAAGCCCTTCAACTGTGCCCTGTCCACACAGAAACTACAGTAGATGACAATCTTTTGTAAGATTTATTGATTTATATGTGAGACCATGCAGCTGTCTTCAGACACAACAGAAGAGGGCATCAGTACTCCTTACAGATGGTTGTGAGCCATCATGTGGTCGCGGGCATTTGAACTCAGGACCTCTGGAAGAACACTTGGTGCTCTTACCCATTGAGCCATCTCTCCAGCCCTCACAATGGCCTCTTACACAGCATCACAGTGGTCTATTTCACTAGATGGCTCCAGGGTGATAACAGAGAAACTTTCACAGTTCCTGAGCACTTCTGAGTTCAAACACCACCAGTGCCCAATCTGTGCTGTTGGCACATTCTGACCTTCTCCTAAGGGTTGTCAGCCACAAAAGGGACGGGTTAGCACCAGACAGCATTCATTGCCCAATCCTAAAAACCCCCTCGATTCTGAAAAAGCCACATTCCATGCTTGCTCCAAATTTGAGGAAGCCAAATGGTTGATCTGGCTCAAGGCTCCTCTTTTCTTAGCTCATCAACTTTCTTCTTCCACTTCTTGTCACAAGAAGTATGTTTTTATGCTGCAACTACACTGCAGTGTTTGAAGGAAACCACCATAAACTCTGGGTGTCACCTCTTGAAATTTAAAATTCACAAAACAATTCATGGCTTTCTAATCAGCACCATGGAAAATAAACAAAAACAAGAAAACCATTCCAAAGGAACTTGCTGATCTGGAGGCCTGCTCATAGCAGGCAGGAAAGAATTAAATTATGCAGAACTGTAATCTGCATAAATTGCCTGAGGTTTTAAGAAAATATATTCCCACGATCCCCATCCTTTAACATAGAATGAAAACATTACAGGGAGTGTGCCACCAGGCTAAGCTGCCTCTGAAAAGCCTGTCCTGCCCTGGCAGGTACAGGTCATTTAATTCTAAGTCAATCTAGAGAGAGGTGACAGCCCCAAGTTGCTCTGGGGATGTCAGAGCACAGCTCTCATGCACACTCCGATCACCTCTCCATTCTTTCCCAATGCCATAGGCTTTCCAATCCCTGCTTCAGCTCTCCATACATCCCTGAACCCTCCCTTCCCCTACCCAATGGGCTCACTTTGCATTGCCTCCTTCTGCCACTGCTTTCCCAGGGCTGGGGTGGGGGCGGCCCAGAAGGAGCCTAAGGAGGGACGCGGGTCTCCTAGGTACCTTGATGATGCTGCTCTTAAGGTGCAGACCGCCCTGCTTGAGGCTTGCTGTCCCTGGGGAGCAGACCGGAGGTCGGGCTAGGGGTCCGCGCGGGCGCCAGGCCTCCAGGTTCCCTGGCAGGACTAGCCTTGGCTTCTTCCCTGGACACTGCAAGGGTGGAGTCGCCGTTGGAAACCCCGCCACTGTCTTTGCGCGCCCTCCCGTGGCCGAGGTGACCCCCAACGCCGTTACCGCCCCCTTCTCTGTCAGCTTCTTCTGATTTTTCTTTTCATTTTTTTCTTTTCTCTTTTTGTTCGCGACGTGGCGCCTGCGAAGAGCTCGCCTCCAGGAAGGAGGACATCGTGCAGGCAGAATCACCTCTGGGCCCTGCCGGGGTCGGACAGGGAGAGAGAGGAGTCAGCTTGGGCTTCGGCGCCCCGGCTGCCAGCACCCGCGGAAGGAAAACTCACCCAGGCACACGCGCTGCTGCCGGCGCCAAATATAACGCGAGCGCCCCGCCCCCTCAGGCCCGGCGCTCACCCACCAGCTCCGCGTGCCCTGAGGCCCGGCTCGGGCGCGGTCGAGCTGCGGGGTGGGAAGGACACGTGTGCCCACTCCGTGGCGCAGACAACACCCGGAGGCAGGACAAGGGGAGGCGCGTGGTGTGGAGCTCCGGGCTCCGCTCAGGCCCGTCAGTCCCCTCTCAGGGCCCGCTGAGGCCGGGGCGGCTTCTTCGGGCCTCCAGGCCCACTGTGACCAACCTGAGGCCATCACAGCCGGAGCTTCCTGGTGCCCCAGGCTGGAGGCTTGGGCATGGCGATTGTGGTTGCCACTCTCCTAGGCCGGTTCAGCAGGGCACAAGCCACCACCTGCTGTCCTCACCTGAAGGCATCCTGATGGGGCTGAGAGCCCACATCCAGCAGGCGAGCCTCAGTGCTCAGGGCCATGGTCTTGGGTCTGCACCTTGTTGCCAGCCCCTCACACATATGGCAGCATCACACATATGGCTCCTTCTACCAACCGCCACTAATCACCATTTGGACATTCCATCACAGTGTTCTCAAGAAGAAAGATGCAAACAATCACGAAAAGAATGAAATTTAAAATCTTTTTTATCAGGCTGGAGAGACGGCTTGGTGGTTAAGAACGCTGCTTCTCCATTGCTCCCAAGTTCAATTCCCAGCAACCACATGGTGACCCACAACTATCTGTAGTGGGATCCAATGCCCTCTTCTGTCTGAAGCTCTCTTCTGACATTCAGGCACACTCGCAAACAGAGTGCTCATGTACATAAATAAATAAATCTTTAAAAATAAAACCTTCTAATCAGTTAATGTATCCACATCTAGAAGCTAGAAAAGGGTCACAGCAATATTAAAAATAACTCAGAAATAGTAAAGGGATGTACGAGAGTCACAAAATTCACTGGGCAAGATGGTTTATACCTGCAATCCCAACACTCACAATGCTGAGGTAGGTGGATTGCCTTGAGTTCAAGGCTAGACTAAAGTGTGAGTCCTTGTACTAGAAAACAGAACACTTGAGGAGGGGATGGAGAGAGAGACAGAGAGACAGAGAGACAGAAGAGACAGAGAGGGAGACAGAGACAGAGAGAGAGAGAGAGAGAGAGAGAGAGAGCTTGATGTCATTTCCTGCACTGATGACAAGCTACTGAAGAATGTGAATGTCTCCTATCAAGCACAGAGAGTGCTAATGACAGAATGGGTTTCTTATTAAGATATCATAAACTATAGATGAAAAGTAAAGGAATGTATAATAAATAAAAGAGAAATCAGACATCGGAAACCTAAATTTAGAAGACTGTATATGTTTAAGTCACCTGGAGGGAATGGACGATGTGGGGGAGAGAATAATCAGAATAAATTATATATGTGTATGAAAATGGAAACTAAGAGCAACCAATGAAAAGAGAAAAGCAGGTTTATTTTACGATGAAATTGAGTTCCCATATGACACTATGTAACATTTTGTAAATTGATTATATGAATTATCAGCAATAAAAATCAATTGTTATTAAAGATGTGGTTGTGTTCATATTAATTAGAAATGTTTTAAATTCTTTTTATTTATTTGCTTATTTATTGATTGATTTTTTTTAAGATAGGGTTTTCCTATATAGACCAGGTCGACCTCAAAAAACAGATCCACCTGCTTATGCCTTCAAAGTGTTAGGATCAAAAGTGTATATTCACACATGAAAGTTACATTCTTAAAGTGATAAAAAAGAAAGTACAGTTATCAACATGGTAAAATTATTGAACAGTGATCAAGTGAATGGAAATATCAGAAACACATTTAAGGCATTAGGTCACTGTTGTTAAAAGGATCTTAAGCAGCATATATAATTCAAATCATCCAGGAGACACATTTCGAAAAAAAACAAGAAACTGGGTAAAGATGATTTAAATTTTTTAATCTATTAAAAATTTTAAAGTGCATTCGATATGAAAGTGTAAGTGATATACTTCACATTTTTGCTTACATACCATCTTCAATTTTATGTGCATTCTGCAAATATTGTCCATGTTTATTCAGGCTCTTAATATTTCCCCATGACTGATAACATTCACAGAAATCATATTGAGCAAACTGTATATGTTGACGTATAATAGAATTGTATTCTACACAGTATAGCATAGAAATATGTATACATAACTTCCCATATGTGTGTATATACATATGTAAATGGCTCAAGAAAATGAGTATCACTTTATCATTGTAGTATTATTTTCATCAAAATCCTCAGAACATTTAAATGGCATCAAATACTGACCAGATTGGCAAAAAACAAAAAAAACAAAAAAAAAAAAAAAAAAAAAACTCCAAAAAATAAAACTCTTATAAAGAATCTAACGATACTAGCAAAAGATGCAAAAATATTAAAGTCTCAATGAAAAAAAAAAGCCCAGATGAAATACTGTATATTTTCTCAACTCTAGGATAATGTATTTTTGTACAACTATCAATAAAAGGCCTGAATTTTGAAGAATTCAAAAGTAGTGCAGTATAATTATGCAGTGGACAATACTGTTGCATACCATTTTACATAACTGCATACACTCTCGTTCTTTTGTTCCGTGGTCTAGCAACGAACTCCGGTAGATTTATGGGGAACTCAGGTAGATTTATGGGGAACCATTGCACTGTAGACTTAAACTGGATTAATTTGGGGATGAGTAAGTCGTATTTTGTTAAAGTTGCTTTAAAAATAAACCGTTGGATATTAGTATGGCAAGTAATTCTCCCTGAAGGAAAAACCAGACACCAAGAACCTAGACCACTTCTGTCCAGGAGAAATTTCTAGATGATAGAAATATTCTATATCTGCTGTGTTTCTGGCTATGGATTCTGGCTGGCTGTTTGCCTCCTGGTTTGCCTGCTGTGACTAAAGAGGCAGATTTTAGTTCTAAGTTTAGTTCATCTCAAATAGCCATGTGTGACCAGTGGGTGCCATTTGGACAGTGTAGCCACAGAAAACTGAAGCAGTGTAACCAAAGACTCACCTAGGAGTCAGTTGACCTCCTAGAAGGTGACTTGGGAAAACGTTGGCATTGATAGCCTCTTGGGGAGCTCACCTTCACCAAAAACAAACTGTGAATCCTTGCTCTTCTGAAATAGTCATAATGCAACTGGTCTCACACCCACCCCAACCCTCACCAAAGACACTTGAGAGGGAGCTGAACCCACTGTGTGCTTTAGATTTCAATTTAGAAAGCACTTCCTTCAAAGTGGAGCAGACTGAGATTGCCAAGTCCTTTGACTGGCTCCAGGGACTTGGGCCTGACCAGGGGTGAGGAGGAAATGAAGAATGACATTGGGCACACTTACATGGGGAAGGCTGGGTCCATGAGCTGGAGAAAATGCAGCATCCCAGAAGCTCAGCATGTTTATTATATAGAGCTGGCCAGGAAGCAGGGCTGTTGCTCCAGGCAGCAAGGAGGTGGGCATTACATGCAGATAAACAAGGAGGGGAGGACTATGCATATGTAACTGACAAGGGGCAGATTTAGCTAATCTCAGTAGGAGCAGTCTCTGCAGCTGGCAGTCTTCAGGCTGTAAATATCCAGATGGGACCAGGGGGAAAGGTAGAGTAGACTTTACCTGCACACACTATCAACACCATCCTGAGAAGGCTTTGTCATGTCTCTGAGCCTCAAGGGGTATGGGGGTCTTTGCCTTTTCCCCATGGATAAATAGCTTTGGGTCCATGGCATGGTCATATCATTTTTACAACACACATCCTCTTAGGGCTGCAGTTCCTCAGGACTTCCTCTGCTCCCACAGTGAGATCTCAAAAGAAAAACAGAAACCAAACAAAGAAAAAATGTGCTCAGTGAACTGGTTAATTCCCTAAACTATACAAACCCAGTGTCCTAAGTCTAGGACTTCCTCAAAAGCTACAGAAAATCCTGTGGACCTAAAATAAGCAAGAAAAAAAAAAAGAAAAAAGGAAGAAAAAAAAAACAAAGACCCTTGTCCCCTCCACAAAAAATGAATGGGAGAAAAAATTATTAAAGGTTTTCATAGAAAATTGTTTAAGAAAAACACACGGGAATTGTACTTAATAGAATTAGTGTGCTGAGATGTGAGGCCCACTCATAGCATGCAGCATTTGGAAGTCTCAGACAACTTAACAGAAGAGCACTCCTAATTATTCTTTGTGACCACTCTCCACATACTACTCACAGCTTAATACTAACCTTCATAATTGAGTTGGGGATAGTATTCACTATAGCAGATAATTGAAGCATTTGTGCACACACACACACACACACACACACACACACAAACATGCACACAAAACACACACACTCACACACACACTCACACACATACACACAGACACACACATGCACACAAAACACACACACACATTCACACACATACACACAGTCATACACACATGCACACAAAACACACACTCACACACACACTCACACATACACACACTCACACATACACACACACAAAACACACACAAAACACAAACAAAACACACACACTCAGGAGCACACACAAGAGAAATGCATATTCTATGAAGTTTCTTGGCATATTTTTATTTGTAAGCCTCAATGCTGGAGTATTCTTGGTTTTGCAAAAAGTGGGGGGAAAAGTGTGGCTTAATTTTCCCCCTTTTGAAATGACAGGTATCTGTGTGTTAAACATACTCTGATGGCTGTCCAGGCTGCCTCGGCCTATTTGACAGCATCCAGGTCACCTTGGTCAGGACACTGGTTGCTCTTCTTATTGGCAACTGGTTTGCATCACAAGAGTTTTTCACATCCTTACCAATATTAGAAGTTTGGTGACACAAGCAGCTTGACAAACAGTAAAATTATTGTGGTTTTGCCTTTCTGGAGGACATTAAAATTTACATGTTTTGCATATGGCTTTTTTTCTTAGCATTTAGTCCTGCTTTAGCACTGTTCAAATGTGGCCATGCAGCCAGCATCCCTTTGCTCCAGGCTCTCAGCACCCCATTCCTGTCACTGATCTGATGCATACTTGGTCCCAGAGATGGACAGCAGAGGGACTTGACACACAGCATCCATTCTGCTCCACTTCTTTGCTTTTTGTACATTCTTTACAATGGCTATTTCTTGATTTATTATTACTATGAACCTGACTTTTCTTGATATTTTGAGATACGATCTTATTATGCAGCCCAGGCTGGCCTTGATTTCCCAATTCTCTGGCCTTAGTCTTCCACCATTCCCTGATTCTCAATTTGTTATTAGAGGTAGTTGTATGGGCCCATTTCCAAATCAAATGTTCTTCTGGCTTTATGACTTTGCCCTTTCCACAGACTTTTATTAATTATGCAAAGTAGATGGTGTTTAATGTTTAAATACTAGATATATTAACTCGTCAGTCCCCAAGACAACTCTGTGAATTAACACTCGTTATCATCCTCACTGTGCAGATAAGGGAATTGAGTCACACAAAGGTAAAATAACTTCTCCAGGTTGAACATCTAACGGGTGTGAGAGCCAAGCTTTGAGTCCAACTACAAAGTAGATCGGCCTATAATGTGTCTGCTGCTGCTGTATATTCAAATGGTAAATTCTGTACCTTAAGGTCTGGTTGCTCCAAGACAAGGAGATACTCATGTATACCAGATTTTCTTTCTTTCTTTCTTTCTTTCTTTCTTTCTTTCTTTCTTTCTTTCTTTCTTTCTTTCTTTTTTTCTGTCTTTTTTTTTTTGCCTCCTAAGTTATCCCTGATTGGTTAATAAAATCCCTACAACATGGGCTGGGCAGAAGAGAGGGGACAGAGCAAAGTTTCCCTGGGCCTGGGGGCTCAGGCAGGGTCCACAAGGAGAGGGAAAGGACATGGAGGAGAAGGAAGGAGACAGCACCCCATAGGGTAGGTGGATCGTGAGTGTATTACCATGAGGGGCAGCCTGTCAGAACAGGAGTGGCCCAGGCAGAGCATGGCAAGCAATACCTCGGGGTTATGGACAGGGAAGCAGAAAAAATAGCACAGAGGGTTGTGTCTGCCCAGCTCTAGTACTTTAAGGCTTATTCTAAATCTAAAAGTTTTGTGTCTTTTATTTGGGAACTAAATGATCTACGGTGGGGGAGAAACCCCCTAATAATATTTACTGTAGCAATGGCCACTCAATTATTGTGGTATTTTAAATATAACACAGATTGAATTTCACAATTCAGATGCAAGGCTTTTTATGTTTCCAATGCGACTGTACACCTGAGGTCATGTCTAGGTATAGAGACAGAACATGGCAGAAATGCCTAGAACATTTTAAGGTCACCACACCAATCAAATGAAAGCCACAGGCTATACAGACTATGATGGATGAGGAGAAGGCTTAGTGCTCTCTGGGAGTCCCCTTCCCTAGACTTGGGATAAGCCTACCAGTAAGCCAAGACATATTCCTCTTTCATTTCTCAAGGAGCCAGGGGTAGACCCACATATATGATTTCTTTGCCTGCAGGGTTTTTTTTTCCAAGCGCTGCCCTGTTTGAGGACTTGGCAAAGGTAAGCACCATCAGAGGAAGGCCAGCATATGAATTCTGTATAACTCTGCTCTGACAGCATGTACCTATCAAGTACTGGAAGCCTTGCTGGAAAGATTAATCAACCTCTAGGATCAAAAGGAAACAACCCGAGGGCCATATGGCTCTAAAGCAAGTCTGGAACCATAGCCCAGTATGGAAGTTCAGCCTTGGATCTTACATCAAACAGCGTTAGCATCCAAAAGAAAAACGAAAATGAAATGGCAAGGTGACTGGTAATGACCTCATGGCAAGGATATCTAAGTCATGTGGAAAGATCCCAGTGCAAAGACACATGTCCAGGAAGCTTTCACCAAGAATCCCTATTCTGTGTTCTACAACATTATATATATACACACACAAAGAATACTCATTTATGGTCAGCTATGGGGATTGATTCTCTGGGAACCTGACCTTGAGATTGACATAGATGTATAAAGGTGTTTGACAAGTGCTCTTGGGGACCATGGCTGTGACAAAGAGGAGAGAAGAGGATGGGGCGGAGAGCACTCTGGATCTAATGCAGTCACAAGGGTATGCAGGCAGCCCTGTGTGGGTCTCAGGAGCTGGCCTGACCCTGAAGTCTTAGCCTGCACTGGAACAAGCAAGAGGCCCGGCCTTAAAGTCTCCATTGGCTAAGGACGAGGTTCCTGGTCAGAATCCAGTTACCACATTGTAACCACATAGCCATCCCTTCTCCATTATCATTCTTCCTGAATTTCCAAGTCCTATCATGAGGATATTTGGGGCTCCACTCTGATCTTTTGCTCATAGCAAACATAAAAATAAGGTGGATGGGCAGGGAGTGGAATGGCCTAAGGTTAGGCTAAACCTCAATTTTAATGTGTCCATAAGTTCAGGAGGGAGTCCATTGGCATTGTCATCTGTGGCTTCTGTGTCCTTATCCCGGGTGAGCTGACTCTGTGATACGATGCCACCTCAACTCACATATGTCAGGGTGAAAATCATGTATGACTTTTCTGGGAAGAACTCTGCCTTTTCCTACCATCTGGAGTTATACAACATCACTATGCAAAGCTCAGAAGAGAGGGGTGGAGATTGTGGAGGCCTTAGAAGTTGAGGATCTTTTCTGATTAAGGCACATATTTTTTCCTGTATAATTTTTCCCTTGCTCTTTCACTAATGATGGTTGACTTCATTCCTGGCCTGAAGTAAACTGGATTCCAAGGTTTTGGATTAGGGAAGCCCCTATTTTTGAGATGACAGGCCCAGCAAGGGATCCCACTGCATACAGGTTCCTATTCCCAAGGAAGTTGTTGTTGCAGAATCACAGCATGGGGGCAGCAGCACAGGATGTCTCCGGGCTTTCTCTCCTGCACTTGCTGCAAGTGTAATAAGGCTGTTTGTTTGTTTGTTTGTTTGTTTGTTTGTTTGTTTTTTATTGGAAATTACTACAAAGCTGGTCAGAATTAATACATGGCTTTAATACCAGCACCCACAAGGTATTTTTGTTTTTGCTTTTGTTTTTGTTTTATTTCATTTCATTATTTCTGTAATTGTTGTTAGGATTCTTATTGTTTTCTTTGGTAATTCCCTCTAGCTATTCAATTTGCAAGTAGAATGTAAAGCCATGCTCTGCATGGTCCTCTTATTCATGTTAAGGATTTTATTCTTACCACCAATGCCACAGATGAACACAATATTTACTTTCAAATCAGGAAAACAGGCATAAAGAAGAGAGCTATGTAGTTTGGTCTCAGGTAAGCAGGCAATCAGGAGTGTTGGATGGCTTCCCAATGTTTTGGATTAGGTAAGCTTCTGTTATTGAGATGAAAGGCCTCTGCTGAAACCTTCAGTTGAGTAACAGAGAGCCTGTAAAGACTGAAAGAGTGGTTGCACCTTGAAGGTGAAGGCTGGCTCTTCAGTGCCTCTGCAGCCTGAGGCAGAGTAATTTTGGGAACACAAGAGCACTTGGCCAGAGATCATAGGGGACTGCATTTTGCTTGAGCCCTGAGACCTGGATGAGAGGAGGCCTCCACAGTCCTGATAAAGGGAAGCAGAGTCACATAGATGCGAGGGAACAATGGATCTGTGATCTGCATGTTATCCACTTCATTTATCTTTGCTGTGTACATAGTATATGTAAACGACAAGGGCATCCTACTTTATCACATCTAGTCTCTCTAGATGTTAAAGCATGTGCAAGTGTAAACACAGTAGAGTTATTTCAGCAATACATTGTGTCCCATTTTGTTAAAGAACTTTATTTTATTTCTATTTATGTATTTTTTCTTTTTCACTTTACGTTCTGCTCACTGACTACTGATACTTAATTACTCTCTCCCACAATCCTTCCCCAATTCTCCTGGCACAGTCTTCTCTGAGTGTATGAGGGCCAACTGTCTCGGTACCTCCCTTCTTTTACCAAAGCCTTTCCTGGGGGCATTGGTGAGGATGCTGGTTTTGAATGCCTTGGACTTGGCTTTCTTCATGCTCCAGTTTGCTGGCTTTGAGAAGTTTGTGAAGAACTGTCTGTGAACTTGGTACTTCATCCAGATGGTACACAAGAGGCAGTGGTTTTGTTAACATTTTTGAGAGTATATTTCAATCAAACCTCTCCTACTAATATCCTAACAATGACAAAGGTAATGGGAGGCTACACATCTATTTCATTAGTTTTCAGTTCTTCTCAGACCAGCAGTGTAGAAGCCCACAAAGCTGGCAAAGTGAAGTGAGGTCACGCAGGGGTCCTAGGGGAGCACAGTCCTACTTTCTTAGAGTAACTCCTAGGGACTTACCATATCCATACACCCGTAGCTCCATATGCACTGGACCCCAGTGAAGTGCTCAACATTCATTGCTTTTTTACTCAGTTTGCCACAAATGTTAGAAATCTGAAAAGTTCAGCAAATTTGAAGGTGTGAATAAGTCCCAGTGACTGGAGTAAGCTCAAACAGTCTGTGACAACGAAGAAATGATTAAGTATCCAAGAGAGAAGACCCTCACCAGGATCGTAGTCCTATTCCAGTAAGAAAATTTAATAATAAGGCTTCAGGTGAAAAGATAAATTAGGAGGTCTAGGCCAAATATTTTATCCTCTGCCCTCAGGGTTGCAGCCATTCTGTCAGCCTTTCCTGGCTCTCTCACAGGATCAGAGATCTCACCTGGAAGCAGGAATATCTGGAAGGCACATAATACATATCCACAGACGACTCTTTGGGTACAAACTGACAGGCAACTTCAAGGCTTAAAGTTATTCTCTCTCTCTCTCTCTCTCTCTCTCTCTCTCTCTCTCTCTCTCTCTCTTTCTCTCTCTCTTTCAGCTTGAGGCTGCACACGCTCTGCATTCTTTTGTGCACTCTGCCTTTTTTATTGCAGTTTTCTTTTCTCAAACTCCCACAATCATTCACACATCTGTTCATTACCCTTTCATTCTCACACACACTCTTCATAGACACCTCACACATATCTCACACACACCACATGCACTCTCCTGTCACGCACACACACAATCTTCATACACACCTCACATTCTCCCCTCACTCATTTTCACATTCTCCTCTCATGCTCTCTCCCTGGCTCTCACATTTGTTCTTACATTAACTCTGTGATTTACTCTCTCATTCACTCCCTCATGCTCCCTCTCATTTACTCTTCACATGTTCTACAGAACTACAGCCTTTCTCTTGCCCCAGTCCTTTATTAATAATCCAAAAGCGGGTAGAAAAAAGAGATTTTATAATAATTGCCAAATCAAATGCAAAGAATGACTACATCACACCAAGAACTAAAAACTACAAATGTTCTCCAAAGTTTCAGGCTTGCCCTGTACCCAGGCCTGTGGCCAATATAATAATAATAATTGTAAACTTATCATTATTTAAACTTTAACTCTTTACTTTTATACTTCAGAGTCCAAAGCTCCGAGATCAGCTAATTGCATTTTCCTGTGACACTCTAATGATAAATGACATAGGCAAAACTGCCAGGCAGTGGCCAGAAAGAATCAAGGTAACCCTTAGCACACTAATTCCACTAGCGTTCTGTTCCTTGCACACAATGACTCTCATAAGGGTTCCAGTAGTTAGACTTAGTTTACTAGTATATTATTTTATATATTCTATACTTCCTTAACCAGTCTATAATATTATGTAAAACTTACTTCCTAACTTCAATAACTTTTTCCTTTCTTAGGGTCCCAATGTCGGCTCTAATTCATTTTCTCTTATTTTCTTCAAGGTGTCTTTGCAAGTAAAACCCTAATCTAGAACTACAATTCTGCAGTTATTACATTTTTTCCAAGATGAGAATACACAGTACCACCTGGGCCACTAGGGCTGTGCTGTGCTGTGCCCTTATGCATCAATTTCCAATTGTCTAAGAATCATAACATCAAGGAACATCTAGTTTCACAGAATTCACCAGAGCAGAAGGAGAAAGAAGTAGGAAAGTCAGATATAATACAATAATTGTGCACACCAAGGCCAACTGATAAGCAGTCACACACAAATGAAATCTATACAGCCGTTGTCCAGGGCTAAGGTTTGGAGAAATGGAAATAACCAGTTTTTACAAAAAGCTACTGCGGGCTACTGCGATGTCTCCATTGTATGTTGTCCCCAGCATTAGCCAGAACTCAGACAACAAAGGGAGGTCAAAAGGATACAGATTGGAAAGGAAGAAGTCAAAATATCACTGTTGCAGAGGATAGGGTAGTATACATGGGACACCCCAAAAGTTACAACAGAGAACTCCTAAGCCTGATAAACAACTTCAGCAAAGTGGGTGGGTATAAAATTAACTCAAACAAATCAGTAGCCTTCCTCTACACAAAAGATAAACAAGCTGAGAAAGAAATTAGGGAAATGACACCTTTCATACCAGTCCCAAATCAAATAAAAATACCTCAGTGTCACTTTTATCAAACCAGTGAAAGATCTATGTGACAAGAATTTCATGATATGAAGAAAGAAATTGAAGAAGATCTCAGAAAATGGAAAGATCTCCCATGTTCATGGCTTGGCAGTTGGAAGATAGTAAAAATGGCCATTTTCCCAAAGTGACCTACAGTTGCAAT
Source organism: Rattus norvegicus (assembly GCF_021556685.1). Taxonomy (NCBI): domain Eukaryota; kingdom Metazoa; phylum Chordata; class Mammalia; order Rodentia; family Muridae; genus Rattus; species Rattus norvegicus. The sequence continues at coordinate 22,262,291 of NC_141542.1, forward strand.
GCAATCTCCATCAAAATTCGATTCCAATTCTTCATAGGGTTAGACAGAACAATTTGCAAATTCATTTGGAATAACAAGTAACGCAGGATAGCTAAAACTATCCTCAACAGTAAAAGGACTTCCCTGGGAATCACCATCCCTGAACTCAAGCAGTTTACAGATCATTAGTGATAAAACTGTATGGTATTGGTACAGAGACAGGAAGATAGACCAGTGGAATAGAACTGCAGACCCAGAAATGAACCAGCACACCTATGGTCCCTTGATTTTTGACAAAGGAGACAAAAGCATCCAGTGGAAAAAGGATAGCATTTTTAGCAAAGGGTGCTGGTTCAAATGGAGGTCAGCATATGGAGGAGTACAAATCATCCCCTTCTTATTGCCCTGTGTAAAGCTTAAGTCCAGGTGGATCAAGGTCCTCTACATCAAACCAGATCACTCAAACTAATAGAAGCAAAAGCGGGGAAGAATCTTGAACACATGGACACTGGAAAAAATTTCCTGAACAAAACACAAATGGCTTATGCTCTAAGATCAAGAATAGACAAATGGGACCTCATAAAGCTACAAAGCTTCTGTAAGACAAAGGACACTGCGGTTAGGACAAAACAGCAACCAAAAGACTGGGAAAAGACCTTTACTAATCCTACAACTGATAGAGGGCTAATATCCCAAATATACAAAGAACTCATGAAGTTGGACTGCAGGGAACTAGTAACCCTATTAAAAATTGCAGTTCAGAGCTAAACAAAGAATTCATAGCTGAGGAATATGGAGTGGCTGAGAAGCACCAAAAGAAATGTTCAACATCTTTAGTTATGTGGGAAATGCAAATCAAAACAACCCTGAGATTCCACCTCACAGCAGTCTGAATGGCTAAGATAAAACACTCAGGTGACAGAAGATGCTTTTGCGGATGTGAAAAAGAGGAACACTCCTCCATTGTTGGTGAGATTGCAGACTGGTACAACCATTCTGGATATCAGTCTGGAGGTTCCTTAGAAAATTAGACATTGCACTAGTTGAGGACCCAGCTATACTTCTCTTGCACATATACCCAAAAGATGCTCCAACATACAACAGGGCACATGCTCCACCATGTTCATAGCAGCCTTATTTATAATAGTCAGAAAATGAAAAGATCCCAGATGCCCTTCCACAGAGGAATGGAAACAGAAAGTGTGGTACATCTACACAATGGAGTACTACAGAGATATCAAAAACAATGACTTCATGAAATTCATAGACAAAGAGAACGAACTAAAACATATCCTCCTGAGTGAGTTAACCCAATGACAGAAATACACACATGGTATGCACTCATTGATAAGTGGATATTAGCCCAAATGCTCAAATTCTCCAAGATTCACAGACCAAATGAAAGTCAGGAAGGATGACCAAAATGCTGATTCTTCACTCCTTCCTTTAAAGGAGAAGAAGAATCCCTATTGAAGGGATAGGGATGCAAAGTTTATGAGTAAAGAGTAATGGCCATTCAGAGTCTACCCCACATGTGGCCTATACATATATAGCCTTCAAACTAGATAAGGTGGATGAAGCTAAGAAGTACAGGCTGACAGGAACTGGATATAGATGTCTCCTGAGAGGCACAGCCAGATCATGTCAAATACAGTGGCAAATGCTAGCAGCAAACCATTGAACTGAGAACCGGACCTCAGTGGGAGGAATTACAGAAAGATTGAAAGAGCTGAAGGGAATTGCAACCCCATAAGAACAACCATGGCTGCCAAGCAGAGTTCCCAGAGACTAAACCAGTACCAATCACTATACAGGGACTGTGCCATGGCCTCATCTGCATGTGTATCAGAGGATGGTCTTCTTGGGCACAAATGGAATGAACAGCCCTTGGTCCTGCCTAGGCTGGGAAAGTGGATGGCTGGTGAAGGGAGTACTTTTATAGCAGAGGTGGAGGGCGATGGTATTCAGACTTATTTCTGGAAAACAAGGAAGGAATAACATTTGAATTCGAAATGAAAAATATCCAACTAAAAATCAACAACAACAAAATGGTATATTGAGCTTCGAATCAAAAAAAGCCACAGTCAGGAAACAGAGAAATGTACGCCTATGGTTTTCTTCAAATATGCTCAGGGCCCAGGTAGGTTCTGGGTCCAGGCTGAACCAAGCAGGTTCCTGCCACTGACTGCTCCTCTATTCCTCTTTCCAGAGGCATCATGCAGATTAATATTGGGCCAGAGATGTGGGCAGAGCTGGTCAGAAGTGGCTTTCTTTCCTGTGGTCTCAGGATTATCTGCATTCCTGGGTGTTCAGCATTTTCTGCCCCGGGATTTGGGTGCAGGATTCCCGATGGCTTTAAACTCCCTTATACCTTTTTTATATGTCCTGGGAGGTGTTACAGAAAAATTTATGTTTATCCTATTAATTTGGTCAAAACTGTCATCGACAGTATAATTTAGAGTTAACTATATATTTGACAGCAAGCATACACAGTGGGTAATGTATGCATGATGAAGTTGAAATTCAGAGTTGGAAACACAGTGCACAGTGACTGTATAAATGCCTGTGAATCTCAGTCTGACTGGGAAGTGATTTGATGCCCAGTCCCCATGAGAATTCAGAGATCCATCCCTCCCTGATAGCTGTGGGACTTCAGATGTTGACACTAATGATCAATAAAGAAGGTTCTTAAGAGTGAAGAGTTTGAGATTACTCCTTTATTGACCAGAATACATCCAATTTACTTGATAGTAACCAGATGCAGGTAGTCAATATATACAGTCTATATCCTTATCAAAATAGACAAGCAAATGAACAAAACAACAACAGATAAATAATAAATCTTCAAATGAATAGAAGGAAAACCAAATAACCAAAACATTTAAAAATTAACCAAACTTTAAAAAGAAGAATTGCGCTAAGCATTCTTTTGCTGCTCCTTTTGCAGAATAGACTTATAGCTGTGGCTTGCCTTGGAGACATAGTAGAAAAGCTGTTAGTGATGGTAACAATCTTCTCGAGAGGAGTGGAAGTAGGTCTGTTTTGTTGGAGTGGGGGTATTAAGGAAAAAGCCTACCAATACTGAGTATAAATGATATTACAGACTTTGTCACAAAGTCTTTCCAATGTTGTGAACTGATCTCCATGAAACTCTTCTGGATGACCCATCAGGACAAGTACAAATTTACACGTGCACAGTCTTTCTGGATGACCAGCAGCTCTTGATTGATGTGCATCAACACTTCTCTGAGTCCCTCAAAAAGTGCACACTTGTTGGAGAGAGCTGAGGTGAAAGTACAGCCTATTCAATCCAAAGAAGTTAAACTAAAGGAGGAAAATGCCGTCCACAATTGCTATGGACACTACAGATGAGACGCAATAGTGGTGTGTTTGCTGTGCACACTTAGTTCTCCTACTGTAGCTCTTCTCTCCAAGGGAGATCTTGTCCTGGTCTGTGTCATGTTCGAGTTTCTGCTGGAGAATTTCAGACCTAGCAGAGCAAGGGAATAAAGATTTATTGAGTGGTTGTCAATTCAGCTCTCCCTCTTACATCAGCTCTATTCAGTTGGACAATCCAGCATGACCTGTCAGCCTAGGTCAGTCCCTGCATCCCCAAGTGACATAGAGTACCTGCGCTTGGATTTATATCTCAGCTTTTAACACTGCTAGAATTTGAACTGTGGACTATGCACTGTACTGGGATTAAGAGAAAAATGAGCATTTTTTCCCACTGGTCCAGGTATATGACAATGAATAATAACATTGTAGCTATGTCTGAACCTGAGTTCAAGAGAGGTATGAGCAACCTAGAATACCATGTGGATTCCTTCTGGAGAACATGCCCAGAATTGAGGTGAAATTTCTGATTACGTTAGCACTGAAGGAACCTGCGGAGGTTCAATTTGTAACCACTGTATCTGCAAATACACAGAGAAGCCATCTCACATCAAATCCATGGGAATTGCATAGATCCTGTAATCACTGAGAATGTGCTCCATGCAAATCTTCCCAGCGTACACACGGACATTAAATGTGATTGTGATGTAGAAACAGAACAGCACCCCTGTAAGTCTATGGCTAGTGTAAGGCAATTTGTGAGAGGACAGAAGAGAAAATGTCCTCAGATATTTCCGGAGAGATCACAGGAAGAAAGGAGTAGAACATAGCAAGAAATCCAGAGGATCATATATATTGTTTCATGGGCAAAATTCACATGAACTGTACCAGAACAATACTCTGAGTAGCTCCTTAGCTGCCTGAGGCTGAAATCCAGGTGGGGTGGTCATCCACCCAAAAAGGGTATTTATATAGGGAAGGATATTCAAATGGCTTCTTCCAGCCTGTGTTCCTACCTGAACATTAATGCTTAATGTAAAGATTCCCCAGGATTCGCTGGAGGCATAAAAAAAATGTTGAGTGGGATATGTACATAGTGGCCAGAGCCTATAGACAGCTCAGTCAGTGATGTGCTGTCCTCCCATAAACCGTCATAGACTCAGGGTTCTTTCCCCATTAACAATCTGGCTTAGCAAGTCCCAAAGGCTGTGTAGAGCTGTCTTGTTGCTCAGCAAAGGATCATATATTGGTGGTGGACTAGACTCTTGTTCTTGTTCACTCTTTCAGACTTTCCCCAAAGTGTGCAACTTCTTCTAATCGGAGCTGTCTTTACCATAGCCTGAGTGACTTCATGCCCAAAGCTAGAATCATAGGAAATCTCCATAACCAGGATCCAAATCAACAATTTTTCTCCCCGTAATGTGATTGTTCCACAGATAATTTGAATAAGTAAGTAAAAGCTTGCATGGATTATCTCACACTGAATCAGAATCTATGGAAGGGCTCCATCGTATGGTACACTTTTACTCCTTGGCTGATGGACGTCTGGATAGATTCTCCTTCAGGGCTACTCTGGGACCACTACAACATTGATGCTCCCTAGTTGCAATGGCAATACCTACTCCTTGTTGTGGAATCACTGGGTTAACTAAAACTTCTGTTCCACTTTCTGAACATGGCTTCTCATAGGGCTACCTGTTCTTACACTGTCAGACCCATTTGAAGCTCATCATTTCTCCTAACCCATTGAGGCTGAAATTAACTGAGAGAAAATGATGTTGATTGACAGCACTTGCAGAATGCTACACAGATAACATAGGGGAGCGCTTTGGATTATCTGTGCACCTAAAGGGGTTCCTGAAACTGCCCTGTTCTTGCACCACAGCATAGCTATGGGACTTTTTCTGGATGACGATACAATTCCAAGCAACTCAAATTCTCAATGAATAAAATCCAAGCCAACTCCCACGGGAAGTTGTAGTGTGCCAAGGTAGCTGGAAAGAAATGGTAGCAGGCAATGTGGAAAGCAACCTTGGAGAAGACACAGTGAGTGACACAACCTTCCAGTGGGCTTTCACAATTCACAAAGAACAGAGAAGCAGGATAAACTCATGGATTTTTCTAGAGAAGCCTTGCCCTTACCTCCCAGTACTCCATTCCTTTGATGTGCTCCAAAGGATTTCAATGCAGATCAGTGGTTTTGCCTGTAATCACTTGAAAATCTAACTTTACAGGTGTTTTTGTGTCCTCTTTTTGGGGGTTGCATTTCTAAAGTATTTTATTGTCCTGCTTCTACACCATAACAAAAAGGTACCTGCAAGCTCTAGGCCTGTACCATTTGTTACCCCTGTGAAATACGACTAACTTGAACATATTTCCACTCCTCCCCCAGACTTCACAGGATAATTCTGTTCTGAAATTTTTGGAAACAGAATAAATTAGTAATTTAAGTGTCCTTTTGCTGTACAGAGCTAGATGGAGATGCCAAATGACTGGGCAGCTCTATTAATGTTTCATGGATGTAAAGTGAATGCTTAGAGTACTTTTCTCATGAAACTTGGAATTGAGGGAAACACACGTTCACTACTGCAAACACACACACACACACACACCACACACACACACACACACACAAACACTCACACAAACACAGACACACAGATACACACTCGCATGCACAAATGAAAACTTTGCTCTTATGCAGCACATTTCCTGTTGAGTGAGGAATTAGTGGGAACAATGCTGTGTACAAGTCTCTTAGACTCAAGCAGGCTGTGCTGCCCTGGCCTGTACTCATTTCCACTTCAGGAAAACTTTCTATGCAGATACTTGCTGGTCCGACAAGTAATTTACATGTTCTGCACAGATACTCTAAACAACACAACATTAAATCCTCAAGAGAGAGATTTCTAGGAAAAGACTCCATCAAGCTCTATGCTGACTCATCATAGGCCCCTCACTAAAACTACCCTGTTTCCTTCATAGAAGACTTTGGAAGCATCAGAGAAGACAGTGACTCATGGTCAGTTCCCAGGAATATTTCATCACATTAGAGTTCCTGTGATATTAAAACAACCTCAATGTCAGTCAGAAAAAGGCTAAATAAATAACATACAGTGACTTTTCTGAAAGGCAGCACTGTGTACAATATTGAGAGGGAATCTATCCTGAAAGAATGCAGTACCCATGATATAGTCAGCAAAGCAATGTCAGCAGAGGGTTGCACTCTAGGATTCCATGCAAGATCATGGTGAAGCCAATAAGACAATCCAGAATCTTCCCGGGAGATAACCTGTTCAGGTAAAGTGAAGAAATCTAATCCTTATTTTTAAAATAGCTGAATGGTTTAAGAATGTGTTGAGACAAATAAGAGAGGGGGCTCATCTTGGAACTGGACGAATGATGCAAAGACTGCTGGCCAGCACAAAACAGGAAGCTTCATGTTTGTTGAGAGACCTAGGCTTAAAGGACTAAGTTAGATAATGACTGGACAAAACTGCATGTCATGAACTGGCCTCCCCGCATGCTCCCTAAGATGCAGGTCAGCACAGCAATGCACCTTTCTTGGTGAGAATTGGGGGTACATATGGATAACTTTGTTCTTGAAGCCTCAAGTCTCTCATGTCAACCCTCAGCCTTTGAGAAACCTTTTCCACATCCTTGCTCTTCTAAACAGCTTCAGGTTCTAAGGCCCAGTTATGAACTCTCCAGGAGCACTCAAATAAGACAGGACTGACATGCTGATACACAGGCTCTGTAGTTACCCAAGATCTATGAAGCATGAAGTCACCATCTTCATATACAGGGACATGAGGGGAGGAAGAACAAAAGCCACCACAAATGACAATGAGAACCATTTCTTTGGCATTTCCACCAGGCTCTCCTCCTTGAAAACTACTTACTTCCTGAGTCTCAAGGATCCCTGTAAAGAAAATGAGCTCCAGGCTTTTGCTTCATCCCTCAAAGCCCTGTTCTAGTCTAAAGAGGGGCTCCCACATAGCACCCTCCATACATAATGGCATGTAGTGCTGTGCTGTGTGATCAACCTATCTCCCTTAATGAAGTGCAGATTCTCAAAGAGCAGGAGCATTTCATTTCCAAACATGCAGTTTCTTGAAAAGGGGCTATCTCCACAGAAAGCCTTGTAAACCATCACATGAATGAACACTTGGATGAGACCTAGGTCAGGACATGGATCAGTCAATAGACAGTTACATTGGTGTGTCTATGTTTATGGTAAGACATGAGGACCACCTGACCTGAGTCCTAACCCTACCTGCTGTTGCTTGGCTCTGGGGTCACAGATGTTCATTCCGGCCTCTTCACAGAACCTCTTTGCCTCCACAGAGGATGCTGGCAGTTCAGTCTGCTCCACCAGCAGTTCTCTCTTCTCATTCAGCAAAATCTGTATATTGTTCTTCAATTGAGCTTGTTCACGCAGGAGCTGGGATTGCCTGATGCTGAACCACAAACAAAAAATGGTAAATCCCAGCCAGCCTCTATTTGCCTGTCACTCCTGCAAGTCCAATCATCCCTTCAAGGGTCCTCATCCTCAGAAATCCCCAGAATAGAGCCACACTATACAAGTTAACACCAATTAGAGGAGGTCAAATCCAGAATCCACATTCCACATGAAGCAAAGTACTTCTGAAAATCCTGACACTAAGACGGTTTATATAAATCAAGGAAGAAGAGATGGTCCATAAGGGAGCTCGTATATCCATGGTATGGTGAAACCATCTTCACGTTGTGGGGAAAGCCCCTCTGAGGGGTAGTTGAAGACCCAATAGCTATACAATCTTTCCATGTGTTTCTCATGGATCACAGATCTTTATATCTCCTGTCAGAGTCCTAGAGATTCAGAGTTGATTGATATTCCCATCATGGTGCAAACCTTTTCTATCTAGAGGATCTTTAACGGGGAAAATAACAATTGGAGGGTCTTCTACACCCCTCACATGTACGACAACTGAGTCCAAGAGCTACAAATCTAAGACCCTTGCCAGGAGGCAGGCTTCCTGTTAAGAGTCAGACACCATGGAACCAGAGCCCTGACTTTTGTTAAAGTCATACAGGACAGAAGCATTCCCTGCCTAGTGCTGGGTTCTCATCTCTGTCAGCGACTCACCGGTAGGAACTGTTCACTTGTATGAGCTCCTTGTACCTCTCCATGGCATCACTTATTGAGTTGGTCATCATTTGCATAGCCATCATTCTCATCTCATGTTCAGATTGAAGTATTGGCAATTCGACATGCAGCCTGGGTTAGGTCATGGCCAAAGGAACAAATAATGTTTTGAACTCACGATTTCAGAATTAGGTGAAATGTAAATAAAAATATATAATAAAAAAGTTCAAATTCAAAGAATGGTGGAAGGAAAGAAATTGGCAAAGTCAAAAACCAGACCAAAACCCAACAGTGAGACTCAATCCACAGAAAATATTTCTATGTAAATAAGCAAACATTTGTTTTGAAATAAGGATCCTTGGAATTCTGAGAGATATGGTTCTGCAAAGACTCACTATATAGGAGGGGGCAGAGCCTGAGAGCTGCCTGTTTGGGAATAACAACTGTCAAGACCACAGTGACCTTTCTAGGTCACAATAAACAATCCCTGGATAGTTAAAAAAATAAAAACCTAAAGATCAAAGCAGGTGAAACAAATTAGGTGAAATCAGACTGTTCTCTCGATTACTTAAACTCAGTATGTACCACATACTTTCTCCTTCAAAGTATTTGTACTGGTTAAGTTTATTATCCTGGGCACAGGACAACAGAGCCACGGTACCAGTTGGAGGGACCTGACCTTCAAGAGCTGGCCAGGTTAGCATGATGGAATTGACTAGTTCAGGAAGAAGATTCCTCCAGTCTGTGCCACAGCTTTGGGCCCAAGAGAAAGCTGTGATGACATTTCTCTTGTTTTGAAAGCAGGTATACTCAATCCTTGGTTTCTATCGTTACATGAATTCCCAGAGGGCATAAATAAGTTTGACCAGGAAGAGGATTTATAGCACCTCCTCCCCTCGGGAGAGTCCTGGGTGCCACCAAGGTATACAGAAGGAACAAAGTTCTCTTTTGATCACTGTGGGCCTCCACGTACTCATCATGATCATGACCTGCAAAGTGTTGATCAAACAAATCCTCAGACCCCATCAAAGGTCCCAGACGTCCTGATCCAGAGTAAAACACCAACAAATACATCCACATATATACACACCAACCCATATCCAAACACACTTAGAATGCCAACTACATCCATGGAGGTGCCATAGAATCAGTGTATAATGAACAAATGCAGAGTAAAAGAGTGATGACATGCAGGCATTTCATTCACTCCCACAGTTGCAGCAAGTGTGACAAGGTCCTTCTAGCTGTTGACAGAACCAAAGCTAATCCAGTGAGATCAGGGTCAAGTACAAAAAGTTTGACCCTAAACACACAGCACCTAGCTTATCTCACAAGCAAATGCCTGCCAAATCTCCTTAAAATCCAGGATGAGAGGTGAAACTTTCTCGTGCTATGAGTAAATCTTGAGGTAGTAGAGAGAGAGCGCAAGACAGTGAACAGGTTACTGGGCATAATGACTACCTGTGGTCCCACTCATCATAGATATAAAGGTCCAGGATTTGGTAAAGTTCATCCCTCTCGAATTGACACTTCTGGATTTCAAATTTGAGTTCCTCCAGTTCCTTTAGACACTCCTCTTGCTTACTGATGACATTTTGGGATGATGCCTTCCTACCAAAACCTGTACACAGATAAACCCAAGTGAATTTGCATATTTGAACCAATGGGCAGAATAGATCATTCTGAATCCGAAAAGGAGGTTGAGGAAGGGGAAATGGTAGAGACTGGGTGAATCCCTGAAAGAGCAGAAAAGCTTTCTTAAAGGTTGATTCTTAAGCTATGTCCCTCTTCCCAACCTCTAATGCCATATGCGTACCACACTCACTATTACACAAACCCCGGCACAGAAATGTATAATCTGACTGAGACATAAACATCTGCGACATTGTTATCTCATATCAGATGTGGTGCAGATAATCCTGGAGTTCATAATGACTTCATAATGCTTAGCACCATCAAGCTCTAACCAAGTGTGGTCCAGCCCAAAGTGTCTGAGAACTCAATTCATGACTAGGGGTGCATCCTTCCTTGTTCTCGCCATCAGAGACTTCTGTAACCTACAGTAATCTAGAGGATGAAGTGCTTCAACTCCCAACCATGGATGGTCACATTGTTAATCTCACAGTGACTCCTCCTGCCAATCATTGACACTCACAGTTAAAAAGCTTCAAGAAAAGACACTGAAGTCTTACCACTTTATGTCTTTCTCTCAAATTAAAGATCAGGAACTCCTGACTCTTGGTTTGCCTTTGAAAAATCCCAACTCTCCTGCTTGTAAGGCCTAGTCTTAGAAGGCACATCTCAAACCTACCTCCTTGAGGATGTTCCCCAACTCTGCCCATGACTCACCAAGCCTTCCCCAGAATGATTTCCTCCTTCCTGTTTCACTAGAGAGGGGGTCAGCTTCCCTCTGACCTGGTGTGGTTTCTCCTTGATCAACACTTTCCTTCCGAAATAGCCTGAGCAGCTGGCGAAACATGCCTGCTTGTGAACCCAAAGGGAACTGAAGTAATATCCCAAAGGCAGTTGGTGTCACCACAACACTGGTGACATCACAGAAGATTCTAGGGATCTCTTAGATACAATAGAGTGTCCAGTGAAGGGCTTACTGGTGATGTCACTGGAAAATTCTATGGCCTACCTACTAACCAGCTCTCCCCACACTGATGAATTTCTGTGGAGACCCTTTCCTCCAGTCTCCCATGTGTCACTGGGAATACCATTTGGCAACCTCTATTTCAGAGCTACATATGCCTCTCTGCTTCATTAGAAGTCAACAATGCTTTTGCTGGGGAGGGTTGCTTACAACCCTGAATTGGAGAACAGATTTTTCTTAGCACCCAAATCTCTAGGGACCAAGGAGGAGGGAGATTTTTCTTAAAAGTAAATCTACTACTCGAGACAATGCATGTGACATGTACTTCGATTCCTAAGCTTTTCCCTTTTTCTGGAGGCCAATATATTTCTTCTATACCTCTGAGTGTATAAAACCTGGAAATATTTGCTTACTGTGCAGTCCTTGACAGCTGACATTGTTTCCATTTACATATCCAGGTATTTCACAAAATCAATGGTCTATAATCCTATTTTTTTTCCAATAAAGGCTCCTTTTCCTTGGGATCATAGGGATCAACTACAGGGCATATAAAAATAATAAATTTCTGTCCGTTTTATATATAAAGTAGGGCATCCTCCCTTTCTCAAATATAACAAGACAATTAAATTGGACATCAGTGAGCAAATGTCAACTTGGACCTTGTGTTACTACATTGTAACTATATAGCCATCACTTCTCCAATATCATACTTCCTGAATAGACAAGTCTAGGCATGAGGATGTTGGGGACTACACCATGATCTTTTACGTGTAGCAAACATAAGAATCAGGAGGATGGAAAGGGAGTGGAATGGCCTGAGTTCAGGTTGAAACTCAATTTTAATGGGTCCATAAGTTCAGGAGGGAGTCCATTTGGCATTGTGATATATGGATTCTGTTTTCTTATCATAGGTGTTATAATAATTCAACATGAATGTGTGCTATAATGCCACCCCACCTAACAGATGTAAGAGTGAAAATCATGTCTGACCTTTCTGGGAAGAACTCTGCCTTTTACTACCATCTGGAGTTATACAACATCACTATACAAAGCTCAGAAGAGAGGGGTGCAGATGTGCGGCCCTTAGAATTTGAGGATCTTTTCTTCTGATTAGGGCACTTATGTGTCCTATGTACTTTTTCCCTTGCTCTTTTACTAATGGTGGCTGACTTCTTTCCTGGCCTGAGGTAAACTGGATTCCAATCTTTTGGATTACTGAACCTTCTATTTTTGAGATGACAGTCCCACCAAGGGTCCTACTTCATACAGAAGTTATGAATAAGTCTCAGGGGCTGGAGTAAGTTAAAAACGTCTGTGACAACAAAGAACTGATTAAGAAAACAAGAGTCCAGCTGCTCATCAAGATCACAGTTGTATGATAGTAAGAAAATGTGAATAGGGCATCAGGTGAAAAGATAAATTAATTAGGAGGTCACAGGCCTAGAAGGGTAGCCTTTGCTCTCAGTGGAGCTGCCATTCTTTCTGCCATTCCTCGCCCTCTGCCACAGGACCAGAGACTTCCCCATACAACTGGCTGGCCTTGCCAAAGACCTGGCAGGGCTTCTCCCTGTAGAATAGGACACATAGAGTCCTTGAGGACTCACCAAGAGGTCTCCTCCACACAGGTTCCTTGTTGTCAAAGGGAAATGTTCCTGCAGAATCCTGCCATGGCAGCAGGAATTTCAACCTGGCTGCTCTTGGTCCAGCTCACTGGGTGCAGGCCTGAGGCCCAGGGGTATCTGGGGAAAGAAGCAGCACGCACTACCTCACAGCTCTCTCTTTGTTGGATGCAACTGCTAGGACTGTGATGGGATTTTTGTTTCTTTGTGTGTTTATTAGAAATACCTACAAAGCTGATTAAAGTTGCAACATGCCTTCATACCCAGCGTGCAGAATGTTTTTACATCGTTGTTGTTCCTGTTTTATGTTTGGATTTTGTTCTTTAATCCCCTCAGGAAATTTCACTGTTCTTAGAATATTAAGCACATGCTTGGGAGGGATCGATTATTCAAGTTCGGCAAAGCTTTTGTTCTCACCATCACTCCACAGATGATGCCATTACTTACTTTGAAATAAGAAAACAGTTATAGAGAAGTAAATTAACCTGTAAGCTATCAAAGAAGAAACACATCATGATTGTGGAATGGCACCCCAGTATTTTGTATTTCCGAAGTTATTTTTATTTTAAATTTTTTATTGGATTTTTTTGGGTACATTTCATCTTTTTTAAATCCTTAAAGGTATCTTTTATTCCTCTCCTCCCATTTACAAGGTGGAATTTCACCTGTGATTGTTAGTCCAGATGGTTTGGTCAATGTCTTAGACATCACCCTGGCCTAGTTTCCTTGGCATAAGCTGAGTTAGAAGCAGACTCAAAGGTTCAGGACCAACAAATAATGAATTCCACTACATCTGGATACCTAGCCTCACAGCCAGGAAGGGACTGGATTTCCATTCACTATTTAAAAAAAGATGCAGTTCATTAACATGTAAAAAATTTCTCAAGTATATTAAAGTGTTTACCATGGTCATACAGTTTTTCAAATACCTGGCATTCATCTTTTTCCAAAACCTAAAATTTCTTTCTTATTCACATTTTTTGATTATTTTTTGGTATTAGTATCATTTTTTTAAATTACAGTTTTTTTACTAGATATATATGTTTTATTCAAACGTTATTCCCTTTCCCAGCTTTTGGTCCATAAGCACCCCTGCCATGACCTCTCCCATATGTATGGTCCCCCAATCCATGCCACTTAGAAACCCCTTCCCGGACATTCCACTGCACTGAGGGTCCCACCTTGTTAAGAACAAGGGCTTCCCCTTCCACAGGTGCCCCATCAAGGCTATTCTCTCCTACATATGCAGTTGGACCCCTGGGTCAGTCCATGTATAGTCTTTTGCTAGTGGTTTATTTGGTTGGCATTGCTGTTCTTATGGGGTTGCAAGCCCTTCAGCTCTTTGAATACTTCTTCTAATTCCCATAAAGGGCGTCTTGTTCTCAGTTCACTAGTTTACTGCTAGCACTGACCTCTTTATTTGACATGCCCTGGATGTGTCTCTCAGGGGAGATGCATAATCTGTCCCTTTCAGTAAGCACTTTTTAGCTTTATCAATCTTACCTAGTTTTGGTGGCTGTATATATATGGGCCACATGTGGGGCAGACTCTGAATGGCTGTTCCTTCAGTCTCTGCTTTAGATTTGGCCTCCATATCCCCTCCTATGGATATTTTTGTTCCCCATTTTAAGAAGGAGTGGGAGCATATGCACTTTGGTCATCCTTCTTCTTGAGTTTCCTGAGATCTGTTGATTGCATCTTGGGTAATTCGAGGTTTTGGTCAATATCTACTTATCAATGAGTGCATACTGTCAACGAGGGGTGTTCAGTACCTGGAAGAGAATGAAGGACAAGAGATGTGATGAAGGACTCCAAGACAAGTGTCTGATCAAGGCGACAATTTTATTTTTCCCCAAGGCTGAATTTGTACCATAAAAAGGGTAACAGAGAGAGGGGGGAAGTAAGAAACATTTACCCACGCTAAGGACACAATATTCGTGTGGTCAGAGAATTGGCTGGTGTTGACAGGTTGTCAGAAAGGTCACGGGTTTTTCATATCTATTAGTCAGCAGGATGTTGGTTTTTCAGAAAGGTTACAGGTCATGACATTGGGTATCTTAATGTCACACGTTATCATATGATTATTCATCTTGACCACCACATTTGTATTAGTCTTCTGCAGCTGGCTGGCGATTTTCCATGAACCCAGGCATACTTAATGCTCACCATAATAATAACATCAATAATGGAGGGCTTCATGGCCATCGCTCCCAAGAGCATACCAAGTGTGTTTTTCTGTGATAGGGTTACCTCACTGTGGATGATATTTTCTAGTTCTTTCCATTTGCCTATGAATTGAATGTTGTCATTGTTTTTGATAGCTGAGTGGTACTCCATTGTGTAGATGTACCACATTTTTCGAATAAATTCCTCTGATGAAGGGCATCTGGGTTCATTCCAGCTTCTGGCTAATATGAATAAGGCTGCTATGAACATAGTGGATCATATGTGTTGTTGTATGTTGGAGTATCTTTTGGGTACATGCCCAGGACAGGTATAGCTGTGTGCTCAGGTAGTGCAATGTCCAATTTTACAGGAACGTTCAGACTGATTTCCAGAGTTCTTGTACCAGTTTGCCATCCCAGCAACAATGGACGAGTGTTCCTCTTTCTCCACATCCTCGCCAGCATCTGTTGTCACCTGATTTTTTGATCTTAGACATCCTGACTGGTGTGAGGTGGATTCTTAGGGTTGTTTTGATTTGCATTTCCCTGATGACTAAGGATATTGAGCATTTCTTTAGGTGCTTTTCAGCTATTCTATATTCCTCAGCTGAGAATGTTTTCTTTAACTGTGAACCCCATTTATTAACAGGGGTGTTTGGCTCTCTGTACTCTAACTTCTTCTGTTTTGTGTATACTTTGGATATAAGCCCTCCATCAGATGCAGGATTGGTAAAGATTTTTTCCCAATCTGTGGGTTGCCTTTTTGTCCTAATGACACTGTCCTTTGCCTTACAAAAGCTTTTCAGTTTTATGAGGTCCCATTTGTCGATTCTTGATCTTAAAGCATAAGCCACTGGTATTTTGTTCAGGAAATTTTCCTTAGTTCTTATGTCTTCGAGACTCTTCCCTACTTTTTATCCATTACTTTTAGTGTATCTGGTTTGATGTGGAGGTCCTTGATCCACTTGGACTTAAGCTTTGTACAGGGTAATAAGAATGGGTCAACTTGCATTCTTTTACATGTTGACCTCCAGTTGATCCAGCACCATTTGTTAAAAATACTATCTTTCTTCCATTGGATGTTTTACCTCCTTTGTCAAAGATCAAATGACCATAGGTGTGTGGGTTCTTTTCTGTGTCTTCAATTATGTTCCACTGATCTGCCTGTCGGTATGCCAATACCATACAAACTATTGCTCTGTAATACTGCTTGAGGTCAGAGATGGTGATTCCCCCAGAAGTTCTTTTATTGTTGAGTATAGTTTTGCTATCCTGGGTTTTATGTTCTACCAAATGACGGCAAATTGCACTTTCTACCTTTATAAAGAATTGAGTAGGAATATTGTTGGTGATGGCATTGAATCTGTAGATTGCCTTTGGCAAAATGGTCATTTTTTACCATATTCATCCTGCCAATCTATGAGCATGGGAAATCTTTCCATCTTCTGAGACCTTCTTCAATTTCTTCAGAGATTTGAAGTTCTTGTCATACAGATTTTTTACTTGCTTGGTTCAAGTAACAGCAAGTTATTTTATATTATTTGGGACTATTGTGAAGGGTGCCATTTCCCTAATTTCTTTCTCAGCCTGTTTACCCTTTGAGTAGAGGAAGGCTACTGAATTGTTTGGGTTAATTTTATACTCGGACAGTTTGCTGAAGTTGTTGATCAGGTTAAGTAGTTCTCTGGTAGAATTTTGGTGTTGCTTAAGTAGACTATCATATCATCTTCAAATATTAGTGTTTTGACTTCATCTCTTCTATTTTTTTCCCTTTGACCTACTTTCATTGTTTGATTGCTATGTCTAGGATGTTAAGTACCATATTGAAAAAGTAGGGAAAGAGTGGGCAGCCTTGTCTAGTCCCTGATTTTAGTGGGATTCCTTCAATATTCTAAGTTTAGTTTGATGTTAGGTACAGGTTTGATGTATTTTGCATTTTCCTATATTTAGATTCAGGCCTTCAATTCCTGATCTTTCCAGGACTTTATTAATGAAAGGGTAATGAATTTTGTCAAATAATTTCTCAGCATCTAATGAAATGATCATGTGGTTTTGGCTTTGTTTATATGATGAATTTCGTTGATGGACTTCTGTATATTAAATCATCCCTGCATCCTTGCCATGAGGTCTACTTGACCATGATGGATGATTGTTTGGATGCGTTCTTGGATTCAGTTTGCAAGAATTTTATTGAGCATTTTGATCAATGTTCATAAATAAAATAGGTCTGAATTTCTCTATCTTTGTTGTATCTTTGTGTGGTTTAGGTATAAGAGTAATTGTGGCTTCATAGAAGGAGTTTGGTAGTGCTCTGTCTGTTTCTATTTTGCGGAATAGTTTGGACAGTATTGGTATGAAGTCTTCTATGAAGGTCTGATAGAATTCTGCACTAAATCCATCTGGTCCTGGGCTCTTTTTGGATGGGAGATGTTTATTAGCAGTTTCTATGTCTTTATGAGTTATGGGGTTGTTTCAATGGTTTATTTGTTCCTGATTTAACTGTGGTACCTGGTATCTGTATAGAAAATTGTCCATTTCCTCCACATTCTCCAGTTTTGTTGAATATATGTTTTTGTAGTAGGATCTGATGATCTTCTTAATTTCTTCAGATTTTGTTGTTATGTCTCCCTTTTATTTCTGATTTTATTAATTTGGATACACTCTGTGACCTCTGGTTAATATAGCTATGCGTTTATGTATCTTGTTGATTTTCTCAAAGAACCAGCTCCTGGGTTTGCTGATTCTTTTGATACTAGGTTTTGTTTCTTCTTGTTTGATTTCAGCCCTGAGTTTGATTATTTCCTGCCTTCTACTCCTCTAGGGTTTATTTAATTTTTTCTAGAGCTTTTAGGTGTGCTGTCAAGCTGCTGACATATGCTCTCTCTTGTTTCTTTTTGCAGTCATACAGAGCTATGTGTTTTCCTCTTAGTGCTGCTTTTATTGTGTCCCATAAGTTTTGGTATGTTGTATCTTCATTTTCATTAAATTCTAAGAAGTCTTTAATTTCTTTCTTATGTCTCCAATGACCAAGTTGTCATTGACTTCAACTTCCATGTATATGTGGGCTTTCTGTCCTATTTGTTGTTATTGATCAGCAGCCTTAGTCCGTGGTTTTTTGATAGGATGCATGGGGTTATTTCTATCTTCCTGTATCTGTTGAGGCCTGTTTTGTGACCGATTATATGGTCAATTTTGTAGAAGGTACAATGGGATGCTGAGAAGAAGGTATATCCTTTGGTTTTAGGGTGGAGTGTTCTATATATATATATGTTAAATCCATTTGTTTCATAACCTGTTAGTCTTTCTGTGTCTCTGTTTAATTTCTGTTTCCCTTATCTGTACATTGATGAAAGTGGCGTGTTTAAATTTCCTACTATTATTGTTTGTGGTGCAATGTATGATTTTTTTGAGCTTTAGAAAGGTTTCTTATTGTTTAGGGACACAACTGCTATATACTTGACAAATATAGCAATCACCCAGAACATCCGTAGAAAGCATGTGACTGTTGGCCACATGAGGATGAGTTTCTTTCAAAGATCATCATGATTTTTGGTAAGATCTTCTCTGTAATTGGTGGCATGGCTTCCCACAAACATGGTCCAGTTGTCTAGAATCTCCTCCTTGGTCAGCATCTCATCCTTGTTTTTATCTGACTCATACACCAGATGCTGGGCCTCAGCCTGTGCATGGTCATAGTCCTGAGGAAGGATCCAATGGTGAATCTCATCCTAATCCAGTTCCCCATCCTTGTTCAGATTTGGGAAATCATTGAACTGCTCCCCAGACAAAACCCAGTAGGTCTCAGGGCAATTGTCTTCGTGAGAAAAAGATGTCCACAATGTACTCATCCTGGTCCACAAAACCATCCCTGTTCTTGTCGATATTCCCCAGCGTTTCCAGAACTACAATCTCCTTCATATGTTCTAAATCCTCTTAGTGCAGAAAAGCAATGAACCCGTACTGAGTAGCTGTCAGGTCACCGTCAAGGCCTTAAACCTCCTCTCATCTCGTGGAGGCAACTTTTTAAAGTTGTGATGATCAGAGCTATCTTGGAATTCAGAAAGTAGTAGTAGCCATAGGTAGCCTGCTTGTATTCCTCCCAGGAGATTTTTCATCTATGTCCCTATCATAATCCTTCCAGAGTTTAGCCACATTTTGGTTGATGTATCTTTTCTGTACCTGTTTGATCCAAACTTTCAGATCCTCAGTAGTAACAAGGCTGCCTTCATCACTGTCAGTTGGATCAACAATTTTCCCCAACTACTCCTGCTCTCGTCCAGGATTAGCTATCAAAGGTCTTGGAGTCCTCCTTGCCCAGGAAGACCTCATGATCGTACAGGAAGCTGTGCTTATTCTCTGGTGGCCACTGGCCCTGCTCTGAATCGGGACAAACCATGTGCTCCTTGCTTATCATGCTCTTGGCCATGAACGCCAGGACCAGTGCCAGCAGCAGCCCATGGACAGTCCCAGGCTGAGACCATGCACCACAGTTGCGATCAAAGGGAGGCAGCAGGGAAGTAGGGGCTCAGAGCACCTTATCCGCTGTCCCTTCCCCAGAGAGGGCTTTTGTTACATTTCAAACGTTATACGTTTTCCTGGTTTCCACAAAACCCCTTATAAAACCCCCTCCTCCTTCTACTATGAGGGTGTTACCACACCCACCCAAACACCCAGGCCTATCTGCCTCCCTGTTCTGGTTTCCCCTACACTGGGGCATCAAGCCTTGACAAGACCAAGGGCTTCTCCTCCCATTTGTGCCCAAGAAGGCCATCCTCTTCTACATATGCAGCTGTAGCCATGGGTCTGTCCATGTGTACTCTTTGGATGGTGGTTTCGGCCCTGGGAGCTCTGGGTGTTTCTTAGTGTTGTTCTTATGGGGCTGTAAACCCCTTCAGCTCCCTCAATCCTTTCTCTTACTCCTCCATTGGGGACCCTGCTCTCAGTTGAATGGTTGGCTGCAAGTATCTGCCTCTGTATTTGTCATGCTCTTTACCCCACTCTTTTGAGCAGATCACCACAGAGCAATGAAGATGTATTGTCTTGGCGTGATGATGTACAGACAAATAGATGATTTCTTAATTCTTATGATGGTTCTATAAGAATTCCTAAAATTAGATTAGTAATTTTAAGCTCCTTTATAATGGGACAGCTATTATGTTTTCTCTGGTAATCAAAATTGCATTGAGAACTCTTCCTTCTTAAAGTTTCATGAGTGAATTGCTTCTGCAATACCAAGCAGGCATCTACAAATTAGAACCCATGCTAAGAGGGTACAAACCAATTAACCAAAGTTCATAAAAAGAGAACTAATGATTTACTATAGGTGCGAGGACTGAACGTAAATAATTGACTGGATTTGCCTATAGGCAATTTCACTTATTCTTTTCTCATAAAAATTACAGCTTTTAACTCTCCATGAACATGCAGAGCCAGTGACAGATGGTGACGGTTTATCCTGATGATTACTCTTCATGGATATGCATGTAAACATTCTCTGTCGTAAACTGATTATCCAACTTATGATTTGAATTCCTGTGCAAACTTGTGGTGAACTTTTCACCATGTGATGCTGTGTTCAGAAAGATATACAAATGCTGAGGACAAAGAGAGAGAAAGCTTTTTAGACAGAACTGAACTGAAGAGAACAGAACTCAAGAAGAACTTAGAAGTAAAGGCATAGCGTTGAGAGTAAGGCATTGAGAGTAAGGAAATTATTGTGTCATAAGAGCAAGAGGAAAGGAGATAAGAAGAAGAGAGCAAGGAGAACCTTATAAGTCAAACTTTATGGAGGCAAACCTTTGTAGAAATTTTAGGAAAACTGAAGAACTTATAAATAAAGGTTAAAATCACTGCTCTTCAGTCTTCAGCCTGGCTCACTGGCTAGCCTGTGCTCTTCAGGCAGGCTCACTGGCTAGCCTGTGCTCTTCAACCTGGCTCACTGGCTAGCCTCTGCTCTTCAGTCAGACTCACTGGCTATCCTCTGCTCTTCAGTCAGGCTCACTGGCTAGCCTCTGCTCTTCAGCCTGGCTCACTGGCTAGCCTGTGCTCTTCAGTCAGGCTCACTGGCTAGCCTCTGCTCTTCAGCCTGGCTCACTGGCTAGCCTGTGCTCTTCAGCCTGGCTCACTGACTAGCCTCTGCTCTTCAGTCAGGCTCACTGGCTAGCCTCTGCTCTTCAGCTAGGCTCACTGGCTAGCCTCTGCTCTTCAGTCAGGTTCACTGTCTAGCCTCTGCTATTCAGTTACGCTCACTGGCTAGACTCTGCATCTCAGCTGGGCTCACTGACCTATGGGCCCCTAGCACATCGCTTAACCATCTGCTCATGATTGCCTGACCACACTGACCACCTGACCGCCCTGACTTCTTAAAGTCATTCTCTAGAAAGAGCAAAAGAAACCAAAGAGAAACACCACAGCAAACTTTTCCCATGGGCTCTGCTTTAACCTTAAGTGCTTTCATTATTTCTTTAAAAGAGTGAAATATAATTTCGGCTATTCATATGGCCAGGAGAGCTGAGCAGTAGTCATTGCTTTAGGGAATTTGGTGCTAAATCAAAAGATTCCTTTATTCTCTCACGATGTTATCTGTATGCTGTAAGATGTATGTTTAGAAAACACAACACCAAATTCCTAAAATCTAGATGTTTTAAGACATCAGCTCATGGAGAAACATAACTGCTTCCTATCTAGACTGGGCTTTTTTGCTATACTGCAGGTACAATCAATTTTCCACACTACTTCTATGATTTTCAAGAATGATTAAGAGAAAAATAAGTTGAACATAATGGCCAGAAAGGGGGTTCTGTCAAGTTGTCTTATGTGGGACAAGATACCAAACTATGATGGTAAACCTAAAACCACCTGTTCCCAAAACTAACAGAACTTACAGAAAATACATACTTTCTTATCACACCTCCTCCCCAATGGTCAGTGATTTAATGAGCACCTACTACGATCCTAGCACTGTGCATCTAAGTGTGTAATGGTGAATAAAAAAACTTAATAAAAAGCCTCATTAAGGAATAAAGAAAAATGAAACATAACTTTGAAACTCAGAATTCAATATAAGCAAAACCACCATTTCTTCAACTGGTGATTTCTGAAAACTTCATAATTTTTTCCATGGGCTTCTATAGTAATGATACTGAGTCTTGATTTGGTAAATCACAAAAAGCAAGTCACTCTTCTTTCTTGGCTCCCACAACTGTCAAAGGGAACAACACTGTTGCTGTCCATTGTGCTTCCCTATCAATCCTGCTATGGATGGTAATGAATTCCAGTCTTTTCAATGTGAAAACAGGCCACCACTTGAGGGCAAAGATTATTAAAATTACCCAAACCGGTATATTCTCTAAAATTTTCACATAGCATTTTACTGATATCACAATGTAAATTCACCACAAATATTTAACCAATGAAAATATTGAATAGCTCTGCAAATAGGAGCGATAATCATATATACTTGAAAACAACTATTATGGAAACAAAGGACGTACTAGGAGAAAAGATACATCACTAAAAGCTACACAAGCAGCAAAAAAGACACTACATTTCTTGGTTTAAAAGTTAGGTGATACACTTGATCTTTAAAGACAGGCAATGTACTTGATCTTTAAGCCCTTCAACTGTGCCCTGTCCACATAGAAACTGCAGTAGATGACAATCTTTTGTAAGATTTATTTATTTATATGTGAGACAATGCATCTGTCTTCAGACACACCAGAAGAGGGCATCAGTACTCATTACAGATGGTTGTGAGCCACCATGTGGTTGCTGGCATTTGAACTCAGGACCTCTGGAAGAACACTTGGTGCTCTTACCCATTGAGTCATCTCTCCAGCCCTCACAACAGCCTCTCTTTCACAGCATCACAGTGGTCTATTTCACTAGATGGCTCCAGGGTGATAACAGAGAAACTTTCACAGTTCCTGAGCACTTCTGAGTTCAAACACCACCAGTGCCAACTCTGTGCTGTTGGCACATTCTGACCTGTCTCCTAAGGGTTGTCAGCCACAAAAGGGACGGGTTAGCACCAGACAGCATTCACTGCCCAATCCTAAAAACCCCATCGATTCTGAAAAAGCCACATTCCATGCTTGCTCCATATTTGAGGAAGCCAAATGGTTGATCTGGCTCAAGGCTCTACTTTTCTTAGCTCATCAACTTTCTTTTTCCACTTCTTGTCACAAGAAGTATTTTTTTATGCTGCAAATACACTGCAGTGTTTGAAGGAAACCACCATCAACTCTGGGTGCCACCTCTTGAAATTTAAAATTCACAAAACAATTCATGGCTTTCTAATCAGCACCATGGAAAATGAACAACAACGAGCAAAACCATTCCAAAGGAACTTGCTGATCTGAAGGTCTGCTCATAGCAGGTAGGAAAGAATTAAATTATGCAGAACTGTAATCTCTCAGAGCTTTGGAGGCTAAAAAAGAGGAAATCTCTGTTTATGTTCCCTTTCTCCAAGTAATTGAATGAGGGTATTTTGCATCCTCCAAATACAATTTCTTGCAAGGGGCAACCAATTACATAGTAGATCAGAAGAAATCTATTAAATAATACATTCACTGCCTGAGGTTTTTAGAAAATATTTTCCCTTGATCCCAGGCCTTTAACATACATTAGAAACATTACAGGGATGTGCCACCAGGCTAAGCTGCCTCTGAAAAGCCTGTCCTGCCCTGGCAGGTACAGGCCATTTAATTCCAAGTCATCTGGAGAGGAGTGACAACCCCAAGTTGCTGTGGGGATGTCAGAGCACAGCTCTCATGCACACTCCAGATTACCTCTCCATTCTTTCTCAATGCCATGGGCTTTCCAATCCCTGCTTCAGCTCTCCATACATTCCTGAACCCTCCCTTCCCCTACCCAATGGGCTCACTTTGCATTGCCTCCTTCTGCCACTGCTTTCCCAGGGCGCGGGGGGGCGGGGGGGGGCAGAACCAGTCCAAGGAGGGGAGCAGGTCTCCTACCTACCTTGATGATGCTGCTCTTAAGGTGCAGCCCGCCCTGCTTGCTCCTTGCTGTCCCTGGGGACCAGACCGGAGGTCGGGCTAGGGGTCTGCGCGAGCGCCAGGCCTCGAGGTCCCCTGGCAGGACTGGCCTGGGCTTCTTCCTTGGACACTGCGAGGCTGTAGTCTCAGTTGGAAACCCCGTCGCTGTCATAGCGCGCCCTCCGGTGGCCGAGGTGACGCCCAACGCTGCTAAGGCCCCCTTCCCTGGCCGCTTCTTCTGCTTTTTCTTTTCTTTTCTTCTTTCTCTTTTTGTTCGCGATGTGGCGCCTGCGAAGAGCTCGCCTCCAGGAAGGAGGACATCGTGCAGTCAGAATCACCTCTGGGCCCTGCCGGGGTTGGAGAGGGAGAGAGAGGAGTCAGCTTGGGCGGCGGCGCCCCGGCTGCTGGCACCTGCTGATGGAAAACTCGCCCAGGCACACGCGCTGCTGAGGGCGCCAAATATAACGCGGGCGCCCGGTCCCCTCAGGCCCCGCGCTCACCCACGAGCTCCGCGTGCCCTGAGGCCCGGCTCGGGCGCGGTCGAGCTGCGGGGTGGGACAGACACGGGTGCCCACTCCACGGTGCAGGCAACACGGGGAAGCAGGACACGGGGAGGCGTGTGGTGTGAATCTCTGGGCTCCGCCCAGGCCCGTCAGACCCCCTCAGTGCTCTGAGGAGGCGCAGGGCGGCTTCTGTGGCCCCCAGGCCCAACATAACCTAACCGCGGCCATCGCCTGCGGAGCTTCCAGCTGCCCCAGGCTTGAGGCTTGGGCATGGTGATTGTGGTTGCCACTCTCCTAGGCCAGCTCAGCAGGGTGCAAGCCACCACCTGCTGTCCTCACCTGAAGGCATCCTGATGGGGCTGAGATCCCAGATCCAGCAGGCGAGCCTCAGGGCACTGGGCCATGGTCTTGGCTCTGCACCTTGTTGCCAGCCCCTCATACATATGGCAGCATCACACATATGGCTCCTACCAACCGCCACTAATTACCATTTGGACATTCCATCACAGTGTTCTCAAGAAGAAAGATTGTAAACAAACAGAAATAGAATGAAATTTAAAATCTTTTTTATCAGGTTGGAGAGATGGCGTGGTGGTTAAGAGCCCTGCTTCTCCAGTGCTCCCAAGTTCAATTCCCAGCAACCACATGCTGACAGACAACTATCTGTAGTGGGATCCAATGCCCTCTTCTGTCTGAAGCTCTCTTCTGACATGCAGGCACACTCGCAGAGTGTTCATGTACATAAATAAATAAATCTTTAAAAATAAAACCTTCTAATCAGTTAATGTATCTACATCTAGAAGCTAGAAAAGGGTCACAGCAATATTAAAAATAATTCAGAAAGGGTAAAGGGATGTACGAGAGTCACAAAATTCACTGGGCAAGATGGTGTATACCTGCAATCCCAACACTCACAAGGCTGAGGTAGGTGGATTGCCTTGAGTTCAAGCCTAGACTAAAGTGTGAGACCTTGTATTAGAAAACAAAACAATTGGGGAGGGGATGGAGAGAGAGACAGAGAGACAGAGAGACAGAGAGACAGAGAGACAGAAAGACAGAGAAAGACGGAGAGGGTGACAGAGACAGAGAGCCAGCGCCAGAGAGAGACAGAAACAGAGAGAGACATCGATGTCATTTCCTGCACTGATGACAAGCTACTGAAGAATGTGAATGTCTCCTACCAAGCACTGAGATAATCCTAATGACAGAATGGGTTTCTTATTAAGATATCATCAACTGTAGATGGAAAAGTAAAGGAATGTATAAAACATAAAAGAGAAATCCTACATTTGGAAAGCCTTAATTTAGAAGACTGTATAAGTTTAAGTCATAGGGGAGGGGATGAGAAGATGTGGGGGAGAGAATAACCAGAATAAATTATATATGTGTATGAAAATGTTAACTAAGAGCAACCAATGAAAAGAGAAAAGCAGGTTTATTTTACGGTGAAATTGAGTTCCCATATGATACTATATAACATTTTTTAAATTGATTATATGAATTATCTGCAATAAAAAATCAATTGTTATTAAAGATGTGGTTGTGTTCATATTAATTTCAAGTGTTTTAAATTCTTTTTATTTATTTGCTTATTTATTGATTAATTTTTTAAGACAGGGTTTTCCTATGTAGACCAGGTAGACCTCAAAAAAGAGACCCACCTGCCTATGCCTCCAAAGAGTTAGGATCAAAAGTATACATACAGATGAAATTTACATTCTTAAAGTGATCAAAAATTACAGCTATCAACTTGGTACAATTATTGAACAGTGATCAAGTGAATAAAAATATCAGAAACACATGTAAGGCATTAGGTTACTGTTGTTAAAAGGATCTTGAGCAGCATATATAATTCAAATCATCCAGGAGACACATAGTGAAAAAAAAACATGAAACTGGGTAAAGATGATTTAAATTTTTTTAATCTATTAAAAATTTTAAAGTGCATTCGATATGAAAGCTGTAAGTGATATACTTCACATTTTTGCTTATATACCATCTTCAATTTTATGTGCATTCTGCAAGTATTGTCCATGTTTATTCAGGCTCTTAATATTTCCCCATGACTGATACCATTCACAGAAATCATATTGAGCAAACTGTATATGTTGACGTATAATAGAATTGTATTCTACAAAGTATAGCATAGAAATATGTATACATAACTTCCCATATGTATGTATATACATATGTAAATGGCTCAAGAAAATGAGTATGTAAATGGCTCAAGAAAATGAGTATCATGTTATCACTGTGGTATTATTTTCATTAAAATCCTGAGAACATTGAAATGGCATCAAATAATGACCAGATTGGCAAAAAAAAACTCCACAAAATAAAATTCTTATAAAGAATCTAACGATACTAGCAAAAGATGCAAAATATTAAAGACTCATTGAAATATAAAGCCCAGATGAAATTCTGTATAATATTTTCTCAACTCTAGGATAATGTATTTTTGTACAACTATATCAATAAAAGGCCTGAATTTTGAAGAATTCAAAAGTAGTACAGTATGATTATAAAGTGGTCAATACTGTTGCATACCATTTTACATAACTGCAAACACTCTTGATCTTTTGTTCCGTGGTCTAGTGATGAACTCGGGTAGATTTATGGGGAACCATTGCACTGTAGACTTAAACTGGATTAATTTGGGGATGAGTAAGCCATATTTTGGTAAAGTTGCTTTAAAAATAAACCGTTGGATATTAGTACGGTAAGTAATTCTCCCTGAAGGAAAAACCAGACACCAAGAACCTAGACCACTGCTGTCCAGGAGAAATTTCTAGATGATAGAAATATTCTATATCTGCGGTGTTTCTGTCTATGGATTCTGGCTGGCTGTTTGCCTCCTGGTTTGCCTGCTGTGACTAAAGAGGCAGATTTTAGTTCTAAGTTTAGTTCATCTCAAATAGCAATGTGTGACCAGTGGGTGCCATTTGAACAGTGTAGCCACAGAAAACTGAAGCAGTGTAACCAAAGACTCACCTAGGAGTCAGTTGACCTCCTAGAAGGTGACTTGGGAAAACATTGGCATTGATAGCCTCTTGGGGAGCTCACCTTCTCCAAAAGCAAACTGTGAATCCTTTACTCTTCTGCAATAGTCATAATGCAACTGGTCTCACACCCACCCCATCCCTCACCAAAGACACTTGAGAGGGAGCTAAACCCACTGTGTGCTTTAGATTTCAGTTTAGAAAGCACTTCCTTCAAAGTGGAGCAGACTGAGATTGCCAAGTCCTTTTCGTGGCTCCGGGGACTTGGGTCTGACCAGGGATGAGGAGGAAATGAAGAATGACATTGGACACCCATAGATGGGGAAGGCTGGGTCCGTGAGCTGGAGAAAATGCAGCATCCCAGAAGCTCAGCATGTTTATTATATAGAGTTGGCCAGGAAGCAGGGCTGTTGCACAGGGAAGCAAGGAGGTGGGCATTACATGCAGATAAACAAGGAGGGGAGGACTATGCATATGTAACTGACAAGGGGCAGATTTAGCTAATCTCAGTAGGAGCAGTCTCTGCAGGGAACAGTCTTCAGGCTGTAAATATACAGATGGGGCCAGGGAGAAAGGTAGAGTTGACTTTTTCTGCACACACTATCAATGCCATCCTGAGAAGGCTTTGTTGTCTCTGAGTCTCAAGGGGCATGGGGGCCTTTGCCTTTTCCCCATGGATAAACGGCATTGGGTCCATGGCATGGTCATATCAGGTTTACAGCACACATCCACTCAGGGCTGCACTTCCTCAGGGCTTCCTCTGCTCCCACAGTGAGATCTCAAAAGAAAAACAGAAACCAAAGAAAAAATGTGCTCAGTTAACTGGTTAATTCCCTAAAGTATACAGATCCAGTGTCCTAACTAGGACTTCTTCAAAGGCTACAGAAAATCCTGTGGACCTAAAGTAAGCAAGAAAAAAAAAACCCAAAGACCCTTCGTCCCCCAAAAGATGAATGGGAGAAAAAAATTATTAAAGGTTTTCATAGAAAATTGTTTAAGAAAAACACACGGGAATTATACTTAATAGAGTTAGTGTGCTGAGATGTGAGACCCACTCACAACATGCAGCATTTGGAAGTCTCAGACAACTTAACAGAAGAGGACTCCTAAATGTTCGTTGTGACCACTCTCCACATACTACTCACAGCTTAATACTAACCTCCATAATTGAGTTGGGGACAGTGTTCACCATAGCAGATAATTGAAGCATTAGTGCACACAGACACACAGACACACACAAACACACACACACAAAACACACACACACAAACACACTCACACACACAAAACACACACAAAACACACACACTCACTCACACTCACACATACACTCACAAACATACACACACACTCAAACACACACACAAAAAACACACACTCACACACCCTCACACATACAGTCACACACATACACACACACTCAAACACAAGCACACACACATACACACACCCTCACACATACACACACACAAAACATACCAAACACACACACACTCAGTAGCACACACAAGAGAAATGTATATTCTATGAAATTTCTTGGTGTATTTTTATTTGTAAGCCTCAATGCTGGAGTATTCTTGGTTTTGCATAAAGTGGGGGGAAAAGTCAGGCTTCATTTTCCCCCTTTTGAAATGACAGATATCTGTGTGTTAAACAGACTCTGATGGCTGTCCAGGCTGCCTCGGCCTATTTGACAGCATCCAGGTCACCTTGGTCTGGACAGTGGTTGTTCTTCTTATTGGCAACTGGTTTGCATCAGAAGAATTTTTCACATCCTTACCAATATTAGAAGATTGGTGACACAAGCAGCTTGACAAACAGTAAAATTATTGTGGTTTTGCCTTTCTGGAGGACATTAAAATTTACATGGTTTGCATATGGCTTTTTTTTCTTAGCATTTAGTCCTGCTTTAGTGCTGTTCAAATGTGGCCATGCAGCCAGCATCCCTTTGCTCCAGGCTCTCAGCACCCCATTCCTGTCACTGATCTGATACATACTTGGTCCCAGAGATTGACAGCAGAGGGACTTGACACACAGCGTCCACTCTGCTTCACTGCATTGATTTTTGTAAATTCTTTACAATGGCTATTTCTTTTTTTTTTTAATTAAATTGAGTATTTCTTATATACATTTCTGTTATTCTGTTTCCCGCTTTCCGGGCAAACATCCCCCTCCTCCCTCCCATTCTTTATGGGTGTTGCCCTCCCCATCCTCCCCCCATTGCCGCCCTGCCCCCAACAATCTAGTTCACTGGGGGTTCAGTCTTAGCAGGACCCAGGGCTTCCCCTTCCACTGGTGCTCTTACTAGGATATTCATTGCTACCTATGAGGTCAGAGTCCAGGGTCAGTCCATGTATAGTCTTTAGGTAGTGGCTTAGTCCCTGGAAGCTCTGGTTGCTTGGCATTGTTGTACATATGGGGTCTTGAGCCCCTTCAAGCTCTTCCAGTTCTTTCTCTTCAACGGGGGTCCTATTCTCAGTTCAGTGGTTTGCTGCTTGCATTCGCCTCTGTGTTTGCTGTATTCTGGCTTTGTCTGTCAGGAGTGATCTACATCCGGCTCCTGTCGGCCTGCACTTCTTTGCTTCATCCATCTTGTCTAATTGGGTGGCTGTATATGTATGGGCCACATGTGGGGCAGGCTCTGAATGGGTGTTCCTTCTGTGTCTGTTTTAATCTTTGCCTCTCTATTCCCTGCCAAGGGTATTCTTGTTCCCCTTTTAAAGAAGGAGTGAAGCATTCACATTTTGATCATCCTTCTTGAGTTTCATGTGTTCTAGGCATCTAGGGTAATTCAAGCATTTGGGCTAATAGCCACTTATCAATGAGTGCATACCATGTGTGTTTTTCTGTGATTGAGTTACCTCACTCAGGATGATATTTTCCAGTTCCGACCATTTGCCTACGAATTTCATAAAGTCATTGTTTTTGATAGCTGAGTAATATTCCATTGTGTAGATGTACCACATTTTCTGTATCCATTCCTCTGTTGAAGGGCATCTGGGTTCTTTCCAGCTTCTGGCTATTATAAATAAGGCTGCAATGAACATAGTGCAGCACGTGTCTTTTTTATATGTTGGGGCATCTTTTGGGTATATGCCCAAGAGAGGTATAGCTGGATCCTCAGGCAGTTCAATGTCCAATTTTCTGAGGAACCTCCAGACTGATTTCCAGAATGGTTGTACCAGTCTGCAATCCCACCAACAATGGAGGAGTGTTCCTCTTTCTCCGCATCCTTGCCAGCATCTACTGTCACCTGAGTTTTTGATCTTAGCCATTCTCACTGGTGTGAGGTGAAATCTCAGGGTTGTTTTGATTTGCATTTCCCTTATGACTAAAGATGTTGAACATTTCTTTAGGTGTTTCTCAGACATTCGGCATTCCTCAGCTGTGAATTCTTTGTTTAGCTCTGAACCCCATTTTTTAATAGGGTTATTTGTCTCCCTGCGGTCTAACTTCTTGAGTTCTTTGTATAGTTTGGATATAAGGCCTCTATCTGTTGTAGGATTGGTAAAGATCTTTTCCGAATCTGTTGGTTGCCATTTTGTCCGAACCACAGTGTCCTTTGCCTTATATAAGCTTTGCAGTTTTATGAGATCCCATTTGTCGATTCTTGATCTTAGAGCATAAGCCATTGGTGTTTTGTTCAGGAAATTTATCCCGTGCCCATGTGTTCCAGATTCTGCCCTAGTTTTTCTTCTATTAGTTTGAGTGTGTCTGGTTTGATGTGGAGGTCCTTGATCCACTTGGACTTAAGCTTTGTACAGGGTGATAAACATGGATCAATCTGCATTCTTCTACATGTTGACCTCCAGTTGACCCAGCACCATTTGCTGAAAATGCTATCTTTTTTCCATTGGATGGTTTTGGCTCCTTTGTCAAAAATCAAGTGCCCATGGGTGTGTGGGTTCATTTCTGGGTCTTCAATTCTGTTCCATTGGTCTATCTGTCTGTCTCTGTACCAATACCATGCAGTTTTTATCACTATTGCTCTGTAATACTGCTTGAGTTCAGGGATAGTGATTCCCCCTGAAGTCCTTTTATTGTTGAGGATAGTTTTAGCTATCCTGGGTTTTTTGTTATTCCAGATGAATTTGAAAATTGTTCTGTCTTACTCTTTGAAGAATTGGATTGGTATTTTGATGGGGATTGCATTGAATCTGTAGATCGCTTTTGGTAAAATGGCCATTTTTACTATATTAATCCTGCCAATCCATGAGCTTGGGAGATCTTTCCATCTTCTGAGGTCTTCTTCAATTTCATTCTTCAGAGTCTTGAAGTTCTTATTGTACAAATCTTTTACTTGCTTGGTTAAAGTCACACCGAGGTACTTTATATTATTTGGGTCTATTATGAAGGGTGTCCTTTCCCTAATTTCTTTCTCGGCTTGTTTCTCTTTTGTGTAGCGGAAGGCTACTGATTTATTTGAATTAATTTTATACCCAGCCACTTTGCTGAAGTTGTCTATCAGCTTTAGTAGTTCTCTGTTGGAACTTTTGCGATCACTTAAATATACTATCATATCATCTGCAAATAGTGATATTTTGACTTCTTCTTTTACGATCTCTATACACTTGACCTCCTTTTGTTGTCTGGTTGATCTGGCTAGAACTTCAAGAACTATATTGAATAAGTAGGGAGAGAGTGGGCAACCTTGTCTAGTCTCTGATTTTAGTGGGATTGCATCAAGTTTCTCTCCATTTAGTTTAATGTTAGCAACTGGTTTGCTGTATATGGCTTTTACTATGTTTAGGTATGGGCCTTGAATTCCTATTCTTTCCAGGACTTTTATCATGAAGGGGTGTTGAATTTTGTCAAATGCTTTCTCAGCATCTAATGAAATGATCATATGGTTTTGATCTTTCAGTTTGTTTATATAATGGATCATGTTGATTGTTTTCCATATATTAAACCATCCCTGCATGCCTGGGATGAAGCCTACTTGATCATGGTGGATGATTGTTTTGATGTGCTCTTGGATTCGGTTTGCCAGAATTTTATTGAGTATTTTTGCGTCGATATTCATAAGGGAAATTGGTCTGAAGTTCTCTTTCTTTGTTGTGTCTTTGTGTGGTTTAGGTATAAGAGTAATTGTGGCTTCATAGAAGGAATTTGGTAGTGCTCCATCTGTTTCAATTTTGTGGAATAGTTTGGATAATATTGGTATGAGGTCTTCTATGAAGGTCTGATAGAATTCTGCACTAAACCTGTCTGGACCTGTGCTCTTTTTGGTTGGGAGACCTTTAATGACTGCTTCTATTTCCTTAGGAGTTATGGGGTTGTTTAACTGGTTTATCTATTCCTGATTTAACTTTGGTACCTGATATCTGTCTAGGAAATTGTCCATTTCCTGCAGATTTTCAAGTTTTGTTGAATATAGGCTTTTATAGTAAGATCTGATGATTTTTTGAATTTCCTCTGAATCTGTAGTTATGTCTCCCTTTTCATTTCTGATTTTGTTAATTTGGACACACTCTCTGTGTCCTCTCATTAGTCTGTCTAAGGGATTATCTATCTTGTTAATTTTCTCAAAGAACCAACTTTTGGTCTGTTGATTCTTTCTATGGTCCTTTTTGTTTCTACTTGGTTGATTTCAGCTCTGAGTTTGATTATTTCCTGCCTTCCACTACTCCTGGGTTTATTTGCTTCTTTTTGTTCTAGAGCTTTTAGGTGTGCTGTCAAGCTGCTGACATATGCTCTCTCCTGTTTCTTTCTGCAGGCACTCAGCGCTATGAGTTTTCCTCTTAGCACAGCTTTCATTGTGTCCCATAAGTTTGAGTATGTCGTACCTTCATTTTCATTAAATTCTAAAAAGTCTTTAATTTCTTTCTTTATTTCTTCCTTGACCAGGTTATCATTGAGTAGAGCATTTTTCAATTTCCACGTATATGTGGGCATTCTTCCCTTATTGTTATTGAAGACCAGTTTTAGGCCTTGGTGGTCCGATAGCAGGCATGGGATTATTTCTGTCTTTCTGTACCTGTTGAGGCCTGTTTTTTGACCAATTATATGGTCAATTTTGGAGAAAGTACCATGAGGAGCTGAGAAGAAGGTATATCCTTTTGCTTTAGGATAGAATATTCTACAAATATCTGTTAAGTCCATTTGGCTCATGACTTCTCTTAGTCTGTCTACGTCTCTGTTTAATTTCTGTTTCCATGATCTGTCCATTGGTGAGAGTGGGGTGTTGAAGTCTCCTACTATTATTGTGTGAGGTGCAATGTGTGTTTTGAGCTTTAGTAAGGTTTCTTTTACGTATGTAGGTGCCCTTGTATTTGGGCATAGAAATTTAGGATTGAGAGTTCATCTTGGTGGATTTTTCCTTTGATGAATATGAAGTGTCCTTCCTTACCTTTTTTGATGAATTTTAGTTGAAAATTAATTTTATTTGATATTAGAATGGCGACTCCAGCTTGCTTCTTCTGACCATTTGCTTGGAAAGTTGTTTTCCAGCCTTTCACTCTGAGGTAGTGTCTGTCTTTGTCTCTGAGGTGTGTTTCCTGTAGGCAGCAGAATGCAGGGTCCTCATTGCATATCCAGTTTGTTAATCTATGTCTTTTTATTGGGGAGTTGAGGCCATTGATATTGAGAGATATTAAGGAATAGTGATTATTGCTTCCTGTTATATTCATATTTGGATGTGAGGTTATGTTTGTGTGCTTTTCTTCTCTTTGTTTTGTTGCCAAGACAATTAGTCTCTTGCTTCTTGTAGGATATAGCCTGCCTCCTTATGTTGGGCTTTACCATTTATTATCCTTTGTAGTGCTGGATTTGTAGAAAGATATTGTGTAAATTTGGTTTTGTCATGGAATATCTTGGTTTCTCCATCTATGTTAATTGAGAGTTTTGCAGGATACAGTAACCTGGGCTGGCATTTGTGTTCTCTTAGGGTCTGTATGACATCTGTCCAGGATCTTCTGGCTTTCATAGTTTCTGGCGAAAAGTGGTGTGATTCTGATAGGTCTGCCTTTATATGTTACTTGACCTTTTTCCCTTACTGCTTTTAATATTCTTTCTTTATTTTGTGCGTTTGGTGTTTTGACTATTATGTGACGGGAGGTGTTTCTTTTCTGGTCCAAACTATTTGGAGTTCTGTAGTCTTCTTGTATGCCTATGGGTATCTCTTTTTTTAGGTTAGGGAAGTTTTCTTCTATGATTTTGTTGAAAATATTTACTGGTCCTTTGAGCTGGGAGTCTTCACTCTCTTCTATACCTATTATCCTTAGGTTTGATCTTCTCATTGAGTCCTGGGTTTACTGTATGTTTTGGACCAGTAGCTTTTTCTGCTTTACATTATCTTTGACAGTTGCGTCAATGATTTCTATGGAATCTTCTGCTCCTGATATTCTCTCTTCCATCTCTTGTATTCTGTTTGTGAAGCTCGTATCTATAGCTCCTTGTCTCTTCTTTTGGTTTTCTATATCCAGGGTTGTTTCCATGTGTTCTTTCTTGATTGCTTCTATTTCCATTTTTAATTCCTTCAACTGTTTGATTGTGTTTTCCTGGAATTCTTTCAGGGATTTTTGTGACTCCTCTCTATGGCCTTCTACTTGTGTATTTATGATTTCCTGGAATTTTTTCAGGGATTTTTGTGACTCCTCTCTATGGGCTTCTACTTGTTTATTTATGATTTCCTAGAATTCTTTCAGGGATTTTTGAGATTCCTCTCTGTAGGCTTCTACTTGTTCTCTAAGGGAGTTAGTTCTTCACGTCTTTCTTGAAGTCCTCCAGCATCATGATCAAATATGATTTTGAAACTAGATCTTGCTTTTCTGGTGTGTTTGGATATTCCGTGTTTGCTTTGGTGGGAGAATTGGGCTCCGATGATGCCATGTAGTCTTGCTTTCTGTTGCTTAGGTTCCTGCGCTTGCCTCTCGCCATGAGATTATCTCTAGTGTTACTTTGTTCTGCTATTTCTGACAGTGGCTAGACTCTCCTATAAGCCTGTGTGTCAGGAGTGCTGTAGACCTATTTTCCTGTTTTCTTTCAGCCAGTTATGGGGACAGAGTGTTCTGCTTTCGGGCGTGTAGTTTTCCCCATCTACAGGTCTTCAGCTGTTCCTGTGGGCCTATGTCTGGTGTTCACCAGGCAGGTCACTTGCAGCAGAAAGGTTGGTCTTACCTGTGGTCCCAAGGCTCAAGTTTGCTCATGGGGTGCTGCCTACAAGCTCTACGCGGGGACAGCAAACAGGAAGATCTGTGCCACCCTTTCCGGGAGCCTCTGTGCACCAGGGTTCCAGATGGCGTTTGGTGTTTTCTTCTGGCGTCAGAGATGTGTGCAGAGTGCAGTCTCTTCTGCTTTCCCAGGCGTTTCTGCCTCTCTGAACGTTTAGGTCTACCTCCCACGGGATTTGGGTGCAGAGAACTGTTTATCCGGTCTGTCCCTTCAGGTTCCAGCAGTGTCTCAGGCGCAGAGGTCCTGCAGCTCCTGGGCCCTCCCCCACCAATACCACCATTTCTTTAACTGGTGATTTCTGAAAAGCTCATCATTTTTTCCATGGGCTTCTACAGTAATGATACTCAGTCTCAGTTTTGTAAGACACAAACAGGCAACTCACACTTCTTTCTTGGCTCCCACAACTGTCAAAGGGAACAACACTGTTGCTGTCCATTGTGCTTCCCTATCAATCCTGCTATGGATGGTAATGAATTCCAGTCTTTTCAATGTGAAAACAGGCCACCACTTGTGGGCAAAGATTATTAAAATTACCCAAACCGGTATATTCTCTAAAATTTTCACATAGCATTTTACTGATATCACAATGTAAATTCACCACAAATATTTAACCAATGAAAATATTGAATAGCTCTGCAAATAGGAGCGATAATCATATATACTTGAAAACAACTATTATGGAAACAAAGGACATACTAGGAGAAAAGATACATCACTAAAAGCTACACAAGCAGCAAAAAAGACACTACATTTCTTGGTTTGAAAGTTAGGTGATACACTTGATCTTTAAAGACAGGCAATGTACTTGATCTTTAAGCCCTTCAACTGTGCCCTGTCCACATAGAAACTGCAGTAGATGACAATCTTTTGTAAGATTTATTTATTTATATGTGAGACAATGCAGCTGTCTTCAGACACACCAGAAGAGGGCATCAGTACTCATTACAGATGGTTGTGAGCCACCACGTGGTTGCTGGCATTTGAACTCAAGACCTCTGAAAGAACACTTGATGCTCTTACCCACTAAGCCATCTCTCCAGCCCTCACAACAGCCTCTTACACAGCATCACAGTGGTCTATTTCACTAGATGGCTCCAGGCTGATAACAGAGAAACTTTCATAGTTCCTGAGCACTTCTGAGTTCAAATACCACCAGTGCTAACTCTGTGCTGTTGGCACATTCTGACCTGTCTCCTAAGGGTTGTCAGCCACAAAAGGGATGGGTTAGCACCAGACAGTATTCACTGCCCAATCCTAAAAACCCCATCAATTCTGAAAAAGCCACATTCCATGCTTGCTCCATATTTGAGGAAGCCAAATGGTTGATCTGGCTCAAGGCTCTACTTTTCTTAGCTCATCAACTTTCTTTTTCCACTTCTTGTCACAAGAAGTATTTTTTTATGCTGCAACTACACTGCAATGTTTGAAGGAAACCACCATAAACTCTGGATGTCACCTCTTGAAATTTAAAATTCACCAAACAATTCGTGGCTTTTTAATCAGCACCATGGAAAATAAATAAAAACAAGCAAAACCATTCCAAAGGAACTTGCAGATCTGGAGGCCTGCTCATAGCAGGCAGGAAAGAATTAAATTATGCAGAACTGTAATCTCTCAGAGCTTTGGAAGCTAAAAAAGAGGAAATCTCTGTTTATGTTCCCTTTCCCCCAGTAATTGAAGGAGTGTATTTTACATCCTCCAAATACAATTTCTTGCAAGGGGCAACCAATTACAAAGTAGATCAGAAGAAATCTATTAAATAATACATTCATTGCCTGAGGTTTTCAGAAAATATTTTCCCACGATCCCCGTCCATTAACAGCACACTCCAGATTACCTCTCCACTCTTTCTCAATGCCATAGGCTTTCCAATCCCTGCTTCAGCTCTCCATACATCCCTGAACCCTCCCTTCCCCTACCCAATGGACTCACTTTGCATTGCCTCCTTCTGCCACTGCTTTCCCAGGACAGGGGGACCAGGTGGGGGGGGGGGCGGAGCCAGAACCAGGCAAGTAGGGACGCGGGTCTCCTACCTACCTTGATTCTGCTGCTCTGGCGGTGCAGCCCGCCCTGCTTGCTGCTTGCTGTCCCTGGGGACCAGAGCGGAGGTCGGGCTAGGGGTCCGCGCGAGCACCACGCCTCCAGGTCCCCTGGCAGGGCTGGCCTGGGCTTCGTCCCTGGACACTGAAGGCTGCAGTCTCTGTTTGAAACCCCGCCGCTATCATAGCGCGCCTGCCCTAGGCCGAGCTGACCCCCAACGCCTTTAAGGCCCGCTTCCCTGGCTGCTTCTTCTGCTTTTTCTTTTCTTTTTGTCTTTCTCTTTTTGTTCGCGACGTGGCGCCTGCGAAGAGCTCGCTTCCAGGAAGGAGGACATCGTGCAGGCAGAATCACCTCTGGGCCCTGCCGGGATTGGAGAGGGAGAGAGAGGAGTCAGCTTGGGCGGCGGCGCCCTGACTGCAGGCACCTGCTGATGGAAAACTCGCCCAGGCACACGCGCTGCTGCGGGTGCCAAATATAACGCGGGCGCCCGGTCCCCTCAGGCCCTGCGCTCACCCACGAGATCCGCGTGCCCTGAGGCCTGGCTCGGGCGCGGTCGAACGGCGGGGTGGGAAGGACACGTGTGCCCACTCCAAGGTGCAGGCAACCTGTTGAGGCGCAACACTGGGAAGCGCGTGGTGCTGAGCTCCTGGCTCAGTCCAGGTGGGTCAGTCCCCTCTCAGGGCTCTGGGGAGGCTTAGGGCGGCTTCTGTGGCCCCCAGGCCTACCTTGACCTAACTGTGGCCAAAGCCTCAGGAGCTTCCAGCTGCCCCAGGCTGGAGACTTGGGCAGGGTGATTGTGGCTGCCACTCTCCTAGGCCAGCTCAGCAGGGCACAAGCCACCACCTGCTGTCCTCACCTGAAGGCATCCTGATGGGGCTGAGAGCCCAAGTCCAGCAGGCGAGCCTCAGGGCACAGGGCCATGGTCTTGGCTCTGCACCTTGTTGCCATCCCCTCACACATATGGCAGCATCACACATATGGCTCCTTCTACCAACCGCCACTAATTACCATTTGGACATTCCATCACAGTGTTCTCAAGAAGAAAGATGCAAACAAACACGAAAAGAATGAAATTTAAAATCTTTTTTATCAGGCTGGAGAGATGGCTTGGTGGTTAAGAGTGCTGCTTCTCCATTGCTCCCAAGTTCAATTCCCAGCAACCACATGGTGACCTACAACTATCTGTAGTGGGATCCAATGCCCTCTTCTGTCTGAAGCTCTCTTCTGACATGCAGGCACACTCGCAGACAGAGTGCTCATTTACATAAATAAATAAATCTTTAAAAATTAAACCTTCTAATCAGTTAATGTATCTACATCTAGAAGCTAGAAAAGGGTCACAGCAATATTAAAAATAATTCAGAAATTGTAAAGGGATGTACGAGAGTCACAAAATTCACTGGGCAAGATGGTGTATACCTGGAATCCCAAAACTCACAAGGCTGAGGTAGGTGGATTGCCTTGAGTTCAAGGCTAGACTAAAGTGTGAGACCTTATATTAGAAAACAAAACAATTGGGGAGGGGATGGAGAGAGAGACAGAGAGACAGAGAGACAGAGAGACAGAAGAGACAGACAGAAGAGACAGAGAGGGAGACAGAGACAGAGAGACAGAAAAACAGAGAAAGACGGAGAGGGTGACAGAGACAGAGAGAGAGAGAGAGAGAGAGAGAGAGAGAGAGAGAGAGACCTCGATGTCATTTCCTGCACTGATGACAAGCTACTGAAGAATGTGAATGTCTCCTACCAAGCACTGAGATAATGCTAATGACAGAATGGGTTTCTTATTAAGATATCATAAACTGTAGATGGAAAAGTAAAGGAATGTATAAAAAATAAAAGAGAAATCCTACATTTGGAAAGCCTAAATTTAGAAGACTGTATAAGTTTAAGTCATAGGGGTGGGATTGAGACGATGTGGGGGGAGAGAATAATCACAATAAACTATATATGTACATGAAAATGTTAACTAAGTGCAACCAATTAAAAGAGAAAAGCAGGTTTGTTTTACGATGAAATTGATTTCCCATATGACACTATATAACATTTTGTGAATGGATTATATGAATTATCTGCAATAAAAAAATCAATTGTTGTTAAAGATGTGGTTGTGTTCATATTAATTTCAAGTGTTTTAAATTCTTTTTTTATTTGCTTATTTATTGATTGATTTTTTTAAGATAGGGTTTTTCTATGTAGACCAGGTTGACTCAAAAAAGAGATGCACCTGCCTATGCCTCCAAAGAGTTAGGATCAAAAGTGTATACATACACATGAAATTTACATTCTTAAAGTCATAAAAAATTACAGTTATCAACTTGGTACAATTTTTGAACAGTGATCAAGTGAATAGAAATATCAGAAACACATGTAAGGCATTAGGTTACTGTTGTTAAAAGGATCTTGAGCAGCATATATAATTCAAATCATCCAGGAGATACATTGTGAAAAAAAAACATGAAACTGGGTAAAGATGATTTAAATTTTTTAATCTATTAAAAATTTTAAAGTGCATTTGATATGAAAGCTCTAAGTGATATACTTCACACTTTTGCTTATATACCATCTTCAATTTTATGTGCATTCTGCAAATATTGTCCATGTTTATTCAGGCTCTTATTATTTCCCCATGACTGATAACATTCACAGAAATCATATTGAGCAAACTGTATATGTTGACGTATAATAGAATTGTATTCTACACAGTATAGCATAGAAATAGTTATATATAACTTCCCACATGTGTGTATATACATATGTAAATGGCTCAAGAAAATGAGTATCACTTTATCATTGTGGTATTATTGTCATCAAAATCCTGAGAACATTGAAATGGCATCAAATAGTGACCAGATCGGCAAAAAAATCCACAAAATAAAACTCTTATAAAGAATCTAACAATACTAGCAAAAGATGCAAAAATATTAAAGTCTCAATGAAATAAAAAGCCCAGATGAAATATTGTATAATATTTTCTCAACTCTAGGATAATGTATTTTTGTAAAACTATCAATAAAAGGCCTGAATTTTGAAGAAATCAAAAGTAGTACAGTATAATTTTGCAGTGGTCAATATTGATGCATACCATTTTACATAACTGCATAAACTGTCTTTCTTTTGTTCCGTGGTCTACCGTCGAACTCAGATAGATTTATGGGGAACCATTACATTGTAGACTTAAACTGGATTAATTTGGGGGTGAGTAAGTCATTTTGGTAAAGTTGCTTTAAAAATAAACCTTTTGATATTAGTACCGCAAATAATTCTCCCTGAAGGAAAAACCAGACACCAAGAACCTAGACCACTGCTGTCCAGGAAAAATTTCTAGATGATAGAAATATTCTATATCTGCGGTGTTTCTGGCTATGGATTCTGGCTGGCTGTTTGCCTCCTGGTTTGCTTGCTGTGACTAAAGGGGCAGATTTTAGTTCTAAGTTTAGTTCATCTCAAATAGCCATGTGTGACCAGTGGGTGCCATTTGGACAGTGTAGCCACAGAAAACTGAAGCAGTGTAACCAAAGACTCACCTAGGAGTCAGTTGACCTCCTAGAAGTGACTTGGGAAAACATTGGCAATGATAGCCTCTTGGGGAGCTCACCTTCACCAAAAGCAAACTGTGAATCCTTTACTCTTCTGCAATAGTCATAATGCAACTGGTCTCACACCCACCCCAACCCTCACCAAAGACATTTGAGAGGGAGCTGAACCCACTGTGTGCTTTAGATTTCAGTGTAGAAAGCACTTCCTTCGAAGTGGAGCAGACTGAGATTGCCAAGTCCTTTGCGTGGCTCCAGGGACTTGGGTCTGACCAGGGGTGAGGAGGAAATGAAGAATGACATTGGACACACATACATGGGGAAGGCTGGGTCCGTGAGCTGGAGAAAATGCAGCATCCCAGAAGCTCAGCATGTTTATTATATAGAGTTGGCCAGGAAGCAGGGCTGTTGCACAGGGCAGCAAGGAGGTGGGCATTACATGCAGATAAACAAGGAGGGGAGGACTATGCATATGCAACTGACAAGGGGCAGATTTAGCTAATCTCAGTAGGAGCAGTCTCTGCAGGGAGCAGTCTTCAGGCTGTAAATATCCAGATGGGGCCAGGGAGAAAGGTAGAGTAGACTTTTTCTGCACACACTATCAACACCATCCTGAGAAGGCATTGTCATGTCTCTGAGCCTCAAGGGGCATGGGGGCCTTTGCCTTTTCCCCATGGATAAATGGCTTTGGGTCCAAGGCATGGTCATATCATGTTTACAGCACATATCCACTTAGGGCTTCAGTTCCTCAGGACTTCCTCTGCTCCCACAGTGAGATCTCAAAAGAAAAACAGAAACCAACAAACAAAAAATGTGCTCAGTGAACTGGTTAATTCCCTTAACTGTACAGATCCAGTGTCCTAAGTCTAGAACTTCCTCCAAGGCTACAGAAAATCCTCTGGACCTAAAATAAGCAAAAAACAAACAAACAAACAAAAAGAAAACCAAAAAAAAAAACAAAAAGAAAACAAAAACCAAACAAAGACCCTTGCGCCCCCCCCCCCCAAAAATGAATGGGAGAAAAAATTATTAAGGTTTTCATAAAAATTGTTTAAGAAAAACACACGGGAATTTACTTAATAGAGTTAGTGTGCTGAGATGTGAGGCCCACTCACATTATGCAGCATTTGGAA
This sequence comes from Rattus norvegicus, assembly GCF_021556685.1. Lineage (NCBI taxonomy): Eukaryota > Metazoa > Chordata > Mammalia > Rodentia > Muridae > Rattus > Rattus norvegicus. Next base: position 22,304,492 of record NC_141542.1, read on the forward strand.
GTCTCAGACAACTTAACAGAAGAGGACTCCTAAATATTCTTTGTGACCACTCTCCACATACTACTCACAGCTTAATACTAACCTTCATAATTGAGTTGGGGACAGTATTCACCATAGCGGATAATTGAAGCATTAGTGCACACAGACACAGACACAGATACACACACACTCATACACACACTCACACATGCACACACACACAAAACACACACTCACACGCATACACACACACTCACACATGCATACACACTCACACACATACACACAGAGACACACAGACACTCACACACACAAGTACACACACATACACACACACTCACACATACACATAAAACACACACAAAACACATACAAATCACACACTCTGAGGAGCACACACAAGAGAAGTGTATATTCTATGAAGTTTCTTGGCATATTTTTATTTGTAATCCTCAATGCTTTAGTATTCTTGGTTTTGCTTAAAGGGGGGAAAAGTCAGGCTACATTTTCCCCGTTTTGAAATGACAGATATCTGTGTGTTAAACATACTCTGACGGCTGTCCAGGCTGCCTCGGCCTATTTGACAGCATCCAGGTCACCTTGGTCAGGACAGTGGTTGCTCTTCTTATTGGCAACTGGTTTGCATCACAAGAGTTTTCCACATCCTTACCAATATTAGAAGTTTGGTGACAGAAGCAGCTTGAGAAACAGTAAAATTATTGTGGTGTTGTCTTTCTGGAGGACATTAAAATTTACATGGTTTGCATATCGCTTTTTTTTCTTAGCATTTAGTCCTGCTTTAGCGCTGTTCAAATGTGGCCATGCAGCCAGCATCCCTTTGCTCCAGGCTCTCAGCACCCCATTCCTGTCACTGATCTGATGCATACTTGATCCCAGAGATGGACAGCAGAGGGATTTGACACACAGCATCCACTCTGCTCCACTGCTTTGCTTTTTGTAAATTCTTTACAATGGCTATTTCTTGATTTATTATTCCTACGAACATGACTTGGCTTGATATTTTGAGATAGGATCTTATTAGGCAGCCCAGGCTGGCCTTGATTTCCCAATTCTCTGGCCTTAGTCTTCCACCATTCCCTGATTCTCAGTTTGTTACTAGAGGTAGTTATATGGCCCCATTTCCAAATCAAATGTTCTTCTGGCTTTATTACTCTGCCCTTTTCACAGACTTTTATTAATTATGCAAAGTAGATGGTATTTAATGTTTAAATACTAGATATATTAACTCATCAGTCCCCAAGACAACTCTGTGAATTAAACACTCATTATCATCCTCACTGTGCAGATAAGGGAATTGAGTCACACAAGGTAAAATAACTTCTCCACAGTTGAACATCTAAAGAGTGTGAGAGCCAAGCTTTGAGTCCAACTACAAAGTAGATCGGCCTATAATGGGGTGGCCTGTGGTGCTGTATATTCAAATGCTAAATTCTGTACCCTAAGGTCTGGTTGCTTCAAACAAGGAGACCCTCATGTATACCAGATTTTTTTTTTGCCTCCTAAGTTATCCCTGATTGGTTAATAAAATCCCTACAACATGGGCTTGGAAGAAGAGAGGGGACAGAGCAAAGTTGTCCTTGGCTTGGGGGCTCAGGCAGGGTCCACGAGGAGAGGGAAAGGACATGGAGGAGAAGGAAGGAGACACCACCCCATAGGGTAGTTGGATCATGAGTGTATTGCCATGAGGGCCACTTTGTTAGAACAGGCGTGGCCCAGGCAGAGCATGGCAAGCAATACCTCAGTGTTACTGACAGGGAAGCAGAAAAAATAGCACAGAAGGTTGATGTCTGCCCAGTTCTAGTACTTTAAAGCTTATTATAAATCTAAAAGTTTTGTGTCTTTTATTTGGGAACAAAATGATCTACGGTCTGGTAGAAACCCCCTTATAATATTTACTGTAGCAATGGCCACTCAATTATTGTGGTATTTTAAATATAACACACATTGAATTTTACAATTCATATGCAAGGCTTTGTATATTTCCATGTGACTGTACATCTGAGGTCATGTGTAGGTATAGAGACATAACATGGCAGAAATACCTAGAACATTTTAAGGTCACCCCACCGACCAAATGAAAGCCACAGGCTATACAGACTATGATGGATGAGGAGAAGGCTTAGTGCTCTCTGGAGTCCCCTTCCCTAGTCTTGGGATAAGACTTCCAGTAAGCCAAGACCATATTCCTCTTCCATTTCTCAAGGAGCCAGGGGTAGACCCAGATATATGATTTATTGCCTGCAGGGTTTTTTTTTCTGCAAGCGCTGCCCTGTTTGAGGACTTGTCAAGGGTAAGCACTGTCAGAGGAAGGCCAGCATATGAATTCTGTATAACTCTGCTCTGACACCATGTAGCACAATCCTATCAAGTACTGGAAGCCTTGCTGGAAAGATTAATCAAACTCTAGGATCAAAAGGAAGCAACCCGAGGGCCACATGGCTGTAAATCAAGTCTGAAACCATAGCCCAGTATGGATGTTCAGCCTAGGATCTTATGTCAAACAGCGTTAGCATCCAAAAGAAACACAAAATTGAAATGGCAAGGTGACGGGTAATGACCCCATGGAAAGGATATCTAAGTCATGTGGAAAGATTCCAGTGCAAAGACATCTAGCAAAGATACTGAAAGAGTGTACCCCAAAACGGGGAGCCCCATCTCTCGCTCTGATCGTGGGCTGGGGTGCCCCCAGGAATCACGAGTAGCCATTCTTGATGTAACTGCAAGAGGTAGCTTTTATTAAGGGGATCCCGGGTCTTAGCGGGATCCCGGGTCGATCCGTGTCTCACACAGGAGAGAGAGGAATCGACCCCGAGCCTCCAATCTGGGGGGTTTATATAGGGGAGGTTAGGGGCATTCGCAGGGTTACACATGATTGGTCACTTCAAATGGTGCACAGTTACTTTCGGCACGAAATTACATCAGCAAGGAGTATGTGCTCTCTAGCAGCTCGGCAGGCAGGTAGGGTGGCTCATCTCACTCAGGGGGGTGAAGGAAGGGGACGGGGTGGCTACTGATGGTCAATGTCCTTGGGGCTGGTAGCTGGTCCGGCAAGTCCTATCTCTGTCTCTCCCTCAGGCACGTCCGGCCCTGCACATCCGGACTCTGACAATGAGTAACCTTTTTAAAACTCTAGTTCTACATTCCCTTCTCCTTTTTTGTTAATAGTTCTAATCTTAGAACTTCATGGAGAACTCAGCTTCATCTAGCATAACAGCTTGGTATTGTTGTCTTAACATGAGGATTCTAATCTGGACACTATCTAAGCCTATACACCAAGGTCATGACTAGCTTTTAGAACTTCTAAGCTTATACAGACTGTGATCCCTGAGGCACGGTCCCAAGAAGTATTAAGAGTACTAACATATGCAGTGTTACATCATTTGTAATGGAAATCAAGCCTATCCCACACCTATCTTGATAGAACCCGGGACAAACATGACTGAATTTCCCTCTAGGTCCCAGCTCTCAGCCCCAACAGCTAGTACACGACTGGTGAGGGCTGAGAATTGACAGCTGTCAGGGTGGTCAGCAGCACCAGGTATGGTCCTTTCCAGCGAGGCTCAAGTGTCTGGGCTCAGTGTAGCTGCAGTCTCCGACCTGGAACTGATGGGATGTCTCAGGGGTCTCCGGGGCATAGGCTGCTGTCAGCTGTGAGCAGATTTCTTTCTGTATCACCTGTAGGTCTTTTAGCCTGGCACACAAATCATTATTACTATGGCACTATGACGTGTTGGTTCAGTAACATCATCTAATACAGTCAGGGGGGCTGAGGCCTCATATAAGATCTCAAAGGGGGTAAGGCTGAATCTGGAAGGGGTATTTCTTGCTCTGAAGAGAGCAAGAGGGAAGGAGTGTCACCCAGGCTGTGCCAGTCTCCATGGTTAATTTAATTTGGTCAGGGTCTCTTTTAGAGTTGTATTTATTTACTCTACCTGTCCTGAACTTTGAGGTCTGTAGATACAATGTAATTTCCAATCGACCTCTAAATACTTGGCCACACCCTGGCTTACCTTGGCAACGAAAATAGGACTGTTGTCTGACCAGATTACCTTGGGTACTCCAGACTGGGGGAAGATTTCTTCCAGTATCTTCTTGATGACTATCGAGGCCATCTCTTGCAGTTGTTGGCTTCACCAGGGCATCCAAGAGATGGTAAAGGCATCTGAAGTGCTGATGTGCTGGGGTTAGAAGTTCAGCCATCCCAGATGACATCGTGTTGTCCACCATGGCAGCACCCACTTGTCTCTGACCTTCATTCATGAAGAGAACTGTTCCCTTCGTGTGGACAAGGTCCTCGGCTTTCAGCAGGGGTCAATCAGCCAGTTGCAGAGGTCTTTCCTCCACCCATGGGCTTCTGTCAGTGCTTGACACTCGTGCTGAGGTGGCTCCAGGTCTGGATTGGGCAGCAAGGTGACCAGATTGTCCCCAACCATTGGAGAACCTAGTCCATGGCAGCTGACCAGTGGTCCCGTCTTTTGGGACACTCTATTTAAAGGCAAAACATCAGCCACTCTATCACAGTTTAAGTACTGGATTGGGTGATAATTGCCAGTGCCCGGCTGGCAGGAACGGTGTGTTCCAAGCAGAACAGCGCTAAGCCACACACCTCCCAGCATCAGGTACTGGTGCACTGAGACAGGTCTTAAGCTCCACATTCACAGTCTGTAGATATGCATACACATGGCCTCACCCAGCGATTTCAGCCCACGCAAGCCAATTTGGAGAGCAATTTTCTCATGAGTAGGGATAGGGGCAGTCAGGGATGACCATGAATTAGTGGGTGGGTTACCCGGCCCACCCCAAGGTCCACTGTTCTTCGGGCAGTCCATAACTATTGTTCGTTGCCAATAGCCCCTTGCACTCAAGGTTTTTGGATATTGGCCCACTGGGGGGCATAGGAGCACAGAGCATTGGGTCCCTCTCCAGCACTCTAGGACCAAGAAGCTCTCCAGTGGCCCCTCTTGTTCTTTCTTGGGCAGTCCCTGCCACAGTGTCCTTTTTCTTTGCATTAGGCACACTGATCTTTAGCCAGGAATTCTCTTCTATTGCCAGGTACTATCTTCCTAGGTTCCCTAACTACTGTGGCCAGTATATGTTCCTCTCTCATCTTTTATCTCTCTTTAGCTCTCTAACTTCTTCTTCTTTTTGTCTCTTTTCTTCCCTAGCTTCCTACTCTTTTTATCCTCTTTCTTTCTTTCTTTTTTTCAATCTCGTGTCTGCACCTTCTTCTACAGCTATTTTTCTCTGCAACTTACAATAACTCTCTCAGTGACTTAGCTTAACCCTTCAAGTTTCTGTAACTTTCTCTTCATATCCTTTCCTTATCTTAGCCAGATTGGTGGGGCATTTTCCAGCCCCTCAGAGACCCACCCTTGGAGCCTGGCGGCAGACATGGAGCACTCCCTACCTTCAGGCGTCTGAAGAGAGCACGCAGAAGTGAGGGCCTTCTATCCGTGTCTGGAACATTTTTTCTGGCCTCTAGTAGGATCCCGTCTTTCCTCAGTGGTAAAGAAAACCTGTAACAGTTATTAACAAGCATGAAGAGGGCAAACAGCATTTAGTCACACAGCTAAACCAGCAGGCCTTCTTGGACAAAAAGCCATTGTACAAATAAGCACAAGCTTTGTCTATGAAACGGAAAGGTGAGCAGAGAGGCAGCAGATCTGCTATCGACTATCTCTCTAGACTTAGATTTTTCCCTCAAGGAGTATAACCAAAGGATGGAGAGATGGTTAGAACCTGGGTGCTAGATGACAGGTGGCTGACAAAAGAATCGTAACCAATTCACCTGGGGCTATCAGGACCTCAGTAGCAGCCCTTTACCAAACTGTCTCACTGGGTTTAAAGGCCCATGGAAAAGAAAACATTAATCCTGACCTTGGCCACCGCCTGATAAGGCAGGCTCCCTTAAAGAACTTCTCTAAATGAGCGCTCTCCTACTATGAGCAAATGTCAGAAATTCCTTTCTTGTTCTTGTTTTCCTTATAGTCCTCTCCCACCTCGCTCTCAGCCTTTTCAGATAGTTCCTCCTGTAGCATTTCTAACACAGCCTGTCTCTCTCTCTCTCTTTTTTTTTTTTGATAGCCTGTTGACAGCATTTCTGATCTTTTAGGCAGCTACGCACTAAGTGTCAAAACGGCTGACACTCTGCCTTTAAGATTCCTTACTCCCAAGCAAAATTTAAATCTTTCTCTAGCTTATCTCAGCTGGCTGCGAGCACAAGCACAGAGAAAACACTGTTTTAAAAATTAACTTTGGCTATCAACCAACACACCGCCACTAGAGCAGGGTCCATAAGATTAAGTTTCTTACTCACTAAGCATTAAGGGGACCAAGTAAAACTCTTCAACGAACAAAGCAAAACATGATTTCAAACACAGTCGTCAGTCCAAGATTTTAAACACAGTCAGATCTTTTTGACTCTCAGTTGCCGGGTCCTCCCTGCAAAATTCAGCTCGTGTAACGGTCTCATGCGTCCCAGAACCTGCGCGATTGGGGCGTCCCCCTGTGCACTTTCTACAAAGGAAAAAGAAAAAAAAAAGACTATTCGGAGTAGGAATCCTTCATCTACTCACAGGCGCCTATTCGGGGTGGGGAACCTTCTTCCACCCGTGCACAGGGCAGGAATCCTCCTTCTGCCCAGACAGTGCACTCTCAAGCTAGCTTTCTACTGGGTGGGAATCCTTCTTCCACCCGTGCACAGGGCAGGAATCCTCCTTCTGCCCAGACAGTGCACTCTCAAGCTAGCTTTCTACAGGGTGGGAATCCTTCTTCCACCCGTGCACAGGGCAGGAATCCTCCTTCTGCCCAGACAGTGCACCCTCAAGCTAGCTTTCTACGGGGTGGGAATCCTTCTTCCACCCGTGCACAGGACAGGAATCCTTCATCTGCCCAGACAGTGCACCAAGACCTTAAACCGGTACTGAAAAACACAGACTACAAGACTTAATTCACACAAACTCACACACAGCAGCCGCTTTCCAGCACTCACATTAACGTACCTCCAAGTGGCATTCGGGGTTCCGGGGGGGGGTGGGGGTCACGCTCAGATCCCGGACGAGCCCCCAAATGAAAGATCATACCCCAAAACGGGGAGCCCCGTCTCTCACTCCGATCGTGGGCTAGGGTGCCCCCAGGAATCACGAGTAGCCATTCTTGTTGTAACAGCAAGAGGTAGCTTTATTAAACGAGACCCCAAGTCTTAGCGGGATCCCGGGTCGACACGTATCTCACACAGGAGAGAGAGGAATCGACCCCGAGCCTCCAAACTCGGGTGTTTATATAGGGGAGGTTAGGGGCATTCGTGCGGTTACACATGATTGGTCAATTCAAATGGTGCACAGGTACTTACACGAAATTACATCAGCAAGGAGTATGTGCTCTCTAGCAGCTCGGCAGGCAGGTAGGGTGGCTCATCTCACTCAGGGGGGTGAAGGAAGGGGAGGGGGTGGCTACTGATGGTCAATGTCCTTGGGGCTGGTAGCTGGTTTGGCAAGTCCTATCTCTGTCTCTCCCTCAGGCATATCCGGCCCTGAACATCCGGACTCTGACAATGAGTAACCTTTTTAAAACTCTAGTTCTACAATACATGTCCATGAAGCTTTCACCAAGAATCCCCATTCTGTGTTCTAAAATACTATATATATACACACACACAGTGAATCCTAATTTATGGTCAGCTATGGGGATTGATTCTCTGGGAACCTGACTTTGAGATAGAGATAGATGTATAAATGTGTTTGACAAGTGCTCTTGGTGACCATGGCTGTGACAAAGAGGAGAGAAGAGGATAGGGTGGAGAGCACTCTGGCTCTAATGCAGTCACAAGAGTATGTAGGCAGCCCTGTGTGGGGCTCAGGAGATGGCCTGACACTGAAGTCTTAGCCTGCACTGGAACAAGCAGGAGGCCCCGCCTTAAAGTCCCCATTGGCTAAGGACGAGGTCCTGGTCAGAAACTAGTTACCACATTGTAACCACATAGCCATCCCTTCTCCAATATCATTCTTCCTGAATTTCCAAGTCCAATCATGAGGATATTTGGGGCTCCACTCTGATCTTTTACTCAGAGCAAACATAGAAATCAGGTGGATGGGCAGGGAGTGGAATGGCCTAAGGTTAGGCTAAACCTCAATTTTAATGGGTCCATAAGATCAGGAGGGAGTCCATTTGGCATTGTCATCTGTGGCTTCTGTGTCCTTATCCCGGGTATGCTGACTCTATGATACGATGCCACCTCAACTCACATATGTCAGGGTGAAAATCATGTATGACATTTCTGGGAAGAACTCTGCCTTTTCCTACCATCTGGAGTTATACAACATCACTATGCAAAGCTCAGAAGAGAGGGGTGGAGATTGTGGAGGCCTTAGAAGTTGAGGATCTTTTCTGATTAAGGCACATATTTTTTCCTGTATAATTTTTCCCTTGCTATTTCCCTAATGATGGTTGACTTCATTCCTGGCCTGAAGTAAACTGGATTCTAAGGTTTGGATTAGGGAAGCCCCTCTTTTTGAGATGATAGGCCCAGCAAGGGATTCCACTGCATACAGGTTCCTATTCCCAAGGAAGTTGTTGCTGCAGAATCACAGCATGGGGGCAGCAGCACATGATGTCTCCCAGCTTTCTCTCCTGCACTTGCTGCAAGTGTAATAAGGCTGTTTGTTTGTTTGTTTGTTTTTTATTGGAAATTCCTACAAAGCTGGTCAGAATTAATACATGCCTTTAATACCAGCACCCACAAGGTATTTTTGTTTTTGCTTTTGTTTTTGTTTTATTTCATTTCATTATTTCTGTAATTGTTGTTAGGATTCTTATTGTTTTCTTTGGTAATTCCCTCTAGCTATTCACTCTGTACCTAGAATGTGAAGCCCATGCTCTGCATGGTCCTATTATTCATGTTAAGAATTTTATTCTTACCACCAACACCACAGATGATCACATTATTTACTTTCAAATCAGGAAAACAGGCATAAAGAAGAGAGCTATGTTGTTTGGTCTCAGGTAACCAGCCAATCAGGAGTGTAGGATGGCTTCCCATTGTTTTGGGTTAGGTAAGCTTCTGTTATTGAGATGAAAGGCCTCTGTTGAAACCTCCAGTTGAGTAACAGAGAGCCTGGAAAGACTGAAAGAGTGGTTGCACCTTGAAGGTGAAGGCTGGCCCTTCAGTGCCTCTGCAGCCTGAGGCAGAGTAATTTTGGGAACACAAGAGCACTTGGCCAGAGATCATAGAGGACTGCATTTTGCTTGAGCCCTGAGACCTGGATGAGCATAGAACTCCACAGTCCTGATAAAGGGAAGGAGAGCCACATAGATGTGAGGGAACAATGGATCTTTGAACTGCATGTTCTCCACCTCATTTATCTTTGCTGTGTACATAGTATATGTAAATGACAAGGGCATCCTACTTTATCACATCTAGTCACTCTATCTGTTAAAGCATGTGCAAATGTAAACACAGTAGAGTTAGTTCAGCAATACATTGTATCCCATTTTGTTAAAGAACTTTATTTTATTTCTATTTATATATTTTTTCTTTTTCACTTTACGTTCTGCTCACTGACTACTGATACCTAATTACTCTCCCACAATCCTTCCCCAATTCTCCTGGCACAGTCTTCTCTGAGTGTATGAGGGCCAACTGTCTCACTGCCTCCCTTCTTTTACCAAAGCCTTTTCTGGTTGCATTGGTGAGGATGCTGGTTTTGAGTGCCTTGGACTTGGCTTTCTTCATGCTCCAATTTTCTGGCTTTCATAGTTTGTGAAGAAATGTCTGTGAACTTGGTCCTTCATCCAGATGGTACACAAGAGGCAATGGTTTTGTTAATATTTTTGAGAGTATATTTCAATCAAACCTATCCTACTAATATCCTAACAAAACAAAGGTAATGGGAGGCTACACATCTATTCCCTTAGTTTTCAGTTCTTCTCAGAGCAGCAGTGTAGAAGCCCACAAAGCTGGCAAAGTGAAGTGAGGTCACGCAGGGGTCCTAAGAGCACAGTCCTACTTTCTTAGAGTAACTCCTAGGGATTTACCATATCCATACACCCGTAGCTCCATATGCACTGGACCCCAGGGAAGTGCTCAACATTCATTGCTTTTGCCACGCAGTTTGCCACAAATGTTAGAAATCTGAAAAGTTCAGGAAAATTGAAGGTGTGAATAAGTCCCAGTGACTGGAGTAAGCTCAAACAGTCTGTGACAACAAAGAACTGATTGAGCATCCAAGAGACAAGACGCTCACCAGGACCATAGTTGTATCCCAGTAAGAAAATTTGAATAATAAGTCTTCAGGTGAAAAGATAAATTAGGAGGTCCTAGACCTAAAAGTTTTATCCTCTGCCCTCAGGGTTGCAGCCATTCTTTCAGAATTTCCTGGCCCTGGGTCACAGGATCAGAGTTCTCACCTGGAAGCAGGGTTATCTGGAAGGCGCATAATACATATCCACAGACTCCTCTTTGGGTACAAACTGATAGGCAACTTCATGTCTTAAAGTCATTCTCTCTCTCTCTCTCTCTCTCTCTCTCTCTCTCTCTCTCAGCTTGAGGCTGCACACACACTGCATTCTTTTGTGCACTCCGATTTTTTTATTGCAGTTTTCTTTTCTCAAACTCCCACAATCATGCACACGTCTGTTCATTACCCTTTCATTCTCACACACACTCTTCATACACACCTCGTACATATCTCACACACACCACATGCACTCTCCTGTCATGCACACACACAATCTTCATACACACCTCACACATATCTCACACACACAGCACATGCACTCTCCTGTCACTCACACACAGTCTTCATGCACACCTCATACATATCTCACACACAGCACATGCACTCTCCTGTCACGCACACACACAATCTTCGTAAACACCTCATACATATCTCACACATACCACATGCACTCTCCTGTCATGCACACACACAATCTTCACACACACCTCACATATATCTCACACACAGCACATGCACTCTCCTGTCACGCACAAACACAGTCTTCACACACACCTCACATTCTCTCCTCACTCATTCTCACATGCTCTCCTCATGCTCTCTCCCTGGCTCTCACATTTGTTCTCAGACTCGCTCCCTCATTAGCTCCCTCATTCACTATCACATTCTCTCTCCACTCACTCTTCACATGCTCTTCTCATGCTCTCTCATTCACTCTCACATTTGTTCATACATTTGCTCTGTCATTTACTCTCTCATTCACTCCCTCATGCTCTCTCTCATTTACTCTTCACATGTTCTGTAGCCTTTCTCTTGCCCCAGTCCTTTATTAATAATCCAAAAGCGGGTAGAAAAAAGAGATTTATAATCATTGCCAAATCAGATGCAAAGAATGACTACATCCCACCAAGACCTAAGAATTACAACTGTTCCCCAAAGTTTCAGGCTTCCCCTATACCCAGGCCTGTGGCCAATATAATAATAATTGTAAACTTATCATTATTTAAACTTTAATTCTTTACTTTTATACTTCAGAGTCCAAAGCTCTGAGGTCAGCAAATTGCATTTTCCTGTGACACTCTAATGATAAATGACATAGGCAAAACTGCCAGGCAGTGGCCAGAAAGAATCAAGGTAACCCTTAGCACACTAATTCCACTAGCGTTCTGTTCCTTGCACACAATGACTCTCATAAGGGTTCCAGTAGTTAGACTTAGTTTACTAGTATATTATTTTATATATTCTATACTTCCTTAACCAGTCTATAATATTATGTAAAACTTACTTCCTAACTTCAATAACTTTTTCCTTTCTTAGGGTCCCAATGTCGGCTCTAATTCATTTTCTCTTATTTTCTTCAAGCTGTCTTTGCAAGTAAAACCCTAATCTAGAACTACAATTCTGCAGTTATTACATTTTTTTCCAAGATGAGAATACACAGTATCCACCAGGGCGACTAGGGCTGTGCTGTGCTGTGCCCCTATGCATCAATTTCCAATTGTCTAAGAATCATAACATCAACGAACATCTAGTTTCACAGAATTCACCAGAGCAGAAGGAGAAAGAAGTAGGAAAGTCAGATATAATACAATAATTGTGCACACCAAGGCCAACTGATAGGCAGTCACACACAAATGAATCTATACAGCCGTTGTTCAGGGCTAAGGTTTGGAGAAATGGAAACAACCAATTTTTACAAAAAGCTACTGCGGGCTACTGAGATGTCTCCATTGTATGTTGTCCCCAGCATTAGCCAGAACTCAGACAACAAAGGGAGGTCAAAAGGATACAGATTGGAAAGGAAGAAGTCAAAATATCACTGTTGCAGAGGATAGGGTAGTATACATGGGACACCCCAAAAGTTACAACAGAGAACTCCTAAGCCTGATAAACAACTTCAGCAAAGTGGTTGGGTATAGAATTAATTCAAACAAATCAGTAGCCTTCCTCTACACAAAAGATAAACAGGCTGAGAAAGAAATTAGGGAAATGACACCTTTCATAACAGTCCCAAATCATATAAAAATACCTCAGTGTGACTTTTATCAAACAAGTGAAAGATCTGTGTGACAAGAACTTCATGATATGAAGAAAGAAATTGAAGAAGATCTCAGAAAATGGAAAGATCTCCCATGCTTGTGGGTTGGCAGTATGAAGATAGTAAAAATGGCCATTTTCCCAAAGTGACCTACAGTTGCAATGCAATCTCCATCAAAATTCGATTCCAATTCTTCATAGGGTTAGACAGAACAATTTGCAAATTCATTTGGAATAACAAGTAACGCAGGATAACTAAAACTATCCTCAACAATAAAAGGGCATCCCTGGGAATCACCATCCCTGAACTCAACCAGTTTACAGAGCATTAGTGATAAAACTGTATGGTATTGGTGCAGAGACAGGAAGATAGACCAGTGGAATAGAACTGCAGACCCAGAAATGAACCGGCACACCTATGGTCCCTTGATTTTTGACAAAGGAGACAAAAGCATCCAGTGGAAAAAGGATAGCATTTTTAGCAAAGGGTGCTGGTTCAAATGGAGGTCAACATATGGAGGAGTACAAATCAACCCCTTCTTATTGCCCTGTGTAAAGCTTAAGTCCAGGTGGATCAAGGACCTCTACATCAAACCAGATCACTCAAACTAATAGAAGCAAAAGCGGGGAAGAATCTTGAACACATGGACACTGGAAAAAATTTCCTGAACAAAACACGAATGGCTTATGCTCTAAGATCAAGAATAGACAAATGGGACCTCATAAAGCTACAAAGCTTCTGTAAGGCAAAGGACACTGTGGTTAGGACAAAACAGCAGCCAACAGATTGGGAATAGACCTTTACTAATCCTACAACTGATATAGGGCTAATATCCAAAATATACAAGAACTCATGAAGTTGGACTGCAGGGAGACTAATAACCCTATTAAAAATTGCAGTTCAGAGCTAAACAAAGAATTCATAGCTGAGGAATATGGAGTGACTGAGAAGGACCAAAAGAAATGTTCAACATCTTTAGTTATAAGGGAAATGTAAATCAAAACAACCCTGAGATTCCACCTCACACCAGTCTGAATGCCTAAGATAAAACACTCATGCCACAGAAGATACTTGCAGGGATGTGAGAAATAGGAACACTCCTCCATTGTCGGTGAGATTGCAGACTGCTACAACCATTCTGGATATCAGTCTGGAGGTTCCTCAGAAAATTAGACATTGCACTAGCTGAGGACCCAGCTATACCTCTCTTGCACATATACCCAAAAGATGCTCCAACATACAACAGGGCACATGCTCCACCATGTTCATAGCAGCCTTATTTATAATAGTCAGAAAATGAAAAGATCCCAGATGCCCTTCAACAGAGGAATGGAAACAGAAAGTGTGGTACATCTACACAATGGAGTACTACAGAGATATCAAAAACAATGACTTCATGAAATTCATAGGCAAAGAGAACGAACTAAAACATATCATCCTGAGTGAGTTAACCCAATGACAGAAACACACACATGGTATGCACTCACTGATAAGTGGATATTAGCCCAAATGCTCAAATTCTCCAAGATTCACAGACCAAATGAAATTCAGGAAGGATGACCAAAATGCTGATTCTTCACTCCTTCCTTTAAAGGAGAAGAAGAATCCCTATTGACGTGATAGGGATGCAAAGTTTAAAACAGAGCCTAGAGGAATGTCCATTCAAGAGTCTACCCCACATGTGGCCTATACATATACAGCCTTCAAACTAGATAAGGTGGATGAAGCTAAGAAGTGCAGGCTGATAGGAACTGGATATAGATGTCTCCTGAGAGGCACAGCCAGAGCATGTCAAATACAGTGGCGAATGCTAGCAGCAAACCATTGAACTGAGAACTGGACCTCAGTTGGAGGAATTAGAGAAAGATTGAAAGAGCTGAAGGGACTTGCAACCCCATAAGAACAACCATGCCTGCCAAGCAGAGTTCCCAGAGACTAAACCACTACCCAATCACTATACAGGGACTGTGCGATGGACTCATCTGCATGTGTATCAGAGGATGGTCTTCTTGGGCACAAATGGAATGAACAGCCCTTGGTCCTGCCTAGGCTGGGAAAGTGGATGGCTGGTGAAGGTAATACTTTTATAGCAGAGGTGGAGGGCGATGGTATTCAGACTTATTTCTGGAAAACAAGGAAGGAATAACATTTGAATTCAAAATGAAAAATACCCAATTAAAATTCAACAACAACAAAATGGTATTTTGAGCTTCGAATCAAAAAAAGCCACAGTCAGGAAACAGAGAATTGTATGCCTATGGTTTTCTTCAAATATGCTCAGGGCCCAGGTAGGTTCTGGGTCCAGGCTGGACCAAGCAGGTTCCTGCCACTGACTGCTCTTCTATTCCTGTTTCCAGAGGCACCATGCAGATTAATATTGGGCCAGAGATGTGGGCAGAGCTGGTCAGAAGTGGCTTTCTTTCCTGTGGTCTCAGGATTATCTGCATTCCTGGGTGTTCAGCATTTTCTGCCCCGGGATTTGGGTGCAGGATTCCCAATGGCTTTAAACTCCCTTATACCATGTTTATATGTCCTGGGAGGTGTTACAGAAAAATTAATGTTTATCCTATTAATTTGGTCAAAACTCTCATCGACAGAGTATAATTTACAGGTAACTATATATTTGACAGCAAGCATACACAGTGGGTAATGTATGCATGATGAAGTTGAAATTCAGAGTTGGAAACACAGTGCACAGTGACTGTATAAATGCCTGTGAATCTCAGTCTGACTGGGAAGTGATTTGATGCCCAGTCCCCATGAGAATGCAGACATCCATCCCTCCCTGATAGCTGTGGGACTTCAGATGTTGACACTAATGATCAATAAAGAAGGTTCCTAAGAGTGAAGAGTTTAAGATTACTCCTTTATTGACCAGAATACATCCAATTTACTTGATAGTAAACAGATGCAGGTAGTAAATATATACAGTCTATATCCTTATCAAAATAGAAAAGCAAATGAACAAAACAACAACAACAGATAAATAATAAATCTTCAAATGAATAGAAGGAAAACCAAATAACCAAAACAATTAAAAATTATCCAAACTTTAAATAGAAGAATTGCGCTAAGCATTCTTTTGCTGCTCCTTTTGCAGAATAGACTTATAGCCTGTGGCTTGCCTTGGAGACATAGTAGACAAGCAGTTAGTGATGGTAACAATCTTTTCGAGAGGAGTGGAAGTAGGTCTGTTTTGTTGGAGTGGGGGTATTAAGGAAAAAGCCTACCAATACTGAGTATAAATGATATTACAGACTTTGTCACAAAGTCTTTCCAATGTTGTGAACTGATCTCCATGAAACTCTTCTGGATGACCCATCAGGACAAGTACAAATTTACACATGCACAGTCTTTCTGGATGACCAGCAGCTCTTGATTGATGTGCATCAGCACTTCTCTGAGTCCCTCAAAAAGTGCACATTAGTTGGAGAGGCTGAGGTGAAAGTACGGCCTATTCAATCCAAAGAAGTTAAACTAAAGGAGGAAAATGCAGTCCACAATTGCTATGGATACTACAGATGAGACACAATAGTGGTGTATTTGCTGTGCACACTTAGTTCTCCTCCTGTAGCTCTTCTCTCCAAGGGAGATCTTATCCTGGTCTGTGTCATGTTCGAGTTTCTGCTGGAGAATTTCAGACCTAGCAGAGCAAGGGAATAAAGATTTATTGAGTGGTTGTCAATTCAGCTCTCCCTCTTACATCAGCTCTATTCAGTTGGACAATCCAGCATGACTTGTCAGCTGAGGTCAGTCCCTGCATCCCCAAGTGACATAGAGTACCTGCGCTTGGATTTATATCTCAGCTTTTAACACTGCTGGAATTTGAACTGTGGACTATGCACTGTGCTGGGATTAAGAGAAAAATGAGCATTTTTTCCCACTGGTCCAGGTATATGACATTGAATAATAACATTGTAGCTATGTCTGAATCTGAGTTCAAGAGAGGTATGAGCAACGTAGAATACCATGTGGATTCCTTCTGGAGAACATGCCCAGAATTGAGGTGAAATTTCTGATTATGTTAGCACTGAAGGAACCCGTCTAGTTTCCATTTGTAACCACTGAGTCTGCAAATACACAGAGAAGCCATCTCACTTCAAATTCATGCTCACTGCATAGATCCTGTAATCACTGAGAATGTGCTCCATGTAAATCTTCCCAGCGTACACATGGACATTAAAGGTGATTATGATGTAGAAACAGAACAGCACCCCTGTAAGTCTATGGCTAGTGTAAGGCAATTTGTGAGAGGACAGAAGAGAAAATGTCCTCAGATCTTTCCGGAGAGATCACAGGAAGAAAGGAGTAGAACATAGCAAGAAATCCAGAGGATCATATATATTGTTTCATGGGCAAAATTCACATGAACTGTACCAGAACTATACTCTGAGTAGCTCCTTAGCTGCCTGAGGCTGAAATCCATGTAGGTGGTCATTCACCCAAAACGGGTACTTATATAGGGAAAGGATATTCAAATGGCTTCTTCCAGCCTGTGTTCCTACCTGAACATTAATGCTTAATGTAAAGATTCCCCAGGATTCGCTGGAGGCATAAAAACAAATGTTGACTGGGATATGTACATAGTGGCCAGACCTATAGACAGCTCAGTCAGTGATGTGCTGTCCTCCCATAAACCGTCATAGACTCAGGGTTCTTTCCCCATTAACAATCTGGCTTAGCAAGTCCCAAAGGCTGTGTAGAGCTGTCTTGTTGCTCAGCAAAGGATCATATATTGGTGGTGGACTAGACTCTTGTTCTTGTTCACTCTTTCAGACTTTCCCCAAAGTGTGCAACTTCTTCTAATCGGAGCTGTCTTTACCATAGCCTGAGTGACTTCATGCCCAAAGCTAGAATCATAGGAAATCTCCATAACCAGGATCCAAATCAACAAATTTTCTCCCCGTAATGTGATTGTTCCACAGATAATTTGAATAAGTAAGTAAACGCTTGCATGGATTATCTCAGACTGAATCAGAATCTATGGAAGGGCTCCATCGTATGGTACACTTTTACTCCTTGGCTGATGGACGTCTGGATAGATTCTCCTTCAAGGTTACTCTGGGACCACTACAACACTGATGTGCCCTAGTTGCAATGGCAATACCTACTCCTTGTTGTGGAATCACTGGGTTAACTAAAACTTCTGTTCCACTTTCTGAACATGGCTTCTCATAGGGCTACCTGTTCTTACACTGTCAGACCCATTTGAAGCTCATCATTTCTCCTAACCCATTGAGGCTGAAATCAACTGAGAGAAAATGATGTTGATCGACAGCAGTTGCAGAATGCTACACAGATAACATAGAGGAGCACTTTGGATTATCTGTGCACCTAAAGGGGTTCCTGAAACTGCCCTGTTCTTGCACCACAGCATAGCTATGGGACTTTTTCTGGATGACGATACAACTCCAAGCAACTCAAATTCTCAATGAATAAAATCCAAGCCAAACTCCATGGGGAAGTTGTAGTGTGCCAAGGTAGCTCGAAAGAAATGGTAGCAGGCAATGTGGAAAGCAACCTTGGAGAAGACACAGTGAGTGACATAACCTTCCAGTGGGCTTTCACAATTCACAAAGAACAGAGAAGCAGAATAAACTCATGGATTTTTCTAGAGAAGCCTTGCCCTTACCTCCCAGTACTCCATTCCTTTGATGTGCTCCAAAGGATTTCAATGCAGATCAGTAGTTTTGCCCCTAATCACTTGAAAATCTAACTTTACAGGTGTTTTTGTGTCCTCTTTTTGGGGGTTGCATTTCTAAAGGATTTTATTGTCCTGCTTCTACACCATAACAAAAAGGGACCTGCAAGCTCTACGCCTGTACCATTTGTTACCCCTGTGAAACATGACTCACTTGAACATATTTCCACTCCTCCCCCAGACTTCACAAGATAATTCATTCTGAAATTTTTGGAAACAATAAATTAGTAATTTAAGTGTCCTTTTGCTGTACAGAGCTAGATGGAGATGCCAAATGACTGGGCAGCTCTATTTCATGTTTCATGGATGTAAAGTGAACGCTTAGAGTACTTTTCTCATGAAACTTGGAAATAGAGGGAAACATACGTTCACTACTGCAAACACACACACACACACACACACACATATACCCACACACACACCACACACACACACACACACACACAAACACACACACAAACACAGACACACAGATACACACTTGCATGCACAAATGAAAACTTTGCTCTTATGCAGCACATTTCCTGTTGAGTGAGGAATTAGTGGGAACAATGCTGTGTACAAGTCTCTTAGACACAAGTAAGATGTGCTGCCCTGGCCTGTACTCATTTCCACTTCAGGAAACCTTTCTATGCAGATACTTGCTGGTCCGACAAGTAAGTTACATGTTCTGCACAGATAGCCTAAACAACACAACATCAAATCCCCAAGAGAGATTTCTAGGAAAAGACTCCATCAAGCTCTATGCTGACTCATCATAGGCCCCTCACTAAAACTACTCTGTTTCCTTCATAGAAGACTTTGGAAGCACCAGAGGAGACAGTGACTCATGGTCAGTTCCCAGGAACATTTGATCACATTAGAGTTCCTGTGGTATTAAAACAACCTCAATGTCAGTCAGAAAAAGGCTAAATAAATAACATACAGTGAATTTTCTGAAATGCAGCACTGTGTACAATATTGAGAGGGAATCTATCCTGAAAGAATGCAGTGCCCATGATATAGTCAGCAAAGCAATGTCAGCAGAGGGTTGCACTCTAGGATTCCATGCAATATCATGGTGAAGCCAATAAGACAATCCAGAATCTTCCCGGGGGATAACTCTGTTCAGGTAAAGTGAAGAAATCTAATCCTTATTTTTAAAATAGCTGAATGGTTTAAGAATGTGTTGAGACAAATAAGAGAGGGGGCTCATCTTGGAACTGGACGAATGATGCAAAGACTGCTGGCCAGCACAAAACAGGAAGCTTCATGTTTGTTGAGAGACCTAGGCTTAAAGGACTAAGTTAGATAATGACTGGACAAAACTGCATGTCATGAACTGGCCTCCCCGCATTCTCCCTAAGATGCAGGTCAGCACAGCAATGCAACTTTCTTGGTGAGAATTGGGGGTACATATGGATAACTTTGTTCTTGAAGTCTCAAGTCTCTCATACCAACCCTCAGCCTTTGAGAAACCTTTTCCACATCCTTGCTCTTCTAAACAGCTTCAGGTTCTAAGGCCCAGTTATGAACTCTCCAGGAGCACTCAAATAAGACAGGACTGACATGCTGATACACAGGCTCTGTAGTTACCCAAGATCTATGAAGCATGAAGTCACCATCTTCATATACAGGGACATGAGGGGAGGAAGAACAAAAGCCACCACAAATGACAATGAGAACCATTTCTTTGGCATTTCCACCAGGCTCTCCTCCTTGAAAACTACTTACTTCCTGAGTCTCACACGATCCCTGTAAAGAAAATGGGCTCTGGGCTTTTGCTTCATCCCTCAAAGCCCTGCTCTAGTCTAAAGAGGGGCTCCCACATAGCACCCTCCATCCATAATGGCATGTAGTGCTCTGCTGTGTGATCAACCTATCTCCCTTAATGAAGTGCAGATTCTCGAAGAGCAGGAGCATTTGCTTTCCAAACATGCAGTTTCTTGAAAAGGGGCTATCTCCACAGAAAGCCTTGTAAACCATCACATGAATGAACACTTGGATGAGACCTAGGTCAGGACATGGATCAGTCAATAGACAGTTACATTGGTTTGTCTATGTTTATGGTAAGACCAGAGGACAACCTGACCCTGAGGCCTAACCCTACCTGCTGTTGCGTGGCACTGGGGTCACAGATGTTCATTCCGGCCTCTTCACAGAGCCTTTTTGTCTCCACAGAGAATGCTGGCAGTTCAGTCTGCTCCACCAGCAGTTCTCTCTTCTCATTCAGCAAAATCTGTATATTGTTCTTCAATTGAGCTTGTTCACGCAGGAGCTGGGAGTGCCTGATGCTGAACCACAAACAAAAAATGGTAAATCCCAGCCAGCTTCTATTTGCCTGTCACTCCTACAAGTCCAATCATCCCTTCAAGGGTCCTCATCCTCAGAAATCCCCAGAATAGAGCCACACTATGCAAGTTAGCACCAATTAGAGGAGGTCAAATCCAGAATCCACATTCCACATGAAGCAAAGTACTTCTGAAAATCCTGACACTAAGACGGTTTATATAAATCAAGGAAGAAGAGATGGTCCATAAGGGAGCTCGTATGTCCATGGTATGGTGAAACCATCTTCACGTTGTGGGGAAAGCCTCTCTGAGGGGTAGTTGAAGACCCAATAGATATAGACTCTTTCCATGTGTTTCTCATGGATCACAGATCTTTAAATCTCCTGTCAGAGTCCTAGAGATTCAGAGTTGATTGATATTCCCATCATGGTGCAAACCTTTTCAATCTAGAGGAACTTTAACGGGGAAAATAACAATTGGAGGGTCTTCTACACCCTTCACATGTAGGACAACTGAGTCCAAGAGCTACAAATCTAAGACCCTTGCCAGGAGGCAGCCTTCTTGTTAAGAGTCAAACACCATGGAACCAGAGCCCTGACTTTTGTTAAAGTCATACAGGACAGAAGCATTCCCTGCCTAGTGCTGGGTTCTCATCTCTGTCAGCGACTCACCGGTAGGAACTGTTCACTTGTATGAGCTCCTTGTACCTCTCCATGGCATCACTTATTGAGTTGGTCATCATTTGCATAGCCATCATTCTCATCTCATGTTCAGATTGAAGGACTGGCAATTCGACATGCAGCCTGGGTTAGGTCATGGCCAAAGGAACAAATAATGTTTTGAACTCACGATTTCAGAATTAGGTGAAATGTAAATAAAAATATATAATAAAAAATTTCAAATTCAAGGAATGGTGGAAGGGAAGAAAATGGCAAACTCAAAAACCAGACCAAAACCCAACAGTGAGACTCAATCCACAGAAAATATTTCTATGTAAATAAGCAAACATTTGTTTTGAAATAAGGACTCCTTGGAATCCTGAGAGATATGGTTCTGCAAAGACTCACTATATAGGAGGGGGCAGAGCCGGAGAGCTCCCTGTTTGGGAATAACAACTGTCAAGACCACAGTGACCATTTCTAGGTCACAATAAACAATCCCTGGATAGTTAAAAAAATAAAAAAACTAAAGATCAAAGCAGGTGAAACAAATTAGGTAAAATCAGACTGTTCTCTCTATTACTTAAACTCAGTATGTTCCACATACTTGCTCCTTCAAAGTATTTGTACTGGTTAAGTTTATTATCCTGGGCACAGGACAACAGAGTCACAGTGCCAGTTGGAGGGACCTGACCATCAAGAGCTGGCCAGGTAAGCATGATGGAATTCACTAGTTCAGGAAGAAGATTCCTCCAGTCTGTGCCACAGCTTTGGGCCCAAGAGAAAGCTGTGATGACATTTCTCTTGTTTTGAAAGCAGGTATACTCAATCCTTGGTTTCTATCGTTACATGAATTCCCAGAGGGCATAACTATGTTTGACAGGGAAGAGGATTTATAGCACCCCCTCCCCTCAGGAGAGTCCTGTGTGCCACCAAGGTATACAGAAGGAGCAAAGTGCTGTGTTGATCAGTGTGGGCCTCCATGTACTAATCACTATCATGACCTGCAAACTGTTGATCAAACAAATCCTCAGACCCATTCAAAGGTCCCAGACGTCCTGATCCAGAGTAAACCACCAACAAATACTGCCACATATATACACACCAACCCATATCCAAACACGTTTAGAATTCCAACTACATCCATGGAGGTGCCATAGAATCAGTGTATAATGAACAAATTCAGAGGAAAGAGTGATGACGTGCAGGCATTTCATTCACACACACAGTTGCAGCAAGTGTGACAAGGTCATTCTAGCTGTTGACAGAACCAATGCTAATCCAAGAGGCTCAGGGTCAAGTACAAAAGAAGTTGACCCTAAACACACAGCACCTAGCTCATCTCACAAGCAAATGCCTGCCAAATCTCCTTCAAATCCAGGATGAGAGGTGAAACTCTCTCGTGCTATGAGTAAATCTTGAGGTAGCAGAGAGAGAGCGCAAGACAGTGAACAGGTTACTGGGCATAATGACTACCTGTGGTCCCACTCATCATAGATATAAAGATCCAGGATTTGATAAAGTTCATCCCTCTCGAATTGACACTTCTGGATTTCAAATTTGAGTTCCTCCAGTTCCTTTAGACACTCCTCTTGCTGACTGATGACATTTTGGGATGATGCCTTCCTACCAAAACCTGTAGACAGATAAACCCAAGTGAATTTGCATATTTGAACCAATGGGCAGAATAGATCATTCTGAATCCGAAAAGGAGGTTGAGGAAGGGGAAATGGTAGAGACTGGGTGAATCCCTGAAAGAGCAGAAAAGCTTTCTTAAAGGTTGATTCTTAAGCTATGTCCCTGTTCCCAACCTCTAATGCCATACACGTGCCACACTCACTATTACACAACCCATGGCACTGAAAGTTATAATATGACTGAGACATAAACATCTGCGACATTGTTATATCAGATGTGGTGCAGATAATCCTGGAGTTCATAATGACTTCATAATGTTTAGCACCATCAAGCTCTAACCAAGTGTGGTCCAGCCCAAAGTGTCTGAGAACTCAATTCATGACTAGGGGTGCATCCTTCCTTGTTCTCGCCATCAAGACTTATGTAACGTACAGTAATCTAGAGGATGAAGTGCTTCAACTCCCAAACATGGATGGTTACATTGTTAATCTCACAGTGCCTCCTCCTGCCAATCATTGACACTCATAGTTAAAAAGCTTCAAGAAAAGACACTGAAGTCTTACAACTTTATGGCTTTCTCTCAAATTAAAGATCAGGAACTCCTGACTCTTGGTTTGCCTTTGAAAAATCCCAACTCTCCTGCTTGTAAGGCCTAGTCTTAGAAGGCACTTCTCAAACCTACCTCCTTGAGGATGTTCCCCAACTCTGCCCAAGACTCACCAAGCCTTCCCAAGAATGATTTCCTCCTTCCTGTTTCACTAGAGAGGGGGTCAGCTTCCCTCTGACCTGGTGCGGTCTCTCCTTGATCAACACTTTCCTTCCGAAATAGCCTGAGCAGCTGGCGAAACATGCCTGCTTGTGAACCCAAAGGGAACTGAAGTAATATCCCAAAGGCAGTTGGTGTCACCACAACACTGGTGACATCACAGAAGATTCTAGGGATCTCTTAGATACAATAGAGTGTCCAGTGAACGGCTTACTGGTGATGTCACTGGAAAATTCTATGGCCTACCTACTAACCAGCTCTCCCCACACTGATGAATTTCTGTGGGGACCCTTTCCTCCAGTCTCCCATGTGTCACTGGGAATACCATTTGGCAACCTCTATTTCAAAGCTAGATATGTCTCTCTGCTTCATTAGAAGTCAACAATGCTTTTGCTGCGGAGGGTTTCTTACAACCCTGAATTGGAGAACAGATTTTTCTTAGCACCCAAATCTCTAGGGACCAAGGAGGAGGGAGATTTTTCTTAAAAGTAAATCTACTACTCGAGACAATGCATGTGACATGTTTTTCGATTTCTAAGCTTTTTCCCTTTTTCTGGAGGCCAATATATTTCTTCTATACCTCTGAGTGTATAAAACCTGGAAATATTTGCTTACTGTGCAGTCCTTGAAAGCCGACCTTGTTTCCATTTACATATCCATGTATTTCACAAAATCAATGGTCTATAATCCTATTTTTTTGCAATAAAAACTCCTTTTCCTTGGGAACATAGGGATCAACTACAGAGCATATATAAAACAATAAATTTCTGTCTGTTTTATATATTATGGAGGACATCCTCCCTTTCTCAAATATAACAAGACAATTAAATTGGACATCAGTGAGCAAATGTCAACCTGGACCTTGTGTTACTACATTGTAACTATATAACCATCACTTCTCCAATATCCTTCTCCGTGAATAGACAAGTCTAGGCATGAGAATATTGGGGACTACAACATGATCTTTTACTTGTAGCAAACATAAGAATCAGGAGGACGGGAAGGGAGTGGAATGGTCTGAGTTCAGGTTGAACCTCAATTTTAATGGGTCCATACGTTCAGGAGGGAGTCTATTTGGCATTGTGATATACGGATTCTGTCTTCTTATCATAGGTGTTATAATAATTCAACATGAATGTGTGCTATAATGCCAGCCCACCTCAGAGATGTAAGAGTGAAAATCATGTCTGACCTTTCTGGGAAGAACTCTCCCTTTTACTACCATCTGGAGTTATACAACATCACTATACAAAGCTCAGAAGAGAGGGGTGCAGATGTGCGGGCCTTAGAAGTTGAGGATCTTTTCTACTGATTAAGCCACTTGTTTTTCCTATGTTATTTTTCCCTTGCTCTTTTATTAATGGTGGCTGACTTCTTTCCTGGCCTGAGGTAAACTGGAGTCCAATCTTTTGGATTACCGAACCTTCTATTTTCGAGATGACAGTCCCACCAAGGGTCCTACTGCATACAGAAGGTATGAATAAGTCTCAGGGGCTGGAGTAAGTTAAAAAGGTCTGTTACAACAAAGAACTGATTAAGAAAACAAGAGCCCAGTTCTCATCAAGATCACAGTTGTATGAGATTAAGAAAATGTGAATAGGGCATCGGGTGAAAGATAAATTATTTAGGAGGTCATAGGCCTAGAAGGGTTATCCTTTGATCTCAGTGGCGCTGCCATTCTTTCTGCCATTCCTCGTTCTCTGCCACAGGACCAGAGACTTCCCCATACAAATGGCTGGCCTTGCCAAAGACCTGGCAGGGCTTCTCCCTGTAGAATAGGACATGTAGAGTCCTTGAGGACTCACCAAGCGGTCTCCTCCACACAGGTTCCTTGTTGTCAAAGGGAAATGTTCCTGCAGAATCCTGCCATGGCAGCAGGAATTTCAACCTGGCTGCTCTTGGTCCAATTCACTGGGTGCAGGCCTGAGGCCCAGGGGTATCTGGGGAAAGAAGGAGCACACACTACCTCACAGCTCTCTCTTTGTTGGATGCAACTGCTAGGACTGTGATAGGATTTTTGTTTCTTTGTGTGTTTATTAGAAATACCTACAAAGCTGATTAAAGTTGCAACATGCCTTCATACCCAGAGTGCAGAATGTTTTTACATCATTGTCGTTCCTGTTTTATGTTTGGATT
This sequence comes from Rattus norvegicus, assembly GCF_021556685.1. Lineage (NCBI taxonomy): Eukaryota > Metazoa > Chordata > Mammalia > Rodentia > Muridae > Rattus > Rattus norvegicus. The sequence continues at coordinate 22,330,154 of NC_141542.1, forward strand.
TTGTTTTTTAATCCCCTCAGGAAATTTCCGTGTGCTTAGAATGTTAAGCACATGCTCAGGAGGGATCGATTATTCAAGTTAGGCAAAGCTTTTGTTCTCACCATCCACTCCACAGATGATGCCATTACTTACTTTGAAATAAGAAAACAGTCATAGAGAAGTAAATTAACCTGTAAGCTATCACAGAAGAAACACATCATGATTGTGGAGTGGCACCCCAGTATTTTGTATTTCCTAAGTTATTTTTATTTTAAACTTTTTTATTGGATTTTTTTTGGGTACATTTCATCTTTTTTAAATCCTTAAAGGTATCTTTTATTCCTCTCCTCCCATTTACAAGGTGGGATTTCACCTGTGATTGTTAGTCCAGATAGTTTGGTCAATGGCTTAGATATCACCTTGGCCTAGTTTCCTTGGCATAAGCTGTGTTAGAAGCAGACTCAAAGATTCAGGACCAACAAATAATGAATTCCACTACATCTGGATACCTAGACTCACAGCCAGGAAGGCACTGGATTTCCATTCACTATTTAAACAAAAGATGCAGTTCATTAACATGTAAAAAAATTTCTCATGTATATTAAAGTGTTTACCATGATCATACAGTTTTTCTTTCTTTTTTTTTTTTTTTTTTGGAGCTGGGGACCGAACCCAGGGCCTTGCGGTTGCTAGGCAAGTGCTCTACAGCTGAGCCAAATCCCCAACCCGATCATACAGTTTTTCAAATACATGGCATTCATCTTTTTCCAAATCCTAAAATTTCTTTCTTATTCACAGTTTCTTTTTCTGAATATTTCTTAGTATTATTATCATTATTTAAAATTTTAGTTTTTTAAATATATATACATTTTTTATTCAAAACTTATTCCGTTTTGCAGCTTTTGGTCCTTAAGCCCCCCTGCCGTGCCCTCTCCCATATGTATGGTCCCCCAATCCACGCCACTTAGAAACCCCTTCCCGGACAATCCCCTGCACTGAGGGTCCCACCTTGTTAAGAACAAGGGCTTCCACTTCCACAGGTGCCCCAACAAGGCTATTCTCTCCTACATATGCAGTTGGACCACTGGGTCAGTCCATGTATAGTCTTTTGCTAGTGGTTTATTTGGTTGGCATTGCTGTTCATATGGGGTTGCAAGCCCTTCAGCTCTTTGAATCCTTCCACTAATTCCCATAAAGGGCGTCCTGTTCTCAGTTCAGTAGTTTACTGCCAGCACTGACCTCTTTATTTGTCATGCTCTGGATGTGTCTCTCAGGGGAGATGTATATCCGGTCCCTTTCAGTAAGCACTTTTTAGCTTCATCAATCTTACCTAGTTTTGGTGGCTGTATATATATGGGCCACATGTGGGGCAGGCTCTGAATGGCTGTTCCTTCGGTCTCTGCTTTAGATTTGGCCTCCTGTGGATATTTTTGTTCCCCATTTTAAGAAGGAGTGGGAGCATCTGCACTTTGGTCATCCTTCTTCTTGAGTTTTCTGAGATCTGTAGATTGCATCTTGGGTAATTTGAGGTTTTGGTCAATATCCACTTATCAATGAGTGCATATTGTCAATGAGGGGTGCTGAGTACCTGGAAGAGAATGAGGGACAAGAGACGCGAAGAAGGACGCCAAGACAAGAGTCTGATCAAGGTGACAATTTTATTTTTCCCCAAGGATGAATTTGTACCATAAAAAGGTAAGAGAGAGAGGGGTGAAGTAAGAAACATTTACGCACGCCAAGGACACAATATTCGTGTGGTCAGGGAATTGGCTGATGTTGACAGGATGTCAGAAAGATCACAGGTTTGTCATATCTATTAGTCAGCAGGCTGTTGGTTTTTCAGAAAGGTTACAGGTCATGACATTGGGTATCTTAACATCACACATTATCATATGATTATTCATCTTGACCACCACATTTGTATTAGTCTTCTGAGGTGGCTGTGGATTTTCCATGAACCCAGTCATACTTAATGCTAACCATAATAATAACATCAATAATGGAGGGCTTCAAGGCCATTGCTCCCAACAGCATACCAAGTGTGTTTTTCTGTGATTGGATTACCTCACTGTGGATGATATTTTCTAGTTCTTTCCATTTGCCTATGAATTGAACGTAGTCATTGTTTTTGATAGCTGAGTGGTACTCCATTGTGTAGATGTACCACATTTTTCAAATCCATTCCTCTGTTGAAGGGCATCTGGGTTCATTCCAGCTTCTGGCTATTATGAATAAGGCTGCTATGAACTTAGTGCAGCATGTTTGTTGTTGTATGTTGGAGCATCTATTGAGTATATGCCCAGGACAGGTATAGCTGTGTGCTCAGGTAGTGGAATGTCCAATTTTCTGAGGAACCTTCAGACTGATTTCCAGAGTGCTTGTACCAGTTTGCAATCCCAGCAACAATGGACGAGTGTTCCTCTTTCTCCACATCCTCGCCAGCATCTGTTGTCACCTGAGTTTTTGATCTTAGACATCCTGACTGGTGTGAGGTGGATTCTTAGGGTTGTTTTGATTTGCATTTCCCTGATGACTAAGGATGTTGAGCATTTCTTTATGTGCTTTTCAGCTGTTCGATATTCCTCAGCTGAGAATGTTTTCTTCAGCTCCGAACCCCATTTATTAACAGGGGTGTTTGGCTCTCTGTACTCTAACTTCTTGTGTTTTGTGTATACTTTGGATATTAGTCCTCTATCAGATGCAGGATTGGTCAAGATTTTTTCCCAATCTGTAGGTTGCCTTTTTGTCCTAATGACACTGTCCTTTGCCTTACAGAAGCTTTTCAGTTTTATGAGGGCCCATTTGTCGATTCTTGATCTTAAAGCATAAGCTATTGGTATTTTGTTCAGGAAATTTTCCTTAGTTCTTATGTCTTCGGGACTCTTCCCTACTTTTTTTCGATTAATTTTAGTGTATCTGGTTTGATGTGGAGGCCCTTGATCCACTTGGACTTAATCTTTGTCCAGGGCAATAAGGATGGGTCAACTTACATTCTTCTACATGCTTACCTCCAGTTGAACAAGCACCACTTGTTAAAAATGCTATGTTTCTTCCATTTAATGATTTAACTCCTTTGTCAAAGATCAAATGACCATAGGTGTGTGGGTTCATTTCTGTGTCTTCAATTATGTTCCACTGATCTGCCTGTCTGTATGCCAATACCATACAAACTATTGCTCTGTAATACTGCTTGAGGTCAGAGATGGTGATTCCCCCAGAAGTTCTTTTATTGTTGAGTATAGTTTTTGCTATCCTGGGTTTTATGGTATACCAAATGATGGCAAATTGCACTTTCTACCTTTATAAAGAATTGAGTAGGAATATTGATGGTGATGGCATTGAATCTGTATATTGCTTTTGGCAAAATAGCCATTTTTTACCATATTCATCCTGCCAATCTATGAGCATGGGAGATCTTTCCATCTTCTGAGATCTTCTTCAATTTCTTCAGAGACTTGAAGTTCTTGTCATACAGATTTTTTACTTGCTTGGTTCAAGTAACAGCAAGTTATTTTACATTATTTGGGACTATTGTGAAGGCTGTCATTTCCCTAATTTCTTTCTCAGCCTGTTTACCCTTTGAGTAGAGGAAGAGTACTGAATTGTTTGAGTTAATTTTATACCCGGACAGTTTGCTGAAATTGTTGATCAGGTTAAGTAATTCTCTGGTGGAATTTTGGTGGTGCTTATGTAGACTATCATATCATCTTCAAATATTAGTATTTTGACTTCATCCCTTCTAATTTTTTCCCTTTGACCTACTTTCATTGTTTGATTGCTATGGCTAGGACTTTAAGTACCATATTGAAAAAGTAGGGAAAGAGTGGTCAGCCGTGTCTAGTTCCTGGTTTAGTGGGATTCCTTCAATTTTCTCAGTTTAGTTTGATGTTAGGTACTGGTTTGATGTATTTTGCATTTTCCTATATTTAGATATGGGCCTTTAATTCCTGATCTTTCCAGGACTTTATTAATGAAAGGGTAATGAATTTTGTCAAATGATTTCTCAGCATCTAATGAAATGATCATGTGTTTTTTTTCCTTTGAGTTTGTTTATATGGTGAATTTCGTTGATGGATTTCTGTATATTAAACCATCCCTGCATCCTTGCCATGAGGCCTACTTGATCATGATGGATGATCATTTGGATGTGTTCTTGGATTCAATTTGCAAGAATTTTATTGAGCATTTTTGCATCAATATTCATGAAGCAAACTGATCTGATTTTCTTTATGTTTGTTGTATCTTTGGGTGGTTTAGGTATAAGAGTAATTGTGGCTTCATGGAAGGAATTTGGTAGTGCTCTGTCTGTTTGTATTTTGCGGAGTATTTTGGACAGTATTGGTATGAACTCTTCTAGGAAGGTCTGATAGAATTCTGCACTAAATCCATCTGGTCCTGGGCTCCTTTTGGATGGGAGATGTTTAATAGCAGTTTCTATTTCTTTAGGAGTTATGGGGTTGTTTAGATGGTTTATTTGTTCCTGATTTAACTGTGGTACCTGGTATCTGTATAGAAAATTGTCCATTTCCTTCACATTTTCCAGTTTTGTTGAATATATGTTTTTGTAGTAGGATCTGATGATCTTTTTAATTTCTTCAGATTTTGTTGTATGTCTCCCTTTTATTTCTGATTTTATTAATTTGGATACACTCTGTGACCTCTGGTTAGTATGGCTAAGTGTTTATTTATCTTGTTGATTTTCTCAAAGAACCAGTTCCTGGGTTTGCTGATTCTTTTGATACTCAGTTTTGTTTCTTCTTGTTTGATTTCAGCCCTGAGTTTGATTATTTCCTGCCTTCTACTCCTCTAGGGTTTATTTAATTTTTTTCTAGTGCTTTTAGGTGTGCCGTCAAGCTGATGACAGATGCTCTCTCCTGTTTCTTTTTGCAGGCACTCAGAGCTGTGAGTTTTCCTATTTGCACTGCTTTTATTGTGTCCCATAAGTTTGAGTATGTTATATCTTCACTTTCATTAAGTTCTAAGAAGTCTTTAATTTCTTTCTTATGTCTCCAATGAACAAGTTGTTATTGACTTCAACTTCCATGTATATGTGGGCTTTCTGTCCTATTTGTTGTTATTGATCAGCAGCCTTAGTCTGTGGTTTTTTGATAAATGCATGGGATTACTTCTATCTTCCTGTACCTGTTGAGGCTTGTTTTGTGACTGATTATATGGTCAATTTTGGAATAGGTTCCATGAGATGCTGAGAAGAAGGTATATCCTTTTGTTTTAGTATGGAATGTTCTATAAATATAAGTTAAATCCATTTGTTTCATAACTTCTGTTAGTCTTTCTATGTCTCTGTTTAATTTCTGTTCCCTTGATCTGTCCATTGATGAAAGTGGTGTGTTTAAATCTCCAAATATTATTGTTTGTGGTGCAATATATGATTTTTTTTGAGCTTTAGAAAGGTTTCTCATTGTTTAGGGACACAACTGCTATATACTTTACAAATATAGCAATAACCCAGAACATCCGCAGGAAGCCTGTGACCATTGGCCACACGAAGATGAATGTCTTTCAAAGTTCATCATGATTTTTGGTAAGATCTTCCGCATAATTGGTGGCTTGGCTTCCCATAAACATGGGCCAGTTGTCTAGAATCTCCTCCTTGGTTAGCATCTCATCCTTGTTTTTGTCAGACTCATATACCAGATGCCAGGCCTCAGCCTGTGCATGGTCATAGTCCTGAGGGAGGATCCAATGGTGAATCTCATCCTAATCCAGTTTCCCATCCTTGTTCAGATCTAGGAAATCATTGAACTGCTCCCCAGACAAAACCCAGTCTGTCATAGGGGAATTGTCCACATGGGAAAAAGATGTCCAAAATGTACTCATCCTGGTCCACAAAACCATCCCCGTTCTTGTCGATATCCTCCAGGGTTTCCAGAACTACAATCTCCTTCATATGCTTTAAATCCTCTTAGTGTAGAAAAGCAATGAACCCGACCTGAGTAGCTGTCAGGTCACCGTCAAGGCCTTAAACCTCCTCTCATTTCATCTCGTGGAGGCACCTTTTTTTTTTTTTTTTGGCTTTGAATCTTTTTATTGGTAATTTTAACTTACATTTTTTGTTGTTTTCAGTTTTTTTTAATTTATTTAATACTTAATAATAATTCTTTGGTTTCCGGGCAAACATCCCCCTCCCCCTCCCCTGCCTTATGGGTGTTCCCCTCCCAACCCTCCCCCCATTGCCGCCCTCCCCCCAACAGTCTAGTTCACTGGGGGTTCAGTCTTAGCAGGACCCAGGGCTTCCCCTTCCACTGGTGCTCTTACTAGGATATTCATTGCTACCTATGAGGTCAGAGTCCAGGGTCAGTCCATGTATAGTCTTTAGGTAGTGGCTTAGTCCCTGGAAGCTCTGGTTGCTTGGCATTGTTGTACATATGGGATCTCGAGCCCCTTCAAGCTCTTCCAGTTCTTTCTCTGATTCCTTCAACGGGGGTCCTATTCTCAGTTCAGTGGTTTGCTGCTGGCATTCGCCTCTGTATTTGCTGTATTCTGGCTGTGTCTCTCAGGAGCGATCTACATCCGGCTCCTGTCGGTCTGCACTTCTTTGTTTCATCCATCTTGTATAATTGGGTGGCTGTATATGTATGGGCCACATGTGGGTCAGGCTCTGAATGGGAGTTCCTTCAGTCTCTGTTTTAATCTTTGCCTCTCTCTTCCCTGCCAAGGGTATTCTTGTTCCCCTTTTAGAGAAGGAGTGAAGCATTCACATTTTGATCATCCGTCTTGCGTTTCATTTGTTCTAGGCATCTAGGGTAATTCAAGCATTTGGGCTAATAGCCACTTATCAGTGAGTGCATACCATGTATGTCTTTCTGTGATAGGGTTAGCTCACTCAGGATGATATTTTCCAGTTCCAACCATTTGCCTACGAATTTCATAAAGCCGTTGTTTTTGATAGCTGAGTAATATTCCATTGTATAGATGTACCACATTTTCTGTATCCATTCCTCTGTTGAAGGGCATCTGGGTTCTTTCCAGCTTCTGGCTATTATAAATAAGGCTGCGATGAACATAGTGGAGCACGTGTCTTGTTTATATGTTGGGGCATCTTTTGGGTATATGCCCAAGAGAGGTATAGCTGGATCCCCAGGCAGTTCAATGTCCAATTTTCTGAGGAACCTCCAGACTGATTTCCAGAATGGTTTTACCAGTCTGCAATCCCACCAACAATGGAGGAGTGTTCCTCTTTCTCCACATCCTCGCCAGCATCTGCTGTCACCTGAGTTTTTGATCTTAGCCATTCTGACTGGTGTGAGGTGAAATCTCAGGGTTGTTTTGATTTACATTTCCCTTATGACTAAAGATGTTGAACATTTCTTTAGGTGTTTCTCAGACATTCGGCATTCCTCAGCTGTGAATTCTTTGTTTAGCTCTGAACCCCATTTTTTAATAGGGTTATTTGTCTCCCTGCGGTCTAACTTCTTGAGTTCTTTGTATATTTTGGATATAAGGCCTCTATATGTTGTAGGATTGGTAAAGATCTTTTCCCAATCTGTTGGTTGCCGTTTTGTCCTAACCACAGTGTCCTTTGCCTTACAGAAGCTTTGCAGTTTTATGAGATCCCATTTGTCGATTCTTGATCTCAGAGCATAAGCCATTGGTGTTTTGTTCAGGAAATTTTTTCCAGTGCCCATGTGTTCCAGATGCTTCCCTAGTTTTTCTTCTATTAGTTTGAGTGTATCAGGTTTGATGTGGAGGTCCTTGATCCACTTGGACTTAAGCTTTGTACAGAGTGATAAGCATGGATCAATCTGCATTCTTCTACATGTTGACCTCCAGTTGAACCAGCACCATTTGCTGAAAATGCTATCTTTTTTCCATTGGATGGTTTTGGCTCCTTTGTCAAAAATCAAGTGACCATAGGTGTGTGGGTTCATTTCTTGGTCTTCAATTCTATTCCATTGGTCTATCTGTCTGTCTCTGTACCAATACCATGCAGTTTTTATCACTATTGCTCTGTAATACTGCTTGAATTCAGGGATAGTGATTCCCCTGGAGGCATCTTTTTAAAGTTGTGATGATCAGAGCTATCTTGGAATTCAGCAAGGTTTCCGAGGTAGTAGCCATAGGTGGCTGCTTGTATTCTTACCAGGAGATCTTTTCCTCTATGTCCCTATCATAATTCTTCCAGAGTTTAGCCACATTATGGTAGATGTATCTTTTCTGTACCTGTTTGACCCAAACTTTCAGGTCTTCAGTAGTAACAAGGCCGCCTCCATCACTGTCAATTGGATCAACAATTTTCCCCAGCCTCTCCTGCTCTCGTCCAGGATTAGCTATCATAGGTCTTGGAGTCCTCCTTGCCCAGGAAGACCTCATGATCGTACAGGAAGCTGTGCTTGTTCTCTGGTGGCCACTAGCCCTGCTCTGAATCGGGACAAACGAAGTGCTCCTTGCCCATCATGCTTTTGGCCCTGAACGCCAAGACCAGTGCCAGCAGCAGCCCATGGAGTGTCCCAGGCTGACATCTGGCACCAGAGTCGTGATCAAAGGGAGGCAGCAGGGAAGTAGGGGCTCAGAGCACCTTAGCCGCAGTCCATCCCCCAGAGAGTGCTTTTGTTACATTTCAAATGTTATCCCTTTTCCTGGTATCCCATCCACAAAACCCCTTATAACATGCCTCCCCCTTCTACTATGAGGGTGTTACCACACCCACCCAAACACCGAGGCCTACCTGCCTCCCTGTTCTGTTTTCCCCTATGCTGGGCCATCAAGCCTTGACAAGACTAAGGGCTTCTCCTCCCATTTGTACCCAAGAAGGCCATCCTCTTCTACATATGCAGTTGTAGCCATGGGTCTGTCCATGTGTACTCTTTGGATGGTGATTTCAGCCCTGGGAGCTCTGGTTGTTTCTTACTGTTGTTCTTATGGGGCTGTACAGCCCTTCAGCTCCCTCAATTCTTTCTCTTACTTCTCCATTGGGGACCCTGATCTCAGCTGAATTGTTGGCTGCAAGCATCTGCCTCTGTATTTGTCATGCTCTTTACCCCACTCTTTTGAGCAGATCACCACAGAGCAACGAAGATGTATTGTCTTGGCGTGATGATGTACAGACAAATAGATGATTTCTTAATTCTTATGATGGTTCTATAAGAATTCCTAAAATTAGATTAGTAATTTTAAGCTTTTATAATAGGACTGCTATTATGTTTTATCTGATAATCAAAATTGCATTGAAATCTCTTCTATTCTTAAAGTGTCATGAGTGAATTGCTTCTGCAATACCAAGCAGGCATCTACAAATTATAGCCCATCCTAAGAGGGTGTAAACCAATTAACCAAAGTTCATAAAAAGAGAACTAATGATTTCCTATAGGTACAAGGACTTAACATAATTGACTGGATTTGCCTATATGTAATTTCACTTATTCTTTTCTCATAAAAATTACAGCTTTTAACTCTCCATGAACGTGCAGAACTAGTGACAGATGGTGATGGTTTATCCTGATGATTACTCTTCATGGATATGCATGTAAACATTCCCTGTCGTAAACTGATTATCCAACTTATGATTTGAATTCCTGTGCAAACTTGTGGTGAACTTTTCACCATGTGATGCTGTGTTCAGAAAGATATACAAATGCTGAGGACAAAGAGAGAGAAAGCTTTTTAGACAGAACTGAACAGAACAGAACAGGACAGAACTCAAGAAGAACTTAGAAGTAAAGGCATAGCGTTGAGAGTAAGGCATTGAGAGTAAGGAAATTATTGTGACATAGAGCAAGAGGAAAGGAGATCAGAAGAAGAGAGCAAGGAGAACCTTTTAAGCCAAACTTTATGGAGGCAAAACTTTGTAGAAACTTTTAGGAAAACTGAAGAACTTAGAAATAAAGGTTAAAATCACTGCTCTTCAGCCTTCAGCCTGGCTCACTGGCTAGCCTGTGCTCTTCAGTCAGGCTCACTGGCTAGCTTCTGCTCTTCAGTCAGGTTCACTGACTAGCCTCTGCTCTTCAGCCTGGCTCACTGGCTAGCCTCTGCTCTTCAGTCAGGCTCACTGGCTAGCTTCTGCTCTTCAGTCAGGCTCACTGCCTAGCCTCTGCTCTTCAGTCAGGCTCACTGGCTAGCCTCTGCTCTTCAGTCAGGCTCACTGGCTAGCTTCTGCTCTTCAGTCAGGTTCACTGGCTAGCCTCTGCTCTTCAGCCTGGCTCACTGGCTAGCCTCTGCTCTTCAGTCAGGCTCACTGGCTAGCTTATGCTCTTCAGCCTGGCTCACTGACTAGCCTCTGCTCTTCAGTCAGGCTCACTGGCTAGCTTCTGCTCTTCAGTCAGGCTCACTGGCTAGCCTCTGCTCTTCAGTCAGGCTCACTGGCTAGCCTCTGCTCTTCAGTCAGGCTCACTGGCTAGCTTCTGCTCTTCAGCCTGGCTCACTGGCCTATGGGGCCCTAGCACATTGCTTAACTATCTACTCATGACTGCCTGACCACGCTGACCACCTGACCGCCCTGACTTCTTAAAGTCGTCCTCTAGAAAGGGCACAAGAAACCAAAGAGAAACACCACAGCAAACTTTTCCCATGGGCTTTGCTTAAGATTAAGTACTTTCATTATTTTTTTAAAAAAGTGAAATATAATTTCCGCTATTCATATGGCCAAGAGAACTGTGCAGTAGTCATTACTTTATGGAATTTGAGGCTAAATCAAAAGATTCATTTATTCTATTACCATGTTATCTGTGTACTGTATGATGTATCTTTAGAAAACGCAACACTATATTCCTAAAGTCTAGATGTTTTAAGACATCACCTCATGGAGAAACTTAACTGCTTACCTATCTAGACTGGCCTCTTTTGCTATACTGCAGGTACAATCAAGTTTCCACACTACTTCCATGATTTTCAAGAATGATTAAGAGAAAAATAAGTTGAACATAATGGCCAGAAAGGGGATTCTGACAAGTTGTCGTATGTGGGACAAGATACCAAGCTATGAATGGTAAGCCGAAAACCACCTGTTCCCGAAAGTAACAGAACTTACAGAAAATACATCCTTTCTTATCATTCCTCCTCCCAAATGGTCAGAGATTTATTGAGCACCTACTACAATCCTAGCCCTGTGCATCTAAGGGTGCAATGGTGAATAAAAAAATTAATAAAAAGCTTCATTATGGAATAAAGAGAAATGAAACATAACTTTGAAACTCAGAGTTCAATATAAGCAATATCACCATTTCTTTAACTGGTGATTTCTGAAAACTTCATCATTTTTTCCATGGGCTTCTACAGTAATGATACTCAGTCTCAATTTTGTAAGACACAAATAGGCAACTCACACTTCATTCTTGGCTCCCACAACTGTCAAAGGGAACAACACTGTCGCTGTCCATTGTGCTTCCCTATCAATCCTACTATGGATGGTAATACATTCCAGTCTTTTCAATGTGTAAACAGGCCACCACTTGAGGGGAAAGTTATTATAATTACCCAAACAATATACTCTCTAAAATTTTCACATACATTTTACTGATATCACAAAGCAAATTCACCACAAATATTTAACCGATTCAAACAGAAACATTGAATAGCTCTGCAAATAGGATCAATAATCACATTCACTTGAAAACAACTATCATGGAAACAAACGACGTAATAGGAGAAAAGATACATCACTAAAAGCTCCACAAGCAGCAAAAAAGACACTACATTTCTTGGTTTGAAAGTTAGGTGATACACTTGATCTTTAAAGACAGGCAATGTACTTGATCTTTAAGCCCTGTCCACATAGAAACTGCAGTAGATGACAATCTTTTGTAAGATTTATTTATTTATATGTCAGACAATGCAGCTGTCTTCAGACACACCAGAAGAGGGCATCAGTACTCATTACAGATGGTTGTGAATCACCATGTGGTTGCTGGCATTTGAACTCAGGACCTCTGGAAGAACACTTGGTGCTCTTACCCACTGAGCCATCTCTCCAGTCCTCACAATGGCCTCTTACACAGCATCACAGTGGTCTATTTCACTAGATGGCTCCAGGGTGATAACAGAGAAACTTTCACAGTTCCTGAGCACTTCTGAGTTCAAACACCACCAGTGCCCACTCTGTGCTGTAGGCACATTCTGACCTTCTCCTAAGGGTTGTCAGCCACAAAAGGGACGGGTTAGCACCAGACAGCATTCACTGCCCTATCCTAAAAACCCCCTCGATTCTGAAAAAGCCACATTCCATGCTTGCTCCATATTTGAGGAAGCCAAATGGTTGATCTGGCTCAAGGCTCTACTTTTCTTAGCACATCAACTTTCTTTTTCCACTTCTTGTCACAAGAAGTATTTTTTTTATGCTGCAACTACACTGCAATGTGTGAAGGAAACCACCATAAACTCTGGGTGTCACCTCTTGAAATTTAAAATTCACAAAACAATTCATGGCTTTCTAATCAGCACCATGGAAAATAAACAAAAACAAGCAAAACCATTCCAAAGGAACTTGCTGATCTGGAGGCCTGCTCATGGCAGGCAGGAAAGAATTAAATTATGCAGAACTGTAATCTCTCAGAGCTCTGGAGGCTAAAAAAGAGGAAATCTGTTTATGTTCCCTTTCTCCGAGTAATTGAAGGAGGGTATTTTACATCCTCCAAATACAATCTCTTGCAAGGGGCAACCAATTTCAAAGTAGATCAGAAAAAATCTATTAAATAATACATTCATTGCCTGAGGTTTTAAGAAAATATTTTCCCAGGATCCCCGTCCATTAACAGCACACTCCAGATTACCTCTCCATTCTTTCCCAATGCCTTGGGCTTTCCAATCCCTACTTCAGCTCTCCATACATCCCTGAACCCTCCCTTCCCCTACCCTGCCTCCTTCTGCCACTGCTTTCCCAGGACAGGGGGAAGGGGAGGGAGGGGAGGGGAGGGGGCGGGGCCAGAACCAGCCAAGGACAGACGCGGGTCTCCTACCTACCTTGATTCTGTTGCTCTGGCGGTGCAGCCCGCCCTGCTTGCTGCTTGCTGTCCCTGGGGACCAGACCGGAGGTCGGGCTAGGGTCAGCGCGAGCTCCACGCCTCGAGGTCCCCTGGCCTGGGCTTCTTTCCTGGACACTGAGAGGCTGCAGTCTCCGTTGGAAACACCGCCGCTGTCATAGCGCGCCCTCCCGGGGCCGAGGTGACCCCAAGGCCGCTAAGGCCCGCTTCCCTGGTCTCTTCTTCTGCTTTTTCTTTTCTTTTTTTCTCTCTCTTTTTGTTCGCGACGTGGCGCCTGCGAAGAGCTCCAGGAAGGAGGACATCGTGCAGGCAGAATCACCTCTGGGCCCTGCCGGGGTCAGAGAGGGAGAGAGAGGAGTCAGCTTGGGCGGCGGCGCCCCGGCTGCTGGCACCTGCGGAAGGAAAACTCGCCCAGGCACACGCGCTGCTGCCGGCGCCAAATATAACGCGCGTTCCCCGTCCCCTCAGGCCCCGCGCTCACCCACGAGCTCCGCGTGCCCTGAGGCCCGGCTCGGGCGCGGTCGAATGGCGGGGTGGGAAGGACACGTGTGCCCACTGCGTGGTGCAGGCAACACGCTGAAGTGCGACCCGCGGAGGCGCCTGGTGCCTAGCTCCCGGCTGTGCCCAGGCCTGTCAGTCCCCCTCAGGGCTCTGCGGAGGCCCAGGGCTGCTTCTGAGGCCCCCAGGCCCACCGTGACCTAACCGCGGCCAAAGCCTCCGGATCTTCCAGGTGCCCCAGGCTGGATGCTTGGGCATGGCTATTGTGGTTGCCACTCTCCTAGGCAGGCTCAGCAGGGGCAAGCCACCACCTGCTGTCCTCACCTGAAGGCATCCTGACCTGGCTGTGAGCCCACATCCAGCAGGCTAGCCATACATTTACCATATCCATACACCCGTAGCTCCATATGCACTGGACCCCAGGGAAGTGCTCAACATTCATTGCTTTTGCCACTCAGTTTGCCACAAACGTTAGAAATCTGAAAAGTTCAGGAAAATTGAAGGTGTGAATAAGTCCCAGTGACTGGAGTAAGCTCAAACAGTCTGTGACAACAAAGAACTGATTGAGCATCCAAGAGACAAGACCCTCACCAGGATCATAGTTTTATCCCAGTAAGAAAATTTGAATAATAAGTCTTCAGGTGAAAAGATAAATTAGGAGGTCATAGACCTAAAAGTTTTATCCTTTGCCCTCAGGGGAGCAGCCATTCTGTCAGCCTTTGCTGGCCCTCACACAGGATCAGAGTTCTCACCTGGAAGCAGGGTTATCTGGAAGGCACATAATACATATCCACAGACTCCTCTTTGGGTACAAACTGATAGGCAACTTCAAGGCTTAAAGTCATTCTCTCTCTCTCTCTCTCTCTCTCTCTCTCTCTCTCTCTCTCTCTCTCAGCTTGAGGCTGCACACACGCTGCATTCTTTTGTGCACTCCACTTTTTTTATTGCAGTTTTCTTTTCTCAAACTCCCACAATCATGCACACGTCTGTTCATTACCCTTTCATTCTCACACACACTCTTTATACACACCTCACACATATCTCACACACACCACATGCACTCTCCTGTCACGTACACACACAGTCTTCATACACACCTCATACATATCTCACACACACCACATGCACTCTCCTGTCATGCACACACACAATCTTCACACACACCTCACACATATCTCACACACACCACATGCACTCTCCTGTCACGCACACACACAGTCTTCACACACACCTCACATTCTCTCCTCACTCATTCTCAAATGCTCTCCTCATGCTCTCTCCCTGGCTCTCACATTTGTTCTCAGACTCGCTCCCTCATTAGCTCCCTCATTCCTTCTTCACATTCTCTTTCCACTCACTCTTCACATGCTCTTGTCATGCTCTCTCATTCGCTCTCACATTTGTTCTTACATTAGCTCTGTCATTTCCTCTCTCATTCACTCCCTCATGCTCTCTCATTTAGTCTTCACATATTCTGTAGCCTTTCTCTTGCCCCAGTCCTTTATTAATAATCCAAAAGTGGGTAGAAAAAAGATATTTATAATCATTGCCAAATCAAATGCAAAGAATGACTACATTTCATCAAGAACTAAGAATTACAACTGTTCTCCAAGGTTTCAGGCTTGCCCTATACCCAGGCCTGTAGCCAATATAATAATAATAATTGTAAACTTATCATTATTTAAACTTTAACTCTTTACTTTTATACTTCAGAGTCCAAAGCTCTGTGTAGAGGGCTGCAATACGTTCGCCACCACTAGTTGGCGCTGTCTTCCACTGCGCCCCACGTGGTAGGTCAGGATAGACTCTGCCATTGCAAGATGGCTCCAACCTTCGCTGCGCCAGCCGGCCCCCCCTTTCAGGTAGTTAACTGTGCGCATGTGCAAGAGTGCCTTCCTGCCAGGTCTTTGCCCATTCCGGGGCGTGCCTGATGAGATCATGAGTAAGCAACCAATCAGGTGTGGATGCGTGCTCGAGGGTTAAATAGGCGTGCCTGGCCGACGCGCGGGGCTTCTCCATGAGATAGGAATAAAGTATCACTCATAGCAAGAATTTCTATGTCTCGCGTGCTTCTTGCCGGCGGAAAGTCTCGCGTGGGACATTTGGTGCCGAGAAACCCGGGACAAAAACATCGCTGGTGCTACGAGAGGCCTCCGTTTCACGGAAGAAATTCAGAAGCTATGGAATACAGGTAAAAAACTCTGAGAGACCATGGCTAGCCTTGATCTGCTCCAACTCAGTCCCCTGCCGGACGCGGCAGGTGCCGCTGTGGTTGCTCTGGCAACCCTCGGGCTTTTTCTATTGACCTTTGAGTTTCTAGCTACCACCAAACGGCGTCAGAGGTCGCGTGGGAACTGCCCAGCTGTAACAGCAAAGCGGAGAGCGTTGGGGACAGGGAGAGACAGTGCGTCAGAAACAGAGTTAGAGAACGAATTAAAGAGTTTTAAGGGAAAAAGTGCACTTAAGAAAAGAGACCCTCTCGAGGACTTTAGATCCGAGGGAGAGAGAGAGTGGGGAAAAAACGCCCCGGGAGAGAACAAGGAAGGAGATAAACAGAACACAGTATTTTGGGAGAAAAACTTTGTCTTAGTGCTTATGAAATGTGTAATTAGGCTCCCGCGCCGACTCTGGGGACGCTGCGGCGTCCGGGCGCTGACGCGACAGCTTTACAGAGTCATACTGATCAGATTTGATAGAGGCAGACCGCCTGAAAATTTATTCAGGAGAATCAAACAAAAGGACATCTCAGTGCCCGTGCACAGCCTGATAGAGTTAATGTAATTGGGTTGTGAGTAAAGATACTCAGGGCTGTGTTTCACTTCCATACCATTGGCGAATATCGGTCGTACTGCTCAGATATCTCTCAGTGTCTTACAGAATTGGGTTTCAACACGTTGGTGGACTAGTCCAGGAATTGAGACAATCCATCGCCCATATCAGCTCCACTCGATGGATAGTCACCGTGAACACCATCTGGCTTTTTCCCCTCTTTCTCTATTGTTTGTCTCTGGTACACCAGGATGTCCCCATGTCTGTCAGTGTATGTATGTGGTTTTTGTTTCTCGTTGTCTAAAAGTTTTATGTTTCATGTTCAAAAGAAAAAAATGGTAAAAACTTTATCTGCCGGTCGTGCGCACCTTGACTTGGTTTTAACTAGCTTCAAGAAGGGAACAATGAATAAAAAACAGTTTTAATCAGGTCTTTGAAGCCCTGTGCCTAGAGCCAGGTGTCTAGATTAGCTAGAGAAGCTGCCCAGAAGCTAAGCGTCTACAGGAGCTGATCTTAAAAGCGCCAACAGCTTCTTCATACAAGAGTTGATAGCTGTTTCTCTTAGAAAAATCCCTGACTGATTAATTGACTCAACAGGTGACAAGGTGCTTCTCTTAAAATCATAACAAAAGGGTAAAAATGGTGTTTGGTCTATATATTAAAGATAGGTGTAGCCACTTCAATTTTGTTTCTCATTGGTTTTAAATGTATAAATATGCTCTACTTGCCTTGGTTATGGACTATTGGCTTTCAAGTTATTGGATACGGTTAAAAAGGTATAATATTGGTAACAGAAAGTTGACATAAAGCTGGTAATCTGGATGGAGTCATTCTAGATAACAGGTGACATGAGCCAACCTAGGGAAACAGGTCTAAATTGAGGTAATATTTTTATGGAACTCTTATCCTAGAAACCAGGCTTCTAAAAGAATTTAGGACATTGTCCCTTGAGGTATTGGAGACCGCACCATTGTGCGTCCAAATGTAAGAATTGACAGTCAAACGTTGTAACATAATAGATAGACCTGGGGTGCCTTGGAGACTAGATTGTTTGTTGGAGGTTGAGTTTTGCTTTCCAAAGTTGTGGCTTGCCCTGAAGTTATCCGTATTCTAATGCTAATTTCCACTGCCCAGAGAACAGCTGCCTAGTCCCGTACTCAGAACTCAGGTGACCTCCTGGCTGTGTTCTGGTGTTACAAAGAGAACTTAAAGATTGTGATTTAAGATTGCCAGTGTTACATTGACTAACTCAAACATATTTTTAATTAAGGAAAAATCATACAGGTAGAGATTGTTACAAGATTTACGAAGGACTGATGAGGTTTTGGAACTTGTGAGAGCATTACAGCCAGTTTACTTACTCCAACTGCCATTTCTGGATAGATTTAGAGGATTGCTAACAGCCTCATGTTAGATAATTTTGTTGCTTCTTCAGTGTAAGAAGTTAGAACTTAAATCTTTCAATGTATATAGTAATTTTTACTACAAACCTTTGCTCTTAAAATGAGCTTTAATATTTGGGGAGTAGCTGTCACACTACTCCAGATAAGAATATTTGAAGCTAATTTTAGCTTCTAAAGATATGTCAATTGGCTAAGTACCTCACCTTACCAGAGGACTTAGGTCTTTGTTATGCACATTGGAGATAAAGCTTCAGCTGTGTTAGTACAGAGTTGTGGACTAGAGTCATGGAAGTATTTTGAATAGAAACCTGGTAAAACATATCTTATTCCAAACAACAGTTAATTGGTTACTACTAAATACTGATATTTGGCCTATTACATATACAACTTTTTCAGGCAAAATTGATAATTTTACTCTTTACATGCTTTTGTACTTCCTGCATATTTGTGCGTACAACCCATAGGAAATGCGCTTAGTGCATTTATAGGTGGTTCATCTAATGAAAAGGCTACATATATGATTAGATCACTTGTTTATTCTCTTGAGTTTCTGCTGCTTCAGCACAGATTATTAAATTCCATGCTTTAGCCGCTGTTTTTAAAATGTTAAAAAATCAAGCTTTCAATTCATATACTGATAGCCAATGTGTGGTTTGTGGTTTACAATTGATTTCAATTACTTAATGCTTTATTAGAGACAAGTTTTCTACATGAAATCAGTGAGTGATTTCAGTGTAAATGTCTGACAACTCACTGTCCCTTCAGTGCTCTGGCTCAGACAACTAAACAAAACCATAGACCCAGCACTTTAAAAATGGTAATAGAATTGCTAACACACCCTCACGAAAAGAGGAAGACTACATTTGCTTACTTTCAACTCCCAGCTTCACCCTGCCAGCTCAGGGATTTCTAGTAAGACTGAATCTGGACAATATTTACAAGATTTGACATTTCTAATTAATGCTTATGTTTAGGTAAATAAAGTTTGTGAGGTGCTAGAGAAATGGCTTAGTGGTTAAGAGCACTAAATACTGTTCCTTTATAGGACATTTAAGAACTCAAACTGGATTGCCTGGGCTCTTTAGCAAGGGAGGACAGATACCAGACAGATTATAGTCCTTACATAAGAACAATTAGTAAAAAAATCTCATTCTTTATATATCCAATACAATTATGCTGGAGACAATAATTTGGTATACAGGTCAATTTATAAATACAAGTGCTCAGTGTCCTCAATTTAATCCTCGAGGACTTACCTTAATAAATAATATCTTTACTATATCTTAATAAATAAAAGAAGGAGTTATCCCTGTATGCTAAATAATGCTCCTTTTATTTCAATTTTAAAATTTTGGATGCCAAAGTTTATGGCACCCTACAACTAGGCATACTTCTGCCTAGGTGAAATAGAGAGATCCACTTATTGACATGTTCCTGTCCAGATATTTTATATGGGGAAGAGGGAATGTTTGTGTTTTTTCTACAGGATGCTACAAGAGTGTGCCAGCTGCCTGAGTGGTTGCTGAGACTTGCTGATCCTGGTTATTCAGGTCTCCTGGTTCAGGTCCCTGGAGTCATTCCTCTGCCCTGAGAGGAAGATAGAAGATTCCCCTTCATCCTTTGTCATCACAGAGATTTTGCCGTTGCTGCAGTCAGTGTTACCGCTGCGTGTGTTCCCGTCCCACTGTGGCCTACGCTCAGACTCTGTACACTGCTGCTTGCTGACTCCAACTGTTACCCCTGTCCCTTCATTTCTCTGGTGACTCTTGCTGCCTTAACTGGTAACTGGTGTTGTCATTTTACAGATTGTAGCTTCACAGAAAGCCACCTGTGTAAAGCTACAGTGACTGGAGAACTCTGTCCTGGAAAAGACCTTGACACTTTCGCTGCTATTGTAGCAGCCTTTACTGCTACAGACATTGTGTCTGCAGTGTCTGGAGTTATCCTCCCCCAATCTATTGTTAGACAAGTACAGTGGGTGAACTTTCTGGAGTAGTTACTAACAATTGGGAGTTCTAAATTTTATAGGAGTGGCTTGACTACGGTCCTTGTTGGTAACAGCTGAGGAGGACCATATGAGGTGCCCACTACTTATCGGGAGTGGCTCTGTTTGATGCAGCCCTATGCTGTGGATCAGTATTCATACCATGGTTGGTTTGCAAACTCAGATCTCAACAGTAACGTGACAAGGCCGTTATCACTCAAGCACTTGTGGCCATTGTACAAAGGGCCTCACCTGGAATTTGGTTATCTTGTTCAGGATTTACTCTGTATCTGAGTTCCCTTCTCCTGCACCCCATGGATCTGTGGGTCCATTGCACTGGGAGAAGAGGGACTCTCACTGTATCTGAGTTCTCTGCTCCTGCACCCCATGGATCTGTGGATCCATTGCACTGGGATTGAGAGAGACTCAGTGTTCCTTTGATCAGCCCTTGCACATCGCTGAGGTTTCCTCATTGCACGCGATAGGGTGATCATGACTGCTATAAATTATATAAATTATAAGGGTGAGATGTAGAGGGCTGCAATAACATTCGCCAGCACTAGATGGCGCTGGCTTCCACTGCGCCCCAGGTGGTAGGCTAGGATAGACTCTGCCATTGCAAGATGGCGCCAGCCTTCGCCGCACCAGCCGGCCCCCTTTCAGGAAGTTAACTGTGCGCATGTGCAAGAGTGCCTTTGTGCCAGGTCTTTGCCCACTCGGGGCGTGCCTTATGAGATCATGGGTAACAACCAACCAGGTGTGGGTGCGCCGCACTAGGGTTTTATAAGCGCGCCATGTTGGCGCGGCATGGTTTTTCCTCTTCTAAGATTAATAAAGTGGTCACAGTAAGGATTTCTAAATGTCCGCGTGCTCCTTGCTGGCGAAAAGTCGCACGCAGGACAGGTCCTAATAGCACAGTCCTACTTTCTTAGAGTAACTCATAGGGACTTACTATATCCATACACCCATAGCTCCATATGCACTGGACCCCAGCGAAGTGCTCAACATTCATTGCATTTGTCACTCAGTTTGCCACAAATGTTAGATATCTGAAAAGTTCACCAAATTTGAAGGTGTGAATAAGTCCCAGTGACTGGAGTAAGCTCAAACAGTCTGTGACAACAAATAACTGCTTGAGCATCCAAGAGACAAGACGCTCACCAGGATCATAGTCTTTTCCCAGTAAGAAAATTTTAATATTAAGGCTTCAGATGAAAAGATAAATTAGGAGTTCTAGGCCAAAAAGTTTTATCCTCTGGCCTCAGGGTTGCAGCCATTCTTTCAGCCCTTCCTGGCCTCTCACAGGATCAGAGTTCTCACCTGGAAGCAGGAATATCTGGAAGGCACATAATACATATCCACAGACTACTCTTTGGGTACAAAATGACAGGCAACTTCAAGGCTTAAAGTCATTCTCTCTCTCTCTCTGTTTCTGTCTCTCTCTCTGTCTCTCTGTCTTTCTCTCTGTCTCTCTCTCTGTCTCTCTCTCTCTCACACACACACACACACACACACATTTTGTGGCTACACACACTTAACATTCTTTTGTGCACTCTGCCTTTTTAATTGCAATTTTCTTTTCTCATACTCCCACGATCATGCACACGTCTGTTCATTACCCTTTCATTCTCACACACACTCTTCATACACACCTCATACATATCTCACACATACCACATGCACTCTCCTGTCACGCACACACACAATCTTCATACACACCTCATACATATCTCACACACACCACATGCACTCTCCTGTCACACACACACACAGTCTTCATACACACCTCACACATATCGCACACACACCACATGCACTCTCCTGTCACGCACACACACAATCTTCATACACACCTCATACATATCTCACACACACCACATGCACTCTCCTGTCACTTACACAAACACTCTTCATGCACACCTCATACATATCTCACACACACCACATGCACTCTCCTGTCACGCACACACAGAATCTTCATATACACCTCATACATATCTCACACACACCACATGCACTCTCCTGTCACGCACACACACAATCTTCACGCACACCTCATACATATCTCACACATACCACATGCACTCTCCTGTCACGCACATACACAGTCTTCATACACACCTCACACATATCTCACACACACCACATGCACTCTCCTGTCACGCACACACACAATCTTCACACACACCTCATACATATCTCACACATACCACATGCACTCTCCTGTCACGCACATACACAGTCTTCATACACACCTCACACATATCTCACACACACCACATGCACTCTCCTGTCACGCACACACACAATCTTCATACACACCTCATACATATCTCACACACAGCACATGCACTCTCCTGTCACGCACACACACAATCTTCATACACACCTCACACATATCTCACACACACCACATGCACTCTCCTGTCACGCACACACACAATCTTCATACACACCTCACATTCTCTCCTCACTCATTCTCACATGCTCTCCTCATGCTCTCTCCCTGGCTCTCACATTTGTTCTCAGACTTGCTCCCTCATTAGCTCCCTCATTAGCTCCCTCATTCACTCTTCACATTCTCACTCCACTCACTCTTCACATGCTCTTCTCATGCTCTCTCATTCGCTCTCACATTTGTTCTTACATTTGCTCTGTCATTTACTCTCTCATTCACTCCCGCATGCTCTCTCTCATTTACTCTTCACATGTTCTGTAGCCTTTCTCTTGCCCCAGTCCTTTATTCATGATGCAAAAGCGGGTAGAAAAATGACATTTTTTAATCATTGCCAAATCAGATGCAAAGAATGACTACATCCCACCAAGATCTAAGAATTGCAACTGTTCCCCAAAGTTTCAGGCTTCCCCTATACCCAGGCCTGTGGCCAATATAATAATAATTGTAAACTTATCATTATTTAAACTTTAATTCTTTACTTTTATACTTCAGAGTCCAAAGCTCCGAGGTCAGCTAATTGCATTTTCCTGAGACTCTCTAATGATAAATGACATGGGCAAAACTGCCAGGCAGTGGCCAGAAAGAATCAAGGTAACCCTTAGCACAGTAATTCCACTAGCTTTCTGTTCCTTGCACACAATGACTCTCATAAGAGTTCCAGTAGTTTGACTTAGTTTACTAGTATATAATTTTATATATTCTATATTTCCTTAACTAGTCTGTAATATTATATACGACTTATTTCCTAACTTCAATAACCTTTTCCTTTCCTAGCGCCCGATTGTTGACTCTAATTCATTTTCTCTTATTTCCTTCAAGCTGTCTTTGCAAGTCAAACCTTAATCTGGAACTTCAATTGTGCAGTTATTACATATTTTCCAAGATGAGAATACACAATATGCACCTGGGCCGCTAGGGATATGCTGTGCTGTGCCCCTATGCATCAATTTCCAATTGTCTAAGAATCATAACCTCAAGGAACATCTAGTTTCACAGAATTCACCAGAGCAGAAGTAGAAAGACGTAGGAAAGTCAGACATAATAGAATAATTGTGCACACCAAGGCCACCTGATAGGCAGTCACACACAAATGAAATCTATACAGCCCTTGTCCAGGGATAAGGTTTGGAGAAATGGAAACAACCAGTTTTTAAAAAGAGCTACTGCGGGCTACTGAGATGTCTCCATCCCGGACTGCTGCAGGCAGCCTCTTATTTCAGATGGTGGGTTCATGGAGAGATGTGTCTCCTGCTTCTCAGGGTTCCAGAAGCCACCCTACTTTACAAGGAGCTGCTGCAGGCTTCTGAGATGTCTCCATCCCGGCCTACTGCCTGCAGTCCCTGTCATTGTATGTTGTCCCCAGCATTAGCTAGAGCAATCAGACAACAAGAGGAGGTCAAAGGGATACAGATTGGAAAGGAAGATGTCAAAATATCACTATTGCGGATGACAGAAGAGTACAATTGATTCACCCCAAAAGTTACACCAGAGAAATCCTAAGCCTGATAAACAACTTCAGCAAGTGCCTGGGTATAAAATTAACTCAAACAAATCAGTAGCCTTCCTCTACACAAAAGATAAAGAAGCTGAGAAAGAAATTAGGGAAATGACACTTTTCATAACAGTCCCAAATAATATAAAAATACCACAGTGTGACTTTTATCAAACAAGTGAAAGATCTGTGTGACAAGAACTTCATGATCTGAAGAAAGAAATTGAAGAAGATCTCAGAAAATGGAAAGATCTCCCATGCTGGATTGGCAGGATGAAAATGGAAAGATCAACCCATGCTGGGTTGGCAGGATGAAGATAGTAAAAATGGCCATTTTACCCAAAGTGACCTACAGATTCAATGCAATCCCCATCAAAATTCCAATCCAATTCTTCATAGGGTTAGACAGAACAATTTACAAATTCACTTGGAATAACAAAAGAACACAGGATCACTAAAACCATCCCCAACAATAAAGGACTTCCCTGGGAATCACCATCCCTGAACTCAAGCAGTTTACAGAGCATTAGTGATAAAAACTGTATGGTGTTGGTACAGAGACAGGAAGATAGACCAGTGGAATAGAATTGCAGACCCAGAAATGAACCCACACAGCTATGGGCACTTGATTTTCGACAAAGGAGACAAAACCATCCAGTAGAAAAAAGATAGCTTTTTCAGCAAATGGTGCTGGTTCCACTGGAGGTCAGCATATGGAGGAGTACAAATCATCCCCTGCTAATTGCCCTGGACAAAGCTTAAGTCCAGGTGGATCAAGGACCTCTACATCAAACCAGATACACTCAAACGAAGAGAAGCAAAAGTGGAGAAGAATCTTGAACACAAGGATACTGGAAAAAATTTCCTGAACAAAACATGAATGGCTTATGCTCTAAGATCAAGAGTAGACAAATGGGACCTCATAAAGGTACAAAGTTTCTGTAAGGCAAAGGACACTGTGGTTAAGACTAAACAGCAACAAACAGATTGGGAAAAGACCTTTACTAATCCTACAACTGATAGAGGGCTAATATCCAAAATATACAAAGAACTCATGAAGTTGGACTGTAGGGAGACTAATAACCCTAATAAAAATTGCAGTTCAGAGCTAAACAAAGAATTCAGAGCTGAGGAATATGGAGTGGCTGAGATGCACCAAAAGAAATGTTCAACATCTTTAGTTATAAGGCAAATGCAAATCAAAACAACCCTGAGATTCCACCTCACAACTGTCTGAATGCCTAAGATCAAATACTCAGGCAACAGAAGATGCTTGCATGGATATGAGAAAGAGGAACACTCCTCCATTGTTGGTGAGATTGCAGACTGGTACAACCATTCTGGATATCAGTCTGGAGGTTCCTCAGAAAATTAGACATTGCACTAGCTGACGACCCAGTTATACCTCTCTTGCACATATTCCCACAAGATACTCCAACATACAAGAGGGCACATGCTCCACTATGTTCATAGCGGCCATATTTATAATAGTCAGAAAATGAAAAGATCCCAGATGCCCTTCAACAGAGGAATGGAAACAGAAAGTGTGGTACATCTACACAATGGAGTACTACAGCGATATCAAAAACAATGACTTCATGAATTTCATAGGCAAATAGAATGAACTAAAACATATCATCCTGAGTGAGTTAACCCAATCACAGAAACACACACATGGTATGCACTCATTGATAAGTGGATATTAGCCCAAATGCTGGAATTCCCCAAGATTCACAGACCAAATCAAATTCAGGAAGGATGACCAAAATACTGATGCTTCACTTCTTCCTTTAAAAGAGAAGAAGAATCCCTATTGAAGGGATAGGGAGACAAAGTTTAAAACAGAGCCTGGAGGAATGGCCATTCAGAGTCTACCCCACGAGTGACCTATACACATACAGCCTTCAAACTAGATAAGGTGGATGAAGCTAAGAGGTGCAGGCTGACAGGAACTGGATATAGATGTCTCCTGAGAGGCACAGCCAGAGCATGTCAAATACAGTGGAGAATGCTAGCAGCAAACCATTGAACTGAGAACTGGACCTCAGTTGGAGGAATTACAGAAAGATTGGAAGAGCTGAATGGACTAACAACCCCATAAGAACAACCATGCCTGCCAAGCAGAGTTCCCAGAGACTAAACCACTACCCAATCACTATACAGGGACTGTGCCATGGCTCCATCTGCATGTGTATCAGAGGATGGTCCTCTTGGGCACAAATGGAATGAGCAGCCCTTGGTCCTGCCTAGGCTGGGAAAGTGGATGGATGGTGAACGGAACACCTTTATAGAAGAGGGGGAGGGCGATGGTATTCAGACTTATTTCTGGAAAACAAGGAAGGAATAACATTTGAATTCATAATGAAAAATATCCAATTAAAATTCAAAAACAACAAAATGGTGTTTAGAACTTCAAATAAAAAAAAGCCACAATCAGGAAACAGAATTGTATGCCTCTGGTTTTCTTCAAATATGCTCAGGGCCTGGGTTGGTTCTGGGCCCAGGCTGAACCAAGCAGGTTCCTGCCACTGACTGCTCCTATATTCCTGTTTCCAGAGGCATCATGCAGATTAATATTGGGCAAGAGATGTGGGCAAAGTTGGGCAGAAATGGCTTTCTGTCCTGTGGCATCAGGAGTATCTGCATTCCTGGGTGTTCAGCACTCTCCACCACGGGATTTGGGTGCAGGCTTCCTGATTGCTTTAAACTCCCTTATGCCACGTTTATATGTCCTGGGAGATATTACAGAGAAATTAATGTTTATCCCATTAATTTGTTCAACACTCTCATCCACAGAGTATAATTTAGAGGTAACTATATATTTGACAGTAAGCATACACAGTGGGTAATATATGCAATATGAAGTTGAAATTCACAGAGTTTGGAACACAGTGAACAGTGACTGTATAATTGCCTTTGAATCTCAGTCTGACTGGGAAGTGATTTTGATGCCCAGTCCCCATGAGAATGCAGAGATCCATCCCTCCCTGATAGCTGTGGGACTTCAGATGTTGACACTAATGATCAATAAAGAAGGTTCTTAAGAGTGAAGAGTTTGAGATTACTCTTTTTTTTCACCAGGATACATCCAATTTACATGATAGTAACCAGATGCAGGTAGTCAATATATACAGTCTATATCCTTATCAAAATAGAAAACCAAATGAACAAAACAACAACAAATAAATAACAAAACTTCAAATGAATAGGAGGAAAACCAAATAACCAAAATAATCAAAACTCAGCCACACTTTAAATAGAGGAGCTGCGCTAAGCATTTTTTGCTGCTCCTTTTGCAGAATAGATTTATAGCCTGTGTCTTTCCTTGGAGACACAGTAGACAAGCAGTTACTGATGGTAATAATCTTTTCAAGAAGAGTGGAAGTAGGTCTGTTTTGTTGGAGTGGGGGTATTAAGAACAAAGCCATCCAATACTGAGTAGAAATGATGTTACAGACTTTATCTCAAAGTCTTTCCAATGTTGTGAACTGATCTCCATGAAACTCTTCTGGATGACCCACCAGGACAAGTACACATTTACACTTGCACAGTCTTTCTGGATGACCAGCACCTCTTGATTGATGTGCATCAGCACTTCTCTGAGTCCCTCCAAAAGTTTACACTTGCTGGAGGGTGGGGAGGTGAAAGTACGGCCTATTCAATCCAAAGAAATAAAACTAAAGGAGGAAAATGCAGTCCACAATTGCTATGGACATTACAGATGAGATGCAATAGTGGTGTATTTGCTGTGCACACTTAGTTCTCCTCCTGTAGCACTTCTCTCCAAGGGAGATCTTGCCCTGGTTTGTGTCTTGTTCGAGTTTCTCCTGGAGAATTTCAGACCTAGCAGAGCAAGGGAATAAAGGTTTAGTGAGTGGTTTTCAATTCAGCTCTCCCTCTTTTTTTTTTTTTTTTTATTAACTTGAGTATTTCTTATATACATTTCGAGTGTTATTCCCTTTCCCGGTTTCCGGGCAAACATCCCCCTCCCCCATCCCATTCCTTATGGGTGTTCCCCTCCCAACCCTCCCCCCATTGCTGCCCTCCCCCCCACAGTCTAGTTCACTGGGGGTTCAGTCTTTCAACTCTCCCTCTTACATCAGCTCTATTCAGTTGGACAATCCAGCATGACCTGTCAGCTGAGGTCAGTCCCTGCATCCCCAAGTGTCATAGAGTAACTGCTCTTGGATTTGTATCTCAGCTTTTAAAACTGCTAGAATTTGAACTGTGGACTATACACTGTATTGGAATTTAGAGAAAAATGAGCGTATTTTTCCACTGGTCCAGATATATTATGTTGAATAATAACATTGTACCTATGTCTGAATCTGAGTTCAAGAGAGGGATGAGCAACCTAGAATACCATGTGGATGCCTTCTGGAGAAGATGCCTAGAATTGAGGTGAAAGTTCTGATTATGTTTGCAGTGAAGGAACCTGCCTAGGTTCCATTTTAAGCACTGTACCTGCAAATGCACAGAGAAGCCATCTCACATCAAATCCATGGGAATTGCATGGATCCTGTAATCACTGAGAATGTGCTCCATGCAAATCTTCCCAGCGTATACACGGACATTAAAAGTGATTGTGATGTAGAAACACACCAGCACCCCTGTAAGTCTATGGCTAGTGTAAGGCAATTTGTGAGAGGACAGAAGAGAAAATGTCCTCAATTTTTCCAGAGAGATCACAGGAAGAAAGGAGTAGAACATAGCAAGAAATCCAGAGGATCATATATATTGTTTCATGGGCAAAATTCACATGAACTGTACCAGAACTATACTCTGAGTAGCTCTTTAGCTGCCTGAGGCTGAAATCCATGTAGGTGGTCATTCACCCAAAACGGGTATTTATATAGGGAAGGATATTCAAATGGCTTCTTCCAGCCTGTGTTCCTACCTGAACATTAATGCTTAATGTAAAGACTCCCCAGTATACGCTGGAGGCATAAAAACAAATGTTGAGTGGGATATGTACATAGTGAATAGAGCCTATAGATAGCTCAGTCAGTGATGTGCTGTCCTCTCATTAACCAACATAGACTCAGGGTTCTTTCCCTATTAACAATCTTGCTTTGCAAGTTCCCAGGGCTGTGTAGAGCAGTCTTGTTCCCCAGCAAAGGATCATATGTTGGTGGTGTACTAGACTCTTGTTCTTGTTCACTGTTTCAGACTTTCCCCAAAGTGTGCAGCTTCTTCTAATCTGAGCTGTCTTTACCATAGCCTGAGTGACTTCATGCCCAAAGCTTGAATCATAGGAAATCTCCATAACCAGGATCCAAATCAACAATTTTTCTCCCCGTAATGTGATTGTGCCACAGATATTTTGAGTAAGTACGTAAAAGCTTGCATGGATTTTCTAAGACTGAATCAGAATCTATGCAAGGGCTCCACCCTATGGTACACTTTCACTCCTTGGCTGATGGATGTCTGGATAGATTCTCCTTCAGGGCTACTCTGGGACCACTACAACACTGATGTGCCCTAGTTGCAATGGCAACACCTACTCCTTGTTGTGGAATCACTGGGTTAACTAAACCTTCTGTTCCACTTTCTGAACATGGCTTCTCATAGGGCTACCTGTTCTTACACTCCCAGACCCATCTGAAATTCATCATTTCTCCTAACTCCATTGAGGCTGAAATTAAGGGAGAGAAAATGATGTTGATTGACAGCACTTGCAGAATGCTACACAGATAACATAGGGGAGCGCTTTAGATTATCTGTGCACCTAAAGGGGCTCCTGACACTGCCCTGTTCTTGCACCACAGCATAGCTATGGGGCTTTTGCTGGATGACAATACAACTCCAAGCAACTCAAATTCTCAATGAATAAAATCCAAGCCAAACTCCCAGCGGAAGCTGTAGTGTGCCAAGGTAGCTGGAGAGAAATGGTAGCAGGCCATGTGGAAAGCAACCTTGGAGAAGACACAGTGAGTGACACACCCTTCCAGTGGGCTTTCACCATTCACAAAGAACAGAGAAGCCACATAAACTCATGGATTTTAGAGAGAAGCCCCCCTTACCTCCCTGTACTCCTTTCCTTTGATGTGCTCCAAAGGATTTCAATGCAGACCAGTAGTTTTACCCCTAATCACTTGAAAATCTAACTTTACAGGTGTTTTTGTGTCCTCTTTTTGGGGGGTTGCATTTCTACAGGACTTTATTGTCCTTCTTTTACACCATAACTAAAAGGGACCTGAAAGCTCCAGGCCTGTACCATTTGTTACCACTGTGAAACACGACTCACTTGAACATATTTCCCACTCCTCCCCCAGACTTCACGAGATAATTCTGTTACGGTATTTTTGAAAACAGAATAAATTAATACCTTAAGTGTCCTTTTGCTGTACAGAGCTGGATGGAGATGCCAAATGACTGGGCAGCTGTATTTCATGTTTCATGGATGTAAAGTGAACTCTTAGAGTACTTTTCTCATGAAACTTGGAAATAGAGGGAAACACATTCACTACTGCAAACACAAACACACACAAACACACAGAAATACACAGATACTCACTTGCACGCACAAATGAAAACTTTGATCTTGTGCAGCACATTTCCTGTTGAGTGAGGAATTAGTGGGAGCTATGCTGTGTACAAGTCTCTTAGACTCAAGCAGGCTGTGCTGCCCTGGCCTGTACTCATTTCCACTTCAGGAAACCTTTCTATGCAGATACTTGTTGGTTTTACTAGTAAGTTACATGTTCTGCACAGATAGCCTAAACAATACAACATCAAATTCCCAAGAGAGAGATTCTAGGAAAAGACTCCATCAAGCTCTATGTTGACTCATCATAGGCCCCTCACTAAAACTACCCTGTTTCCTTCATAGAAGACCTTGGAACCATCAGAGAAGACAGGGACTCATGGTCATTTACCAGGAACTTTTCATCACATTAGAGTTCATGTGATGTTAAAACAACCTCAATGTCAGTCAGAAGGAGGCTAAAGAAATAACATACCCTGACTTTTCTGAAATGCAGCACTGTGTACAGTATTGAGAGGGAATCTATCCTTAAAGAATGCCATGCCCATGATATAGTCAGCAAAGCAATGTCAGCAGAGGGATGCACTCTAGGATTCCATGCAAGATCATGGTGAAGCCAATAAGACAATCAAGAATCTTCCCGGGGGATACCTCTGTTCAGGTAAAGTGAAGAAATCTAATCCTTATTTTGAAAATAGTTGAATGGTTTAAGAATGTGTTGAGACAAATAAGAGACAGGGCTCCACCTGGAACTGGACCGGTGATGCAAAGACTGCTGGACAGCACAAAAAAAGGAAGCTTCATGTTTGTTGAGAGACCTAGGCTTAAAGGACAAAGTTGGATAATGACTGGACAAAATTGCTTGTCATTAACTGGCCTCCCCACATGCTTCCTAAGATGCAGATCAGCACAGCAATGCACCTTTCTTGGTGAGAATTGGGGGTATATATGGGTAACTTTGTTCTTGAAGTCTCAAATCTCTCATGCCAACCCTCAGCCTTTGAGAAACCTTTTCCACATCCTTGGTCTTCTATCCAGCTTCAGATTGTAAGGCCCACATATGAACTCTCCAGGAGCACTCAAATAAGACAGGACTGACATGCTGCTCCTCAGGCTCTGTAGTTACCCAAGATCTATGAAGCATGAAGACACCATCTTCATATACAGGGAGAAGAGGGGAGGAAGAACAAAAGCCACCACAAATGACAATGAGAACCGGTTCTTTGCCATTTCCACCAGCCTCTCCTCCTTGAAAACTACTTACTTCCTGAGTCTCACAAGATCCCTGTAACGAAAATGAGCTCCAGGCTTTTGCTTCATCCCTCAAAGCCCTGTTCTAGTCTAAAGAGGGGCTCCCACATAGCACCCTCCACACACATGGCATGTAGTGCTGTGATATGTGATCAACCCATCTCCCTTAATAAACTGCAGATTCTCGAAGAGCAGGAACATTCGCTTTCCAAACATGCAGTTTCCTGAAGAGGGGCTATCTCCACAGAAAGCCTTGTAAACCATCACATGAATGAACACTTGGATGAGACCTAGGTCAGGACATGGATCAGTCAATAGACAGTTACATTGATGGGTAATTGAAGTCCCAATAGCTATACAATCTTTCCATGTGTTTCTCATGGATCACAGATCTTTAAATCTTCTGTCAGAGTCCTAGAGATTCAGAGTTGATTGATATTCCCATCACGGTACAAAACTTTCTATCTAGAGGATCCTTAATGGGGAAAATAACAATTGGAGGGTCTTCTATAGCCTTCACATGTAGGACAACTGAGTCCAAGAGCTACAAACATAAGACCCTTGCCAGGAGGCAGGCTTCTTGTTAAAAGTCAGACACTACAGAACCAGTGCCCTGACTTTGGTTCAATGTCATACAGGACAGGAGCATTCCCTGCCTAGTGCTGGGTTCTCATCTCTGTCAGCGACTCACCGGTAGGAACTGTTCACTTGTATGAGCTCCTTGTACCTCTCCATGGCCTCACTTATTGAACTGGTCATCATTTGCATAGCCATCATTCTCATCTCATGTTCGGATTGAAGTATTGGCAATTCGACATCCAGCCTGTTGTGGGGCATGGCCCAAGAAAAATTAACCATCTGAACTCAGGATTTCAGAATTAAGTGAATTGTAAATTAAAAAAACCCAATAAAAAATTGAAATTTAAGAAATGTGGGGGGAGGGAAGAATGTGGCAAACACAAAGACCAGAGCAAAAACACAACAGTGAGACTCCAACAACAATTCTTTCAAGGAAATATTTCTACGCAAATCAGCAAAGAGTTATTTTGAAATACTGACATTTTCTAAGACTGTGGAGATATGGTTCCCCCAAGACCACCTGTACTGCAGTGGCTTGGGTCTAACAGATAGTTGTGATGATATTTCTTTTGTTTTGAAAACAGGGATTCTCAAACCTTGTTTCCTATTGTTCCATGAATTCCCAGAGGGAATAACTACTTTGACAGGGTAGAGGATTTGTAACCCCTCCTTCCCTCAGGAGGGTCCTATCTACCACCTAAGTAAACAGAAGATGCAAAGTGCTCAGTTGATCAATGTGGGCATCCCCACTATCATGACCTGCAAACTGTCCATCAGACA
Organism: Rattus norvegicus; assembly: GCF_021556685.1. Taxonomy (NCBI): domain Eukaryota; kingdom Metazoa; phylum Chordata; class Mammalia; order Rodentia; family Muridae; genus Rattus; species Rattus norvegicus. The sequence goes on from NC_141542.1 coordinate 22,362,766, forward strand.
TATCCTAAGATCCCACGAAACTCCCCAGACTCCCTGACCGAGAGCTTAATACCCACAAACACTTTCACATACTTACATACCAATCAATATACAAACACAAGCAGAATCCCAACTACATGCATGGAGGTGCCATAGAATCAGTGTATAATGAAAAAAATTAGAGGAAAAGAGGGATGACGTGCAGGCATTTCATCCCCTCACTTAGAGGCGGCAAGTGTGACCAGGTCCTTCTAGCTGTTGACAGAACCAATGCTAATCCAAGGAGCTCAGGGTCAAGTACAAAAGAGGTTGACCCTAAACACACAGGACCTAGCTTGTCTCACAAGCAAATGCCTTCCAAATCTCCTTAAAATCCAGGATGAGAGGTAAACCTCTCTTGTGCTAAGAGGAAATCTTGGGTTAGCAGAGAGAAAGCACAAGACAGTGAACAGGTTACTGGCCATAATGACTACCTGTGGTCCCAATCATCATAGATATAAAGGTCCAGGATTTGATAAAATTCATCCCTCTCGAATTGACACTTCTGGATTTCAAATTTGAGTTCCTCCAGTTCCTTTAAACACTCCTCTTGCTTACTGATGACATTTTGGGATGATGCCTTCCTACCAAAACCTGTAAATAGATAAACCCAAGTGAATTTGCATATTTGGTGGCCCATGGGCAGAAAAGATCATTCTGAATCCGAAAAGGAGGTGAGGAAGGGGAAATGGTAGAGACTGGGTGAATCCCTTAAAGAACAGAAAAGCTTTCTTAAAGGTGGATTCTTTTATTTTTTTTTTTTTTTCGGAGCTGGGGACCGAACCCAGGGCCTGGCGCTTCCTAGGCAAGCACTCTACCACTGAGCTAAATCCACCATCCCCTTATAGGTGGATTCTTAAGCTATGTCCCTCTTCCCAACCTCTAATGGCATACACGTGCCACATTCACTATTACAGGACCCCTCACCCTGAATAGTATAACCTGACTGATACATAAACATCTGGGACGTTGTTATCTCATATCAGATGTGTTTCATTTAATCCTGGAGTTCATACTGCTTAGCACCATCAGGCTCTAATCATGTGTGTTCCACCCAAAGTGTCTGAGAACTCAATTCATTTCTCAGGGTGCATCCTTCCTTATTCTCACCATCAGAGACTTATGTAACCTACAGTAATCTAGAGGAAGAAATGCTTCAACTCCCAACCATGGATGGTCACATTTTTAATCTCACTGTGCCTCCTCCTGCCATGCATTGACACTCACAATTAAAACGCTTCCAGAAAAGAAACTGAAGGCTTACCACTTTCTGGCTTTCTCTCAAATTAAAGATCAGGAACTCCTGACTCTTGGTTTGCCTTTGAGAAATCCCAAGGCTCCTGCTTGTAAGGCCTAATCTTAGAAGGCACATCTCAAACATACCTCCTTGAGGATGTTCCCCAACTCTGCCCAGGACTCACCAAGCCTTCCCCAGAATGATTTCCTTCCTTCCAAGGAAGATGAGAGGAGGTCATCTTCCTTCAGCCTTGGTGTGGTCTCTCCTTGATCAACACTTTCCTTCTGAAATAGCCTGAGCGGCTGGCGAAACATGCCTGTTTGTGAACCCAAAGGGAACTGAAGGAATATCCCAAAGGCAGTTGGTGTCACCACAACACTGGTGACATCACAGAAGATTCTAGGGATCTCTTAGATACAATAGATTGTCCAGTGAAGGGCTTACTGATGATGCCACTGGGAAGTTCTATGACCTACCTGCTAACTAGCTCTCCAAAAATTGATCAATTTCTGTGCGGACCCTTTCCTCCAGTCTCTCATACATCACTGGGAATACCATTTGGCAACCTCTATTGCTAAGCTAGATGTTTCTCTGTGCATCATTAGAACTCAACAGTGCTTTTGCTGGGGAGGGTTGCTTACAACCTGAATGAGAGAACAGATTTTTCTTAGCACCCAAATCTCTAGGGACCAAGGAAGAGGGAGTTTTTTTTTTTTTTTTTTTTGGTTCTTTTTTTTTTTCGGAGCTGGGGACCGAACCCAGGGCCTTGCGCTTCCTAGGTAAGCGCTCTACCACTGAGCTAAATCCCCAGCCCCAAGTTTTTTCTTAAAAGTAAATCTACTACTCGAGACAATGCATGTGACACACATTTCGATTCCTAAGGTTTTCCTTTTTATGGAGGCCAATATGTTTCTTCTAGACCTCTGAGTGTATAAAACCTGGAAATATTTGCTTACTGTGCAGTCTTGACAGTTGACATTGTTTTTATTTACATATCCATGTATTTCACAAAATCAATGGTCTATTATCTTATTTTTTTTAGAATAAAAACTCCTTTTTTCTTGAAACATAGGGATCAACTACAGGGCATATATAAAATAATAAATTTCTGTACCTTTTATATATTAAGTTGGACATCCTCCCTTTCTCAAATATAACAAGACAGTGAAATCGGACATCAGCGAGCAAACGTCAACCTGGACCTTGTGTTACCACATTGTAACCACATAGCCATCCCTTCTCCAATATCGTTCTTCCTGAATTTCCAAGTCCAATCCTGAGGATATTTGGGGCTACATGCTGATATTTTACTCAGAGCAAACATAAAAATCAGGTGGATGGGCAGGGAGTGGAATGGCCTAAGGTTAGGCTAAACCTCAATTTTAATGGGTCCATAAGTTCAGGAGGGAGTCCATTTGGCATTGTCATCTGTGCCTTCTGTGTCCTTATCCCGGGTGTGCTGACTCTGTGATACGATGCCACCTCACCTCACAGATGTCAGGGTGAAAATCATGTATGACTTTTCTGGGAAGAACTCTGCCTTTTACTACCATCTGGAGCTATACAACATCACTATGCACAGCTCAGAAGAGAGGGGTGGAGATTGTGGAGGCCTTAGAAGTTGAGGATCATTTCTGATTAAGGCACATATTTTTTCCTATGTAATTTTTCCCCTGCTCTTTCCCTAATGATGGTTGACTTCATTCCTGGCCTGAAGTCAACTGGATTCCAAGGTTTGGGATTAGGGAAGCCCCTCTTTTTGAGATGACAGGCCCAGCAAGGGATCCCACTGCATACAGGTTCCTATTCCCAAGGAAGTTGTTGCTGCAGAATCACAGCATGGGGGCAGCAGCACTGGACATCTCCCAGCTTTCTCTCCTGCACCTGCAGCACTTTTAATAAGGCTGTTTGTTTGTTTGTTTGCTTTTTATTGGAAATACCTACAAAGCTGGTCAAAATTAATACGTGCCTTAAATTCCAGCACCCACAAAGTATTGTTGTTTTTGCTTTTGTTTTTGTTTTATTTCATTTCATTATTTCTGTAATTGTTGTTAGGATTCTTATTGTTTTCTTTGGTAATTCCATCTAGCTATTCAATTTGTACATAGAATGTAAAGCCATGCTCTGCATGGTCCTGTTATTCATGTTAAGGATTTTTTCTTACCATAACACCACAGATGCACACAATATTTACTTTCAAATCAGGAAAACAGGCATACAGAAGAGAGCTATGTTGTTTGGTCTCAGGTAACCAGCCAATCAGGAGTGTAGGATGGCTTCCCAATGTTTTGGATCAGGTAAGCTTCTGTTATTGAGATGAAAGGCCTCTGCTGAAGCCTCCAGTTGAGTAACAGAGAGCCTGGAAAGACTGAAAGAGTGGTTGTACCTTGAAGGTGAACCCTTCAGTGCCTCTGCAGCCTGAGGCAGAGTTCTACTGGGAACAGAAGAGCACTTGGCCAGAGATCATAGGGGACTGCATTTTGGTTGAGCCCTGAGACCTGGATGAGCAGAGGCCTCCACAGTCCTGATAAAGGGAAGCAGAGCCACATAGATGTGAGGGAACAATGGATCTTTGATCTGCCTGTTCTCTTCTACATTAATCTTTGCTGTATACATAGTATATGTAAATGACTGTAGATGTTAAAGCATGTGCAAGTGTAAACAGAGTAGAGTTAGTTCAGCAATACATTATGTCCCATTTTGTTAAAGACCTTTTTTTATTTCTATTTCTATTTTTTTTCTTTTTCTTGACTACTGATACCTGATTACTCTCCCACAATCCTTCCCCAATTCTCCTGGCACAGTCTTCTCTGAGTGTATGAGGGCCAACTGTCTCAGTACCTCCCTTCTTTTAACAAAGCCTTTCCTGGGTGCATTCGTGAGGATGCTGGTTTTGAATGCCTTGGACTTGGCTTTCTTCATGCTCCAGTTTGCTGGCTTTGAGAAGTTTGTGAAGAACTGTCTGTGAACTTGGTACTTCATCCAGATGGTACACAAGAGGCAGTGGTTTTGTCAATGGGTCGATAAGTTCTGGAGGGAGTCCATTTGGCATTGTGATATGTGGATTCTGTCTTCTTATCCTAGGTTTTATAATCCCACCTGAATGCTATAATGCCACCCAACCTCAGAGATGTAAGAGTGAAAATCATGTCTGACCTTTCTGGGAAGAACTCTGCCTTTTACTACCATCTGGAGTTATACAACATCACTATACAAAGCTCAGAAGAGAGGGGTGTAGATGTGCGGGCCTTAGAAGTTGAGGATCTTTTCTACTGATTAAGCCACTTGTTTTTCCTATGTAATTTTTCCCTTGCTCTTTTACTAATGATGGCTGACTTCTTTCCTGGCCTGATGTAAACTGGAGTCCAATCTTTTGGATTACCGAACCTTCTAATTTTGAGATGACAGTCCCACCAAGGGTCCTACTGCATACAGAAGGTATGAGTAACTCTCAGGGGCTGGAGTAAGTTAAAAACGTCTGTGACAACAAAGAACTGATTAAGAAAACAAGAGACCAGCTGCTCATCAAGATCACAGTTGTATGATAGTAAGAAAATGTGAATAGGCATCAGGTGAAAAGATAAATTAATTAGGAGGTCATAGGCCTAGAAGGGTTATCCTTTGCTCTCAGTGGAGCTGCCATTCTTTCTGCCATTCCTTGTCCTCTGCCACAGGACCAGAGATTCCCCAAACAACTGGCTGGCCTTGCCAAAGACCTGGCAGGGTCTCCCTGTAGAATAAGATACTTAGAGTCCTTGAGGACTCACCAAGAGGTCTCCTCCACACAGGTTCCTTGTTGTGAAAGGGAAATGCTCCTGCAGAATCCTGCCATGGCAGCAGGAATTTCAACCTGGCTGCTCTTGGTCCAGCTCACTGGATGCAGGCCTGAGGCCCAGGGGTATCTGGGGAAAGAAGCAGCAGGCACTACCTCACAGCTCTCTCTTTGTTGGATGCAACTGCTAGGACTGTGATGGGATTTTTGTTTCTTTGTGTGTTTATTAGAAATACCTACAAAGCTGATTAAAGTTGTAACATGCCTTCATACCCAGCGTGCAGAATGTTTTTAAATCGTTGTTGTTCCTGTTTTATGTTTGGATTTTGTTTTTTAATCCCCTCAGGAAATTTACCTGTGCTTAGAATGTTAAGCATATGCTCTGGAGGGATCGATTATTCAAGTTAGCCAAAGCTTTTGTTCTCACCATCCACTCCACAGATGATGCCATTTCTTACTTTGAAATAAGAAAACAGTCATAGAGAAGTAAATTAACCTGTAAGCTATCACAGAATAAACACATCATGATTGTGGAATGGCACCCCAGTATTTTGTATTTCCTAAGTTATTTTTATTATAAACTTTTTTTTCTTTTTCTTTTTTTTTCTTTGTTTTTTTTTTTTTCTTTTTTTCCCGGAGCTGGGGATCGAACCCAGGGCCGTGTGCTCGCTATGCAAGCACTCTACCGCTGAGCTAAATCCCCAACCCCTATTTTAAACTTTTTTATTGGATTTTTTGGGTACATTTCATTTTTTTTTAAATCCTTAAAGATATCTTTTATTCCTCTCCTCCCATTTACAAGGTGGAATTTCACCTGTGATTGTTAGTCCAGATAGCTTGGTCAATGGCTTAGATATCACCTTGGCCTAGTTTCCTTGGCATAAGCTGTGTTAGAAGCAGACTCAAAGGTTCAGGACTCAACAAATAATGAATTCCACTACATCTGGATACCTAGACTCACAGCCAGGAAGGGACTGGATTTCCATTCACTATTGAAAAAAAAGATGCAGTTCATTAACATGTAAAAAAATTACTCAAGTTATTAAAGTGTTTACCATGGTCATACAGTTTTCAAATACCTGGCATTCATCTTTTTCCAAATCCTAAAATTTCTTTCTTATTCACATTTTCTTTTTTTGATTATTTCTTAGTATTATTATCATATTTTTAAATTTTATTTTTTAATAGATATATACTTTTTATTTACATTTCAAACCTTATTCCCTTTCCCAGCTTTTGGTCCATAAGCCCCCCTCACGTGCCCTCTCCCATATGTATGGTCCCCCAATCCACGCCACTTAGAAACCCCTTCCCGGACATTCCCCTGCACTGAGTGTCCAACCTTGTTAAGAACAAGGGCTTCCCCTTCCACAGGTGCCCCAACAAGGCTATTCTCTCCTACATATGCAGTTGGACCCCTGGGTCAGTCCATATATAGTCTTTTGCTAGTGGTTTATTTGGTTGGCATGACTGTTCTTATGGGGTTGCAAGCCCTTCAGCTCTTTGAATCCTTTCTCTAATTCCCATAAAGGGCGTCCTGTTCTCAGTTCAGCAGTTTACTGCCAGCACTGACCTCTTTATTTGACATGCTCTGGATGTGTCTCTCAGGGGAGATGTATATCCGGTCCCTTACAGTAAGCACTTTTTAGCTTCATCAATCTTACCTAGTTTTGGTGGCTGTATATATATGGACCACATGTGGGGCAGGCTCTGAATGGCTGTTCCTTCGGTCTCTGCTTTAGATTTGGCCTCCATATCCCCTCCTATGTATATTTTTGTTCCCCATTTTAAGAAGGAGTGGGAGCATCTGCACTTTGGTCATCCTTCTTCTGGAGTTTCCTGAGATCTGTAGATTGCATCTTGGGTAATTTGAGGTTTTGGTCAATATCCACTTATCAATGAGTGCATACTGTCAATGAGGGGTGCTGAGAATCTGGAAGAGAATGAGGGACAAGAGACGTGAAGAAGGACGCCAAGAGAAGAGTCTGATCAAGGTGACAATTTTATTTTTCCCCAAGGCTGAATTTGTACCATAAAATGGGTAACAGAGAGAAGAGAGAAGTAAGAAACATTTACCCACGCCAAGGACACAATATTCGTGTGGTCAGGGAATCGGCTGATGTTGACAGGATGTCAGAAAGGTCACAGGTTTGTCATATCTATTAGTCAGCAGGATGTTGGTTTTTCAGAAAGGTTACAGGTCATGACATTGGGTATCTTAACGTCACACGTTATCATATGATTATTCATCTTGCCCACCACATTTGTATTAGTCTTCTGCAGCTGGCTGGGGATTTTCCATGAACCCAGTCATACTTAATGCTCACCATAATAATAACATCAATAATGGAGGGATTCAAGGCCATCGCTCCCAACAGCATACCAAGTGTGTTTTTCTGTGATTGGATTACCTCACTGTGGATGATATTTTCTAGTTCTTTCCATTTGCCTATGAATTGAACATAGCATTGTTTTTGATAGCTGAGTGGTACTCCATTGTGTAGATGTACCACATTTTCGAATCCATTCCTCTGTTGAAGGGCATCTGGGTTCATTCCAGCTTCTGGCTATTATGAATAAGGCTGCGATGAACTTAGTGCAGCATGTGTGTTGTTGTATGTTGGAGAATCTTTTGGGTATATGCCCAGGACAGGTATAGCTGTGTGCTCAGGTAGTGCAATGTCCAATTTTCTGAGGAACCTTCAGACTGATTTCCAGAGTGCTTGTACCAGTTTGCAGTCCCAGCAAAAATGGACGAGTGTTTCTCTTTCTCCACGTCCTCCCCAGCCTCTGTTGTCACCTGAGTTTTTGATCTTAGCCATCCTGACTGGTGTGAGGTGGATTCTTAGGGTTGTTTTGATTTGCATTTCCCTGATGACTAAGGATGTTGAGCATTTCTTTAGGCGCTTTTCAGGTATTCGATATTCCTCAGCTGAGAATGTTTTCTTTAGCTCTGAACCCCATTTATTAACAGGGGTGTTTGGCTCTCTGTACTCTAACTTCTTGTGTTTTCTGTATACTTTGGATATTACCCTCCATCAGAAGCAGGATTGGTAAAGATTTTTTCCCAATCTGTTGGTTGCCTTTTTGTCCTAATGACACTGTCCTTTGCCTTACAGAAGCTTTTCAGTTTTATGAGGTCCCATTTGTCGATTCTTGATCTTAAAGCATAAGCCATTGGTATTTGTTCAGGAAATTTTCCTTAGGGCTCATGTTTTCGAGACTCTTCCCTACTTTTTTTCTATTAATTTTAGTGTATCTGGTTTGATGTGGAGGCCCTTGGTCCAATTGGATTTAAGCTTTGTACAGGGTAATAAGAATGGGTCAACTTGCATTCTTCTACATGTTGACCTCCAGTTGAACCAGCACCATTTGTTGAAAATACTATCTTTCTTCCATTGGATGTTTTACCTCCTTTGTCAAAGATCAAATGAGCATAGGTGTGTGGGTTCTTTTCTGTGTCTTCAATTATGTTCCCCTGAGCTGCCTGTCTGTATGCCAATACCATACACACTATTGCTCTGTAATACTGCTTGAGGTCAGAGATGGTGATTCCCCCAGAAGATCTTTTATTGTTGAGTAGAGTTTTGCTGTCCTGGGTTTTATGTTATACCAAATGACGGCAAATTGCACTTTCTACCTTTATAAAGAATTGAGTAGGAATATTGTTGGTGATGGCATTGTATCTGTAGATTCATTTTGGCAAAATGGCCATTTTTTACCATATTCATCCTGCCAATCTATGAGCATGGGAGATCTTTCCATCTTCTGAGATCTTCAATTTCTTTCTTCAGAGATTTGAAGTTCTTGTCATACAGATATTTTTACTTGCTTGGTTCAAGTAACAGCAAGTTATTTTATATTATTTGGGACTATTCTGAAGGGTGTCATTTCCTTAATTTCTTTCTCAGCCTGTTTACCCTTTGAGTAGAGGAAGACTACTGAATTGTTTGGGTTAATTTTATACTCACAGTATATATATTTATAGTTAATTTTATACTCGGACAGTTTGCTGAAGTTTTTGATCAGGTTAAGTAGTTCTCTGGTAGGATTTTGGTGTTGCTTATGTAGATATGTGGATAGATGGCTTTGGGTCCATGGCATGGTCATATCATGTTTAAAGCAAACATCTATTTAGGGCTGCACTCCCTCAGGGCTTCCTCTGCTCCCACAGTGAGATCTCACAAGAAAAACAGAAACCAAACAAAGAAGAAATGTGCTCAGTGAACTGGTTAATTCCCTAAAATATACAGATCCAGTGTCCTAAGTCTAGGACTTCCTCCAAAGCCACAGAAAATTCTGTTGACCGAAAATAAGCAAAAAAAAAAAAGACCCTTACCCCCCCAAAAAAATGAAAGGGAGAAAAAAACTATTAAAGGTTTTCATAGAAAATTGTTTAAGAAAAACACACGGGAATTGTACTTAATAGAGTTAGTGTGCTGAGATGTGAGACCCACTCACAGCATGCAGCATTTGGAAGTCTCAGACAACTTAACAGAAGAGGACTCCTAATTATTCTTTGTGACCACTCTCCACATACTACTCACAGTTTAATATTAACCTTCTTGATTGAGTTGGGGACAGTATTCACCATAGCAGATAATTGAAGCATTAGTGCACACAGACACAGAAACACACAAAACACACACACACACACAAAACACGCACACTCACACACACACACAAAACACACACTTACACACACACAAAACACACACAAAACACACACACTCACACACATATTCACACACACTCACACACATATTCAAACACACTCATACACAGAAGCACACACACATACACACACACTCACACATACACACACACAAAACACACACAAAACACATACCAAACACACACACACTCAGTAGCACACACAAGAGAAATGTATATTCTATGAAGTTTCTTGGCATATTTTTATTTGTAAGCCTCAGTGCTGGAGTATTCTTGGTTTTGCATAAAGTGGGGGGAAAAGTGTGGCTTCATTTCCCCCCCCCCTTTGAAATGACAGATATCTGTGTGTTAAACAAACTCTGATGGCTGTCCAGGCTGCCTCAGCCTGTTTGACAGCATTCAGGTCACCTTGGTCAGGACAGTGGTTGCTCTTCTTATTGGCAGCTGGTTTGCATCAGAAGAGTTTTTCACATCCTTACCAATATTAGAAGTTTGGTGACACAAGTAGCTTGACAAACAGTAAAATTATTGTGGTTTTGCCTTTCTGGAGGACATTAAAATTTACATGGTTTGCATATGGCTTTTTTTCTTAGCATTTAGTCCTGCTTTAGTGCTGTTCAAATGTGGCCATGCAGCCAGCATCACTTTGCTCCGGGCTCTCAGCACCCCATTCCCGTCACTGATCTGATGCATACTTGGTCCCAGAGATGGACAGCAGAGGGACTTGACACACAGCGTCCACTCTGCTCCACTGCTTTGCTTTTTGTAAATTCTTTACAATGGCTATTTCTTGATTTATTATTAGTATGAACCTGATTTTCTTGCTATTTTGAGATAGGATCTTATTATGCAGCCCAGGCTGGCCTTGATTTCCCAAATCTCTGGCCTTAGTCTTCCACCATTCCGTGATTCTCAGTTTGTTATTAGAAGTAGTTGTATGGCCCAATTTCCAAATCAGATGTTCTTCTGTCTTTATGACTTTGCTCTTTCCACAGACTTTTATTAGTTATGCAAAGTACATGGTGTTTAATGTTTAACTACTAGATATATTGACTCGTCAGTCCCCAAGACAACTCTGTGAATTAAACACTCGTTATCATCCTCACTGTGCAGAAAAGGGAATTGAGTCACACAAGGTAAAATAACTTCTCCACGGTTGAACATCCAATGGGTGTGAGAGCCAAGCTTTGAGTCCAACTACAAAGTAGATTGGCCTATAATGGGTCTGTTGCTGCTGTATATTCAAATGCTAAATTCTGTACCCTAACACCTGGTTGCTCCAAACAAGGAGATCCTCATGTATACCAGATTTTTTTTTTTGCCTCCTAAGTTATTCCTGATTGGTTAATAAAATCCCTACAACATGGGCTGGGCAGAAGAGAAGGGACAGAACAAAGTTTCCCTGGGCCTGGGGGCTCAGGCAGGGTCCATGAGGAGAAGGAAAGGACATGGAGGAGAAGGAAGGAGACACCACCCCATAGGGTAGGTGGATCGTGAGTGTATTACCATGAGGGGCAGCCTGTCAGAACAGGAGTGGCCCAGGCAGAGCATGGCAAGCAATACCTCGGGGTGATGGACAGGGAAGCAGAAAAAATAGCACAGAGGGTTGATGTCTGCCCAGCTCTAGTACTTTAAGGCTTATTCTAAATCTAAAAGTTTTGTGTCTTTTATTTGGGAACTAAATGATCTACGGTGGGGCAGAAACCCCCTAATAATATTTACTCTAGCAATGGCCACTCAATTATTGTGGTATTTTAAATATAACACACATTGAATCTCACAATTCAGGTGCAAGGCTTTTTATGTTTCCAATGTGACTGTACACCTGAGGTCATGTCTAGGTTTAGAGACAGAACATGGCAGAAATACCTAGAACATTTCAAGGTCACCACACCGACCAAATGAAAGCCACAGGCTATACAGACTATGATGGATGAGGAGAAGGCTTAGTGCTCTCTGGAGTCCCCTTCCCTAGTTTTGAGATAAGACTTCCAGTAAGTCAAGACCATATTCCTCTTTCATTTCTCAAGGAGTCAGGGGTAGACCCACATATATGATTTCTTTCCCTGAAGTGTTTTTTCCAAGTGCTGCCCTGTTTGAGGACTTGGCAAAGGTAAGCACCGTCAGAGGAAGGCCAGCATATGAATTCTGTATAACTCTGCTCTGACAGCATGTAGCACAATCCTATCAACTACTGGAAGCCTTGCTGGAAAGATTAATCAACCTCTAGGATCAAAAGGCAGCAACCTGAGGGCCACATAGCTGTAAATCAAGTCTGAAACCATAGCCCAGTATGGAAGTTCATCCTTGGATCTTATGTCAAAGAGCATTAGCATCCACAAGAAAAAAGAAACTGAAATGGAAAGGGGACGGGTAATGAACTCATGGCAAGGATATCTAAGTCATCTGGAAAGATCCCAGTGGAAAGACATCTAGCAAAGACACATGTCCAAGAAGCTGTCACCAAGAATCCCCATTCTGTGTTCTAAAACATTATATATACACACACATTGAATACTCATTTATACTCAGTTATGTGGATTGGTTCTCTGGGAACCTGACCTTAAGATAGAGATACATGTATAAAGGTGTTTGACAAGTGCTCTTGGGGACCATGGCTTTGACAAAGAGGAGAGAAAAGGATAGGGTGGAGAGCACTCTGGCTCTAATGCAGTCACAAGAGTATGCAGGCAGCCCTGTGTGGGGCTCAGGAGGTGGCCTGACCCTGAAGTCTTAGCCTGCACTGGAACAAGCAGGAGGCCCGGCCTTAAAGTCCCCATTGGCTAAGGACGAGGTTCCTGGTCAGAACCTAGTTACTACATTGTAACCACATAGCCATCCCTTCTCCAATATCATTCTTCCTGAATTTCCAAGTCCAATCATGAGGATATTTGGGGCTCCACTCTGATCCTTTACTCAGAGCAAACATAAAAATCAGGCAGATGGGCAGGGAGTGGAATGGCCTAAGGTTAGGCTAAACCTCAATTTTAATGGGTCCATAATTTCGGGAGGGAGTCCATTTGGCATTGTCATCTGTGGCTTCTGTGTCCTTATCCCGGGTATGCTGACTCTGAGAAACGATGCCACTTCACCTCACAGATGTCACGGTGAAAATCATGTATGACTTTTCTGGGAAGAACTCTGCCTTTTACTACCATCTGGAGTTATACAACATCACTATGCACAGCTCAGAAGAGAGGGGTGGAGATTGTGGAGGCCTTACAATTTGAGGATCTTTTCTGATTGAGGCCCATATTTTTTCCTATGTAATTTTTCCCTTGCTCTTTCACAAATGATGGCTGACTTCATTCCTGGCCTGAAGTAAACTGGATTCCAAGGTTTTGGATTAGGGAAGCCCCTCTTTTTGAGATGACAGGCCCAGCAAGGGATCCCACTGCATAAAAAATCCCAAGGAAGTTGTTGCTGCAGAATCACAGCATGGGGGCAGCAGCACAGGATGTCTCCCAGCTTTCTCTCCTGCACCTGCTGCACTTTTAATAAGGCTGTTTGTTTGTTTGCTTGCTTTTTATTGGAAATACCTACAAAGCAGGTCAGAATTAATACATGCCTTAAATTCCAGCACCCACAAAATATTGTTTTTGCTTTTGTTTTTGTTTTATTTCATTTCATTATTGCTGTAATTGTTGTTAGGATTCTTATTGTTTTCTTTGGTAATTCCCTCTAGCTATTCAATTTGCAAGTAGAATGTAAAGCCATGCTCTGCATGGTCCTCTTATTCATGTTAAGGATTTTATTCTTACCACCAACAGCACAGATGAGCACAATATTTACTTTCAAATCAGGAAAACAGGCAGAAAGAAGAGAGCTGTGTTGTTTGGTCTCAGGTAACCAAACAATGAGGAGTGTAGGATGGCTTCCCAATGTTTTGGATCAGGTAAGCTTCTGTTATTGAGATGAAAGGCCTCTGCTGAAGCCTCCAGTTGAGTAACAGGGAGCCTGAAAAGGCTGAAAGAGTGGTTGTACCTTGAAGGTGAAGGCTGGCCCTTCAGTGCCTCTGCAGCCTGAGGCAGAGTTCTACTGGGAACAGAAGAGCACTTGGCCAGAGATCATAGGGGACTGCATTTTGGTTGAACCGTGAGACCTTAATGAGCAGATGCCTCCATAGTCCTGATAAAGGGAAGCAGAGCCACATAGATGTGAGGGAACAATGGATCTTTGATCTGCCTGTTCTCTGCTACCATAATCTTTGCTGTATACATAGTATATGTAAATGACAAGGGCATCCTACTTTATCACATCTAGTCTCTCTAGATGTTAAAGCATGTGCAAGTGTAAACAGAGTAGAGTTAGTTCAGCAAAACATTGTGTCCCATTTTGTTAAAGACCTTTATTTTATTTCTATTTATATATTTTTTTCTTTTTCTTGACTACTGATACCTAATTACTCTCCCACAATCCTTCCCCAATTCTCCTGCCACAGTCTTCTCTGAGTGTGTGAGGGCCAACTGTCTCAGTACCTCCCTCCTTTTACCAAAGCCTTTCCTGGTAGCATTGGTGAGGATACTGGTTTTGAATGCCTTGGACTTGGCTTTCTTCATGCTCCAGTTTGCTGGCTTTTGGAAGTTGGTGAAGAACTGTCTAGGAACTTGGTACTTTATCCAGATGGTACACAAGAGGCAATGGTTTTGTTAATATTCTTGAGAGTATATTTGAATCAAACCTTTCCTACTAATATCCTAACAATGACAAAGGTAATGGGGGGCTACACATTTATTCCATTAGTTTTCAGTTCTTCTCAGAGCAGCACTGTAGAAGCCCACAAAGCTGGCAAAGTTAAGTGAGGTCAGGCAGGGGTCCTTGTAGAGGGCCGCAATAACATTTGCCACCACTAGATGGCGCTGGCTTCCACTGCGCCCCACGTGGTAGGCTAGGATAGACTCTGCCATTGCAAGATGGCGCCAGCCTTCGCTGCATCAGCCGGCCACCTTTCAGGAAGTTAACTGTGCGCATGTGCAAGAGTGCCTTTGTGCCAGGTCTTTGCCCACTCCGGGGCGTGCCTTATGAGATCATGGGTAACAACCAATCAGGTGTGGGTGCGCCGCACTAGGGTTTTATAAGCGTGCCATGTTGGCGCGGCATGGTTTTTCCTCTTCTAAGATTAATAAAGTGGTCACAGTAAGGATTTCTAAATGTCCGCGTGCTCCTTGCCGGCGAAAAGTCATGCGCGGGACATTTGGTGCCGAGAACCCGGGACCCAGAAAGCTACATCATCGCCGGTGCCAAGAGGAAGCCTCCGTTTCACGGAAGAAATCCAGAAACTGTGGAATGCAGGTAAAAAACTCTGAGAGACTATGTTTAGCCTTGATCTGCTCCAGCTCAGTCCCCTGCCAGACGCGGCAGGTGCGGCTATGGTTGCTCTGGCAACCCTCGAGTTGTTTCTATTGACCTTTGAGTTTCTAGCTATCGCCAAACGGCATCAGAGGTCGCGTGGGAACTGCCCAGCTATAACAGCAAAGCGGAGAGTGTTGGGGGAAGGGCGAAGCGACAAAGGGTCAGAAACAGAGGGTAGTGAAAAGTTGCAACGAGAAAAGGATCCTGATCGATCTCAAGGACCAGGCCCCCCTGCGGTCTTACCACCGCCAGAGGTGAAAGATTGGGGAAAGAACGTCCCGGGTGAGAAGGGAGGAGGTAAAAGGAACACAGTATTTTGGGAGAAAAACTTTGTCTTGGTGCTTATAAAAGGTGTTATTAAGCTCCCGCGCCGGCTCTGGGGACGCCGCGGCATCCGGGCGCTGACTCGACAGCTTTACAGAGTCATACTGATCAGATTTGATAGAGGCAGACCGCCTGAAAATTTATTCAGGAGAATCAAGCAAAAGGACATTTCAGTGCCCGTGCGCAGCCTGATAGAGTTAATATAATTGGGTTGTGAGTAAAAATACTCAGGGCTGTGTTTCACTTCCATACCATTGGCGAATGTTGGTTGTGCCGCTCAGATAATATATCTCAGTATCTTACAGGAATTGGGTTTCAACACGTTGGTGGACTAGTCCAGGAATTGAGACAATCCATCGCCCATATCAACTCCACTCGAGTGGATAGTCACCGTGAACACCATCTGGCTTTTTCCCCTCTTTGTCTATTGTTTGTCTCTGGTGCACCAGGATGTCCCCATGTCTGTCAGTGTATGTCTGTGGTTTTTGTTCCTCGTTGTCTAAATGTTTTATGTTTCATGTTCAAAAGAAAAAATGGTAAAAACTTTACCTGCTGGTCGTGCACACCTTGACTTGGTTTTAACTCGTTTCAAAAAGGAACAAATGAATAAAAAACAGTTTCAATCAGGCCTTTAAAGCCCTGCACCTGTAGCTAGGAACATAGGTCAGCTGGAGAAGCTGCCCAGAAGCTAAGCGTCTACACGAGCTGATCTTAAAAGCGCCAACAGCTTCTTCATACAAGAGTTGATAGCTGTTTCTCTTAGAAAAATCCCTGACTTATTACTTGACTCAACAGGTGACAAGGTGCTTCTCTTAAAATCATAGCTAAAAGGGTAAAAATGGTGTTTGGTCTAAATATTAAAGATAGGTGTAGCCACTTCAATTTTGTTTCTCATTGGTTTTAAATGTGTAAATATGCTCTACTTGCCTTGGTTATGGACTATTGGCTTTCAAGTTATTGGATATGGTTAAAAAGGTATAATATTGGTAACAGAAAGTTGACATAAAGCTGGTAATCTGGATGGAGTCATTCGAGATAACATGTGACATGAGCCAACCTAGGGAAACAGGTCTAAATTGAGGTAATATTTTTATGGAACTCTTATCCTAGAAACCAGGCTTCTAAAAGAATTTAGGACATTGTCCCTTGAGGTATTGGAGACCGCACCATTGTGTGTCCAAATGTAAGAATTGACAGTCAAACTTTGTAACATAATAGATAGACCTGGGGTGCCTTGGAGACTAGATTGTTTGTTGGAGGTTGAGTTTTGCTTTCCAAAGTTGTGGCTTGCCCTGAAGTTATCCGTATTCTAATGCTAATTTCCACTGCCCAGAGAACAGCTGCCTAGTCCTGTACTCAGAACTCAGGTGACCTCGTGGCTGTGCTCTGGTGTTACAAAGAGAACTTAAAGATTGTGATTTAGGATTGCCAGTGTTACATTGACTAACTCAAACATATTTTTAATTAAGGAAAAATCATACAGGTAGAGATTGTTACAAGATTTACGAAGGACTGATGAGGTTTTGGAACTTGTGAGAGCATTACAGCCAGTTTACTTACTCCAACTGCCATTTCAGGATAGATTTAGAGGATTGCTAACAGCCTCATGTTAGATAATTTTGTTGCTTCTTCAGTGTAAGAAGTTAGAACTTAAATCTATCAATGTATATAGAAATTTTTACTACAAACCTTTGCTCTTAAAATGAGCTTTAATATTTGGGGAGTAGCTGTCACACTACTCCGGATAAGAATATTTGAAGCTAATTTTAAGCTTCTAAAGATATGTTAATTGGCTAAGTACCTCACCTTACCAGAGGACTTAGGTCTTTGTTATGCACATTGGAGATAAAGCTTCAGCTGTGTTAGTACAGAGTTGTGGACTAGAGTCATGGAAGTATTTTGAATAGAAACCTGGTAAAACATATCTTATTCCAAACAACAGTTAATTGGTTACTACTAAATACTGATATTTGGCCTATTACATATACAACTTTTTCAGGCAAAATTGATAATTTTACTCTTTACATGCTTTTGTACTTCCTGCATATTTGTGCGTACAACCCATAGGAAATGCGCTTAGTGCATTTATAGGTGGTTCATCTAATGAAAAGGCTACATATATGATTAGATCACTTGTTTATTCTCTTGAGTTTCTGCTGCTTCAGCACAGATTATTAAATTCCATGCTTTAGCTGCTGTTTTTAAAATGTTAAAAAATCAAGCTTTCAATTCATATACTGATAGCCAATGTGTGGTTTGTGGTTTACAATTGATTTCAATTACTTAATGCTTTATTAGAGACAAGTTTTCTACATGAAATCAGTGAGTGATTTCAGTGTAAATGTCTGACAACTCACTGTCCCTTCAGTGCTCTGGCTCAGACAACTAAACAAAACCATAGACCCAGCTCTTTAAAAATGGTAATAGAGTTGCTAATACACCCTCACGAAAAGAGGAAGACTACATTTGCTTACTTTCAACTCCCAGCTTCACCCTGCCAGCTCAGGGATTTCTAGTAAGACTGAATCTGGACAATATTTACAAGATTTGACATTTCTAATTAATGCTTATGTTTAGGTAAATAAAGTTTGTGAGGTGCTAGAGAAATGGCTTAGTGGTTAAGAGCACTAAATACTGTTCCTTTATAGGACATTTAAGAACTCAAACTGGATTGCCTGGGCTCTTTAGCAAGGGAGGACAGATACCAGACAGATTATAGTCCTTACATAAGAACAATTAGTAAAAAAATCTCATTCTTTATATATCCAATACAATTATGCTGGAGACAATAATTTGGTATACAGGTCAATTTATAAATACAAGTGCTCAGTGTCCTCAATTTAATCCTCGAGGACTTACCTTAATAAATAATATCTTTACTATATCTTAATAAATAAAAAGGGGGAGTTATCCCTGTATGCTAAATAATGCTCCTTTTATTTCAATTTTAAAATTTTGGATGCCAAAGTTTATGGCACCCTACAACTAGGCATACTTCTGCTAGGTGAAATAGAGAGATCCACTTATTGACATGTTCCTGTCCAGATATTTTATATGGGGAAGAGGGAATGTTTGTGTTTTTTCTACAGGATGCTACAAGAGTGTGCCAGCTGCCTGAGGTGTGCTGTGGTTGCTGAGACTTGCTGATCCTGGTTATTCAGCTCTCCTGGTTGGGGTCCCTGGAGTCATTCCTCTGCCCTGAGAGGAAGATAGAAGATTCCCCTTCATCCTTTGTCATCACAGAGATTTTGCTGTTGCTGCAGTCAGTGTTACCGCTGGGTGTTCCCGTCCCACTGTGGCCTACGCTCAGACTCTGTACACTGCTGCTTGCTGACTCCAACTGTTACCCCTGTCCCTTCATTTCTCTGGTGACTCTTGCTGCCTTAACTGGTAACTGGTGTTGTCATTTTACAGACTGTAGCTTCACAGAAAGCCACCTGTGTAAAGCTACAGTGACTGGAGAACTCTGTCCTGGAAAAGACCTTGACACTTTCACTGCTATTGTAGCAGCCTTTACTGCTGCAGACATTGTGTCTGCAGTGTCTGGAGTTATCCTCCCCCAATCTATTGTTAGACAAGTACAGTGGGTGAACTTTCTGGAGTAGTTACTAACAATTGGGAGTTCTAAATTTTATAGGAGTGGCTTGACTACGGTCCTTGGTGGTAACAGCTGAGGAGGACCAAATGAGGTACCCACTACTTATCGGGAGTGGCTCTGTTTGATGCAGCCCTATGCTGTGGATCAGTATTCATACCATGGTTGGTTTGCAAACTCAGATCTCAACAGTAACGTGACAAGGCCGTTATCACTCAAGCACTTGTGGCCATTGTACAAAGGGCCTCACCTGGAATTTGGTTATCTTGTTCAGGATTTACTCTGTATCTGAGTTCCCTGCTCCTGCACCCCATGGATCTGTGGGTCCATTGCACTGGGAGGAGAGGGACTCTCTCTGTATCTGAGTTCTCTGCTCCTGCACCCCATGGATCTGTGGATCCATTGCACTGGGATTGAGAGAGACTCAGTGTTCCTTTGATCAGCCCTTGCACATCGCTGAGGTTTCCTCATTGCATGCGATAGGGTGATCATGACTGCTATAAATTATATAAATTATAAGGGTGAGATGTAGAGGGCTGCAATAACATTCGCCAGCACTAGATGGCGCTGGCTTCCACTGCGCCCCACGTGGTAGGCTAGGATAGACTCTGCCATTGCAAGATGGCGCCAGCCTTTGTCGCACCAGCCGGCCCCCTTACAGGAAGTTAACTGTGCGCATGTGCAAGAGTGCCTTCGTGCCAGGTCTTTGCGCACTCCGGGGCGTGCCTTATGAGATCATGTGTAACAACCAATCAGGTGTGGGTGCGCCACACTAGGGTTTTATAAGCGCGCCATGTTGGCGCGGCATGGTTTTTCCTCTTCTAAGATTAATAAAGTGGTCACAGTAAGGATTTCTAAATGTCCGCATGCTCCTTGCCGGCGAAAAGTCGCGCGCGGGACAGGTCCTAATAGCACAGTCCTACATTCTTAGAGTAACTCATAGGGACTTACCATATCCATACACCCATAGCTGTATATGCATTGGACCCCAGCGAAGTGCTCAACATTCATTGCATTTGTCACTCAGTTTGCCACAAATGTTAGATATCTGAAAAGTTCACCAAATTTGAAGGTGTGAATAAGTCCCAGTGACTGGAGTAAGCTCAAACAGTCTGTGACAACAAACAACTGCTTGAGTATCCAAGAGACAAGACGCTCACCAGGATCATAGTCTTTTCCCAGTAAGAAAATTTTAATATTAAGGCTTCAGATGAAAAGATAAATTAGGAGTTCTAGGCAAAAAAGTTTTATCCTCTGGCCTCAGGGTTGCAGCCATTCTGTCAGCCCTTCCTGGCCTCTCACAGGATCAGAGTTCTCACCTGGAAGCAGGGATATCTGGAAGGCACATAATACATATCCACAGACGACTCTTTGGGTACAAACTGACAGGCAACTTCAAGACTTAAAGTCATTCTCTCTCTCTCTGTGTTTCTGTCTCTCTCTCTGTCTCTCTGTCTTTCTCTCTGTCTCTCTCTCTGTCTCCCTCTCTGTCTCTCTCTCTCTCTCTCTCTCTCTCTCACACACACACACACACACACATTTTGTGGCTACACACACTTAACATTCTTTTGTGCACTCTGCCTTTTTAATTGCAATTTTCTTTTCTCATACTCCCACGATCATGCACACGTCTGTTCATTACCCTTTCATTCTCACACACACTCTTCATACACACCTCATACATATCTCAAACATACCACATGCACTCTCCTGTCACGCACACACACAGTCTTCATACACACCTCATACATATCTCACACACACCACATGCACTCTCCTGTCACGCACACACACAATCTTCATACACACCTCATACATATCTCACACACACCACATGCACTCTCCTGTCACGCACACACACAATCTTCATACACACCTCATACATATCTCACACACACCACATGCACTCTCCTGTCACGCACACACACAGTCTTCATACACACCTCACACATATCGCACACACACCACATGCACTCTCCTGTCACGCACACACACAATCTTCATACACACCTCATACATATCTCACACACACCACATGCACTCTCCTGTCACTTACACAAACACTCTTCATACACACCTCACACATATCTCACACACACCACATGCACTCTCCTGTCACGCACACACACAATCTTCATACACACCTCATACATATCTCACACACACCACATGCACTCTCCTGTCACGCACACACACAATCTTCACACACACCTCATACATATCTCACACATACCACATGCACTCTCCTGTCACGCACATACACAGTCTTCATACACACCTCACACATATCTCACACACACCACATGCACTCTCCTGTCACGCACACACACAATCTTCATACACACCTCATACATATCTCACACACACCACATGCACTCTCCTGTCACGCACACACACAATCTTCATACACACCTCACATTCTCTCCTCACTCATTCTCACATGCTCTCCTCATGCTCTCTCCCTGGCTCTCACATTTGTTCTCAGAATCGCTCTCTCATTAGCTCCCTCATTCACTCTTCACATTCTCACTCCACTCACTCTTCACATGCTCTTCTCATTCTCTCTCATTCGCTCTCACATTTGTTCTTACATTTGCTCTGGCATTTACTCTCTCATTCACTCCCGCATGCTCTCTCTCATTTACTCTTCACATGTACTGTAGCCTTTCTCTTGCCCCAGTCCTTTATTCATGATGCAAAAGCGGGTAGAAAAATGACATTTTTTAATCATTGCCAAATCAGATGCAAAGAATGACTACATCCCACCAAGATCTAAGAATTGCAACTGTTCCCCAAAGTTTCAGGCTTCCCCTATACCCAGGCCTGTGGCCAATATAATAATAATTGTAAACTTATCATTATTTAAACTTTAATTCTTTACTTTTATACTTCAGAGTCCAAAGCTCCGAGGTCAGCTAATTGCATTTTCCTGAGACTCTCTAATGATAAATGACATGGGCAAAACTGCCAGGCAGTGGCCTGAAAGAATCAAGGTAACCCTTAGCACAGTAATTCCACTAGCTTTCTGTTCCTTGCACACAATGACTCTCATAAGAGTTCCAGTAGTTTGACTTAGTTTACTAGTATATAATTTTATATATTCTATATTTCCTTAACTATTCTGTAATATTATATAAGACTTATTTCCTAACTTCAATAACCTTTTCCTTTCCTAGCGCCCGATTGTTGGCTCTAATTCATTTTCTCTTATTTTCTTCAAGCTGTCTTTGCAAGTCAAACCTTAATCTGGAACTTCAATTGTGCAGTTATTACATATTTTCCAAGATGAGAATACACAATATGCACCTGGGCCGCTAGGGATATGCTGTGCTGTGCCCCTATGCATCAATTTCCAATTGTCTAAGAATCATAATCTCAAGGAACATCTAGTTTCACAGAATTCACCAGAGCAGAAGTAGAAAGACGTAGGAAAGTCAGACATAATAGAATAATTGTGCACACCAAGGCCACCTGATAGGCAGTCACACACAAATGAAATCTATACAGCCCTTGTCCAGGGATAAGGTTTGGAGAAATGGAAACAACCAGTTTTTAAAAAGAGCTACTGTGGGCTACTGAGATGTCTCCATCCCGGACTGCGGCAGGCAGCCTCTTATTTCAGATGGTGGGTTCATTGAGAGATGTGTCTCCTGCTTCTCAGGGTTCCAAGAAGCCACCCTACTTTACAAGGAGCTGCTGCAGGCTTCTGAGATGTCTCCATCCCGGCCTACTGCCTGCAGTCCCCGTCATTGTATGTTGTCCCCAGCATTAGCCAGAGCAAGCAGACAACAAGAGGAGGTCAAAGGGATACAGATTGGAAAGGAAGATGTCAAAATATCACTATTGCGGACGACAGAAGAGTACACTTGATTCACCCCAAAAGTTACACCAGAGAACTCCTAAGCCTGATAAACAACTTCAGCAAGTGCCTGGGTATAATATTAACTCAAACAAATCAGTAGCCTTCCTCTACACAAAAGATAAAAAAGCTGAGAAAGAAATTAGGGAAATGACACCTTTCATAACAGTCCCAAATAATATAAAAATACCACAGTGTGACTTTTATCAAACAAGTGAAAGATCTGTGTGATAAGAACTTCATGATCTGAAGAAAGAAATTGAAGAAGATCTCAGAAAATGGAAAGATCTTCCATGCTCATGGCTTGTCAGGATGAAGATAGAAAAATGGCCATTTTACCCAAAGTGACCTACAGATTCAATGCAATCCCCATCAAAATTCCAATCCAATTCTTCATAGGGTTAGACAGAACAATTTGCAAATTCACTTGGAATAACAAAAGAACACAGGATCCCTAAAACTATCCCCAACAATAAAGAACTTCCCTGGGAATCACCATCCCTGAACTCAAGCAGTTACAGAGCATTGGTGATAAAAACTGTATGGTATTGGTACAGAGACAGGAAGATATACCAGTGGAATACAATTGCAGACACAGAAATGAACCCACACACCTATCTATGATCACTTGATTTTTGACAAAGGAGACAAAACCATCCAGTGGAAAAAATAT
Source organism: Rattus norvegicus (assembly GCF_021556685.1). Lineage (NCBI taxonomy): Eukaryota > Metazoa > Chordata > Mammalia > Rodentia > Muridae > Rattus > Rattus norvegicus. The sequence continues at coordinate 22,386,270 of NC_141542.1, forward strand.
ACTTTTTCAGCAAATGGTGCCAGTTCCACTGGAGGTCAGCATATGGATTAGTCCAAATCATACCCTGCTTATTGCCCTGGACAAAGCTTAAGTCCAGGTGGATCAAGGACCTCTACATCAAACCAGATACACTCAAACGAAGAGAAGCAAAAGTGGGGAAGAATCTTGAACACAAGGGCACTGGAAAAAATTTCCTGAACAAAACATGAATGGCTTATGCTCTACGATCAAGAGTAGACAGATGGGACCTCATAAAGGTACAAAGCTTCTGTAAGGCCAAGGACATGTGGTTAAGACTAAACAGCAACAAACAGATTGGGAAAAGACCTTTACTAATCCTACAACTGATAGAGGGCTAATATCCAAAATATACAAAGAACTCATGAAGTTGGACTGTAGGGAGACTAATAACCCTAATAAAAATTGCAGTTCAGAGCTAAACAAAGAATTCACAGCTGAGGAATATGGAGTGGCTGAGATGCACCAAAAGAAATGTTCAACATCGTTAGTTATAAGGGAAATGCAAATCAAAACAACCCTGAGATTCCACCTCACACCAGTCTGAATGCCTAAGATCAAATACTCAGGCAACAGAAGATGCTTGCATGGATATGAGAAAGAGGAACACTCCTCCATTGTTGGTGAGATTGCAGACTGGTACAACCATTCTGGAAATCAGTCTGGAGGTTCCTCAGAAAATTAGACATTTCACTAGCTGACGACCCAGCTATACCTGTCTTGCACATATTCCCACAAGATACTCCAACATACAAGAGGGCACATGCTCCACCATGTTCATAGCAGCCTTATTTATAATAGTCAGAAAATGAAAAGATCCCAGATGCCCTTCAACAGAGGAATGGAAACAGAAATTGTGGTACATCTACACAATGGAGTACTACAGCGATATCAAAAACAATGACTTCATGAATTTCATAGGCAAATAGAATGAACTAAAACATATCATCCTGAGTGAGTTAACCCAATCACAGAAACACACACATGGTATGCACTCATTGATAAGTGGATATTAGCCCAAATGCTGGAATTCCCCAAGATTCACAGACCAAATCAAATTCAGGAAGGATGACCAAAATGTAGATGCTTCACTTCTTCCTTTAAAAGAGAAGAAGAATCCTTATTGAAGGGATAGGGAGACAAAGTTTACAACAGAGCCTGGAGGAATGGCCATTCAGAGTCTACCCCACGAGTGACCTATACACATACAGCCTTCAAACTAGATAAGGTGGATGAAGCTAAGAGGTGCAGGCTGACAGGAACTGGATATAGATTTCTCCTGAGAGGCACAGCCAGAGCATGTCAAATACAGTGGAGAATGCTAGCAGCAAACCATTGAACTGAGAACTGGACCTCAGTTGGAGGAATTACAGAAAGATTGGAAGAGCTGAAGGGACTAACAACCTCATAAGAACAACCATGACTGCCAAGCAAAGTTCCCAGAGACTAAACCACTACCCAATCACTATACAGGGACTGTGCCATGGCTCCACCTGCATGTGTATCAGAGGATGGTCCTCTTGGGCACAAATGGAATGAGCAGCCCTTGGTCCTGCCTAGGCTGGGAAAGAGATGGATGGTGAAGGGAACACCTTTATAGAAGAGGGGGAGGGCGATGGTATTCAACTTATTTCTGGAAAACAAGGAAGGAATAACATTTGAATTCAAAATGAAAAATATCCAATTAAAATTCAAAAACAACAAAATGGTGTTTAGAACTTCAAATAAAAAAAAGCCACAATCAGGAAACAGAATTGTATGCCTCTGGTTTTCTTCAAATATGCTCAGGGCCTGGGTTGGTTCTGGGCCCAGGCTGAACCAAGCAGGTTCCTGCCACTGACTGCTCCTATATTCCTGTTTCCAGAGGCATCATGCAGATTAATATTGGGCAAGAGATGTGGGCAAAGTTGGGCAGAAGTGGCTTTCTGTCCTGTGGCATCAGGAGTATCTGCATTCCTGGGTGTTCAGCACTCTCCACCACGGGATTTGGGTGCAGGCTTCCTGACTGGTTTAAACTCCCTTATGCCACGTTTATATGTCCTGGGAGATATTACAGAGAAATTAATATTTATCCCATTAATTTGTTCAACACTCTCATCCACAGAGTATAATTTAGAGGTAACTATATATTTGACAGTAAGCATACACAGTGGGTAATATATGCAATATGAAGTTGAAATTCACAGAGTTTGGAACACAGTGAACAGTGACTGTATAATTGCCTTTGAATCTCAGTCTGACTGGGAAGTGATTTTGATGCCCAGTCCCCATGAGAATGCACAGATCCATCCCTCCCTGATAGCTGTGGGACTTCAGATGTTGACACTAATGATCAATAAAGAAGGTTCTTAAGAGTGAAGAGTTTGAGATTACTCTTTTTTTCACCAGGATACATCCAATTTACATGATAGTAACCAGATGCAGGTTGTCAATATATACAGTCTATATCCTTATCAAAATAGAAAAGCAAATGAACAAAACAACAACACATAAATAACAAAACTTCAAATGAATAGGAGGAAAACCAAATAACCAAAATAATCAAAACTCAGCCACACTTAAATAGAGGAGCTGCGCTAAGCATTGTTTGCTGCTCCTTCTGCAGAATAGATTTATAGCCTGTGTCTTTCCTTGGAGACACAGTAGACAAGCAGTTACTGGTGGTAATAATCTTTCCAAGAGGAGTGGAAGTAGGTCTGTTTTGTTGGAGTGGGGGTATTAAGGACAAAGCCATCCAATACTGAGTAGAAATGATATTACAGACTTTATCTCAAAGTCTTTCCAATGTTGTGAACTGATCTCCATGAAACTCTTCTGGATGACCCACCAGGACAAGTACACATTTACACGTGCACAGTCTTTCTGGATGACCAGCAGCTCTTGATTGATGTACATCAGCACTTCTCTGAGTCCCTCCAAAAGTTTACACTTGCTGGAGGGTGGGGAGGTGAAAGTACGGCCTATTCAATCCAAAGAAATAAAACTAAAGGAGGAAAATGCAGTCCACAATTGCTATGGACATTACAGATGAGATGCAATAGTGGTGTATTTGCTGTGCACACTTAGTTCTCCTCCTGTAGCACTTCTCTCCAAGGGAGATCTTGCCCTGGTTTGTGTCTTGTTCGAGTTTCTCCTGGAGAATTTCAGACCTAGCAGAGCAAAGGAATAAAGGTTTAGTGAGTGGTTGTCAATTCAGCTCTCCCTCTTTTTTTTTTTTTTTATTAACTTGAGTATTTCTTGTATAATTTTCGAGTGTTATTCCCTTTCCCGGTTTCCGGGCAAACATCCCCCTCCCCCCTCCCCTTCCTTATTGGTGTTCCCCTCCCAACCCTCCCCCCATTGCTGCCCTCCCCCCCACAGTCTAGTTCACTGGGGGTTCAGTCTTTCAACTCTCCCTCTTACATCAGCTCTATTCAGTTGGACAATCCAGCATGACCTGTCAGCTGAGGTCAGTCCCTGCATCCCCAAGTGTCATAGAGTACCTGCTCTTGGATTTGTATCTCAGCTTTTAAAACTGCTAGAATTTGAACTGTGGACTATACACTGTATTGGAATTTAGAGAAAAATGAGCGTATTTTTCCACTGGTCCAGATATATTATGTTGAATAATAACATTGTACCTATGTCTGAATCTGAGTTCAAGAGAGGGATGAGCAACCTAGAATACCATGTGGATGCCTTCTGGAGAAGATGCCTAGAATTGAGGTGAAAGTTCTGATTATGTTTGCAGTGAAGGAACCTGCCTAGGTTCCATTTTAAGCACTGTACCTGCAAATGCACAGAGAAGCCATCTCACATCAAATCCATGGGAATTGCATGGATCCTGTAATCACTGAGAATGTGCTCCATGCAAATCTTCCCAGCGTACACACGGACATTAAAGGTGATTGTGATGTAGAAACAGAACAGCACCCCTGTAAGTCTATGGCTAGTGTAAGGCAATTTGTGAGAGGACAGAAGAGAAAATGTCCTCAGATCTTTCCGGAGAGATCACAGGAAGAAAGGAGTAGAACATAGCAAGAAATCCAGAGGATCATATATATTGTTTCATGGGCAAAATTCACATGAACTGTACCAGAACTATACTCTGAGTAGCTCTTTAGCTGCCTGAGGCTGAAATCCATGTAGGTGGTCATTCACCCAAAACGGGTACTTATTTAGGGAAAGGATATTCAAATGGCTTCTTCCAGCCTGTGTTCCTACCTGAACATTAATGCTTAATGTAAAGACTCCCCAGTATACGCTGGAGGCATAAAACAAATGTTGAGTGGGATATGTACATAGTGAATAGAGCCTATAGACAGCTCAGTCAGTGATGTGCTGTCCTCTCATAAACTGACATAGACTCAGGGTTCTTTCCCTATTACCAATCTTGCTTTGCAAGTTCCCAGGGCTGTGTAGATCAGTCTTGTTCCCCAGCAAAGGATCATATGTTGGTGGTAGACTAGACTTGTTCTTGTTCACTGTTTCAGACTTTCCAAAAAGTGTGCAGCTTCTTCTAATCTGAGCTGTCTTTACCATAGCCTGAGTGACTTCATGCCCAAAGCTAGAATCATAGGAAATCTCCATAACCAGGATCCAAATCAACAATTTTTCTCCCCGTAATGTGATTGTGCCACAGATATTTTGAGTAAGTACGTAAAAGCTTGCATGGATTTTCTCAGACTGAATCAGAATCTATGGAAGGGCTCCACCCTATGGTACACTTTTACTCCTTGCCTGATGGACATCTGGATAGATTCTCCTTCAGGGCTACTCTGGGACCACTACAACACTGATGTGCCCTAGTTGCAATGGCAACACCTACTCCTTGTTGTGGAATCACTGGGTTAACTAAACCTTCTGTTCCACTTTCTGAACATGGCTTCTCATAGGGCTACCTGTTCTTAAACTCCCAGAACCATCTGAAATTCATCATTTCTCCTAACTCCATTGAGGCTGAAATTAAGGGAGAGAAAATGATGTTGATTGACAGCACTTGCAGAATGCTACACAGATAACAGAGGGGAGCGCTTTAGATTATCTGTGCACCAAAGGGGCTCCTGACACTGCCCTGTTCTTGCACCACAGCATAGCTATGGGGCTTTTGCTGGATGACAATACAACTCCAAGCAACTCAAATTCTCAATGAATAAAATCCAAGCCAAACTCCCAGCGGAAGCTGTAGTGTGCCAAGGTAGCTGGAGAGAAATGGTAGCAGGCCATGTGGAAAGCAACCTTGGAGGAGACACAGTGAGTGACACACCCTTCCAGTGGGCTTTCACCATTCACAAAGAACAGAGAAGCCGCATAAACTCATGGATTTTAGAGAGAAGCCCCCCTTACCTCCCTGTACTCCTTTCCTTTGATGTGCTCCAAAGGATTTCAATGCAGACCAGTAGTTTTGCCCCTAATCACTTGAAAATCTAACTTTACAGGTGTTTTTGTGTCCTCTTTTTGGGGGGCTGCATTTCTTTTTTTTGGGGGGGGGCTGCATTTCTACAGGACTTTATTGTCCTTCTTTTACACCATAACTAAAAGGGACCTGCAAGCTCCAGGCCTGTACCATTTGTTACCACTGTGAAACACGACTCACTTGAACATATTTCCCACTCCTCCCCCAGACTTCACGAGATAATTCTGTTACGGTATTTTTGAAAACAGAATAAATTAATACCTTAAGTGTCCTTTTGCTGTACAGAGCTGGATGGAGATGCCAAATGACTGGGCAGCTGTATTTCATGTTTCATGGATGTAAAGTGAACTCTTAGAGTACTTTTCTCATGAAACTTGGAAATAGAGGGAAACACATTCACTACTGCAAACACAAACACACACAAACACACAGAAATACACAGATACTCACTTGCACGCACAAATGAAAACTTTGATCTTGTGCAGCACATTTCCTGTTGAGTGAGGAATTAGTGGGAGCTATGCTGTGTACAAGTCTCTTAGACTCAAGCAGGCTGTGCTGCCCTGGCCTGTACTCATTTCCACTTCAGGAAACCTTTCTATGCAGATACTTTTTGGTTTTACAAGTAAGTTACATGTTCTGCACAGATAGCCTAAACAATACAACATCAAATTCCCAAGAGAGAGATTCTAGGAAAAGACTCCATCAAGCTCTATGTTGACTCATCATAGGCCCCTCACTAAAACTACCCTGTTTCCTTCATAGAAGACCTTGGAACCATCAGAGAAGACAGGGACTCATGGTCATTTACCAGGAACTTTTCATCACATTAGAGTTCATGTGATGTTAAAACAACCTCAATGTCAGTCAGAAGGAGGCTAAAGAAATAACATACCCTGACTTTTCTGAAATGCAGCACTGTGTACAGTATTGAGAGGGAATCTATCCTTAAAGAATGCCATGCCCATGATATAGTCAGCAAAGCAATGTCAGCAGAGGGATGCTCTCTAGGATTCCATGCAAGATCTTGGTGAAGCCAATAAGACAATCCAGAATCTTCCCGGGGGATACCTCTGTTCAGGTAAAGTGAAGAAATCTAATCCTTATTTTGAAAATAGTTGAATGGTTTAAGAATGTGTTGAGACAAATAAGAGACAGGGCTCCACCTGGAACTGGACCGGTGATGCAAAGACTGCTGGACAGCACAAAAAAAGGAAGCTTCATGTTTGTTGAGAGACCTAGGCTTAAAGGACGAAGTTGGATAATGACTGGACAAAACTGCATGTCATGAACTGGCCTCCCCGCAGGCTCCCTAAGATGCAGATCAGCACAGCAATGCACCTTTCTTGGTGAGAATTGGGGGTATATACGGATAACTTTGTTCTTGAAGTCTCAAATCTCTCATGCCAACCCTCAGCCTTTGAGAAACCTTTTCCACATCCTTGTTCTTCTATCCAGCTTCAGATTGTAAGGCCCACATACGAACTCTCCAGGAGCACTCAAATAAGACAGGACTGACATGCTGCTCCTCAGGCTCTGTAGTTACCCAAGATCTATGAAGCATGAAGTCACCATTTTCATATACAGGGACATGAGGGGAGGAAGAACAAAAGCCACCACAAATGACAATGAGAACCATTTCTTTGGCATTTCCACCAGGCTCTCCTCCTCGAAAACTACTTACTTCCTGGAGTCTCACAAGATCCCTGTAATGAAAATGAGCTCCAGGCTTTTGCTTCATCCCTCAAAGCCCTGTTCTAGTCTAAAGAGGGGCTCCCACATAGCACCCTCCACACACATGGCATGTAGTGCTGTGATATGTGATCAACCCATCTCCCTTAATAAACTGCAGATTCTCAAAGAGCAGGAGCATTCGCTTTCCAAACATGCAGTTTCCTGAAGAGGGGCTATCTCCACAGAAAGCCTTGTAAACCATCACATGAATGAACACTTGGATGAGACCTAGGTCAGGACATGGATCAGTCAATAGACAGTTACATTGGTTTGTCTATGTTTATGGAAAGACCTGAGGACAACCTGACCTGGAGGCCTAATCCTACCTGCTGTTCCTTTGCACTGGGGACACAGATGTTCATTCCGGCCTCTTCACAGAGCCTCTTTGCCTCCACACAGGATGCTGGCCGTTCAGTCTGCTCCACCAGCAGTTCTCTGTTCTCATTCAGCAAAATCTGTATATTGTTCTTCAATTGAGTTTGTTCACGCAGAAGCTGGGAGTGCCTGATGCTGAACCACAAACAAAAAATGGTAAACCCAGCCAGCTTCTATTTGCCTGTCACTCTTGCAAGTCAAATCATCCCTTCAAGGAATCCCTCATCCCCAGACATCCCCAGAACAGAGCCACACTATACAAGTTAGCACCAATTAGAGGAGGTCAAATCCAGAATCCACATTCAACATGAATCAAAGTACTTCTGATAATCCTGACACTAAGACGGTTTATATAAATCCAGGAAGAAGAAATGGTCCATATGGGTGCTTATATGTCCATGATATGCTAAAACCATCTTCACGTAGTGGGGAAATCCCCTCTGAGGGGTAATTGAAGTCCCAATAGCTATACAATCTTTCCATGTGTTTCTCATGGATCACAGATCTTTAAATCTTCTGTCAGAGTCCTAGAGATTCAGAGTTGATTGATATTCCCATCATGGTACAAAACTTTCTATCTAGAGGATCCTTAATGGGGAAAATAACAATTGGAGGGTCTTCTATAGCCTTCACATGTAGGACAACTGAGTCCAAGAGCTACAAACATAAGACCCTTGCCAGGAGGCAGGCTTCTTGTTAAAAGTCAGACACTACAGAACCAGTGCCCTGACTTTGGTTCAATGTCATACAGGACAGGAGCATTCCCTGCCTAGTGCTGGGTTCTCATCTCTGTCAGCGACTCACCGGTAGGAACTGTTCACTTGTATGAGCTCCTTGTACCTCTCCATGGCCTCACTTATTGAACTGGTCATCATTTGCATAGCCATCATTCTCATCTCATGTTCGGATTGAAGTATTGGCAATTCGACATCCAGCCTGTTGTGGGGCATGGCCCAAGAAAAAAATAACCATCTGAACTCATGATTTCAAAATTAAGTGAATTGTAAATTAAAAAAACCCAATAAAAAATTGAAATTTAAGAAATGTGGGGGGAGGGAAGAATGTGGCAAACACAAAGACCAGAGCAAAAACACAACAGTGAGACTCCAACAATTCTTTCAAGGAAATATTTCTACGCAAATCAGCAAAGAGTTATTTTGAAATATGGACATTTTCTAAGACTGTGGAGATATGGTTCCCCCAAGACCAACTGTACTGCAGTGGCTTGGGTCTAACAGATAGTTGTCATGATATTTCTTTTGTTTTGAAAACAGGGATTCTCAAACCTTGTTCCTATTGTTCCATGAATTCTCAGAGGGAATAACTACTTTGACAGGGTAGAGGATTTGTAACCCCTCCTTCCCTCAGGAGGGTCCTATCTACCACCTAAGTAAACAGAAGATGCAAAGTGCTCAGTTGATCCATGTGGGCATCCCCACTATCATGACCTGCAAACTGTCCATCAGACATATCCTAAGATCCCATGAAACTCCTCAGACTCCCTGACCGAGAGCTTAATACCCACAAACACTTTCACATACTTACATACCAATCAATATACAAACACAAGCAGAATCCCAACTACATGCATGGAGGTGCCATAGAATCAGTGTATAATGAAAAAAATTAGAGGAAAAGAGGGATGACGTGCAGGCATTTCATCCCCTCACTTAGAGGCAGCAAGTGTGACCAGGTCCTTCCAGCTGCTGACAGAACCAATGCTAATCCAAGGAGCTCAGGGTCAAGTACAAAAGAGGTTGACCCTAAACACACAGGACCTAGCTTGTCTCACAAGCAAATGCCTTCCAAATCTCCTTAAAATCCAGGATGAGAGGTAAACCTCTCTTGTGCTAAGAGGAAATCTTGGGTTAGCAGAGAGAAAGCACAAGACAGTGAACAGGTTACTGGCCATAATGACTACCTGTGGTCCCAATTATCATAGATATAAAGGTCCAGGATTTGATAAAATTCATCCCTCTCGAATTGACACTTCTGGATTTCAAATTTAAGTTCCTCCAGTTCCTTTAAACACTCCTCTTGCTTACTGATGACATTTTGGGATGATGCCTTCCTACCAAAACCTGTAAATAGATAAACCCAAGTGAATTTGCATATTTGGTGGCCCATGGGCAGAAAAGATCATTCTGAATCCGAAAAGGAGGTGAGGAAGGGGAAATGGTAGAGACTGGGTGAATCCCTTAAAGAGCAGAAAAGCTTTCTTAAAGGTGGATTCTTAAGCTATATCCCTCTTCCCAACCTCTAATGCCATACACGTGCCACATTCACTATTACAGGACCCCTCACCCTGAATAGTATAACCTGACTGAGACATAAACATCTGGGATAATATTATCTCATATCAGATGTGGTGCAATTAATCCTGGAGTTCATAATGCTTAGCTCCATCAAGCTCTAATCATCTGTGTTCCAGCCCAAAGTGTCTGAGAACTCAATTCATTTCTCGGGGTGCATCCTTCCTTGTTCTCACCATCAGAGACTTATGTAAACTACAGTAATCTAGAGGAAGAAATGCTTCAACTCCCAACCATGGATGGTCACATTTTTAATCTCACTGTGCCTCCTCCTGCCATTCATTGACACTCACAATTAAAAAGCTTCCAGAAAAGAAACTGAAGGCTTACCACTTTCTGGCTTTCTCTCAAATTAAAGATCAGGAACTCCTGACTCTTGGTTTGCCTTTGAGAAATCCCAAGGCTCCTGCTTGTAAGGCCTAATCTTAGAAGGCACATCTCAAACATACCTCCTTGAGGATGTTCCCCAACTCTGCCCAGGACTCACCAAGCCTTCCCCAGAATGATTTCCTTCCTTCCAAGGAAGATGAGAGGAGGTCATCTTCCTTCAGCCTTGGTGTGGTCTCTCCTTGATCAACACTTTCCTTCTGAAATAGCCTGAGCGGCTGGTGAAACATGCCTGTTTGTGAACCCAAAGGGAACTGAAGGAATAACCCAAAGGCAGTTGGTGTCACCACAACACTGGTGACATCACAGAAGATTCTAGGGATCTCTTAGATACAATAGATTGTCCAGTGAAGGGCTTACTGATGATGCCACTGGGAAGTTCTATGACCTACCTGCTAACTAGCTCTCCAAAAATTGATCAATTTCTGTGCGGACCCTTTCCTCCAGTCTCTCATACATCACTGGGAATAGCATTTGGCAACCTCTATTGCTAAGCTAGATGTTTCTCTGTGCATCATTAGAACTCATCAGTGCTTTTGCTGGGGAGGGCTGCTTACAACCTGAATGAGAGAACAGATTTTTCTTAGCACCCAAATCTCTAGGGACCAAGGAAGAGGGAGTTTTTTCTTAAAAGTAAATCTACTACTCGAGACAATGCATGTGACACACATTTCGATTCCTAAGGTTTTCCTTTTTATGGAGGCCAATATGTTTCTTCTAGACCTCTGAGTGTATAAAACCTGGAAATATTTGCTTACTGTGCAGTCCTTGACAGTTGACATTGTTTTTATTTACATATCCATGTATTTCACAAAATCAATGGTCTATTATCTTATTTTTTTAGAATAAAAACTCCTTTTTTCTTGAAACATAGGGATCAACTACAGGGCATATATAAAATAATAAATTTCTGTACCTTTTATATATTAAGTTGGACATCCTCCCTTTCTCAAATATAACAAGACAGTGAAATCGGACATCAGTGAGCAAACGTCAACCTGGACCTTGTGTTACCACATTGTAACCACATAGCCATCCCTTCTCCAATATCGTTCTTCCTGAATTTCCAAGTCCAATCCTGAGGATATTTGGGGCTACACGCTGATCTTTTACTCAGAGCAAACATAAAACTCAGGCGGATGGGCAGGGAGTGGAATGGCCTAAGGTTAGGCTAAACCTCAATTTTAATGGGTCCATAAGTTCAGGAGGGAGTCCATTCGGCATTGTCATCTGTGGCTTCTGTGTCCTTATCCTGGGTGTGCTGACTCTGTGATATGATGCCACCTCACCTCACAGATGTCAGGGTGAAAATCATGTATGAGTTTTCTGGGAAGAACTCTGCCTTTTACTACCATCTGGAGTTATACAACATCACTATGCACAGCTCAGAAGAGAGGGGTGGAGATTGTGGAGGCCTTAGAAGTTTAGGATCTTTTCTGATTAAGGCACATATTTTTTCCTATGTAATTTTTCCCTTGCTCTTTCACTAATGATGGTTGACTTCATTCCTGGCCTGAAGTCAACTGGATTCCAAGGTTTGGGATTAGGGAAGCCCCTCTTTTTGAGATGACAGGCCCAGCAAGGGATCCCACTGCATACAGGTTCCTATTCCCAAGGAAGTTGTTGCTGCAGAATCACAGCATGGGGGCAGCAGCACAGGACATCTCCCACCTCTCTCTCCTGCACCTGCAGCACTTTTAATAAGGCTGTTTGTTTGTTTGTTTGTTTGCTTTTATTTGGAAATACCTACAAAGCTGGTCAAAATTAATACGTGCCTTAAATTCCAGCACCCACAAAGTATTGTTGTTTTTGCTTTTGTTTTTGTTTTATTTCATTTCATTATTTCTGTAATTGTTGTTAGGATTCTTATTGTTTTCTTTGGTAATTCCATCTAGATATTCAATTTGTACAAGAATGTAAAGCCATGCTCTGCATGGTCCTGTTATTCATGTTAAGGATTTTTTCTTACCACCAACACCACAGATGCACACAATATTTACTTTCAAATCAGGAAAACAGGCATACAGAAGAGAGCTATGTTGTTTGGTCTCAGGTAACCAACCAATCAGGAGTGTAGGATGGCTTCCCTATGTTTTGGATCAGGTAAACTTCTGTTATTGAGATGAAAGGCCTCTGCTGAAGCCTCCAGTTGAGTAACAGAGAGCCTGGAAAGACTGAAAGAGTGGTTGTACCTTGAAGGTGAACCCTTCAGTGCCTCTGCAGCCTGAGGCAGAGTTCTACTGGGAACAGAAGAGCACTTGGCCAGAGATCATAGGGGACTGCATTTTGGTTGAGCCCTGAGACCTGGATGAGCAGAGGCCTCCATAGTCCTGATAAAGGGAAGCAGAGCCACATAGATGTGAGGGAACAATGGATCTTTGATCTGCCTGTTCTCTTCTACATTAATCTTTGCTGTATACATAGTATATGTAAATGAGTGTAGATGTTAAAGCATGTGCAAGTGTAAACAGAGTAGAGTTAGTTCAGCAATACATTATGTCCCATTTTGTTAAAGACCTTTATTTTATTTCTATTTATATTTTTTTTTCTTGACTACTGATACCTGATTACTCTCCCACAATCCTTCCCCAATTCTCCTGGCACAGTCTTCTCTGAGTGTATGAGGGCCAACTGTCTCAGTACCTCCCTTCTTTTACCAAAGCCTTTCCTGGTGGCATTCGTGAGGATGCTGGTTTTGAATGCCTTGGACTTGGCTTTCTTCATGCTCCAGTTCGCTGGTTTGGGAAGTTGGTGAAGAACTGTCTGTGAACTTGGTACTTCATCCAGATGGTACATAGAGGCAATGGTTTTGTCAATGGGTCCATAAGTTCAGGAGGGTGTCCATTTGGCATTGTGATATGTGGATTCTGTCTTCTTATCCTAGGTGTTATAATTCCACCTGAATGTGTGCTATAATGCCACCCAACCTCACAGATGTAAGAGTGAAAATCATGTTTGACCTTTCTGGGAAGAACTCTGCCTTTTACTACCATCTGGAGTTATACATCACTATGCAAAGCTCAGAAGAGAGGGGTGCAGATGTGCGGGCCTTAGAAGTTGAGGATCTTTTCTACTGATTAAGCCACTTCTTTTTCCTATGTAATTTTTCCCTTGCTCTTTTACTAATGGTGGCTGACTTCTTTCCTAGCCTGAGGTAAACTGGAGTCCAATCTTTTGGATTACCGAACCTTCTAATTTTGAGATGACAGGCCCACCAAGGGTCCTACTGCATACAGAAGGTATGAGTAAGTCTCAGGGGCTGGAGTAAGTTAAAAACGTCTGTGACAACAAAGAACTGATTAAGAAAACAAGAGACCAGCTGCTCATCAAGATCACAGTTGTATGATAGTAAGAAAATGTGAATAGGCGTCAGGTGAGAAGATAAATTAATTAGGAGGTCATAGGCCTAGAAGGGTTATCCTTTGCTCTCAGTGGAGCTGCCATTCTTTCTGTCATTCCTCACCCTCTGACACAGGACCAGAGACTTCCCAAAACAACTGGCTGGCCTTGCCAAAGACCTGGCAGGGTCTCCCTGTAGAATAAGACACTTAAGAGTCCTTGAGGACTCACCAAGAGGTCTCCTCCACACAGGTTCCTTGTTGTCAAAGGGTAATGTTCCTGCAGAATCCTGCCATGGCAGCAGGAATTTCAACCTGGCTGCTCTTGGTCCAGCTCACTGGGTGCAGGCCTGAGGCCCAGGGGTATCTGGGGAAAGAAGCAGCACGCACTACCTCACAGCTCTCTCTTTGTTGGATGCAACTGCTAGGACTGTGATAGGATTTTTGTTTCTTGTGTGTTTATTAGAAATACCTACAAAGCTGATTAAAGTTGCAACATGCCTTCATACCCAGAGTGCAGAATGTTTTTACATCGTTGTTGTTCCTGTTTTATGTTTGGATTTTGTTTTTTAATCCCCTCAGGAAATTTCCCTGTGCTTAGAATGTTAAGCACATGCTCAGGAGGGATCGATTATTCAAGTTCGGCAAAGCTTTTGTTCACACCATCACTCCACAGACGATGCCATTACTTACTTTGAAATAAGAAAACAGTCATGGAGAAGTAAATTAACCTGTAAGCTATCACAGAAGAAACACATCACGATTGTGGAATGGCACCCCAGTATTTTGTATTTCCTAAGTTATTTTTATTTTAAACTTTTTTATTGGATTTTTTTGGGTACATTTCATCTTTTTTAAATCCTTAAAGGTATCTTTTATTCCTCTCCTCCCATTTACAAGGTGGAATTTCACCTGTGATTGTTAGTCCAGATAGTTTGGTCAATGGCTTAGATATCACCCTGGCCTAGTTTCCTTGGCATAAGCTGAGTTAGAAGCAGACTCAAAGGTTCAGGACCAACAAATAATGAATTCCACTACATCTGGATCCCCAGCCTCACAGCCAGGAAGGGACTGTATTTCCATTCACTATTTAAAAAAAAGATGCAGTTCATTAACATGTAAAAAATTTCTCAAGTATATTAAAGTGTTTACCATGGTCATACAGTTTTTCAAATACCTGGCATTCATCTTTTTCCAAAACCTAAAATATCTTTCTTATTCACATTTTTTGATTATTTTTTGGTATTAGTATCATTTTTTTAAATTTCAGTTTTTTAAATAGATATATGTTTTATTCAAATGTTATTCCCTTTCCCAGCTTTTGTTCCATAAGCCCCCCTGCCGTGCCCTCTCCCATATGTATGGTCCCCCAATCCACGCCACTTAGAAACCCCTTCCCGGACATTTCCCTGCACCCAGGGTCCAACCTTGTTAAGAAAAAGGGCTTCCCCTTCCACAGGTGCCCCAACAAGGCTATTCTCTCCTACATAAGCAGTTGGACCCCTGGGTCAGTCCACGTATAGTCTTTTGCTAGTGGTTTATTTGGTTGGCATTGCTGTTCTTATGGGGTTGCAAGCCCTTCAGCTCTTTGAATCCTTCTTCTAATTCCAATAAAGGGCGTCCTGTTCTCAGTTCATTAGTTTACTGCTAGCAATGACCTCTTTATTTGACATGCTCTGGATGTGTCTTTCAGGGGAGATGCAAATTTGGTCCCTTTCAGTAAGCACATTTAGCTTCATCAATCTTACCTAGTTTTGGTGGCTGTATATATATGGGCCACATGTGGGGCAGGCTCTGAATGGCTGTTCCTTTGCTCTCTGCTTTAGATTTGGCCTCCATATCCCCTCCTATGGATATTTTTGTTCCCCATTTTAAGAAGGAGTGGGAGCATCTGCACTTTGGTCATCCTTCTTCTTGAGTTTCCTGAGATCTGTAGATTGCATCTTGGGTAATTCGAGGTTTTGGTCAATATCCACTTATCAATGAGTGCATATTGTCAATGAGGGGTGCTGAGTACCTGGAAGAGAATGAGGGACAAGAGATGTGATGAAGGACTCCAAGACAAGAGTCTGATCAAGGCGACAATTTTATTTTTCCCCAAGGCTGAATTTGTACCATAAAATGGATAACAGAGAGAGGAGAGAAGTAAGAAACATTTACCCACGCCAAGGACACAATATTCCTGTGGTCAGGGAATCGGCTGATGTTGACAGGTTGTCAGAAAGGTCACAGGTTTGTCATATCTATTAGTCAGCAGGATGTTGGTTTTTCAGAAAGGTTACAGGTCATGACATTGGGTATATTAATGTCAGACGTTATCATATGATTATTCATCTTGACCACCACATTTGTATTAGTCTTCCGCATCTGGCTGGGGATTTTCCATGAACCCAGTCATACTTAATGCTAACCATAATAATAACATCAATAATGGAGGGCTTCAAGGCCATCGCTCCCAACACCATACCAAGTGTGTTTTTCTGTGATTGGATTACCTCACTGTGGATGATATTTTCTAGTTCTTTCCATTTGCCTATGAATTGAACGTAATCATTGTTTTTGATAGCTGAGTGGTACTCCATTGTGCAGATGTACCACATTTTTCGAATAAATTCCTCTGCTGAAGGGCATCTGGGTTCATTCCAGCTTCTGGCTATTATGAATAAGGCTGCTATGAACATAGTGGATCATATGTGTTATTGTATGTTGGAGCATCTTTTGAGTATATGCCCAGGACTGGTATAGCTGTGTGCTCAGGTAGTGCAATGTCCAAATTTCCAGGAACGTTCAGACTGATTTCCAGAGTTCTTGTACCAGTTTGCAATCCCAGCAACAATGGACGAGTGTTCCTCTTTCTCCACATCCTCGCCAGCATCTGTTGTCACCTGAGTTTTTGATCTTAGACATCCTGACTGGTGTGAGGCGGATTCTTAGGGTTGCTTTGATTTGCATTTCCCTGATGACTAAGGATATTGAGCATTTCTTTAGGTGCTTTTCAGCTATTCTATATTCCTCAGCTGAGAATGTTTTCTTTAGCTCCAAACCCCATTTATTAACAGGGGTGTTTGGCTCTCTGTACTCTAACTTCTTCTGTTTTGTGTATACTTTGGATATAAGCCCTCCATCAGATGCAGGACTGGTAAAGATTTTTTCCCTATCTGTGGGTTGCCGTTTTGTCCTAATGACACTGTCCTTTGCCTTACAGAAGCTTTTCAGTTTTATGAGGTCCCATTTGTCGATTCTCAATCTTAAAGCATAAGCCACTTGTATTTTGTTCAGGAAATTTTCCTTAGTGCTCATGTCTTCAAGACTCTTCCCTACTTTTTTTCTATTAATTTTAGTGTATCTGGTTTGATGTGGAGGCCCTTGATCCACTTGGACTTAAGCTTTGTACAGGGTAATAAGAATGGGTCAACTTGCATTCTTCTACATGTTGACCTCCAGTTGAATCAGCACCATTTGTTAAAAATACTATCTTTCTTCCATTGGATGTTTTACCTCCTTTGACAAAGATCAAATGACCATAGGTGTGTGGGTTCTTTTCTGTGTCTTCAATTATGTTCCACTGATCTGCCTGTCTGTATGCCAATACCATACAAACTATTGCTCTGTAATACTGCTTGAGGTCAGAGATGGTGATTCCCCCAGAAGTTCTTTTATTGTTGAGTATAGTTTTGCTATCCTGGGTTTTATGTTCTACCAAATGACAGCAAATTGCACTTTCTACCTTTATAAAGAATTGAGTAGGAATGTTATTGGTGATGGCATTGAATCTGTAGATTGCCTTTAGCAAAATGGTCATTTTTTACCATTTTCATCCTGCCAATCTATGAGCATGGGAGATCTTTCAATCTTCTGAGACCTCTTCAACTTCTTCAGAGATTTGAAGTTCTTGTCATACATATTTTTTACTTGCTTGGTTCAAGTAACAGCAAGTTATTTTATATTATTTGGGACTATTGTGAAGGGTGTCATTTCCCTAATTTCTTTCTCAGCCTGTTTACCCTTTGAGTAGAGGAAGACTACTGAATTGTTTGGGTTAATTTGAAACTCGGACAGTTTGCTGAAGTTGTTAATCAGGTTAAGTAGTTCTCTGGTAGAATTTTGGTGTTGTTTAAGTAGACTATCATATCATCTTCAAATATTAGTGTTTTGACTTCATCCCTTCTAATTTTTCCCCTTTGACCTACTTTCATTGTTTGATTGCTATGGCTAGGACGTTAAGTACCATATTGTACTTAAGTAGGGAAAGAGTGGGCAGCCTTGTCTAGTCCCTGATTTTAGTGGGATTCCTTCAATACTCTAAGTTTAGTTTGATGTTAGGTACAGGTTTGATGTATTTTGCATTTTCCTATATTTAGATTCAGGCCTTCAATTCCTGATCTTTCCAGGACTTTATTAATGAAAGGGTAATGAATTTTGTCAAATGATTTCTCAGCATCTAATGAAATGATCATGTGGTTTTGACTTTGTTTATATGATGAATTTCGTTGATGGACTTCCGTATATTAAACCATGCCTGCATCCTTGCCATGAGGCCTACTTGACCATGATGGATGATTGTTTGGATGTGTTCTTGGATTCAGTTTGCAAGAATTTTATTGAGCATTTTGATCAATATTCATAAATAAAATAGGTCTGAATTTCTCTATCTTTGTTGTATCTTTGTGTGGTTTAGGTATAAGAGTAATTGTGGCTTCATAGAAGGAGTTTGGTAGTGCTCTGTCTGTTTCTATTTTGCGGAATAGTTTGGACAGTATTGGTATGAAGTTTTCTATGAAGGTCTGATAGAATTCTGCACTAAATCCATCTGGTCCTGGGCTCTTTTTGGATGGGAGATGTTTAATAACAGTTTCTATCTCTTTATGAGTATGGGGTTGTTTCGATGGTTTATTTGTTCCTGATTTAACTGTGGTACCTGGTATCTATATAGAAAATTGTCCATTTCCTCCACATTTTCCAGTTTTGTTGAATATATGTTTTTGTAGTAGGATCTGATGATCTTTTTAATTTCTTCAGATTTTGTTGTTATGTCTCCCTTTTATTTCTGATTTTATTAATTTGGATATACTCTCTGTGACCTCTGGTTAATATGGCTAAGCGTTTATGTATCTTGTTGATTTTCTCAAAGAACCAGCTCGTGGGTTTGCTGATTCTTTTGATGCTCGGTTTTGTTTCTTCTTGTTTGATTTCAGCCCTGAATTTGATTATTTCCTGCCTTCTACACATCTAGGGCTTATTTAATTTTTTCTAGAGCTTTTAGGTGTGCTGTCAAGCTGCTGATATTTGCTCTCTCTTGTTTCTTTTTGCAGGCATACAGAGCTAGGCGTTTTCCTCTTAGCGCTTCTTTTATTGTGTCCCATAAGTTTGGGTATGTTGTATCTTAATTTTCATTAAATTCTAAGAAGTCTTTAATTTCTTTCTTATGTCTCCAATGACCAAGTTGTCATTGACTTCAACTTCCATGTATATGTGGGCTTTCTGTCCTATTTGTTGTTATTGATCAGCAGCCTTAGTCCGTGGTTTTTTGATACGAGGCATGGGATTATTTCTATCTTCCTGTACCTGTTGAGGCTTGTTTTGTGACCGATTATATGGTCAATTTTGGAGAAGGTACCATGAGATGCTAATAAGAAGGTATATCCTTTGGTTTTAGCGTGGTGGGTTCTATAAATATATGTTAAATCCATTTGTTTCATAACCTGTTAGTCTTTCTGTGTCTCTGTTTAATTTCTGTTTCCCTGATCTGTCCATTGATGAAAGTGGCGTGTTTAAATCTACTACTATTATTGTTCGTGGTGCAATGTATGATTTTTTTGAGCTTTAGAAAGGTTTCTTATTGTTTAGGGACACAACTGCTATATACTTGACAAATATAGCAATCAACCAGAATATCCGTAGAAAGCATGTGACTGTTGGCCACATGAGGATGAGTTTCTTTCAAAGATCATCATGATTTTTGGTAAGATCTTCCCTGTAATTGGTGGCATGGCTTCCCACAAACATGGTCCAGTTGTCTACAATCTCCTCCTTGGTCAGCATCTCATCCTTGTTCTTATCTGACTCATACACCAGATGCTGGGCCTCAGCCTGTGCATGGTCATAGTCCTGAGGGAGGATCCAATGGTGAATCTCATCCTAATCCAGTTTCCCATCCTTGTTCAGATCTGGGAAATCATTGAACTGCTCCCCAGACAAAACCCAGTCTGTCTCAGGGCAATTGTCCTCGTGAGAAAAGATGTCCACAGTGTACTCATCCTGGTCCACAAAACCATCCCTGTTCTTGTTGATATTCTCCAGTGTTTCCAGAACTACAAACTCCTTCATATGTTCTAAATCCTCTCAGTGCACAAAAGCAATGAACCAGTCCTGAGTAGCTGTCAGGTGACCGTCAAGGCCTTAAAACTCCTCTCATCTCGTGGAGGCAACTTTTTAAACTTGTGATGATCAGAGCTATCTTAGAATTCAGCAAGGTTTCCCAGGTAGTAGCCATAGGTAGCCTGCTTGTATTCTTCCCAGGAGATTTTTCATCTATGTCCCTATCATAATCCTTCCAGAGTTTAGCCACATTTTAGTTGATGTATCTTTTCTGTACCTGTTTGATCCAAACTTTCAGGTCCTCAGTAGTAACAAGGCTGCCTTCATCACTGTCGATTGGATCAACAATTTTCCCCAGCCTCTCCTGCTCTCGTTCAGGATTAGCTATCAAAGGTCTTGGAGTCCTCCTTGCCCAGGAAGACCTCAGGATCATACAGGAAGCTGTGCTTATTCTCTGGTGGCCATTCGCCCTGCTCTGAATCAGGACAAACCATGTGCTCCTTGCTCATCATGCTCTTGGCCATGAACGCCAGGACCAGTGCCAGCAGCAGCCCATGGAGAGTCCCAGGCTGACACCATGTACCACAGTCTCGATCAAAGGGAGGCAGCAGGGAAGTAGGGGCTCAGAGCAGCTTATCCGCTGTCCCTTCCCCAGAGAGGCTTTTGTTATATTTCAAATGTTATCCGTTTTCCTGGTTTCCACAAAACCCCTTATAAAACCCCCTCCCCCTTCTACTGTGAGGGTGTTACCACACCCACCCAAACACCCAGGCCTATCTTCCTCCCTGTTCTGGTTTCCCCTACACTGGGGCATCAAGCCTTGACAAGACCAAGGGCTTCTCCTCCCATTTGTGCCCAAGAAGGCCATCCTCTTCTACATATGCAGCTGTAGCCATGGGTCTGTCCATGTGTACTCTTTGGATGGTGCTTTAAGTCCTGGGAGCTCTGGGTGTTTCTTAGTGTTGTTCTTATGGGGCTGTAAACCCCTTCAGCTCCCTCAATCCTTTCTCTTACTCCTCCATTGGGGACCCTGCTCTCAGCTGAATGGTTGGCTGCAAGTATCTGCCTCTGTATTTGTCATGCTCTTTACCCCACTCTTTTGAGCAGATCACCACAGAGCAACGAAGATGTATTGTCTTGGCGTGATGATGTACAGACAAATAGATGATTTCTTAATTCTTATGATGGTTCTATAAGAATTCCTAAAATTAGATTAGTAATTTTAAGCTCCTTTATAATGGGACAGCTATTATGTTTTCTCTGGTAATCAAAATTGCATTGAGAACTCTGCCATTCTTAAAGTGTTATGAGTGAATTGCTTCTGCAATACCAAGCAGGCATCTACAAGTTAGAGCCCATCCTAAGAGGGTACAAACCAATTAACCAAAGTTCATAAATAGAGAACTAATGATTTACTATAGGTGCAAGGACTTTACGTTAATAATTGACTGGATTTGCCTATAGGCAATTTCACTTATTCTTTTCTCATAAAAATTACAGCTTTTAACTCTCCATGAACATGCAGAGCCAGTGACAGATGGTGACGGTTTATCCTGATGATTACTCTTGATGGATATGAATGTAAACATTCTCTGTCATAAACTCATTATCCAACTTATGATTTGAATTCCTGTGCAAACTTGTGGTGAACTTTTCACCATGTGATGCTGTGTTCAGAAAGATATACAAATATTGAGGACAAAGAGAGAGAAAGCTTTTTAGACAGAACTGAACTGAAGAGAACAGAACTCAAGAAGAACTTAGAAGTAAAGGCCTAGCGTTGAGAGTAAGGCATTGAGAGTAAGGAAATTATTGTGTCATAAGAGCAAGAGGAAAGGAGATAAGAAGAGAGCAAGGAGAACCTTATAAGTCAACCTTTATGGAGGCAAACCTTTGTAGAAATTTTAGGAAAACGGAAGAACTTATAAATAAAGGTTAAAATCACTGCTCTTCAGTCTTCAGCCTGGCTCACTGGCTAGCCTGTGCTCTTCAGTCAGGCTCACTGGCTAGCCTCTGCTCTTCAGCCTGGCTCACTGGCTAGCCTCTGCTCTTTAGTCAGGCTCACTGGCTAGCCTGTGCTCTTCAGCCTGGCTCACTGGCTAGCCTGTGCTCTTCAGTCAGGCTCACTGGCTAGCCTCTGCTCTTCAGTCAGGCTCACTGTCTACCATGTGCTCTTCAGTCAGGTTCCCTGGCTAGCCTCTGCTCTTCAGTCAGGCTCACTGGCTAGCCTCTGCTCTTCAGTCAGGCTCACTGGCTAGCCTCTGCTCTTCAGTTAGGCTCACTGACTAGCTCTGCTCTTCAGTCAGGCTCACTGGTTAGCCTCTGCTCTTCAGCCTGGCTGACTGGCTAGCCTCTGCTCTTCAGTCAGACTCACTGGCTAGCCTGTGCTCTTCAGCCTGGCTCACTGCCTAGACTCTGCTTTTCAGCTGGGCTCACTGGCTAGCATCTGCTCTTCAGTCAGGCTCACTGGCTAGCCTCTGCTCTTCAGTCAGACTCACTGGCTAGCCTCTGCTCTTCAGCTAGGCTCACTGGCTAGCCTCTGCTCTTCAGCTAGGCTCACTGGCTGGCCTCTCCTCTTCAGCTAGGCTCACTGGCTAGCCTCTGCTCTTCAGCTAGGCTCACTGGCTAGCCTCTGCTCTTCAGCTAGGCTCACTGGCCAGACTCTGCTTCTCAGCTGGGCTCACTGGCCTATGGGGCCCTAGCACATCGCTTAACCATCTGCTCATGACTGCCTGACCACACTGACCACCTGACCGGTCGCCCTGACTTCTTAAAGTCATTCCCTAGAAAGAGCACAAGAAACCAAAGAGAAACACCACAGCAAACTTTTCCCATGGGCTCTGCTTTAACCTTCAGTGCTTTCATTACTTTCTTTAAAAGAGTGAAATATAATTTCGGCTATTCATATGGCCAAGAGAGCTGTGCAGTAGTCATTGCTTTAGGGAATTTGGTGCTAAATCAAAAGATTCCTTTATTCTATCACGATGTTATCTGAATGCTGTAAGATGTATGTTTAGAAAACACAACACCAAATTCCTAAAATCTAGATGTTTTAAGACATCAGCTCATGGAGAAACATAACTGCTTCCTATCTAGACTGGGCTTTTTTGCTATACTGCAGGTACAATCAATTTTCCACACTACTTCCATGATTTTCAAGAATGATTAAGAGAA
Source organism: Rattus norvegicus (assembly GCF_021556685.1). Lineage (NCBI taxonomy): Eukaryota > Metazoa > Chordata > Mammalia > Rodentia > Muridae > Rattus > Rattus norvegicus. The sequence continues at coordinate 22,409,321 of NC_141542.1, forward strand.
AAATAAGTTGAACATAATGGCCAGAAAGGGGGTTCTGTCAAGTTGTCTTATGTGGGACAAGATACCAAAGTATGATGGTAAACCTAAAACCACCTGTTCCCAAAACTAACAGAACTTACAGAAAATACATACTTTCTTATCATTCCTCCTCCCCAATGATCAGTGATTTAATGAGCACCTACTACGATCCTAGCACTGTGCATCTAAGTGTGTAATGGTGAATAAAAAACTTAATAAAAAGACTCATTAAGGAATAAAGAAAAATGAAACATAACTTTGAAACTCAGAATTCAATATAAGCAAAACCACCATTTCTTCAACTGGTGATTTCTGAAAACTTCATCATTTTTTCCATGGGCTTCTATAGTAATGATACTGAGTCTTGATTTGGTAAATCACAAAAAGCAAGTCACACTTCTTTCTTGGCTCCCACAACTGTCAAAGGGAACAACACTGTTGCTGTCCATTGTGCTTCCCTATCAATCCTGCTATGGATGGTAATGAATTCCAGTCTTTTCAATGTGAAAACAGGCCACCACTTGAGGGCAAAGGTTATTAAAATTACCCAAACCGGTATATTCTCTAAAATTTTCACATAGCATTTTACTGATATCACAATGTAAATTCACCACAAATGTTTAACCAATGAAAATATTGAATAGCTCTGCAAATAGGAGCGATAATCATATATACTTGAAAACAACTATCATGGAAACAAACGACGTAATAGGAGAAAAGATACATCACGAAAAGCTACACAAGCAGCAAAAAAGACACTACATTTCTTGGTTTAAAAGTTAGGAGATACACTTGATCTTTAAAGACAGACAATGTACTTGATCTTTAATCCCTTTAACTGTGCCCTGTCCACATAGAAACTGCAGTAGATGACAATCTTTTGTTAGATTTATTTATTTATATGTGAGACAATGCATCTGTCTTCAGACACACCAGAAGAGGGCATCAGTACTCCTTACAGACGGTTGTGAGCCACCATGTGGTTGCTGGCATTTGAATTCAGGACCTCTGGAAGAACACTTGGTGCTCTTACCCACTGAGCCATCTCTCCAGCCCTCACAACGGCCTCTTACACAGCATCACAGTGGTCTATTTCACTAGATGGCTCCAGGGTGATAACAGAGAAACTTTCACAGTTCCTGAGCACTGCTGAGTTCAAACACCACCAGTGCCCACTCTGTGCTGTTGGCACATTCTGACCTTCTCCTAAGGGTTGTCAGCCACAAAAGGGACGGGTTAGCCCCAGACAGCATTCACTGCCCAATCCTAAAAACCCCCTCGATTCTGAAAAAGCCACAATCCATGCTTGCTCCATATTTGAGGAAGCCAAATGGTTGATCTGGCTCAAGGCTCTACTTTTCTTAGCTCATCAACTTTCTTTTTCCACTTCTTGTCACAAGAAGTACGTTTTTATGCTGCAACTACACTGCAATGTGTGAAGGAAACCACCATAAACTCTGGGTGCCACCTCTTGAAATTTAAAATTCACAAAACAATTCATGGCTTTCTAATCAGCACCATGGACAATAAACAAAAACAAGCAAAACCATTCCAAAGGAACTTGCTGATCTGGGGGCCTGCTCATAGCAGGCAGGAAAGAATTAAATTAGGCAGAACTGTAATCTGCATAAATTGCCTGAGGTTTCAAGAAAATATATTCCCATGATCCCCATCCTTTAACATACAATAGAAACATTACAGGGAGTGTGCCACCAGGATAAGCTGCCTCTGAAAAGCCTGTCCTGCCCTGGCAGGTACAGGTCATTTAATTCTAAGTCAATCTGGAGAGAGGTGACAGCCCCAAGTTGCTCTGGGGATGTCAGAGCACAGCTCTCATGCACACTCCAGAGCATCTCTACACTCTTTCCCAATGCCATAGGCTTTCCAATCCCTGCTTCAGCTCTCCATACATCCCTGAACCCTCCCTCCCCCTACCCAATGGGCTCACTTTGCATTGCCTCCTTCTGCCACTGCTTTCCCAGAACAGGGGGACCAGGTGGGGGGGGGGGGCAGAACCAGTCCAAAGAGGGACGCGGGTCTCCTACCTACCTTGATTCTGCTGCTCTGGGGCTGCAGCCCGCCCTGCTTGCTACTTGCTGCTTGCTGTTCCTGGGGACCAGACCGGAGGTTGGGCTAGGGGTCCCCACGAGCTCCATGCCTCAAGGTCCCCTGGCAGGGCTGGCCTGGGCTTCTTCCTTGGACACTGCGAGGCTGTAGTCTCTGTTGGAAACCCCGCCGCTGTCATAGGGCGCCCTCCCGTGGCCGAGATGATGCCCAACGCCGCTAAGGCCCCCTTCCCTGGCCGCTTCTTCTGCTTTTTCTTTTCTTTTTTTCTTTCTCTTTTTGCTGGCGATGTGGCGCCTGCGAAGAGCTCGCCTCCAGGAAGGAGGACATCGTGCAGGCAGAATCACCTCTGGGGCCTGCCGGGGTCGGAGAGGGAGAGAGAGGAGTCAGCTTGGGCGGAGGCGCCCTGGCTGCCGGCGCCTGCGGAGGGAAAACCTGTCCAGGCACACGCGCTGCTGCGGGCGCCAAATATAACGCTAGCGCCCCGCCCCCTCAGGCCCTGCGCTCACCCACGAACTCCGCGTGCCCTGAGGCCCGGCTGGGGCGAGGTCGAAGGGCGGGGTGGGAAGGACACGTGTGCCCACTGCAAGGTGCAGGCAACACCGGGAGGCACGACACCCAGAAGCGCAGGGTGCTGAAATCAGGGATCCAACCAGGCGCGTCAGTCCCCTCTCAAGGCTCTGTGGATGCGAGGGCGGCTTCTTCAGGCCTCCAGGTCCACCACGAAAAACCCGCGGGCATCACAGCTGGAGCTTCCAGGTGCCCCAGGCTGGAGGCTTGGACATGGCGATTGTGGTTGCCACTCTCCTAGGCTGGCTCAGCAGGGCCCAAGCCACCACCTGCTGTCCTCACCTGAAGGCATCTTGATGGGGCTGAGAGCCCACATCCAGCAGGCGAGCCTCAGTGCTCAGGGCCATGGCCTTGGGTCTGCACCTTGTTGCCAGCCCCTCACACATATGGCAGCATCACACACATGGCTCCTTCTACCAACCGCCACTAATCACCATTTGGACATTCCATCACAGTGTTCTCAAGAAGAAAGATGCAAACAAACACGAAAAGAATGAAATTTAAAATCTTTTTTATCAGGTTGGAGAGATGGCTTGGTGGTTAAGAGCGCTGCTTCTCCAGTGCTCCCAAGTTCAATTCCCAGCAACTACATGGTGACCCACAACTATCTGTAGTGGGATCCAATGCCCTCTTCTGTCTGAAGCTCTCTTCTGAGATGCAGGCACACTCGCAAACAGAGTGCTCATGTACATAAATAAATAAATCTTTAAAAATAAAACCTTCTAATCAGTTAATGTATCTACATCTAGAAGCTAGAAAAGGGTCACAGCACTATTAAAAATAACTCAGAAATAGTAAAGGGATGTATGAGAGTCACAAAATTCACTGGACAAGATGGTGTATACCTGCAATCCCAACACTCACAAGGCTGAGGTAGGTGGATTGCCTTGAGTTCAAGGCTAGACTAAAGTGTGTGACCTTGTAATAGAAAACAAAACAATTGGGGAGGGGATGGAGAGAGAGACAGAGAGACAGAGAGACAGAAGAGACAGAGAGACAGAGAGACAGAGAGAGACAGAGAGAGAGAGAGACAGAGAGAGAGCTTGATGTCATTTCCTGCACTGATGACAAGCTACTGAAGAATGTGAATGTCTCCTATCAAGCACAGAGAGTGCTAATGACAGAATGGGTTTCTTATTAAGATATCATAAAATGTAGATGGAAAAGTAAAGGAATGTATAATAAATAAAAGAGAAATCCTAAATTTGGAAAGCCTAAATTTAGAAGACTGTATAAGTTTAAGTCATAGGGGAGGGGATGAGACGATGTGGGGGGAGAGAATAATCACAATAAATTATATATGTGTATGAAAATGTTAACTAAGAGCAACCAATGAAAAGAGAAAAGCAGGTTTGTTTACGATGAAATTGAGTTCCCATATGACACTATATAACATATTGTGAATGGATTATATGGATTATCTGCAATAAAAAAATCAATTGTTATTAAAGATGTGGTTGTGTTCATATTAATTTCAAGTGTTTTAAATTCTTTTTTTATTTGCTTATTTATTGATTGATTTTTTTTAAGATAGGGTTTTCTTAAGTAGACCAGGTTGACTCAAAAAAGAGATCAACCTGCCTAAGCCTCCAAAGAGTTAGGATCAAAAGTGTATACACACACATGAAATTTACATTCTTAAAGTCATAAAAAATAACAGCTATCAACTTGGTACAATTTTTGAACAGTGATCAAGTGAATAGAAATATCAGAAACACATGTAAGGCATTAGGTTACTGTTGTTAAAAGGATCTTGAGCAGCATATATAATTCAAATCATCCAGGAGATACATTGTGAAAAAAAACATGAAACTGGGTAAAGATGATTTAAATTTTTTAATCTATTAAAAATTTTAAAGTGCATTCGATATGAAAGCTCTAAGTGATATACTTCACACTTTTGCTTATATACCATCTTCAATTTTATGTGCATTCTGCAAATATTGTCCATGTTTATTCAGGCTCTTAATATTTCCCCATGACTGATAACATTCACAGAACTCATATTGAGTACACTGTATATGTTGAGGTATAATAGAATTGTATTCTACACAGTATAGCATAGAAATATGTATACATAACTTCCCATATGTGTGTATATACATATGTAAATGGCTCAAGAAAATGAGTATCCCTTTATCATTGTGGTATTATTGTCATCAAAATCCTGAGAACATTGAAATGGCATCAAATAGTGACCAGATCGGCAAAAAAATCCACAAAATAAAACTCATATTAAGAATCTAACAATATTAGCAAAAGATGCAAAAATATTAAAGTCTCAATGAAATAAAAAGCCCAGATGAAATATTGTAAAATATTTTCTCAACTCTAGGATAATGTATTTTTGTAAAACTATCAATAAAAGGCCTGAATTTTGAAGAAATCAAAAGTAGTACAGTATAATTATGCAGTGGTCAATATTGATGCATACCATTTTTACATATCTGCATAAACTGTCTTTCTTTTATTCCGTGGTCTACCATCGAACTCGGATAGATTTATGGGGAACCATTATATTGTAGACTTAAACTGGATTAATTTCGGAGTGAGTAAGTCATATTTTGGTAAAGTTGCTTTAAAAATAAACCATTTGATATTAGTACGGCAAATAATTCTCCCTGAAGGAAAAACCAGACACCAAGAACCTAGACCACTGCTGTCCAGGAGAAATTTCTAGATGATAGAAATATTCTATATCTGCGGTGTTTCTGGCTATGGATTCTGGCTGGCTGTTTGCCTCCTGGTTTGCCTGCTGTGACTAAAGAGGCAGATTTTAGTTCTAAGTTTAGTTCATCTCAAATAGCCATGTGTGACCAGTGGGTGCCATTTGGACAGTGTAGCCACAGAAAACTGAAGCAGTGTAACCAAAGACTCACCTAGGAGTCAGTTGACCTCCTAGAAGTGACTTGGGAAAACGCTGGCAGTGATAGCCTCTTGGGGAGCTCAGCTTCACCAAAAGCAAACTGTGAATCCTTTACTCTTCTACAATACTCATAATGCAACTGGTCTCACACCCACCCCAACTCTCACCAAAGACACTTGAGAGGGAGCTGAACCCACTGTGTGCTTTAGATTTCAGTTTAGAAAGTACTTCCTTCAAAGTGGAGCAGACTGAGATTGCCAAGTCCTTTGTGTGGCTCCAGGGACTTGGGCCTGACCAGGGATGAGGAGGAAATGAAGAATGACATTGGACACACATACATGGGGAAGGCTGGGTCCGTGGGCTGGAGAAAATGCAGCATCCCAGAAGCTCAGCATGTTTATTGTATAGAGCTGGCCAGGAAGCAGGGCTGTTGCACAGGGCAGCAAGGAGGTGGGCATTACATGCAGATAAACAAGTAGGGGAGGACTATGCATATGCAACTGACAAGGGGCAGATTTAGCTAATCTCAGTAGGAGCAGTCTGTGCAGGGAGCAGTCTTCACGCTGTAAATATCCAGATGGGGCCAGGGAGAAAGTTAGAGTAGACTTTTTCTGCACACACTATCAACACCATCCTGAGAAGGCTTTGTCATGTCCCTGAGCCTCAAGGGGCATGGGGGCCTTTGCATTTTCCCCATGGATAAATGGCTTTGGGTCCAAGGCATGGTCATATCATGTTTACAGCACACATCCACTTAGGGCTGTACTTCCTCAGGGCTTCCTCTGCTCCCACAGTGAGATCTCAAAAGAAAAACAGAAACCAAACAAAGAAAAAATGTGCTCAGTGAACTGGTTAATTCCCTTAACTGTACAGATCCAGTGTCCTAAGTCTAGGACTTCCTCCAAGGCTACAGAAAATCCTGTGGACCTAAAATAAGCAAAAAACAAACAAACAAACAAAAAGAAAACCAAAAAACAAAACAAAAACAAAAAACGAACAAAGACCCTTGCGCCCCCCCCCCAAAAAAAATGAATGGGAGAAAAAATTATTAAAGGTTTTCATAGAAAAATGTTTAAGAAAAACACACGGGAATTTACTTAATATAGTTAGTGTGCTGAGATGTGAGGCCCACTCACATCAGGCAGCATTTGGAAGTCTCAGACAACTTAACAGAAGAGGACTCCTAATTATTCTTTGTGACCACTCTCCACATACTACTCACAGCTTAATACTAACCTTCATAATTGAGTTGGGGACAATATTCACCATAGCAGATAATTGAAGCATTAGTGCACACAGGCACAGACACAGACACACACACACACTCATACATACACTCACACACGCACACACACACAAAACACACACACTCACACGCATACACACACACTCACACCTGCATACACACTCACACACATACACACACAGACACACAGACACTCACACACACAAGTACACACACATACACACACACTCACACATACACATAATACACACACAAAACACATACAAAACACACACACTCAGGAGCACACACAAGAGAAATGTATATTCTATGAAGTTTCTTGGCATATTTTTATTTGTAATCCTCAATGCTTTAGTATTCTTGGTTTTGCTTAAAGGGGGGGGAAAGTCAGGCTTCATTTTCCCCCTTTTGAAATGACAGATATCTGTGTGTTAAACATACTCTCATGGCTGTCCAGGCTGCCTCGGCCTATCTGACAGCATCCAGGTCACTGTGGTCAGGACCACAGTGCTCTTCTTATTGGCAACTGGTTTGCATCACAAGAGTTTTCCACATCCTTACCAATATTAGAAGTTTTGTGACACAAGCAGCTTGAGAAACAGTAAAATTATTGTGGTTTTGCCTTTCTGGAGGACATTAAAATTTACATGTTTTGCATATTGCTTTTTTTCTTAGCATTTAGTCCTGCTTTAGTGCTGTTCAAATGTGGCCATGCAGCCAGCATCCCTTTGCTCCAGGCTCTCAGCACCCCATTCCCATCACTGATCTGATGCATACTTGGTCCCAGAGATGGGCAGCAGAGGGACTTGACACACAGCATCCACTCTGCTCCACTGCTTTGCTTTTTGTAAATTCTTTACAATGGCTATTTCTTGATTTATTATTAAATAATAATAAATCTTGACTTTTCTTGACATTTTGACATAGGATCTTATTAGGCAGCCCAGGCTGGCCTTGATTTCCCAATTCTCTGGCCTTAGTCTTCCACCATTCCCTGATTCTCAGTTTGTTACTAGAGGTAGTTATACAGCCCCATTTCCAAATCAAATGTTCTTCTGGCTTTATTACTTTGCCCTTTCCACAGACTTTTATTAATTATGCAAAGTAGATGATGTTTAATGTTTAAATACTAGATATATTAACTCGTCAGTCCCCAAGACAACTCTGTGAATTAACACTCGTTATCATCCTCACTGTGCAGATAAGGGAATTGAGTCACACAAAGGTAAAATAACTTCTCCAGGTTGAACATCCAATGGATGTGAGAGCCAAGCTTTGAGTCCAACTACAAAGTAGATCGGCCTATAATGTGTCTGCTGCTGCTGTATATTCAAATGGTAAATTCTGTACCCTAAGGTCTGGTTGCTCCAAGACAAGGAGATCCTCATGTATACCAGATTTTCTTTTTTTTTTTTTTTTGCCTCCTAAGTTACCCCTGATTGGTTAATAAAATCCCTACAACATGGGCTGGGCAGAAGAGAGGGGACAGAGCAAAGTTTCCCTGGGCCTGGGGGCTCAGGCAGGGTCCACGAGGAGAAGGAAAGGACATGGAGGAGAAAGAAGGAGACACCACCCCATACGGTAGGTGGATCGTGAGTGTATTGCCATGAGGGGCAGCCTGTCAGAACAGGAGTGGCCCAGGTAGAGCATGGCAAGCAATACCTCAGGGTTATTGAGAGGGAAGCAGAAAAAATAGCACAGAGGGTTGATGTCTGCCCAGTTCTAGTATTTTAAAGCTTATTATAAATCTAAAAGTTTTGTGTCTTTTATTTGGGAACTAAATGATCTACGGTGGGGTAGAAACCCCCTTATAATATTTACTGTAGCAACGGCCACTCAATTATTGTGGTATTTTAAATATAACACACATTGAATTTTACAATTCAGATGCGAGGCTTTGTATATTTCCAATGTGACTGTACACCTGAGGTCATGTCTAGGTATAGAGACATAACATGGCAGAAATACCTAGAACATTTTAAGGTCACCACACCGACCAAATGAAAGCCACAGGCTATACAGAATAGGATGGATGAGGAGAAGGCTTAGTGCTCTCTGGAGTCCCCTTCCCTAGTCTTGGGATAAGACTTCCAGTAAGCCAAGACCATATTCCTCTTTCATTTCTCAAGGATCCAGGGGAAGACCCAGATATATGATTTATTGCCTGCAGGGTTTTATTTTTCTGCAAGCGCTGCCCTGTTTGAGGACTTGTCAAGGGTAAGCACTGTCAGAGGAAGGCCAGCATATGAATTCTGTATAACTCTGCTCTGACAGCATGTAGCACAATCCTATCAAGTACTGGAAGCCTTGCTGGAAAGATTAATCAAACTCTAGGATCAAAAGGAAGCAACCCGAGGGCCACATGGCTGTAAATCAAGTCTGAAACCATAGCCCATTATGGAAGTTCATCCTTGGATCTTATGTCAAACAGCGTTAGCATCCAAAAGAAACACAAAATTGAAATTGCAAGGTGACGGGTAATGACCCCATGGCAAGAATATCTAAGTCATGTGGAAAGATCCCAGTGCAAAGACATGTAGCAAAGATACTGAAAGAGTGTACCCCAAAACGGGGAGCCCCGTCTCTTGCTCTGATCGCGGGCTGTGGTGCCCCCAGGAATCACGAGTAGCCATTCTTGATGTAACAGCAAGAGGTAGCTTTTATTAAGGAGATCCCGGGTCTTAGCGGGATCCCGGGTCGATACGTATCTCACACAGGAGACAGAGGAATCAACCCCGAGCCTCCAACCTGGGGGGTTTATATAGGGAGGTTAGGGACATTTGCCCGGTTACACATGATTGGTCAATTCAAGTGGTGCACAGTTACTTTCGGCGCGAAATTACATCAGCAAGGAGTACGTGCTCCCTAGCAGCTCGGCAGGCAGGTAGGTTGGCTCATCTCACTCAGGGGGGTGAAGGAAGGGGAGGGAGTGGCTACTGATGGTCAATGTCCTTGGGACTGGTAGCGGGTCCGGCAAGTCCTATCTCTGGCTCTCCCTCAGGCACGTCCGGCCCTGCACATCCGGACTCTGACAATGAGTAACCTTTTAAAAACTCTAGTTCTACATTGCCCACTTCTTTTTTTTTGTTAATAGTTCTAATCTTAGAACTTCATGGAGAACTCAGCTTCATCTAGCATAACAGCTTGGTATTGTTGTCTTAACATGAGGATTCTAATCTGGACACTATCTAAGCCTATACACCAAGGTCATGACTAGCTTTTAGAACTTCTAAGCTTATACAGACTGTGATCCCTGAGGCACGGTCCCAAGAAGTATTAAGAGTAGTAACATATGCAATGTTACATCATTTGTAATGGAAATCAAGCCTATCCCACACCTATCTTGATAGAACCCGGGACAAACATGACTGAATTTCCCTCTAGGTCCCAGCTCTCAGCCCCAACAGCTAGTACACGACTGGTGAGGGCTGAGAATTGACAGCTGTCAGGGTGGTCAGCAGCACCAGGTATGGTCCTTTCCAGCGAGGCTCGAGTGTCTGGGCTCAGTGTAGCTGCAGTCTCCGACCTGGAACTGATGGGATGTCTCAGGGGTCTCCGGGGCATAGGCTGCTGTCAGCTGTGAGCAGATTTCTTTCTGTATCACCTGTAGGTCTTTTAGCCTGGCACACAAATCATTATTACTATGGCACTATGACGTGTTGGTTCAGTAACATCATCTAATACAGTCAGGGGGGCTGAGGCCCCATATAAGATCTCAAAGGGGGTAAGGCTGAATCTGGAAGGGGTATTTCTTGCTCTGAAGAGAGCAAGAGGGAAGGAGTGTCACCCAGTCTGCGCCAGTCTCCATGGTTAATTTAATTTGGACAGGGTCTCTTTTAGAGTTTTATTTATTTACTCTACCTGTCCTGAACTTTGAGGTCTGTAGATACAATGTAATTTCCAATCGACCTCTAAATACTTGGCCACACCCTGTCTTACCTTGGCAATGAAAATAGGGCTGTTGTCTGACCAGATTACCTTGGGTACTCCAGACTGGGGGAAGATTTCTTCCAGTATCTTCTTGATGACTATCGAGGCCGTCTTATGCAGTTGTTGGCTTCACCAGGGCATGCAAGAGATGGTAAAGGCATCTGAAGTGCTGATGTGCTGGGGGGTAGAAGTTCAGCCCTCCCAGATGACATCGTGTTGTCCACCATGGCAGCACCCACTTGTCTCTGACCTTCATTCATGAAGAGAACTCTTCCCGTCTGTGGACAAGGTCCTCGGCTTTCAGCATGGGTCAATCAGCCAGTTGCAGAGGTCTTTCCTCCACCCATGGGCTTCTGTCAGTGCTTGACACTCGTGCTGTGGTGGCTCCAGGTCTGGATTGGGCAGCAAGGTGACCAGATTGTCCCCAACCGGTGGAGAATCTAGTCCATGGCAGCTGACCAGTGGTTCCATCTTTTGGGACACTCTATTTAAAGGCAAAACATCAGCTACTCTATCACAGTTTAAGTCCTGGATTGGGTGATAATTGCCAGTGCCCGGCTGGCAGGAACGGTGTGTTCCAAGCAGAACAGGACTAAGTCACACATCTCCCAGCATCAGGTACTGGTGCACTGAGACAGGTCTTAAGCTCCACATTCACAGTCTGTAGATATGCATACACATGGCCTCACCCAGCGATTTCAGCCCACGCAAGCCAATTTGGAGAGCAATTTTCTCATGAGCAAGGGATAGGGGCAGTCAGGGATGACCATGAATTAGTGGGTGGGTTACCCGGCCCACGCCAAGGTCCACTGTTCTTCGGGCAGTCCATAAGTATTGTTCGTTGCCAGTAGCCCCTTGCACTCAAGGTCTTTGGATATTGGCCCACTGTGGGGCACAGGAGCACAGAGCATTGGGTCCCTGTCTAGCACTCTAGGACCAAGAAGCTCTCCAGTGGCCCCTCTTGTTCTTTCTTGGGCAGTCCCTGCCCCAGTGTCCTTTTTCTTTGCATTAGGCACACTGATCTTTAGCCAGGAATTCTCTTCTGTTGCCAGGTACTATCTTCCTAGGTTCCCTAACTACTGTGGCCAGTATATGTTCCTCTCTCATCTTTTATCTCTCTTTAGCTTTCTAACTTCTTCTTCTTTTTGTCTCTTTTCTTCCCTAGCTTCCTGCTCTTTTTATACTCTTTCTTTCTTTCTTTCTTTTTTTCAATCTCTCTGTCTGCACCTTCTTCTACAGCTATTTTTCTCTGCAACTTACAATAACTCTCTCAGTGACTTAGCTTAACCCTTCAAGTTTCTGTAACTTTCTCTTCATATCCTTTCCTTATCTTAGCCAGATTGGTGGGGCATTTTCCAGCCCTTCAGAGACCACCCTTGGAGCCTGGCGGCAGACCTGGAGCACTCCCTACCTTCAGGCGTCTGAAGAGAGCAGGCAGAAGTGAGGGCCTTCTATCCGTGTCTGGAACATTTTTTCTGGCCTCTAGTAGGATCCCGTCTTTCCTCAGTGGTAAAGAAAACCTGTAACAGTTACTAACAAGCATGAAGAGGGCAAACAGCATTTAGTCACACAGCTAAACCAGGAGGCCTTCTTGGACAAAAAGCCATTGTACAAATAAGCACAAGCTTTGTCTATGAAACGGAAAGGTGAGCAGAGAGGCAGCAGATCTGTTATCGACTATCTCTCTAGACTTAGATTTTTCCCTCAAGGTGTATAACCAAAGGATGGAGAGATGGTTAGAACCTGGGTGCTAGATGCCAGGTTGCTGACAAAAGAATCGTAACCAATTCAACTGGGGCTATCAGGACCTCAGTAGCAGCCCTTTACCAAACTGTCTCACTGGGTTTAAAGGCCCATGGAAAAGAAAACATTAATTCTGACCTTGGCCACTGCCTGATAAGGCAGGCTCCCTTAAAGAACTTCTCTAAATGAGTGCTCTCCTACTGTGAGCAAATGTCAGAAATTCCTTTCTTGTTCTTGTTTTCCTTATAGTCCTCTCCCACCTCGCTCTCAGCCTTTTCAGATAGTTCCTCCTGTAGCATTTCTAACACAGCCTGTCTCTCTCTCTCTCTCTCTCTCTCTCTCTCTCTCTCTCTCTCTCTCTCTCTTTTTGATAGCCTGTTGACAGCATTTCTGATCTTTTAGGCAGCTACTCACTAAGTGTCAAAACGGCTGAAACTCTGCCTTTAAGATTCCTTACTCACAAGCAAAATTTAAATCTTTCTCTAGCTTATCTCAGCTGGCTGCGAGCACAAGCACAGAGAAAACACTGTTTTAAAAATTAACTTTGGCTATCAACCATCACACCGCCACTAGAGCAGGGTCCATAAGATTAAGTTTCTTACTCACTAAGCATTAAGGGGACCAAGTAAAACTCTTCGACGAACAAAGCAAAACATGATTTCAAACACAGTCGTCAGTCCAAGATTTTAAACACAGTCAGATCTTTTTGACTGTCAGTTGCCGGGTCTTCCCTGCAAAATTCAGCTCGTGTAACGGTCTCATGCGTCCCAGAACCTGCGCAATTGGGGCGTCCCCCTGTGCGCTTTCTAAAGAGGAAAAAGAAAAAAAAGACTATTCAGAGTAGGAATCCTTCATCTACTCACAGGCGCCTATTCGGGGTGGGGAACCTTCTTCCACCCGTGCACAGGGCAGGAATCCTCCTTCTGCCCAGACAGTGCACTCTCAAGCTAGCTTTCTACGGGGTGGGAATCCTTCTTCCACCCGTGCACAGGGCAGGAATCCTTCATCTGCCCAGACAGTGCACTCTCAAGGTAGCTTTCTACTGGGTGCGAATCCTTCTTCCACCCGTGCACAGGGCAGGAATCCTTCATCTGCCCAGACAGTGCACTCTCAAGCTAGCTTTCTACGGGGTGGGAATCCTTCTTCCACCCGTGCACAGGGCAGGAATCCTTCATCTGCCCAGACAGTGCACCAAGACCTTAAACCGGTACTGAAAAACACAGACTACAAGACTTAATTCACACACACTCACACACAGCGGCCGCTTTCCAGCACTCACACTAACGTACCTCCAAGTGACATTCGGGGTTCCGGGGGGGTCACGCTCAGATCCCGGATGAGCCCCCAAATGAAAGAGCGTACCCCAAAACGGGGAGCCCCGTCTCTTGCTCCGATCTCGGGCTGGGGTGCCCCCAGGAATCACGAGTAGCCATTCTTGATGTAACAGCAAGAGGTAGCTTTATTAAACGAGATCCCAAGTCTTAGCGGGACCCCGGGTCGACACGTATCTCACACAGGAGACAGAGGAATAGACTCCGAGCCTCCAAACTCGGGGGTTTATATAGGGGAGGTTAGGGGCATTAGCGCGGTTACACATGATTGGTCAATTCAAATGGTGCACAGTTACTTTCAGCGCGAAATTACATCAGCAAGGAGTACGTGCTCTCTAGCAGCTCGGCAGGCAGGTAGGGTTGCTCATCTCACTCAGGGGGGTGAAGGAAGGGGAGGGGGTGGCTATAGATGGTCAATGTCCTTGGGGCTGATAGCTGGTTTGGCAAGTCCTATCTCTGGCTCTCCCTAAGGCACGTCCGGCCCTGCACATCCGGACTCTGACAATGAGTAACCTTTTTAAAACTCTAGTTCTGCAATACATGTCCATGAAGCTTTCACCAAGAATCCCCATTCTGTGTTCTAAAATACTATATATATACACACACACACAGTGAATCCTCATTTATGGTCAGCTATGGGGATTGATTCTCTGGGAACCTGACTTTGAGATAGAGATAGATGTATAAATGTGTTTGACAAGTACTCTTGGGGACCATGGCTGTGATAAAGAGGAGAGAAGAGGATAGGGTGGAGAGCACTCTGGCTCTAATGCAGTCACAAGAGTATGCAGGCAGCCCTGTGTGGGGCTCAGGAGCTGGCCTGACCCTGAAGTCTTAGCCTGCACTGGAACAAGCAGGAGGCCCGGCCTTAAATTCCCCAATGGCTAAGGACGAGGTCCTGGTCAGAAACTAGTTACCACATTGTAACCACATAGCCATCCCTTCTCCAATATCATTCTTCCTGAATTTCCAAGTCCAATCATGAGGTTATTTGGGGGTCCACTCTGATCTTTTACTCATAGCAAACATAAAAATCAGGTGGATGGGCAGGGAGTGGAATGGCCTAAGGTTAGGCTAAACCTCAATTTTAATGGGTCCATAAGTTCAGGAGGGAGTCCATTTGGCATTGTCATCTGTGGCTTCTGTGTCCTTATCCCGGGTGTGCTGACTCTGTGATACGATGCCACCTCAACTCACATATGTCAGGGTGAAAATCATGTATGACTTTTCTGGGAAGAACTCTGCCTTTTCCTACCATCTGGAGTTATACAACATCACTATGCAAAGCTCAGAAGAGAGGGGTGGAGATTGTGGAGGCCTTAGAAGTTGAGGATCTTTTCTGATTAAGGCACATATTTTTTCCTATATAATTGTTCCCTTGCTCTTTCACTAATGATGGTTGACTTCATTCCTGGCCGGAAGTAAACTGGATTCTAATGTTTGAATTAGGGAAGCCCCTCTTTTTGAGATGATAGGCCCAGCAAGGGATCCCACTGCATACAGGTTCCTATTCCCAAGGAAGTTGTTGCTGCAGAATCACAGCCTGGGGGCAGCAGCACAGCATGTCTCCCAGCATTCTCTCCTGCACTTGCTGCAACTGTAATAAGGCAGTTTGTTTGTTTGTTTGTTTGTTTGTTTGCTTTTTATTGGAAATACCTAAAAGCTGGTCAGAGTTAATACATGCCTTTAATAACAGCACCCACAAGGTATTTTTGTTTTTGTTTTATTTCATTTCATTATTTCTGTAATTGTTGCTAGGATTCTTATTGTTTTCTTTGGTAATTCCCTCTAGCTCTTCACTCTGTACCTAGAATGTGAAGGCCATGCTCTGCATGGTCCTGTTATTCATGTTAAGAATTTTATTCTTACCACCAACACCACAGATGATCACATTATTTACTTTCAAATCAGGAAAACAGGCATAAAGAAGAGAGCTATGTTGTTTGGTCTCAGGTAACCAGCCAATCAGGAGTGTAGGATGGCTTCCCATTGTTTTGGGTTAGGTAAGCTTCTGTTATTGAGATGAAAAGCCTCTGCTGAAACCTTCAGTTGAGTAACAGAGAGCCTGGAAAGACTGAAAGCGTGGTTGCACCTTGAAGGTGAAGGCTGGCCCTTCAGTGCCTCTGCAGCCTGAGGCAGAGTTCTGTTGTGAACACAAGAGCACTTGGCCAGAGATCATAGGGGACTGCATTTTGGTTGAGCCCTGAGACCTGGATGAGCAGAGGCCTCCACAGTCCTGATAAAGGGAAGCAGAGCCACATAGATATGAGGGAACAATGGATCTTTGAACTGCATGTTCTCCACCTCATTTATCTTGTATACATAATATATGTAAATGACAAGGGCATCCTACTTAATCACATCTAGTCTCTCTATCTGTTAAAGCTTGTGCAAATGTAAATACAGTAGAGTTAGTTCAGCAATACATTGTATCCCATTTTGTTAAAGAACTTTGTTTTATTTCTATTTATATATTTTTTCTTTTTCACTTTACGTTCTGCTCACTGACTACTGATACCTAATTACTCTCCCACAATCCTTCCCCAATTCTCCTGGCACAGTCTTCTCTGAGTGTATGAGGGCCAACTGTCTCAGTACCTCCCTTCTTTTACCAAAGCCTTTTCTGGTTGCATTGGTGAGGATGCTGGTTTTGAATGCCTTGGACTTGGCTTTCTTCATGCTCCAATTTGCTGGCTTTTGGAAGTTTGTGAAGAAATGTCTGTGAACTTGGTCCTTCATCCAGATGGTACACAAGAGGCAATGGTTTTGTTAATATTTTTGAGAGTATATTTCAATCAAAACTATCCTACTAATATCCTAACAATGACAAAGGTAATGGGAGGCTACACATCTATTTCATTAGTTTTCAGTTCTTCTCAGAGCAGCAGTGTAGAAGCCCACAAAGCTGGCAAAGTGAAGTGAGGTCAGGCAGCGGTCTTAAGAGCACAGTCCTACATTCTTAGCGTAACTCCTAGGGATTTACCATATCCATACACCCGTAGCTCCATATGCACTGGACCCCAGGGAAGTGCTCAACATTCATTGCTTTTGCCACGCAGTTTGCCACAAATGTTAGAAATCTGAAAAGTTCAGGAAACTTGAAGGTGTGAATAAGTCCCAGTGACTGGAGTAAGCTCAAACAGTCTGTGACAACAAAGAACGGATTGAGCATCCAAGAGAAAAGACGCTCACCAGGACCATAGTTGTATCCCAGTAAGAAAATTTGAATAATAAGTCTTCAGGTGAAAAAATAAATTAGGAGGTCATAGACCTAAA
This sequence comes from Rattus norvegicus, assembly GCF_021556685.1. Lineage (NCBI taxonomy): Eukaryota > Metazoa > Chordata > Mammalia > Rodentia > Muridae > Rattus > Rattus norvegicus. Next base: position 22,426,365 of record NC_141542.1, read on the forward strand.
AGTTTTATCCTTTGCCCTCAGGGGAGCAGCCATTCTGTCAGCCTTTCCTGGCCCTCGGTCACAGGATCAGAGTTCTCACCTGGAAGCAGGAATATCTGGAAGGCACATAATACATATCCACAGACTCCTCTTTGGGTACAAACTGATAGGCAACTTCAAGGCTTAAAGTCATTTTCTCTCTCTCTCTCTCTCTCTCTCTCTCTCTCTCTCTCTCTCTCTCTCTCTCTCAGCTTGAGGCTGCACACACGCTGCATTCTTTTGTGCACTCCGGTTTTTTTATTGCAGTTTTCTTTTCTCAAACTCCCACAATCATGTACACGTCTGTTCATTACCCTTTCATTCTCACACACACTCTTCATACACACCTTGTACATATCTCACACACACCACATGCACTCTCCTGTCACGTACACACACATAATCTTCATACACACCTCACACATATCTCACACACAGCACATGCACTCTCCTGTCACTCACACACACAGTCTTCATACACACCTCATACATATCTCACACACAGCACATGCACTCTCCTGTCATGCACACACACAATCTTCACACACACCTCACACATATCTCACACACACCACATGCACTCTCCTGTCACGTACACACACATAATCTTCATACACACCTCACACATATCTCACACACACCACATGCACTCTCCTGTCACGCACACACACAATCTTCATACACACCTCATACATATCTCACACATACCACATGCACTCTCCTGTCATGCACACACAATCTTCACACACACCTCACACATATCTCACACACACCACATGCACTCTCCTGTCACGCACACACACAATCTTCATACACAACTCATACATATCTCACACATACCACATGCACTCTCCTGTCATGCACACACTATCTTCACACACACCTCACACATATCTCACACACAGCACATGCACTCTCCTGTCACGCACACACACAGTCTTCACACACACCTCACACATATCTCACACACAGCACATGCACTCTCCTGTCACGCACACACACAGTCTTCACACACACCTCAAATTCTCTCCTCACTCATTCTCAAATGCTCTCCTCATGCTCTCTCCCTGGCTCTCACATTTGTTCTCAGACTCGCTCCCTCATTAGCTCCCTCATTCACTCTTCACATTCTCTTTCCATTCACTCTTCACATGCTCTTGTCATGCTCTCTCATTCGCTCTCACATTTGTTCTTACATTAGCTCTGTCATTTACTCTCTCATTCACTCCCTCATGCTCTCTCTCATTTAGTCTTCACATGTTCTGTAGCCTTTCTCTTGCCCCAGTCCTTTATTAATAATCCAAAAGCAGGTAGAAAAAAGAGATTTATAATCATTGCCAAATCAAATGCAAAGAATGACTACATCTCACCAAGAACTAAGAATTACAACTGTTCTCCAAAGTTTCAGGCTTGCCCTATACCCAGGCCTGTGGCCAATATAATAATAATAATTGTAAACTTATCATGATTTAAACTTTAAACATTTACTTTTATACTTCAGAGTCCAAAGCTCCGAGATCAGCTAATTGCATTTTCCTGTGACACTCTAATGATAAATGACATAGGCAAAACTGCCAGGCAGTGGCCAGAAAGAATCAAGGTAACCCTTAGCACACTAATTCCACTAGCGTTCTGTTCCTTGCACACAATGACTCTCATAAGGGTTCCAGTAGTTAGACTTAGTTTACTAGTATATTATTTTATATATTCTATACTTCCTTAACCAGTCTATAATATTATGTAAAACTTACTTCCTAACTTCAATAACTTTTTCCTTTCTTAGGGTCCCAATGTTGGCTCTAATTCATTTTCTCTTATTTTCTTCAAGCTGTCTTTGCAAGTAAAACCCTAATCTAGAACAACAATTCTGCAGTTATTACATTTTTTCCAAGATGAGAATACACAGTATCCACCTGGGCCACTAGGGCTGTGCTGTGCTGTGCCCCTATGCATCAATTTCCAATTGTCTCAGAATCATAACATCAAGGAACATCTAGTTTCACAGAATTCACCAGAGCAGAAGGAGAAAGAAGTAGAAAAGTCAGATATAATACAATAATTGTGCACACCAAGGCCAACTGATAGGCAGTCACACACAAATGAAATCTATACAGCCGTTGTCCAGGGCTAAGGTTTGGAGAAATGGAAACAACCAGTTTTTACAAAAAGCTACTGCGGGCTACTGCGATGTCTCCATTGTATGTTGTCCCCAGCATTAGCCAGAACTCAGACAACAAATGGAGGTCAAAGGGATTCAGATTGGAAAGGAAGAAGTCAAAATATCACTGTTGCAGAGGATAGGGTAGTATACATGGGACACCCCAAAAGTTACAACAGAGAACTCCTAAGCCTGATAAACAACTTCAGCAAAGTGGCTGGGTATAAAATTAACTCAAACAAATCAGTAGCCTTCCTCTACACAAAAGATAAACAAGCTGAGAAAGAAATTAGGGAAATGACACCTTTCATAGTAGTCCCAAATCATATAAAAATACCTCAGTGTGACTTTTATCAAACAAGTGTAAGATCTGTGTGACAAGAATTTCATGATCTGAAGAAAGAAATTGAAGAAGATCTCAGAAAATGCAAAGATCTCCCATGTTCATGGCTTGGCAATATGAAGATAGTAAAAATGGCCATTTTCCCAAAGTGACCTACAGTTGCAATGCACTCTCCATCAAAATTCGATTCCAATTCTTCATAGGGTTAGACAGAACAATTTGCAAATCCATTTGGAATAACAAGTAACGCAGGATAGCTAAAACTATCCTCAACAATAAAAGGACTTCCCTGGGAATCACCATCCCTGAACTCAAGCAGTTTACAGAGCATTAGTGATAAAACTGTATGGTATTGGTACAGAGACAGGAAGATAGACCAGTGGAATAGAACTGCAGACCCAGAAATGAACCAGCACACCTATGGGCACTTGATTTTTGACAAAGGAGACAAAAGCATCCAGTGGAAAAAGGATAGCATTTTTAGCAAAGGGTGCTGGTTCAAATGGAGGTCAGCATATGCAGGAGTACAAATCATCGTCTTCTTATTGCCCTGTGTAAAGCTTAAGTCCAGGTGGATCAAGGACCTCTACATCAAACCAGATCACTCAAACTAATAGAAGCAAAAGCGGGGAAGAATCTTGAACACAAGGACACTGGAAAAAATTTCCTGAACAAAACACGAATGGCTTATGCTCTATGATCAAGAATAGACAAATGGGACCTCATAAAGGTACAAAGCTTCTGTAAGGCAAAGGACACTGTGGTTAGGACAAAACAGCAACCAACAGATTGGGAAAAGACCTTTACTAATCCTACAACTGATAGAGGGCTAATATCCAAAATATACAAGAACTCATGAAGTTGGACTGCAGGGAGACTAACAACCCTATTAAAAATTGCAGTTCAGAGCTAAACAAAGAATTCATAGCTGAGGAATATGGAGTGGCTGAGAAGCACCAAAAGAAATGTTCAACGTCTTTAGTTATGTGGGAAATGCAAATCAAAACAACCCTGAGATTCCACCTCACACCACTCTGAATGGCTAAGATCAAACACTCAGGCTATAGAAGACGCTTGCATGGATGTGAGAAAGAGGAACAATCCTCCATTGTTGGTGAGATTGCAGACAGGTACAACCATTCTGGATATCAGTCTAGCGGTTCCTCAGAAAATTAGACATTGCACTAGCGGAGGACCCAGCTACACCTCTCTTGCACATATACCCAAAAGATGCTCCAACATACAACAGGGCACATGTTCCACCATGTTCATAGCAGCCTTATTTATAATAGTCAGAAAATGAAAAGATCCCAGATGCCCTTCAACAGAGGAATGGAAACAGAAAGTGTGATACATCTACACAATGGAGTACTACAGAGGTATCAAAAACAATGACTTCATGAAATTCATAGGCAAAGAGAATGAACTAAAACATATCATCCTGAATGAGTTAATCCAATCACAGAAACACACACATGGTATGCACTCATTGATAAGTGGATATTAGCCCAAATGCTCAAATTCTCCAAGATTCACAGACCAAATGAAACTCAGGAAGGATGACCAAAATACTGATTCTTCACTCCTTCCTTTAAAGGAGAAGAAGAATCCCTATTGAAGGGATAGGGATGCAAAGTTTAAAACAGAGCCTAGAGGAATGTCCATTCAGAGTCTACCCCACATGTGGCCTATACATATACAGCCTTCAAACTAGATAAGGTGGATGAAGCTAAGAAGTGCAGGCTGATAGGAACTGGATATAGATGTCTCCTGAGAGGCACAGCCAGATCATGTCAAATACAGCGGTGAATGCTAGCAGCAAACCATTGAACTGAGAACTGGACCTCATTTGGAGGAATTACAGAAAGATTGAAAGAGCTGAAGGGACTTGCAACCCCATAAGAACAACCATGGCTGCCAAGCAGAGTTCCCAGAGACTAAACCAGTACCCAACCACTATACAGGGACTGTGCCATGGCCTCATCTGCATGTGTATCAGAGGATGGTCTTCTTGGGCACAAATGGAATGAGCAGCCCTTGGTCCTGCCTAGGCTGGGAAAGTGGATGGCTGGTGAAGGGAATACTTTTATAGCAGAGGTGGAGGGCGATGGTATTCGGACTTATTTCTGGAAAACAAGGAAGGAATAACATTTGAATTCGAAATGAGAAATATCCAACTAAAAATCAACAACAGCAAAATGGTATTTTGAGCTTCGAATCAAAAAAAGCCACAGTCAGGAAACAGAGAATTGTATGCCTATGGTTTTCTTCAAATATGCTCGGGGCCCAGGTAGGTTCTGGGCCTAGGCTGAACCAAGCAGGTTCCTGCCACTGACTGCTCCTCTATTCCTGTTTCCAGAGGCACCATGCAGATTAATATTGGGCCAGAGATGTGGGAAGAGCTGGTCAGAAGTAGCTTCCTTTCCTGTGGTCTCAGGATTATCTGCATTCCTGGGTGTTCAGCATTTTCTGCCCCAGGATTTGGGTGCAGGATTCCCGATGGCTTTAAACTCCCTTATACCATATTTATATGTCCTGGGAGGTATTACAGAAATATTAATGTTTATCCTATTAATTTGGTCAAAACTCTCATCGACAGAGTATAATTTAGAGGTAACTATATATTTGACAGCAAGCATACACAGTGGGTAATGTATGCATGATGAAGTTGAAATTCAGAGTTGGAAACACAGTGAACAGTGACTGTATAAATGCCTGTGAATCTCAGTCTGACTGGGAAGTGATTTGATGCCCAGTCCCCATGAGAAAGCAGAGATCCATCCCTCCCTGATAGCTGTGGGACTTCAGATGTTGACACTAATGATCAATAAAGAAGGTTCTTAAGAGTGAAGAGTTTGAGATTACTACTTTATTGACCGGAATACATCCAATTTACTTGATAGTAACCAGATGCAGGTAGTCAATATATACAGTCTATATCCTTATCAAAATAGAAAAGCAAATGAACAAAACAACAACAGATAAATAATAAATCTTCAAATGAATAGAAGGAAAACCAAATAACCAAAACAATTAAAAATTAACCAAACTTTAAATAGAAGAATTGCGCTAAGTATTCTTTTGCTGCTCCTTTTGCAGAATAGACTTATAGCCTGTGGCTTGCCTTGGAGACATAGTAGACAAGCAGTTAGTGATGGTAACAATCTTTTCGAGAGGAGTGGAAGTAGGTCTGTTTTGTTGGAGTGGGGGTATTAAGGAAAAAGCCTACCAATACTGAGTATAAATGATATTACAGACTTTGTCACAAAGTCTTTCCAATGTTGTGAACTGATCTCCATGAAACTCTTCTGGATGACCCATCAGGACAAGTACAAATTTACCCATGCACAGTCTTTCTGGATGACCTGCAGCTCTTGATTGATGTGCATCAGCACTTCTCTGAGTCCCTCAAAAAGTACACACTTGTTGGAGAGGCTGAGGTGAAAGTACAGCCTATTCAATCCAAAGAAGTTAAACCAAAGGAGGAAAATGCAGTCCACAATTGCTATGGACACTACAGATGAGACGCAATAGTGGTGTATTTGCTGTGCACACTTAGTTCTCCTCCTGTAGCTCTTCTCTCCAAGGGAGATCTTGTCCTGGTCTGTGTCATGTTCGAGTTTCTGCTGGAGAATTTCAGACCTAGCAGAGCAAGGGAATAAAGATTTATTGAGTGGTTGTCAATTCAGCTCTCCCTCTTACATCAGCTCTATTCAGTTGGACAATCCAGCATGACCTGTCAGCTGAGGTCAGTCCCTGCATCCCCAAGTGACATAGAGTACCTGCGCTTGGATTTATATCTCAGCTTTTAACACTGCTAGAATTTGAACTGTGGACTATGCACTGTGCTGGGATTAAGAGAAAAATGAGCATTTTTCCCCACTGGTCCAGGTATATGACATTGAATAATAACATTGTAGCTATGTCTGAATCTGAGTTCAAGAGAGGTATGAGCAAACTAGAATACCATGTGGATTCCTTCTGGAGAACATGCCCAGAATTGAGGTGAAATTTCTGATTATGTTAGCACTGAAGGAACCCGTCTAGTTTCCATTTGTAACCACTGTATCTGCAAATACACAGAGAAGCCATCTCACTTCAAATTCATGCTCACCGCACAGATCCTGTAATCACTGAGAATGTGCTCCATGCAAATCTTCCCAGCGTACACGTGGACATTAGAGGTGATTGTCATGTAGAAACAGAACAGCACCCCTGCAAGTCTATGGCTAGTGTAAGGCAATTTGTTAGAGGACAGAAGAGAAAATGTCCTCAGATCTTTCCGGAGAGATCACAGGAAGAAAGGAGTAGAACATAGCAAGAAATGCAGAGGATCATATATATTGTTTCATGGGCAAAATTCACATGAACTGTACCAGAACAATACTCTGAGTAGCTCCTTAGCTGCCTGAGGCTGAAATCCAGGTGGGGTGGTCATCCACCCAAAAAGGGTATTTATATAGGGAAAGGATATTCAAATGGCTTCTTCCGGCCTATGTTCCTACCTGAACATTAATGCTTAATGTAAAGATTCCCCAGGATTCGCTGGAGGCATAAAAACAAATGTTGAGTGGGATATGTACATAGTGGCCAGACCTATAGACAGCTCAGTCAGTGATGTGCTGTCCTCCCATAAACCGTCATAGACTCAGGGTTCTTTCCCCATTAACAATCTGGCTTAGCAAGTTCCAAAGGCCCTGTAGAGCTGTCTTGTTGCTCAGCAAAGGATCATATGTTGGTGGTGGACTAGACTCTTGTTCTTGTTCACTCTTTCAGACTTTCCCCAAAGTGTGCAACTTCTTCTAATCGGAGCTGTCTTTACCATAGACTGAGTGACTTCATGCCCAAAGCTAGAATCATAGGAAATCTCCATAACCAGGATCCAAATCAACAAATTTTCTCCCCGTAATGTGATTGTTCCACAGATAATTTGAATAAGTAAGTAAAAGCTTGCATGGATTATCTCACACTGAATCAGAATCTATGGAAGGGCTCCATCGTATGGTACACTTTTACCTCTTGGCTGATAGACGTCTGGATAGATTCTCCTTCAAGGTTACTCTGGGACCACAACAACATTGATGCTCCCTAGTTGCAATGGCAATACCTACTCCTTGTTGTGGAATCACTGGGTTAACTAAAACTTCTGTTCCACTTTCTGAACATGGCTTCTCATAGGGCTACCTGTTCTTACACTGTCAGACCCATTTGAAGCTCATCATTTCTCCTAACCCATTGAGGCTGAAATTAACTGAGAGAAAATGATGTTGATCGACAGCAGTTGCAGAATGCTACACAGATAACATAGAGGAGCTCTTTGGATTATCTGTGCACCTGAAGGGGTTCCTGAAACTGCCCTGTTCTTGCACCACAGCATAGCTATGGGACTGTTTCTGGATGACGATACAATTCCAAGCAACTCAAATTCTCAATGAATAAAATCCAAGCCAAACTCCCAGGGGAAGTTGTAGTGTGCCAAGGTAGCTCGAAAGAAATGGTAGCAGGCAATGTGGAAAGCAACCTTGGAGAAGACACAGTGAGTGACATAACCTTCCAGTGGGCTTTCACAATTCACAAAGAACAGAGAAGCAACATAAACTCATGGATTTTATAGAGAAAGCTTGCCTTTACCTCCCAGTACTCCATTCCTTTGATGTGCTCCAAAGGATTTCAATGCAGATCAGTAGTTTTGCCCCTAATCACTTGAAAATCTAACTTTACAGGTGTTTTTGTGTCCTCTTTTTGGGGGTTGCATTTCTAAAGGATTGTACTGTCCTGCTTCTACACCATAACAAAAAGGGACCTGCAAGCTCTAGGCCTGTACCATTTGTTACCCCTGTTAAACACGACTCACTTGAACATATTTCCACTCCTCCCCCAGACTTCACAAGATAATTCTGTTCTGAAATTTTTGGAAATAGAATAAATTAGTAATTTAAGTGTCCTTTTGCTGTACAGAGCTAGATGGAGATGCCAAATGACTGGGCAGCTCTATTTCATGTTCCATGGATGTAAAGTGAACGCTTAGAGTACTTTTCTCATGAAACTTGGAAATAGAGGGAAACACACGTTCACTACTGCAAACACACACACACACACACACACACACACACACACATATACCCACACACACCACACACACACACACACAAACACACACACAAACACAGACACAGAGATACACACTTGCATGCACAAATGAAAACTTTGCTCTTATGCAGCACATTTCCTGTTGAGTGAGGAATTAGTGGGAACAATGCTGTGTACAAGTCTCTTAGACACAAGCAAGATGTGCTGCCCTGGCCTGTACTCATTTCCACTTCAGGAAACCTTTCTATGCAGATACTTGCTGGTGCGACAAGTAAGTTACATGTTCTGCACAGATAGCCTAAACAACACAACATCAAATCCCCGAGAGAGAGATTTCTAGGAAAAGACTCCATCAAGCTCTATGCTGACTCATCATAGGCCCCTCACTAAAGCTACCCTGTTTCCTTCATAGAAGACTTTGGAAGCATCAGAGAAGACAGTGACTCACGGTCAGTTACCAGGAACATTTGACCACATTAGAGTTCCTGTAATATTAAAACAACCTCAATGTCAGTCAGAAAAAGGCTAAATAAATAACATACAGTGAATTTTCTGAAATGCAGCACTGTGTACAATATTGAGAGGGAATCTATCCTGAAAGAATGCAGTGCCCATGATATAGTCAGCAAAGCAATGTCAGCAGAGGGTTGCACTCTAGGATTCCATGCAATATCATGGGGAAGCCAATAAGACAATCCAGAACCTTCCCGGGGGATAACTCTGTTCAGGTAAAGTGAAGAAATCTAATCCTTATTTTTAAAATAGGTGAATGGTTTAAGAATGTGTTGAGACAAATAAGAGAGGGGGCTCATCTTGGAACTGGACGAATGATGCAAAGACTGCTGGCCAGCACAAAACAGGAAGCTTCATGTTTGTTGAGAGACCTAGGCTTAAAGGACTAAGTTAGATAATGACTGGACAAAACTGCATGTCATGAACTGGCCTCCCCGCATGTTCCCTAAGATGCAGGTCAGCACAGCAATGCACCTTTCTTGGTGAGAATTGGGGGTACATATGGATAACTTTGTTCTTGAAGTCTCAAATCTCTCATGCCAGCCCTCAGCCTTTGAGAAACCTTTTCCACATCCTTGCTCTTCTAACCAGCTTCAGGTTGTTAGGCCCAGTTATGAACTCTCCAGGAGCACTCAAATAAGACAGGACTGACATGCTGATACACAGGCTCTGTAGTTACCCAAGATCTAAGAAGCATGAAGTCACCATCTTCATATACAGGGACATGAGGGGAGGAAGAACAAAAGCCACCACAAATGACAATGAGAACCATTTCTTTGGCATTTCCACCAGGCTCTCCTCCTTGAAAACTACTTACTTCCTGAGTCTCACACGATCCCTGTAAAGAAAATGGGCTCTGGGCTTTTGCTTCATCCCTCAAAGCCCTGCTCTAGTCTAAAGAGGGGCTCCCACATAGCACCCTCCATACATAATGGCATGTAGTGCTCTGCTGTGTGATCAACCTATTTCCCTTAATGAAGTGCAGATTCTCGAAGAGCAGGAGCATTTGCTTTCCAAACATGCAGTTTCTTGAAAAGGGGCTATCTCCACCGAAAGCTTTGTAAACCATCACATGAATGAACACTTGGATGAGACCTAGGTCAGGACATGGATCAGTCAATAGACAGTTACATTGGTTTGTCTATGGTTATGGTAAGACCTGAGGACAACCCGACCCTGAGCCCTAACCCTACCTGCTGTGGCTTGGCTCCGGGGTCACAGATGTTCATTCCGGCCTCTTCACAGAGCCTCTTTGCCTCCACAGAGGATGCTGGCAGTTCAGTCTGCTCCACCAGCAGTTCTCTCTTCTCATTCAGCAAAATCTGTATATTGTTCTTCAATTGAGCTTGTTCACGCAGGAGGTGGTATTGCCTGATGCTGAACCACAAACAAAAAATGGTAATCCCAGCTAGCTTCTATTTGCCTGTCACTCCTGCAAGTCCAATCATCCCTTCAAGGGTCCTCATCCTCAGAAATCCCCAGAATAGAGCCACACTATACAAGTTAGCACCAATTAGAGGAGGTCAAATCCAGAGCACACATTCCACATGAATCAAAGTACTTCTGAAAATCCTGACACTAAGACGGTTTATATAAATCAAGGTAGAAGAGATGGTCCATAAGCGAGCTCGTATGTCCATGGTATGGTGAAACCATCTTCACGTTGTGGGGAAAGCCCGTCTGAGGGGGAGTTGAAGACCCAATAGCTATAGATTCTTTCCATGTGTTTCTCATGGATCACAGATCTTTAAATCTCCTGTCAGAGTCCTAGAGATTCAGAGTTGATTGATATTCCCATCATGGTGCAAACCGTTTCTATCTAGAGGAACTTTAACGGGGAAAATAACAATTGGAGGGTCTTCTACACCCTTCTCATGTAGGACAACTGAGTCCAAGAGCTACAAATCCGAGACCCTTGCCAGGAGGCAGGCTTCTTGTTAAGAGTCAGACACTACAGAACCAGAGCCCTGACTTTGGTTCAAAGTCATACAGGACAGAAGCATTCCCTGCCTAGTGCTGGGTTCTCATCTCTGTCTGCGACTCACCAGTAGGAACTGTTCACTTGTATGAGCTCCTTGTACCTCTCCATGGCATCACTTATTGAGTTGGTCATCATTTGCATAGCCATCATTCTCATCTCATGTTCAGATTGAAGGACTGGCAATTCGACATGCAGCCTGGGTTAGGTCATGGCCAAAGGAACAAATAATGTTTTGAACTCACGATTTCAGAATTAGGTGAAATGTAAACAAAAATATATAATAAAAAATTTAAAATTCAAGGAATGGTGGAAGGGAAGAAAATGGCAAACTCAAAAACCAGACCAAAACCCAACAGTGAGACTCAATCCACAGAAAATATTTCTGTGTAAATAAGCAAACATTTGTTTTGAAATAAGGACTCCTTGGAATCCTGAGAGATATGGTTCTGCAAAGACTCACTATATAGGAGGGGGCAGAGCCTGAGAGCTGCCTGTTTGGGAATAACAACTGTCAAGACCACAGTGACCATTTCTAAGTCACAATAAACAATCCCTGGATAGTTAAAAAAATAAAAAAACTAAAGATCAAAGCAGGTGAAACAAATTAGGTGAAATCAGACTGTTCTCTCGATTACTTAAACTCAGTATGTACCACATACTTGCTCCTTCAAAGTATTTGTACTGGTTAAGTTTATTATCCTGGGCACAGGACAACAGAGCCACGGTACCAGTTGGAGGGACCTGACCTTCAAGAGCTGGCCAGGTGAGCATGATGGAATTGACTAGTTCAGGAAGAAGATTCCTCCAGTCTGTGCCACAGCTTTGGGCCCAAGAGAAAGCTGTGATGACATTTCTCTTGTTTTGAAAGCAGGTATACTCAATCCTTGGTTTCTATCATTACATGAATTCCCAGAGGGCATAACTAAGTTTGACAGGGAAGAGGATTTATAGCACCTCCTCCCCTCGGGAGAGTCCTGTGTGCCACCAAGGTATACAGAAGGAGCAAAGTGCTCTGTTGATCAGTGTGGGCCTCCACGTACTCATCACTATCATGACCTGCAAACTGTTGATCAAACAAATCCTCAGACCCCATCAAACGTCCCAGATGTCCTGATCCTGAGTAAACCACCAACAAATACTGCCACATACATACATAGCAACCCATATCCAAACACATTTAGAATGCCAGCTACATGCATGGAGGTGCCATAGAATCAGTGTATAATGAACAAATTCAGAGGAAAGAGTGATGACGTGCAGGCATTTCATTCACACACACAGTTGCAGCAAGTGTGACAAGGTCCTTCTAGCTGTTGACATAACCAATGCTAATCCAAGAGGCTCAGGGTCAAGTACAAAAAGTTTGACCCTAAACACACAGCACCTAGCTTATCTCACAAGCTAATGCCTGCCAAATCTCCTTAAAATCCAGGATGAGAGGTGAAACTTTCTCGTGCTATGAGGAAATCTCAGGTTAGCAGAGAGAGAGCACAAGACAGTGAACAGGTTACTGGGCATAATGACTACCTGTGGTCCCACTCATCATAGATATAAAGATCCAGGATTTGATAAAGTTCATCCTTCTCGAATTGACACTTCTGGATTTCAAATTTGAGTTCCTCCAGTTCCTTTAGACACTCCTCTTGCTTACTGATGACATTTTGGGATGATGCCTTCCTACCAAAACCTGTAGACAGATAAACCCAAGTGAATTTGCATATTGAACCAATGGGCAGAATAGATCATTCTGAATCCGAAAAGGAGGTTGAGGAAGGGGAAATGGTAGAGACTGGGTTAATCCCTGAAAGAGCAGAAAAGCGTTCTTAAAGGTTGATTCTTAAGCTATGTCCCTCTTCCCAACCTCTAATGCCATACACGTGCCACACTCACTATTACAGGACCCCTGGCACTGAAAGTTATAATCTGACTGAGACATAACCATCTGCGACATTGTTATCTCATATCAGATGTGGTGCAGTTAATCCTGGAGTTCATAATGACTTCACAATGCTTAGCACCATGAAGCTCTGACCAAGTGTGTCCAGCCCAAAGTGTCTGAGAACTCAATTCATGACTAGGGGTGCATCCTTCCTTGTTCTTGCCATCAGACACTTATGTAACCTACAGTAATCTAGAGGATGAATTGCTTCAACCCCCAACCATGGATGGTCACATTGTTAATCTCACAATGCCTCCTCCTGCCATTTGTTGACACTCACAGTTAAAAAGCTTCAAGAAAAGACACTGAAGTCTTACCACTTTATGGCTTTCTCTCAAATTAAAGATCAGAAACTCCTGCCTCTTGGTTTGCCCTTGAAAAATCCCAAGGCTCCTGCTTGTAAGGCCTAGTCTTAGAAGGCACATCTCAAACCTACCTCCTTGAGGATGTTCCCCAACTCTGCCCACGACTCACCAAGCCTTCCCCAGAATGATTTCCTCCTTCCTGTTTCACTAGAGAGGGGGTCAGCTTCCCTCTGACCTGGTGCGGTCTCTCCTTGATCAACACTTTCCTTCCGAAATAGCCTGAGCAGCTGGCGAAACATGCCTGCTTGTGAACCCAAAGGGAACTGAAGTAATATCCCAAAGGCAGTTGGTGTCACCACAACACTGGTGACATCACAGAAGATTCTAGGGTTCTCTTAGATACAATAGAGTGTCCAGTGAACGGCTTACTAGTGATGTCACTGGAAAGTTCTATGGCCTACCTACTAACCAGCTCTCCCCACACTGATGAATTTATGTGGGGACCCTTTCCTCCAGTCTCCCATGAGCCACTGGGAATACCATTTGGCAACCTCTATTTCAAAGCTAGATATTTCTCTCTGCTTCATTAGAAGTCAACAATGCTTTTGCTGGGGAGGGTTGCTTACAACCCTGAATTGGAGAACAGATTTTTCTTAGCACCCAAATCTCTAGGGACCAAGGAGGAGGGAGATTTTTCTTAAAAGTAAATCTACTACTTGAGACAATGCATGTGACACACGTTTCCATTCCTGAGCTTTTCCCTTTTTCTGGAGGCCAATATATTTCTTCTATACCTCTGAGTGTATAAAACCTGGAATATTTGCTTACTGTGCAGTCCTTGACAGCCGACATTGTTTCCATTTACATATCCATGTATTTCACAAAATCAATGGTCTATAATCCTATTTTTTTGCAATAAAAACTCCTTTTCCTTGGGAACATAGGGATCAACTACAGGGCATATATAAAACAATAAATTTCTGTCTGTTTTATATATTATGTAGCACATCCTCCCCTTCTCAAATATAACAAGACAATTAAATTGGACATCAGTGAGCAAATGTCAACCTGGACCTTGTGTTACTACATTGTAACTATATAGCCATCACTTCTCCAATATCATTCTTCATGAATAGACAAGTCTAGGCATGAGAATATTGGGGGCTGCACCATATCTTTTACTTGTAGCAAACATAAGAATCAGGAGGATGGGAAGGGAGTGGAATGGCCTGAGTTCAGGTTGAACCTCAATTTTAATGGGTCCATACGTTCAGGAGGGAGTCCATTTGGCATTGTGATATATGGATTCTGTCTTCTTATCATAGGTGTTATAATAATTCAACATGAATGTGTGCTATAATGCCACCCCACCTCAGATATGTAAGAGTGAAAATCATGTCTGACCTTTCTGGGAAGAACTCTGCCTTTTACTACCATCTGAAGTTATACAACATCACTATACAAAGCTCAGAAGAGAGGGGTGCAGATGTGCGGGCATTAGAAGTCGAGGATCTTTTCTTCTGATTGAGCCACTTGTTTTTCCTATGTAATTTTTCCCTTGCTCTTTTAGTAATGGTGGCTGACTTCCTTCCTGGCCTGAGGTAAACTGGAGTCCAATCTTTTGGATTACTGAACCTTCTATTTTTGAGATGACAGTCCCACCAAGGGTCCTACTGCATACAGAAGGTATGAATAAGTCTCAGGGGCTGGAGTAAGTTAAAAACGTCTGTGACAACAAAGAACTGATTAAGAAAACAAGAGCCCAGCGGCTTATCAAGATCACAGTTGTATGATAGTAAGAAAATGTGAATAGGGCATCAGGTGAAAAGATAAATTAATTAGGAGGTCATAGGCCTAGAAGGGTTATCCTTTGCTCTCAGTGGAGCTGCCATTCTTTCTGCCATTCCTCGCCCTCTGCCACAGGACCAGAGACTTCCCCATACAAATGGCTGGCCTTGCCAAAGACCTGGCAGGGCTTCTCCCTGTAGAATAGGAAATGTAGAGTCCTTGAGGACTCACCAAGAGGTCTCCTCCACACAGGTTCCTTGTTGTCAAAGGGAAATATTCCTGCAGAATCCTGCCATGGCAGCAGGAATTTCAACCTGTCTGCTCTTGGTCCAGCTCACTGGGTGCAGGCCTGAGGCCCAGTGGTATCTGGGGAAAGAAGCAGCACACACTACCTCACAGCTCTCTCTTTGTTGGATGCAACTGCTAGGACTGTGATAGGATGTTTGTTTCTTTGTGTGTTTATTAGAAATACCTACAAAGCTGATTAAAGATGCAACATGCCTTCATACCCAGCATGCAGAATGTTTTTACATTGTTGTTGTTCCTGTTTTATGTTTGCATTTTGTTTTTTAATCCCCTCAGGAAATTTCCCTGTGCTTAGAATGTTAAGCACATGCTCGGGAGGGATCGATTATTCAAGTTCGGCAAAGCTTTTGTTCTCACCATCACTCCACAGATGATGCCATTTCTTACTTTGAAATAAGAAAACAGTTATAGAGAAGTAAATTAACCTGTAAGCTATCACAGAAGAAACACATCATGATTGTGGAATGGTACCCCAGTATTTTGTATTTCCTAAGTTATTTTTATTTTAAATTTTTTATTGAATTTTTTTGGGTACATTTCATCTTTTTTAAATCCTTAAAGGTATCTTTTATTCCTCTCCTCCCATTTACAAGGTGGAATTTCACGTGTGATTGTTAGTCCAGATAGTTTGGTCAATGGCTTAGATATCACCCTGGTCTAGTTTCCTTGGCATAAGCTGAGTTAGAAGCAGGCTCAAAGGTTCAGGACCAACAAATAATGAATTCCACTACATCTGGATCCCTAGCCTCATACCCAGGAAGGGACTGGATTTGCATTCACTATTTAAAAAAAAGATGCAGTTCATTAACATGTAAAAAATTTCTCAAGTATATTAAAGTGTTTACCATCGTCATACAGTTTTTCAAATACCTGGCATTCATCTTTTTCCAAAACCTAAAATTTCTTTCTTATTCACATATTTTGATTATTCTTTGGTATTACTATCATTTTTTTTAAATTTCAGTTTTTTTAATAGATATATATGTTTTATTCAAACGTTATTCCCTTTCCCAGCTTTTGGTCCATAAGCCCCCCTGCCGTGCCCTCTCCCATATGTATGGTCCCCCAATCCATGCCACTTAGAAACCCCTTCCCGGACATTTCCCTGCACTCAGGGTCCCACCTTGTTAAGAACAAGGGCTTCCCCTTCCACAGGTGCCCCAACAAGGCTATTCTCTCCTACATATGCAGTTGGACCCCTGGGTCAGTCCACGTATAGTCTTTTGCTAGTGGTTTATTTGGTGGGCATTGCTGTTCTTATGGGGTTGCAAGTCCTTCAGCTCTGTGAATCCTTCTTCTAATTCCCATAAACGGCGTCCTGTTCTCAGTTCAGCAGTTTACTGCCAGCACTGACCTCTTTATTTGACATGCCCTGGATGTGTATCTCAGGGGAGATGTATATCCGGTCCCTTTCAGTAAGCACTTTTTAGCTTCATCAATCTTACCTAGTTTTGGTGGCTGTATACATATGGGCCACATGTGGGGCAGACTCTGAATGGCTGTTCCTTCAGTCTCTGCTTTAGATTTGGCCTCCATATCCCCTCCTATGGATATTTTTGTTCCCCATTTTAAGAAGGAGTGGGAACATCTGCACTTTGGTCATCCTTCTTCTTGAGTTTCCTGAGATCTGTAGATTGCATCTTGGGTAATTTGAGGTTTTGGTCAATATCCACTTATCAATGAGTACATACTGTCAATGAGGGGTGCTGAGTATCTGGAAGAGAATGAGGGACAAGAGATGTGAAGAAGGACTCCACGACAAGAGTCTGATCAAGGCGACAATTTTATTTTTCCCCAAGGCTAAATTTGTACCATAAAAAGGGTAACAGAGAGAGGAGAGAAGTAAGAAACATTTACCCACGCCAAGGACACAATATTCATGTGCTCAGGGAATCGGCTGATGTTGACAGGTTGTCAGAAAGGTCACAGGTTTGTCATATCTATTAGTCAGCAGGATGTTGGTTTTTCAGAAAGGTTACAGGTCATGACATTGGGTATCTTAACGTCACACGTTATCATATGATTATTCATCTTGACCAGCACATTTGTATTAGTCTTCTGCAGCTGGCTGG
Source organism: Rattus norvegicus (assembly GCF_021556685.1). Lineage (NCBI taxonomy): Eukaryota > Metazoa > Chordata > Mammalia > Rodentia > Muridae > Rattus > Rattus norvegicus. The sequence goes on from NC_141542.1 coordinate 22,443,878, forward strand.
GGATTTTCCATGAACCCCATCATATTTAATGCTAACCATAATAATAACATCAATAATGGAGGTCTTCAAGGCCATCGCTCCCAACACCATACCAAGTGTGTTTTTCTGTGATTGGATTACCTCACTGTGGATGATATTTTCTAGTTCTTTCCATTTGTCTATGAATTGAACGTAGTCATTGTTTTTGATAGCTGAGTGGTACTCCATTGTGTAGATGTACCACATTTTTCAAATAAATTCCTCTGTTGAAGGGCATCTGGGTTCATTCCAGCTTCTGGCTATTATGAATAAGCCTGCTATGAACATAGTGGATCATATGTGTTTGTTTTATTTTGGAGTATCTTTTGGGTATATGCCCAGGACAGGTATAGCTGTGTGCTCAGGTAGTGCAATGTCCAATTTTCCAGGAACGTTCAGACTGATTTCCAGAGTTCTTGTACCAGTTTGCAATCCCAGCAACAATGGACGAGTGTTCCTCTTTCTCCACATCCTCGCCAGCATCTGTTGTCACCTGATGTTTTGATCTTAGACATCCTGACTGGTGTGAGGTGGATTCTTAGGGTTGTTTTGATTTGCATTTCTCTGATGACTAAGGATGTTGAGCATTTCTTTAGGTGCTTTTCAGCTATTCTATATTCCTCAGCTGAGAATGTTTTCTTTAGCTCCGAACCCCATTTATTAACAGGGGTGTTTGGCTCTCTGTACTCTAACTTCTTCTGTTTTGTGTATACTTTGGATATTAGCCCTCCATCAGATGCAGGATTGGTAAAGATTTTTTCCCAATCTGTGGGTTGCCTTTTTGTCCTAATGACACTGTCCTTTGCCTTACAGAAGCTTTTCAGTTTTATGAGGTCCCAATTGTCGATTCTTGGTCTTAAAGCATAAGCCATTGGTATTTTGTTCAGGAAATTTTCCTTAGTGCTCATGTCTTCGAGACTCTTCCCTACTTTTTATCCATTACTTTTAGTGTATCTGGTTTGATGTGGAGGTCCTTGATCCCCTTGAACTTAAGCTTTGTACAGGGCAATAAGAATGGGTCAACTTGCATTCTTCTACATGTTGACCTCCAGTTGAATCAGCACCATTTGTTAAAAATACTATCTTTCTTCCATTGGATGTTTTACCTCCTTTGTCAAAGATCAAATGAACATAGGTGTGTGGGTTCTTTTCTGTGTCTTCAATTATGTTCCACTGAGCTGCCTGTCTGTATGCCAATACCATAGAAACTATTGCTCTGTAATACTGCTTGAGGTCAGAGATGGTGATTCCCCCAGAAGTTCTTTTATTGTTGAGTATAGTTTTGCTATCCTGGGTTTTAAGTTATACCAAATGACGGCAAATTGCACTTTCTACCTTTATAAAGAATGGAGTAGGAATATTGATGGTGATGGCATTGAATCTGTAGATTGCTTTTGGCAAAATAGCCATTTTTTACCATATTCATCCTGCCAATCTATGAGCATGGGAGATCTTTCCATCTTCTGAGATCTTCTTCAACTTCTTCAGAGACTTGAAGTTCTTGTCATACAGATTTTTTACTTGCTTGGTTCAAGTAACAGCAAGTTATTTTATATTATTTGGGATTATTGTGAAGGCTGTCATTTCCCTAATTTCTTTCTCAGCCTGTTTACCCTTTGAGTAGAGGAAGACTACTGAATTGTTTGGGTTAATTTTATACTCGGACAGTTTGCTGAAGTTGTTGATCAGGTTAAGTAGTTCTCTGGTGGAATTTTGGCGTTGCTTATGTAGACTATCATATCATCCTCAAATATTAGTATTTTGACTTCATCCCTTCTAATTTTTTCCCTTTGACCTACTTTCATTGTTTGATTGCTATGGCTAGGACTTTAAGTACCATATTGAAAAAGTAGGGAAAGAGTGGTCAGCCGTGTCTAGTCCCTGGTTTAGTGGGATTCCTTCAATTTTCTCAGTTTAGTTTGATGTTAGCTACTGGTTTGATGTATTTTGTATTTTCCTATATTTAGATATGGGTCTTTAATTCCTGATCTTTCAGGACTTTATTAATGAAATGGTGTTGAATTTTGTCAAATGATTTCTCAGCATCTAATGAAATGATCATGTGTTTTTTTTTTCCTTTGAGTTTGTTTATATGGTGAATTTCGTTGATGGATTTCTGTATATTAAACCATCCCTGCATCCTTGCCATGAGGCCTACATGATCATGATGGATGATCATTTGGATGTGTTCTTGGATTCAGTTTGCAAGAATTTTATTGACCATTTTTGCATCAATATTCATAAAGCAAACTGATCTGATTTTCTTTATCTTTGTTGTATCTTTGGGTGGTTTAGGTATAAGAGTAATTGTGGCTTCATAGAAGGAATTTGGTAATGCTCTGTCTGTTTGTATTTTGCGGAATAGTTTGGGCAGTATTGGTATGAAGTCTTCTATGAAGGTCTGATAGAATTCTGCACTAAATCCATCTGGTCCTGGGCTCTTTTTGGATGGGAGATGTTTAATACCAGTTTCTATTTCTTTAGGAGTTATGGGGTTGTTTAGATGGTTTATTTGTTCCTGATTTAACTGTGGTACCTGGTATCTGTATAGAAAATTGTCCATTTCCTTCACATTTTCCAGTTTTGTTGAATATATGTTTTTGTAGTAGGATCTGATGATCTTTTTAATTTCTTCAGATTTTGTTGTATGTCTCCCTTTTATTTCTGATTTTATTAATTTGGATACACTCTCCGTGACCTCTGGTTAGTATGGCTAAGTGTTTATTTATCTTGTTGATTTTCTCAAAGAACCAGTTCCTGGGTTTGCTGATTCCTTTGATACTCAGTTTTGTTTCTTCTTGTTTGATTTCAGCCCTGAGTTTGATCATTTCCTGCCTTCTACTCCTCTAGGGTTTATTTAATTTTTTTTCTAGAGCTTTTAGGTGTGCCGTCAAGCTGATGACAGATGCTCTCTCCTGTTTCTTTTTGCAGGCACTTAGAGCTGTGAGTTTTCCTCTTTGCACTGCTTTTATTGTGTCCCATAAGTTTGGGTATGTTGTATCTTCACTTTCATTAAGTTCTAAGAAGTCTTTAATTTCTTTCTTATGTCTCCAATGAACAAGTTGTTATTGACTTCAACTTCCATGTATATGTGGGCTTTCTGTTCTATTTGTTGTTATTGATCAGCAGCCTTAGTCCGTGGTTTTTTGATAGGATGCATGGGATTATTTCTATCTTCCTGTACCTGTTGAGGCTTGTTTTGTGACCGATTATATGGTCAATTTTGGAATAGGTTCCATGAGATGCTGAGAAGAAGGTATATCCTTTCGTTTTAGTATGGAATGTTCTATAAATATAAGTTAAATCCATTTGTTTCATAACTTCTGTTAGTCTTTCTATGTCTCTGTTTAATTTCTGTTCCCTTGATCTGTCCATTGATGAAAGTGGGGTGTTTAAATCTCCAACTATTATTGTTTGTGGTGCAATATATTATTTTTTTGAGCTTTAGAAAGGTTTCTCATTGTTTAGGGACACAACTGCTATATACTTTACAAATATAGCAATAACCCAGAACATCCGCAGGAAGCCTGTGACCATTGGCCACATGAAGATGAATGTCTTTCAAAGTTCATCATGATTTTTGGTAAGATCTTCCGCATAATGGGTGGCTTGGCTTCCCATAAACATGGTCCAGTTGTCTAGAATCTCCTCCTTGGTTAGCATCTCATCCTTGTTTTTGTCTGACTCATATACCAGATGCCAGGCCTCAGCCTGTGCATGGTCATAGTCCTGAGGGAGGATCCAATGGTGAATCTCATCCTAATCCAGTTTCGCATCCTTGTTCAGGTCTAGAAAATCATTGAACTGCTCCCCAGACAAAACCCAGTCTGTCATAGGGGAATTGTATCATGGGAAAAAGATGTCCAAAATGTACTCATCCTGGTCCACAAAACCATCCCCGTTCTTGTTGATATCCTCCAGGGTTTCCAGAACTACAATCTCCTTCATATGCTTTAAATCCTCTTAGTGTAGAAAAGCAATGAACCCGTCCTGAGTAGCTGTCAGGTCACCGTCAAGGCCTTAAACCTCCTCTCATCTCGTGGAGGCAACTTTTTTTTTTTTTTTTTTGGCTTTGAATCTTTTTATTGGATAATTTTAACTTACATTTTTTTGTTGTTTTCAGTTTTTTTTAATTTATTTAATACTTAATAATAATTCTTTGGTTTCCGGGCAAACATCCCCCTCTCCCCTCCCCTTCCTTATGGGTGTTCCCCTCCCAACCCTCCCCCCATTGCCGCCCTCCCCCCAAAAGTCTAGTTCACTGGGGGGTCAGTCTTAGCAGGACCCAGGGCTTCCCCTTCCACTGGTGCTCTTTCTAGGATATTCATTGCTACCTATGAGGTCAGAGTCCAGGGTCAGTCCATGTATAGTCTTTAGGTAGTGGCTTAGTCCCTGGAAGCTCTGGTTGCTTGGCATTGTTGTACATATGGGGTCTCGAGCCCCTTCAAGCTCTTCCAGTTATTTCTCTGATTCCTTCAACGGGGGTCCTATTCTCAGTTCAGTGGTTTGCTGCTGGCATTCGCCTCTATATTTGCTGTATTCTGGCTGTGTCTCTCAGGAGCGATCTACATCCGGCTCCTGTCGGTCTGCACTTCTTTGTTTCATCCATCTTGTATAATTGGGTGGCTGTATATGTATGGGCCACATGTGGGGCACGCTCTGAATGGGAGTTCCTTCAGTCTCTGTTTTAATCTTTGCCTCTCTCTTCCCTGCCAAGGGTATTCTTGTTCCCCTTTTAGAGAAGGAGTGAAGCATTCACATTTTGATCATCCGTCTTGATTTTCATTTGTTCTAGGCATTTAGGGTAATTCAAGCATTTGGGCTAATAGCCACTTATCAGTGAGTGCATACCATGTATGTCTTTCTGTGATAGGGTTAGATCACTCAGGATGATATTTTCCAGTTCCAACCATTTGCCTACGAATTTCATAAAGCCGTTGTTTTTGATAGCTGAGTAATATTCCATTGTGTAGATGTACCACATTTTCTGTATCCATTCCTCTGTTGAAGGGCATCTGGGTTCTTTCCAGCTTCTGGCTATTATAAATAAGGCTGCGATGAACATAGTGGAGCACGTGTCTTTTTTATATGTTGGGGCATCTTTTGGGTATATGCCCAAGAGAGGTATAGCTGGGTCCCCAGGCAGTTCAATGTCCAATTTTCTGAGGAACCTCCAGACTGATTTCCAGAATGGTTGTACCAGTCTGCAATCCCACCAACAATGGAGGAGTGTTCCTCTTTCTCCGCATCCTCGCCAGCATCTGCTGTCACCTGAGTTTTTGATCTTAGCCATTCTCACTGGTGTGAGGTGAAATCTCAGGGTTGTTTTGATTTGCATTTCCCTTATGACTAAAGATGTTGAACATTTCTTTAGGTGTTTCTCAGCCATTCGGCATTCCTCAGCTGTGAATTCTTTGTTTAGCTCTGAACCCCATTTTTTAATAGGGTTATTTGTCTCCCTGCGGTCTAACTTCTTGAGTTCTTTGTATATTTTGGATATAAGGCCTCTATCTGTTGTAGGATTGGTAAAGATCTTTTCCCAATCTGTTGGTTGCCGTTTTGTCCTAACCACAGTGTCCTTTGCCTTGCAGAAGCTTTGCAGTTTTATGAGATCCCATTTGTCGATTCTTGATCTTAGAGCATAAGCCATTGGTGTTTTGTTCAGGAAATTTTTTCCAGTGCCCATGTGTTCCAGATGCTTCCCTAGTTTTTCTTCTATTAGTTTGAGTGTATCAGGTTTGATGTGGAGGTCCTTGATCCACTTGGACTTAAGCTTTGTACAGGGTGATAAGCATGGATCAATCTGCATTCTTCTACATGTTGACCTCCAGTTGAACCAGCACCATTTGCTGAAAATGCTATCTTTTTTCCATTGGATGGTTTTGGCTCCTTTGTCAAAAATCAAGTGACCATAGGTGTGTGGGTTCATTTCTGGGTCTTCAATTCTATTCCATTGGTCTATCTGTCTGTCTCTGTACCAATACCATGCAGTTTTTATCACTATTGCTCTGTAATACTGCTTGAGTTCAGGGATAGTGATTCCCCTGGAGGCATCTTTTTAAAGTTGTGATGATCTGAGCTATCTTGGAATTCAGCAAGGTAGTAGCCATAGGTGGCTGCTTGTATTCTTACCAGGAGATCTTTTCCTCTATGTCCCTATCATAATTCTTCCAGAGTTTAGCCACATTATGGTAGATGTATCTTTTCTGTACCTGTTTGACCCAAACTTTCAGGTCTTCAGAAGTAATAAGGCCGCCTCCATCACTGTCAATTGGATCAACAATTTTCCCCAGCCTCTCCTGCTCTCGTCCAGGCTTAGCTATCAAAGGTCTTGGAGTCCTCCTTGCCCAGGAAGACCTCATGATCGTACAGGAAGCTGTACTTATTCCCTGGTGGCCACTCGCCCTGCTCTGAATCAGGACAAACCATGTGCTCCTTGCTCATCATGCTCTTGGCCCTGAACGCCAAGACCAGTGCCAGCAGCAGCCCATGGAGAGCCCCAGGCTGACATCTGGCACCAGATCCGTGATCAAAGGGAGGCAGCAGAGAAGTAGGGGCTCAGAGAACCTTAGCCGCTGTCCATCCCCCAGAGAGGGCTTTTGTTACATTTCAAATGTTATCCCTTTTCCTGTATCCCATCCACAAAACCCCTTATAACATGCCTCCCCCTTCTACTATTAGGGTTTCACCACCCACCCAAACACCCAGGCCTACCTGCCTCCCTGTTCTGTTTTCCCCTACGCTGGGCCATCAAGCCTTGACAAGACTAAGGGCTTCTCCTCCCATTTGTACCCAAGAAGGCCATCCTATTCTACATATGCAGTTTTACTCATGGGTCTGTCCATGTGTACTCTTTGGATGGTGATTTCAGCCCTGGGAGCTATGGGTGTTTCTTACTGTTGTTCTTATGGGGCTGTAAAGCCCTTCAGCTCCCTCAATTCTTTCTCTTACTTCTCCATTGGGGACCCTGATCTCAGCTGAATTGTTGGCTGCAAGCATCTGCCTCTGTATTTGTCATGCTCTTTACCCCACTCTTTTGAGCAGATCACCACAGAGCAACGAAGATGTATTGTCTTGGAGTGATGATCTGTAGACAAATAGATGATTTCTTAATTCCTAATGATGGTTCTATAAGAATTCCTAAAATTAGATTAGTAATGTTAAGCTTTTATAATAGGACTGCTATTATGTTTTATCTGGTAATCAAAATTGCATTGAAATCTCTTCTATTCTTAAAGTGTCATGAGTGAATTGCTTCTGCAATACCAAGCAGGCATCTACAAATTAGAGCCCATCCTAAGAGGGTGTAAACCAATTAACCAAAGTTCATAAAAAGAGAACTAATGATTTACTATAGATGCAAGGAGTGAACATAAATAATTGACTGGATTTGCCTATAGGTAATTTCACTTATTCTTTTCTCATAAAAATTACAGCTTTTAACTCTCCATGAACGTGCAGAACTAGTGACAGATGATGATGGTTTATCCTGATGATTACTCTTCATGGATGTGCATGTAAACATTCTCTGTCGTAAACTGATTATCCAACTTATGATTTGAATTCCTGTGCAAACTTGTAGTGAACTTTTCACCATGTGATGCTGTGTTCAGAAAGATATACAAATGCTGAGGACAAAGAGAGAGAAAGCTTTTTAGACAGAACTGAACAGAACAGAACAGAACAGAACTCAAGAAGAACTTAGAAGTAAAGCATAGCGTTGAGAGTAAGGCATTGAGAGTAAGGAAATTATTGTGACATAGAGCAAGAGGAAAGGAGATCAGAAGAAGAGAGCAAGGAGAACCTTTTAAGCCAAACTTTATGGAGGCAAAACTTTGTAGAAACTTTTAGGAAAACTGAAGAACTTAGAAATAAAGGTTAAAATCACTGCTCTTCAGCCTTCAGCCTGGCTCACTGGCTAGCCTCTGCTCTTCAGCCTGGCTCACTGGCTAGCCTCTGCTCTTCAGTCAGGCTCACTGGCTAGCTTCTACTCTTCAGTCCGGCTCACTGCCTAGCCTCTGCTCTTCAGTCAGGCTCACTGGCTAGCCTCTGCTCTTCAGTCAGGCTCACTGGCTAGACTCTGCTCTTCAGCCTGGCTCACTGGCCTATGGGGCCCTAGCACATTGCTTAACCATCTACTCATGACTGCCTGACCACGCTGACCACCTGACCGCCCTGACTTCTTAAAGTCGTCCTCTAGAAAGAGCACAAGAAACCAAAGAGAAACACCACAGAAAACTTTTCCCATGGGCTTTGCTTAAGATTAAGTACTTTCATTATTTCTTTAAAAAAGTGAAATATAATTTCCGCTATTCATATGGCCAAGAGAATTGTGCAGTAGTCATTGCTTTATGGAATTTGGGGCTAAATCAAAAGACTACTTTATTCTATTACGATGTTATCTGCGTACTGTACGATGTATCTTTAGAAAACACAACACTAAATTCCTTAAGTCTAGATGTTTTAAGACATCACCTCATGGAGAAACTTAACTGCTTATCTATCTAGACTGGCCTCTTTTGCAATACTGCAGGTACAATCAAGTTTCCACACTACTTCCATGATTTTCAAGAATGATTAAGAGAAAAATAAGTTGAACATAATGGCCAGAAAGGGGATTCTGTCAAGTTGTCGGATGTGGGACAAGATACCAAGCTATGAATGGTTAAGCCGAAAACCACCTGTTCCCGAAAGTAACAGAACTTACAGAAAATACATCCTTTCTTATCATTCCTCTGCCCCGATGGTCAGAGATTTATTGAGCACCTACTACAATCCTAGCCCTGTGCATCTAAGGGTGTAACTGTGAATAAAAAAATTAATAAAAAGCTTCATTATGGAATAAAGAGAAATGAAACATAACTTTGAATGTCAGAATTCAATACAAGCAATATCACCATTTCTTTAACTGGTGATTTCTGAAAACTTCATCATTTTTTCCATGGGCTTCTACAGTAATGATACTCAGTCTCGATTTTATAAGTCACAACGAGGCAACTCACACTTCATTCTTTGCTCCCACAACTGTCAAAGGGAACAACACTGTCGCTGTCCATTGTGCTTCCCTATCAATCCTGCTATGGATGGTAATACATTCCAGTCTTTTTAATGTGTAAACAGGCCACCACTTGAGGGGAAAGGTTATTACAATTACCCAAACCGGTATATTCTCTAAAATTTTCACATAGCATTTTACTGATATAACAATGTAATTCACCACAAATATTTAACCAATGAAAACAGATATATTGAATAGCTCTGCAAATAGGATTGATAATCATATACACTTGAAAACAACTATCATGAAAACAAACGACGTAATAGGAGAAAAGATACATCACTAAAAGGTACAGAAGCAGCAAAAAAGACACTACATTTCTTGGTATAAAAGTTAGGTGATACACCTGATCTTTAAAGACAGGCAATGTACTTGATCTTCAAGCCCTGTCCACATAGAAACTGCAGTAGATGACAATCTTTTGTAAGATTTATTTATTTATATGTCAGACAATGCAGCTGTCTTCAGACACACCAGAAGAGGGCATCAGTACTCATTACAGATGGTTGTGAGCCACCATGTGGTTGCTGGCATTTGAACTCAGGAACTCTGGAAGAACACTTGGTGCTCTTACCCACTGAGCCATCTCTCCAGCCCTCACAATGGCCTCTTACACAGCATCACAGTGGTCTATTACACTAGATGGCTCCAGGGTGATAACAGAGAAACTTTCACAGTTCCTGAGCACTTCTGAGTTCAAACACCACCAGTGCCCACTCTGTGCTGTTGGCACATTCTGACCTTCTCCTAAGGGTTGTCAGCCACAAAAGGGACGGGTTAGCCCCAGACAGCATTCACTGCCCAATCCTAAAAACCCCCTCGATTCTGAAAAAGCCACATTCCATGCTTGCTCCATATTTGAGGAAGCCAAATGGTTGATCTGGCTCAAGGCTCCTCTTTTCTTAGCTCATCAACTTTCTTTTTCCACTTCTTGTCACAAGAAGTATTTTTTTTTTTATGCTGCAACTACACTGCAGTGTTTGAAGGAAACCACCATCAACTCTGGGTGTCAAGTCTAGAAATTTAAAATTCACAAAACAATTCATGGCTTTCTAATCAGCACCATGGAAAATAAACAAAAACAAGCAAAACCATTCCAAAGGAACTTGCTGATCTGGAGGTCTGCTCATAGCAGGCAGGAAAGAATTAAATTATGCAGAACTGTAATCTCTCAGAGCTTTGGAGGCTAAAAAAGAGGAAATCTGTGTTTATGTTCCCTTTCTCCGAGTAATTGAAGGAGGGTATTTTACATCCTACAAATACAATCTCTTGCAAGGGGCAACCAATTTCAAAGTAGATCAGAAGAAATCTATTAAATAATACATTCATTGCCTGAGGTTTTAAGAAAATATTTTCCCAGGATCCCCGTCCATTAACAGCACACTCCAGATTACCTCTCCATTCTTTCCCAATGCCTTGGGCTTTCCAATCCCTACTTCAGCTCTCCATACATCCATGAACCCTCCCTTCCCCTACCCAATGGGCTCACTTTGCATTGCCTCCTTCTGCCACTGCTTTCCTAGGACAGGGGGAAGGGGAGGGAGGGGAGGGGAGGGGGCGGGGCCAGAACCAGCCAAGGACAGACGCGGGTCTCCTACCTACCTTGATTCTGTTGCTCTGGCGGTGCAGCCCGCCCTGCTTGCTGCTTGCTGTCCCTGGGGACCAGACCGGAGGTCGGGCTAGGGTCAGCGCGAGCTCCACGCCTCGAGGTCCCCTGGCCTGGGCTTCCTTCCTGGACACTGAGAGGCTGCAGTCTCCGTTGGAAACACCGCCGCTGTCATAGCGCGCCCTCCCGTGGCCGAGGTGACCCCAAGGCCGCTAAGGCCCGCTTCCCTGGTCTCTTCTTCTGCTTTTTCTTTTCTTTTTTTCTCTCTCTTTTTGTTCGCGACGTGGCGCCTGCGAAGAGCTCGTCTACAGGAAGGAGGACATCGTGCAGGCAGAATCACCTCTGGGCCCTGCCGTGGTCGGAGAGGGAGAGAGAGGAGTCAGCTTGGGCGGCGGCGCCCCGGCTGCCGGCACCTGCGGAAGGAAAACTCGCCCAGGCACACGCGCTGCTGCGGGCGCCAAATATAACGCGGCGCCCCGTCCCCTCAGGCCCCGCGCTCACCCACGAGCTCCGCGTGCCCTGAGGCCGGGCTCGGGCGCGGTCGAATGGCGGGGTGGGAAGGACACGTGTGCCCACTCCCTGGTGCAGGCAACACGCGGAAGTGCGACACGCGGAGGCGCCTGGTGTGGAGCTCCGGGCTGCGCCCAGGCCCGTCAGTCCCCCTCAGGGCTCTGCGGAGGCGCAGGGCTGCTTCTGAGGCCCCCAGGCCCACCGTGACCTAACCGCGGCCAAAGCCTCCAGATCTTCCAGGTGCCCCAGGCTGGAGGCTTGGGCATGGCGATTGTGGTTGCCACTCTCCTAGGCCGGCTCAGCAGGGCGCAAGCCACCACCTGCTGTCCTCACCTGAAGGCATCCTGACCTGGCTGTGAGCCCACATCCAGCAGGCGAGCCTCAGGGAACCGGGCCATGGTCTTGGCTCTGCACCTTGTTGCCAGCCCCTCACACATATGGCAGCATCACACATATGGCTCCTTCTACCAACCGCCACCAATTACCATTTGGACATTCCATCACAGTGTTCTCAAGAAGAAAGATGCAAACAAACACAAAAAGAATGAAATTTAAAATCTTTTTTATCAGGCTGGAGAGATGGCTTGGTGGTTAAGAGCGCTGCTTCTCCATTGCTCCCAAGTTCAATTCCCAGCAACCACATGGTGACCTACAACTATCTGTAGTGGGACCCAATGCCCTCTTCTGTCTGAAGCTCTCTTCTGACAGGCAGGCACACTCGCAAACAGAGTGCTCATGTACATAAATAAATAAATCTTTAAAAATAAAACCTTCTAATCAAGTTAATGTATGTACATCTAGAAGCTAGAAAAAGGTCACAGCAATATTAAAAATAATTCAGAAATGGTAAAGGGATGTACGAGAGTCACAAAATTCACTGGGCAAGATGGTGTATGCCTGGAATCCCAACACTCACAAGGCTGAGGTAGGTGGATTGCCTTGAGTTCAAGGCTAGCCTAGACTAAAGTGTGAGACCTTGTATTAGAAAACAAAACAATTGGGGAGGGGATGGAGAGAGAGACAGAGAGACAGAAGAGACAGAGAGACAAAGAGAGACAGAGAGGGAGACAGAGACAGAGAGAGACCTAGATGTCATTTCCTGCACTGATGACAAGCTACTGAAGAATGTGAATGTCTCCTACCAAACACTGAGATAATGCTAATGATAGAATGGTTTTCTTATTAAGATATCATAAACTGTAGATGGGAAAGTAAAGGAATGTATAATAAATAAAAGAGAAATCCTGAATTTGGAAAGCCTAAGTTAGAAGACTGTATAAGTTAAAGTCATAGGGGAGGGGATGAGACGATGTGGGGGAGAGAATAATCAGAATAAATTATATATGTGTATGAAAATGTTAACTAAGAGCAACCAATGAAAAGAGAAAAGCAGGTTTATTTTATGATGAAATTGAGTTCCCATATGACACTATATAACATTTTGGATTATATGAATTATCTGCAATAAAAAATCAATTGTTATTAAAGATGTGGTTGTGTTCATATTAATTTCAAGTGTTTTAAATTCTTCTTTTATTTGCTTATTCATTGATTGATTTTTTTAAGATAGGGTTTTCCTATGTAGACCAGGTGGACCTCAAAAAAGAGATCCACCTGCCTATGCCTCCACAGAGTTAGGATCAAAAGTGTATACACACACATGAAATTTACATTCTTAAAGTGATAAAAAATTACAGCTATCAACTTGGTACAATTATTGAACAGTGATCAAGTGAATAGAAATATCAGAAACACATTTAAGGCATTACGTTACTGTTGTTAAAAAGATCTTGAGCAGCATATATAATTCAAATCATCCAGGAGATACATTGTAAAAAAAAACATGAAACTGGGTAAAGATGATTTAAATTTTTTTAATCTATTAAAAATTTTAAAGTGCATTCGATATGAAAGCTCTAAGTGATATACTTCACACTTTTGCTTATATACCATCTTCAATTTTATGTGCATTCTGCAAATATTGTCCATGTTTATTCAGGCTCTTATTATTTCCCCATGACTGATAACATTCACAGAAATCATATTGAGCAAACTGTATATGTTGACGTATAATAGAATTGTATTCTACACAGTATAGCATAGAAATATGTATACATAACTTCCCATATATGTGTGTATATACATATGTAAATGGCTCAAGAAAATGAGTATCACTTTATCATTGTGGTATTATTGTCATCAAAATCCTGAGAACATTGAAATGGCGTCAAATAGTGACCAGATCGGCAAAAAAATCCACAAAATAAAACTCTTATAAAGAATCTAACAATACTAGTAAAAGATGCAAAAATATTAAAGTCTCAATGAAATAAAAAGCCCAGATGAAATATTGTATAATATTTTCTCAACTCTAGGATAATGTATTTTTGTAAAACAATCAATAAAAGGCCTGAATTTTGAAGAAATCAAAAGTAGTACAGTATAATTATGCAGTGGTCAATATTGATGCATACCATTTTACATAACTGCATAAACTGTCTTTCTTTTGTTCTGTGGTCTACCGTCGAACTCGGATAGATTTATGGGGAACCATTACATTGTAGACTTAAACTGGATTAATTTGGGGGTGAGTAAGTCATATTTTGGTAAAGTTGCTTTAAAAATAAACCTTTTGATATTAGTACGGCAAATAATTCTCCCTGAAGGAAAAACCAGACACCAAGAACCTAGACCACTGCTGTCCAGGAGAAATTTCTAGATGATAGAAATATTCTATATCTGCTGTGTTTCTTGCTATGGATTCTGGCTGGCTGTTTGCCTCCTGGTTTGCCTGCTGTGACTAAAGAGGCAGATTTTAGTTCTAAGTTTAGTTCATCTCAAATAGCCATGTGTGACCAGTGGGTGCCATTTGGACAGTGTAGCCACAGAAAACTGAAGCAGTGTAACCAAAGACTCACCTAGGAGTCAGTTGACCTCCTAGAAGTGACTTGGGAAAACGTTGGCAATGATAGCCTCTTGGGGAGCTCACCTTCACCAAAAGCAAACTGTGAATCCTTTACTCTTCTGCAATAGTCAGAATGTAACTGGTCTCACACCCACCCCAACCCTCACCAAAGACACTTGAGAGGGAGCTGAACCCACTGTGTGCTTTAGATTTCAGTTTAGAAAGCACTTCCTTCAAAGTGGAGCAGACTGAGATTGCCAAGTCCTTTGAGTGGCTCCAGGGACTTGGGTCTGACCAGGGGTGAGGAGGAAATGAAGATTGACATTGGACACACATACATGGGGAAGGCTGGGTCCGTGAGCTGGAGAAAATGCAGCATCCCAGAAGCTCAGCAGGTTTATTATATAGAGCTGGCCAGGAAGCAGGGCTGTTGCACAGGGCAGCAAGGAGGTGGGCATTGCATGCCAATAAACAAGGAGGGGAGGACTATGCATATATAACTGACAAGGGGCAGATTTAGCTAATCTCAGTAGGAGCAGTCTCTGCAGGGAGCAGTCTTCAGGCTGTAAATATCCAGATGGGGCCAGAGAGAAAGGTAGAGTAGACTTTTTCTGCACACACTATCAATGCCATCCTGAGAAGGTGTTGTCATGTCTCTGAGCCTCAAGGGGCATGGGGGCCTTTGTCTTTTCCACATGGATAAATGGCTTTGGGTCCAAGGCATGGTCATATCATGTTTCCAACACACATCCGCTTAGGGCTGTACTTTCTCAGGGCTTCCTCTGCTCCCACAGTGAGATCTCAAAAGAAAAACAGAAACCAAACAAAGAAAAAATGTGCTCAGTGAACTGGTTAATTCCCTTAACTGTACAGATCCAGTCTAGGACTTCCTCCAAGGATACAGAAAATCCTGTGGACCTAAAATAAGCAAAAAACAAACAAACAAACAAAAAGAAAACAAAAAAAAAACACAAAAACAAAACCAAAAACCAAACAAAGACCCTTGCGCCCCCCCCCCCCAAAAAAAATGAATGGGAGAAAAAATTAAGGTTTTCATAAAAATTGTTTAAGAAAAACACACGGGAATTTACTTAATAGAGTTAGTGTGCCGAGATGTGAGGCCCACTCACATCATGCAGCATTTGGAAGTCTCAGACAACTTAACAGAAGAGGACTCCTAATTATTCTTTGTGACCACTCTCCACATACTACTCACAGCTTAATACTAACCTTCATAATTGAGTTGGGGATAGTATTCACCATAGCAGATAATTGAAGCATTAGTGCACACAGACACAGACACACACACACTCATACACACACTCACACACGCACACACACACAAAACACACACACTCACACGCATACACACACACTCACACATGCATACACAGTCACACACATACACACACAGACACACAGACACTCACACACACAAGTACACACACATACACACACACTCACACATACACACAAAACACAAAACACATACAAAACACACACATTCAGGAGCACACATAAAAGAAATGTATATTCTATGAAGTTTCTTGGCATATTTTTATTTGTAATCCTCAATGCTTTAGTATTCTTGGTTTTGCTTAAAGGGGGGAAAAGTCAGGCTTCATTTCCCCCTTTTGAAATGACAGATATCTGTGTGTTAAACATACTCTGATGGCTGTCCAGGCTGCCTCGGCCTATTTGACTGCATCCAGGTCACCTTGGTCAGGACAGTGGTTGCTCTTCTTATTGGCAACTGGTTTGCATCACAAGAGTTTTCCACATCCTTACCAATGTTAGAAGTTTGGTGACAGAAGCAGCTGGAGAAACAGTAAAACTATTGTGGTTTTGCCTTTCTGGAGGACATTAAAATTTACATGGTTTGCATATCACTTTTTTTTCTTAGCATTTAGTCCTGCTTTAGTGCTGTTCAAATGTGGCCATGCAGCCAGCATCCCTTTGCTCCAGGCTCTCAGCACCCCATTCCTGTCACTGATCTGATGCATACTTGGTCCCAGAGATGGACAGCAGAGGGATTTGACACACAGCATCCACTCTGCTCCACTGCTTTGCTTTTTGTAAATTCTTTACAATGGCTATTTCTTGATTTATTATTTCTACGAACATGACTTGTCTTGATATTTTGAGATAGGATCTTATTATGCAGCCCAGGCTGGCCTTGATTTCCCAATTCTCTGGCCTTAGTCTTCCACCATTCCCTGATTCTCAATTTGTTATTAGAGGTAGTTGTATGGCCCTATTTCCAAATCAAATGTTCTTCTGGCATTATGACTTTGCCCTTTCCACAGACTTTTATTAATTATGCAAAGTAGATGGTGTTAAATGTTTAAATACTAGATATATTAACTCATCAGTCCCCAAGACAACTCTGTGAATTTAACACTCATTATCATCCTCACTGTGCAGATAAGGGAATTGAGTCACACAAAGGTAAAATAACTTCTCCACAGTTGAACATCTAATGGGTGTGAGAGCCAAGCTTTGAGTCCAACTACAAAGTAGATTGGCCTATAATGGGTTGGCCTGTGGTGCTGTATATTCAAATGCTAAATTCTGTACCCTAAGGTCTGGTTGCTTCAAACAAGGAGACCCTCATGTATACCAGATTTTTTTTTTTTTGCGTCCTAAGTTATCCCTGATTGGTTAATAAAATCCCTACAACATGGGCTTGGAAGAAGAGAAGGGACAGAGCAAAGTTGCCCTTGGCTTGGGTGCTCAGGCAGGGTCCACAAGGAGAGGGAAAGGACATGGAGGAGAAGGAAGGAGACACCACCCCATAGGGTAGTTGGATCATGAGTGTATTGCCATGTGGGCCAGTCTGTTAGAACAGGCGTGGCCCAGGCAGAGCATGGCAAGCAAAACCTCAGGGTTATTGACAGGGAAGCAGAAAAAATAGCACAGAGGGTTGATGTCTGCTCAGTTCTAGTACTTTAAAGCTTATTATAAATCTAAAAGTTTTGTGTCTTTTATTTGGGAACTAAATGATCTACGGTCGGGTAGAAACCCCGTAATAATATTTACTGTAGCAACGGCCACTCAATTATTGTGGTATTTTAAATATAACACACATTGAATTTTACAATTCATATGCAAGTTTTTGTATATTTCCAATGTGACTGTACACCTGAGGTCATGTGTAGGTATAGAGACAGAACATGGCAGAAATACCTAGAACATTTTAAGGTCACCACACCGACCAAATGAAAGCCACAGGCTATACAGACTATGATGGATGAGGAGAAGGCTTAGTGCTCTGTGGAGTCCCCTTCCCTAGTCTTGGGATAAGACTTCCAGTAAGCCAAGACCATATTCCTCTTTCATTTCTCAAGGAGCCAGGGGTAGACCCAGATATATGATTTATTGCCTACAGGGTTTTTTTTTTTTTTCTGCAAGCGCTGCCCTGTTTGAGGACTTTTCAAGGGTAAGCACTGTCAGAGGAAGGCCAGCATATGACTTCGGTATAACTCTGCTCTGATAGCATGTAGCACAATCCTATCAAGTACTGGAAGCCTTGCTGGAAAGATTAATCAACCTCTAGGATCAAAAGGAAGCAACCTGAGGGGCACATGGCTGTAAATCAAGTCTGAAACCATAGCCCATTATGGAAGTTCATCCTTGGATCTTACGTCAAACAGCGTTAGCATCCAAAAGAAACACAAAATTGAAATGGCAAGGTGACGGGTAATGACCCCATGGCAAGGATATCTAAGTCATGTGGAAAGATCCCAGTGCAAAGACATGTAGCAAAGATACTGAAAGAGTGTACCCCAAAACGGGGAGCCCCGTCTCTCGCTCTGATCGCGGGCTGGGGTGCCCCCAGGAATCACGAGTAGCCATTCTTGATGTAACAGCAAGAGGTAGCTTTTATTAAGGAGATCCCAGGTCTAAGCGGGATCCCGGGTCGATACATATCTCACACAGGAGACAGAGGAATCGACCCCGAGCCTCCAACCTGGGGGGTTTATATAGGGAGGTTAGGGGCATTTGCACGGTTACACATGATTGGTCAATTCAAATGGTGCACAGTTACTTTCAGTGTGAAATTACATCAGCAAGGAGTACGTGCTCCCTAGCAGCTCGGCAGGCAGGTAGGGTGGCTCATCTCACTCAGGGGGGTGAAGGAAGGGGAGGGAGTGGCTACTGATGGACAATGTCCTTGGGGCTTGTAGCTGGTCCGGCAAGTCCTATCTCTGGCTCTCCCTCAGGCACGTCCAGCCCTGCACATCCGGACTCTGACAATGAGTAACTTTTTAAAAACTCTAGTTCTACATTCCCTTCTCCTTTTTTGTTAATAGTTCTAATCTTAGAACTTCATGGAGAACTCAGCTTCATCTAGCATAACAGCTTGGTATTGTTGTCTTAACATGAGGATTCTAATCTGGACACTATCTAAGCCTATACACCAAGGTCATGACTAGCTTTTAGAACTTCTAAGCTTATACAGACTGTGATCCCTGAGGCACGGTCCCAAGAAGTATTAAGAGTAGTAACATATGCAATGTTACATCATTTGTAATGGAAATCAAGCCTATCCCACACCTATCTTGATAGAACCCGGGACAAACATGACTGAATTTCCCTCTAGGTCCCAGCTCTCAGCCCAAACATCTAGTACATGACTGGTGAGGGCTGAGAATTGACAGCTGTCAGGGTGGTCAGCAGCACCAGGTATGGTCCTTTCCAGCGAGGCTCGAGTGTCTGGGCTCAGTGTAGCTGCAGTCTAAGACCTGGAACTGATGGGATGTCTCAGGGGTCTCCGGGGCATAGGCTGCTGTCAGCTGTGAGCAGATTTCTTTCTGTATCACCTATAGGTCTTTTAGCCTGGCACACAAATCATTATTACTTTGGCACTATGATGTGTTGGTTCAGTAACATCATCTAATACAGTCAGGGGGGCTGAGGCCCCATATAAGATCTCAAAGGGGGTAAGGCTGAATCTGGAAGGGGTATTTCTTGCTCTGAAGAGAGCAAGAGGGAAGGAGTGTCACCCAGTCTGCGCCAGTCTCCATGGTTAATTTAATTTGGACAGGGTCTCTAAAAATTTTAGAGTTTTATTTATTTACTCTACCTGTCCTGAACTTTGAGGTCTGTAGATACAATGTAATTTCCAATCGACCTCTAAATATTTGGCCACACCCTGGCTTACCTTGGCAATGAAAATAGGGCTGTTGTCTGACCAGATTACCTTGGGTACTCCAGACTGGGGGAAGATTTCTTCCAGTATCTTCTTGATGACTGTCGAGGCCGTCTCTTGCAGTTGTTGGCTTCACCAGGGCATCCAAGAGATGGTAAAGGCATCTGAAGTGCTGATGTGCTGGGGGGTAGAAGTTCAGCTATCCCAGATGACATCGTGTTGTCCACCATGGCCACACCCACTTGTCTCTGACCTTCATTCATGAAGAGAACTGTTCCCGTCTGTGGACAAGGTCCTCGGCTTTCAGCATGGGTCAATCAGCCAGTTGCAGAGGTCTTTCCTCCACCCATGGGCTTCTGTCAGTGCTTGACACTCGTGCTGTGGTGGCTCCAGGTCTGGATTGGGCAGCAAGGTGACCAGATTGTCCCCAACCGGTGGAGAATCTAGTCCATGGCAGCTGACCAGTGGTTCCATCTTTTGGGACACTCTATTTAAAGGCAAAACATCAGCCACTCTATCACAGTTTAAGTCCTGGATTGGGTGATAATTGCCAGTGCCCGGCTGGCAGGAACGGTGTGTTCCAAGCAGAACAGGACTAAGTCACACATCTCCCAGCATCAGGTACTGGTGCACTGAGACAGGTCTTAAGCTCCACATTCACAGTCTGTAGATATGCATACACATGGCCTCACCCAGCGATTTCAGCCCACGCAAGCCAATTTGGAGAGCAATTTTCTCATGAGCAAGGGATAGGGGCAGTCAGGGATGACCATGAATTAGTGGGTGGGTTACCCGGCACACGCCAAGGTCCACTGTTCTTCGGGCAGTCCATAAGTATTGTTCGTTGCCAGTAGCCCCTTGCACTCAACGTCTTTGGATATTGTCCCACTGGGGGGCATAGGAGCACAGAGCATTGTGTCCCTGTCCAGCACTCTAGGACCAAGAAGCTCTCCAGTGGCCCCTCCTGTTCTTTCTTGGGCAGTCCCTGCCCCAGTGTCCTTTTTCTTTGCATTAGGCACACTGATCTTTAGCCAGGAATTCTCTTCTGTTGCCAGGTACTATCTTCCTAGGTTCCCTAACTACTTGGCCAGTATATGTTCCTCTCTCATCTTTTATCTCTCTTTAGCTCTCTAACTTCTTCTTCTTTTTGTCTCTTTTTTTCCTTAGCTCCCTGCTCTTTTTATCCTCTTTCTTTCTTTCTTTTTTTCAATCTCTCTGTCTGCACCTTCTTCTACAGCTATTTTTCTCTGCAACTTACAATAACTCTCTCAGTGACTTAGCTTAACCCTTCAAGTTTCTGTAACTTTCTCTTCATATCCTTTCCTTATCTTAGCCAGATTGGTGGGGCATTTTCCAGCCCCTCAGAGACCACCCTTTGAGCCTGGCGGCAGACCTGGAGCACTCCCTACCTTCAGGCGTCTGAAGAGAGCAGGCAGAAGTGAGGGCCTTCTATCCGTGTCTGGAACATTTTTTCTGGCCTCTAGTAGGATCCCGTCTTTCCTCAGTGGTAAAGAAAACCTGTAACAGTTACTAACAAGCATGAAGAGGGCAAACAGCATTTAGTCACACAGCTAAACCAGGAGGCCTTCTTGGACAAAAAGCCATTGTACAAATAAGCACAAGCTTTGTCTATGAAACGGAAAGGTGAGCAGAGAGGCAGCAGATCTGTTATCGACTATCTCTCTAGACTTAGATTTTTCCCTCAAGGAGTATAACCAAAGGATGGAGAGATGGTTAGAACCTGGGTGCTAGAGGACAGGTGGCTGACAAAAGAATCGTAACCAATTCACCTGGGGCGATCAGGACCTCAGTAGCAGCCCTTTACCAAACTGTCTCACTGGGTTTAAAGGCCCATGGAAAAGAAAACATTAATCCTGACCTTGGCCACCGCCTGATAAGGCAGGTTCCCTTAAAGAACTTCTCTAAATGAGCGCTCTCCTACTGTGAGCAAATGTCAGAAATTCCTTTCTTGTTCTTGTTTTCCTTATAGTCCTCTCCCACCTCGCTCTCAGCCTTTTCAGATAGTTCCTCCTGTAGCATTTCTAACACAGCCTGTCTCTCTCTCTCTCTCTCTTTTTTTTTTTGATAGCCTGTTGACAGCATTTCTGATCTTTTAGGCAGCTACGCACTAAGTGTCAAAACGGCTGAAACTCCGCCTTTAAGATTCCTTACTCCCAAGCAAAATTTAAATCTTTCTCTAGCTTATCTCAGCTGGCTGCGAGCACAAGCACAGATAAAACACTGTTTTAAAAATTAACTTTGGCTATCAACCAACACACCGCCACTAGAGCAGGGTCCATAAGATTAAGTTTCTTACTCACTAAGCATTAAGGGGACCAAGTAAAACTCTTCGACCAACAAAGCAAAACATGATTTCAAACACAGTCGTCGGTCCAAGATTTTAAACACAGTCAGATCTTTTTGACTGTCAGTTGCCGGGTCCTCCCTGCAAAATTCAGCTCGTGGAACGTTCTCATGCGTCCCAGAACCTGCGCGATTGGGGCGTCCCCCTGTGCGCTTTCTAAAAGGAAAAGGAAAAAAAAAAGACTATTCGGAGTAGGAATCCTTCATCTACTCACAGGCGCCTATTCGGGGTGGGGAAACTTCTTCCACCCGTGCACAGGGCAGGAATCCTCCTTCTGCCCAGACAGTGCACTCTCAAGGTAGCTTTCTACTGGGTGGGAATCCTTCTTCCACCCGTGCACAGGGCAGGAATCCTCCTTCTGCCCAGACAGTGCACTCTCAAGCTAGCTTTCTACGGGGTGGGAATCCTTCTTCCACCCGTGCACAGGGCAGGAATCCTTCATCTGCCCAGACAGTGCACCAAGACCTTAAACCGGTACTGAAAAACACAGACTACAAGACTTAATTCACACACACTCACACACAGCAGCCGCTTTCCAGCACTCACACTAACGTACCTCCAAGTGGCATTTGTGGTTCCGGGGGGGTCACGGTCAGATCCCGGACGAGCCCCCAAATGAAAGAGCATACCCCAAAACGGGGAGCCCCGTCTCTCGCTCCGATCGCGGGCTGGGGTGCCCCCAGGAATCACGAGTAGCCATTCTTGATGTAACAGCAAGAGGTAGCTTTAATTAACAAGATCCCGGGTCTTAGCAGGATCCCGGGTCGACACGTATCTCACACAGGAGACAGAGGAATCGACCCCGAGCCTCCAAACTCAAGGGTTTATATAGGGGAGGTTAGGGGCATTCTCGAGGTTACACATGATTGGTCAATTCAAATGGTGCACAGTTACGTTCGGCGCGAAATTACATCAGCAAGGAGTACGTGCTCTCTAGCAGCTCGGCAGGCAGGTAGGGTGGCTCATCTCACTCAGGGGGGTGAAGGAAGGGGAGGGGGTGACTGTAGATGGTCAATGTCCTTGGGGCTGATAGCTGGTTTGGCTAGTCCTATCTCTGGCTCTCCCTCAGGCATGTCCGGCCCTGCACATCCGGACTCTGACAATGAGTAACCTTTTTAAAACTCTAGTTCTGCAATACATGTCCATGAAGCTTTCACCAAGAATCCCCATTCTGTGTTCTAAAATACTATACACACACACACACACACACACACACACACACACACACACAGTGAATCCTCATTTATGGTCAGCTATGGGGATTGATTCTCTGGGAACCTGACTTTGAGATAGAGATAGATGTATAAATGTGTTTGACAAGTGCTCTTGGGGACCATGGCTGTGACAAAGAGGAGAGAAGAGGATAGGGTGGAGAGCACTCTGGCTCTAATGAAGTCACAAGAGTATGCAGGCAGCCCTGTGTGGGGCTCAGGAGCTGGCCTGACCCTGAAGTCTTAGCCTAGACTGGAACAAGCAGGAGGCCCGGCCTTAAATTCCCCATTGGCTACGGACGAGGTTCCTGGTCAGAAACTAGTTACCACATTGTAACCACATAGCCATCCCTTCTCCAATATCATTCTTCCGGAATTTCCAAGTCCAATCATGAGGATATTTGGGTGTCCACTCTGATCTTTTACTCAGAGCAAACATAAAAATCAGGTGGATGGGCAGGGAGTGGAATGGCCTAAGGTTAAGCTAAACCTCAATTTTAATGGGTCCATAAGTTCAGGAGGGAGTCCATTTTATCATTGTCATCTGTGGCTTCTGTGTCCTTATCCCGGGTGTGCTGACTCTGTGATACGATGCCACCTCAACTCACATATGTCAGGGTGAAAATCATGTATGATCTTTTCTGGGAAGAACTCTG
The DNA here is from genome assembly GCF_021556685.1 of Rattus norvegicus. Lineage (NCBI taxonomy): Eukaryota > Metazoa > Chordata > Mammalia > Rodentia > Muridae > Rattus > Rattus norvegicus. The sequence goes on from NC_141542.1 coordinate 22,467,359, forward strand.
CCTTTTCCTACCATCTGGAGTTATACAACATCACTATGCAAAGCTCAGAAGAGAGGGGTGGAGATTGTGGAGGCCTTAGAAGTTGAGGATCTTTTCTGATTAAGGCACATATTTTTTCCTGTATAATTTTTCCCTTGCTCTTTCACTAATGATGGTTGACTTCATTCCTGGCCTGAAGTAAACTGGATTCTAAGGTTTGGATTAGGGAAGCCCCTCTTTTTGAGATGATAGGCCCAGCAAGGGATCCCACTGCATACAGGTTCCTATTCCCAAGGAAGTTGTTGCTGCAGAATCACAGCATGGGGGCAGCAGCATAGGATTTCTCCCAGCTTTCTCTCCTGCACTTGCTGCAAGTGTAATAAGGCTGTTTGTTTGTTTGTTTGTTTTTATTGGAAATTCCTACAAAGCTGGTCAGAATTAATACATGCCTTTAATACCAGCACCCACAAGGTATTTTTGTTTTTGCTTTTGTTTTTGTTTTATTTCATTTCATTATTTCTGTAATTGTTTTTAGGATTCTTATTGTTTTCTTTGGTAATTCCCTCTAGCTCTTCACTCTGTACCTAGAATGTGAAGCCAGTGCTCTGCATGGTCCTCTTATTCATGTTAAGAATTTTATTCTTACCACCAACACCACAGATGATCACATTATTTACTTTCAAATCAGGAAAACAGGCATAAAGAAGAGAGCTATGTAGTTTGGTCTCAGGTAACCAGCCAATCAGGAGTGTAGGATGGCTTCCCAATGTTTTGGGTTAGGTAAGCTTCTGTTATTGAGATGAAAGGCCTCTGTTGAAACCTCCAGTTGAGTAACAGAGAGCCTGGAAAGACTGAAAGAGTGGTTGCACCTTGAAGGTGAAGGCTGGCCCTTCAGTGCCTCTGCAGCCTGAGGCAGAGTTCTGTTGTGATCACAAGAGCACTTGGCCAGAGATCATAGGGGACTGCATTTTGGTTGAGCCCTGAGACCTGGATGAGCAGAGGCCTCCACAGTCCTGATAAAGGGAAGCAGAGTCACATAGATGTGAGGGAACAATGGATCTTTGAACTGCATGTTCTCCACCTCATTTATCTTGTATACATAATATATGTAAATGAAAAGGGCATCCTACTTTATCACATCTAGTCTCTCTATCTGTTAAAGCATGTGCAAATGTAAATACAGTAGAGTTAGTTCAGCAATACATTGTATCCCATTTTGTTAAAGAACTTTGTTTTATTTCTATTTATATATTTTTTCTTTTTCACTTTACGTTCTGCTCACTGACTACTGATACCTAATTACTCTCCCACAATCCTTCCCCAATTCTCCTGGCACAGTCTTCTCTGAGTGTATGAGGGCCAACTGTCTCAGTACCTCCCTTCTTTAACCAAAGCCTTTCCTGGGGGCATTGGTGAGGATGCTGGTTTTGAATGCCTTGGACTTGGCTTTCTTCATGCTCCAATTTGCTGGCTTTCGGAAGTTTGTGAAGAAATGTCTGTGAACTTGGTCCTTCATCCAGATGGTACACAAGAGGCAATGGTTTTGTTAATATTTTTGAGAGTATATTTCAATCCAACCTATCCTACTAATATCCTAACAATAACAAAGGTAATGGGAGGCTACACATCTATTCCCTTAGTTTTCAGTTCTTCTCAGAGCAGCAGTGTAGAAGCCCACAAAGCTGGCAAAGTGAAGTGAGGTCAGGCAGGGGTCTTAAGAGCACAGTCCTATATTCTTAGAGTAACTCCTAGTGATTTACCATATCCATACACCCGTAGCTCCATATGCACTGGACCCCAGGGAAGTGCTCAACATTCATTGCTTTTTTACTCAGTTTGCCACAAATGTTAGAAATCTGAAAAGTTCAGGAAAATTGAAGATGTGAATAAGTCCCAGTGACTGGAGTAAGCTCAAACAGTCTGTGACAACAAAGAACTGATTGAGCATCCAAGAGACAAGACGCTCACCAGGATCATAGTTTTATCCCAGTAAGAAAATTTGAATAATAAGTCTTCAGGTGAAAAGATAAATTAGGAGGTCATAGACCTAAAAGTTTTATCCTTTGCCCTCAGGGGAGCAGCCATTCTGTCAGCCTTTCCTGGCCCTCGGTCACAGGATCAGAGTTCTCACCTGGAAGCAGGGTTATCTGGAAGGCACATAATACATATCCACAGATTCCTCTTTGGGTACAAACTGATAGGCAACTTCAAGGCTTAAAGTCATTCTCTCTCTCTCTCTCTCTCTCTCTCTCTCTCTCTCTCTCTCTCAGCTTGAGGCTGCACACACGCTGCATTCTTTTGTGCACTCTGCTTTTTTTATTGCAGTTTTCTTTTCTCAAACTCCCACAATCATGCACACGTCTGTTCATTACCCTTTCATTCTCACACACACTCTTCATACACACCTCATACATATCTCACACACACCACATGCACTCTCCTGTCACGCACACACACAGTCTTCATACACACCTCATACATATCTCACACACAGCACATGCACTCTCCTGTCATGCACACACACAATCTTCACACACACCTCACACATATCTCACACACACCACATGCACTCTCCTGTCACGCACACACACAGTCTTCACAGACACCTCACATTCTCTCCTCACTCATTCTCACATGCTCTCCTCATGCTCTCTCCCTGGCTCTCACATTTGTTCTCAGACTCGCTCCCTCATTAGCTCCCTCATTCACTCTTCACATTCTCTCTCCACTCACTCTTCACATGCTCTTGTCATGCTCTATCATTCGCTCTCACATTTGTTCTTACATTAGCTCTGTCATTTACTCTCTCATTCACTCCCTCATGCTCTCTCATTTTGTCCTCACATGTTCTGTAGCCTTTCTCTTGCCCCAGTCCTTTATTAATAATCCAAAATCGGGTAGAAAAAAGATTTATAATCATTGCCAAATCAAATGCAAAGAATGACTACATCTCACCAAGAACTAAGAATTACAACCGTTCTACAAAGTTTCAGGCTTGCCCTATATCCAGGCCTGTGGCCAATATAATAATAATAATTGTAAACTTATCATTATTTAAACTTTAACTCTTTACTTTTATACTTCAGAGTCCAAAGCCCCGATATCAGCTAATTGCATTTTCCTAGACACTCTAATGATAAATGACATAGGCAAAACTGCCAGGCAGTGGCCAGAAAGAATCAAGGTAACCCTTAGCACACAAATTCCACTAGCGTTCTGCTCCTTGCACACAATGACACTCATAAGGGTTCCAGTAGTTAGACTTAGTTTACTAGTATATTATTTTATATATTCTATACTTCCTTAACTAGTCTATAATATTATGTAAAACTTACTTCCTAACTTCAATAACTTTTTCCTTTCTTAGGGTCCCAATGTTGGCTCTAATTCATTTTCTCTTATTTTCTTCAAGCTGTCTTTGCAAATCAAACCCTAATCTAGAACTACAATTCTGCAGTTATTACATTTTTTCCAAGATGAGAACACACAGTATCCACCTGGGCCACTAGGGCTCTGCTGTGCTGTGCCCCTATGCATCAATTTCCAATTGTCTAAGAATCATAACATCAAGGAACATCTAGTTTCACAGAATTCACCAGAGCAGAAGGAGAAAGAAGTAGAAAAGTCAGATATAATACAATAATTGTGCACACCAAGGCCAACTGATAGGCAGTCACACACAAATGAAATCTATACAGCCGTTGTCCAGGGCTAAGGTTTGGAGAAATGGAAACAACCAGTTTTTACAAAAAGCTACTGCGGGCTACTGAGATGTCTCCATTGTATGTTGTCCCCAGCATTAGCCAGAACTCAGACAACAAAGGGAGGTCAAAAGGATTCAGATTGGAAAGGAAGAAGTCAAAATATCACTGTGGCAGAGGATAGGGTAGTATACATGGGACACCCCAAAAGTTACAACGGAGAACACCTAAGCCTGATAAACAACTTCAGCAAAGTGGCTGGGCAAAATTAACTCAAACAAATCAGTAGCCTTCCTCTACACAAAAGATAAACAAGTTGAGAAAGAAATTAGGGAAATGACACCTTTCATAATAGTCCCAAATCATATAAAAATACCTCAGTGTGACTTATATCAAACTAGTGAAATATCTGTGTGACAAGAACTTCATGATATGAAGAAAGAAATTGAAGAAGGTCTCAGAAAATGGAAAGATCTCCCATGTTCATGGCTTGGCAGTATGGAGATAGTAAAAATGGCCATTTTCCCAAAGTGACCTACAGTTGCAATGCAATCTCCATCAAAATTCGATTCCAATTCTTCATAGGGTTAGACAGAACAATTTGCAAATTCATTTGGAGTAACAAGTAACGCAGGATAGCTAAAACTATCCTCAACAATAAAAGGACTTCCCTGGGAATCACCATCCCTGAACTCAAGCTGTTTACAGAGCATTAGTGATAAAACTGTATGGTATTGGTACAGAGACAGGAAGATAGACCAGTGGAATAGTACTGCAGACCCAGAAATGAACCAGCACACCTATGGTCCCTTGATTTTTGACAAAGGAGACAAAAGCATCCAGTGGAAAAAGGATAGCATTTTTAGCAAAGGGTGCTGGTTCAAATGGAGGTCAGCATATGGAGGAGTACAAGTCATCCTCTTCTTATTGCCCTGTGTAAAGCTTAAGTCCAGGTGGATCAAGGACCTCTACATCAAACCAGATCACTCAAACTAATAGAAGCAAAAGCGGGGAAGAATCTTGAACACAAGGACACTGGAAAAAATTTCCTGAACAAAACACGAATGGCTTATGCTCTAAGATCAAGAATAGACAAATGGGACCTCATAAAGCTACAAAGCTTCTGCAAGACAAAGGACACTGTGGTTAGGACAAAACAGCAACCAACAGATTGGGAAAAGACCTTTACTAATCCTACAACTGATAGAGGGCTAATATCCAAAATATACAGGAACTCATGAAGTTGGACTGCAGGGAGACTAATAACCCTATTAAAAATTGCAGTTCAGAGCTAAACAAGAAATCATAGCTGAGGAATATGGAGTGGCTGAAAGCACCAAAAGAAAAGTTCAACATCTTTAGTTATGTGGGAAATGCAAATCAAAACAACCCTGAGATTCCACCTCACACCAGTCTGAATGGCTAAGATCAAACACTCAGGCTATAGAAGATGCTTGCACGGATGTGAGAAAGAGGAACACTCCTCCATTGTTGGTGAGATTGCAGACAGGTACAACCATTCTGGATATCAGTCTGGAGGTTCCTCAGAAAATTAGACATTGCACTAGCTGAGGACCCAGCTATACCTCTCTTGCACATATACCCAAAAGATGCTCCAACATACAACAGGGCACATGCTCCACCATGTTCATAGCAGCCTTATTTATAATAGTCAGAAAATGAAAAGATCCCAGATGCCCTTCAACAGAGGAATGGAAACAGAAAGTGTGGTACATCTACACAATGGAGTACTACAGAGATATCAAAAACAATGACTTCATGAAATTCATAGGCAAAGAGAATGAACTAAAACATATCATCCTGAATGAGTTAACCCAATCACAGAAACACACACATGGTATGCACTCATTGATAAGTGGATATTACCACAAATGCTCAAATTCTCCAAGATTCACAGACCAAATGAAACTCAGGAAGGATGACCAAAATGCTGATTCTTCACTCCTTCCTTTAAAGGAGAAGAAGAATCCCTATTGAAGGGATAGGGATGCAAAGTTTAAAACAGAGCCTAGAGGAATGGCCATTCAGAGTCTACCCCACATGTGGCCTATACATATACAGCCTTCAAACTAGATAAGGTGGATGAAGCTAAGAAGTGCAGGCTGATAGGAACTGGATATAGATGTCTCCTGAGAGGCACAGCCAGATCATGTCAAATACAGCGGTGAATGCTAGCAGCAAACCATTGAACTGAGAACTGGACCTCAGTTGGAGGAATTACAGAAAGATTGAAAGAGCTGAAGGGACTTGCAAACCCATAAGAACAACCATGGCTGCCAAGCAGAGTTCCCAGAGACTAAACCAGTACCCAACCACTATACAGGGACTGTGCCATGGCTCCATCTGCATGTGTATCAGAGGATGGTCTTCTTGGGCACAAATGGAATGAGCAGCCCTTGGTCCTGCCTAGGCTGGGAAAGTGGATGGCTGGTGAAGGGAATACTTTTATAGCAGAGGTGGAGGGCGATGGTATTCAGACTTATTTCTGGAAAACAAGGAAGGAATAACATTTGAATTAGAAATGAAAAATATCCAACTAAAAATCAACAACAACAAAATGGTACTTTGAGCTTCGAATCAAAAAAAGCCACAGTCAGGAAACAGAGAATTGTATGCCTCTGGTTTTCTTCAAATATGCTTGGGGCCCAGGTAGGTTCTGGGCCTAGGCTGAACCAAGCAGGTTCCTGCCACTGACTGCTCCTCTATTCCTGTTTCCAGAGGCACCATGCAGATTAATATTGGGCCAGAGATGTGGGAAGAGCTGGTCAGAAGTTGCTTTATTTCCTGTGGTCTCAGGATTATCTGCATTCCAGGGTTTTCAGCATTTTCTGCCCCAGGATTTGGGTGCAGGATTCCCGATGGCTTTAAACTCCCTTATACCATGTTTATATGTCCTGGGAGGTATTACAGAAAAATTTATGTTTATCCTATTAATTTGGTCAAAACTGTCATCGACAGAGTATTTTTAGAGGTAACTATATATTTGACAGCAAGCATACACAGTGGGTAATGTATGCATGACAAAGTTGAAATTCAGAGTTGGAAACACAGTGCACAGTGACTGTATAAATGCCTGTGAATCTCAGTCTGACTGGGAAGTGATTTGATGCCCAGTCCCAATGAGAATGCAGAGATCCATCCCTCCCTGATAGCTGTGGGACTTCAGATGTTGACACTAATGATCAATAAAGAAGGTTCTTAAGAGTGAAGAGTTTGAGATTACTCCTTTATTGACCAGAATACATCCAATTTACTTGATAGTAACCAGATGCAGGCAGTCAATATGTAGAGACTATATCCTTATCAAAATAGAAAAGCAAATGAACAAAACAACAACAACAGATAAATAATAAATCTTCAAATGAATAGAAGGAAAACCAAATAACCAAAACAATTAAAAATTAACCAAACTTTAAATAGAAGAATTGCGCTAAGCATTCTTTTGCTGCTCCTTTTGCAGAATAGACTTATAGCCTGTGGCTTGCCTTGGAGACATAGTAGACAAGCAGTTAGTGATGGTAACAATCTTTTCGAGAGGAGTGGAAGTAGGTCTGTTTTGTTGGAGTGGGGGTATTAAGGAAAAAGCCTACCAATACTGAGTATAAATGATATTACAGACTTTGTCACAAAGTCTTTCCAATGTTGTGAACTGATCTCCATGAAACTCTTCTGGATGACCCATCAGGACAAGTACAAATTTACACGTGCACAGTCTTTCTGGATGACCAGCAGCTCTTGATTGATGTGCATCAGCACTTCTCTGAGTCCCCCTAAATGTGCACACTTGCTGGAGAGAGCTGAGGTGAAAGTACGGCCTATTCAATCCAAAGAAGTTAAACTAAAGGAGGAAAATGCAGTCCACAATTGCTATGGACACTACAGATGAGACGCAATAGTGGTGTATTTGCTGTGCACACTTAGTTCTCCTCCTGTAGCTCTTCTCTCCAAGGGAGATCTTGTCCTGGTCTGTGTCATGTTCGAGTTTCTGCTGGAGAATTTCAGACCTAGCAGAGCAAGGGAATAAAGATTTATTGAGTGGTTGTCAATTCAGCTCTCCCTCTTACATCAGCTCTATTCAGTTGGACTATCCAGCATGACCTGTCAGCTGAGGTCAGTCCCTGCATCCCCAAGTGACATAGAGTACCTGCGCTTGGATTTATATCTCAGCTTTTAACACTGCTAGAATTTGAACTGTGGACTATGCACTGTACTGGGATTAAGAGAAAAATGAGCATTTTTTCCCACTGGTCCAGGTATATGACATTGAATAATAACATTGTAGCTATGTCTGAATCTGAGTTCAAGAGAGGTATGAGCAACCTAGAATACCATATGGAATCCTTCTGGAGAACATGCCCAGAATTGAGGTGAAATTTCTGATTATGTTAGGACTGAAGGAACCTGCGTAGGTTCAATTTGTAACCACTGTATCTGCAAATACACAGAGAAGCCATCTCACATCAAATCCATGGGAATTGCATAGATCCTGTAATCACTGAGAATGTGCTCCATGCAAATCTTCCCAGCGTACACACGGACATTAAAGGTGATTGTGATGTAGAAAGAGAACAGCACTCCCGTAAGTCTATGGCTAGTGTAAGGCAATTTGTGAGAGGACAGAAGAGAAAATGCCCTCAGATCTTTCCGGAGAGATCACAGGAAGAAAGGAGTAGAACATAGCAAGAAATCCAGAGGATCATATATATTGTTTCATGGGCAAAATTCACATGAACTGTACCAGAACAATACTCTGAGTAGCTCTTTAACTGCCTGAGGCTGAAATCCAGGTGGGGTGGTCATCCACCCAAAAAGGGTATTTATATACGGAAGGATATTCAAGTGGCTTCTTCCAGCCTATGTTCCTACCTGAACATTAATGCTTAATGTAAAGATTCCCCAGGATTCGCTGGAGACATAAAAACAAATGTTGAGTGGGATATGTACATAGTGGCCAGAGCCTATAGACAGCTCAGTCAGTGATGTGCTGTCCTCCCATAAACCGTCATAGACTCAGGGTTCTTTCCCCATTAACAATCCGGCTTAGCAAGTCCCAAAGGCTGTGTAGAGCTGTCTTGTTGCTCAGCAAAGGATCATATGTTGGTGGTGGACTAGACTCTTGTTCTTGTTCACTCTTTCAGACTTTCCCCAAAGTGTGCAACTTCTTCTAATCGGAGCTGTCTTTACCATAGCCTGAGTGACTTCATGCCCAAAGCTAGAATCATAGGAAATCTCCATAACCAGGATCCAAATCAACAAATTTTCTCCCCGTAATGTGATTGTTCCACAGATAATTTGAATAAGTAAGTAAAAGCTTGCATGGATTATCTCACACTGAATCAGAATCTATGGAAGGGCTCCATCGTATGGTACACTTTTACTCCTTGGCTGATGGACTTCTGGATAGATTCTCCTTCAAGGTTACTCTGGGACAACTACAACATTGATGCTCCCTAGTTGCAATGGCAATACCTACTCCTTGTTGTGGAATCACTGGGTTAACTAAAACTTCTGTTGCACTTTCTGAACATGGCTTCTCATAGGGCTACCTGTTCTTACACTGTCAGACCCATTTGAGGCTCATCATTTCTCCTAACCCATTGAGGCTGAAATTAACTGAGAGAAAATGATGTTGATCGACAGAACTTGCAGAATGCTACACAGATAACATAGAGGAGCGCTTTGGATTAACTGTGCACCTAAAGGGGTTCCTGAAACTGCCCTGTTCTTGCACCACAGCATAGCTATGGGACTTTTTCTGGATGACGATACAATTCCAAGCAACTCGAATTCTCAATGAATAAAATCCAAGCCAAACTCCCAGGGGAAGTTGTAGTGTGCCAAGGTAGCTCGAAAGAAATGGTAGCAGGCAATGTGGAAAGCAACCTTGGAGAAGACACAGTGAGTGACACAACCTTCCAGTGGGCTTTCACAATTCACAAAGAACAGAGAAGCAGAATAAACTCATGGATTTTTCTAGAGAAGCCTTGCCCTTACCTCCCAGTACTCCATTCCTTTGATGTGCTCCAAAGGATTTCAATGCAGATCAGTAGTTTTGCCCCTAATCACTTGAAAATCTAACTTTACAGGTGTTTTTGTGTCCTCTTTTTGGGGGTTGCATTTCTAAAGGATTTTATTGTCCTGCTTCTACACCATAACAAAAAGGGACCTGCAAGCTCTAGGCCTGTACCATTTGTTACCCCTGTGAAACACGACTCAGTTGAACATATTTCCACTCCTCCCCCAGACTTCACAAGATAATTCTGTTCTGAAATTTTTGGAAACAGAGTAAGTTAGTAATTTAAGTGTCCTTTTGCTGTACAGAGCTAGATGGAGATGCCAAATGACTGGGCAGCTCTATTTCATGTTTCATGGATGTAAAGTGAATGCTTAGAGTACTTTTCTCATGAAACTTGGAATTGAGGGAAACACAGGTTCACTACTGCAAACACACACACACACACACACACACACACACACACACACATACCCACACACACACACACACACACAAACACACACACACACACACACAGACACAGATACACACTCGCATGCACAAATGAAAACTTTGCTCTTATGCAGCACATTTCCTGTTGAGTGAGGAATTAGTGGGAACAATGCTGTGTACAAGTCTCTTAGACTCAAGCAGGCTGTGCTGCCCTGGCCTGTACTCATTTCCACTTCAGGAAACCTTTCTATGCAGATACTTGCTGGTCCGACAAGTAAGTTACATGTTCTGCACAGATAGCCTAAACAACACAACATCAAATCCCCAAGAGAGAGATTTCTAGGAAAAGACTCCATCAAGCTCTATGCTGACTCATCATAGGCCCCTCACTAAAACTACCCTGTTTCCTTCATAGAAGACTTTGGAAGCATCAGAGAAGACAGTAACTCACGGTCAGTTACCAGGAACATTTCATGACATTAGAGTTCCTGTGATATTAAAACAACCTCTGTGTCAGTCAGAAAAAGGCTAAATAAATAACATACCCTGACTTTTCTGAAATGCAGCACTGTGTACAATATTGAGAGGGAATCTATCCTGAAAGAATGCAGTGCCCATGATATAGTCAGCAAAGCAATGTCAGCAGAGGGTTGCACTCTAGGATTCCATGCAATATCATGGAATAAGACAATCCAGAATCTTCCCCGGGGGATAACTCTGTTCAGGTAAAGCGAAGAAATCTAATCCTTATTTTTAAAAGAGCTGAATGGTTTAAGAATGTGTTGAAACAAATAAGAGAGGGGGCTCCACTTGGAACTGGACGAATGATGCAAAGACTGCTGGCCAGCACAAAACAGGAAGCTTCATGTTTGTTGAGAGACGTAGGCTTAAGGGACTAAGTTAGATAATGACTGGACAAAACTGCATGTCATGAACTGGCCTCCCCGCATGCTCCCTAAGATGCAGGTCAGCACAGCAATGCACCTTTCTTGGTGAGAATTGGGGGTACATACGGATAACTTTGTTCTTGAAGTCTCAAGTCTCTCATGCCAACCCTCAGCCTTTGAGAAACCTTTTCCACATCCTTGCTCTTCTAACCAGCTTCAGGTTGTAAGGCCCAGTTATGAACTCTCCAGGAGCACTCAAATAAGACAGGACTGACATGCTGATATACAGGCTCTGTAGTTACCCAAGATCTATGAAGCATGAAGTCACCATCTTCATATACAGGGACATGAGGGGAGGAAGAACAAAAGCCACCACAAATGACAATGAGAACCATTTCTTTGGCATTTCCAGCAGGCTCTCCTCCTTGAAAACTACTTACTTCTTGAGTCTCACATGATCCCTGTAAAGAAAATGAGCTCCAGGCTTTTGCTTCATCCCTCAAAGCCCTGTTCTAGTCTAAAGAGGGGCTCCCACATAGCACCCTCCATACATAATGGCACGTAGTGCTGTCCTGTGTGATCAACCTATCTCCTTTAATGAAGTGCAGACTCTCGAAGATCAGGAGCATTTGCTTTCCAAACATGCAGTTTCTTGAAAAGGGGCTATCTCCACAGAGAGCCTTGTAAACCATCACATGAATGAACACTTGGATGAGACCTAGGTCAGGACATGGATCAGTCAATAGACAGTTACATTGGTTTGTCTATGGTTATGGTAAGACCTGAGGACAACCTGACCCTGAGTCCTAACCCTACCTGCTGTTTCGTGGCTCTGGGGTCACAGATGTTCATTCCAGCCTCTTCACAGAGCCTCTTTGTCTCCACAGAGGATGCTGGCAGTTCAGTCTGCTCCACCAGCAGTTCTCTCTTCTCATTCAGCAAAATCTGTATATTGTTCTTCAATTGAGCTTGTTCACGCAGGAGCTGGGATTGCCTGATGCTGAACCACAAACAAAAAATGGTAAATCCCAGCCAGCTTCTATTTGCCTGTCACTCCTGCAAGTACAATCATCCCTTCAAGGGTCCTCATCCTCAGAAATCCCCAGAATAGAGCCACACTATACAAGTTAGCACCAATTAGAGGAGGTCAAATCCAGAGGACACATTCCACATGAATCAAAGTACTTCTGAAAATCCTGACACTAAGACGGTTTATATAAATCAAGGTAGAAGAGATGGTCCATAAGGGAGCTCGTATGTCCATGGTATGGTGAAACCATCTTCACGTTGTGGGGAAAGCCCCTCTGAGGGGGAGTTGAAGACCCAATAGCTATACAAACTTTCCATGTGTTTCTCATGGATCACAGATCTTTAAATCTCCTGTCAGAGTCCTAGAGATTCAGAGTTGATTGATACTCCCATCATGGTGCAAACCTTTTCTATCTAGAGGAACTTTAACGGGGAAAATAACAATTGGAGGGTCTTCTACAACCTTCACATGTACGACAACTGAGTCCAAGAGCTACAAATCTAAGACCCTTGCCAGGAGGCAGCCTTCTTGTTAAGAGTCAGACACTACAGAACCAGAGCCCTGACTTTGGTTCAAAGTCATACAGGACAGAAGCATTCCCTGCCTAGTGCTGGGTTCTCATCTCTGTCAGCGACTCACCGGTAGGAACTGTTCACTTGTATGAGCTCCTTGTACCTCTCCATGGCATCGCTTATTGAGTTGGTCATCATTTGCATAGCCATCATTCTCATCTCATGTTCAGATTGAAGGACTGGCAATTCGACATGCAGCCTGGGTTAGGTCATGGCCAAAGGAACAAATAATGTTTTGAACTCACGATTTCAGAATTAGGTGAAATGTAAATGAAAATAAATAATAAAAAATTTCAAATTCAAGGAATGGTGGAAGGGAAGAAAGTGGCAAAGTCAAAAACCAGACCAAAACCCAACAGTGAGACTCAATCCACAGAAAATATTTCTATGTACATAAGCAAACATTTGTTTTGAAATAAGGACTCCTTGGAATCCTGAGAGATATGGTTCTGCAAAGACTCACTATATAGGAGGGGGCAGAGCCTGAGAGCTGCCTGTTTGGGAATAACAACGGTCAATACCACAGTGACCTTTCTAGGTCACAATAATCAATCCCTGGATAGTTAAAAAAATAAAAAACTAAAGACCAAAGCAGGTGAAACAAATTAGGTAAAATCAGACTGTTCTCTCTATTACTTAAACTCAGTATGTACCACATATTTGCTCCTTCAAAGTATTTGTACTGGTTAAGTTTATTATCCTGGGCACAGGACAACAGAGCCACGGTACCAATTGGAAGGACCTGACCTTAAAGAGCTGGCAAGGTGAGCATGATGGAATTGACTAGTTCAGGAAGAAGATTCCTCCAGTCTGTGCCACAGCTTTGGGCCCAAGAGAAAACTGTGATGACCTTTCTCTTGTTTTGAAAGCAGGTATACTCAATCCTTGGTTTCTATCGTTACATGAATTCCCAGAGGGCATAACTAAGTTTGACCGGGAAGAGGATTTATAGCACCTCCTCCCGTCAGGAGAGTCCTGGGTGCCACCAAGGTATACTGAAGGAGCAAAGTGCTCTTTTGATCAGTGTGGGCCTCCACGTACTCATCACTATCATGACCTGCAAAGTGTTGATCAAACAAATCCTCAGACCCCATCAAAGGTCCCAGACGTCCTGATCCTGAGTAAAACACCACATGTACTTCCACATACATGCATACCAACCCATATCCAAACACATTTAGAATGCCAACTACATCCATGGAGGTGCCATAGAATCAGAGTATAATGAACAAATTCAGAGTAAAAGAGTGATGACATGCAGGCATTTCATTCACACACACAGTTTCAGCAAGTGTGACCAGGTCCTTCCAGCTGCTGACAAAACCAACGCTAATCCAAGGAGCTCAGGGTCAAGTACAAAAGAGGTTGACCCTAAACACACAGCACCTAGCTTATCTCACAAGCAAATGCTTGCCAAATCTCCTTAAAATCCAGGATGAGAGGTGAAACTTTCTCGTGCTATGAGTAAATCTCGAGGTAGCAGAGAGAGAGCGCAAGACAGTGAACAGGTTACTGGGCATAATGACTACCTGTGGTCCCACTCATCATAGATATAAAGATCCAGGATTTGATAAAGTTCATCCCTCTCGAATTGACACTTCTGGATTTCAAATTTGAGTTCCTCCAGTTCCTTTAGACACTCCTCTTGCTTACTGATGACATTTTGGGATGATGCCTTCCTACCAAAACCTGTAGACATATAAACCCAAGTGAATTTGCATATTTGATGGCCCGTGGGCAGAAAAGATCATTCTGAATTCGAAAAGGAGGTTGAGGAAGGGGAAATGGTAGAGACTGGGTGAATCCCTGAAAGAGCAGAAAAGCTTTCTTAAAGATTGATTCTTAAGCTATGTCCCTCTTCCCAACCTCTAATGCCATAAACGTGCCACACTCACTATTACACAACCCCCGGCACTGAAAGTTATTTTCTGACTGAGACATAAACATCTGCGACATTGTTATCTCATATCAGATGTGGTGCAGATAATCCTGGAGTTCATAATGACTTCATAATGCTTACCACCATCAAGCTCTAACCAAGTGTGGTCCAGCCCAAAGTGTCTGAGAACTCAATTCATGACTAGGGGTGCATCCTTCCTTGTTCTCGCCATCAGACACTTATGTAACCTACAGTAATCTAGAGGATGAAGTGCTTCAACTCCCAACCATGGATCGTCACATTGTTAATCCCACAGTGCCTCCTACTGCCATTCGTTGACACTCACAGTTAAAAAGCTTCAAGAAAAGACACTAAAGTCTTTCCACTTTATGGCTTTCTCTCAAATTAAAGAACAGGAACTCCTGACTCTTGGTTTGCCTTTGAAAAATCCCAAGGCTCCTGCTTGTAAGGCCTAGTCTTAGAAAGCACATCTCAAACCTACCTCTTTGAGGATGTTCCCCAACTCTGCCCACGACTCACCAAGCCTTCCCCAGAATGATTTCCTCCTTCCTGTGTCACTAGAGAGGGGGACAGCTTCTCTCTGACCTGGTGTGGTCTCTCCTTGATCAACACTTTCCTTCCGAAAAAGCCTGAGCAGCTGGCGAAACATGCCTGCTTGTGAACCCAAAGGGAACTGAAGTAATATCCCAAAGGCAGTTGGTGTCACCACAACACTGGTGACATCACAGAAGATTCTAGGGATCTCTTAGATACAATAGAGTGTCCAGTGAACGGCTTACTGGTAATGTCACTGGAAAATTCTATGGCCTACCTACCAACCAGCTCTCCCCTCACTGATGAATTTCTGTGGGGACCCTTTCCTCCAGTCTCCCATGTGTCACTGGGAATACCATTTGGCAACCTCTATTTCAAAGCTAGATATGTCTCTCTGCTTCATTAGAAGTCAACAATGCTTTTGCTGGGGAGGGTTGCTTACAACCCTGAATTGGAGAACAGATTTTTCTTAGCACCCAAATCTCTAGGGACTAAGGAGGAGGGAGATTTTTCTTAAAAGTAAATCAACTACTTGAGACAATGTATGTGACACACATTTCCATTCCTAAGCTTTTCCCTTCTTCTGGAGGCCAATATATTTCTTCTATACCTCTGAGTGTATAAAACCTGGAAATATTTGCTTACTGTGCAGTCCTTGAAAGCCGACATTGTTTTCATTTACATATCCATGTATTTCTCAAAATCAATGGTCTATAATCCTATTTTTTTGCAATAAAAACTCCTTTTTCTTGGGAACATAGGGATCAACTACATGGCATATATAAAATAATAAATTTCTGTCTGTTTTATATATTATGTAGGACATCCTCCCTTTCTCATATATAACAAGACAATTAAATTGGACATCAGTGAGCAAATGTCAACCAGTACCTTGTGTTAAAACATTGTAACTATATAGCCATCACTTCTCCAATATCATTCTTCGTGAATAGACAAGTCTAGGCATGAGAATATTGGGGACTACACCATGAACTTTTACTTGTAGCAAACAGAAGAATCAGGAGGATGGAAAGGGAGTGGAATGGCCTGAGTTCAGGTTGAACCTCAATTTTAATGGGTCCATACGTTCAGGAGGGAGTCTATTTGGCATTGTGATATATGGATTCTGTCTTCTTATCATAGGTGTTATAATAATTCAACATGAATGTGTGGTATAATGCCACCCCACCTCAGAGATGTAAGAGTGAAAATCATGTCTGACCATTCTGGGAAGAACTCTGACTTTTACTACCATCTGGAGTTATACAACATCACTATACAAAGCTCAGAAGAGAGGGGTGCAGATGTGCGGGCCCTAGAAGTTGAGGATCTTTTCTTCTGATTAAGCCACTTGTTTTTCCTATGTAATATTTCCCTTGCTCTTTTACTAATGGTGGTTGACTTCTTTTCTGGCCTGAGGTAAACTGGAGTCCAATCTTTTGGATTACCGAACCTTCTATTTTTGAGATGACAGGCCCACCAAGGGTCCTACTGCATACAGAAGGTATGAATAAGTCTCAGGGGCTGGAGTAAGTTAAAAACGTCTGTGATAACAAAGAACTGATTAAGAAAACAAGAGCCCAGCTGCTCATCAAGATCACAGTTGTATGATAGTAAGAAAATGTGAATAGGGCATTGGGTGAAAGATAAATTAATTAGGAGGTCACAGGCTTAGAAGGGGTAGCCTTTGCTCTCAGTGGAGCTGCCATTCTTTCTGCCATTCCTCGCCCTCTGCCACAGGACCAGAGACTTCCCCATACAAATGGCTGGCCTTGCCAAAGACCTGGCAGGGCTTCTCCCTGTAGAATAGGACACATAGAGTCCTTGAGGACTCACCAAGAGGTCTTCTCCACACGGTTCCTTGTTGTCAAAGGGAAATGTTCCTGCAGAATCCTGCCATGGCAGCAGGAATTTCAACCTGGCTGCTCTTGGTCCAGCTCACTGGGTGCAGGCCTGAGGACCAGGGGTATCTGGGGAGAGAAGCAGCATGCACTACCTCACAGCTCTCTCTTTGTTAGATGCAACTGCTAGGACTGTGATAGGATTTTTGTTTCTTTGTGTGTTTATTAGAAATACCTACAAAGCTGATTAAAGTTGCAACATGCCTTCATACCCAGAGTGCAGAATGTTTTTACATCGTTGTTGTTCCTGTTTTATGTTTGGATTTTGTCTTTTAATCCCCTCAGGAAATTTCCCTGTGCTTAGAATGTTAAGCACATGCTCCAGAGGGATCAATTATTCAAGTTCGACAAAGCTTTTGTTCTCACCATCACTCCACAGATGATGCCATTACTTACTTTGAAATAAGAAAACAGTCATAGAGAAGTAAATTAACCTGTAAGCTATCAAAGAAGAAACACATCATGATTGTGGAATGGCACCCCAGTATTTTGTATTTCCTAAGTTATTTTTATTTTAAACTTTTTTATTGGATTTTTTTGGGTACATTTCATCTTTTTTAAATCCTTAAAGGTATCTTTTATTCCTCTCCTCCCATTTACAAGTTGGAATTTCACATGTAATTGGTAGTCCAGATAGTTGGGTCAATGGCTTAGATATCACCTTGGCCTAGTTTCCTTGGCATAAGCTGAATTAGAAGCAGACTCAAAGATTCAGGACCAACAAATAATAAATTCCACTACATCTGGATACCTAGCCTCACAGCCAGGGAGGGACTGTTTTTCCATTCACTATTTAAAAAAAAAGATGCAGTTCATTAACATATAAAAAATTTCTCAAGTATATTAAAGTGTTTACCATGGTCATACAGTTTTTCAAATACCTGGCCTTCATCTTTTTCCAAAACCTAAAATTTCTTTCTTATTCACATTTTTTGATTATTTTTTGGTATTAGTATCATTTTTTTAAATTTCAGTTTTTTTAATAGATATATATGTTTTATTCAAACGTTATTCCCTTTCCCAGCTTTTGGTCCATAAGCCCCCCTGCCGTGCCCTCTCCCATATGTATGGTCCCCCAATCCATGCCACTTAGAAACCCCTTCCCGGACATTTCCCTGCACTGAGGGTCCAACCTTGTTAAGAACAAGGGCTTCCCCTTTCACAGGTCCCCAACAAGGATATTCTCTCCTACATATGCAGTTGGACCCCTGGGTCAGTCCACGTATAGTCTTTTGCTAGTGGTTTATTTGGTTGGCATTGCTGTTCTTATGGGGTTGCAAGCCCTTCAGCTCTTTGAATCCTTCTTCTAATTCCCATAAAGGGCGTCCTGTTCTCAGTTTAGTAGTTTACTGCCAGCACTGACCTCTTGATTTGACATGCCCTGGATGTGTCTCTCAGGGGAGATGCATATTCTGTCCCTTTCAGTAAGCATTTTTTAGCTTCATCAATCTTACCTAGTTTTGGTGGCTGTATATATATGGGCCACATGTGGGGCAGACTCTGAATGGCTGTTCCTTCGGTCTCTGCTTTAGATTTGGCCTCCATATCCCCTCCTATGGATATTTTTGTTCCCCATTTTAGGAAGGAGTGGGAGCATCTGCACTTTGGTCATCCTTCTTCTTGAGTTTCCTGAGATCTGTAGATTGCATCTTGGGTAATTCGAGGTTTTGGTCAATATCCACTTATCAATGAGTGCATACTGTCAATGAGGGCTTCTGAGTACCTGGAAGAGAATGAGGGACAAGAGATGTGAAGAAGGACTCCAAGACAAGAGTCTGATCAAGGCGACAATTTTATTTTTCCCCAAGGCTGAATTTGTAGCATAAAATGGATAACAGAGAGAGGAGAGTAGTAAGAAACATTTACCCACGCCAAGGACACAATATTCATGTGGTCAGGGAATCGGCTGATGTTGACAGGTTGTCAGAAAGGTCACAGGTTTGTAATATCTATTAGTCAGCAGGATGTTGTTTTTTCAGAAAGGTTACAGGTCATGACTTTGGGTATCTTAATGTCAGACGTTATCATATGATTATTCATCTTGACCACCACATTTGTATTAGTCTTCTGCAGCTGGCTGGCTATTTTCCATGAACCCAGTCATACTTAATGCTAACCATAATAATAACATCAATAATGGAGGGCTTCAAGGCCATCGCTCCCAAGAGCATACCAAGTGTGTTTTTCTGTGATTGGGTTACCTCACTGTGGATGATATTTTCTAGTTCTTTCCATTTGCCTATGAATTGAACGTAGTCATTGTTTTTGATAGCTGAGTGGTACTCCATTGTGTAGATATACCACATTTTTCGAATAAATTCCTCTGTTGAAGGGCATCTGGGTTCATTCCAGCTTCTGGCTATTATGAATAAGGCTGCTATGAACATAGTGGATCATATGTGTTATTGTTTGTTGGAGCATCTTTTGAGTATATGCCCAGGACAGGTATAGCTGTGTGCTCAGGTAGTGCAATGTCCAAATTTCCAGGAACGTTCAGACTGATTTCCAGAGTTCTTGTACCAGTTTGCAATCCCAGCAATAATGGACAAGTGTTCCTCTTTCTCCACATCCTCGCCAGCATCTGTTGTCACCTGATTTTTTGATCTTAGACATCCTGACTGGTGTGAGGTGGATTCTTAGGGTTGTTTTGATTTGCATTTCTCTGATAACTAAAGATATTGGGCATTTCTTTAGGTGCTTTTCAGCTATTCTATATTCCTCAGCTGAGAATATTTTCTTCAGCTCCGAACCCCATTTATTAACAGGGGTGTTTGGCTCTCTGTACTCTAACTTCTTCTGTTTTGTGTATACTTTGGATATAAGCCCTCCATCAGATGCAGGATTGGTCAAGATTTTTTCCCAATCTGTGGGTTGCCTTTTTGTCCTAATGACACTGTCCTTTGCCTTACAGAAGCTTTTCAGTTTTATGAGGTCCCATTTGTCGATTCTTGATCTTAAAGCATAAGCCATTGGTATTTTGTTTAGGAAATTTTCCTTAGTGCTCATGTCTTCGAGACTCTTCCCTACTTTTTATCCACTACTTTTAGTGTATCTGGTTTGATGTGGAGGTCCTTGATCCACTTGGACTTAAGCTTTGTACAGGGTAATAAGAATGGGTCAACTTGCATTCTTCTACATGTTGACCTCCAGTTGAATCAGCACCATTTGTTAAAAATACTATCTTTCTTCCATTGGATGATTTAACTCCTTTGTCAAAGATCAAATGACCATAGGTGTGTGGGTTCATTTCTGTGTCTTCAATTATGTTCCACTGAGCTGCCGGTCTGTATGCCAATACCATTCAAACTATTGCTCTGTAATACTGCTTGAGGTCAGAGATGATGATTCCCCCAGAAGTTCTTTTATTGTTGAGTAGAGTTTTGCTATCCTGGGTTTTATGTTATACCAAATGACGGCAAATTGCACTTTCTACCTTTATAAAGAATTGAGTAGGAATATTGTTGGTGATGGCATTGAATGTGTAGATTGCCTTTGGCAAAATGGTCATTTTTTACCATATTCATCCTGCCAATCTATGAGCATGGGAGATCTTTCAATCTTCTGAGACCTTCTTCAATTTCTTCAGAGATTTGAAGTTCTTGTCATACAGATTTTTTACTTGCTTGGTTCAAGTAACAGCAAGTTATTTTATATTATTTGGGACTATTGTGAAGGGTGTCATTTCCCTAATTTCTTTCTCAGCCTGTTTACCCTTTGAGTAGAGGAAGACTACTGAATTGTTTGGGTTAATTTTATACTCGGACAGTTTGCTGAAGTTGTTGATCAGGTTAAGTAGTTCTCTGGTAGAATTTTGGTGTTGCTTAAGTAGACTATCATATCATCTTCAAATATTAGTGTTTTGACTTCATCCCTTCTAATTTTTTCCCTTTGACCTACTTTCATTGTTTGATTGCTATGGCTAGGACGTTAAGTACCATATTGAAAAAGTAAGGAAAGAGTGGGCAGCCTTGTCTAGTCCCTGATTTTAGTGGGATTCCTTCAATTTTCTCAGTTTAGTTTGATATTAGCTACTGGTTGGATGTATTTTGCCTTTTCCTATATTTAGATATGGGCCTTGAATTCCTGATCTTTCCAGGACTTTATTAATGAAAGGGTAATGAGTTTTGTCAAATGATTTCTCAGCATCTAATGAAATGATCATGTGGTTTTGACTTTGTTTATATGATGAATTTCGTTGATGGACTTCCGTATATTAAACCATCCCTGCATCCTTGCCATGAGGCCTACTTGACCATGATGGATGATTGTTTGGATGCGTTCTTGGATTCAGTTTGCAAGAATTTTATTGAGCGTTTTTGATCAATTTTCATAAATCAAATAGGTCTGAATTTCTCTATCTTTGTTGTATCTTTGTGTGGTTTAGGTATAAGAGTAATTGTGGCTTCATAGAAGGAGTTTGGTAGTGCTCTGTCTGTTTCTATTTTGCGGAATAGTTTGGACAGTATTGGTATGAAGTCTTCTATGAAGGTCTGATAGAATTCTGCACTAAATCCATCTGGTCCTGGGCACTTTTTGGATGGGAGATGTTTAATAACAGTTTCTATGTCTTTATGAGTTATGGGGTTGTTTTGATGGTTTATTTGTTCCTGATTTAACTGTGGTACCTGGTATCAGTATAGAAAATTGTCAATTTCCTCCACATTTTCCAGTTTTATTGAATATATGTTTTTGTAGTAGGATCTGATGATCTTTTTAATTTCTTCAGATTTTGTTGTTATGTCTCCCTTTTATTTCTGATTTTATTAATTTGGATACACTCTCTGTGACCTCTGGTTAATATGGCTAAGTGTTTATGTATTTTGTTGATTTTCTCAAAGAACCAGCTCCTGGGTTTGCTGATTCTTTTGATACTCGGTTTTGTTTCTGCTTGTTTGATTTCAGCCCTGAGTTTGATTATTTCCTGCCTTCTACTCCTCTAGGGTTTATTTAATTTTTTCTAGAGCTTTTAGGTGTGCTGTCAAGCTGCTGACATATGCTCTCTCTTGTTTCTTTTTGCAGGCACTCAGAGCAATGAGTTTTCCTCTTAGCGCTGCTTTTATTGTGTCCCATAAGTTTGGGTATGTTGTATCTTCATTTTCATTAAATTCTAAGAAGTCTTTAATTTCTTTCTTATGTCTCCAATGACCAAGTTGTCATTGACTTCAACTTCCATGTATATGTGGGCTTTCTGTCCTATTTGTTGTTATTGATCAGCAGCCTTAGTCCGTGGTTTTTTGAAAGGATGCATGGGATTATTTCTATCTTCCTGTACCTGTTGAGGCTTGTTTTGTGACCGATTATATGGTCACTTTTGGAGAAGGTACCGTGGGATGCTGATAAGAAGGTATATCCTTTGGTTTTAGGGTGGAGTGTTCTATAAATATATGTTAAATCCATTTGTTTCATAACCTGTTAGTCTTTCTGTGTCTCTGTTTAATTTCTGTTTCCCTGATCTGTCCATTGATGAAAGTGGCGTGTTTAAATCTCCTACTATTATTGTTTGTGGTGCAATGTATGATTTTTTTGAGCTTTAGAAAGGTTTCTTATTGTTTAGGGACACAACTGCTATATACTTGACAAATATAGCAATCAACCAGAATATCCGTAGAAAGCATGTGACTGTGGCCACATGAGGATGAGTTTCTTTCAAAGATCATCATGATTTTTGGTAAGATCTTCCCTGTAATTGGTGGCATGGCTTCCCACAAACATGGTCCAGTTGTCTAGAATCTCCTCCTTGGTCAGCATCTCATCCTTGTTCTTATCTGACTCATACACCAGATGCTGGGCCTCAGCCTGTGCATGGTCATAGTACTGAGGGAGGATCCAGTGGTGAATCTCATCCTAGTCCAGTTTCCCATCCTTGTTCAGATCTGGGAAATCATTGAACTGCTCCCCAGACAAAACCCAGTCGGTCTCAGGGCAATTGTCCTCGTGAGAAAAAGATGTCCACAATGTACTCATCCTGGTCCACAAAACCATCCCCGTTCTTGTCGATATTCTCCAGCGTTTCCAGAACTACAATCTCCTTCATATGTTCTAAATCCTCTTAGTGCAGAAAAGCAATGAACCCGTCCTGAGTAGCTGTCAGGTCACCATCAAGGCCTTAAACCTCCTCTCATCTCGTGGAGGCACCTTTTTAAAGTTGTGATGATCAGAGCTATCTTGGAATTCAGCAAAGGTTTCCCAGGTAGTAGCCATAGGTAGCCTGCTTGTATTCTTCCCAGGAGATTTTTCATCTATGTCCCTATCATAATCCTTCCAGAGTTTAGCCACCTTTGGGTTGATGTATCTTTTCTGTACCTGTTTGATCCAAACTTTCAGGTCCTCAGTAGTAACAAGGCTGCCTTCATCACTGTTGATTGGATCAACAATTTTCCCCAGCCTCTCCTGCTCTCGTACAGGATTAGCTATCAAAGGTCTTGGAGTCGTCCTTGCCCAGGAAGACCTCATGATCGTACAGGAAGCTGTACTTATTCTCTGGTGGCCATTCGCCCTGCTCTGAATCAGGACAAACCATGTGCTCCTTGCTCATCATGCTCTTGGCCATGAACGCCAGGACCAGTGCCAGCAGCAGCCCATGGAGAGTCCCAGGCTGACACCATGTACCACAGTCGTGATCAAAGGGAGGCAGCAGGGAAGTAGGTGCTCAGAGCAGCTTATCCGCTGTCCCTTCCCCAGAGAGGGCTTTTGTTACATTTCAAACGTTATCCGTTTTCCTGGTTTCCACAAAACCCCTTATAAAACCCCCTCCCCCTTCTACTGTGAAGGTGTTACCACACCCACCCAAACACCCAGGCCTATCTGCCTCCCTGTTCTGGTTTCCCCTACACTGGGGCATCAAGCCTTGACAAGACCAAGGGCTTCTCCTCCCATTTGTGCACAAGAAGGCCATCCTCTTCCACACATGCAGCTGTAGCCATGGGTCTGTCCATGTGTACTCTTTGGATGGTGATTTTGGGTGCTGGGAGCTCTGGGTGTATTTTAGTGTTGTTCTTATGGGGCTGTAAACCCCTTCAGCTCCCTCAATCCTTTCTCTTACTCCTCCATTGGGGACCCTGGTCTCAGCTGAATGGTTGGCTGCAAGTATCTGCCTCTGTATTTGTCATGCTCTTTACCCCACTCTTTTGAGCAGATCACCACAGAGCAACGAAGATGTATTGTCTTGGCATGATGATGTACGGACAAATAGATGATTTCTTAATTCTTATGATGGTTCTATAAGAGTTCCTAAAATAGATTAGTAATTTTAGGCTCCTTTATAATGGGACAGCTATTATGTTTTCTCTGGTAATCAAAATTGCATTGAGAACTCTTCCTTCTAAAAGTTTCATGAGTGAATTGCTTCTGCAATACCAAGCAGGCATCTACAAATTAGAACCCATGCTAAGAGGGTATAAACCAATTAACCAAAGTTCATAAAAAGAGAACTAATGATTTACTATAGGTGCAAGGACTGAACATAAATAATTGACTGGATTTGCCTATAGGAAATTTCACTTATTCTTTTCTCATAAAAATTACAGCTTTTAACTCTCCATGAACATGCAGAGCCAGTGACAGATGGTGACGGTTTATCCTGATGATTACTCTTCATGGATATGCATGTAAACATTCCCTGTCCTAAACTGATTATCCAACTTATGATTTGAATTCCTGTGCAAACTTGTGGTGACCTTTTCACCATGTGATGCTGTGTTCAGAAAGATATACAAATGCTGAGGACAAAGAGACAGAAAGCTTTTTAGACAGAACTGAACTGAAGAGAACAGAACTCAAGAAGAACTTAGAAGTAAAGGCATAGCGTTGAGAGTAAGGCATTGAGAGTAAGGAAATTATTGTGTCATAAGAGCAAGAGGAAAGGAGATAAGAAGAAGAGAGCAAGGAGAACCTTATAAGTCAAACTTTATGGAGGCAAACCTTTGTAGAAATTTTAGGAAAACGGAAGAACTTATAAATAAAGGTTAAAATCACTGCTCTTCAGTCTTCAGCCTGGCTCACTGGCTAGCCTCTGCTCTTCAGTCAGGCTCACTGGCTAGCCTCTGCTCTTCAGCCTGGCTCACTGGCTAGCCTCTGCTCTTCAGTCAGGCTCACTGGCTAGCCTGTGCTCTTCAGCCTGGCTCACTGGCTAGCCTGTGCTCTTCAGTCAGGCTCACTGGCTAGCCTCTGCTCTTCAGTCAGGCTCACTGGCTAGCCTCTGCTCTTCAGTCCGGCTCACTGTCTACCCTGTGCTCTTCAGTCAGGTTCCCTGGCTAGCTTCTGCTCTTCAATCAGGCTCACTGGCTAGCCTCTGTTCTTCAGTTAGGCTCACTGACTAGCCTCTGCTCTTCAGTCAGGCTCACTGGTTAGCCTCTGCTCTTCAGCCTGGCTCACTGGTTAGCCTCTGCTCTTCAGTCAGACTCACTGGCTAGCCTCTGCTCT
Organism: Rattus norvegicus; assembly: GCF_021556685.1. Taxonomy (NCBI): domain Eukaryota; kingdom Metazoa; phylum Chordata; class Mammalia; order Rodentia; family Muridae; genus Rattus; species Rattus norvegicus. The sequence goes on from NC_141542.1 coordinate 22,492,753, forward strand.
TCAGCTAGGCTCACTGGCTAGCCTCTGCTCTTCAGCCTGGCTCACTGGCTAGCCTCTGATCTTCAGTCAGGTACACTGTCTAGCCTCTGCTATTCAGTTAGGCTCACTGGCTAGACTCTGCTTCTCAGCTGGGCTCACTGGCCTATGGGGCCCTAGCACATCGCTTAACCATCTGCTCATGACTGCCTGACCACACTGACCACCTGACCGGTCGCCCTGACTTCTTAAAGTCATTCTCTAGAAAGAGCACAAGAAACCAAAGAGAAACACCACAGCAAACTTTTCCCATGGGCTCTGCTTTAACCTTAAGTGCTTTCATTATTTCTTTAAAAGAGTGAAATATAATTTCGGCTATTCATATGGCCAAGAGAGCTGTGCAGTAGTCATTGCTTTAGGGAATTTGGTGCTAAATCAAAAGATTCCTTTATTCTATCATGATGTTATCTGTATGCTGTAAGATGTATGTTTAGAAAACACAACACCAAATTCCTAAAATCTAGATGTTTTAATTCATCAGCTCATGGAGAAACATAACTGCTTCCTATCTAGACTGGGCTTTTTTGCTATAATGCAGGTACAATCAATTTTCCACACTACTTCCATGATTTTCAAGAATGTTTAAGAGAAAAATAAGTTGAACATAATGGCCAGAAAGGGGGTTCTGTCAAGTTGTCTTATGTGGGACAAGATACCAAACTATGATGGTAAACCTAAAACCACCTGTTCCCAAAACTAAGAGTACTTACAGAAAATACATACTTTCTTATCATTCCTCCTCCCCAATGATCAGTGATTTAATGAGCACCTACAAGATCCTAGCCCTGTGCATCTAAGTGTGTAATGGTGAATAAAAAACTTAATAAAAAGCCTCATTAAGGAATAAAGAAAAATGAAACATAACTTTGAAACTCAGAATTCAATATAAGCAAAACCACCATTTCTTCTACTGGTGATTTCTGAAAACTTCATCATTTTTTCCATGGGCTTCTACAGTAATGATACTGAGTCTTGATTTGGTAAATCACAAAAAGCAAGTCACACTTCTTTCTTGGCTCCCACAACTGTCAAAGGGAACAACACTGTTGCTGTCCATTGTGCTTCCCTATCAATCCTGCTATGGATGGTAATGAATTCCAGTCTTTTCAATGTGAAAACAGGCCACCACTTGAGGGCAAAGGTTATTAAAATTACCCAAACCGGTATATTCTCTAAAATTTTCACATAGCATTTTACTGATATCACAATGTAAATTCACCACAAATATTTAACCAATGAAAATATTGAATAGCTCTGCAAATAGGAGCGATAATCATATATACTTGAAAACAACTATTATGGAAACAAAGGACGTACTAGGAGAAAAGATACATCACTAAAAGCTACACAAGCAGCAAAAAAGACACTACATTTCTTGGTTTAAAAGTTAGGTGATACACTTGATCTTTAAAGACAGGCAATGTACTTGATCTTTAAGCCCTTTAACTGTGCCCTGTCCACATAGAAACTGCAGTAGATGACAATCTTTTGTAAGATTTATTTATTTATATGTGAGACAATGCAGCTGTCTTCAGACACACCAGAAGAGGGCATCAGTACTCATTATAGATGGTTGTGAGCCACCATGTGGTTGCTGGGATTTGAACTCAGGACCTCTGGAAGAACACTTGGTGCTCTTACCCACTGAGCCATCTCTCCAGCCCTCACGTCGGCCTCTTACACAGCATCACAGTAGTCTATTTCACTAGATGGATCCAGGGCGATAACAGAGAAACTTTCACAGTTCCTGAGCACTTCTGAGTTCAAATACCACCAGTGCCCACTCTGTGTTGTTGGCACATTCTGACCTGTCTCCTAAGAGTTGTCAGCCACAAAAGGGACGGGTTAGCCCCAGACAGCATTCACTGCCCAATCCTAAAAACCCCATCGATTCTGAAAAAGCAATATTCCATGCTTGCTCCATATTTGAGGAAGCCAAATGGTTGATCTGGCTCAAGGGTCTACTTTTCTTAGCTCATCAACTTTCTTTTTCCACTTCTTGTCACAAGAAATTTTTTTTTTTATGCTGCAACTACACTGCCTTGTTTGAAGGAAACCACCATCAACTCTGGGTGCCACCTCTTAATATTTAAAATTCACAAAATAATTCATGGCTTTCTAATCAGCACCATGGAAAATAAACAAAAACAAGCAAAACCATTCCACAGGAACTTGCTGATCTGGAGGGCTGCTCATAGCAGGCAGGAAAGAATTAAATTATGCAGAACTGTAATCTCTCAGAGCTTTGGAGGCTAAAAAGGAGGAAATCTCTGTTTATGTTCCCTTTTTCTGAGGAATTGAAGGAGGGTATTTTACATCCTCCAAATACAATCTCTTGCAAGGGGCAACCAATTACAAAGTAGATCAGAAGAAATCTATTAAATAATAATTCATTGCCTGAGGTTTTAAGAAAATATTTTCCCATGATCCCCGTCCTTTAGCATACAATGGAAACATTACAGGGAGTGTGCCACCAGGCTAAGCTGCCTCTGAAAAGCCTGTCCTGCCCTGGCAGGTACAGGCCATTCAATTCCAAGTCATCTGGAGAGTGGTGACAGCCCCAAGTTGCTCTGGGGATGTCAGAGCACAGCTCTCATGCACACTCCAGACCACCTCTCCACTCTTTTCCAATACACAGGCTTTCCAATCCCTGCTTCAGCTCTCCATCCATCCCTGAACACTCCCTTCCCCTACCCAATGGGCTCACTTTGCATTGCCTCCTTCTGCCACTGCTTTCCCAGGGCGGGGGAGGGGGGCCAGAAGGAGCCTAAGGAGGGGCGCGGGTCTCCTACCTACCTTGATAATGCTGCTCTTAAGGTGCAGCCCGCCCTGCTTGCTGCTTGCTGTCCCTGGGGACCAGACCGGAGGTCTGGCAAGGGGTCTGCCCGAGCGCCACGCCTCCTGGTCCCCTGGCAGGGCTGGCCTGGGATTAGTCCCTGGACACTGCGAGGCTGCAGTCTCCGTTGGAAACCCCGCCGCTGTCATAGCGCGCCCTCCGGTGTCCGAGGTGACCCCCACGCCATTACCGCCACCTTCCCTGGTCTCTTCTGCTTTTCCTTTTCTTTTTTTCTTTTCTCTTTTTGTTCGCGATGTGGCGCCTGCGAAGAGCTCGCCTCCAGCAAGGAGGACATCGTGCAGGCAGAATCACCTCAGGGCCCTGCCGGGGTCGGAGAGGGAGAGAGAGGAGTCAGCTTGGGCGGCGGCGCCCCGGCTGCCCGCACCAGCGGAAGGAAAACTCGCCCAGGAACACGCGCTGCTGCGGGCGCCAAATATAACGCGCGCGCCCCGTCCCCTCAGGCCACGCGCTCACCCACGAGCTCCGCCTGACCTGAGGCCCGGCTCGGGCGCGGTCGAGCGGCGGGGTGGGAAGGACACGTGTGCCCACTCCGTGGGGCAGACAACACCGGGAGGCGCGACACCGGGAGGCCCGTGGTGCGGAGCTCCGGGCTCCGCCCAGGCCTGTCAGTACCCTCTCAATGCTCTGCGGAGGCCAGGGCGGCTTCTTCAGGCCTCCAGGCCCACTGTGACCAACCCGAGGCCATCACAGCCAGAGCTTCCAGCTGCCCCAGGCTGGAGGCTTGGTAATGGCAATTGTGGTTGCCACTCTCCTAGGCTGACTCAGCAGGGCACTAGCCACCACCTGCTGTCCTCACCTGAAGGCATCCTGATGGGGCTGAGAGCCCACATCCAGCAGGCGAGCCTCAGGGCACAGGGCCATGGTCTTGGGTCTGCACCTTGTTTCCAGCCCCACACACATATGGCAGCATCACACATATGGCTCCTTCTACCAACCGCCACTAATTACCATTTGGACATTCCATCACAGTGTTCTCAAGAAGAAAGATTGCAAACAAACACTAAAAGAATGAAATTTAAAATCTTTTTTATCAGGCTGGAGAGATGGCTTGGTGGTTAAGAGCACTGCTTCTCCAGTGCTCCCAAGTTCAATTCCCAGCAACCACATGGTGACCTACAACTATCTGTAGTGGGATCCAATGCCCTCTTCTGTCTGAAGCTCTCTTCTGACATGTAGGCACACTCACAAACAGAGTGTTCATGTACAGAAATAAATAAATCTTTAAAAATAAAACCTTCTAATCAGTTAATGTATCTACATCTAGAAGCTAGAAAAGGGTCACAGCAATATTAAAAATAATTCAGAAATGGTAAAGGGATGTACGAGAGTCACAAAATTCACTGGGCAAGATGGTGTATGCCTGGAATCCCGACACTCACAAGGCTGAGGTAGGTGGATTGCCTTGATTTCAAGACTAAAGTGTGAGACCTTGTATTAGAAAACAAAACAATTGGGGAGGGGATGGAGAAAGAGACAGAGAGACAGAGAGACAGAAGAGACAGAGAGACAGAGAGACAGAGAAAGACACAGAGAGAGACAGAGACAGAGAGAGACCTCGATGTCATTTCCTGCACTGATGACAAGCTACTGAAGAATGTGAATGTCTCCTACCAAACACTGAGATAATGCGAATGACAGAATGGGTTTCTTATTAAGATATCATAAACTATAGATGGAAAAGTAATGTATAATAATTAAAAGAGAAATCAGACATTGGAAAGCCTAAATTTAGAGGACTGTATATGTTGAAGTCTTAGGGGAGGGGATGTGCCGATGTGGGGGAGAGAATAATCAGAATAAATTACATATGCATATAAAAATGTTAACTAAGAGCAACCAATTAAAAGAGAAAAGCAGGTTTATTTTACAATGAAATTGAGTTCCCATATGACACTATGTAACATTTTGTAAATTGATTATATGAATTATCTGCAAGAAAAAATCAATTGTTATTAAAGATGTGGTTGTGTTCATATTAATTACAAATGTTTTAAATTCTTTTTATTTATTTGCTAATTTATTGATTGATTTTTTTTTAAGATAGGGTTTTCCTATATAGACCAGGTTGACCTCAAAAAAGAGATCCACCTGCCTATACTTCCAAAGAGTTAGGATCAAAAGTGTATACACACACATGAAAGTTACATTCTTAAAGTGATAAAAAAAAAGTACAGTTATCAACTTGGTACAATTATTGAACAGTGATCAAGTGAATGGAAATATCAGAAACACATTTAAGGCATTAGGTCACTGTTGTTAAAAGGATCTTGAGCAGCATATATAATTCAAATCATCCAGGAGACACATTTTGAAAAAAATCAAGAAACTGGGTAAAATGATTTAAATTTTTATAATCTATTAAAAATTGTAAAGTGCATTTGATATGAAAGCTGCAAGTGATATACTTCACATTTTTGCTTATATACCATCGTCAATTTTATGTGCATCCTGCAAATATTGTCCATGTTTATTCAGGCTCTTAATATTTCACCATGACATTCACAGAAATCATATTCAGCAAACTGTATATGTTGACGTATAATAGAATTGTATTCTACACAGTATAGCATAGAAATATGTATACATAACTTCCCATATGTGTGTATATACATATGTCAATAGCTCAAGAAAATGAGTATCACTTTTTCATTGTCGTATTATTTTCATCAAAATCCTGAGAACATTGAAATGGCATCAAATACGGACCAGATTGGCAAAAAAAGGAAAAAAAAGGAAAAAACTCCAAAAAATAAAACTCTTATAAAGAATCTAACGATACTAGCAAAAGATGCAAAAATATTAAAGTCTAAATGAAATATAAAGCCCAGATGAAATACTGTATAATATTTTCTCAACTCTAGGATAATGTATTTTTGTACAACTATCAATAAGAGGCCTGAATTTTGAAGAATTCAAAAGTAGTGCAGTATAATTATGCAGTGGTCAATACTGTTGCATACCATTTTACATAACTGCAAACATTCTCGTTCTTTTGTTCCGTGGCCTAAGACGAACTCGGGTAGATTTATGGGGAACCATTGCATTGTAGACTTAAACTGGATTAATTTGGGGGTGAGTAAGTCATATTTTGGTAAAGTTGCTTTAAAAATAAACCTTTGGATAGTAGTACAGCAAGTAACTCTCCCTGAAGGAAAAACCAGACACCAGGAACCTAGACCACTGCTGTCCAGGAGAAATTTCTAGATGATAAAATAGTCTATATCTGCAGTGTTTCTGGCTATGGATTCTGGCTGGCTGTTTGCCTCCTGGTTTGCCTGCTGTGACTAAAGAGGCAGATTTTAGTTCTTAGTTCAGTTCATCTCAAATAGCCATGTGAGACCAGTGGGTGCCATTTGGACAGTGTAGCCACAGAAAACTGAAGCAGTGTAACCAAAGACTCACCTAGGAGTCATTTGACCTCCTAGAAGTGACTTGGGAAAACGTTGGCAATGAGAGCCTCTTGGGGAGCTCACCTTCACCAAAAGCAAACTGTGAATCCTTTACTCTTCTGCAATAGTCATAATGTAACTGGTCTCACACCCACCCCACCCCTCACCAAAGACACTTGAGAGGGAGCTGAACCCACTGTGTGCTTTAGATTTCACTTCGAAGTGGAGCAGACTGAGATTGCCAAGTCCTTTGTGTGGCTCCAGGGACTTGGGCCTGACCAGGAGTGAGGAGGAAATGAAGAATGACATTGGACACACATACATGGGGAAGGCTGGGTCCGTGAGCTGGAGAAAATGCAGCATCCCAGAAGCTCAGCATGTTTATTATATAGAGTTGGCCAGGAAGCAGGGCTGTTGCACAGGGAAACAAGGAGGTGGGCATTACATGCAGATAAACAAGGAGGGGAGGACTATGCATATGTAACTGACAAGGGGCAGATTTAGCTAATCTCAGTAGGAGCAGTCTTCAGGCTGTAAATATACAGATGGGGCCAGGGAGAAAGGTAGAGTAGACTTTTTCTGCACACACTATCAATGCCATCCTGAGAAGGCTTTGGCATGTCTCTGAGCCTCAAGGGGCATGGGGGCCTTTGCCTTTTCCCCACTGATAAATGGCTTTGGGTCCATGGCATGGTCATATCATGTTTACAACACACATCCAGTTAGGGCTGCACTTCCTCAGGGCTTCCTCTGCTCCCACAGTGAGATCTCAAAAGAAAAACAGAAACCAAACAAATGAACAGTGTGCTCAGTGAACTGGTTAATTCCCTAAAGTATACAGATCCAGTGTCCTAAGTCTAGGACTTCCTCAAAGGGTACAGAAAATCCTGTGGACCTAAAATAAGCAATAAACAAACAAACAAAAAAAACCAAAAAAACCAAAAACCAAACAAAGACCCTTGTGCCTCCCAAAAAAATGAATGGGAGAAAAAATTATTAAAGGTTTTCATACAAATGTTTAAGAAAAACAGAGGCAATGTACTTAATAGCGTTAGTGTGCTGAGACGTGAGGCCCACGCACAGCATGCAGCATTTGGGAGTCTCAGACAACTTAACAGAAGAGGACTCCTAATTATTCTTTGTGACCACTCTCCACATACTACTCAAAGCTTAATACTAACCTTCATAATTGAGTTGGGGACAATATTCACCATAGCAGATAATTGAAGCATTAGTGCACACAGATACACACACACACACACACACTCACACACGCACACACACACAAAACACACACACTCACATGCATACACACACACTCACATATACACACACACTCACACACATACACACACAGACACACAGACACTCACACACACAAGCACACACACATACACACACACACACAAAACACACACAAAACACATACAAAACACACACACACTCAGTAGCACACACAAGAGAAATGCATATTCTATGAAGTTTCTTGGCATATTTTTATTTGTAATCCTCAATGCTTTAGTATTCTTGCTTTTGCTTAAAGGGGGGAAAAGTCAGGCTTCATTTTCCCCCTTTTGAAATGACAGATATCTGTGTGTTAAACATACTCTGATGGCTGTCCAGGCTGCCTCGGCCTATTTGACAGCATCCAGGTCACCTTGGTCAGGACAGTGGTTGCTCTTCTTATTGGCAGCTGGTTTGCATCACAAGAGTTTTCCACATCCTTACCAATATTAGAAGTTTGGTGACACAAGCAGCTTGACAAACAGTAAAACTATTGTGGTTTTGCCTTTCTGGAGGACATTAAAATTTACATGGTTTGCATATTGCTTGTTTTCTTAGCATTTAGTCCTGCTTTAGCGCTGTTCAAATGTGGCCATGCAGCCAGCATCCCTTTGCTCCAGGCTCTCAGCACCCCATTCCTGTCACTGATCTGATGCATACTTGGTCCCAGAGATGGACAGCAGAGGGACTTGACACACAGCATCCACTCTGCTCCACTGCTTTGCTTTTTACAAATTCTTTACAATGGCTATTTCTTTTTTTTTCACATGCTATGTACTTTATTTTATTTTTTTATTAACTTGTGTATTTCTTATATACATTTCGAGTGTTATTCTGTTTCCCGGTTTCCGGGCAAACATACCCCCCCCTCCCCTTCTTTATGGGTGTTCCCTTCCCCATCCTCCCCCCCCCGTTTCTGCCCTCCCCTCAACAATCTAGTTCACTGGGGGTTCAGTCTTAGCAGGACCCAGGGGTTCCCCTTCCACTGGTGCTCTTACTAGGATATTCATTGCTACCTATGAGGTCAGAGTCCAGGGTCAGTCCATGTATAGTCTTTAGGTAGTGGCTTAGTCCCTGGAAGCTCTGGTTGCTTGGCATTGTTGTACATATGGGGTCTCGAGCCCCTTCAAGCTCTTCCAGTTCTTTCTCTAATTCCTTCAACGGGGGTCCTATTCTCAATTCAGTGGTTTGCTGCTGGCATTCACCTCTGTGTTTGTTGTATTCTGGCTGTGTCTCTTGGGAGAGATCTACATCCGGCTCCTGTCACCCTGCACTTCTTTGCTTCATCCATCTTGTCTAACTGGATGGCTGTATATGCATGGGCCATATGTGGGGCAGGCTCTGAATGGGTGTTCCTTCTATGTCTGTTTTAATCTTTGCCTCTCTATTCCCTGCCAAGTGTATTCTTGTTCCCCTTTTAAAGAAGGAGTGAAGCATTCACATTTTAATCATCCATCTTGAGTTTCATTTCTTCTAGACATCTAGGGTAATTCAAGCATTTGGACTAATAGACACTTATCAATGAGTGCATACCATGTGTGTTTTTCTGTGATTGGGTTAACTCACTCAGGAGGATATTTTCTCGTTCATTCTATTTGCCTACGAATTTCATAAAGACATTGTTTTTGATAGCTGAGTAATATTCCATTGTGTAGATGTACCACATTTTCTGTATCCATTCCTCTGTTGAAGGGCATCTGGGTTCTTTCCAGCTTCTGGCTATTATAAATAAGGCTGCTATGAACATAGTGGGGCACGTGTCTTTTTTATATGTTGGGGCATCTTTTGGGTATATGACCAAGAGACGTATAGCTGGATCCTCAGGCAGTGTCCAATTTTCTGAGGAACCTCCAGACTGATTTCCAGAATGGTTGTACCAGTCTGCAATCCCTCCAACAACGGAGGAGTGTTCCTCTTTCTCCGCATCCTCACCAGCATCTGCTGTCACCTGAGTTTTTGATCTTAGCCTTTCTCACTGGTGTGAGGTGAAATCTCAGGGTTGTTTTGATTTGCATTTCCGTTATGACTAAAGATTTTGAACATTTCTTTAGGTGTTTCTCAGACATTCGACATTCCTCAGCTGTGAATTCTTTGTTTAGCTCTGAACCCCATTTTTAATAGGGTTATTTGTCTCCCTGCGGTCTAACTTCTTGAGTTCTTTGTGTATTTTGGATATAAGGCCTCTATCTGTTGTAGGATTGGTAAAGATCTTTTCACAATGTGTTCGTTGCTGTTTTGTCCTAACCACAGTGTCCTTTGCCTTACAGAAGCTTTGCAGTTTTATGAGATCACATTTGTTGATTCTTGATCTTAGAGCATAAGCCACTGTCAATTGGATCAACAATTTTCCCCAGCCTCTCCTGCTCTCGTCCAGGCTAAGCTATCAAAGGTCTTGGAGTTCTCCTTACCCAGGAAGACCTCATGATCGTACAGGAAGCTGTGCTAGTCCTCTGGTGGCCACTTGCCCAGCTCTGAATCGGGATAAACCATGTGCTCCTTGATCATCATGCTCTTGGCCCTGAACACCAGGACCAGGGCCAGCAGCAGCCCATGGGGACTCCCAGGCCAACACCTTGCACCACAGTAGAGATCAAAGGGAGGCAGCAGGGAAGTAGGGTCTCAGAGCACCTTAGCAGCAGTCCATCCCCAGAGAGGGCTTTTGTTACATTTCAAATGTTAACCCTTTTCCTGGTTTCCCATCCACAAAACCCCTTATAACGTGCCTCCCCCTTCTACTGTGAGGGTGTTACCACCCACCCAAACACCCAGGCCTACCTGCCTCCCTGTTCTGGTTTCCCCTACACTGGGGCATCAAGCCTTGACACGACCAAGGGCTTCTCCTCCCATTTGTACCCAAGAAGGCCATCCTCTTCTACACATGCAGCTGTAGCCATGGGTCTGTCCATGTGTACTCTTTGGATGGTGGTTTAGGCCCTGGGAGCTCTGGCTGTTTCTTAGTGTTGTTCTTATGGGGCTGTAAACCCCTTCAGCTCCCTCAATCCTTTCTCTTACTTCTCCATTTGGGACCCTGTTTTCAGCTAAATGGTTGGCTGCAAGTATCTGCTTCTGTATTTGTCATGCTCTTTACGCCACTCTTTTGAGCATATCACCACAGAGCAACGAAGTTGTATTGTGTTGGCCTGATGATGTGTAGACAAATAGTTGATTTCTTAATTCCTAATGATGGTTGTATAAGAATTCCTAAAATTAGATTAGTAATTTTAAGCTTTTATAATAGGACTGCTATTATGTTTTCTCTGGTAATCAAAATTGCATTGAAATCTCTTCTATTCTTAAAGTGTCATGAGTGAATTGCTTCTGCAATACCAAGCAGGATCTACAAATTACAGCCCATCCTAAGAGGGTATAAACCAATTAACCAAGGTTCATAAAAAGAGAACTAATGATTTAGTATAGGTGCATGGACTGAACATAAATAATTGACTGGATTTGCCTATAGGCAATTTCACTTATTCTTTTCTCATAAAAATTACAGCTTTTAACTCTCCATGAATGTGCAGAGCCAGTGACAGATGGTGACGGTTTATCCTGATGATTACTCTTCATGGATATGCATGTAAACATTCCCTGTCCTAAACTGATTATCCAACTTATGATTTGAATTCCTGTGCAAACTTGTGGTGACCTTTTCACCATGTGATGCTGTGTTCAGAAAGATATACAAATGCTGAGGACAAAGAGAGAGAAAGCTTTTTAGACAGAACTGAACTGAAGAGAACAGAACTCAAGAAGAACTTAGAAGTAAAGGCATAGCGTTGAGAGTAAGGCACTGAGAGTAAGGAAATTATTGTGTCATAAGAGCAAGAGAACAGGAGATAAGAAGAAGAGAGCAAGGAGAACCTTCTAAGTCAAACTTTATGGAGGCAAACTTTTGTCTTTTAGGAAAACTGAAGAACTTAGAAATAAACGTTAAAATCACTGCTCTTCATCCTTCAGCCTGGCTCAGTGGCTAGCCTCTGCTCTTCAGTCAGGCTCACTGGCTAGCCTCTGCTCTTCAGTCAGGCTCACTGGCTAGCCTCTGCTCTTCAGCCTGGCTCACTGACTAGCCTCTGCTATTCAGTCAGGCTCACTGTCTAGCCTCTGCTCTTCAGTCAGGCTCACTGACTAGCCTCTGCTCTTCAGTCAGCCTCACTGGCTAGCCTCTGCTCTTCAGTCAGGTTCCCTGGCTAGCCTCTGCTCTTCAGTCAGGCTCACTGGCTAGCCTCTGCTCTTCAGTCAGGCTCACTGGCTAGCCTCTGCTCTTCAGTCAGGCTCACTGTTTAGCCTCTGCTCTTCAGTCAGGCTCACTGGCTAGACTCTGCTCTTCAGTCAGGCTCACTGGCTAGCCTCTGCTCTTCAGTCAGGCTCACTGGCTAGCCTCTGCTCTTCAGTCAGGTTCCCTGACTAGCTTCTGCTCTTCAGTCAGGCTCACTGGCTAGCCTCTGCTCTTCAGTCAGGCTCACTGGCTAGCCTCTGCTCTTCAGTCAGGCTCACTGGCTAGCCTCTGCTCTTCACCCTGGCTCACTGTCCAGCCTGTGCTCTTCAGTCAGGCTCACTGGCTAGACTCTCCTCTTCAGCTGGGCTCACTGTCTAGCCTCTGCTCTTCAGTCAGGCTCACTGGCTAGCCTCTGCTCTTCAGTCAGGCTCACTGGGTAGCCTCTGCTCTTCAGTCAGGCTCACTGGGTAGCCTCTGCTCTTCAGTCAGGCTCACTGGCTAGCCTCTGCTCTTCAGTCAGGCTCACTGGCTAGCCTGTCCTCTTCAGCTGGGCTCACTGGCCTATGGGGACCTAGCACATCACTTAACCATCTGCTCATGACTGCCTGACCACACTGACCACCTGACCACCCTGACTTCTTAAAGTCATTCTCTAGAAAGAGCACAAGAAACCAAAGAAAAACACCACAGCAAACTTTTCCCATGGGCTTTGCTTAACCTTAAGTTCTTTCATTATTTCTTTAAAAGAGTGAAATATAATTTCGGGTATTCATATGGCCAAGAGAACTGTGCAGTAGTCACTGCTTTATGGAATTTGGTGCTAAATCAAAAGATTCCTTTATTCTATTACGATGTTATCTCTATGCTTTATGATGTATGTTTAGAAAACACAACACTAAATTCCTAAATCTAGATGTTTTAAGACATCAGCTCATGGAGAAACATAACTGCTTACCTATCTAGACTGCTGTTTTTTGCTATACTGCAGGTAAAATCAATTTTCCACACTACTTCCATGATTTTCAAGAATGAATAATAGTAAAATAAGTTGAACATAATGGCCAGAAAGGGGGTTCTGTCAAGTTGTCTTATGTTGGACAAGATACCAAGCTATGACTGGTCAACCAAAACTAACAGAACTTACAGAAAATACATACTTTCTTATCATTCCTCCTCCCCGATGGTCAGTGATTTATTGAGCACCTACTATGATCCTAGTACTGTGCATCTAAGGGTGTAATGGTAAATAAAAACAATAAAAAGCCTCAGTAAGGAATAAAGAAAAATGAAACATAACTTTGAAACTCAGAATTCAATATAAGCAAAACCACCATTTCTTTAACTGGTGATTTCTGAAAACTTCATCATTTTTGCCATGGGCTTCTACCGTAATGATACTCAGTCTTGATTTTGTAAGTCACAAAAAGCAAGTCACACTTCTTTCTTGGCTCCCACAACTGTCAAAGAGAACAACACTGTCACTGTCCATTTCGCTTCCCTATCAATCCTGCTATGGATGGTAATGAATTCCAGTCTTTTCAATGTGAAAACAGGCCACCACTTGAGGGCAAAGGTTATTAAAATTACCCAAACCCGTATATTCTCTAAAATTTTCACATAGCCTTTTACTGATATCACAATGTAAATTCACCACAAATGTTTATCCAATGAAAATATTGAATAGCTCTGCAAATAGGAGCGATAATCATATATACTTGAAAACAACTATCATGGAAACAAACGACGTACTAGGAGAAAAAACCACTAAAAGCTACACAAGCAGCAAAAAGACACTACATTTCTCTGTTTGAAAGTTAGGTGATACACTTGATCTTTAAAGACAGGCAATGTACTTGATCTTTAAGCCCTTCAACTGTGCTCTGTCCACATAGAAACTGCAGTAGATGATAATCTTTTGTAAAATTTATTTATTTATATGTGAGACAATGCAGCTGTCTTCAGACACAACAGAAGAGGGCATCAGTACTCATTACAGATGGTTGTGAGCCACCATGTGGTTGCTGGGATTTGAACTCAGGACCTCTGGAAGAACACTTGGTGCTCTTACCCACTGAGCCATCTCTCCAGTCCTCACAACGGCCTCTTACACAGCATCACAGTAGTCTATTTCACTAGATGGCTCCAGGGTGATAACAGACAAACTTTCACAGTTCCTGAGCACTTCTGAGTTCAAATACCACCAGTGCCCACTCTGTGTTGTTGGCACATTCTGACCTGTCTCCTAAGGGTTGTCAGCCACAAAAGGGACAGGTTAGCACCACACAGTATTCACTGTCCTATCCTAAAAACCCCTTCGATTCTGAAAAAGCCACATTCCATGCTTGCTCCATATTTGAGGAAGCCAAATGGTTGATCTGGCTCAAGGCTCTACTTTTCTTACCTCATCAACTTTCTTTTTCCACTTCTTGTCACAAGAAGTATTTTTTTATGCTGCAACTACACTGCAGTGTTTGAAGGAAACCACCATAAACTCTGGGTGTCACCTCTTGAAATTTAAAATTCACAAAATAATTCATGGCTTTCTAATCAGCACCATGGAAAATAAATAAAAACAAGCAAAACCGTTCCAAAGGAACTTGCTGATCTGGAGGCCTGCTCATAGCAGGCAGGAAAGAATTAAATTATGCAGAACTGTAATCTCTCAGAGCTTTGGAGGCTAAAAAAGAGGAAACCTCTGTTCATGTTCCCTTTCTCCAAGTAATTGAAGGAGGGTATTTAACATCCTCCAATTACAATCTCTTGCAAGGGGCAACCAATTTCAAAGTAGATCAGAAAAAATCTATTAAATAATACATTCATTGCCTGAGGTTTTAAGAAAATATTTTCCCACGATCCCCGTCCTTTAACAGCACACTCAGATTACCTCTCCATTCTTTCTCAATGCCATGGGCTTTCAAATCCCTGCTTCTGCTCTCCATACATCCCTGAACCCTCCCTTCCCCTACCCAATGGGCTCACTTTGCATTGCCTCCTTCTGCCACTGCTTTCCCAGGGCAGGGGGCCAGGGGCGGGGGGCAGGGCCAGAACCAGCCCAAGGAGGGACTCGGGTTTCCTACCTACCATGATTCTGCTGCTCTGGCGGTGCAGCCCGCCCTGCTTGCTGCTTGCTGTCCCTGGGGACCAGACCGGAGGTTGGTCTAGGGGTCAGCGCGAGCACCACGCCTCCAGGTCCCCTGGCAGGGCATGCCTGGGGTTCGTCCCTGGACACTGCGAGGCTGCAGTCTCCGTTGGAAACCCCTCCACTGTCATAGCGCGCCCTCTGGTGACCGAGCTGACCCCCAAAGCCGCTAAGGCCCGCTTCCCTGGCCGCTTCTTCTGCTTTTTCTTTTCTTTTCTTCATTCTCTTTTTGTTCACGATGTGGCGCCTGCGAAGAGCTCCCCTCCAGCAAGGAGGACATCGTGCAGGCAGATTCACCTCTGGGCCCTGCCGTGGTTGGAGAGGGAGAGAGAGGAGTCAGCTTGGGCGGCGGCGCCCCGGCTGCTGGCACCTGCGGAAGGAAAACTCGCCCAGGCACACGCGCTGCTGCCGGCGCCAAATATAACGCGCGCGCCCGGTCCCCTCAGGCCCCGCGCTCACCCACGAGCTCCGCGTGCCCTGAGGCCCGGCTCGGGCGCGGTCGAGGGTCGGGGTGGGAAGGACACGGGTGCCCACTCCGCGGTGCAGGCAACACCGGGAGGCGGGACATGGCGAGGCGTGTGGTGTGGAGCTCCGGGCTCCGCTCAGGCCCGTCAGTCCCCCCTCAGGGCTCTGCGGTGGCCCAGGGTGGCTTCTGCGGGCCCCAGGACCACCGTGACCTACCCGCGGTCATCACCTCTGGAGCTTCCCGCTGCCCCAGGCTGGAGCCTTGGACGATGTGATTGTGGTTGCCACTCTCCTAGGCTGGCTCAGCAGGGCACAAGCCACCACCACCTTTCCTCACCTGAAGGCATCCTGATGGGGCTGAGAGCCCACATCCAGCAGGCGAGCCTCAGGGCACAGGGCCATGGTCTTGGCTCTGCACCTTGTTGCCAGCCCCTCACACATATGGTGGCATCACACATATGGCTCCTTCTACCAACCGCCACTAATTACCATTTGGACATTCCATCACAGTGTTCTCAAGAAGAAAGATGCAAACAAACACAAAAAGAATGAAATTTAAAATCTTTTTTATCAGGCTGGAGAGATGGCTTGGTGGTTAAGAACACTGCTTCTCCAGTGCTCCCAAGTTCAATTCCCAGCAACCACATGGTGACCGACATCTATCTGTAGTGGGATCCAATGCTCTCTTCTGTCTGAAGCTCTCTTCTGACATGTAGGCACACTCGCAAACAGAGTGTTCATGTACAGAAATAAATAAATCTTTAAAGATAAAACCTTCTAATCAGTTAATGTATCTACATCTAGAAGCTAGAAAAGGGTCACAGCAATATTAAAAATAATTCAGAAATGGTAAAGGGATGTACGAGAGTCACAAAAATCACTGGGCAACATGGTGTATGCCTGGAATCCCGACACTCACAAGGCTGAGGTAGGTGGATTGTCTAGAGTTCAATGCTAGACTAAAGTGTGAGACCTTGTATTAGAAAACAAAACAATTGGGGAGGGGATGGAGAGAGAGACAGAGAGACAGAGAGACAGAGAGACAGAGAGACAGAGAAAGACGGAGAGGGAGACAGAGACAGACAGCGCCAGAGAGAGAGAGAGAGAGAGAGAGAGAGAGAGAGAGAGAGAGAGAGAGAGAGAGAGAGAGAGACCTCGAGGTCATTTCTTGCACTGATGACAAGCTACTGAAGAATGTGAATGTCTCCTACCAAACACTGAGATAATGCGAATGACAGAATGGGTTTCTTATTAAGATATAATAAAATGTAGATGGAAAAGTAAAGGGATATACATTTATAATAAATAAAAGAGAAATCCTAAATTTGTAAAGCCTAAATTTAGAAGACTGTATAAGTTTAAGTCATAGGGGAGGGGATGAGACGATGTGGGGGAGAGAATAATCAGAATAAATTATATATGTGTATGAAAATGTTAACTAAGAGCAACCAATGAAAAGAGAAAAGCAGGTTTATTTTATGATGAAATTGATTTCCCATATGACACTATATAACGTTTTGTAAATGGATTATATGAATTATCTGCAATAAAAAATCAATTGTTATTAAAGATGTGATTATGTTCATATTAATTTCAAGTGTTTTAAATTCTTTTTATTTATTTGCTTATTTATTTATTGATTGTTTTTTTTTGGTTCTTTTTTTCGGAGCTGGGGACCGAACCCAGGGCCTTGTGCTTCCTAGGCAAGCGCTCTACCACTGAGCTAAATCCCCAACCCCCTATTGATTGATTTTTTAAGATAGGGTTTTCCTATGTAGACCAGGTTGACCTCAAAAGGAGATCCACCTGCCTATGCCTCAAAGAGTTAGGATCAAAAGTGTATACACACACATGAAATTTACATTCTTAAAATGATAAAAAAATTACAGCTATCAATTTGGTACAATTATTGAACAGTGATCAAGTGAACAGAAATATCAGAAACACATTTAAGGCATTAGGTTACTGTTGTTAAAAGGATCTTGAGCAGCATATATAATTATAATTCAAATCATCCAGGAGACACATTGTGAAAAAAAAAACATGAAATTGGTTAAAGATGATTTAAATTTTTTAATCTATTAAAATTTTAAAGTACATTCGGTATGAAAACTGTAAGTGATATACTTCACATTTTTGCTCATATACCATCTTCAATTTTATGTGAATTCTGCAAATATTGTCCATGTTTATTCAGGCTCTTAATATTTCCCCATGACTGATAACATTCACAGAAATCATATTGAGTAAACTGTATATGTTGACATATAATAGAATTTTATTCTACACAGTATAGCATAGAAATATGTATACATAACTTCCCATCTGTGCGCATATACATATATAAATGGCTCAAGAAAATGAATATCACTTTATCATTGTGGTATTATTATCCTCAAAATCATGAGAACATTGAAATGGCATCAAATACTGACCAGATTGGCAAAAAAAACAAAAAACAAAAAACAACAACAACAACAAATAATGAACTCCACAAAGTAAAACTCTTATAAATAATCTAACGATACTAGCAAAAGAGGCAAAAATTTTAAAGTCTCAATGAAATACAAAGCCCAGATGAAATACTGTGTAATATTTTCTCAACTCTAGGATGATGTATTTTTGTACAACTATCAATAAAAGGCCTGATTTTGAAGAATTCAAAAGTAGTGCAGTATAATTCTGCAGTGATCAATACTATTGCATAACATTTTACTAGCGACGAATTCAGGTAGATTTATGGGGAACCATTACATTGTAGACTTAAACTGGATAATTTGGGGGTGAGTAATTCATATTTTGGTAAAGTTGCTTTAAAAATAAACCGTTGGATATTAGTATGGAAAGTAATTCTCCCTGAAGGAAAAACCAGACACCAAGAACCTAGACCACTGCTGTCCAGGAGAAATTTCTAGATGATAGAAATATTCTATATCTGCTGTGTTTCTGGCTATGGATTCTGACTGGCTGTTTGCCTCCTGGTTTGCCTGCTGTGACTAAAGAGGTAGATTTTAGTTCTAAGTTTAGTT
This sequence comes from Rattus norvegicus, assembly GCF_021556685.1. NCBI lineage: Eukaryota > Metazoa > Chordata > Mammalia > Rodentia > Muridae > Rattus > Rattus norvegicus. The sequence continues at coordinate 22,511,168 of NC_141542.1, forward strand.
CATCTCAAATAGCCATGTGTGACCAGTGGGTGCCATTTGGACAGTGTAGCCACAGAAAACTGAAGCAGTGTAACCAAAGACTCATCTAGGAGTCAGTTGACCGCCTAGAAGTTGACTTGGGAAAACGTTGGCAATGAGAGCCTCTTGGGGAGCTCACCTTCACCAAAAGCAAACTGTGAATCCTTTACTCTTCTGCAATAGTCATAATGCAACTGGTCTCACACCCACCCCAACCCTCACCAAAGACACTTGGGAGGGAGCTGAACCCACTGTGTGCTTTAGATTTCAGTTTAGAAAGCACTTCCTTCAAAGTGGAGCAGACTGAGATTGCCAAGTCCTTTGTGTGGCTCCAGGGACTTGGGCCTGACCAGGGGTGAGGAGGAAATGAAGAATGACATTGGACACACATACATGGGGAAGGCTGGGTCCGTGAGCTGGAGAAAATGCAGCATCCCAGAAGCTCAGCATGTTTATTATATAGAGTTGGCCAGGAAGCAGGGCTGTTGCACAGGGCAGCACGAAGGTGGGCAGTACATGCAGATAAACAAGGAGGGGAGGACTATGCATATGTAACTGACAAGGGGCAGATTTAGCTAATCTCAGTAGGAGCAGTCTGTGCAGGGAGCAGTCTTCAGGCTGTAAATATCCAGATGGGGCCAGGGAGAAAGGTAGAGTAGACTTTTTCTGCACACACTATCAATGCCATCCTGAGAAGGCTTTGGCATGTCTCTGAGCCTCAAGGGGCATGGGGGCCTTTGCCTTTTCCCCACTGATAAATGGCTTTGGGTCCATGGCATGGTCATATCAGGTTTACAGCACACATCCACTCAGGGATTCACTTCCTCAGGGCTTCCTCTGCTCCCACAGTGAGATCTCAAAAGAAAAACAGAAACCAAACAAAGAAAAAATGTGCTCAGTGAACTGGTTAATTCCCTAAAGTATACAGATCCAGTGTCCTAACTATGACTTCCTCAAAGGCTACAGAAAATCCTGTGGACCTAAAATAAGCAAGGAAAACAAAACCCCAAAGACCCTTGTGCCCCCTAAAAATGAATGGGAGAAAAAAATTATTAAAGGTTTTCATAGAAAATTGTTTAAGAAAAACACATGGGAATTGTACTTAATAGAGTTAGTGTGCTGAGATGTGAGGCCCACTCACAGCATGCAGCATTTGGGAGTCTCAGACAACTTAACTGAAGAGGACTCCTAATTATTCTTTGTGACCACTCTCTACATACTACTCACAGCTTATTACTAACCTCCATAATTGAGTTGGGGACAGTATTCACCATAGCACATAATTGAAGCATTAGTGCACACAGACACACAGACACACAGACACACACACACACACACACATACAAAACACACACTCACACACACAAAAATCACACACTTACACACACAAAACACACACACTCACACACACACACACATACACACACATACTCACACACATACACACACACTCACACACACAAGCACACACACTCACACACATACACACACTCACACACATACACACACACTCACACATACACGCACACAAAACATACAAAACACACACTCAGGAGCACACACAAGAGAAATCCATATTCTATGAAGTTTCTTGGCATATTTTTATTTGTAAGCCTCAATGCTGGAGTATTCTTGGTTTTGCATAAAGTGGGGGGAAAAGTCAGCCTTCATTTTCCCCCCTTTGAAATGACAGATATCTGTGTGTTAAACATACTCTGATGGCTGTCCAGGCTGCCTCGGCCTATTTGACAGCATCCAGGTCACCTTGGTCTGGACAGTGGTTGTTCTTCTTATTGGCAACTGGTTTGCATCACAAGAGTTTTCACATCCTTACCAATATTAGAAGTTTGGTGACACAAGCAGCTTTACAAACAGTAAAATTATTGTGGTTTTGCCTTTCTGGAGGACATTAAAATTTACATGGTTTGCATGTGGCTTTTTTTTTCTTAGCATTTAGTCCTGCTTGAGTGCTGTTCAAATGTGGCCATGCAGCCAGCATCCCTTTGCTCCAGGCTCTCAGCACCCCATTCCCGTCACTGATCTGATGCATACTTGGTCCCAGAGATGGACAGCAGAGGGACTTGACACACAGAGTCCACTCTGCTTCACTGCTTTGCTTTTTGTAATTCTTTACAATGGCTATTTCTTTTTTTGTTTGTTTGTTTGTTTATTAACTTGAGTATTTCTTGTATACATTTCGAGTGTTATTCCCTTTCCCAATTTCCAGGCAAACATCCCTATCACCCCTCCCCTTCTTTATGGGTGTTCCCCTCCCCATCCTCCCCCCATGCCGCCCTCCCCCCAACAATCTAATTCACTGGGGGTTCAGTCTTAGCAGGACCCAGGGCTTCCCCTTCCACTGGTGCTCTTACTAGGATATTCATTGCTACCTATGAGGTCAGAGTCCAGGGTCAGTCCATGTATAGTCTTTAGGTAGTGGCTTAGTCCCTGGAAGCTCTGGTTGCTTGGCATAGTTGTTCATAAGGGGTCTCGAGCCCCTTCAAGCTCTTCCAGTTCTTTCTCTGATTCCTTCAACGGGGGTCCTATTCTCAGTTCAGTGGTTTTCTGCTGGCATTCGCCTCTGTGTTTGCTGTATTCTGGCTGTGTCTCTCAGGAGCGATCTACATCCGGCTCCTGTCGACCTGCACTTCTTTGCTTCATCCATCTTGTCTAATTGGATGGCTGTATATGCATGGGCCACATGTGGGGCAGGCTCTGAATGGGTGTTCCTTCTATGTCTGTTTTAATCTTTGCCTCTCTATTCCCTGCCAAGGGTATTCTTGTTCCCCTCTTAAAGAAGGAGTGAAGCATTCACATTTTGATCATCCGTCTTGAGTTTCATTTGTTCTAGGCTTCTAGGGTAATTCAAGCATTTGGCCTAATAGACACTTATCAATGAGTGCATACCATGTGTGTTTTTCTGTGATTGGGTTACCTCACTCAGGATGATATTTTCCAGTTCCAACCATTTGCCTACGAATTTCATAAAGTCATTGTTTTTGATAGCTGAGTAATATTCCATTGTGTAGATGTACCACTTTTCTGTATCCATTCCTCTGTTGAAGGGCATCTGGGTTCTTTCCAGCGTCTGGCTATTATAAATAAGGCTGCTATGAACATAGTGGGGCATGTGTCTTTTTTATATGTTGGGTCATCTTTTGGGTATATGCCCAAGAGAGGTATAGCTGGATCCTCAGGCAGTTCAATGTCCAATTTTCTGAGGAACCTCCAGACTGATTTCCAGAATGGTTGTACCAGTCTGCAATCCCACCAACAATGGAGGAGTGTTCCTCTTTTTCCGCATCCTCACCAGCATCTGCTGTCACCTGAGTTTTTGATCTTAGCCATTCTCACTGGTGTGAGGTGATATCTCAGGGTTGTTTTGATTTGGATTTCCCTTATGACTAAAGTTGTTGAACATTTCTTTAGGTGTTTCTCAGCCATTTGGCATTCCTCAGCTGTGAATTATTTGTTAAGCTCTCAACCCCATTTTTTAATAGGGTTTTTTGTCTCCCTGCAGTCTAACTTCTTGTGTTCTTTGTATATTTTGGATATAAGGCCTCTATCTATTGTAGGATTGGTAAAGATCTTTTCACAATCTGTTGGTTGCCGTTTTGTCCTAACCACAGTGTCCTTTGACTTACAGAAGCTTTGCAGTTTTATGAGATCCCATTTGTCGATTCTTGTTCTTAGAGCATAAGCCATTGCTGTTTTGTTCAGGAAATTTTTTCCAGTGCCCATGTGTTCCAGATGCTTCCGTAGTTTTTCTTCTATTAGTTTGAGTGTATCTGGTTTGATGTGGAGGTCCTTGATCCACGTGGACTTAAGCTTTGTACAGGGTGATAAACATGGATCGATCTGCATTCTTCTACATCTTGACCTCCAGTTGAACCAGCACCATTTGCTGAAAATGCTATCTTTTTTCCATTGGATGGTTTTGGCTCCTTTGTCAAAAATCAAGTGACCATAGGTGTGTGGGTTCATTTCTGGGTCTTCAATTCTGTTCCATTGGTCTATCTGTCTGTCTCTGTACCAATACCATGCAGTTTTTATCACTATTGCTGTAATACTGCTTAAGTTCAGGGATAGTGATTCCCCCTGAAGTCCTTTTATTGTTGAGGATAGTTTTAGCTATCCTGGGTTTTTTGTTATTACAGATGAATTTGCAAATTGTTCCGTCTAACTCTTTGGTGAATTGGATTTGTTTTTTGATGGGGATTGCATTGAATAAGTAGATCGATTTTGGTAAAATGGCCATTTTTACTATATTAATCCTGCCAATCCATGAGGATGGGAGATCTTTCCATCTTCTGAGGTCTTCTTCAATTTCTTTCTTCAGTGTCTTGAAGTTCTTATTGTACAAATCTTTTACTTGCTTGGTTAAAGTCACACCGAGGTACTTTATATTATTTGGGTCTATTATGAAGGGTGTTGTTTCCCTAATTTCTTTCTCGGCTTGTTTCTCTTTTGTGTAGAGGAAGGCTACTGATTTATTTGAGTTAAGTTTATACCTAGCCACTTTGCTGAAGTTGTCTAACAGCTTTAGTAGTTCTCTGGTGGAACTTTTGGGATCACTTAAATATACTATCATATCATCTGCAAATAGTGATATTTTGACTTCTTCTTTTCCGATCTGTATCCCCTTGACCTCCTTTTGTTGTCTGGTTGCTCTGGCTAGGACTTCAAGAACTATATTGAATAAGTAGAGAGAGAGTGGGCAACCTTGTCTAGTCCCTGATTTTAGTGGGATTGCATCAAGTTTCTCTCCATTTAGTTTAATGTTAGCAACTGGTTTGCTGTATATAGCTTTTACTATGTTTAGGTATGGGATTTGAATTCCTATTCTTTCCAGGACTTTTATCATGAAGGGGTGTTGAATTTTGTCAAATGCTTTCTCAGCATCTAATGAAATGATCATGTGGTTTTGATCTTTCAGTTTGTTTATATAATGGATCAAGTTGATGGTTTTCCGTATATTAAACCATCCCTGCATGCCTGGGATGAAGCCTACTTGATCATGGTGGATGATTGTTTTGATGTGCTCTTGGATTCAGTTTGCCAGAATTTTATTGAGTATTTTTGCGTCGATATTCATAAGGGAAATTGGTCTGAAGTTCTCTTTCTTTGTTGGGTCTTTGTGTGGTTTAGGTATAAGAGTAATTGTGGCTTCATAGAAGGAATGCGGTAGTGCTCCATTTGTTTCAATTTTGTGGAATAGTTTGGATAGTATTGGTATGAGGTCTTCTATGAAGGTCTGATAGAATTCTGCACTAAACCCATCTGGACCTGTGCTCTTTTTGGCTGGGAGAACTTTAAGGACTGCTTCTATTTCCTTAGGAGTTATGGGGTTGTTTAACTCGTTTATCTATTCCTGATTTAACTTCAGTACCTGGTATCTCTCTAGGAAATTGTCCATTTCCTGCAGATTTTCAAGTTTGGTGAATATAGGCTTTTATATTAAGATCTGATGATTTTTTGAAATTCCTCTGAATCTGTAGTTATGTCTCCCTTTTCATTTTTGATTTTTTTAATTTGGACACACTCTCTTTGTCCTCTCATTAGTCTGGCTAAGGGTTCATCTATCTTGTGGACTTTCTCAAAGAACCAACTTTTGGTTCTGTTGATTCTTTCTATGGTCCTTTTTGTTTCTACTTGGTTGATTTCAGCTCTGAGTTTGATTATTTCCTGCCTTCTACTCCTCCTGGGTGTATTTGCTTCTTTTTGTTCTAGAGCTTTTAGGTGTGCTGTCAAGCTGCTGACATATGTTCTTTCCTGTTTCTTTCTGCAGGCACTCAGCGCTATGAGTTTTCCTCTTAGCACAACTTTCATTGTGTCCCATAAGTTTGGGTATGTTGTACCTTCATTTTCATTAAATTCTAAAAAGTCTTTAAATTTTTTCTTTATTTCTTCCTTGACCAGGTTATCATTGAGTAGAGCATTGTTCAATTTCCACGTATATGTGGGCATTCTTCCCTTATTGTTATTGAAGACCAGTTTTAGGGCGTGGTGGTTCCATAGCACGCATGGGATTATTTCTATCTTTCTGTACCTGTTGAGGCCTGTTTTTTGACCAATTATATGGTCAATTTTGGAGAAAGTACCATGAGGAGTGAGAAGAAGGTATATCCTTTTGCTTTAGGATAGAATGTTCTATACATATCTGTTAAGTCCATTTGGCTCATGACTTCTCTTAGTCTGTCTACGTCTCTGTTTAATTTCTTTTTCCATGATCTGTCCATTGATGAGAGTGGGGTGTTGAAATCTCCTAGTATTATTGTGTGAGGTGCAATGTGTGTTTTGAGCTTTAGTAAGGTTTCTTTTACGTATGTAGGTGCCGTTGTATTTGGGGCATAAATATTTAGGATTGAGAGTTCATCTTGGTGGATTTTTCCTTTGATGAATATGAAGTGTCCTTCCTTATCTTTTTTGATGAATTTTAGTTGATAATTGATTTTATTTGGTATTAGAATGGCTACTCCAGCTTCCTTCATCCGACCATTTGCTTGGAAAGTTGTTTTCCAGCCTTTCACTCTGAGGAAGTGTCTGTCTTTGTCTCTGAGGTGTGTTTCCTGTAGGCAGCAGAATGTAGGGTCCTCGTTGCGTATCCAGTTTGTGAATCTTTGTCTTTTTCTTGGGGAGTTGAGGCCATTGATGTTGAGAGATATTAAGGAATAGTGATTATTGCTTCCTGTTATATTCATATTTGGATATGAGGTTATGTTTGTGTGCTTTTCTTCTCTTTGTTTTGTTGCCAAGATGATTAGTTTCTTGCTTCTTCTAAGGTATAGCTTGCCTCCTTATGTGGGGCTTTACCATTTATTATCTGTAGAGGGCCGCAATAACATGCGCCACCACTAGATGGCGCTGGCTTCCACTGCGCCCCACGTGGAAGGCCAAGTCAGTCAAGATGGCGCCAGCCTTCGCTGCGCCAGCTGGCCCCCCTCTCAGGAAGTTAACTGTGCGCATGTGCAAGAGTGCCTTCCTGCCAGGTCTTTGCCCATTCAGGGGCATGCCTGATGAGATCATGAGTAAGCAACCAATCAGGTGTGGATGCGTGCGCGAGGGTTAAATAGGCGTGCCTAACCGGCGCGCGGGGCTTCTCCATGAGATAGGAATAAAGTATCACTCATAGCAAGAATTTCTATGTCTCGCGTGCTTCTTGCCGGCGGAAAGTCGCGCGTGGGACATTTGGTGCCAAGAAACCCGGGACAAAAACATCGCCGGCGCTACGAGAGGCCTCCGTTTCACGGAAGAAATTCAGAAGCTATGGAATACAGGTAAAAAACTCTGAGAGACCATGGCTAGCCTTGATCAGCTCCAACTCAGTCCCCTGCCGGACGCGGCAGGTGCCGCTAAGGTTGCTCTGGCAACCCTCGAGTTGTTTCTATTGACCTTTGAGTTTCTAGCTACCGCCAAACGGCTTCGGAGGTCGCGTGGGAACTGCTCAGCTATAACAGCAAAGCGGAGAGCATTGGGGGAAGGGCAAGACAGTGCGTCAGAAACAGGGTTAGATAACGAATTAAAGAGTTTAAAGGGGAAAAGTGCACTTAAGAAAAGAGACCCTCCTGAGGACCTTAGATCCGCGGGAGAGAAAAATTGGGGAAAGAATGCCCCGGGTGAGAAGGGAGGAGGTAAAAGGAACACAGTATTTTGGGAGAAAAACTTTGTCTTAGTGCTTATGAAAGGTGTAATTAAGCTCCCGCGCCGGCTCTCGGGACGCCACGGCGTCCGTGCGCTGACTCGACAGCTTTGCAGAGCCATACTGATCAGATCTGATCGAGGCAGACCGCCTGAAAATTTATTCAGGAGAATCAAACAAAAGGACATCTCAGTGCCCGTGCACAGCCTGATAGAGTTAATGTAATTGGGTTGTGAGTAAAAATACTCAGGGCTATGTTTCACATCCATACCATTGGCGAATGTCGATCGTACTGCTCAGATAATATCTCTCAGTGTCTTACAGAATTGGGTTTCAACACGTTGGTGGACTAGTCCAGGAATTGAGACAATCCATCACCCATATCAGCTCCACTCGCCGTGAACACCATCTGGCTTTTTCCCCTCTTTGTCTATTGTTTGTCTCTGGTGCACCAGGATGTCCCCATGTCTGTCAGTGTATGTCTGTGGTTTTTGTTTCTCGTTGTCTAAAAGTTTTATGTTTCATGTTCAAAAGAAAAAATGGTAAAAACTTTATCTGCCGGTCATGCACACCTTGACTTGGTTTTAACTCGCTTCAAGAAGGGAACAATGAATAAAAAACAGTTTTAATCAGGTCTTTGAAGCCCTGTGCCTAGAGCCAGGTGTCTAGATTAGCTGGAGAAGCTGACCAGAAGCTAAGCATCTGCACGAGCTGATCTTAAAAGTGCCAACAGCTTCTTCATACAAGAGTTGATAGCTGTTTCTCTTAAAAAAATCCCTGACTTATTAATTGACTCAACAGGTGACAAGGTGCTTCTCTTAAAATCATAACAAAAGGGTAAAAATGATGTTTGGTCTAAATATTAAAGATAGGTGTAGCCACTTCAATTTTGTTTCTCATTGGTTTTAAATGTATAAATATGCTCTACTTGCCTTGGTTGTGGACTATTGGCTTTCAAGTTATTGGATATGGTTAAAAAGGTATAATATTGGTAACAGAAAGTTGACATAAAGCTGGTAATCTGGATGGAGTCATTCTAGATAACATGTGACATGAGCCAACCCAGGGAAACAGGTCTAAATTGAGGTAATATTTTTATGGAACTCTTATCCTAAAAACCAGGCTTCTAAAAGAATTTAGGACATTGTCCCTGGTTGAGGTATTGGAGACCACACCATTGTGTGTCCAAATGTAAGAATTGACAGTCAAACTTTGTAACATAATAGATAGACCTGGGGTGCCCTGGAGACTAGATTGTTTGTTGGAGGTTGAGTTTTACTTTCCAAAGTTGTGGTTTGCCCAGAAGTTATCTGTATTTTAATGCTAATTTCCACTGCCCGGTCATGTACTCAAAACTCAGGTGACCTTGTGGTGGTGCTCTGGTGTTACAAGGAGAACTTAAAGATTGTAATTAAAGATTGCTAACGTTACACTAACTCAAGCTTATTTATAATTGAGAAAAAATCAAACAGGTAGAGATTGTTATAAGATTTACGAAGGATTGATGAGGTTTTGGAACTTGTGAGAACATTACAGCCAGTTTACTTACTCCAACTGCCATTTCAGGATAGATTTAGAGGATTGCTAACAGCCTTATATTAGGTAATTTTGTTGCTTCTTCAATATAAGAAGTTAGAACCTTAAATCTTTTAGTGTATATGGAAATTTTTACTACATATCTTTGCTCTCAATATGAGCTTTAATATTTGGGGAGTAGCTGTTACACTACTCCAAAAAAGAATATTTAAAACTAATTTTAAGCTACTAAAGATATGTTAATTGGCTAAGTACCTCACCTTACCAGAGGACTTAGGTCTTTGTTATGCACATTGGAGATAAAGCTTCAGCTGTGTTAGTACAGAGTTGTGGACTGGAGTCATAGAAGTATTTTGAAAAGAAACCTGGTAAAACATATCTTATTTCCAAACAACAGTTAATTGGTTATTACTAAATACTGATATTTGGCCTATTACATATACAAAATTTTCAGACAAAATTGATAATTTTATTCTTTACATGGTTTTGTACTTCCTACATATTTGTGCGTACTACCCATAGGAAATGCGCTTAGAGTATTTATAGGTGGTTCATCTAATGAAAAGGCTACAGATATGATTGGATCACTTGCTTATTCTCTTGAGTTTCTGCTGCTTCAGCACAGATTATTAAATTCCATGCTTTAGCCGCTGTTTTTAAATGTTAAAAATCAAGCTTTCACTTCATATACTGATAGTCATTGTGTGGTTTGTGGTTTACAATTGATTTAAATTACTTAATGCTTTATTAGAGGCAAGTTTTCTACATGAAATCAGTGAGTGATTTCAGTGTAAATGTCTGACAACTCACTGTCCCTTCAGTGCTCTGGCTCAGACAACTAAACAAAACCATAGACCCAGCTCTTTGAAAATGATAATAGAGTTGATATGAAAAGAGGAAGACTCCATTTTTTTACTTTCAACTCCCAGCCTCACCCTGCCAGCTCAGAGATTTCTAGTAAGACTGAATCTGGACAATATTTACAAGATTTGACATTTCTAATTAATGCTTATGTTTAGGTAAATAAAGTTTGTGAGGTGCTAGAAAAATGGCTTAGTGGTTAAGAGCACTAAATACTGTTCCTTTATAGGACATTTAAGAACTCAAACTGGATTGCCTGGGCTCCTTAACAAGGGAGGACAAGATTCCAGACAGATTATAGGCCTTACATAAGAACAATTAGTCAAAAAATCTTATTCTTTATATATCCAAAAGAATAATGCTGGAGACAATAATTTGGTATACAAGTCAATTTATAAATACAAGTGCTCAGTGTCCTCAACTTAATCCTCGAGGACTTACCTTAATAAATAATATCTTTACTATATCTTAATAAATAAAAAGGGGGAGTTATCCCTGTATGCTAAATAATGCTCCTTTTATTTCAATTTTAAAATATTTCAATTTTAAAAATTTGGATGCCAAAGTTTATGGCACCCTACAACTAGGCATACTTCTACCTAGGTGAAATAGAGAGATCCACTTATTGACATGTTCCTGTCCAGATATTTTATATGGGGAAGAGGGAATGTTTGTGTTTTTTCTACAGGATGCTGCAGGAGTGTGCCAGCTGCCTGGGTGGTTGCTGAGACTTGCTGATCCTGGTTATTCAGCTCTCCTGGTTCGGGTCCCTGGAGTCATTTCTCTGCCCTGAGAGGAAGGTAGAAGATTCCCCTTCATCCTTTGTCATCACAGAGATTTTGCTGTTGCTGCAGTCAGTGTTACCGCTGCGTGTGTTCGCGTCCCACTGTGGCCTACGCTCAGACTCTGTACACTGCTGCTTCCTGGAGAAGACTGGACTCCAGCTGTTACCCCTGTCCCTTCATTTCCCTGGTGACTCTTGCTGCCTTAACTGGTAACTGGTGTTGTCATTTTACAGACTGTAGCTTCACAGAAAGCCACCTGTGTAAAGCTAGAGTGACTGGAGAACTCTGTCCTGGTTATACAGATCTCAGAAATGGTTCCATTGTCTGCTGGTTGTTCCAGAGAAGAATGACTGATCCTGAACTGTCCTGGAAAAGACCTTGACACTTTCGCTGCTATTGTAGCAGCCATTACTGCTGCAGACATTGTGTCTGCAGTGTCTGGAGTTATCCTCCCCCAATCTATTGTTAGACAAGTACAGTGGGTGAACTTTCTGGAGTAGTTACTAACAATTGGAAATTCTAAATTTCATTATAGGAGTAGCTTGACCACGGCCCTTGGTGGCAACAGCTGAGGAGGACCATATGAGGTGCCCACTACTTATCAGGAGTGGCTCTGTCTGATGCAGCCCTATGCTGTGGATCAGTATTCATACCATGGTTGGTTTACAAACTCAGATCTCAACAGTAACGTGACAAGGCCGTTATCACTCAAGCATTTGTGGCCATTGTACAAAGGGCTTCACCTGGAATTTGGTTATCTTGCTCAGGACTTACTCTGTATCTGAGTTCCCTGCTCCTGCACCCCATGGACCTGTGGGTCCATTTGCACTGGGAGGAGAGGGATTCTCTCTGTATTCTGAGTTCTCTGCTCTTGCACCCCATGGACCTGTGGGTCCATTTGCACTGGGATTGAGGGAGACTCAGTGATTTCCTTTGATCAGCCCCTGCACATCGCTGAGGTTTCCTCATTGCACGTGATAGGGTGATCATGACTGCTATAAAATTATAATTATAAGGGTGAGATGTAGAGGGCCGCAATAACATGCGCCACCACTAGATGGCGCTGGCTTCCACTGCGCCCCACGTGGAAGGCCAAGTCAGTCAAGATGGCGCCAGCCTTCACTGCGCCAGCTGGCCCCCCTCTCAGGAAGGTAACTGTGCGCATGTGCAAGAGTGCCTTCCTGCCAGGTCTTTGCCCATTCCGGGGCGTGCCTGATGAGATCATGAGTAAGCAACCAATCAGGTGTGGATGCATGCGCGAGAGTTAAATAGGCGCGCCTGGCCGGCGCGCGGGGCTTCTCCATGAGATAGGAATAAAGTACCACTCATAGCAAGAATTTCTATGTCTCGCGTGCTTCTTGCCAGCAGAAAGTCGCGCGTGGGACAATTATCCTTTGTAGTGCTGGATTTGTAGAAAGATATTGTGTAAATTTGTTTTTGTCATGGAATATCTTGGTTTCTCCATCTATGTTAATTGAGAGTTTTGCAGGATACAGTAACCTGGGCTGGCATTTGTGTTCTCTTAGGGTCTGTGTGACATCAGTCCAGGATCTTCTGGCCTTCATAGTTTCTGGCGAAAAGTCTGGTGTGATTCTGATAGATCTGCCTTTATATGTTACTTGACTTTTTTCCCTTAATGCTTTTAATATTCTTTCTTTATTTTGTGCGTTTGGTGTTTTGACTATTATGTGACGGGAGGTGTTTCTTTTCTGGTCCAATCTATTTGGAGTTCTGTAGGCTTCTTGTATGCCTGTGGGTATCTCTTTTTTTAGGTTAGGGAAGTTTTCTTCTATGATTTTGTTGAAGATATTTACTGGTCCTTTGAGCTAGGAGTCTTCACTCTCTTCTATACCTATTATCCTTAGGTTTGATCTTCTCATTGCGTCCTAGATTTCCTGTATGTTTTGGACCAGTAGCTTTTTCTGCTATACATTATCTTTGACAGTTGAGTCAATGATTTCTATGGAATCTTCTGCTCCTGAGATTCTCTCTTCCATCTCTTGTATTCTGTTGTTGAAGCTCATATCTACAGCTCCTTGTCTCTTCTTTTGGTTTTCTATATCCAGGGTCGCTTCCATGTGTTCTTTCTTGATTGCTTCTATTTCCATTTTTAATTCCTTCAACTGTTTGATTGTGTTTTCCTGGAATTCTTTCAGGGATTTTTGTGATTCCTCTCTGTAGGCTTCTACTTGTTCTCTAAGGGAGTTCTTCACGTCTTTCTTGAAGTCCTCCAGCATCATGATCAAATATGGTTTTGAAACTAGATCTTGCTTTTCTGGTGTGTTTGGATATTCCGTGTTTGCTTTGGTGGGAGAATTGGGCTCTGATGATGCCATGTAGTCTTGGTTTCTGTTGCTTGGGTTCCTGCGCTTGCCTCTCGCCATCAGATTATCTCTAGTGTTACTTTGTTCTGCTATTTCTGACAGTGGCAAGATGTCCTATAAGCCTGCGTGTGAGAAGTGCTGTAGACCTGTTTTCCTGTTTTCTTTCAGCCAGTTATGGGGACAGAGTGTTCTGCTTTCGGGCGTGTAGTTTTTCCTAGCTACAGGTCTTCAGCTGTTCCTGTGGGCCTGTGTCCTGAGTTCACTTGGCAGGTCACTTGCAGCAGAAAATTTGGTCTTACCTGTGGTCCCGAGGCTCAAGTTTGCTCGTGGGGTGTTTTCCTCTGGCGTCAGAGATGTGTGCAGAGTGCAGTCTCTTCTGCTTTCCCAGGCGTGTCTGCCTCTCCGAAGGTTTATCTTTCCATTCTAGGGGATTTGGGTGCAGAGAACTGTTTATCCAGTAGGTCCCTACAGGTTATGGCGGGGCCTCAGGTGTGGCGGTCTGCTGTTCCTGGGCCCTCCTCTAAGGGAACCCAGAGGCCGTATACAGTTTTCTCTTGGGCCAGGGATGTGGTCAGGGGTGGGCAGTGTTGGTGGTCTCTTCTGCTCTGCAGCCTCAGGAGTGTCCACGTGACCAGGCGGTGAGGTCTCTCTCCCATGGGGTTTGGGAGCAGAGAGCTGCTGCAGGCCGGGATCCATGGGTTTGGGAATCCCGGTAAACAGCGGAAGTGCCCGGTCCTAGAGGAATTTTGCCTCTGTGTGTCCTGAGTTCACCAGGCAGGTCTCTTGCAGCAGAAAAGTTGGTCTTACCTGTGGTCCCGAGGCTCAAGTTTGCTTGTGGGGTGCTGCCTACGCTCTCTCCACAGGGGCAGCAACCAGGAAGATCTGCGCCGCCCTTTCTGGGAGCCTGTGTGCACCAGGGTTCCAGATGGCGTTTGGTGTTTTCCTCTGGCATCAGAGATGTGTGGAGAGTGCAGTCTCTTCTGGTTCCCCAGGCGTGTCTGCCTCTCTGAAGGTTTACCTCTCCCTCCCCGAGGATTTGGGTGCAGAGAACTGTTTATCCAGTAGGTGCCTTCAGATTATGGCGGTGTCTCAGGCACAGCGATCCTGATGCTCCTGAGCCGTCCTCTACGGGAACCCAGAGGCCGTATACAGTTTTCCCTTGGTCCAGGGATGTGGGCAGGGGTGGGCCGTGTTGGTGGTCTCTTCTGCTCTGCAGCCTCAGGAGTGCCCACCTGACCAGGCGGTGAGGTCCCTCTCCCACGGGGTTTGGGAGCAGAGAGCTGCTGCGGGCCGGGATCCGCCGCAATGACTATTTCTTGATTTATTATTACTACAACCATGACTTGTCTTGATATTTTGAGATATGATCTTCTTACGCAGCTCAGGGTGGCCTTGATTTCCCAATTCTCTGGCCTTAGTCTTCCACCATTCCCTGATTCTCAGTTTGTTATTAGAGGTAGTTGTATGGACCCATTTCCAAATCAAATGTTCTTCTGGCTTTATTACTTTGCCCCTTCCACAGACTTTTATTAATTATGCAAAGTAGATGGTGTTTAATGTTTAACTACTAGATATATTAACTCATCAGTCCCAAAGACAACTCTGTGAATTAAACACTCGTTATCATCCTCACTGTGCAGATAAGGGAATTGAGTCACACAAAGGTAAAATAACTTCTTCACGGTTGAACATCTAACGGGTGTGAGAGCCAAGCTTTGAGTCCAACTACAAAGTAGATTGGCCTATAATGGGTTGGCCTGTGGTGCTGTACATTCAAATGCTAAATTCTGTACCCTAAGGTCTGGTTGCTCCAAGACAAGGAGATCCTCATGTATAACAGATTTTTTTTTTTTGCCTCCTAAGTTATCCCTGATTGGTTAATAAAATCCCTACAACATGGGCTGGGCAGAAGAGAGAGGACAGAGGAAAGTTTCCCTGGGCTTGGGGGCTCAGGCAGGGTCCACAAG
Organism: Rattus norvegicus; assembly: GCF_021556685.1. Taxonomy (NCBI): domain Eukaryota; kingdom Metazoa; phylum Chordata; class Mammalia; order Rodentia; family Muridae; genus Rattus; species Rattus norvegicus. The sequence continues at coordinate 22,526,298 of NC_141542.1, forward strand.
GAGAGGGAAAGGACATGGAGGAGAAGGAAGGAGACACCACCCCATAGGGTAAGTAGATCGTGAGTGTATTGCCATGAGGGCCAGCCTGTCAGAACAGGAGTGGCCCAAGCAGAGCATGGCAAGCAATACCTCAGGGTTATTGACAGGGAAGCAGAAAAAATAGCACAGAGGGTTGATGTCTGCCCAGCTCTAGTACTTTAAGGCTTATTCTAAATCTAAAAGTTTTGTGTCTTTTATTTGGGAACTAAATGATCTACGGTGGGGTAGAAACCCCCTAATAATATTTACTGTAGCAATGGCCACTCAATTGTTGTGGTATTTTAAATATAACACACATTGAATTTCACAATTCAGATGCAAGGCTTTTTATGTTTCCAATGTGACTGTACACCTGAGGTCATGTCTAGGTATAGAGACAGAACATGGCAGAAATACCTAGAACATTTTAAGGTCATCACACTGACCAAATGAAAGCCACAGGCTATACAGACTATGATGGATGAGTAGAAGGCTTAGTGCTCTCTGGAGTCCCCTTCCCTAGTCTTGGGATAAGACTTCCAGTAAGCCAAGACCATATTCCTCTTTCATTCCTCAAGGAGCCAGGGGTAGACCCACATGTATGATTTCTTAGCCTGCAGGGTTTTTTTTTTCCAAGCGCTGTCCTGTTTGAGGACTTGGCAAAGGTAAGCATCATCAGAGGAAGGCCAGCATATGAATTCTGTGTAACTCTGCTCTGACAGCATGTAGCACAATCCTGTCAAGTACTGGAAGCCTTGCTGGAAAGATTAATCAACCTCTAGGATCAAAGGGAAGCAACTCAAGGGCCACATGGTTGTAAATCAAGTCTGAAACCATAGCCCAGTATGGAAGTTCATCCTTGGATCTTATGTCAAACAGCAGTAGCATCCAAAAGAAACACAAAACTGAAATGGCAAGGTGACGGGTAATGACCTCATGGCAAGCATATCTAAGTCATGTGGAAAGATCCCAGTTCAAAGCCATCTAGCAAAGATACATGTCCATGAAGCTTTCACCAAGAATCCCCATTCTGTGTTCTAAAATACTATATATACACGCACACACACGCAGTGAATCCTCATTTATGGTCAGCTATGGGGATTGATTCTCTGGGAACCTGACTTTGAGGTTGAGACACACGTATAAAGGTGTTTGACAATTGCTCTTGGGGACAATGGCTGTGGCAAAGAGGAGAGAAGGGGATTGGGCAGAGAGCATTCTGGCACTAATGCAGTCACAAGGGTATGCAGGCAGCCCTGTGTGGGGCTCAGCAGCTGGCCTGACCATGAAGTCTTAGCCTGCACTGGAACAAGCAGGAGGCCCGGCCTTAAAGTCCCCATTGGCTAAGGACGAGGTTCCTGGTCAGAACCTAGTTATCACATTGTAACCACAAAGGCTCCAATATCGTTCTTCCTGAATTTCCAAGTCCAATCATGAGGATATTTGGGGCTACACTCTGATCTTTTACTCAGAGCAAACATAAAAATCAGGTGGATGGGCAGGGAGTGGAATGGCCTAAGGTTAGGCTAAACCTCAATTTTAATGGGTCCATAAGTTCAGGAGGGAGTCCATTTGGCATTGTCATCTGTGGCTTCTGTGTCCTTATCCCGGGTGTGCTGACTCTGTGAAACAATGCCACCTCACCTCACATATGTCAGGGTGAAAATCATGTATGACTTTTCTGGGAAGAACTCTGCCTTTTCCTACCATCTGGAGTTGTACAACATCACTATGCAAAGCTCAGAAGAGAGTGGTGGAGATTGTGGAGGCCTTAGAAGTTGAGGATTTTTTCTGATTAAGTCACATATTTTTTCCTATGTAATTTTTCCCTTGCTCTTTCCCTAATGATGGTTGACTTCATTCCTGGCCTGTAGTCAACTGGATTCCAAGGTTTGGATTAGGGAAGCCCCTCTTTTTGAGATGACAGGCCCAGCAAGGGATCCCACTGCATACAGGTTCCTATTCCCAAGGAAGTTGCTGCTGCAGAATCATAGCATGGGGGCAGCAGCACAGGATATCTCCCAGCTTTCTCTCCTGAACCTGTTGCAACTGTAATAAGGCTGTTTGTTTGTTTGTTTGTTTTTTATTGGAAATTCCTACAAAGCTGATCAGAATTAATACATGCCTTTAATACCAGCACCCACAAGGTATTTTTGTTTTTGCTTTTGTTTTTGTTTTATTTCATTTCATTATTTCTGTAATTGTTTTTAGGATTCTTATTGTTTTCTTTGGTAATTCCCTCTAGCTCTTCACTCTGTACCTAGAATGTGAAGCCCATATTCTGCATGGTCCTCTTATTCATGTTAAGGATTTCATTCTTTCCACCAACACCACAGATGATCACATTATTTAGTTTCAAATCAGGAAAACAGGCATAAAGAAGAGTGCTATGCTGTTTGGTCTCAGGTAACCAGCCAATCAGGAGTGTAGGATGGCTTCCCAATGTTTTGGATTAGGTAAGTTTCTGTTATTCAGATGAAAGGCCTCTGCTGAAGCCTCCAGTTGAGTCACAGAGAGCCTGGAAAGACTGAACTGCACCTTGAAGAGTGAAGGCTGGCCCTTCAGTGCCTCTGCAGCCTGAGGCAGAGTTCTGTTGGGAACACAAGAGCACTTGGCCAGAGATCATAGGGTACTGCATTTTGGTTGAACCATGAGACCTGGATGAGCAGAGGCCTCCACAGAGTGGAGTGGTTGCACCTTGAAGGTGAAGGCTGGCCCTTCAGTGCCTCTGCAGCCTGAGGCAGAGTTCTGTTGGGAACACAAGAGCACTTGGCCAGAGATCATAGGGGACTGCATTTTGGTTGAACCATGAGACCTGGATGAGCAGAGGCCTCCACAGTCCTGATAAAGGGAAGCGGGGCCACATAGATGTGAGGGAACAATGGATCTTTGAACTGCATGTTCTCCACTTCATTTAGCTTTGCTGTATACATAGTATATGTAAATGATAAGGCCATCCCACTTTATCACATATAGTCTCTAGATTTTCAAATGTGTGCTAGTTTAAACACAGTAGTGTTAGTTCAGCACTACATTGTGTCCCATTTTCTTAAAGACCTTTACTTTATTTCTATTTATATATTTTTTCTTTTTCATTTTACGTTCTGCTCACTGACAACTGATACCTAATTACTCTCTCCCACAATCCTTCCCCAATTCTCCTGGCACAGTCTTCTCTGAGTGTATGAGGGCCAACTGTCTCAGTACCTCCCTTCTTTTAACAAAGCCTTTCCTGGTTGCATTGGTGAGGAAGCTGGTTTTGAATGCCTTGGACTTGGCTTTCTTCATGCTCCGATTTCCTGGCTTTGGGAAGTTTGTGAAGAACTGTCTGTCAACTTTGTACTTCCTCCAGATGGTACACAAGAGACAATGGTTTTGTGAATATTCCTGAGAATATATTTCAATCAAACCTATCCTACAAATATCATAAAAATGACAAAGGTAATGGAAAGCTACACATCTATTCCATTAGTTTTCAGTTCTTCTCAGAGCAGCAGTGTAGAAGCCCACAAAGCTCACAAAGTTAAGTGAGGTCACGCAGGGGTCAGAAGGGATTGCAGACTGGTACAACCATTCTGGATATCAGTCTGGAGGTTCTTCAGAAAATTAGACATTGCACTAGCTGAGGACCCAGCTATACCTCTCCTGCACATATAACCAAAAGATGCTCCAACATACAACAATGCACACCCTCCACTATGTTCATAGCAGCCTTATTAATATAGTCAGAAAATGAATAGATCCCAGATGCCCTTCAACAGAGGAATGGAAACAGAAAGTGTGGTACATCTACACAATGGAGTAATACAGAGATATCAAAAACAATGACTTCATGAAATTCATAGACAAAGAGAATGAACCAGAAAATATCCTCCTGAGTGAGTTAACACAACCACAGAAACACTCACATGGTATGCACTCATTGATAAGTGGATATTAGCCCAAATGCTCGAATTCCCCAAGATTCACAGACCAAATGAAATTCAGGAAGGATGACCAAAATGCTGGTGCTTCACTCCTTCCTTTAAAGGAGAAGAAGAATCCCTATTGAAGGGATAGGGAGGCAAAGTTTAGAACAGAGCCTGGAGGAATGGCCATTCAGAGTCTACCCCACGAGTGGCCTATACATATACAGCCTTCAAACTAGATGAGGTGGATGAAGCTAAGAGGTGCATTGCTGACAGGAACTGGATATAGATGTCTCCTGAGAGGCACAGCCAGATCATGTCAAATACAGTGGAGAATGCTAGCAGCAAACCATTGAACTGAGAACTGGACCTCAGTTGGAGGAATTACAGAAAGATTGAAAGAGTTGAAGGGACTTGCAACCCCATAAGAACAACCATGCCTGCCAAGCAGAGTTCCCAGAGACTAAACCACTACCCAATCACTATACAGGGACGGTGCCATGGCCCCATCTGCATGTGTATCAGAGGATGGTCTTCTTGGGCACAAATGGAATGAGCAGCCCTTGGTCCTGCCTAGGCTGGGAAAGTGGATGTTTGGTGAAGGGAATACATTTATAGAAGAGGGGGAGGCTGATGGTATTCGAACTTATTTCTGGAAAACAAGGAAGGAATAACATTTGAATTCAAAATGAAAAATATTCAATTAAAATTCAACAACAACAAAATGGTGTTTAGAGCTTCAAATAAAAAAAACCACAATCAGGAAACAGAATTGTATGCCTCTGGTTTTCTTCAAAAATGCTCAGGGTCTGGGTCGGTTCTGGGACCAGGCTGGACCAAGCAGGTTCCTGCCGCTGACTGCTCCTCTATTCCTGTTTCCAGAGGCATCATGCAGATTAATATTGGGCCAGAGATGTGGGAAGAGCTGGGCAGAAGTCGCTTTCTGTCCTGTGGTCTCAGGATTATCTGCATTCCTGGGTGTTCAGCACTCTCTGCCGCAGGATTTGTCCTGGGAGATATTACAGGAAAATTAATGTTTATCCCATTAATTTTTTCAATACTGTCATCCACAGAGTATAATTTAGAGGTAACTATATATTTGACAGCAAGCATACACAGTGGGTAGTGTATGCATGATGAAGTTGAAATTCACAGATTTGGGAACACAGTGAACAGTGACTGCATAATTGCCTTTGAATCTCAGTCTGACTGGGAAGTGATTTGATGCCCAGTCCCCATGAGAATGCAGAGATCCCTCCCTCCCTGATAGCTGTGGGACTTCAGATGTTGACACTAATAATCAATAAAGAAGGTTCTTAAGGGTGAAGAGTTTGAGATTACTCTTTTATTCACCAGAATACATCCAATTTACTTGATAGTAACCAGATGCAGGTAGTCAATATATACAGTCTATATCCTTATCAAAATAGAAAAGCAAATGAAGAAAACAACAACACATAAATAACAAAACTTCAAATGAATAGAAGGAAAACCAAATAACCAAAACAATTAAAACTCAACCAAACTTTAAATAGAGGAACTGCGCTAAGCATTCTTTCGCTGCTCCTTTTGCAGAATAGACTTATAGCCTGTGGCTTGCCTGGGAGACATAGTAGACAAGCAGTTACTGATGGTAATAATCTTTTCAAGAGGAGTGGAAGTAGGTCTGTTTTGTTGGAGTGGGGGTATTAAGGAAAAAGCCTACCAATACTGAGTATAAATGGTATTACAGACTTTGTTTCAAAGTCTTTCCAATGTTGTGAACTGATCTCCATGAAACTCTTCTGGATGACCCATCAGGACAAGTACAAATTTACACGTGCACAGTCTTTCTGGATGACCAGCAGCTCTTGATTGATGTGCATCCGCACTTCTCTGGGTCCCTCCAAAAGTGCACACTTGCTGGAGAGAGCTGAGGTGAAAGTAAAGCCTACTCAATCCAAAGAAGATAAAATAAAGGAGGAAAGTGCAGTCCACAATTGCTATGGACATTACAGATGAGATGCAATAGTGGTGCATTTGCTGTGCACACTTAATTCTCCTCTTGTAGCACTTCTCTCCAAGGGAGATCTTGTCCTGGTCTGTGTCATGTTCGAGTTTCTGCTGGAGAACTTCAGACCTAGCAGAGCAAGGGAATAAAGGTTTAGTGAGTGATTGTCATTCAGATCTCCCTCTTACATCAGCTCTATTCAGTTGGATAATCCAGCATGACCTGTCAGCTGATGTCAGTCCCTGCATCCCAAAGTGTCATAGAGTACCTGCGCTTGGATTTATATCTCAGCTTTTCAAACTGCTAGAATTTGAACTGTGGACTATGCACTGTACCGGAATTAAGAGAAAAATGAGCATATTACAGGTCCAGGTTTATTATGAATAATAACATTGTAGCTGGGTCCGAATCTGAGTTCAAGAATGGTATGAGCAACCTAGAATACCATGTGGATTCCTTCTGGAGAACATGCCCAGAATTGTGGTGAAAGTTCTGATTATGTTAGCACTGAAGGAACCTGCGTAGGTTCAATTTGTAACCACTGAATCTGCAAATACACAGAGAAGCCATCTCACTTCAAATCCATGCTCACCGCACAGATCCTGTAATCACTGAGAATGTGCTCACAGCATACACAAGGAACATTAAAGTTTATTGTGATGGACATACATAACAGCACCCTTGTAAGACTATGGTTATTGTAATGCAATTTGTGAGATGACAGAAGAGAAAATGTCCTCAGATCTTATCAGAGAGTTAACAGGAAGAAAGGATTACAAAATACAAAGAAATCCTGAGGATTATACATATTGTGTCATGGACAAAATTCCCATAAACTGTACCAGAACAATACTCTGGGTAGTTCTTTAGGTGACTGATGGTGAAAACCTTGTCAGTGGTCAGCCATCCAAAAAGGATAGTTATATAGGGACAGGAAATCCAATTGGCTTCTGCCAGTCTGTGTTCCTACCTGATCTCAAAATTATCAGAATGCTTCTACAATGTTCCTCCCAAGCTACTTCCCTGGGTGATTGGTTCTCTGCTTCAGAATGTCGTGCATTCTTTCCTCTAATCCTTCATTATTCTGATCATCAGATGAGTGTACTGTCAATGGAAGCATGCATGCCTGTGTGCACACACAAACACACACACAGACACACAGACACACTAATACAAACTCGCAAACACACAAGCCATTTGTGCTTACACAATATAAACATAGTACATTGCAGTGTTTACTTTCCCTTTTAATGCTTAATATAATGATTCCCCAGGATACTCTGGAGGCATAAAAACAAATGTTGAGTGGGACATGTACATAGTGGTCATAGCCTATAGACAGCTCAGTCAGTGTGCTGCCCTCCAATAAGCCGACATAGAATCAGGGTTCTTTCCCTATTACCTATCTGGCTTAGCAAGTTCCCAAGGCTGTGTAGAGCAGTCTTGTTTCCCAGCAAAGGATCATATGTTAGTGGTGGACTAGACTCCTGTTCTTGTTCACTGTTTCAGACTTTCCCCATAGAGTGCAGCTTCTTCTAATAGGAGCTCTCTTTACCATAGCCTGAGTGACTTCATGCCCAAAGCTATGCCCCCAGAATCATAGGAAATCTCCATAACCAGGATCCATATGAACAATGTTTCTACCTATAATGTGATTGTGTCACAGATATTTGGAGTAAATAAATAAATGCTTACATGGATGATCTCACACTGAGTCATAATCCATTGAAGGGCTCCAACCTCTCCTACAGTTTCCCTCCTTGGACCACTACAACCCAGATGTGCTCTAGTTGCTCTAGTTGGACACCTATTCTTTTCTCTGAGATCTCTGGGTCAACTAACACTTCTGTTCCACTTAAAGAACATGGCTTCTCACAGGCCTTTCTGATCGTCCACTAACAGACCCGTCTGAATTTCATCATTTCTCCTAACTCCATTGAGGCTGAAATTAACTGAGAGACAATGATGTTGATTGACAGCACTTGCAGAATGCTACACAGATAACATAGGGGAGCGCTTTAGATTATCTGTGCACCTAAAGGGGCTCCTGAAACTGCCCTGTTCTTGCACCACAGCATAGCTATGGGGCTTTTGCTGGATGACGATACAACTCCAAGCAACTCAAATTCTCAATGAATAAAATCCAAGCCAAACTCCCAGGGGAAGCTGTAGTGTGCCAAGGTAGCTGGAAAGAAATGGTAGCAGGCAATGTGGAAAGCAACCTTGGAGAAGACACAGTGAGTGACACAACCTTCCAGTGGGCTTTCACAATTCACAAAGAACAGAGAAGGATCATAAATCAGTGGATTTTATAAAGCAGCCCCCCTTACCTTCATGTACTCCATTCCTTTGACGTGCTCCAAAGGATTTCGATGCAGACCAGTCATTTTTCCCTAATCACTTGAAAATCTAACTTTACAAGTGTTTTGGGTTCTTTTGCTGTACAGATCTAGGTGGAGATTCCAAGTGATTGGGGTGCTATATTTGATATTCATGGATGCAAAGTGAACTCTTAGATTCTTTTTCTCATGAAACATGGCAATAGAGACTCACATGTGCAATTATGCACAGGGAAACACACACACACACACATACATACACACACACACACACACACACACACACACACACACACACACACAAAAGAACCCATACTAGAAACACTTGAAAAATCATTCAGAATTAAATCCACAACACTTGCATAAACATGCTGAGCCACAGCTGGTACACACACACACACACACACACACACACACACTCACACACACAGAGTCACAGATATACACACTCACTAACACACACTGACACACACACTGACACACACATACTCCCACTCACACACACATAATCTATCACACACACATACAGACACACACACAAACAAGCACAAACAGACACACACAATCACTAACACACACTCACACACACACACTCATACACACTCACACACACATACACCCACTCACACACACACACAAACACAAACACAAACATACTCTATCACACACACATACAGACACACACACACAAACAAGCACAAACAGACACACACACACACACACACACACACACACACACACACACACACACCAAAATCGCAATTCGGCAGAAAACAATGAAGATCCCATCCTACTGGAGGAACAACATAATATAGACTATTCAAAGCAAGTATTTTAACAGAGAATCACTACTCAGCCATTTTTCCCGAGAGGAATAAAAAGTCCTAGATAGCACTCTTCTTGATGAGAATGGGGGTAGATAACTCTGTTTTTGAAGTCTCAAATCTCTCATGCCAATTGTCAGGTTTTGAGAACACTTTTCCACATCCCTGCTTTTCCAAGCATCTACAGAGTATAAGGTCAAGATATGAACTCTCCAGCAACACTCGAACAAAACAGGACTGACATGCTGCTACTCAGGCTCTGTCAGGTACCATGATTTAGGAAGCATGAAGAGATGGTCTTGATATACAGGGAAAATGGGGGAGAAAGAACAAATCCACCAAAAGGTGACAATGAGAACCATTTCTTTGGCATTTCCACCAGGCTCTCCTCCTTCTAAACTACTTAGTTCCTGGAATCTCACATGACCCTGTAAAGAAAATGGGCTCTGGGCTTTTGCTTCATCTCTCAAAGCCCTGCTCTAGTCTAAAGAGGGGCTCCCACATAGCACCCTCCACACATAATGGCATGTAGTGCTGTGCTGTGTGATCAACCCATCTCCCTTAATGAAGTGCAGATTCTCGAAGAGCAGGAGCATTTGCTTTCCAAACATGCAGTTTCCTGAAAAGGGGCTATCTCCACAGAATGCCTTGTAAACCATCACATAAATGAACACTTGGATGAGACCTAGGTCAGGACATGGATCAGTCAATAGACAGTTACATTGGTTTGTCTATGTTTATGGTAAGACATGAGGACAGCCTGACCCTGAGTCCTAACCCTACCTGCTGTTGCTTGGCTCTGGGGACACAGATGTTCATTCCGGCTTCTTCACAGAGCCTCTTTGTCTCCACAGAGGATGCTGGCAGTTCAGTCTGCTCCACCAGCAGTTTTCTGTTCTCATTCAGCAAAATCTGTATATTGTTCTTCAATTGAGTTTGTTCACGCAGGAGCTGGGAGTGCCTGATGCTGAACCACAAACATAAATGGTAAATCCCAGCCAGCTTCTATTTGCCTGTCACTCCTGCAAGTCCAATCATCCCTTCAAGGGCCCTCATCCCCAGAAATCCTCAGAATAGAGCCACACTATACAAGTTAGCACCAATTAGAGGACACATTCCCTGTGAATCAAAGTACTTCTGAAAATCCTGACACTAAGACGGTTCATATAAATCAGGGTAGAAGAAATGGTCCATAAGGGAGCTCATATGTCCATAGTATGCTGAAATCATCTGCAAGGAGAGGTCAAATGCCCTCTGAGGGAGGATAGAAGATCCAATAGCTGTACAATCTTTCCATGAGTTTCTCATGGATCATAGACATCCTGTCAGAGTCCTAGAGATTCAGAGTTGATTGATATTCCCATCATGGTGCCAACCTTTTCTATCTAGAGGATCCTTAATGGGGAAAATAAGAATTGGAGGGTCTTCTACACCCTTCACATGTAGGACAACTGAGTCCAAGAGCTACAAATCTAAGACCCTTGCCACAAGGCAGGCTTCTTGTTAAGAGTCAGACACTACAGAACCAGAGCCCTGACTTTTGTTCAAAGTCATACAGGATAGAAGCATTCCCTGCCTAGTGCTGGGTTCTCATCTCTCTCAGTGACTCACCGGTAGGAACTGTTCACTTGTATGAGCTCCTTGTACCTCTCCATGGCATCAGTAATTGAGTTGGTCATCATTTGCATAGCCATCATTCTCATCTCATGTTCGGATTGAAGGACTGGCAATTCGACATCCAGCCTGGGTTAGGTCATGGCCAAAGGAACAAATAATATTTTGAACTCACGATTTCAGAATTAGGTGAAATGTAAATAAAAATATATAATAAAAAATTTCAAATTCAAGGAATGGTGGAAGGGAAGAAAGTGGCAAAGTCAAATACCAGACCAAAACCCAACAGTGAGACTCAATCCACAGAAAATATTTCTATGTAAATAAGCAAACATTTGTTTTGAAATAAGGACTCCTTGGAATCCTGAGAGATATGGTTCTTGCAAAGACTCACTATATAGGAGGGGGCAGAGCCTGAGAGCTGCCTGTTTGGGAATAACAACAGTCAAGACCACAGTGACCATTTCTAGGTCACAATAAACAATCCCTGGATAGTTAAAAAAAATAAAAAACTAAAGATCAAAGCAGGTGAAACAGATTAGGTGACATCAGACTGTTCTCTCTATTAAGTAAACTCAGTATGTACCACATACTTGCTCCTTCAAAGTATTTGTACTGGTTAAGTTTATTATCCTGGGCACAGGACAACAGAGCCACGGTACCAATTGGAGGGACCTGACCTTCAAGAGCTGGCCAGGTGAGCATTATAGAATTGACTAGTTCAGGAAGAAGATTCCTCCAGTCTGTGCCACAGCTTTGGGCCCAAGAGAAAGCTGTGATGACATTTCTCTTGTTTTGAAAGCAGGTATACTCAATCCTTTGTTTCTATCGTTACATAAATTCTCAGATGGCATAACTAAGTTTGACAGGAAAGAGGATTTACAGCACCTCCTCCCCTCAGGAGAGTCCTGAAGGTATACAGAAGGAGCAAAGTGCTCTGATGATCAGTGTGGGTCTCCACGTACTCATCACTATCATGACCTGCAAAGTGGTGATCAAACAAATCCTCAGACCCCATCAAAGGTCCCAGACCTCCTGATCCTGAGTAAAACACCAACAAATACATCCACATATATACATACCAACCCATATCCAAACACATTTAGAATGCCAACTACATCCATGGAGGTGCCATAGAATCAGTGTATAATGAACAAAATCAGAGTAAAAGAGTGATGATGTGCAGGCATTTCATTCACTCCCACAGTTGCAGCAAGTGTGACCAGGTCCTTCCAGCTGCTGACAGAACCAATGCCTCTCCAACTACCTCAGGCCCAACTACAGAACAGGTTGAGCCTAAACACACAGCACCTAGCTTATCTCACAAGCCAATGCATGCCAAATATCCTTAAAATCCAGGATGAGAGGTGAAACTCTCTCGATCTATGAGGAAATCTCGGGTTAGCAGAGAGAGAGCACAAGACAGTGAACAGGTTACTGGGCATAATGACTACCTGTGGTCCCAATCATCATAGATATAAAGGTCCAGGATTTGGTAAAGTTCATCCCTCTCGAATTGACACTTCTGGATTTCAAATTTGAGTTCCTCCAGTTCCTTTAGACACTCCACTTGCTGACTGATGACACTTTGGGATGATGCCTTCCTACCAAAACCTGTAGATAGATAAACCCAAGTGAATTTGCATATTTGATGGCCCATGGGAGTAAAAGACAATTCTGAATACCAAAAGGCAGTTGAGGAAGATGAAATGGTAGACTGGGTGAATCCCTGAAAGAGCAGAAAAGCTATTTTGAAGCTGGACTTCAAGCTATGACCCTCTTCCCAACCTCTAATGCCATACAAGTGCTACACTCACTATTACAGGACTCCTGGCACTGACAGTTATAACCTGACTGAGACATAAACATCTCGGATAATGTTATCTCATATTAGATGTGGTGCAGTTAATCCTGGAGTTCATAATGCTTAGCACCATCAAGCTCTAATCATCTGTGTTTCAGCCCAAAGTGTCTGAGAACTCAATTCATGACTAGGGGTGCATCCTTCCTTGTTCTCGCCATCAGAGACTTATGTAACATACAGTAATCTAGAGGATGAAGTGCTTCAACTCCCAACCATGGATGGTCACATTGTTAATCTCATAGTGCCTCCTCCTGCCATTCATTGACACTCACAGTTAAAAAGCTTCAGGAAAAGACACTGAAGGCTTACCACTTTATGGCTTTCTCGCAAATTTAAGATTAGGAACTCCTGACTCTTGGTTTGCCTTTGAGAAATCCCAAGGCTCCTGCTTGTAAGGCCTAGTCTTAGAAGGCACATCTCAAACCTACCTCCTTGAGGATGTTCCCCAACTCTGCCCAGGACTCACCAAGCCTTCCCCAGAATGATTTCCTTCTTTCTGTTTCACTAGAGAGGGGGTCAGCTTCCCTCTGACCTGGTGTGTTCTCTCCTTGATCTTCCCTTTCCTTCTGAAATAGCCTGAGCAGCTGGCGAAACATGCCTGCTTGTGAAACCAAAGGGAACTGAAGAAATATCCCAAAGGCAGTTGGTGTCACCACAACACTGGTGACATCACAGAAGATTCTAGGGATCTCTTAGATACAATAGATTGCCCAGTGAAGTGCTTACTGGTGATGTCACTGGAAAGTTCTATGGCCTACCTACTAACCAGCTTTCCCCAAACTAATGATTTTCTGTGGGGACCCTTTCCTCCAGTCTCTCATGTGTCGCTGGGAATACCATTTGGCAACCTCTATTTCAAAGCTAGATGTTTCTCTCTGCTTCATAATAAGTCAACAATGCTTTTGCTGGGGAGGGTTGCTTACAACCCTGAATTGGAGAACAGATTTTTCTTAGCACCCAAATCTCTAGGGACCAAGGAGGAGGGAGACTTTTCTTAAAAGTAAATCTACTACTTGAGACAATGCATGTGACACACATTTCCTTTCCTAAGCTTTTCCCTTTTTCTGGAGGCCAATATATTTCTTCTATACCTCTGAGTGTATAAAACCTGGAAATATTTGCTTACTGTGCAGTCCTTGACAGCTGACATTGTTTCCATTTACATATCCATGTATTTCACAAAATCAATGGTCTATAATCCCATTTTTTTTGCAATAAAAACTCCTTTTCCATGGGAACATAGGGATCAACTACAGGGCATATATAAAAGAATAAGTTTCTGTCCCTTTTATATATTATGTAGGACATCTTCCCTTTCTCAAATATAACATATATAACAAATATAACAAATATAACAAGACATAAATTGGACATCAGTGAGCAAATGTCAACCTGGACCTTATGTTACTACATTGTAACTACATAGCCGTCACTTCTCCAATATCATTCTTCTCGAATAGCCAAGTCCAGGCATGAGAATATTGGGGGCTGCACCATGATCTTTTACTTGTAGCAAACATAAGAATCAGGACAGGATGGGAGTGGAATGGCCTGAGGTCAGGTTGAACCTCAATTTTAATGGGTCCATAAGTTCAGAAGAGTGTTCATTTGGCACTGTGATATGTGGATTCTGTCTTATTATGCTAGGTTTTATAATTCCACCTGAATGTGTGCTATAATGCCACTCCTCCTCAGAGATGTAAGAGTGTAAATCATGTCTGACCTTTCTGGGAAGATCTCTGCCTTTTCCTACCGTCTGGAGTTATACAACATCACTATACAAAGCTCAGAAGAGAGGGGTGCAGATGTGCGGGCCTTAGAAGTTGAGTATCTTTTCTTCTGATTAAGCCACTTGTTTTTCCTATGTAATTTTTCCCTTGCTCTTTTACTAATGGTGGCTGACTTCTTTCCTGGCCTGAGGTAAACTGGAGTACAATCTTGTGGATTACTGAACCTTCTATTTTTGAGATGACAGTCCCACCAAGGGTCCTACTGCAACAGAAGGTATGAATAAGTCTCAGGGGCTGGAGTAAGTTAAAAACGTCTGTGACAACAAAGAACTGATTAAGAAAACAAGAGCCCAGCTGCTCATCAAGATCACAGTTGTATGATAGTAAGAAAATGTGAATAGGGCATCGGGTGAAAAGATAAATTAATTAGGAGGTCATAGGCCTAGAAGGGGTAGCCTTTGCTCTCAGTGGAGCTGCCATTCTTTCTGCCATTCCTCGCCCTCTGCCACAGGACCAGAGACTTCCCCATACAACTGGCTGGCCTTGCCAAAGACCTGGCAGGGCTTCTCCCTGTAGAATAGGACATGTAGAGTCCTTGAGAACTCACCAAGAGGTCTCCTCCACACAGGTTCCTTGTTGTCAAAGGGAAATGTTCCTGCAGAATCCTAACATGGCAGCAGGAATTTCAACCTGGCTGCTCTTGGTCCAGCTCACTGGGTGCAGGCCCGAGGCCCAGGGGTATCTGGGGAAAGAAGCAGCACGCACTACCTCACAGCTCTCTCTTTGTTGGATGCAACTGCTAGGACTGTGATGGGATTTTTGTTTCTTTGTGTTTATTAGAAATACCTACAAAGGTGATTAAAGTTGCAACATGCCTTCATACCCAGAGTGCAGAATGTTTTTACATCGTTGTTGTTCCTGTTTTATGTTTGGATTTTGTTTTTTAATCCCCTCAGGAAATTTCCCTGTGCTTAGAATGTTAAGCACATGCTCGGGAGGGATCGATTATTCAAGTTCAGCAAAGCTTTTGTTCTCACCATCACTCCAGAGATGATGCCATTACTTACTTTGAAATGAGCAAACAGTTATAGAGAAGTAAATTAACCTGTAAGCTATCACAGAAGAAACACATCATGATTGTGGAGTGGCACCCCAGTATTTTGTATTTCCTAAGTTATTTTTATTTTAAACTTTTTATTGGACTTTTTGGGTATATTTCATCTTTTTTAAATCCTTAAAGGTATATTTTATTCCTCTCCTCCCATTTACAAGGTGGAATTTCACCTGTGATTGTTAGTCCAGATAGTTTGGTCAATGGCTTAGACATCACCTTGGCCTAGTTTCCTTGGCATAAGCTGAGTTAGAAGCAGACTCAAAAATTCAGGACTCAACAAATAATGAATTCCACTACATCTGGATCCCTAGCCTCATACCCAGGAAGGGACTGTATTTCCATTCACTATTTAAAAAAAAGATGCAGTTCATTAACCTGTAAAAAATTTCTCAAGTATATTAAAGTGTTTACCATGGTCATACATTTTTTCAAATACCTGGCATTCATCTTTTTCCAAAACCTAAAATTTCTTTCTTATTCACATTTTTTTGATTAATTTTGGTATTAGTATCATTTTTTTAAATTTCAGTTTTTTAAATAGATATATATGTTTTCTTCAAACCTTATTCCCTTTCCCAGCTTTTGGTCCATAAGCCCCCCTGCCGTGCCCTCTCCCATATGTATGGTCCCCCAATCCATGCCACTTAGAAACCCCTTCCCGGACATTTGCCTGCACTCAGGGTCCAACCTTGTTAAGAACAAGGGCTTCCCCTTCCACAGGTGCCCCAACAGGGATATTCTCTCCTACATATGTAGTTGAACCCCTGGGTCAGTCCATGTATAGTCTTTTGCTAGTGGTTTATTTGGTTGGCATTGCTGTTCTAATGGGGTTGCAAGTCCTTCAGCTCTTGAATCCTTCTTCTAATTCCCATAAATGGCGTCCTGTTCTCAGTTCAGCAGTTTACTGCCAGCACTGACCTCTTTATTTGACATGCCCTGGATGTGTCTCTCAGGGGAGATGCATATTCTGTCCCATTCAGTAAGCATTTTTTAGCTTCATCAATCTTACCTAGTTTTGGTGGCTGTATACATATGGGCCACATGTGGGGCAGACTCTGAATGGCTGTTCCTTCTGTCTCTGCTTTAGATTTGGTCTCCATATCCCCTCCTATGGATATTTTTGTTCCCCATTTTAAGAAGGAGTGGGAACATCTGCACTTTGGTCATCCTTCTTCTTGAGTTTCCTGAGATCTGTAGATTGCATCTTGGGTAATTCGAGGTTTTGGTCAGTTTCCACTTATCAATGAGTGCATACTGTCAACGAGGGTTGCTGAGTACCTGGAAGAGAATGAGAGACAAGAGACGTGACGAAGGACTCCACTACAAGAGTCTGATCAAGGCGACAATTTTATTTTTCCCCAAGGCTGAATTTGTACCATAAAAAGGGTAACAGAGAGAGGAGAGAAGTAAGAAACATTTACCCATGCTAAGGACACAATATTCATGTGGTCAGGGAATTGGCTGATGTTGACAGGTTGTCAGAAAGGTCACAGGTTTGTCATATCTATTAGTCAGCAGGATGTTGGTTTTTCAGAAAGGTTACAGGTCATGACATTGGGTATCTTAACGTTACACGTTATCATATGATTACTCATCTTTACCACCACATTTGTATTAGTCTTCTGCAGCTGGCTGGGGATTTTCCATGAACCCAGTCATACTTAATGCTAACCATAATAATAACATCAATAATGGAGGGCTTCAAGGCCATCGCTCACAACAGCATACCAAGTGTGTTTTTCTGTGATTGGATTACCTCCCTGTGGATGATATTTTCTAGTTCTTTCCATTTGCCTATGAATTGAACGTAGTCATTTTTTTTGATAGCTGAGTGGTACTCCACTGTGTAGATGTACCACATTTTTCAAATCCATTCCTCTGTTGAAGGGCATCTGGGTTCATTCCAGCTTCTGGCTATTATGAGTAAGGCTGCTATGAACATAGTGGAGCATGTGTGTTGTTGTATGTTGGAGAATCTTTTGGGTATATGCCCAGGACAGGTATAGCTGTGTGCTCAGTTAGTGCAATGTCCAATTTTCTGAGGAAACTTCAGACTGATTTCCAGAGTGCTTGTACCATTTTGCCATCACAGCAACAATGGACGAGTGTTCCTCTTCCTCCACGTCCTCCCCAGCCTCTGTTGTCACCTGAGTATTTAATCTTAGCCATCCTGACTGGTGTGAGGTGGATTCTTAGGGTTGTTTTGATTTGCATTTCCCTGATGACTAAGGATATTGAGCATTTCTTTAGGTTCTTTTCAGCTATTCGATATTCCTCAGCTGAGAATGTTTTCTTTAGCTCCGTACCCCATTTATTAACAGGGTTGTTTGGCTCTCTGTACTCTAACTTCTTGTGTTTTGTGTATACTTTGGATATTAGCCGTCCATGAGATGCAGGATTGGCAAAGATTTTGTCACAATCTGTGGGTTGCGTTTTTGTCCTACTGACACTCTCCTTTGCCTTACAGAAGCTTGTCAGTTTTATGAGGTCCCATTTGTCGATTCTTGATCTTAAAGCATAAGCCATTGGTATTTTGTTTAGGAAATTTTCCTTAGTGCTCATGTCTTCGAGACTCTTCCCTACTTTTTTCTATTAATTTTAGTGTATCTGGTTTGATGTGGAGGCCCTTGATCCACTTGGACTTAAGCTTTGTACAGGGTAATAAGAATGGGTCAACTTGCATGCTTCTACCTGTTGACCTCCAGTTGAATCAGCACCATTTGTTAAAAATTCTATCTTTTACCATTGGATGTTTTACCTCCTTTGTCAAAGATCAAATGACCATAGGTGTGTGGGTTCATTTCTGTGTCTTCAATTATGTTCCACTGATCTGCCTGTCTGTATGCCAATACCATACAAACTATTGCTCTGTAATACTGCTTGAGGTCAGAGATGGTGATTCCCCCAGAAGGTCTTTTATTGTTGAGTATAGTTTTGCTATCCTGGGTTTTATGTTATACCAAATGACAGCAAATTGCACTTTCTACCTTTATATAGAATTGAGTAGGAATATTGTTGGTGATGGCATTGAATCTGTAGATTGCCTTTGGCAAAATGGTCATTTTTTACCATATTCATCCTGCCAATCTATGAGCATGGGAGATCTTTCAATCTTCTGAGACCTTCTTCAGTTTCTTCAGAGATTTGAAGTTCTTGTCATACAGATTTTTTACTTGCTTGGTTCAAGTAACAGCAAGTTATTTTATATTATTTGGGACTATTGTGGAGGGTATCATTTCCCTAATTTCTTTCTCAGCCTGTTTACCCTTTGAGTAGAGGAAGACTACTGAATTGTTTGGGTTAATTTTATACTCGGACAGTCTGCTGAAGTTGTTGATCAGGTTAAGTAGTTCTCTGGTAGAATTTTGGTGTTGCTTAAGTAGACTATCATATCATCTTCAAATATTAGTGTTTTGACTTCTTCCCTTCTAATTTTTTCCCTTTGACCTACTTTCATTGTTTGATTGCTATGGCTAGGATGTTAAGTACCATATTGTACTTAAGTAGGGAAAGAGTGGGCAGCCTTGTCTAGTCCCTGTTTTTAGTGGGATTTCTTCAATATTCTAAGTTTAGTTTGATGTTAGGTACAGGTTTGATGTATTTTGCATTTTCCTATATTTAGATACAGGTCTTCAATTCCTGATCTTTCCAGGACTTTACTAATTAAAGGGTAATGAATTTTGTCAAATGATTTCTCAGCATCTAATGAAATGATCATGTGGTTTTGACTTTGTTTATATGATGAATTTCGTTGATGGACTTCCGTATATTAAACCATGCCTGCATCCTTGCCATGAGGCCTACTTGACCATGATGGATGATTGTTTGGATGTATTCTTGGATTCAGTTTGCAAGAATTTTATTGAGCATTTTTGATCAATATTCATAAATCAAATAGGTCTGAATTTCTCTATCTTTGTTGTATCTTTGTGTGGTTAAGGTATAAGAGTAATTGTGGCTTCATAGAAGGAGTTTGGTAGTGCTCTGTCTGTTTCTATTTTGCGGAATAGTTTGGACAGTATTGGTATGAAGTCTTCTATGAAGGTCTGATAGAATTCTGCACTAAATCCATCTGGTCCTGGGCTCTTTTTGGATGGGAGATGTTTAATAGCAGTTTCTATGACTTTATGAGTTATGTGGTTGTTTCGATGGTTTATTTGTTCCTGATTTAACTGTGGTACCTGGTATCTGTATAGAAAATTGTCCATTTCCTCCACATTTTCCAGTTTTGTTGAATATATGTTTTTGTAGTAGGATCTGATGATCTTTTTAATTTCTTCAGATTTTGTTGTTATGTCTCCCTTTTATTTCTGATTTTATTAATTTGGATACACTCTCTGTGACCTCTGGTTAATATGGCTAAGCGTTTATGTATCTTGTTGATTTTCTCAAAGAACCAGCTCCTGGGTTTGTTGATTCTTTTGATACTCGGTTTTGTTTCTTCTTGTTTGATTTCAGCCCTGAGTTTGATTATTTCCTGCCTTCTACTCCTCTACGGTTTATTTAATTTTTTCTAGAGCTTTGAGGTGTGCTGTCAAGCTGCTGACATATGCTCTCTCTTGTTTCTTTTTGCAGGCATACAGAGCTATGAGTTTTACTCTTAGCGCTGCTTTTATTGTGTCCCATAAGTTTGGGTATGTTTTATCTTCATTTTCATTAAATTCTAAGAAGTCTTTAATTTCTTTCTTATGTCTCCAATGACCAAATTGTCATTTACTTCAACTTCCATGTATATGTGGGCTTTCTGTCCTACTTGTTTTTATTGATCAGCAGCCTTAGTCCGTGGTTTTTTGATATGAGACATGGGATTATTTCTATCTTCCTGTATCTGTTGAGGCCTGTTTTGTGACCGATTATATGTTCAATTTTGGAAAAGGTACAATGGGATGCTGAGAAGAAGGTATATCCTTTGGTTTAAGGGTGGAGTGTTCTATAAATATATGTTAAATCCATTTGTTTCATAACTTGTTAGTCTCTCTATGTCTCTGTTTAATTTGTTTCCCTGATCTGTCCATTGATGAAAGTGTTGTGTTTAAATCTCCTACTATTATTGTTTGTGGTGCAATGTATGATTTTTTTGAGCATTAGAAAGGTTTCTTATTGTTTAGGGACACAACTGCTATATACTTGACAAATATAGCAATCACCCAGAATATCCGTAGAAAGCATGTGACTGTTGGCCATATGAGGATGAGTTTCTTTCAAAGATCATCATGATTTTTGGTAAGATCTTCCCTGTAATTGGTGGCATGGCTTCCCACAAACATGGTCCAGTAGTCTAAAATCTACACCTTGGTAAGCATCTTGTTTTATCTGACTCATACACCAAATGCGGGGCCTCAGCCTGTGCATGGTCATAGTCCTGAGGGAGGATCCAGTGGCGAATCTCATCCTAGTCCAGCTTCCCATCCTTGTTCAGATCTGGGAAATCATTGAACTGCTCCCCAGACAAAACCCAGTCTGTCTCAGGGCAACTGTCCTCGTGAGAAAAAGATGTCCACAATGTACTCATCCTGGTCCACAATCCATCCCCGTTCTTGTCGATATCCTCCAGGGTTTCCAGAACTACAATCTCCTTCATATGTTCTAAATCCTCTTAGGGTAGAAAAGCAATGAACCTGTCCTGAGTAGCTGTCAGGTCATCGTCAAGGCCTTAAACCTCCTCTCATCTCGTGGAGGCAACTTTTTAAAGTTGTGATGATCAGAGCTACCTTGGAATTCAGCAAGTTTTCCCAGGTAGTAGCCATAGGTAGCCTGCTTGTATTCTTCCCAGGAGATTTTTTCCTCTATGTCCCTATCATAATCCTTCCAGAGTTTAGCCACATTTTGGTTGATGTATCTTTTCTGTACCTGTTTGATCCAAACTTTCAGGTTCTCAGTAGTAACAAGGCCGCCTTCATCACTGTCAATTGGATCAACAATTTTCCCCAGCCTCTCCTGCTCTCGTCCAGGCTTAGCTATCAAAGGTCTTGGAGTCCTCCTTGCCCAGGAAGACCTCATGATCGTACAGGAAGCTGTGCTTATTCTCTGGTGGCCACTCGCCCTGTTCTGAATCAGGACAAACCATGTGCTCCTTGCTCATCATGCTCTTGGCTAGGAACGCCAGGACCAGTGCCAGCAGGAGCCCATGGAGAGTCCCAGGCTGACACCATGCACCACAGTCGTGATCAAAGGGAGGCAGCAGGGAAGTAGGAGCTCAGAGCACCTTATCTGCTGTCCCTTCCCCAGAGAGGGCTTTTGTTACATTTCAAACGTTATCCGTTTTCCTGTTTTCCACAAAACCCCTTATAAAACCCCCTCCTCCTCCTACTGTGAGGGGGTTACCACATCCACCCAAACACCCAGGCCTACCTGTCTCCCTGTTCTGGTTTCCCCTACACTGGGGCATCAAGCCTTGACAAGACCAAGGGCTTCTCCTCCCATTTGTGCCCAAGAAGGCCATCCTCTTCTACATATGCAGTTGTAGCCATGGGTCTGTCCATGTGTACTCTTTGGATGGTGGTTTCGGTCCTGGGAGCTCTGGGTGTTTCTCAGTGTTGTTCTTATGGGGCTGTAAACCCCTTCAGCTCCCTCAATCCTTTCTCTTACTCCTCCATTGGGGACCCTGCTCTCAGCTGATGGTTGGCTGCAAGTATCTGCCTCTGTATTTGTCATGCGCTTTACCCCACTCTTTTGAGCAGATCACCACAGAGCAACGAAGATGTATTGTCTTGGCGTGATGATGTACAGACAAATAGATGATTTCTTAATTCTTATGATGGTTCTATAAGAATTCCTAAAATTAGATTAGTAATTTTAAGCTCCTTTATAATGGGACTGCTATTATGTTTTCTCTGGTAATCAAAATTGCATTGAGAACTCTTCCTTCTTAAAGTGTCATGAGTGAATTGCTTCTGCAATACCAAGGAGGCATCTCCAAATTAGAACCCATGCTAAGAGGGTATAAACCAATTAACCAAAGTTCATAAAAGAGAACTAATGATTTACTATAGATGCAAGGACTGAATATAAATAATTGATTGGATTTGCCTATAGGTAATTTCACTTATTCTTTTCTCATAAAAATTACAGCTTTTAACTCAACATGAATGTGGAGAGCTAGTGACAGATGGTGACGGTTTATCCTGATGATTACTCTTCATGGATATGCATGTAAACATTCTCTGTCGTAAACTGATTATCCAACTTATGATTTGTATTCCTGTGCAAACTTGTGGTGAACTTTTCACCATGTGATGCTGTGTTCAGAGAGATATACAAATGCTAAGGACAAAGAGAGAGAAAGCTTTTTAGACAGAACTCAACAGAACAGAACAGAACTGAAGAAGAACTTAGAAGTAAAGGCATAGCATTGAGAGTAAGGCATTGAGAGAAAGGAAATTATTGTGTCATAAGAGCAAGAGGAAAGGAGATAAGAAGAAGAGAGCAAGAAGAACCTTCTCAGTCAAACTTTATGGAGGCAAACTTTTGTCTTTTAGGAAAACTGAAGAATTTAGAAATAAATGTTAAAATCACTGCTCTTCAGCCTTCAACCTGGCTCACTGGCTAGCCTCTGCTCTTCAGCCTGGTTCACTGGCTAGCCTCTGCTCTTCAGTCAGGCTCACTGGCTAGCCTCTGCTCTTCATTCAGGCTCACTGGCTAGCCTCTGCTCTTCAGTCAGGCTCACTGGCTAGCCTCTCCTCTTCAGCTGGGCTCACTGGCCTATGGGGCCCTAGCACATCGCTTAACCATCTGCACATGTCTGCCTGACCACACTGACCACCTGACCGCCCTGACTTCTTAAAGTCATTCTCTAGAAAGAGCACAAGAAACCAAAGAGAAACACCACAGCAAACTTTTCCCATGGGCTTTGCTTTAACCTTAAGTGCTTTCATTATTTCTTTAAAAGAGTGAAATATAATTTCGGCTATTCATATGGCCAAGAGAGCTGTGCAGTATTCATTGCTTTATGGAATTTGGTGCTAAATCAAAAGATTCCTTTATTCTATCACGATGTTATCTGTATGCTGTAAGATGTATGTTTAGAAAACACAACACTAAATTCCTAAAATCTAGATGTTTTAAGACATCAGCTCATGGAGAAACATAACTGCTTACCTATCTAGACTGGGCTTTTTTGCTATACTGCAGATACAATCAATTTTCCACACTACTTCCATGATTTTCAAGAATGATTAAGAGAAAAATAAGTTGAACATAATGGCCAGAAAGGAGGTTCTGTCAAGTTGTCTTATGTGGGACAAGATACCAAGGTATGACTGGTAAACCGAAAACCCCTGTTCCCGAAACTAACAGAACTTACAGAAAATACATATTTTCTTATCATTCCTCCTCCCCGATGGTCAATGATTTAATGAGCACCTACTATGATCCTAGCACTGTGCATCTAAGTGTGTAATGGTGAATAAAAAACTTAATAAAAAGCCTCATTAAGGAATAAAGAAAAATGAAACATAACTTTGAAGCTCAGAATTCAATATAAGCAAAACCACCATTTCTTCAGCTGGTGATTTCTGAAAACTTCATCATTTTTCCATGGGCTTCTATAGTAATGATACTGAGTCTTGATTTTGTAAATCACAAAAAGCAAGTCACACTTCTTTCTTGGCTCCCACAACTGTCAAAGGGAACAACACTGTCCCTGTCCATTGTGCTTCCCTATCAATCCTGCTATGGATGGTAATGAATTCCAGTCTTTTCAATGTGAAAACAGGCCACCACTTGAGGGCAAAGGTTATTAAAATTACCCAAACCGGTATATTCTCTAAAATTTACACATAGCATTTTACTGATATCACAATGTAAATTCACCACAAATATTTAACCAATGAAAATATTGAATAGCTATGCAAATAGGAGCGCTAATCATATATACTTGAAAACAACTATTATGGAAACAAAGGACGTACTAGGAGAAAAGATACATCACTAAAAGCTACACAAGCAGCAAAAAAGACACTACATTTCTTGGTTTGAAAGTTAGGAGATACACTTGATCTTTAAAGACGGACAATGTACTTGATCTTTAAGCCCTTTAACTGTGCCCTGTCCACATAGAAACTGCAGTAGATGACAATCTTTTGTAAGATTTATTTATTTATATGTGAGACAATGCATCTGTCTTCAAACACACCAGAAGAGGGCATCAGTACTCATTACAGATGGTTGTGAGCCACCATGTGGTTGCAGGCATTTGAACTCAGGACCTCTGGAAGAACACTTGGTGCTCTTACCCACTGAGCCATCTCTCCAGCCCTCACAATGGCCTCTTACACAGCATCACAGTGGTCTATTCCCAGAGGGCATAACTAAGTTTGACAGGGAAGAGGATTTATAGCACCTCCTCCCCTCGGGAGGGTCCTGGGTGCCACCAAGGTATACAGAAGGAGCAAAGTGCTCTGTTGATCAGTGTGGGCCTCCACGTACTCATCACTATCACTACCTGCAAAGTGTTGATCAAACAAATCCTCAGACCCCATCAAAGGTCCCAGATGTCCTGATCCTGAGTAAAACACCACATGTACTTCCACATACCATCATAGCAACCCATATCCAAACACATTTAGAATGCCAGCTACATGCATGGAGGTGCCATAGAATCAGTGTATAATGAACAAATTCAGAGGAAAGAGTGAATCCGTGCAGGCATTTCATTCACAAACACAGTTGCAGCAAGTGTGACAAGGTCCTTCTAGCTGTTGACAGAACCAATGCTAATCCAAGAGGCTCAGGGTCAAGTACAAAAGAGGTTGACCCTAAACACACAGCACCTAGCTTATCTCACAAGCAAATGCCTGCCAAATCTCCTTAAAATCCAGGATGAGAGGTGAAACTTTCTTGTGCTATGAGGAAATCTTGAGGTAGCAGAGAGAGAGTGCAAGACAGTTAACAGGTTACTGGGCATAATGACTACCTGTGGTCCCACTCATCATAGATATAAAGATCCAGGATTTGATAAAGTTCATCCCTCTCGAATTGACACTTCTGGATTTCAAATTTGAGTTCCTGTGGGGAGAGCTGGTTAGTAGGTAGGCCATAGAATTTTCCAGTGACATCACCAGTAAGACGTTCACTGGACACTCTATTGTATCTAAGAGATCCCTAGAATCTTCTGTGATGTCACCAGTGTTGTGGTGACACCAACTGCCTTTGGGATATTCCTTCAGTTCCCTTTGGGTACACAAGCAGGCATGTTTCGCCAGCTGCTCAGGCTATTTCGGAAGGAAAGTGTTGATCAAGGAGAGACCACACCAGGTCAGAGGGAAGCTGACCCCCTCTCTAGTGAAACAGGAAGGAGGAAATCATTCTGGAGAAGGCTTGGTGAGTCCTGGGCAGAGTTGGGGAACATCCTCAAGGAGGTAGGTTTGAGATGTGCTTTCTAAGACTAGGCCTTACAAGCAGGAGCCTTGGGATTTCTCAAAGGCAAACCAAGAGTCAGGAGTTCCTGATCTTTAATTTGAGAGAAAGCCATAAAGTTGTAAGACTTCAGTGTCTTTTCTTGAAGCTTTTTAACTGTGAGTGTCAATGATTGGCAGGAGGAGGCACTGTGAGATTAACAATGTGACCATCCATGGTTGGGAGTTGAAGCACTTCATCCTCTAGATTACTGTAGGTTACATAAGTCTCTGATGGCATGAACAAAGAAGGATGCACCCCTAGTCATGAATTGAGTACTCAGACACTTTGGGCTGGACCACACTTGGTTAGAGCTTGATGGTGCTAAGCATTATGAAGTCATTATGAACTCCAGGATTATCTGCACCACATCTGATATGAGATAACAATGTCGCAGATGTTTATGTCTCAGTCACATTATAACTTTCAGTGCCGGGGGTTGTGTAATAGTGAGTGTGGCACGTGTATGGCATTAGAGGTTGGGAAGAGGGACATAGCTTAAGAATCAACCTTTAAGAAAGCTTTTCTGCTCTTTCAGGGATTCACCCAGTCTCTACCATTTCCCCTTCCTCAACCTCCTTTTCGGATTCAGAATGATCTATTCTTCCCATTGGTTCAAATATGCAAATTCACTTGGGTTTATCTGTCTACAGGTTTTGGTAGGAAGGCATCATCCCAAAATGTCATCAGTAAGCAAGAGGAGTGTCTAAAGGAACTGGAGGAACTAAGGAAATTTTCCTTAGTTCTTATGTCTTCGAGACTCTTCCCTACTTTTTATTTATTACTTTTATTGTATCTGGTTTGATGTGGAGGTCCTTGATCCACTTGGACTTAAGCTTTGTACAGGGTAATAAGAATGGGTCAACTTGCATTCTTCTACATGCTGACCTCCAGTTGAACCAGCTCCATTTCTTAAAAATGCTCTCTTTCTTCCATTGGATGTTTTAACTCCTTTGTCAAAGATCAAATGACCATAGGTGTGTGGGTTCATTTCTGTGTCTTCAATTACGTTCCACTTATCTGCCTGTCTGTATGCCAATACCATACAAACTATTGCTCTGTAATATTGCTTGAGGTCAGAGATGGTGATTCCCCCAGAAGTTCTTTTATTGTTGAGTATAGTTTTGCTATCCTGGGTGTTATGTTATACCAACTGACTGCAAATTGCACTTTCTACCTTTATAAAGTATTGAGTAGGAATATTATTGGTGATGGAATTGAATCCGTAGATTGCTTTTTGCAAAATGGCCATTTTTTACCATAATCATCCTGCCAATCTATGAGCATCAGAGATCTTTCCATCTTCTGAGATCTTCTTCAATTTCTTTCCTCAGAGATTTGAAGTTCTTGTCATACAGATTTTTTATTTGCTTAGTTCAAGTAACAGCAAGTTATTTTATATTATTTGGGACTATTGTGAGGGTGTCATTTCCCTAATTTCTTTCTCAGCCTGTTTACCCTTTGAGTAGAGGAAGACTACTGAATTGTTTGAGTTAATTTTATACTCGGACAGTTTGCTGAAGTTGTTGATCAGGTTAAGTAGTTCTCTGGTGGAATTTTGATGTTGCTTAAGTAGACTATCATATCACCTCCAAATATTAGTATTTTGACTTCATCCCTTCTAATTTTTTCAATGACCTACTTTATTGTTTGATTGCTATGACTAGGACTTTAAGTACCATATTGAAAAAGTAGGGAAAGAGTGGGCAGCCTTGTCTATTCCCTGATTTTAGTGGGATTCTTTCAATTTTCTCAGTTTAGTTTGATGTTATCTACTGGTTTGATGTATTTTGCCTTTTCCTATATTTAGATTTAGGCCTTGAATTCCTGATCTTTCCAGGACTTTATTAATGAAAGGGTAATGAATTTTGTCAAATGATTTCTCAGCATCTAATGAAATTATCATGTGGTTTTGACTTTGTTTATATGATGAATTTCATTGATGGACTTCCGTATATTAAACCAGCCCTGCATCTTTGCCATGAGGCCTACTTGATCATAATGGATGATTGTTTGGATGTGTTCTTGGATTCAGTTTGCCAGAATTTTATTGAGCATTTTTGATCAATATTCATAAATCAAATAGGTCTGAATTTCTCTATCTTTGTTGTATCTTAGTGTGGTTTAGGTATAAGAGTAATTGTGGCTTCATAGAAGGAATTTGGTAGTACTCTGTCTGTTTCTATTTTGCGGAATAGTTTGGACAGTATTGGTATGAAGTCATCTACGAAGGTCTGATAGAATTCTGCACTAAATCCATGTGGTCCTGGGCTCTTTTTGGATGGGAGATGTTTAATAGCAGTTTCTATGTCTTTATGAGTTATGGGTTTGTTTCAATGGTTTATTTGTTCCTGATTTAACTGTGGTACCTGGTATCTGTACAGAAAATTGTCCATTTCCTCCACATTTTCCAGTTTTGTTGAATATATGTTTTTGTAGTAGGATCTGATAATCTTTTTAATTTCTTCAGATTTTGTTGTTACATCTCCGTTTTATTTCTGATTTTATTAATTTGGATACAGTCTCTGTGACCTCTGGTTAGTATGGTTAAGCGTTTATGTATCTTGTTGATTTATTTAATTTTTTCTAGAGCTTTTATGTGTGCTGTCAAGCTGCTGACATATGCTCTCTTTTGTTTCTTTTTGCAGGCATACAGAGCTATGAGTTTTCCTCTTAGCGCTGCTTTCATTGTGTCCCATAAGTCTGGGTATGTTGTATCTTCATTTTCATTAAATTCTAAGAAGTCTTTAATTTCTTTCTTATGTCTCCAATGACCAAGTTGTCATTGACTTCAACTTCCATGTATATGTGGGCTTTCTGTCCTACTTGTTGTTATTGATCAGCAGCCTTAGTCCGTGGTTTTTTGATAGGATGCATGGGATTATTTCTATCTTCCTGTATCTGTTGAGGCCTGTTTTGTGACCGATTATATGGTCACTTTTGGAGAAGGTTCCATGGGATGCTGAGAAGAAGGTATATTCTTTGGTTTTAGGGTGGAATGTTCTATAAATATGTTAAATTCATTTGTTTCATAACTTCTGTTAGTCTTTCTGTGTCTCTGTTTAATTTCTGTTTCCCTGATCTGTCCATTGATGAAGTGTAGTGTCTAAATCTCCTACTATTATTGTTTGTGGTGCAATGTATGATCTTTTTGAGCTTTAGAAATGTTTCTCATTGTTTAGGGACACAACTGCTATATACTTGACAAATATAGCAATCACCCAGAACATCCGTAGAAAGCCTATGACTGTTGGCTACATGAGGATGTGTTTCTTTCAAAGATCATCATGATTTTTGATAATATCTTCCCTGTAATTGGTGGCATGGCTTCCCACAAACATGTTTGTCTAAAATCTCCTCTTTGGTCAGCATCTCATCCTTGTTTTTATCTGACTCATACACCAGATGCCGGGCCTCAGCCTGTGCATGGTCATAGTCCTGGGGGAGGATCCAGTGGCTAATCTCATCCTAGTCCAGCTTCCCATCCGTGTTCAGATCTGGGAAATCATTGAACTGTTCCCCAGACAAAAAACCCTGTCTGTCTCAGGGCGATTGTCCTCGTGAGCAAAAGATGTCCACAATGTACTCATCCTGGTCCACAAAACCATCCCCGTTCTTGTCAATATCCTCCAGGGTTTCCAGAACTACAATCTCCTTCATATGTTCTAAATCCTCTTAGTGTAGAAAAGCAATGAACTGGTCCTGAGTAGCTGTCAGGTCACCGTCAAGACCTTAAGCCTCCTCTCATCTCGTGGAGGCAACTTTTTAAAGTTGTGATGATCAGAGCCATCTTGGAATTCAGCAACGTTAACCAGGTAGTAGCCATAGGTGGCCTGCTTGTATTCTTTCCATGAGATCTTTTCGTATATGTCCCTATCATAATCCTTCCAGAGTTTAGCCACATTATGGTTGATGTATCTTTTCTGTACCTGTTTGATCCAAACTTTCAGGTCTTCAGTAGTAAGAAGGCCACCTCCATCACTGTCAATTGGATCAAAAATTTTCCCCAGGCTCTCCTGCTCTTGTACAGGCTTAGCTATCAAAGGTCTTGGAGTCCTCCTTGCCCAGGAATTCCTCATGATCGTACAGGAAGCTGTCCTTGTTCTCTGGTAGCCACTCTCCCTGCTCTGAATCGGGACAAACCATGTGCTCCTTGCTCATCATGCTCTTGGCCCTGAATGCCAGGACCAGTGCTAGCATTATCCTATGGAGAGTCCCAGGCTGACACCTGGCACCAGAGTCGGGATCAAAGGGAGGCAGCCAGGAAGTAGGGGCTCAGAGCACCTTACCCGCTGTCCATTCCCAGAGAGGGCTTTTGTTACATTTCAAATGCTATCCCTTTTCCTGTTTTCCCATCCATAAAGCCGTTTATAAAACCCCCTCCCCCTTCTACTATGAGGTTGTTACCACCCACCCAACCACCCAGGACTTCCTGCCTCCCTGTTCTGGTTTCCCTACACTGGGGCATCAAGCCTTGACAAGACTAAGGGCTTCTCCTCCCATTTGGGCCCAAGAAGGCCATCCTCTTCTACATATGCAGCTGTAGCCATGGGTCTGTCCATGTGTACTCTTTGGATGGTGGTTTCGGCTCTGGGAGCTCTGGGGGTTTCTTATTGTTGTTCTTAAGGGGTTGTAAACCCTTTCAGCTCCCTCAATCCTTTCTCTTACTCCCCCATTGGGGACCCTGATCTCAGCTAAATGGTTGACTGCAAGCATCTGCCTCTGTATTTGTCATGCTCTTTACCCCACTCTTTTGAGCAGATCACCACGGAGTAACGAAGATGTATTGTATTGAAGTGATTATGTATAGACAAATAGATGATGTCTTAATTCCTAATGATGGTTCTATAAAAATTCCTAAAATTAGATTAGTAATTTTAAGCTCCCTTCTAATGGGACTGCTATTATGTTTTCTCTGGTAATCAAAATTGCATTGAGAACTCTGCCATTCTTAAAGTGTCATGAGTGAATTGCTTCTGCAATACCAAGCAGGATCTACAAATTAGAGCCCATCCTAAGAGGGTATAAACCAATTAACCAAAGTTCATAAAAAGGGAATGAATGATTTACTATAGGTGCAAGGACTGAATGTAAATAATTGACTGGATTTGCCTATAGGTAATTTCACTTATTCTTTTCTCATAAAAATTACAGCTTTTAACTCTCCATGAATGTGCAGAGCTAGTGACAGATGGTGATGGTTTATCCTGATTGATTACTCTTGATGGATATGCATGTAAACATTCTCTGTTGTAAACTGATTATCCAACTTATGATTTGAATTCCTGTGCAAACTGTGGTGAACTTTTCACCATGTGATGCTGTGTTCAGAAAGATATACAAATGCTGAGGACAAAGAGAGAGAAAGCTTTTTAGACAGAACTGAACTGAACAGAACAGAGCTCAAGAAGAACTTAGAAGTAAAGGCATAGCGTTGAGAGTAAGGCATTGAGAGTAAGGAAATTATTGGGTCATAAGAGCAAGAAGAAAGGAGATAAGAAGAAGAGAGCAAGGAGAACCTTTTAAGGCAAACTTTATGGAGGCAAACTTTTGTCTTTTAGGAAAACTGAAGAACTTAGAAATAAACGTTAAAATCACTGCTCTTCAGCCTTCAGCCTGGCTCACTGGCTAGCTTGTGCTCTTCAGTCAGGCTCACTGGCTAGTCTGTGCTCTTCAATCAGGCTCACTGGCTAGCCTTTGCTCTTCAGCCTGGCTCACTGGCTAGCCTCTGTTCTTCAGTCAGGCTCACTGGCTAGCCTCTGCTCTTCAGCCTGGCTCACTGGCTAGCCTCTGCTCGTCAGTCAGGCTCACTGGTTAGCCTCTGGTCTTCAGTCAGGCTCACTGGCTAGCCTCTGCTCTTCAGCCTGGCTCACTGGCTAGCCTCTGCTCTTCAGCTGGGCTCACTGGTACCCTCTGCTCTTCAACATGGCTCACTGGCTAGCCTCTGCTCCTCAGCCTGGCTCACTGTCTAGCCTCTGCTCTTCAGTCAGGCTCACTGTCTAGCCTCTGCTCTTCAAACTGGCTCACTGACTAGCCTCTGCTCTTCAGCCTGGCTCACTGGCTAGCCTCTACTCTTCAGTCAGGCTCACTGGCTAGCCTGTGCTCTTCAGTCAGGCTCACTGGCTAGCCTCTGCTCTTCAGTCAGGCTCACTGGCTAGCCTGTGCTCTTCAGTCGGGCTCACTGTCTAGCCTGTGGTTTTTAGTCAGGCTCACTGTCTAGCCTGTGCTCTTCAGTCAGGCTCACTGGCTAGCCTCTGCTCATCAGTCAGGCTCACTGTCTAGCCTGTGCTCTTCAGTCAGGCTCACTGTCTAGCCTCTGCTCTTCACTCAGGTTCACTGGCTAGCCTCTGCTCTTCAGTCAGGCTCACTGCCTAGCCTATCCTCTTCAGCTGGGCTCACTGGCCTATGGGGCACTAGCACATTGCTTAACCATCTGCTCATGACTGCCTGACCACACTGACCACCTGACCGCCCTGACTTCTTAAAGTTGTCCTCTAGAAAGAGCACAAGAAACCAAAGAGAAACACCACAGGGACCTTTTCCAATGGGCTTTTTTCAACCTTAAGTACTTTCGTTATTTCTTTAAAAAAGTGAAATATAATTTCTGTAATTCATATGATCAAGAGAGCTGTGCAGTAGTCATTGCTTTATGGAATTTGGTGCTAAATCAAATGATTCCTTTATTCTATTATGATGTTATCTGTATGTTATAAGATGTATCTTTGGAAAACACAACACCAAATTCCTAAAATCTAGATGTTTTAAGAAATCAGATGATGGAGAAACATAACTGCTTACCTATCTAGACTGGGCTTTTTTGCTATACTGCATGTAAAATCAATTTTCCACACTACTTCCATGATTTTCAAGAATGATTAAGAGAAAAATAAGTTGAACATAATGGCCAGAAAGGTCAATACTGTTGCATACCATTTTACATAACTGCAAACACTCTCAGAAGAGTTTTTCACATCCTTACCAATATTAGAAGTTTGGTGACACAAGCAGCTTGACAAACAGTAAAATTATTGTGGTTTTGCCTTTCTGGAGGACATTAAAATTTATATGGTTTGCATATCGTATTTTTTTTTTTGGCATTTAGTCCTGCTTTAGTGCTGTTCAATAGTGGCCATGCAGCCAACATCCCTTTGCTCCAGGCTTTCAGCACCCCATTCCCATCACTGATCTGATGCATACTTGGTCCCAGAGATGGACAGCAGAGGGATTTGACACACAGCATCCACTCTGCTCCACTGCTTTGCTTTTTGTAAATTCTTTACAATGGCTATTTCTTGATTTATTATTCCTACGAACATGACTTGTCTTGATATTTTGAGATACGATCTTATTATGTAGCCCAGGCTGGCCTTGATTTCCCAATTCTCTGCCCTTAGTCTTCCACCATTCCCTGATTCTCAATTTGTTATTAGATGTAGTTGTATGGCCCCATTTCCAAATCAAATGTTCTTCTGGCTTTATTACTTTGCCCTTTCCACAGACTTTTATTAATTATGCAAAGTAGATGGTGTTAAATGTTTAAATACTAGATATATTAACTCATCAGTCCCCAAGACAACTCTGTGAATTAACACTCGTTATCATCCTCACTGTGCAGATAAGGGAATTGAGTCACACAAGGTAAAATAACTTCTCCACAGTTGAACATCTAACGGGTGTGAGAGCCAAGCTTTGAGTCCAACTACAAAGTAGATCAACCTACAATGGGCAGGTCTGTGCTGCTGTATATTCAAATGCTAAATTCTGTACCCTAAGGTCCTGTTGCTCCAAGACAAGGAGATCCTCATGTATACCAGATTTTTTTTTGCCCCCAAGTTATCCCTGATTGGTTAATAAAATCCCTACAACAAGGGCTGGGCAGAAGAGAGGGGACAGAGCAAAGTTGCCCTGGGCCTGGGGACTCAGGCAGGGTCCACGAGGAGAGGGAAAGGACATGGAGGAGAAGGAAGGAGACACCAGCCCATAGGGTAGGTGGATCGTGAGTGTATTGCCATGAGGGCCAGCCTGTCAGAACAGGAGTGACCCAGGCAGAGCATGGCAAGCAATACCTCGGGGTTATGGACAGGGAAGCAGAAAAAATAGCACAGAGGGTTGATTTCTGCCCAGCTCTAATACTTTAAGGCTTATTCTAAATCTAAAAGTTTTGTGTCTTTTATTTGGGAACTAAATGTTCTATGGTAGGTTAGAAACCCCCTAATAATATTTACTGTAGCAATGGTCACACATTTATTGTGGTATTTTAAATATAACACACATTGAATTTCACAATTCAGATGCAAGGCTTTTTATGTTTCCAATGTGACTGTACACCTGAGGTCATGTCTCGGTATAGAGACAGAACATGGCAGAAATGCCTAGAACATTTTAAGGTCACCACACCGACCAAATGAAAGCCACAGGCTATACAGACTATGATGGATGAGGAGAAGGCTTAGTGCTCTCTGGAGTCCCCTTCCCTAGTCTTGGGATAAGACTTCCAGTAAGCCAAGACATATTCCTCTTTCATTTCTCAAGGAGCCAGGGGTAGACCCACATATATGATTTCTTTGCCTGCAGTGTTTTTTTCCAAGCGCTGCCCTGTTTGAGGACTTGGCAAAGGTAAGCACTGTCAGAGGAAGGCCAGCATATAAATTCTGTATAACTCTGCTCTGACAGCATGTAGCACAATCCTATCAAGTACTGGAAGCATTGTTGGAAAGATTAATCAACCTCTAAGATCAAATGGAAGCAACCCAATGGCCACATGGCTGCAAATCAAGTCTGAAACCATAGCCCAGTATGGAAGTTCATCCTTGGATCTTATGTCAAACAGCATTAGCATCCACAAGAAAAAAGAAACTGAAATGGAAAGGGGATGGGTAATGAACTCATGGCACGGATATCTAAGTCATGTGGAAAGATCCCAGTGCAAAGAGATCTAGCAAACATACGTGTCCATGAAGCTTTCACCAAGAATCCCCATTCTGTGTTCTAAAACATTATATATACACACACACACACACACAGTGAATCCTCATTCATGGTCAGCTATAGGGATTGATTCTCTGGGAACCTGACTTTGAGATTGAGATAGATGTATAAAGGTGTTTGACAAGTGCTCTTGGGGACCATGGCTGTGACAAACAGGAGAGAAGGGGATAGGGTGGAGAGCACTCTGGCTCTAATGCAGTCACAAGGGTATGCAGGCAGCCCTGTGTGGGGGTCAGGAGCTGGCCTGACCCTGAAGTCTTAGCCTGCACTGGAACAAGCAGGAGGCCCCGCCTTAAAGTCCCCATTGGCTAAGGACGAGGTTCCTGGTCAGAACCTAGTTACCACATTGTAACCACATAGCCATCCCTTCTCCAATATCATTCTTCCTGAATTTCCAAGTCCAATCATGAGGATATTTGGGGCTACACTCTGATCTTTTACTCAGAGCAAACAAAAATCAGCTGGATGGGCAGCGAGTGGAATAGCCTAAGGTTAGGCTAAACCTCAATTTTAATGGGTCCATAAGTTCAGGAGGGAGTCCATGTGGCATTGTCATCTGTGGCTTCTGTGTCCTTATCCCGGGTGTGCTGACTCTGTGAAATGATGCCACCTCACCTCACAGATGTCAGGGTGAAAATCATGTATGATCTTTTCTGGGAAGAACTCTGCCTTTTCCTACCATCTGGAGTTGTACAAGATCACTATGCCTAGCTCATAAGAAAGGGGTGGAGATTGTGGTGGCCTTAGAAGTTGAGGATCTTTTCTGATTAAGGCACATATTTTTTCCTATGTAATTTTCCCATTGCTCTTTCCCTAATGATGGTTGACTTCATTCCTGGCCTGAAGTAAACTGGATTCCAAAGTTTTGGATTAGGGAAGCCCCTATTTTTGAGATGACAGGCCCAGCAAGGGATCCCACTGCATACAGGTTCCTATTCCCAAGGAAGTTGTTGCTGCAGAATCACAGCATGAGGACAGCAGCACAGGATATCTCCCAGCTTTCTCTCCTGCACCTGCTGCAACTGTAATAAGGCTGTTTGTTTGTTTGTTTGTTTGCTTTTTATTGGAAATACCTACAAAACTGAGCAGTCCACAAGTATTGTTTATTGCCAGTAGCCCCCTGTAGCCACGGTCTTTCGCTGGACACTAGTCCATTTGGACGTAGGAGCACAGAGTGTTAGGCCCCCCGCATTCACACAACAACTGGACAGACTTTCCTTCTATCTTTTTGCATAGCCAGCACTCTAGGACCAAGAGGCTTGCCTAAGAGCCACTGGAGAGGCCCCTCTTGTTCTTCCTGGGGCAGACCTTGACCCAGGGTCCTTTTTCTTTGCATCAGGCACACTGACTTTTAGCCAGGAATTCTCTTCTGTTGCCAGGTACTGTCTTCCTAGGTTCCCTAATTACTGTGGCCAGTACATGTTCCTCTCTTGTCTTTTATCTCTCTTTAGCTCTCTAATTTCCTATTCTTTTTTGTCTGTTTGTTCAACCTTACTTTCTCTGTAACTTATACTAACTCTCAGCAACTTAGCTTAACCCTTCAAATTTCTGTAACTTTCTCTTCATATCGTTTTTTTATCTTAGCCAGATTGGTGGGGCGTTTTCCAGCCCCTCAGAGACCCACCCTTGGAGCCTGGCGGCAGACCTGGAGCACTCCCTACCTTCAGGCGTATTGAAGTCAGTCAAGAGTGAGGGCCTTCCACCAATGTCTAGAACATTCTTTCTGGCTTCTAGCAGTATTCTGTCTTTCCTCGGTGATAAAGGAGATCTGTAACAGTTACTAACAAGCATCTCAAATGGGATGGTGGGGAAAGAAGAGAATCTTGAGAATAGAGGTCCACTGAAGAGGGCAAATAGCATTTAGTCACACAGCTAAACCAGGAGGCCTTTCTTGGACAAAAAGGCCACTGTATAAATAAGCACAAGCTTTGTCTATGAAACAGAAAGGTGAGCAGAGAGGCAGCCGATCTGTTATCGACTATCTCTCTAAACTTAGATTTTCCCTCAAGGAGTATCTCTCTTCAGCGTCGGCTTGGTGGCTTTGCCTCTCAAGAGAACCAGCCTCCAAATGACTAGGCTTCTAGTAACAACTAATAACAAAAGGATGGAGAGATGGTTAGAACCTGGGTGCTAGATACCATGTGGCTGACAAAAGAATTGTAATGCGTTCACCTGGGACTTTCAGGACCTCAGTAGCAGCCCTTTACCAAACTGTCTCACTGGGTTAAAGGCCCATGGAAAAGAAGACATTAATCCTGACCTTGGCCACAGCCAAAGTCTGAATTCTAAATTTTGACGGGCAAAACAAAGTTTTTCACAGTTTGTTGTAGTTTTTTTTGAAACTATTTTAGGGGCTTTTCGCCCCCCCCCTCGCCAACCTGGGGCATCTCTCCTTGGGGAGGAGGCTCAAGAGAGAGAGACAAAACTCCCTGGCAGAAAACAATTTCTCTCAAGCAAATTATTTTCAATTTTTAACTTAAGCACCAAGTTGACCAAGTAAAACTCTTTGACGAAGAAAGCAAACAGTTTCATGATTTCAAACACAGTCATCAGTCCAAGATTTAAATACAGTCGTCAGTCCAAATTCAAACACGAAACAAAAGCCAAAAAGACACTCGACACTTTCACAGAAAACAAACCAGAGAAACAAGACCAAGACAAAGCATCCTATAAGCAATTTCCACAGATGTCTGGTACCTTCGGTACCTGGCCCAAACTGCAGCTTAACCTTACCTGCTTCTGGGATACCAAACACAAAAACAGAACACAAACAACAGACACCAACATGTCCAGAAAACCACAGTCAGGTCACAAAGAAGATAAACAATTCCAACAGTCAAAAAAGTAACAGACAGACGCGCCTCGCGGCTTCGGTACCAAACTGAAACCAAAAATTCAGACGGAGTCTCCGAGGGCCTTGGATCCTCTACTCCAATAAAATTCAGACGGAGTCATCAAGGGTCCGGATCCCTCCGAAAACGGACGGAGGCGCCACGGATCCAGACCTCCCTCTCCTCCAACCACCCCTGGAACGTCTTCCAGGGCTGCGGGGGAGAAGTCTGAGCTCGTCAGCTCCTTCTCTGGCCCACCCAGATAGTCCCCAGATCTGAGCCTATTGATCAATTGTTCACAGGACAAGACAGGACAGACAAGACAAACGCCGGCCAGCTTACCTCCCGGTGGGTGGTCGGTGATCTATGGGCAGAGGATCTCCGAATCCCGGACGAGCCTCCAAATGAAAGATATCTGGAGAGGACCTTTCCCTCAGGAGGAGACCCAAGCGCCCAATGACCGAGCCGAGTCCACTCGGATGCAATCAGCAAGAGGGTTTATTGGAAAACACAGGTACCTGCGAGCACACAGTCTCTTCGGTGGACTTGCGGGCCCAGCAGCTCCAGCATGGGGCTTTTATTAGGTTTGGGGAAGCAGAAGCGGGCGTACAGAAGCAGATGCACAGTTACGGGGATTGGTGGATTCAAACGAGGCACATAGACATGTTCACATATGATTGGCTATTTCACATGATGAGGTAATAAGGTAAAGCTACACACATTGGAGGTTTGGGGCGTCCTGGATGTCAGGGGATGGGGGCTTATCTCTTCCTGCCAGGTGGCCTGTGAGTCAGATCTGGTACTCCTGGTCTGTTCTGCATTCCTTTTCTTTTATGCTCTGTTAGTTTTAATGGTGACTCAGCCCTAGGTATCTGGGCGTGCCTGGGCTCGTTCAAGCCTGTTGCAGCACTGAGTTAAGACTCATGGGGGGGGGGTTTCATGCCCACCGTCATGCACACGTCTGTTCATTATCCTTCCACGCACACACAGTCTTCATACACACCTCATACATATCTCACACACACCACATGCACTCTCCTGTCACGCACACACAGTCTTCATACACACCTCATACATATCTCACACACACCACATGCACTCTCCTGTCATGCACACACACAGTCTTCATACACACCTCACACATATCTCACACACAGCACATGCACTCTCCTGTCACGCACACACACAGTCTTCATACACACCTCACACATATCTCACACACACTACATGCACTCTCCTGTCATGCACACACACAATCTTCACACACACCTCACATTCTCTCCTCACTCATTCTCACATGCTCTCCTCATGCTCTCTCCCTGGCTCTCACATTTGTTGTCAGACTCGCTCTCTCATTAGCTCCCTCATTCACTCTTCACATTCTCTCTCCACTCACTCTTCTCATGCTCTTCTCATGCTCTCTCATTTGCTCTCACATTTGTTCTTACATTTGCTCTGTCATTTACTCTCTCATTCACTCCCTGATGCTCTCTCTCATTTACTCTTCGCATGTTCCGTAGCCTTTCTCTTGCCCCACTCCTTTATTAATAATCCAAAAGCGGGTAGGAAAAAGACATTTATAATCATTGCCAAATCAAATGCAAAGAATGACTACATCTCACCAAGAACTAAGAATTACACTGTTCTCCAAAGTTTCAGGCTTCCCCTATACCCAGACCTATAGCCAATATAATAATAATAATTGTAAACTTATCGTTATTTAAACTTTAACTCTTTACTTTTATACTTCAGAGACCAAAGCTCCGAGGTCAGCTACCTGCACTTTCCTGTGAAGCTCTAATGATAAACGACATAGGCAAAACTGCCAGGCAGTGGCCAGAAAGAATCAAGATAATTCTTAGCACAGTAATTCCACTAGCTTTCTGTTCCTTGCACACAATGACTCTCATAAGAGTTCCAGTAGCTTGACTTAGTTTACTAGTATATTATTTTACATATTCTATACTTCAATATCCAGGAACCAGTCTGAAATATTATGGAAAATTTATGTCCTAACTTCAATAACTTTTTCCTTTCTTAGGGTCCCAATGTTGTCTCTAATTCATTTTCTCTTATTTTCTTCAAGCTATCTTTGCAAGTCAAACCTTAATCTGGAACTACAATTGTGCAGTTATTACATTTTTTTCCAAGATGAGAATACACAGTATGCAACTCGGCCTCTAGGGCTATGCTGTGCTGTGCCCCTATGCATCAATTTCCAATTGTCTAAAATCATAACATCAAGGAACATCTAGTTTCACAGAATTCACCAGAGCATAAGGAGAAAGAAGTAGGAAAGTCAGATATAATACAATAATTGTGCACATCAAGGCCTACCGATAGGAGTCACACACAAATGAAATCTATACAGCCCTTGTCCAGTGATAAGGTTAGGGAAATGGAAACAACCAGTTTTTACAAAGAGCTACTGTGGGCTACTGAGATGTCTCCATCCCGGACTACTGTAGGCAGCCTCTTATTTCACATGGTGGGCCCCTGGAGGGATGTGTCTCCTGATACTCAGGGTTCCAGAAGCCACCCTACTTTACAAGGAGCTGCTGCAGGCTTCTGAGATGTCTCCATCCCGGACTACGGCTGGCAGTCTCTGTCATTGTATGTTGTCCCCAGCATTAGCCAAAGCAATCAGACAAAAAGAGGAGGTCAAAGGGATACAGATTGGAAAGGAAGAAGAAAATTATCATTATTGAGGACGATAGGACAGTATAATTGAGACACCCAAAAAGTTACACCAGAGAACTCCTAACACTGATAAACAACTTCGGCAAAGTGGCTGGGTATAAAATTAACTCAAACAAATCAGTAGCTTTCCTCTACACTAAAGATAAACAAGTTGAGAAAGAAATTCGGGAAATGACACCATTCATAATAGTCCCAAATAACATAAAAATACCTCAGTGTGAATTTATCAAACAAGTGAAAGATCTGTGTGAAAAGAACTTCATGTATATGAAGAAAGAAATGAAGAAGATCTCAGAAAATGGAAAGATCTCCCATGCTCGTGGGTTGGCAGGATGAAGAGAGTAAAAAATGTCCATTTTTCCAAAAGTGACCTACAGATTCAATGCAATCCCCATCAAAATTCCAATATACTTCTTCATAGGGTTAGAAGGAATAATTTGCAAATTCATTTGGAATAACAAGTAACTCAGGATAGCTAAAACTATCCACAACAATAAAAGGACTTCAGGGGGAATCACTATCCCTGAACTCAAGCAGTTTACAGAGCAATAGTGATAAAATTGTATGGTATTGGTACAGAGAC
The DNA here is from genome assembly GCF_021556685.1 of Rattus norvegicus. NCBI lineage: Eukaryota > Metazoa > Chordata > Mammalia > Rodentia > Muridae > Rattus > Rattus norvegicus. The sequence goes on from NC_141542.1 coordinate 22,567,196, forward strand.
AGACAGATAGACCAGTGGAATAGAACTGCAGACCCAGAAATGAACCCACACACCTATTGTCACTTGATTTTTGACAAAGGAGACAAAACCATCACGTGGAAAAAAAGATAGCATTTTCACCAAATGGTGCTGGCTCCACTGGAGGTCAGCATATGGAAGAGGACAAATCATCCCCTGCTTATTGCCCTGGACAAAGCTTAAGTCCAGGTGGATCAAGGACCTCTACATCAAACCAGATACACTCAAACGAAGAGAAGCAAAAGTGGGGAAGCATCTTGAACACATGGACACTGGAAAAAATTTCCTGAACAAAACACGAATGGCTTATGCTCTAAGATCAAGAGTAGACAAATGGGATCTCATAAAGGTACAAAGCTTCGGTAAGACAAAGGACACTGTGGTTAGGACAAAACACCAATCAACAGATTGGGAAAAGACCTTTACTAATCCTACAACTGATAGAGGGCTAATATCCAAAATATACAAAGAACTCATGACGCTGCACTGTAGGGATACTAATAATCCTATTAAAAATTGCGGTTCAGACCTGAACAAGAATTAACAGCTGAGGAATATGGAGTGGCTGAGAAGCACCAAAAGAAATGTTCAACATCTTTAGTTATGTGGGAAATGCAAATCAAACAACCCTGAGATTCCACCTCACACCAGTCTGAATGGCTAAGATCAAACACTCAGGCTATAGAAGACGCTTGCACGGATGTGAGAAAGAGGAACACTCCTCCATTGTTGGTGAGATTGCAGACTGGTACAACCATTCTGGATATCAGTCTGGAGGTTCCTCAGAAAATTAGACATTGCACTAGCTGAGGACCCAGCTATACCTCTCTTGCACATATACCCAAAAGATGCTCCAACATACAACAGGGCACATGCTCCACCATGTTCATAGCAGCCTTATTTATACTAGTCAGAAAATGAAAAGATCCCAGATGCCCTTCAACAGAGGAATGGAAACAGAAAGTGTGGTTCATCTACACAATGGAGTACTACAGAGATCTCAAAAACAATGACTTCATGAAATTCATAGGCAAAGAGAACGAACTAAAACATATCATCCTGAGTGAGTTAACCCAATCACAGAAACACACACATGGTATGCACTCATTGATAAGTGGATATTAGCCCAAATGCTCAAATTCCTCAAGATTCACAGACCAAATGAAATCCAGGGAGGATGACCAAAATGCTGATGCTTCACTCCTTCCTTTAAAGGAGAAGAAGAATCCCTATTGAAGGGATAGGGAGGCAAAGTTTAGAACAGAGCCTGGAGGAATGGCCATTCAGAATCTACCCCACATGTGGCCTATACATATACAGCCTTCAAACTAGATAAGGTGGATGAAGCTAAGAGGTGCAGGCTGACAGGAACTGGATATAGATGTCTCCTGAGAGGCACAGCCAGATCATGTCAAATATCTGGTGAATGCTAGCAGCAAACCATTGAACTGAGAACTGGACATCAGTTGGAGGAATTACAGAAAGATTGAAAGAGTTGAAGGGACTTGCAACCCCATAAGAACAACCATGGTTGCCAAGCAGAGTTCCCAGAGACTAAACCTCTACCCAAACACTATACAGGGACTGTGCCATGGCCCCATCTGCATGTGTATCAGAGGATGGTCTTCTTGGACACTAATGGAATGAGCAGCCCTTGGTCCTGCCTAGGCTGGGAAAGTGGATGGATGGTGAAGGGAATACATTTATAGAAGAGGTGGAGGGCGATGGTATTCAGACTTATTTCTGGAAAACAAGGAAGGAATAACATTTGAATTCGAAATGAAAAATATCCAATTAAAATTCAACAACAACAAAATGGTGTTTAGAGCTTCAAATAACAAAAGCCACAATAAGGAAACAGAGAATTGTATGCCTCTGGTTTTCTTCAAATATGCTCAGGGCCCTATGCTCAGGGCCCGGGTCGGTACTGGGCCCAGGCTGGACCAAGCAGGTTCCTGCCGCTGACTGCTCCTCTATTCCTCTTTCCAGAGGCATCATGCAGATTAATATTGTGCCAGAGATGTGGGCAGAGCTGGGCAGAAGTGGCTTTCTGTCCTGTGGTCTCAGGATTATCTGCATTCGTGGGAAGTTCAGCACTCTCCGCCATGGAATTTGGGTGCAGGATTCCCGATTGCTTTAAACTCCCTTATACCATGTTAATATGTCCTGGGAGATGTTACAGAAAAATTAATGTTTATCCCATTAATTTGTTCAACACTCTCAACCACAGAGTATAATTTAGAGGTAACTATATATTTGACAGCAAGCATACACAGTGGGTAATGTATGTATGATGAAGTTGAAATTCACAGAGTTGGAAACACAGTGAACTGTGTAATTGCCCTTGAATCTCCGTCTAACTGGGAAGCAATTTTGATGCCCAGTCCTGATGAGAATTCAGAGATCCATCCCTCCCTGACAGCTGTGGGACTTCAGATGTTGACACTAAAGTAGTTGATCAATAAAGAAGGTTCTTAAGAGTGAAGAGTTTGAGATTACTCCTTTATTCACCAGAATATATCCAATTTAATTGATAGTAACCAGATGCATGTAGTCAATATATACAGTCTATATTCTTACCAAAATAGAAAAGCAAATGAACAAAACAACAACCATAAATAACAAAACTTCAAATGAATAGAAGGAAAACCAAAAAACCAAAATAATCAAAACTCAAGCATACTTTAAATAGAGGAATTGCGCTAAGCAATCTTTTGCTGCTCCTTTTGCAGAATAGACTTATAGCCTGTGGCTTGCCTTGGAGACATAGTAGACAAGCAGTTACTG